>NC_053389.1:263951004-265186354 GCF_905171765.1 Bufo bufo | reverse complement strand
ATTGCTTCATGTAAATGGGCAATGATCGGGAATGAGGGTTCCTATGAATATTCTTCCCTTTTCACTGCTCAGTGCAGGGGCGGACTGGGAACTTAAAGTGGTCCTGGAAAAAAAAAACTAAAAGTGGCCCCAGTGTTGTAGGTAGGTCCAAATTGACAGAAGGTGGGGCAACACAAGTAGATGGGGCCAATATAAGTAGGCAGGGTCAGTAATACCACAGTGCAGCAAAGAATACCATTCCACAGAACCAAGTACCACTGTGGGGCACAAAATATTTCCCCAGAAGCTTGACTCTCTGTGGTGGCCATCAATAGCTGCCACGTTCTATCATTCTCCTTCAATTGTCTCTAATATGGATATGGAGCAGGGGGCTTAGGAGGTGAGATGTGGGCCTTACCTTCAGCATGATGCCTGGACTTCCTGTAATAATGACCCCTATAGTTCCCCTAGTAGCATGTACCCAGCCAGCGGCAGTGAGGAGGGCTCTGGTGGCCCTATGGGCATCGGCCCACTGAGAAAATCCGTTGTAGGGTCTATGGCCAGTCCACCCCTGGCTCAGTGTATTGGCCCCTGTACTGTACATGAACCCTTACATCACCTCTTAGAACCATTTTACACCTGCCAATGCCCAGTCATTGCCCTGTGTAAACATGCTGCCAATCACCTAGGAAAAACAGACCTTTTTCAGAGGCACATCCCCCCATGTAAGCAGGGGATGTCCTGCCAACAATATGCAAACTTAATGTTGAATGAATGATCTTAGCAACGATCATTCGTCCCCAATTCTGTTTACATCATGCCACGTGAAAGACACTTTAAACGAGTGCCACAATTATGTACAATTATCAAATAATTCTCCCCATGTAAATGCACCCTTGTAGTCCAGTCACATCCAAAGCTGATGGATACGCACACATAGAACAATGCAGATCCTACATACCGCCATACTGTGCCCAAATAGCCAAATAGTGCTCGCATGCCCATATTGTGTCATGTTATGCAGACAAAGTTATATAGTGCTATGCTATTCCCATGAAGAGCCATACATTTCCCATATAGTTCTGTATGATATCCACATTGAGCAACACAGTGCTTAATATTAAACCGTATGCTATGTAACTTGTCTTGTACGGATTTGGAGTTATATCATCTATTATACTCCAGTGACCTTCACAGCTGCTGGGTGTGCCCACATACAGCAATGCAGTGCCCACATTGTGTGGGAGTAATGACGCTATATAGCACTATTACTAGATTGCTTTATGTATTGAATAGTTATTTGGTCATTGCATGGCGGTACTGTGTGGAACCGTTATTCAGATATTGTACTGTGTATTATTTTGGCAGTGTATATTGATGGCAGTACTGTTATTTAGGCCATGTATGGCATGTTAGTACACCCTAGCACGGTACCACACAGGACACCATCCAATTTAAGTCTTGTCCTGTTCTCAAGCAGACATTGCAGTGAACTAGAGATAGGAATGAATGGGGATCCCCACTAATGAGCAGAACGGTTTGCTGTGAGTGCTGAAGACGCGGAACCAAACGCCATCTATGCGGCTGTATCTGCTGTGCCTCATTCAAGTACCGTAAATAGAGATCAGCTAGCGTTAGCTGCAGTACCAGACACATCCACATGGATGAACATGGAGTTATGACAGCTACTGGAGTAAAGGGACTATCATGTTGCGTATGGGTTGGCCCGCTAACGATTACCCCTCATCCCCCAAGTAGATTATCAATGTTATATCCTGGAAAAGTGACAGATAATGAAATATCCTGGATTATTGGATAGCTATAGACAGTATATGTATATTTCCTTTAAAAGACAAGGAATGATGTGTACAATTTTATGTTTTTCAGAAGAACAGAAGAAGAGACATTTCATATTTTTTGGAGATCTTTTTGGATCATTTTAAGTCGATCGCCACTTGAGCCTTCATGCAGCAACTTGAGCACACGGTCAACGTAAAAGAGGCTAACAATAAAATATCAAAAACTCTATTCAAATGGCGTCTACTTGTTCTCTTAGAGGCTAGGTATACCTTCACATCCAATTTTTCTTATTTGATTAAAAATGTTTATACGGCATCTATGCAAACGTATGTGTTTACATGGTAACAGACAACAAAACATTTGTAGTCTGATCCTCCAGTCGTACTCTCTACCAGCTATCTCCTACTTCTTGGTAATCTATATAAAGATGACAATTAATAAATAAAAGTATGACTGCAGAATTAGGGCTCATGCACATGACTGCATGTATTTTGCGTTTCGCAAAAAATATGGATGACGTCCCTGTGCATTCCGTATTTTGCGGAACGGAACAACTGGCCCCTAATAGAACAGTACTGTCCTTGTCTATAATGCAGACAATAATAGGACATGTTCTATTTTTTTGCAGAAAGGAAATCCGGACATACGGAATGCACACGGAGTAACTTCCGTTTTTTTTGCGGACCCATTGAAATAAATGGTTCCACATACGGTCCGCAAAAAAAAACTCGGAACGGACACGGAAAGAAAATAAGTTTGTGTGCATAAGGCCTTAGACACAGAGTTTGTTTGTTGTCTGTTACCTTGGAAATGCATAGATCTGTAGAGGGCTTTAGACCATAAGAGAGAGAATTTTTTTAATTATCCTATGATTAATGTACAAATTGAAAATCAGACATCATATAGTATATGACAATTCATTTCTAACAAAGCTAGAACCAGTCCTGTACTTCTCATGGATCCAGAGATCTCCCCATTCAATGCTCCAATTGCTTTGCTAGATTTATTTCAAGCTGGCATCTTAGGGGACATGTACTTTCACAGAGGGCCATAGACCCTACTGGGGAATTTCATTAATTAACAATTGAAGCATCAGATACTTATGTACCCAGCTGGGTACCACAGGTGCCCTCCTCAATTCAGCTCTACCCCTATCATCAGGACGGTGATACAGTTGAATACTGTGGCGGGTACAGGAGCCTATGGCTTCCTGCCCTGCCATTCACCCTCATAGATCACTAGCCTTGAAGGCTATGATGCAGTATACAGATGATATAGGGATTCAGACTTCTAAGGCCTCAGGCTGGCCTGAACTGCAAATGGTATGGCTGACCCCGCCTATAGTGTTGGCCCTGCCTACTTGTCCCACCTTTTGTCAGTCTGGTTGGGACACTTTTTTTTAAGATTGCATTTTACTCATTTTGGGCTAAAAATAATGTTTTCAATTGGTCTTTATTAAAAATATTGAGCTGTTCTGTCACAAAGGGTTAACTGTTTTTACTAGCTGTGTGAATTGTACTTTTCAACTTCACTTTGTGCTGGTCATCTAATAAACCATATCTCTAAATTACTAAAAGGTCATAAATAGTGATGAGTGAAGAGATCTTCAGATGCTGGATCCGAAGTCGCTTAGTTCAAAACTTCGGAATAATACTGTACAGAGATCCCTCTCAAAGTCAGTTATTCACAAAGTCGCTCATGACTTCATTTAATAACTTTGGTTGTTGATTTTTAAAGTGGAAAACCAGTTTAAAACTTGGAACCGAACTCGGCTTTAGCTTCGAGGTACAAGTCATTCATTAGTTACATGGCTAGGGCAAGATTAAGGGTTCCAGAAATATGGAGCACTCCATTCATTAGGGGACCCCGACTAATGTGAGGACCTCCTCCACCACATACTGGAGGACAATCAGTAAGACTTGGACACTGCTTTCATGACATGTCCTCTATGCCCCGTGTGGAGAATTTACCAAGTTTTCTGGGAACCTCCTAGATGTTCCAGGATAGCTGACAAGTTTGTACTATAGATATAATGACTTCTACATACATACCTACTCACAAACGCATTAGATCTATATGTGCATCATACACATGGACAGCCCGTTTACTATGCAGAGAGAAGGGGAAAGATGTACAGTGCACAAAGCGCTATTTTTACATCCCCTAAATACAGGTTTCTGTTAGGCTGTATTCACTAGAGCGCTATCATATTCCATTATACTGCTCCGTTACAGAAACAGAACAATGAAAATAACGGAAGTGCCCGATTCAGCACAAAACCAAAGCTAACAACGCTGAACAGACTCCATTGACTACAATCAGGTCCATTCAGTTTCCATTTGGGAAGCTGCTTTTTTACCAGACAAAAAAGTCCTGCACGCAGGACTTTTTTGTCCGGTCTTTTTGACAGAATCTATGATGGAGGCACTGAATGGAGCCTCCATTGAAGATGTAAATGGATAGTATCAGATCAAAGTATAGCATAAGATCCAAGTTTAAAGAGTCGCTCTACTTTCACACAATTTCATTTAATACAGAATGGTGAAACTAGCAAATTTCTAAGTCACTTCATTTAAAAAAAATATGCCTGCATCCACCTTAAAAAACGCTGTAAAGTCATGGCCACTAAGGGTCTCACTTCCAGTCCCACTGCCAGTTGTCAGGCAAGATCCGTCCCTGGTAACAAAGAATTAGAAGACGGCTGAGACGAATTGAAGGTGTGTCACAGCTAGCTGAGATCCTGATCCTGATCAAAGAACTGCTTCTGAACTACTTCTGAACATCACAGGAGCCTCCTGCCTTTCTATAAGTGTGAATCATCCCTCCTTAGGCTAGTTTCACACTAGTGATAAATTCCTCTGCCAGAATAGCCTGTTGGACGACATCCTACTTGACATAGCTGGAAAAGGCCCGAACACCTCCAGGCCCCATTGACTGTAATGCATCTCAGCAGGGATCCGGCATTAGTGGCGGGATTTGCTGGACAAATACCACTGAATGCAGCATTTTTTGTCCGGCCAAATCCTGGCACTAATGGCGGAAACAGTCTGGATCCCCAACAAGTCAATGGGCTATGGAGGGGTCAGGTACTATCTGTTTATGACAAATACAATGTCTTCTGGCAGGATTTTCCTCTGCCGGAACAGCCTATCAGAAAATAAATACAGCTAGGGTGAAACTAGCCTTATCTGTTCTGTGAGCTGAAAGCAAACATAGTGGAAAGTAAGGGAAAATATATCCCAGTAGTACAGTGCTGGCAGAATTCCATAGAAGTGATACACCCCCTGCTTCTGAGTGAAGTGCATCTATCTGTGCAGCTGAAATAGAGAATAATATGACTGGGAAAAAAACCATGAGGGAAGCCCAAGCATAAATGTTCCTTCACAGTTATGATTCTACAATGAAGCAAAACCATTATGCAAACTTTTTTTGAAAATTCAGGTACACGTTAACACAAATACAGCGCGAAAAACATACATAAATACACTGGAACTAAGCATCGTACATAAATACAGCACCATAACCAAGCCCATAAGTCAAATGCAGCAGAAGCTCATTACATAAATACAACACCAGAACCAAGCTCATAAGTCAAATGCAGCACCAAAAGCTCATACCTTAAATACAGCACCAGAATTAACCTCAGTATATCAATAAAGCACCAGAACTAAGTGCAGTACATATATACGTACATCATCAGCTTAAAAAGTTCAGTACAGATACTATTTGCATACTTGGCTTAGCCCATCCCATATAAGTTTATACAGTGTGAAACTACGGCTTCTAATAGGGCTAAACAGTTGTAAATGCTGGGAGTTGTTTCACAAAACAGAATGCTACCACCCATCATCAGATGTGGATCATACAGGTGACTACAGCACTAATTATATGCAGTCAGTGGCAGAATTATTATTTCCATATAGTGACTTACAGGTGACGTCTCCTCCAGAGTTCTTCTCCATCCAGTTCAGACCACCATCATAACTTTTCCCAGCCATGACTTGTTTCTGCAGATTTTGCATCCCAGATTATCTTCTCACTTTGCCAACACATTTGCACCCTGTATGCTAAGAAAAACTCCTATTAGTGCCACAGCGTACACTGTGCCCCTGAATATCACATACTGTGATCCCTAAAAATAAAGTGTCACATACACAGTGCTCCAAATGGTGGAGCCACACACTCTGTGCCCTCTGTATATACTATACTAACGAGCAAAGGTGTAACAATGTTTTGAACTTTTGACTTTCAGGCTCCATATTTCACCATCCACTACAGCTTCGAACATGAGACTACCATCATTTTATAGACAATCATCTTGGCTATCTCATACATAAATTGAACTTGCAACTATTTAGCATATGATTAGTTATGCAGATTCTTGTCATTTAACTGCATTGTTACTGTTTTGCACCTAAAATTCTAAATTTTAATTTTTATTATTTTGTTAGTACATCATCTTTGACTTTCAACACTGCCTGAATCCTTCTGGGCATGCTCTCGATCAGATTCAAGCATGTCTTGACCGAAATCTGTTCCTGGGTCTCTTCTACACGTTCCCAATGTTGGTGCATACTGGTAAACTCATTTGGGTACGAATACAGCTTTTTCTTCAACTCTACTCACAAGTGTTCGATTGGGTTGAGCTCATTGAACCATTTCTTCACCAATTTCAACGTATGCTTCGAGTCATTGTCCTGCTGGAACACTACGTTGTCCTTTTCATACCCATAGTACTCAAATGTACGAAGTAATTTGTCTTGTAGGATACTCACATATAGCTCAGCATTGAGACCACCATCAATCCTGGTCAAGTATCCAACACCTTTGGCTGTGAAACAACCACATATCATCAGGCTTCCTCCACTGAACATGACATTTCCTTCAACTTCTCAATCCGTTAGACCCCTTTTCCCTTGTTTCCCTCTTTCCCATTTACACCCATCAGAGCCCAGTCTACTGACTTTTGTCTCATTGCTTCAAATCACCCATTTCCAATCTTCTACTCTCCACTGTTTGTAATTTTTTGCAAACTTGAGCCAACACTTCTTCTGACGATATTCAAGTTGGGATTGCTTCAGCTTTTCTGGGCAACCATTCCAGACTTGTGTAATGCGTGTCGCACGGTGCTTGCATGGATGTCTATGATCTCACTATTACAAAGCATATGAGCCACCTCCACTGCCGTGTTTGTCACTCCAGAACTGATAGACCCTGTGATAAGCTGACTTCGATATTTTGTCTGGACATCCACCCCTCAGCTTTGGAATGGATGGACGGACTTCATTTTGTATTCTTCCAACTGTAATGGCACTCACATGATTCAGTTTGGCAATTTTCTTGGCTGAGATACTGCTATCGATGAGCTGGATGTTGCTGTTTCTCTTTTCTTGGGAAATCATCTTCATGGCTGCTCTTGGATTCAAACTAGTGACCTTTCGCTTGGGAATTAACTTAATAACACTCTGAGCTATTAGGGAATGTGAGAACAGGTTGTAATTTGTAGTATCCAAGAAGAAAGAGATTGTTCCACCACCAGGAGCAAAACAGTAACAATGCAGTTACATGACAAGAATCTGCCTAACTATTCATATGCTGAATTTTGCAAGTCCAATTTATGTATGAGATAGCCAAGATGATTGTCTATAATATGATGGTAGCTTCATGTTCAAAGCTGTACTAGATGATGAGATATGGAGCCTGAAAGCCTTTAGAACATCAGTGTATATTGTCACACACTCTGAAACTAATATATAGTTCTACAAGCTCTGTGCCCCCTGTGTACAGTGCCTTTTCTCGGGGAACCCTGTGTACAGTGCCTCTTTTCGGTGCAACTTGTGTATAGTGCCTCTTCTGTGCCAACTTTATATATAGTGCCTCTTTTGTTCCCCCTTTTATATAGTGCCTCTTCTGTGCCCCACTTTATATATAGTGCCTTTTCCATGCTCCCCTTTTTATATATATATATATATATATATATATATATACACAGTACAGACAAAAAGTTTGGACACACCTTCTCATTCAAAGAGTTTTCTTGTTTTTCATGACTATGAAAATTGTAGCTTCACACTGAAGGCATCAAAACTATGAATTAACACGTGGAATTATATTCATAACAAACAAGTGTGAAGCAACTGAAAATATGTCATATTCTAGGTTCTTCAAAGTAGCCACCTTTTGCTTTGATTACTGCTTTGCACACTCTTGGCATTCTCTTGATGAGCTTCAAGAGGTAGTCCCCTGAAATGGTTTTCACTTCACAGGTGTGCCCTGTCAGGTTTAATAAGTGGAATTTCTTGCCTTATAAATGGGGTTGGGACCATCAGTGGCGTTGAGGAGAAGTCAGGTGGATACACAGCTGATAGTCCTACTGAATAGACTGTTAGAATTTGTATTATGGCAAGAAAAAAGCAGCTAAGTAAAGAAAAACGAGTGGCCATCATTACTTTAAGAAATGAAGGTCAGTCAGTCAGCCGAAAAATTGGGAAAACTTTGAAAGTAAGGTCTATTTGACCATGAAGGAGAGTGATGGGGTGCTGCGCCAGATGACCTGGCCTCCACAGTCACCGGACCTGAACCCAATCAAGATGGTTCGGGGTGAGCTGGACCGCAGAGTGAAGGCAAAAGGGCCAACAAGTGCTAAGCATCTCTGGGAACTCCTTCAAGACTGTTGGAAGACCATTTCAGGGGACTACCTCCTGAAGCTCATCAAGAGAATGCCAAGAGTGTGCAAAGCAGTAATCAAAGCAAAAGGTGGCTACTTTGAAGAACCTAGAATATGACATATTTTCAGTTGTTTCACACTTGTTTGTTATGTATATAATTCCATGTGTTAATTCATAGTTTTGATGCCTTCATAGTCATGAAAATAAAGAAAACTCTTTGAATGAGAAGGTGTGTCCAAACTTTTGGTCTGTACTGTATATATATACAGTGGCGGAAATAATTATTTGACCCCTCACTGATTTTGTAAGTTTGTCCAATGACAAAGAAATGAAAAGTCTCAGAACAGTATCATTTCAATGGTAGGTTTATTGTAACAGTGGCAGATAGCACATCAAAAGGAAAATCGAAAAAATAACTTTAAATAAAAGATAGCAACTGATTTGCATTTCATTGAGTGAAATAAGTATTTGAACCCTCTAACAAAAAAAGACTTAATACTTGGTGGAAAAACCCTTGTTTGCAAGCACAGAGGTCAAACGTTTCTTGTAATTGATGACCAAGTTTGCGCACATTTTAGGAGGAATGTTGGTCCACTCCTCTTTGCAGATCATCTCTAAATCCCTAAGGTTTCGAGGCTGTCTCTGTGCAACTCTGAGCTTGAGCTCCCTCCATAGGTTTTCGATTGGATTAAGGTCCGGAGACTGACTAGGCCACTCCATGACCTTAATGTGCTTCTTCTTGAGCCACTCCTTTGTTGCCTTTGCTGTATGTTTTGGGTCATTGTCGTGCTGGAACACCCATCCACGACCCATTTTCAGTTTCCTGGCAGAGGGAAGGAGGTTGTCGCTCAGGATTTCACGATACATGGCTCCGTCCATTTTCCCGTTTATGCGAATAAGTTGTCCTGTGCCCTTAGCAGAAAAACACCCCCAAAGCAAAATGTTTCCACCCCCATGCTTGACGGTGGGGACGGTGTTTTGGGGGTCATAGGCAGCATTTTTCTTCCTCCAAACACAGCGAGTTGAGTTAATGCCAAAGAGCTCTATTTTGGTCTCATCAGACCACAGCACCTTCTCCCAGTCACTCTCTGAATCATTCAGGTGTTCATTGGCAAACTTCAGACGGGCCTGCACATGTGCCTTCCTGAGCAGGGGGACCTTGCGAGCCCTGCAGGATTTTAATCCATTGCAGTGTAATGTGTTTCCAATGGTTTTCTTGGTGACTGTGGTCCCTGCTAATTTGAGGTCATTAACTAACTCCTCCCGTGTAGTTCTAGGATGCTTTTTCACCTTTCTCAGAACCATTGACACCCCACGAGGTGAGATCTTGCGTGGAGCCCCAGAGCGAGGTCGATTGATGGTCATTTTGTGCTCCTTCCATTTTCGAACAATCGCACCAACAGTTGTCACCTTCTCTCCCAGCTTCTTGCTAATGGTTTTGTAGCCCATTCCAGCCTTGTGCAGGTCTACAATTTTGTCTCTGACATCCTTGGACAGCTCTTTGGTCTTTCCCATGTTGGAGAGTTTGGAGTCTGCTTGATTGATTGATTCTGTGGACAGGTGTCTTTTATACAGGTGACTAGTTAAGACAGGTGTCCTTAATGAGGGTGACTAATTGAGTAGAAGTGTCTAACCACTCTGTGGGAGCCAGAACTCTTAATGGTTGGTAGGGGTTCAAATACTTATTTCACTCAATGAAATGCAAATCAGTTGCTATCTTTTATTTAAAGTTATTTTTTCGATTTTCCTTTTGATGTGCTATCTGCCACTGTTACAATAAACCTACCATTGAAATGATACTGTTCTGAGACTTTTCATTTCTTTGTCATTGGACAAACTTACAAAATCAGTGAGGGGTCAAATAATTATTTCCGCCACTGTATATATATATATATATATATATATATATATATATATATATACACTGCTCAAAAAATTTGAGGGAACACTTAAACAACACAATGTAACTCCAAGTCAATCACACTTCTGTGAAATCAAACTGTCCACTTAGGAAGCAACACTGAGTGACAATCAATTTGACATGCTGTTGTGCAAATGGGATAGACAACAGGTGGAAATTATAGGCAATTAGCAAGACACCTCCAATAAAGGAGTGGTTCTGCAGGTGGTGACCACAGACCACTTCTCAGTTCCTATGCTTCCTGGCTGATGTTTTGGTCACTTTTGAATGCTGGCGGTGCTTTCACTCTAGTGGTAGCATGAGACAGAGTCTACAACCCACACAAGTGGCTCAGGTAGTGCAGCTTATCCAGGATGGCACATCAATGCGAGCTGTGGCAAGAAGGTTTGCTGTGTCTGTCAGCGTAGTGTCCAGAGCATGGAGGCGCTACCAGGAGACAGGCCAGTACATCAGGAGACGTGGAGGAGGCCGTAGGAGGGCAACAACCCAGCAGCAGGACCGCTACCTCCGCCTTTGTGCAAGGAGGAACAGGAGGAGCACTGCCAGAGCCCTGCAAAATGACCTCCAGCAGGCCACAAATGTGCATGTGTCTGCTCAAACGGTCAGAAACAGACTCCATGAGGGTGATATGAGGGCCAGACGTCCACAGGTGGGGGTTGTGCTTACAGCCCAACACCGTGCAGGACGTTTGGCATTTGCCAGAAAACACCAAGATTGGCAAATTTGCCACTGACGCCCTGTGCTCTTCACAGATGAAAGCAGGTTCACACTGAGCACATGTGACAGACGTGACATAGTCTGGAGACGCCGTGGAGAACGTTCTACTGCCTGCAACATCCTCCAGCATGACCGGTTTGGCATTGGGTCAGTAATGGTGTGGGGTGGCATTTCTTTGGAGGGCCGCACAGCCCTCCATGTGCTCGCCAGAGGTAGCCTGACTGCCATTAGGTACCGAGATGAGATCCTCAGACCCCTTGTGAGACCATATGCTGGTGCGGTTGGCCCTGGGTTCCTCCTAATGCAAGACAATGCTAGACCTCATGTGGCTGGAGTGTGTCAGCAGTTCCTGCAAGACGAAGGCATTGATGCTATGGATTGGCCCGCCCGTTCCCCAGACCTGAATCCAATTGAGCACATCTGGGACATCACGTCTCGCTCTATCCACCAACGTCACGTTGCACCACAGACTGTCCAGGAGTTGGCAGATGCTTTAGTCCAGGTCTGGGAGGAGATTCCTCAGTAGACCGTCCGCCACCTCATCAGGAGCATGCACAGGCGTTGTAGGGAGGTCATACAGGCACATGGAGGCCACACACACTACTGAGCCTCATTTTGACTTGTTTTAAGGACATTACATCAAAGTTGGATCAGCCTGTAGTGTGTTTTTCCACTTAAATTTTGAGGGTGACTCCAAATCCAGACCTCCATGGGTTAAAAAATTTGATTTCCATTTTTTTTTTTTGTGTGATTTTGTTGTCAGCACATTCAACTATGTAAAGAACAAAGTATTTCAGAAGAATATTTAATTAATTCAGATCTAGGATGTGTTATTTGTGTGTTCCCTTTATTTTTTTGAGCAGTGTATATATATATATATATATATATATATATTAGCAGAAGGACCCGGCTTTGCACTTTTAATTTAATGTTTGTGTGTGTCGTTAAAAAATATCGGTAAATAAAAATATATGATAATAAACAGGCACTCTCTCATCCAAGAATGTACCAAGGAAAATGTCAAAAATAAAGGGGAATTTTATTTCATCCACATATATAGACAAATCGCATGAAATATGATTCTTCAATAAAAAAAACGTCCCAAAGGATCCTAGCTAAGTACATATAACATAAAATCCCACCCTAAAATAAATGAAAAAAAACCCTGACTGCAAAGATAAACCGTATAGATTTGTGTTAGTATAACTGAACATTCATTCCTGGATCAATATAATTAGCATGCATGATTAGGTAAATAGTTTGAGCACATGATTGTTGATTAGAATGTTCAAATTCATAAAACAGTCTCAGTAATGCCCAATGTATCAGTTTAGATGTAGCGTGGAGTGTCTGGAGGCCGATTCCCGGAGAGTGATACTGCTCAGAGAAGAAGAACTCTGATGAAATAATGCGGTAACGATTTACTTTGTAACAGAGAATTCTATAAGGATATGTTTTGGCCACATCATTGCCTCTATTGTAATATGCAAAAGGAACTATAAATATCCAACAGCTACATCTGAATCGATACATTGGGCATTACTGACACTGTTTTATGAATTTGAACATTCTTATCAACAAACACAACAGAAATCTATACGGTTTATCTTTGCAGTTGTTTTTTCCCCATTTATTTTAGGGTGGGATTTTATTTTATATGTTCTCAGCTATGATCCTTTAGGACAGACAGTGGCGCACCATCGCATGCGTGACCCCCAGACTGGGGGGCAGTCTATGTACAGTGCACCTAAATCTATAGGCCAACACGGGTGAGCTGCTATACATTTATAAATCTCTATACATTGTTAAAAGATATTGACAGTATCCCCCATAACAGTGACCTCTACAGCACCCCACCCCCTTAACACTGACCCCCCCACAGTGCCCCACCTCCTTAAAATGGGATCTCCACAGCAGCCCATCCCCTTAACTTTGACCTTCACAGAAGCCCGCCCTTTTAACAGTGAGTTTCACAGCACCCCACTCCCTTGACAGTGACCTCCTCAGGGGACCGCCCCCTTAACAGTGACCTATACAGCACCCCATCCCCTTAAAAGAGACCTCCACAGCATCCGTCCCTTTAACAGTGACTTCCACAGTACCCCGCTCCCTTAACAGTGACCTCACAGTACCCTGCCCCCTTAACAGTGACCTCCACAGCGGCCGGCCCGCTTAACAGTAACATCCACAGTGATCGCCCCTTTAACAGTGAACTCCACAGTTCCCGCCCCTTAAACAGTGAGCTCCACAGCAGCTGCCCTTTTAACCCCTTAAGGACTCAGCCCTATTTCACCTTAAGGACTTGGCCATTTTTTGCAAATCTGACCAGTGTCACTTTAAGTGCTGATAACGTTAAAACGCTTTGACTTACCCAGGCCGTTCTGAGATAGTTTTTTCGTCATATATTGTACTTCATGACACTGATAAAATTGGATCAAAAAAGTACATTTTTTTTGCATAAAAAAATACCAAAGTTACCAAAAATTTAGAAAAATTTGCAAATTTCTAAGTTTCAGTTTCTCTACTTCTGTAATACATAGTAATACCCCCATAAATTGTGATTACTTTACATTACTTTACATTCCCCATATGACTACTTCATGTTTGTATCATTTTGGGAATGCCATTTTATTTTTTGGGGATGTTACATAGCTTAGAAGTAAATTTTGAAATTTTTCAGAAATTTTCCAAATCCCACCTTTTTATGGACCAGTCCAGGTCTGAAGTCACTTTGTGAGGCTTACATAATAGAAACCACCCCATTTTAGAAACTACACCCCTCAAGGTATTCAAAACTGATTTTACAAACTTTGTTAACCCTTTAGGTCTTTCACAAGACTTCATGGCTTTTTTTGGAAAATTTTCCAATATAATAATTTTTTTCCAGGAACAAAGCAAGGGTTAACTGCCAAACAAAACTCATATGGGTTGCCCTGATTCTTTAGTTTGCAGAAACACCCCATATGTGGTCCTAAACTACTGTTTGGCCAAACGGGAGGATATGGTTTTTGCAAGGCAGATTTTGCAGGACTGGTTTTGTTTATACCATGTCCCAGTTCAAGCCCCCCGTTGCACCCCTAGAATAGAAATTCCAAAAAAGTGACTCCATCTAAAAAAGTACACCCCTCAAGGTATTCAAAACTGGCTTTACAAACTTTGTTAACCCTTTAGGTGTTCCACAAGAGTTAATGGCAGATGGAGAAACAATTTAGGAATTTCAATTTTTTGGAAAATTTTCCATTTTAACCCTTACTTTATTACTGGAAAAAATGGGTTAACAGCCAAACAAAACTCAATATGGGTTGCCCTGATTCTGTAGTTTGCAGAAACACCCCATATGTGGTCGTAAACTACTATTTGGCTAAACGGCAGGACATAGAAGAAGGGGAACGCCATATGGTTTTTGGAAGGCAGATTTTGCTGGACTGGTTTATTTACACCATGTACCCTTTCAAGCCCCCTGATGCACCCCTAGAGTAGAAACTCCATAAAAGTGACCCCATCTAGGAAACTATGGGATAAGGTGGTTGTTGTTTTGGGACTATTTTAGGGTAAATATGATTTTGGGTTGCTCTATATTACACTTTTTTGAGGCAAGGTAACAAAAAATGTAAATTCTAAAATTGTTTCTACATTCGCTATTAAGTTTTGTGGAACACCTAAAGGGTTAACAAAGTTTGTAAAGTAACTTTTGAATACCTTGAGGGGAGTACTTTCTTAGAAGGGGTCACTTTTTTGGAGTTTCTAGTCTAGTCTACATCAGGGGGGCTTCTAATGGGACATGGTGTAAATAAACCAGTCCATCAAAATCTGCCTTCCAGAAACCATATGGCGTTCCCTTCGTTCTATGCCCTGCCGTGTGGCTATATAGCCATTTACGACCACATATGGGGTGTTTCTGCAAACTACAGAATCAGGGCAATAAATATTTAGTTTTGTTTGGCTGTTAACCCTTGCTTTATTACCGGAAAAAAAGGATTCAAATGCAAATTTTGCCAACAAATGGGTGTTTTGGCATCGTTTTTATTTTATACTTTTAACGCTGTTCATCCGGGGGGTTTTGTCAAATGTTATTTTTATAGGGCAGATTCTTACGGACGCAGCGATACCTAATAGGTATACATTTTAAAATTTAGATTTTAGACTATATTATCATTTTAGGAACACAAAAAAAATATTTTAGTATCTCCATAGCCTGGGAGCTACAGTTTTTTATTTTTTGTTGGGCGACTATCTAATGTAGGGATGAGATGGCGGTTTTATTGGCACTAATTCGGGGTGCATATGACATTTTGATCGCTCACTATTACACTTTTTGTGATGTTAGGTGACAAAAAATGGCTTTTTTTTTACACTTTTTTTTTACACTTTTTTTTTAAACGCTGTTCATCCGGGGGGGGGGGGGGGGGGGGGGGGGATTTTTACGGACGCGGCGATGCCCAATATGGTATGGCTCTCAGACTTTGGAGACACTAAGCAGGCATCCTCAAACTGCGGCCCTCCAGATGTTGTAAAACTACAATTCCCACCACGCCCTGCTGATAGCTGTAGGTTGTCTGGGCATGCTGGGAGTTATAGTTTTACAACATCTGGAGGGCCGCAGTTTGAGGATGCCTGCACTAAAACTAATATTTTTTGGGAAAAAAATTGTTTCCGTGTCTCCAAAGTCTGAGAGCCATAGTTTTTTATGTTCTCTAGGGGACTGTTGGGGTTATAAAAATGTTGTACTCCATGGAAGTGTGATAATCCCTGAAGCAATCGATAACGCAGAGGCACGGATGATCGGGGCACGTGTCACATTGAGTGGTGGTGTCCTTTGGTATCCCCCTCCTGTGACACACTCTGCACTTTTTTGGGTTTGTCCCTTCTTTCCAGTATGGGGGACCACACCTGGAAAATGTTGGCCAGGGACGATCCGGGCGCCTCCAATTCCCGAGGTACTCCGGCCTGCTCTTTCCCGGTCTGAAAAGATCAGGTCCTTGAGGACTGCCTCATAGAATTGGAGGAATGTCCCTGTGCTGCCAGCGCTTCGGGATAGTACAAAAGCATTGTACAAGGCAACCTGTACCAAGTACCATGCCCGGGTTTTGCGCATGGAATTATATGGCGTGAGGACTTGATCAGAGAGATCAACTCCTCCCATATACCGATCGTAGTCGACGATACAATCGGGCTTGAGGACCGTTGCCGCGGTACCTCGCACAGGGACAGGGGTGATGCTGTTACCGTGGATTGTGGACAGTATAAGGACATCCCTCTTGTCCTTATACCTGACCAGCAACAGGTTTCTACTGGTAAGGGCACGGGTCTCACCCCTGGGGATAGGTACCTGGAGGGGGTAGGTAGGGAGGCCGCGTTGATTTTTCCGCACTGTCCCACAAGCGGACGTGGATCTGGCGGCAAGGGACCTGAACAAGGGAATGCTAGTATAAAAGTTATTCACGTACAAGTGGTAACCCTTATCTAGCAGTGGGTGCATAAGGTCCCACACGAGTTTCCCGCTAACACCCAGAGTGGGGGGACATTCTGGGGGTTCAATACGGGAATCTCGCCCCTCGTACACACAAAATTTGTAAGTGTACCCTGAGTCTCCCCTTGAACGCAACGAGAGACTCATCAACCGCGATCTTCCTTCCAGGTACTTAGGCCTGCGTAAATTTGGCCCCGAAGGGATCGATGACTGGCCGTATCTTATACAGACGGTCATGGGCAGGATCACCTCGGGGGAACATGCTGCATTACCTGAATAATGCAGACATTTCCGGATGGCTTCAAACCGGGGGCGTGTCATGGCCATACTGTAGAGTGGGGTCTGGTAGAGGACGTCCCCACTCCAGTATTGCCTGACACTAGGTTTTTGCACTAGACACATGTGCAGCACCAGGCCCCAAAATGTCCTCATCTCGGCTGCACTGACCGGCGTCCAGCCACCGGGTCTAGCCAAAAAGGAGCCCGGGTGCTGAGCAACGAACTGTTGGGCATACAGGTTCGTCTGCTCCACCATCAGATTCACAAATGGGTCACTGAAAAAAAAAAAAAAAAAGTCCATTTCAGTGAAGCCCACTGTGGGAATCTGGATTCCTGGATTGCCAACAAAATCCGGAATCTCTGGCTCAAAATCCACTGGGGGACACCAGCTAAGTTCACCGGTAGGGGGCTCCGGTGGGCCTATTTGGAAACCAGTATGAGCCCCAGGGCAGCTCGTACTAGGATGGGCCACAGGGTCCCTAGCATGTGGGGCCCCTGGCTCCACCTGGCGGCGTCTCCGCCGCCTTGAGGGCTCATCGTCATCAGATGATGATGAGGATGCGGATGACAAGAGGAACGTGGGGGAACTGGTGGTGGGGGGGGGCAAGTGGCAGGGGTGGGTCTACGGTCTCACAGCTAAGTGCTGTGGACCACAACCACCAGAAACAATAAATCAGATAAAGTGTTTTTTTTTTGTTTTTTTTTCCCCCTAACTAACTTTTCCCTTCTATCCCTGCCTAATGGTGCCTCTCCCTCACTGACCCTAACCTACCTGGAGGGTGATGGGTGCAGGAGGGTGATGGGGGATCGCAGGAGCTGGTGCTGGAAGGTGCTGGACGGTGCAGGTGCAGCAGCAGGAAGAGGAGGGGAGAGAGGAGCACCAGGAGTTTGAATCTCCCGCCTTTCTCCAGCACCAATCAGCACCATGGACAGCACCCATCAGCACCACAGCCAGCACCGCCTCCCCCAAATGCTCGGACTGTGATTGGTGGTGTGTAATCACACCACCGATCACTGTCCTTTTCCGGTTCATCGACTGGGGACAGCGGACATCCTGTTCCGATTAACCCCCGCCGCAATCGCGTTTTAAAGTTAGGACGTACCGGTATGTCCTGAGTCCTTAAGGACTCGGCAAACGTGGCATACCGGTACGTCCTAAGTCCTTAAGGGGTTAATAGTTGCCCCTGCCCCTTAACAGTGACCTCCACAGCGCCCTGCCCCTTTAATGCTAGGGCTACACTACATGTGTCGCACGACATTTTGTCGCACCAATGTCTCGCAACAATTTTTATAATGATAAGCTATGGTGTCGCACTGCGACATGTGACATGCTGCGACTGCGAAACGACAGTCGCAAAAAATCCATCCAAAATGGATTTTTCTGTGACTGTCGCGTCACAGTCGCAGCATGTCGCAGTGCAACACCATAGCCTATCATTATAAAAAGTTTCGTGCAACATCAATGTGCAGTGTAGTTGTGGCCTATGTGTCATGAGACTTATTCTCGCGCGACACATGTCATTGTGTAGCCCTAGCCTAAAGCTGACCTACAGCAGTGAAGAAAAATGGCTGGGTTGTTATGGAAACCTGGAGTAAAACGGCCTGCGAGCTTCTATTGGCTGATAAGGGAAATGTGACCGTGTGTATGGTAGTTGGGATATGAAGACAAAGACTTGCAGGCTTCTATTGGCTAATACAGGTTATTTTTTGGGAATATCCTAGAGACCTGAGACCTGGTCTTAAATCTTCCCGGACACCTGATGTACCTGTGTGCCAAATTTGGTGAAGATCGGTCCAGTTGTTTGGTCGCGCATAAAGAACAGACAGACAGAAACTCATATATATACAGGGATCTCAAGTCTCCCGGAGGTTCAGGGAGTCTCCCGGAGGTTCAGGGAGTCTCCCTCTATTAGATAGCGGCTCCCTGACACCCGCATGTGAGACAATATATCCCGGAAAGGTTTACTGATAGCAGAGCAGAGAGATAAGAGAAGTGACAGGACACAGTTTAGATTACAGGTTGAATTAACCCTTTAGGGTCAAATTGGCTTCTCAAGGAGAAATATATGTTAAAGGCATCCCTTCTTCTGTCTCATTCAGTAGCTATATAGCTATTGAGAGAGATGTATTTTTTTTTAAATACATACACACATTTAACCCTCCATTTTAATTATATATTATTTACCCCAGTGTTAAATCCCCCCCCCGGATGCTTGTTTTTTTCCTACAGTGGGGTAGATAATCACACACAGGGTTCACTTGCTTCTTGTCAGCTCAGCGAATGAACCGAAGATTCGATTCATGAATCGGTTCATTTGAATGAACTGATTCAAATGAACCGATTCATGTGAAAGATCCGAACTTCCCATCTCTAGTTTACTCGCAGTAAACCTTTCCGGCAACCTGTAGCAGTGTCCCCTTCTCGGCGCGTGCGCACAGTGCAAGAAGAAGCCGATGCCAGCAGTCCGCAACGGCGCATCAGGCTGAGCCTGTGCGCACGCGCGGGATCTCAAAGCGGGAGGAGGGGGAGGGAGGGAGAGGCGGCACTGAGGAGTAGAATGCGGCGCTGGGCACGAACGGCGATGCGTGCGGCAGGGCACCATGCATCCACAGACCTCCCCTGCTTGGGCACCTTAATTCAATGATTGACAGGTTAGTAAAACCTGTTTTTCCGCAGAATAAAGCCACAAATAGCTTTTATAAGGCCACCTTAGAAATCAGAATGCTACCCTGGACATGAGCAGAGGTTTAGCTCACAGGGCTTATAGGTGGTGACAGAATCCCTTTAATCATATACATAAATATGATAATTTGGGGCAGGGTAATGAGCCCAGTCCTCCACACCATAGAGCAAAGTGTGCAGATACTGCATATGTTTGGAAAATGTAATAAAAAGTTCGTGAAAGGAAAAAAAAAAAGAAAACCTCCCTGAAATGAGAAGTGCACCTCCCTGAAATGAGTTTTTGCAGGTTGGGATGTCTGTATATATAAGAGATATACAGGGCCTCTTTTGTGTGACTGGGAACTCCCTGAATACAGTGCACACATACTACATATACTCACCTGCCCTCGGTCCCAAAACGCAGCCATGTGTCGGGCCTGGCCGCCTCTGGTGGATCTGCGGCTTCATCCCACCACCTACATCACAGAAAAGCACTGGAATTTGGTGCAGGGGCCCCAGTAACCAGGTGAATTGGCCTGGTGACTGGTGACTCAGTATTGGTGCACGGTGGGGCCTGGAGCACTTGCTCCAAGTGCATCATTATTAACCACTTAAGGACCACAGGTTTATACCCCCCTAAAGACCAGGCCCTTTTTTACAAATCGGCACTACACTACTTTCACCGTTTATTGCTCGGTCATGCAACTTACCACCCAAATGAATTTTACCTCCTTTTCTTCTCACTAATAGAGCTTTCATTTGGTGGTATTTCATTGCTGCTGACATTTTTACTTTTTTTGTTATTAATCGAAATTTAACGATTTTTTTGCAAAAAAATGACATTTTTCACTTTCAGTTGTAAAATTTTGCAAAAAAAACGAGATCCATATAGAAATTTTGCTCTAAATTTATAGTTCTACATGTCTTTGATAAAAAAAAAATGTTTGGGTAAAAAAAAAAAATGGTTTGGGTAAAAGTTATAGCGTTTACAAACTATGGTACAAAAATGTGAATTTCCGCTTTTTGAAGCAGCTCTGACTTTCTGAGCACCTGTCATGTTTCCTGAGGTTCTACAATGGCCAGACAGTACAAACACCCCACAAATGACCCCATTTCGGAAAGTACACACCCTAAGGTATTCGCTGATGGGCATAGTGAGTTCATAGAACTTTTTATTTTTTGTCACAAGTTAGCGGAAAATGATGATTTTTTTTTTTTTTTTTTTTTTCTTACAAAGTCTCATATTCCACTAACTTGTGACAAAAAATAAAAACTTCTATGAACTCACTATGCCCATCACGAAATACCTTGGGGTCTCTTCTTTCCAAAATGGGGTCACTTGTGGGGTAGTTATACTGCCCTGGCATTCTAGGGGCCCAAATGTGTGGTAAGGAGTTTGAAATCAAATTCTGTAAAAAATGACCTGTGAAATCCGAAAGGTGCTCTTTGGAATATGGGCCCCTTTGCCCACCTAGGCTGCAAAAAAGTGTCACACATCTGGTATCTCTGTATTCAGGAGAAGTTGAGGAATGTGTTTTGGGGTGTCTTTTTACATATACCCATGCTGGGTGGGATAAATATCTTGGTCAAATGCCAACTTTGTATAAAAAAATGGGAAAAGTTGTCTTTTGCCAAGATATTTCTCTCACCCAGCATGGGTATATGTAAAATGACACCCCAAAACACATTCCCCACCTTCTCCTGAGTACGGCAATACCAGATGTGTGACACTTTTTTGCAGCCTAGGTGGGCAAAGGGGCCCATATTCCAAAGAGCACCTTTCGGATTTCACAGGTCATTTGTTACAGAATTTGATTTCAAACTCCTTACCACACATTCGGGCCCCTAGAATGCCAGGGCAGTATAACTACCCCACAAGTGACCCCATTTTGGAAAGAAGACACCCCAAGGTATTCCGTGAGGGGCATGGCAAGTTCCTAGAATTTTTTATTTTTTGTCACAAGTTAGTGGAAAATGATGATTTTTTTTTTTTTTTTTTTTTTCATACAAAGTCTCATATTCCACTAACTTGTGACAAAAAATAAAAACTTCCATGAACTCACTATGCCCATCAGCGAATACCTTGGGGTCTCTTCTTTCCAAAATGGGGTCACTTGTGGGGTAGTTATACTGCCCTGGCATTCTAGGGGCCCGAATGTGTGGTAAGGAGTTTGAAATCAAATTCTGCAAAAAATGACCAGTGAAATCCGAAAGGTGCTCTTTGGAATATGGGCCCCTTTGCCCACCTAGGCTGCAAAAACGTGTCACACATCTGGTATCTCTGTATTCAGGAGAAGTTGAGGAATGTGTTTTGGGGTGTCTTTTTACATATACCCATGCTGGGTGAGATAAATATCTTGGTCAAATGCCAACTTTGTATAAAAAAAATGGGAAAAGTTGTCTTTTGCCAAGATATTTCTCTCACCCAGCATGGGTATATGTAAAATGACACCCCAAAACACATTCCCCACCTTCTCCTGAGTACGGGGATACCAGATGTGTGACACGTTTTTGCAGCCTAGGTGGGCAAAGGGGCCCATATTCCAAAGAGCACCTTTCGGATTTCACAGGTCATTTTTTACAGAATTTGATTTCAAACTCCTTACCACACATTTGGGCCCCTAGAATGCCAGGGCAGTATAACTACCCCACAAGTGACCCCATTTTGGAAAGAAGAGACCCCAAGGTATTCGCTGATGGGCATAGTGAGTTCATGGAAGTTTTTATTTTTTGTCACAAGTTAGTGGAATATGAGACTTTGTATGAAAAAAAAAAAAAAAAAAAAAATCATCATTTTCCACTAACTTGTGACAAAAAATAAAAAATTCTAGGAACTCGCCATGCCCCTCACGGAATACCTTGGGGTGTCTTCTTTCCAAAATGGGGTCACTTGTTGGGTAGTTATACTGCCCTGGCATTTTCCAGGGGCACTAATGTGTGGTAAGTAGGTAAATGACCTGTGAAATCCTAAAGGTGCTCTTTGGAATGTGGGCCCCTTTGCCCACCTAGGCTGCAAAAAAGTGTCACACATGTGGTATCGCCGTATTCAGGAGAAGTTGGGGAATGTGTTTTGGGGTGTCATTTTACATATACCCATGCTGGGTGAGAGAAATATCTTGGCAAAAGACAACTTTTCCCATTTTTTTATACAAAGTTGGCATTTGACCAAGATATTTCTCTCACCCAGCATGGGTATATGTAAAATGACACCCCAAAACACATTCCCCAACTTCTCCTGAGTACGGCGATACCAGATGTGTGACACTTTTTTGCAGCCTAGATGCGCAAAGGTGCCCAAATTCCTTTTAGGAGGGCATTTTTAGACATTTGGATACCAGACTTCTTCTCACGCTTTGGGGCCCCTAGAATGCCAGGGCAGTATAAATACCCCACATGTGACCCCATTTTGGAAAGAAGACACCCCAAGGTATTCAATGAGGGGCATGGCGAGTTCATAGAAATTTTTTTTTTTTGGCACAAGTTAGCGGAAATTGATATTTTTAATTTTTTTCTCACAAAGTCTCCCGTTCCGCTAACTTGGGACAAAAATTTCAATCTTTCATGGACTCAATATGCCCCTCACGGAATACCTGGGGGTGTCTTCTTTCCGAAATGGGGTCACATGTGGGGTATTTATACTGCCCTGGCATTCTAGGGGCCCTAAAGCGTGAGAAGAAGTCTGGAATATAAATGTCTAAAAAATTTTACGCATTTGGTTTCCGTGAGGGGTATGGTGAGTTCATGTGAGATTTTATTTTTTGACACAAGTTAGTGGAATATGAGACTTTGTAAGAAAAAAATAATAATAATTCCGCTAACTTGGGCCAAAAAAATGTCTGAATGGAGCCTTACAGGGGGGTGATCAATGACAGGGGGGTGATCAATGACAGGGGGGTGATCAATGACAGGGGGGTGATCAATGACAGGGGGGGTGATCAATGACAGGGGGGTGATCAGGGAGTCTATATGGGGTGATCACCACAGTCATTGATCACGCCCCTGTAAGGCTTCATTCAGACGTCCGGATGCGTTTTGCGGATCCGATCCATCTATCAGTGCATCCGTAAAAATCATGCGGACGTCTGAATGGAGCTTTACAGGGGGGTAATCAATGACAGGGGGGTAATCAATGACAGGGGGGGTGATCAGGGAGTCTATATGGGGTGATCACCACAGTCATTGATCACGCCCCTGTAAGGCTTCATTCAGACGTCCGGATGCGTTTTGCGGATCCGATCCATCTATCAGTGCATCCGTAAAAATCATGCGGACATCTGAATGGAGCTTTACAGGGGGGTAATCACCACAGTCATTGATCATGCCCCTGTAAGGCTTCATTCAGACGTCCGGATGCGTTTTGCGGATCCGATCCATCTATCAGTGCATCCGTAAAAATCATGCGGACATCTGAATGGAGCTTTACAGGGGGGTGATCAGGGAGTCTATATGGGGTGATCACCACAGTCATTGATCATGCCCCTGTAAGGCTTCATTCAGACGTCCGGATGCGTTTTGCGGATCGGATCCATCTATCAGTGCATCCGTAAAAATCATGCGGACATCTGAATGGAGCTTTACAGGGGGGTGATCAGGGAGTCTATATGGGGTGATCACCACAGTCATTGATCACGCCCCTGTAAGGCTTCATTCAGACGTCCGGATGCGTTTTGCGGATCCGATCCATCTATCAGTGCATCCGTAAAAATCATGCGGACGTCTGAATGGAGCTTTACAGGGGGGTAATCAATGACAGGGGGGTAATCAATGACAGGGGGGGTGATCAGGGAGTCTATATGGGGTGATCACCACAGTCATTGATCACGCCCCTGTAAGGCTTCATTCAGACGTCCGGATGCGTTTTGCGGATCCGATCCATCTATCAGTGCATCCGTAAAAATCATGCGGACATCTGAATGGAGCTTTACAGGGGGGTAATCACCACAGTCATTGATCATGCCCCTGTAAGGCTTCATTCAGACGTCCGGATGCGTTTTGCGGATCCGATCCATCTATCAGTGCATCCGTAAAAATCATGCGGACATCTGAATGGAGCTTTACAGGGGGGTGATCAGGGAGTCTATATGGGGTGATCACCACAGTCATTGATCATGCCCCTGTAAGGCTTCATTCAGACGTCCGGATGCGTTTTGCGGATCGGATCCATCTATCAGTGCATCCGTAAAAATCATGCGGACATCTGAATGGAGCTTTACAGGGGGGTGATCAGGGAGTCTATATGGGGTGATCACCACAGTCATTGATCATGCCCCTGTAAGGCTTCATTCAGACGTCCGGATGCGTTTTGCGGATCGGATCCATCTATCAGTGCATCCGTAAAAATCATGCGGACGTCTGAATGGAGCTTTACAGGGGGGTGATCAATGACAGGGGTGTAATCAATGACAGGGGGGTGATCAGGGAGTCTATATGGGGTGATCACCACAGTCATTGATCACGCCCCTGTAAGGCTTCATTCAGACGTCCGGATGCGTTTTGCGGATCCGATCCATCTATCAGTGGATCCGTAAAAATCATGCGGACGTCTGAATGGAGCTTTACAGGGGGGTAATCAATGACAGGGGGGTAATCAATGACAGGGGGGTAATCAGGGAGTCTATATGGGGTGATCAGGGGCTAATAAGGGGTTAATAAGTGACGGGGGGGGGGGTGTAGTGTAGTGTAGTGGTGCTTGGTGCTACTTTACTGAGCTACCTGTGTCCTCTGGTGGTCGATCCAAACAAAGGGGACCACCAGAGGACCAGGTAGCAGGTATATTAGACGCTGTTATCAAAACAGCGTCTAATATACCTGTTAGGGGTTAAAAAAAACACATCTCCAGCCTGCCAGCGAACGATCGCCGCTGGCAGGCTGGAGATCAACTCTCTTACCTTCCGTTCCTGTGAGCGCGCGCGCCTGTGTGCGCGCGTTCACAGGAAATCTCGGCTCACGCGAGATGACGCCTATTGGCGTTAGTGTGACCTGGGAGCGCCGCAGAAATGACGCCTTTCGGCGTTAGCGTGGCGGGAAGTGGTTAATCTGTCCCTGCATGTGGCCTAGGCGCTGCTCAGAGCCAGTCATGTGAATGGGGCTGAGCTGTGATAATAAGCAGGGCCACTATACAAAGTACAGCGCTGTGCTTGGTAAGCTACAAGGAGACTGCAGAGGTGGTGTTGAGAGTCAATCTGGTACTGATGACCTATCCTGAGGACTTGGAAAACCCCTTTAAGTTAGGGCTCATGCACACGACAGTATTTTGCGTTCAGTATACTGCCTGTTTTTTGAGTTCAGTATGCGGTACATATACTGAACCATTCATTTCAATGGTTCAGCAAAAAAAGCTGAAGTGTCTCCGTGTGCATTCCGTTTCAGTATTTCCGTATTTCCGTACCGTGAAAAGATAGAACATGTCCTATTCTTGTCCGCAAATCACGGTGCTTGGCTCCATTCAAGTCAATGGGTCCGCAAAAAAAATGGAACACATACGGAAATGCATCCGTATGTCTTCCGTATCCGTTCCGTTTTTGTGGAACCATCTATTGAAAATGTTATGCCCAGCCCAATTTTTTCTATGTAATTACTGTATAATGTATATAGCATACGGAGAAACGGAACAGAAAAACAAAAAGGAAACAGAAACACAACGGAAACAAAAAGCGGAACAACGGATCAGTAAAAAACCCACCACAAAACACTGAAAAAGCCATACTGTCATGTGCATGAGCCCTTAGTCATATAGCTATCTGGAAGTAAAGGATACAAGAGGGCATATCTCAGCAGACTTCCCAGGGAGCTGGGTGACAACCTCTGAAAGCTTAAGCTGTTCAAAAGTGACCACAAGAACTCGTGTCCTAATAGCTCCCATATTGCACGTCATTCAGCTTTCTTCTAGTGAACATGTGAAAAAAAAATCAGATACGTGAACCTATGCAACGTGATATTTGTGCTATTTCTAGTCAGACAAAACATGGAATTCTTATTTGTCATTTTAATTAACTATACACAGCTTTACACAGATTTTTATTTCTAGCTGCGGGCTCTTGGTGACTCATTCATACTGTCCTGGCGCCAAATGCACTCAAGCAGTGCCCATTTAGATTTACTAATCCTGCCAAAGAAGCACAAGCAGAACATGTGGAGACCTTTCCACTTATTACAAAACATCAGCAGGGGTTTATTGAGGGCAAACATGTTTTATATAGAATCTGAGGGTATGCAGTTCTAGCTTTCCTGGAAGAGTGCTAAAATGAAGTTATTTTGGATTCCAACAAAACTGGATTTGTTTGCAAATGTCCACTACACAATGTGCATAGATAATGCTACCATACAATACATATAACCAACACCACCATACAATACAAATAAATAACACCGTTATACTGTACTAATATATAATACATGTAAATAACACTGCCATACAATACGAATAAATAACACTGTTATTATGCACTAATATACTGTATAATACTGCCATAGAGCACATGTAACTAATACCATTATACAATACAAAAAATAACATTGTTATACTGCACTAATATATAATAATGCCATACAGTACATATAACTAACACCACCAAACAATACAAATAAATAACATTGTTATATTGCACTAATATATAATACTGTCATACAGTTCATGTAACTAATACCACTAAAAAATACAAATAATATACTGCACTAATATACAGGGTGGGCCATTTATATGGATACACCTTAATAAAATGGAAATGGTTGGTGATATTAACTTCCTGTTTGTGGCACATTAGTATATGTGAGGGGGGAAACTTTTCAAGATGGGTGGTGACCATGGCGGCCATTTTGAAGTCAGCCATTTTGAATCCAACTTTTGTTTTTTCAATAGGAAGAGGGTCATGTGACACATCAAACTTATTGGGAATTTCACACGAAAAACAATGGTGTGCTTGGTTTTACCATAACTTTATTCTTTCATGAGTTATTTACAAGTTTCTCTTTGTTTACAGCCATTGACATGTCGCCGAGGTTAACACGTGAGGAGCGGATAGAAATTGTGTTGATGTCTGGTGAATGCAGTAACCGGGTCATTGCAGCAGATTTCAATGCAAGACATCCTACGAGACCACCCATCTCCCATGCTACAGTTAGCAAACTGCTTGCTAAGTTTCGTGAAACTGGTTCAGTGTTGGATTTGCCAAAATGTGGACGCATGAAATCTGTCTCTAATGAAGAAACATCAGTGGCTGTCCTAGCTTCATTCAGCAAGAGCCCACAGCGTAGCACTCGCCGCATGTCACTGGAGAGTGGCATTAGTCGAACATCCCTTCGGCGGATATTAGCTACTCACAAATGGCACCCTTACAAACTCCAGCTACTGCAGCATCTCAACGAGGATGACCCAGATCGGCGCACTGAATTTGCAGAATGGGCAAAACAAAAATTGGAACAGGACCCTCAGTTTACGCAGAAGATTTTGTTCAGTGATGAGGCAAACTTTTATGTGAATGGTGAAGTTAACAAACAAAACCACCGCTATTGGTCTGACACTAACCCACATTGGATAGATCCCTCCAAGACTGTTGGAACAAAAAAATTTATGGTATGGTGTGGTATATGGGGTACAAAGATAGTGGGGCCATTCTTCATCAATTTTTTTTCGCGGACCCATTGACTTTCACTTACCAGTAGGAGGAGCTCCCGGCCGGACCTGTCACTTACCAGTAGGAGGAGCTCCCGACCGGACGAAGACCATCGCAGCTCGCAGGTAAGTATAATGGTTCTACAAATTGCTAAGTAACCATGGCAACCGGGACTGCAGTAGCGTCCTGGTTGCCATGGTTACCGATCGGAGCCCCAGCGATTAAACTGGGACTCCGATCGGTACACTCCGCTGCCACCAATGATAGGGGGGAGATTTTAAATAGGAGGGGGAGGGAGGGGAGAAGGCCCACTGGCCACCAACGAGTTAACTACAGGGGAGGGAGGGGGGGGGCCCACTGGCCACCAACGAGTTAACTACAGGGGAGGGAGGGGGGCCGGCCGCACTGGCCACCAATGAGTTAACTACAGGGGAGGGGGGGGGCCCACTGGCCACCAATGAGTTAACTACAGGGGAGGGGGGGGCCCACTGGCCACCAATGAGTTAACTACAGGGGAGGGGGGGGGCGGCCACACTGGCCACCAATGTGTTAACTACAGGGGGGGGCTGCCCCCTGCTGCCTGGCAGCACCTGCCAGGCAGCAGGGGGCAGTCATGTACACAGTTCTTTTAGTATATTCTAACCTGAAGCGTCCCCATCACCATGGGAACGCCTCTGTGTTAGAATATACTGTCGGATTTGAGTTTCACGATGTAACTCAAATCCAACGGTATATTCTAACATAGAGGCGTTCCCATGGTGATGGGGACGCTTCAAGTTAAAATATACCATCGGATTGGAGAAAACTCCGATCCGATGGTATATTAACTCCTGACTTTACATTGAAAGTCAATGGGGGACGGATCCGTTTGAAATTGCACCATATTGTGTCAACGTCAAACGGATCCGTCCCCATTGACTTGCATTGTAATTCAGGACGGATCAGTTTGGCTCCGCACGGCCAGGCGGACACCAAAACGACTTTTTTTTCATGTCCGTGGATCCTCCAAAAATCCCACGGACGAAAAAACGGTCACGGATCATGGAAAAACGGAACCCCGTTTTGCGGACCACAAAAAAATACGGTCGTGTGCATGAGGCCTTATACTGCATTAATATATAATACTGCCATAAAGTGCATATAACTAATACCTCCATGCCATACAAATAAATAACACTGTTATACTGCACTAATATATAATATTGCCACACAGTACACAGAATGTATACTGTACTAATACATAATGCCACTATACAGTACAGTTAAATAATGTTGCCATACTGTACATAAATAATGTTGCTATATTGTACTAATACAATACATGATGCTACCATATTATGCACATACAGTAAATAGCAGTACCATACTGTGCTTGTAACTAATGCCACCATACAATGTACATAAATAATGCTGTCATGATGCTAAATCATGCCAGCATACAATACATATAAATAATATTGCCATGCTGTACAAATTGTGGGGATTTTCTCTGGTAGACAGGTTAGCGGACTCAGTATAGAGGGAAGGAAACAGGTTATAAATTTAAACTTTAGTGTTTTATTCACACTCAGCAAAACATAACAGTCTTGGTGCTTGTTCATACACAGCAAAACAATGTTCACCTGAAATCCTAGGTGTCAGTTCACACCCGGCTGAATGCTCAGCCACAGAAAAGTTCATTGCCAGGCTTCCAGGCGGCCTGCATGCCTGTTTGCAGCCTTCAGCACAGAGGACTCCACAGCCTGATAGTGCTGACTACTTTATAAGCCTGCCAGGACCCGGCCTGGAAGGTGGGGAGTAGCCATCCACCCAGAACTTTTGACTACTCCCAGTAAAAGCTATCCTGGATCAGCTTTACAACCATATTAAACAGCTGAAGTGTCAGACTGCAATCTGCAATAATGACACTTGAAAAAAAACGTCTCTTACCTCACCGAGGCCAGGAACATTGGTGACACATACCGACCATCAATGACGGCCCCTTGTTCCTTCCTACAAAATAAACAACATTGCTATACAGTACACAAATATATGACCACAGTGCCAGTGATGACAACACCATCAGAACTTATTAACAGCCACATTATATCCAACAGAGGGCCCACTATAAGCATGTTAAAGTGATTACCCCCAAAAAAATAATAGCCCCTTCATATTAACAGTGGCAGCTAAGTGCCACTCATTTACAACAGTGCCAGGCCAGTAAAGCATTCTGCAAAGAGATATAGTGGGAGGGGAGTTTTAATCCGCTTACCCAACCCTCTTATGAATGCCCCTGTGTGGCAGAGCTTTTGGGCCCACTTAGAAATAACCACTGTGGCAGTACACTACAGAACCACCACTGTGCTCTTTCTTCAATGCTGGTCAAATTACAGTATTTGACTGCCATTAGGCGGCCCCGGGGGCTGTCACTTAGTTTCCCCAATTCCTAGTTTTCTAGTATTACCCCTATTTGAGCTATAACTGTTATGACAACATGCTGGATGTGCCCCAGCTTTTCAAAAAGCAGCTAAAGCTATGAAATAACAATTTTATCACTTCCTCCTGACATTGTATGTATCATAGCTTTCATAAATTATTTTACATGGGGAACTGCATCTACTGTCACATAAGGGAGCAGGAAATGTTGAAAGCAGAAGTTCATATTTCTGAAGTATTTCAAGAATTAGTAAATCCACGTAATAATGAGATCATCAAGGCCATACTGAAGTATAATATGAGAAGAGAATGGAGTCTTTGTAATATAGTAGAAGTCTTAAAGGGATGCATAACCTAAGACCATAGTATCACCATTTGTGTTGTGTCTGATCTGCAGGCAGCATGTTATAGAGCAAGAAAAGCTGAGCAGATTGATATAAAACTTTATGCAAAAACATCCAGTATAACATGTATTTTATTCCTTTATATCCTTGTTCTTTCTATGCTTAGGGCACTGTAATGACCGGCGTCACGCACAGGGAGGGAAAAGGGAAAGCCCTGCCCAAGGAAGAGGGAAAGGTGGTGACCCCTGACTCACCTTGCGGCTGGCACCTTACTGCCCTGACGTCCCTAGACGGGTTCCTCACACGTGCGGCGATCACGTTCCTAAACCCTGGCTTTCCCTAAAATGAGCCCTAGATAGTGAACGGGCCGGTGGGATCGCTAGTCCGCACCACTGACACTAAGAGGGAAACACCAGGGAGAGGACAGACAATACAGACAAACACATACACCCAGGTGGGCGACCACAGCAGACCACAAAGGTCCAACAGGGATCCGGAGGGTAGCGTTCTGGACCAACAACCAGAGAACGCAGCAACACAGCTCCAGAGGGTCAGAATAGATGTCCAGGCAGGAAGCTCTATATCTGGCAACCAGAGAAGTGTGACAGGGGAATATAAGGAGGTTGGGAGTGCTGGACAAGGAACAGCTGAGGAGAAAGAGCTACGGATCCCTGAGTGAGCCAAAAGGGTTGCAAAGCAAACCCAGAAAGCTACCATAAGGAAACAGCCCTATCTTACATAGAGCGCGCAGCCAACCGCTGCGACTTCCTGACCCCGGGTATAACGCAGTCAGGCGTGGTTCTTGACACCCTCATGACAGTACCCCCCTCTCTACGAGGGGCCTCCGGACACTCAGGACCAGGTCTCTCAGGATGAGAGGCATGAAAAACCCGAACTAGCCTGTCGGCGTTTACCTCAGATGCAGGAACCCACATTCTTTCCTCGGGACCGTAACCTCTCCAATGCACCAGATATTGAAGAGAGCGGCGGACCCGACGAGAATTAAAAATTTTGGATATCTGAAATTACACAACAACAGGAGGGGGTGGCAGCGGTGACGGTTCTAGAGGTGAAACATATTTTTTGAGTAACGACTTATGAAAGACATTATGGATTTTAAAAGTCTGAGGTAACTCCAGGCGAAAAGCCACGGGGTTGATGATGGCTACAATTTTGTAAGGACCAATAAACCTAGGACCCAGTTTCCAAGAGGGAACCTTCAATTTAATATTCCTAGTAGACAACCACACATAGTCATTCACTCCTAGGTCCGGACCTGGCGACCGTCTCTTATCAGCCATGCATTTGTATTTACCTCCCATATTTTTCAAGTTAGCTTGCACCTTCTGCCATACCGATGAAAGAGATGGCGAAAACCGTTCCTCTTCGGGAACCCCAGAAGACCCCCCCTCTTTGAAAGTACAGAATTGGGGATGAAAACCATATGCACCAAGAAATGGTGACTTGCCAGTGGATTCCTGACGACGATTATTTATGGCAAACTCAGCTAACGGTAAATATGATGACCACAACTCTTGGTTTTCAGACACAAAACATCTTAGATATGTCTCCAGGTTTTGGTTGCTACGCTCAGTCTGTCCATTCGACTGAGGATGGAAAGCTGAGGAAAAAGACAAGTGTACCCCCAAACGGGAACAAAAAGCCTTCCAAAATTTAGAAATAAACTGGGTACCCCGATCCGAAACAACATCGGAGGGGACCCCGTGAAGCTTCACGATTTCACTGACGAATACCTGAGCAAGAGTCTTAGCATTAGGTATTGCGGGTAACGCAATGAAGTGTACCATTTTGCTAAACCTGTCCACTACTACCAAAATAACAGTTTTACCCGCAGACAAAGGTAAGTCAGTGATAAAATCCATTGACAGATGTGTCCATGGTCTATTGGGAATGACGAGTGGTAATAGAGACCCTGCAGGACGTGTATGTGAAACTTTTGCGCGCGCACAGGTAGAACAAGAAGACACAAAATCCAATACATCCTGACGCAACCTTGGCCACCAAAAATGACGAGACAATAGCTCCAAGGTTGCTTTACTACCCGGGTGCCCAGCAAGTGCCGAATTATGATGTTCCTTTAATAATTCGAAACGCAGGTTCAACGGTACAAACAATTTCTCTGAGGGGCAAGAGACCGGGTGTCCCCCTGGGCCTCTAACACCTTCCCCTCCAGAACAGAGTGTACCGCAGAAACAACCACTCCTCTTTGAAGAATGGGCACCGGATCACTCACATTACCCCCTCCAGGGAAACAACGAGATAGTGCATCAGCCTTGGTATTCTTTGCCCCAGGACGATAGGTAATCACAAAGTTAAACCTGGTAAAAAATAGCGACCACCTAGCTTGTCTAGGGGTGAGACGCTTAGCTGATTCGAGGTACAGAAGATTTTTGCGGTCCGTAATCACAGTGACGGGGTGGACTGCCCCCTCTAAAAAGTGACGCCATTCTTCAAACGCTAGTTTAATAGCTTATAGTTCCCTATTGCCAATATCGTAGTTCTTTTCTGCTGCAGATAGTTTTTTAGAAAAGAAAGCACAAGGACGCCATTTGCCAGGAGACGGACCCTGAGACAGCACCGCCCCCACTCCCACCTCTGACGCATCGACTTCAACAATAAAAGGCTGAGAGACATCAGGTTGGACTAGTACAGGTGCTGAGGTAAACCTCTCTTTTAGAGAGCGGCGTCAGACCATTTAGAAAAATCAGTCCCCTTCCTAGTCATGTCAGTAAGGGGTTTTACAATAAGTGAATAATTTTTAATGAATTTCCTATAGAAATTTGCGAAGCCCAAGAACCGTTGCAGTGCTTTGAGGTTCTCAGGAAGATCCCAATCTAAAATTGCCTGGACCTTCCTAGGATCCATACGGAAACCTGAAGCAGATAAAAAATAACCTAGGAATTGTATCTCCTGAACGGCGAAGACACAATTTTCAATTTTAGCATATCATTTATTCGTCCGTAGGACCTGCAGTACTTGTCTGACATGCACCTCATGTGTTCTCAGATCAGATGAATAAATTAAAATATCATCTAGGTATATTACCACAAACCTGCCGATTAGATGACTAAAAATGTAATTAACGAAATGTTGAAAGACGGCAGGATCATTGGTCAGACCGAAAGGCATAACTAGATTTTCATAATGCCCCTCAGGGGTGTTAAAAGCTGTCTTCCACTCATCCCCCTCCTTAATACGAATCAGATTGTAGGCCCCCCTAAGATCAAGTTTGGAGAACCACCTAGCACCCGCAATCTGGTTAAACAGGTCAGGAATGAGAGGAAGAGGGTATGGGTCTCGGATGGTTATCCGATTTAATTCGCGAAACTCTAGGCAAGGACGCAGGCCCCCATCTTTCTTTTTAACGAAGAAAAACCCTGCAGTCACGGGTGAAGAAGAGGGTCTGATGTGTCCCTTAGCCAAGCTCTCGGAGATATAATCTTTCATGGCTTGTCTCTCTGGACCCGAAAGATTATATAACCTGGTCTTGGGTAATTTTGCGCCGGGAATAAGGTTAACCGGGCAATCATAAGGACGATGAGGTGGAAACTTCTGACAACCCTTTTCAGAAAAAACTTCCTCAAAATCCAAAATAAATGTAGGTAGGGTAGTTATGGAGGCGACTAAGCAATTGCTATTTAAGCAATTTTCTCTGCACTACTCACTCCACCCCAATATCTCCCTGGCCTGCCAATCCACTACTGGATTGTGCGCTACCAACCAGGGAAGACCCAGCACTACCGGAGTGGGAAGCCCCTCCAGAACATAACATGAAAGCATCTCGTTATGGTGGTCCCCTACCCGAAGGTGTAAATTATGAACAATGTGGGTGAGGTTTCTCTGAGACAGAGGAGCAGAATCAATAGCGGATATGGGAATAGGTCTCTGTAGCGTACAGAGAGACAAACCCATAGTGCTGGCAAAATGGGCATCTATCAAATTTACCCCTGCTCCACTGTCTAGAAAGAAAGAAATAGTCTCCATCTTATCACCAAAAATAATAACCGCTGGCAACACAAATTGCGATGTACGTATGGAGGAAACGTATACCCCACGGCTGACATCCTCCACACAGCCTGGGGTTAGTAGTTTTCCGACGGTCTTTTGTTTCTGAGGAAAGAAGGACAGACATTAATAAAATGACCCCTCTCCCCACAAAAAAAACAAACCCCACGCCTACGGCAAGCCTCAGGAGGACGGACCTGATGAGTAGTTCCTCCTAGCTGCATAGGCTCGTCTAAGTCCGTACAGACTAACTGCTGCTTGGGAGGGGTTACCAATTGCTCCGGTTTTTTCAACCTGTCCCTAAGGCGTCTATCTATTCGGATAGAAAGGGACATAACCGCATCAAGGGAAAAGGGGGTCTCATATAATGCAAGCGCATCCTTAACCCTTTCGGATAACCCAGAGCAGAACTGACTCCTGAGAGCCGGGTCGTTCCATTGGGTATCCGTAGCCCACCTACGGAAGTCAGAGCAATACTCCTCTACCGGCCGCTCTCCTTGTAGGAGTCTCCGTAATCTTGATTCAGCCAGTGCGACTCGGTCAGGGTCGTCATATATGAGACCCAAGGCCCCGAAAAACTCATCCACTGACCGAAGAGCCTGGGAATCAGTAGGTAAAGAGAACGCCCAGGACTGCGGGTCCCCCTGCAGCAGGGAAATAACAACCCCCACCCGCTGTTCTTCATTACCAGAGGAGTAAGGGCGCAGTTTAAAATATAATTTACAGGCCTCACGGAATGTCCAAAACTTGTCCCTTCCCCCAGAAAATCTGTCAGGGAGAGGGACCTTGGGTTCTGCAACAACCTGGTTACCAGTAGCAACCGCTGGGCTTGCGGTCAGTTGTAATTGCTGCTGTTGCTGGAGGACCAACGCCTTCAATCCTGCCACCTCCAAAGACAGGCCATGAAATTGTTTGGACAGAGCAGCAATTTGATCCATACTGGATTCTAAGTAGGTAAAATAATTTTTTTTTTTTTTTTACCTACACAAAATAAGGGCCAGATATAATGTAATAACCGGCGTCACGCACAGGGAGGGAAAAGGGAAAGCCCTGCCCAAGGGAGAGGGAAAGGTGGTGACCCCTGACTCACCTTGCGGCTGGCACCTGACTGCCTTGACGTCCCTAGACAGGTTCCTCACCCGTGCGGCGATCACGTGCCTAAACCCTGGCTTTCCCTAAAATGAGCCCTAGATAGTGAACGGGCCGGTGGGATCGCTAGTCCGCACCACTGACACTAAGAGGGAAACACCAGGGAGAGGACAGACAATACAGACAAACACATACACCCAGGTGGTCGACCACAGCAGACCACAAAGGTCCAACAGGGATCCGGAGGGTAGAGTTCTGGACCAACAACCAGAGAATGCAGCAACACAGCTCCAGAGCGTCAGAATAGATGTCCAGGCAGGAAGCTCTATATCTGGCAACCAGAGAAGTGTGAGAGGGGAATATAAGGAGGTTGGGAGTGCTGGACAAGGAACAGCTGAGGAGAAAGAGCTACGGATCCCTGAGTGAGCCAAAAGGGTTGCAAAGCAAACCCAGAAAGCTACCATAAGGAAACAGCCCTATCTTACATAGAGCGTGCAGCCAACCGCTGCGACTTCCTGACCCCGGGTATAACGGAGTCAGGCGTGATTCTTGACACCCTCGTGACAGGCACACAGTGGAATTTTGGCATGGACGGCCTCACCAAAATTTAGCCGAAAACCAGCTGGCGTCTGTCCTTTATGCCTCCCATACATCAAGAAAATTTAGACTGAACATTGTAGGTTTAGGTTAGGCCCAGGAGAGGCAGTTCTGTTAGTGTTAGGTACCCATCTGCAGAAGCCACCTTAACGCTTGTAGATGGGCCCAACACGTTTGATCAAAAAATGTGCACAAAGAGCTTCCATTTTTCATGCATAGTAGGTTTATAAATTTATATGCACCCCAAAATAGTGTAAATCTCATCCCGCAAAAATGATAGCCTACCTAAGACAATCTCCCAAAAACTGAAAAAACTATGGCTCTCAGAATATAGAGACACTAAAACATGATTTTTTTTTTTGTTTCAAAAATGCTATTATTGTGTAAAACGTAAATAAATAAAAAAAGTAGACATATTAGGTATTGCCGCATCTGTAACAACCTAATCTATAAAAATACCACATGACCTAACCCCTCAGGTGAACACCTTAAAAAATATAAAATAAAAACGGTGTCAAAAAAGCCATTTTTTGTCACCTTACGTCACAAAAAGTGTAATAGCAAGCGATCAAAAAGTCATACGCACCATAAATAGTACCAATCAAACTGTCATCTCATACCGAAAAAATTTAGCCCCTACATAAGACAGTCGCCCAAAAAATAAAAATAAACTATGGCTTTCAGAATATGGAGACACAAAAATTTTTTTTTTTTTTAAATGCTTTATTATGTAAAACTAAAACAAACAACTAAAACAAGTAGTCATATTTAGTATTGTCGCTTCCGTAACAACCTGCTCTATAAAAATACCACATGATCTAACCTGTCAGATGAACATTGTAAATAACAAAAAATAAAAACGGTGCCAAAACAGCTATTTTATATACACAAAAAGTGTAATATAGAGCAACCAAAAATCATATGTACCCTAAAATAGTACCAACAAAACTGCCACCTTATACCGTAGTTTCCAAAATGTGGTCTTTTTTTGGAGTTTCTACTCTAGGGGTGCATCAGGGGGTCTTCAATTGTGACATGGCAGCTTAAAATTATCCCAGTGAAATCTGCCTTCCAAAAACCATATGGTGTTCGGTGTTTCTCTAAACTATAGAATCATGGCAATAAATATTGAGTTTTGTTTGGCTGTTAACCCTTGCTTTGTCACTGGAAAAAATGGATTAAAATGAAAATCTGCCCAAAAAAGTGAAATTCTGAAATTTCATCTCCATTTTCCATTAATTCCTGTGGAACACCTAAAGGGTTAACAAAGTTTGTAAAATCAGATTTGAATACCTTGAGGGGCGTAGTCTCTAAAATGGGGTCACTTTTTGGAGTTTCTACTCTAGCGGTGCATCAGGGGGTCTTTAAATGGGACACGGCAGCTTAAAATTATACCAATGAAATCTGCCTTCCAAAATACCATATGGCTTTCCTTTCCTTCTGCGCCCTGCCGTGTGCCCGTACAGCAGTTTACGACCACATATGGGGTGTTTCTGTAAACTACAGAATCAGGACAATAAATATTGAGTTTTTTTTGGCTGTTAACCCTTTGTTAGTGGAAAAAAAATTGATTAAAATTGAAAATCTGCCAAAAAAGTGAAATTCTGAAATTTCATCTGCATTTTCCATTAATTCTTGTGGAAAACCTAAAGGGTTAACAAAGTTTAAAAAATCAGTTTTGAATACCTTGAGGGGTGTAATTTCTAAAATGAGGTCATTTTTGAGTGGTTTCTATTATGTAAGCCTCGCAAAGTGACTTCAGAGCTGAACTTAAAAAGTGGGTTTTGGAAATTTTCATGTGCTTCTAAGCTTTCTAACAACCCCCCCCCCCCCCAAAAAAAAATTGGCATTCACAAAATGATCCAAACATAAAGTAGACATATGGGGAATGTAAAGTAATAAAATCTATCTATCTATCTATTATAAAGGTAGAGAAATTGAAATTTGGAAATTTGCAAATATTTCCATTTTTTTTATAAATTTGCTATTTTTTTTATAAATAAAAATGAAATATTTTGACTCAATTTTACCACTGTCATGAAGTACAATATGTGACGAGAAAACATTCTCAGAATGGCCTGGATAAGTAAAAGCGTTTTAAAGTTATTACCACATAAAGTGACACATGTCATATTTTCTAAAAATGACCTGGGCAGAAAGGTGAAAAATGGCTTGGTCCTGAAAGGGTTAAAAATGATAAACTACAGAATTTAGGTTCACAAGGTTCACTAATGTACATGCAGAGAATATAACTGAGCAGAGTTTCAGGTTGTGTGTGGTGTATGTATTCCTCCGAGATGTCCTCTCAGGTCATGTGACCTCCTACCCAGAGCCGATTTCTCCTTCTGATTAAACACATTTGCCAGCTGCAGTTCAGTCATGGTCTCTTCCTTTCTGTTTCCTTTCATGAAATTAGCCGGTGGTAAACCGCATTGTCCAGATGGACACTATTCTAGGTTAACTGTATACTTAATGAGCAGACAAAATGAGTCATACTGCAGGAAGCAAGCAAACCAGAGCCACAGGACGCCCACGCATGTAAAAGTGCAAACAATCAGTGGCTCCAGCCAAAGCAACATTTAAAGTACCAGCTTTTACCTCTACCAGCTATCAAACTGCATCACAGGGACCATATACTGTAATGATCACAGGGTATGTAACCACTGCATCTACACAAAAATGAGAAAAGGAGAACTAAGGTAGGCACTCTGATGATACAGGCCTGTTGCTATGCAACTACTAAAATGCATGTTGCCTAGGAATCCTTTAAGAGGATTGAAAATGACTGCTTCCCTCTTACAAGAAAACCTATACTTTGCACTTACCTGTATGTTCTGTTGCTATGGCTTACTGATGACTAGTGATGAGCGGGAGGTGCCATATTTGATTTTGACAAAATTCGAGAATATTCGCTAGAATATTCGTTTCATATTCGTCGAAATCGAATATTCGTCATTATTCTAGTTATCGCGATTAATATCAAGTATTATAATTATTCTATTTATTTAAAAAAAAAGCAAAGTAATATAATCGCATAGCGAATTAAACTTAGCTGTCTCTACTAGTCAACTTTCCTATTTGATTGCTAGAATTAGCGAAGTTGACGAATATGGAGCTAAAATGAAGATGGAGAATATTTTGTTAACTTCGTTTTGATGAATATGACGAATACATTCGTCATATTCGTCATCTTCGCTAATTCTACCAAGCCAACCATAGTAAACCAGGTCTAAGTTGAAATCGAAATGCGATTAATTCAAGTTATATTATTCGCATTGCGATTACAACTTAGCACTGCTATATTCCATATTAGGCTAGAATTGACGAATATGGAATATAGCAGTGCTAAGTTGAAGTCGCAATGCGATTACTTCAAGTTAGATTAATCGCATTGCGATTTCAACGTAATTCTCAAATCCGACAGTACATTCTAGTATGGAGACGTTCCCATGGTGATGGGGACGCTCCATGAGCACGGAAGTCGGCAGAAGCGGCAACGGGCACTGACTGGAGCAGCCAGGAATCCTAAGGACAGGTAAGAACTACTTTTGGGAAGTGGGAAAGAAAAAAATATAGCAATAAAAAAAATAATTAAAAAAAAAAAAAAAATATTCGAAATAGCGAATTTATAGCACTATATTCGAAATATTCGAGAATTAGCGAAGTGCTGATATTCACAAAAAAAATTTGATATTCGAATATTCGCGCTCAACACTACTGATGACACCGTTACATTGGTAATGCCACACAGGTTAAATTGTTGTGCAACTGTTTGCTGGGAATACTCCTGCAATGTGAAGATTACTATGTACACAGTTCTGCTTGTGTCTCACTTAAGTGTGCCATGTAAGATACACCACCTTCATATATGCTTTATGCCACTGTGAGAGACCAGCGTGGTATTAATATGTGTACAACTGTGATGACATCACAGGTAGCTTGTGGTACAGACAATGAGTGTGCCATATACCCTAAAGCAAGATGTCAACTGGCACTGCACCTGTGTTAAGCCACATTGTGATAGTGTGAAACACACTGTATATTGTGAAGATACTGTGCTGTATATACAGTACATTGGTGACAGTGTAGCGGTTAACTGGAAAGTAACATGGCAACCATCAGTGAATAACCCAGGAGTCACATTTATACTACTAAGTATTTTCCACTGCTGGTATAGAAAGGACCAGCCACATACTGTGTGTTAGTTAGCTAGCTAGTGGAGATGAGTTGGCACAAAACATAAGGACCCAGTTAAAGTGGTTGTCTCATCTCAGGCAATGGGGGAATATCGCTAGGATATGCCCCCATTGTCTCATAGCTGCGAGTCCCACCGCTGCCACCCGCACCTACATCGAGAACGGAGCCTCGAAAGTGGTGGAGGGCACACTGCGCATGCGCAGTCGCTCTCCATTCATTTCTATGGTGCCGCCGAAAATAGCCGAGCCAGACAATTTCCATTATGCCCATAGAAGTGAATGGGAGCGGCTGATCCTGCACAGTGCGCTCCTATTCACTTCTATAGGGAGAGCACTTGGTGTGGCAAGACCGGAGTCCTCCAGCCACCACTTTGTGGGGCTCCGTTTAGGAGATAGGTATGGGCCTGATGGAAATAGTCTGGCTTGGCTATTTTTGGTGGCCCCATAGAAATGAATAGAGAGCGGCTGCGCATGCGCAGTGTGCCCTCCACCACTTTTGGGGGTCCGTTCTTGATGTAGGTGCGGGTCACAGTGCTGGGACCCTCACCTATGAGACAATGGGGGCTTATCCTAGCAATATACCCCTATTGTCTGAGATGAGACAACGCCAATAAAGTTGGTGCTGCAGTAACAGTCGCAGCAGAGAAGGGTAGCCTGGAGCAGGGGAATCTGACTTCCCAACCACCATACCCTTGAGCACCAGTGGACCTGTGAGTAGCCAGATCACAAGGAATCAACCAAATTAGAAAAAAACCTCCCAGGCTGTGAGCTGTGCGCTGCAGCCTAGGAGAAGGAGACGCCCACAGGACAAGGGAAGACCCGCCTACTATAACTTAAGAAGCAAATGGTACCGGAGCCTATAACGGGAGAACGAAGCGGCGCCCGGGGATAATAGTAAGTGCAGTGAGATCCCCGGGCGCCGCTCTATATGGCAGCATACTCAGTTAACATAGTTTATACAAGTGAAAGGTCCTCTTTAAGGTATTGGTATTAATGTTAATGATATGGGTGTTTATTAAATGTGTGGCTATTGCGGTACTATGACATGACACAGTGGAGCCATGACCCCTTGGAGAAAGCTTCTGGGGGAAAAGGGTGGTTACTGATAGGCATTTGATTTAGAGAGGGTACAATTAAAGTAGTTACGATTTCATAGAATATCATGGAGGTGCCCTGATCTAAAGGGGGCTTACGAACTTTGTAGCCAATAGCAACCAATCACAGATCAGCTTTCATCTTGTATTCTGCTCTAGTAAAATAAAAATTGTGCTGTGATTGGTTGCTATGGGCTACAAAGACAGTTTTCATAAATTGTCTCCATAGAGTCCACTTTCTTCACCCACATACAGTGCCACCCTTATCCGTAGGCTATGCCTGGTATTACCGCTTAGCCTATTTCAAGTCAAGATTAACATGGGTTCAAGAATTTGGCTATAGTGATGATTAGTTTTATACCAAGTCCACCTTTTTACCTTCATGTCCTTCAATGAAATGAATATAAAGCCATTTCTATGCTGCTTCCTGACACAAATGTTACACGTTCATTTTATTTGAACCAATGGAATTTGTCCTTGAAGGAACATTTTCTATGTACAGCAGTAGACATCATTCTCTTCTTGCTCTGTGGCATGTTGAAGCTTGTACACATCAGACACGGAAGAGAAGCTCGCTGCATGAAATGTCACATTAAGTCAAGTCACCATGAGTAACACAGATAACATATGGATATCATTAGCACCAAACAAACCAGGAGACTGGAATAACAGTGGAAGAATGGACAGATTAAAAGCATCATATATTGAGAAGAGCAAGACTACCTTAGAGATCCCATCTACATTCCAAGACAGTCATAATGGCCTCACTGTCTGTAAACCACATGAAGTCCTGAAGTATTTCCCAGCAAAGGAGACTATATTATCTACATAACTATATGTTCTCTAGCTAGTTTATATGGTTCCCTGCAATGATAACTGAAGGGAATAAAACTGACGGGGAAAAAACTTGAGGCTATTGGTGGTAATTCATTTTAAAGTTAGCAACAAGTACCAGGAAGCTGCCGTCAAGTCATTTGACATCATAGGATGTATCAAAGGAGGGCTAAAGTCACAATATAATTTGTGATGGAATATTGTGTACAGTTATGGACACCTGTGTCTAAGAAGGTCATAGCTGAACTGGACCAAATGCAGAAGAAGGTAACCAAATTTAGTGCATAGGTAGATTGCAGTATGAAGAAAGATATGGAAAAACGATTAATGGATGATCTAATAACTGTGTATAAATATATCAAAGGTCATTACTGAGAACTGAATAATAATCATTTTATACCTAGGCCTAAGTGGTTTGGTAGACTTTGAATTATCTAGTCATCCATGGGACACTGCTGGAGGGGAAAGATGCAGATGTAATACCCCAGACTTCAGGGTATTACTACTGTGTTCTTTAATTACTGCATTCTTATATGTTTTATATTCAATTCTATGTAATGGTATGTGTGTTACATGTACTATGTCATTGTATCCAGCAGGGGGAGGTATTGGTTGGCAATAGCTGGCTGTAACAGGGTTTAACCACACTGTTCCACCTCTCCTGGGAGAGTGGGCTGGTCCAAATTCCTGTCAGGAGGGGGAAGTCTAGAGTAGTTAAGTAATCTATAGTTTAGTAAGTATAGTTAGGCGGAGAGTGGACAAGAGATGGCCTACCCAAATAGTGGGGTAGTGAGGAAGTTGCTCATAGAGCACCCACTCACAAGAACCATATAATTTCCTCTGTGAGGGAAATTTAGGGTCCAAATTATCCCTCTCCTGCCATAGAGCTGGGAAGTAGCTCATACAGCATCCACTCTCAAGAAATGAATGAAGCCTTGAAATTCCAGACAGCAGAGTGAACTATGACATTGCTATTACAGACACTGCTGTCAGGTGAGGGACTATGGCTAAAGACACCCTTCACCAGAATACCACTAGGCCAGCAACATTTAAGTGCAGAATTGCTGCCATCCAATCTGCCACCATACCTCCTCAGCTGGTAGCAGAGAAGAATTGCGCCAAAACCTGCTGCTTCTGTACGAATTTCAAGTTCTACATTGCACTTAGTAAAAATGACTGTTATGTTCAACTCTGGCCTCATTCTTTCTCGTTCTACCACTTTGACTGCAATGGATCCTAGGGAGCGACAGCCTGAGGTAGGACACGGGACACAACAACCTCACTACATCAGGGTCATTACCACTCCCATCCTCTACACCGGCTTCCACGGGGGCTCACTGCACAGATACAATGGAATATGGCAATTGCTGACGATGTGAGTTCCTGTGCAGCAGGAAAAATATCTGCTACGACAAGGACTAACAAGATTTTACTATTAACACTAAAGGGGTTTCTCCAATAATGTAACAGTAAGGGTGGCACTACTGTAATCCCTTTTGAACCGGAGAGGATGTGTGCAGGCCCACGTCTATTCAATCCACAGTGCTGTGCTCAACCTCCAACCTCCAATAGACTTCCATAACCACGTAAAGCAGAGAATAAACAGGCGGCACTCACCACATTCGTGGAGTCTTCTTTATTTATCATTGAGCAGGCACCTTGGCTAAATGCGAGGGGGGGTCCCGTGACCCCCCCGTGTCGGTCCATCGCCGCAAACCCCATGCTGTATGATTAATACACACAGTATTACTCATACAGCCAATGCATTCCAATACAGAAGTATTGGAATGCATTGTAAAAGGGATTAGACCCCCAAAAGTTGAAGTCCCAAAGTGGGACAAAAAATAAAGTAAAAAAAAGTAGAAAAAATACAGTCGTCCCCCCCAAAATTAAAAGTTTCAAGTAAAAATAAACAAAAACATCATTTTCCCCAAATAAAATAAAAAAAAATAGGTAAAAAATATAGGGGAAAAAAGTAGACATATTAGGTATCGCCGCATCCGTATCGACCGGCTCTATAAACATATCACATGACCTAACCCCTCAGATGAACACCGTAAAAAAAAAAAAAGACTGTGCTAAATAAAAAAAAATTGGCACCTTACATCACAAAAAGTACAACAGTAAGCGATCAAAAAGGCGTATGCCCACCAAAATAGTACCAATCAAACCGTAATCTCATCCCGCAAAAAATTATACCCTAGCTAAGATAATCGCCCAAAAACTGAAAAAAACGATGTCTCTCAGATTATGGAGACACTAAAACATGATATTTTTTTTGTTTGAAAAATGATATTATTGTGTAAAACTTACATAAATAAAAAAAAGTACACATATTAGGTATCGCCACGTCCTTAATAACCTGCTCTATAAAAATATCCCATAAAAATAAAAACGGTGCCAAAACAGCTATTTCTTGTTACCTTGCCTCACAAAAAGTGTAATATAGAGCAACCAAATATCATATGTACCCTAAACTAGTACCAACAAAACTTCCACCCTATCCCGTAGTTTCTAAAATGGGGTCACTTTTATGGAGTTTCTAGGGGTGCATCAGGGGGGCTTCAAATGGGACATGGTGTCAAAAAAAACAGTCCAGCAAAATCTGCCTTCCAAAAACCGTATGGCATTCCTTTCCTTCTGCGCCCTGCCGTGTGCCCGTACAGCAGTTTACGACCACATATGGGGTGTTTCTGTAAACTACAGAATCAGGGCCATAAATATTGAGTTTTGTTTGACTGTTAACCCTTGCTTTGTAACTGGAAAAAAATATTAAAATGGAAAATCTGCCAAAAAAGTGAAATTTTGAAATTGTATCTTTATTTTCCATTAATTCTTGTGGAACACCTAAAGGGTTAACGTAGTTTGTAAAATCAGTTTTAAATACCTTGAGGGGTGTAGTTTCTAGAATGGGGTCGTTTTTGGGTGGTTTCTATTATATAAGCCTCACAAAGTGACTTCAGACCTTAACTGGTCCTTAAAAAGTTGGTTTTTGAAAATTTCTGAGAAATTTCAAGATTTACTTCTAAATTTCTAAGCCTTGTAACGTCCCCCAAAAATAAAATGTCATTCCCAAAATGATCCTAACATGAAGTAGACATATGGGGAATGTAAAGTAATAACTATTTTTGTAGGTATTACTATGTATTCTAGAAGTAGAGAAATTGAAACTTGGAAATTTGCAAATCTTTCAAAATTTTGTGCAAATTTTTTTTTTCATAAGTAAAAGTGAATTTTTTTTACTCCATTTTACCAGTGTCATGAAGTACAATATGTGACGAAAAAAGAATCTCAGAATGGCCTGGATAAGTAAAAGCGTTTTAAAGTTATCACCACTTAAAGTGACACTGGTCAGATTAGCAAAAAATGGCCTGGTCCTTTAGGTGAAATAAGGCTGTGTCCTTAAGGAGTTAATTATGGTGATCCCAAATATATATAATATAATTTATTAACTTTCACAACATTCTTTAGGGTAATAGAAAAAAAATTGTAAATCCACCATGATTTATTTTTACACCATTTGGTGTTAGGTATGAATAAATTTTAGTCCTGATTTGGATAGCAATATTAAGAATCATCTAATTTGCAGCCAAAACACATTGATGATTCTTTTACTTCCAAAGCTAATCACTGCTCCTCCTTCTTGAACTGTCCTCTGCCATTGAAACTGCCAACCACTCTCTCCTGTTACAAACCCTTTCTTCCCTCAGCATCAAAGACCTGGCCCTCTCATGGATATCCTCGTACCTCACAAACAGAACGTTCAAAGGTTGCCATTCATATACCACCTTATCCTGACCCCTCTCTGTTGGTGTCCCTCAAGGCTTTCTCCTATGTCCCCTACTTTTCTCCATTTCTCCATTTGGCCTGGCACAGCCCATAGAGTCCCATACTACCTTTATGCTGACAACACTCAAATCTACCTCTCTGGCCAAGATGACACTACCCTGCTATCCAGAATCCTAGCGTGTCTCTCGGCTATATCTTCATTGTTTTCCTCCCGCTTCCTAAAACTCAACTTGGAGAAAACTGAATTAATCATCTTACCCCATATTACTTAGCCCCCTACCTGATCTATCCATTACAGTTAATAGGATGACGCTTTCTCCAGTCTTGCAGGTCTGCTGCCTGGGGATAACATTTGATTCTGCCCTGTCCTTTAAGCCACACATCCAAACCCTCACCTCCACCTTCCGTTTTCAACTTAAGAACATCTCTCATGCCTTCCTCATCCCTGATTCAACTAAAATACTAGTGCATGCTCTTGTCATCTCCTGCCTGGACTACTGCAACATCCTCCTGTGTGGCCTCCCATCCAGCACTGTCGCTGTAAGAGTCTCCTCTGTGGCCTCACATCCAGCACTCCCGTTCTCCTCCAATATATTCTGAACTCTGCTGCCCGGGTAAATCCACTCTCCTCTCATTTCTCCTCTGCCTTCCCCCTCTGCCAATCCCTTCACTGGCCCTCTATTGCCCAGCGAATTCAGTTTAAAATACTAACAACAACTTATAAGGCCATCCACAACCAATCCCTTCCTTACATCTCTGACCTGCTTTCCTGATACATCCCCACCCGCAATCTCCGTTCCTCACAGGACCTCCTCCTCTGTTCTCCTCTCATCTGTTCATCATACAATCAACTACAAGATTTCTCAGGTGCCTCTCCCCTACTCTGGAACTCACCATCCCAGCATATCAGACTCTCCTTAAACATCCAAACCTTCAAAAGTAACCTAAAACCCACCTCTTCAGGAAAGCCTACCTCCTGCAATGAGTATGCTGCCACCCACAGCCAGATAAGCGACCTTTACCTTTACCTACTGTGTTCCTCCCACTTCCCTTGTAGATTGAAAGCTCTTGTGGGCAGAGTCCTTTCCCCCTCTGTACCAGTCTGTTAATATTTTCTTGTTTACTGTATTTTTATATTATATTTATGTGTAACCCCCTCTTGATATACAGTCCCCTGGAATTATTTGTGCTTTCAAATAAATAATACATTTCAATATGTAGTTAGGCAGTTAGGCTCCTATGTTGGGTATGGTTCTGGCAACCACTGGAGACAATGCCCTAAATGCATTAATCCTGTAGATGGCATAAACTTAGACAGGCTGTCTAGACCTGCACCAGTTTTATCACAGTCACTAGGACTGGAAGATAAATATGGTGAAAGGATAGACACTGGTGATCGACTACTTCCAGTTTACTTGGCTGAGTGGACCACTGGGGGTTAAAAATTTTACTGGGTCAGTCTTAACCCAACCCTGTATTACTGATGACTATGTTTCTCTATGTCTATAGCTTGTGTAAGTAGCTAGGAAAGTGCCAGGTAGATGATCACATGCTATTGTCAAAGAGTCTTGGCTGGTACTACCTACTCAGAAACTTATTACACAACTAGCTCATTAATTTACCAATTACCAGGAACAGATCCTGTGCCAAACAGAAAGGATGCTGTGACTAGATTATTATATTCCTCTGTTATTTACAATGAGTAAAACAATAGGCTGATATAACTTTCTGAAAGCATACCGCCAGCCAAAAAATACACTCTGTCTCCTGAAATGCAAGATATAATAACTACTGTATGTAGTTCATGCTCCATTCTTCTTCTGCCTTCTGATTCTGAGAAAGGAGGTAGTTGTCAAACACCTAGCAGTGCCAGCCATATTCACTCTAATGGGGCAAACACAGCTGCTATACAATCTACTTTGTCATACGGTGACTAAAACATTTCTTCTGCCCTAGTGGGATGCTGCCCTTTAAAAAAAAACAACATAATAAACAGGCGAATATTTAAAGAAGCATTTCAGGATTTTAATACTGATTGTCTATCCTCAGGATAGGCCATCAACAGGGGTGCACCTTGCCTTTCTGCTGCCTGAGATGAAAATTGAAAAAGATCTCACCCCCCCCATACCAAATTCTCAACCTAACTCCTTCCCTCCTAACTCTACATATATCACTAAAGAACATACAGGGTAATACAGCGCCCCATACCTCTTACATCCTGTGACGTCTCCTTTGATGTAGATGTTCTCTTTCTTCATCTTCTCCTTTCAGACCTTCAGACTAGACCACCATTTTTCAGCCATTTCTTGTCTCTGCAGTTTGACAAAAAATATCTTAATTTACTACTTTTCCATCCTCCCATCTTCTGGACAAATCATCCTACCACCCCCAATATTGTGCCGCTGAGCTCCCCAATATTATACTGCAGAAACAGATAACCCCTGATAATACTAGTACCATGCAGATAGTGCCCTTTAATAATTATTGGCACGCAGTGTTCTAAAATAACTGCGCCCAGCAAATAGTGCCCCTAACACTAATAGTGTAAACATAACATCCCCCAAAAATTATTGTGGTAAGCTGATACTATGCCAAGGTGCCCCCACAGTAATAGCGCTTCCCAAAGTCCCACCAACAGCAACAATTCTCTGCTAGAGCACACACAGTAGTACTAGTGCTCCTTCAGTGCCCCCAACAGTTATAATGTCCCCACAGTGCCCCATAAGTAATAATGCTCTCATAGTGCCCATACTAGTAATCATGTTCACCATAGACCCCCAGTAATAATAAAGCCCCCCAATTATTTCCCCCCAGTAGTAATACTCCTTATAATGTGACAGTACAAAAATGCCCCCTTATAATGTGTGCCAGTGCAAAAAATACCCCATTTTAATGCCCCCAGTTGAGCTAATGTCCCTATAGTGCCCCATAATGTGTCAGTATAAAATACCCCTATATAGTGCCCCCAGTAAATGCCCCATAGTGCTCATCTCCCCTCTTCCTCCTAGTGCCCCCCATAATGTACCACTATAAAATGCCCCTATATAGTGCCCCAGTAGGTGCCCTTAGTATCCCCCATAATTTGCAAGTATAAAATACCCCTTCTTAGTGCCCCCCCATAGATGACCCCATAGTATTCCTCTCCCCCTTCCCCATAGTACCCACCATAATGTGTCTCAGTCAGCATAAAATGCCCCTATACAGAGCCCCCCATATAAAATACCCCTTCTTTGTGGCCTCAGTAGATGCCCCCATAGTGTTCCTCTCCCGCTTTCCCCAATAGTGTCCCCCACATAAAATACCCCTTCTTTGTGGCCTCAGTATATGCCCCCATAGTGCCCCCCAATAATGTGCCAGTAAGAAGTGCCCCCATAGTGCCACCCAATAATGTGCCAGTAAAAAGTGCCCTCATAGTGCCCCTCAATAATGTGCCAGTAGGAAGTGCCCCAATAGACGCCCCCATAGTGCCACGCAATAATGTGCCAGTAAAAAGTGCCCCACAATAATGTGCCAGTAATAAGTGCCCCCCAATAATGTGCTAGTAATAAGTGACCCTATAAATGCCACACAGTGCCCCCCAATAATGTGCCAGTAAGAAGTGTCCCCATAAATGCCCCAATAGTGCCCCCCAATATTGTAACAATAAGAAATACCCCCATAGATGCACCCCCCAATAATATGCCAGTAAGAAGTGCCCCATAGATGCCCCCCAATAATGTGCCAGTAAGAAGTGCCCCCCAATCATGTGCCAGTAAGAAGTGCCCCCCATAGATGCCCACCAATCATGTGCCAGTAATAAGTGCCCCCCAATAATGTGCTAGTAATAAGTGCCCCCATAGATGCCCCACAGTGCTGCCCAATAATGTGCCAGTAAGAAGTGCCCCCATAAATGCCCCCCAATAATGTGACAGTAAGAACTGCCCCATAGATGCCCCCACAGTGCCCCCCAATAATGTACCAGAAAAAAAGTGCCTCCATAGATGCCCCCACAGTGCCCCCCAATAATGTGCCAGTAATAAATGCCCCCATAGATGCCCCCCAATAATGTGCCAGTAAGAAGTGCCCCTCATAGATGCCCCCAATCATGTGCCAGTAAGAAGTGCCCCCCATAGATCCCCCCCAATCATGTGCCAGTAACAAGTGCCCCCAATCATGTGCCAGTAACAAGTGCCCCCACAGTGCCACCATAGCTCTCCCCTCCTGTATTGTAACATATAAAAAAAATAAGCTCACATACTTACCTCCATCAGGAGGGCAGCGTTGCAATGCAGGCCTCTTTTGGCCTGTGTCCCGCTCTGTACGGCTCCGGAGGCGCGATAACGTCATAATGCCTGCAACTTATCAGAGGAACAGGAAAGGGAGACACCTTTCCCCTGCCCCGCAGCATCCACCTGTATCGCTGTCCTGAGGATGGCGATACAGATGACTATGGAGTTGAGCGCTTCCACAAAGGAAGCGCTCATCTCTCTGTGCCCTGCCGCCGCCCCCCCATTTGTCACCAGGGCCATGCCGCCTGAGGCAATCGCCTCACCTCACCTAATTGGCGGTGCGTCCCTGGCAATCAACATCTGTTTCGTGGCAGGCCAGAGTAGCTCCGGTGACGGAACTACTTAACTCTGTCCATTGTTCACTTCAGGGGGAGCAGCACTACAGTTACCAGTTCTGTCCAAAATACAATCAACGGTGCAGTTTAGTTGGTGCCTGAACTACTCAGAAACAGCTGATATCTGCCTATCAGATATTGATGATCTATCTTGAGGATAGGCCATCAATAGTAAAATCTTCTTTAAGTAAGCAAAGGGATGAAAAGGCAAAGGCAGTAATTTATTACAATTTTTAAAGAACAAGTAGCAAACAATAAAAAGCAGCCCCAAAATGAGGACTGATCCACCAAATGTATTCTCCAATAAACCCATGGGCCACCCTCATGCCTCACCTTACCTGGGGCCAGAGAGAGCATGCGTTCAGGCTTCCCTGAGCCAATAAAAGTTAACCCCCCCAGGACTGTCTCCCACTGGCCTTGATAAAGACATTACCCCATAAGATTCATATTCCCAATAGAAAACAGATCAACCAACTCAGCTACATATTTTCTTTGGTATATACTTAGTATTAAATACATATCAACCCAACAGTTGACATCTACCAACCATGCGTCATCAAGACGAACCTTCCCTATGCTGTTCTGTTCTTTTATGGTTGCCGCAATAGCAGGTTCCTGCCTCTTAACCCCATAGTGACCAAGCTTTGTTCATGTACGATGGTTAGTGTTAGAATTTAAAGTGACCCTTTCATAATAACTGGAGAATCAACAGAACACTTAGCAGATGACCTCGTTTTCATCTTTTTAACTGCAGTTCCCAGAATCTTCTTCTGGCATCCAAGATGTCTGCACGGCTTCTCAGACCACTTGATACATTTAGTAGGCCAAGAGACTTCCTGCTGCCCTCGGATTGGCCAGTGCTGCTTATATGAACAGTTGTGACCAATCCAAGAGCAGGGCTGGACAAGGGAGGAAGTGTCTTGTACTAACAATGCACCGTATGCATCAGGTAGTTTGAGAAGCCATCTTTAAAGACTATGTACACCTTTGGGGCCAATTTTTTTTAAAATTATTACATTATACTTATTTTGAGCTAAAAATCTTTTTTTTTTAATTGGTCTTTATTAACAATATGGAATCCATTTTTATGTACAGAGCTGACATGCTCTACTAGCTGACTGTGGAATTTTTTTGTAATTTCCGTCATCTTGGGAGCAGACGGACTCCTTATCTCTGCTCTCTCACATTATAAACACTCAATATAGCTCAATCCTTATCTTACTGATAAGAATGTGGCTTAAATACCGTATTTTTCTCCCCATAAGGCGCACTTTTTCTCCCCCAAAAATGGGGGGAAAATGCCCCTGCGTCTTATGGGGCGAATGCTGGCAGTTTTACATCGCTGGCTGCGATGTATGCGAGAGCGGGGGGAGGGACTGGGAGGAGGAGCTGGGGGCCGGCAATAGCGGCAGGGCGGTGCAGTCACTGTACTATAGCCCCACCCCGCCGCTCCGGTATACTAATATAAAATGTCTTATTCAATTAATACGGTAGTTATTAAACATGCCCCCTCACTCCTAATAGTACCTTACATCGTAACCGCTTCTGTAGAATGCAGGCAGGCAGCCCGGGCGGGCGGCAGCGTAACTCCCTGATGTCACGTGCCTGCGCCGCCTACTTTATGAATGAAGCAGGCGGCGCAGGCAAGTGATGTCAGTGAGTGACGCGCCGGCCGCCTGGCCTGCCTGCGTTGTACTGAAGCGGTTAGGATGCAAGGTACTATTAGGAGTGAGGGGGCATGTTTAATAACTATTAATTGAATAAGACATTTTATATTAGTATACCGGAGCGGCGGGGGGGGGGGGGGAATCTGTGGATGACATTTTTATGGGGGACATCTGTGGATGGCATAGTTATGGGCTGGGGGGGTCTGTGGATGGCACTGTTATGGCCTGGGGGGGTCTGTGGATGGCACATATATAACAGTGCCACCCACAGATCCCCCCTCTAACAGTGCCATCCACAGATCCCCCTCTAACAGTGCCATCCACAGATCCCCCCTGTAACAGTGCCATCCACAGATCCCCCCTGTAACAGTGCCATCCACAGATCCCCCCTGTAACAGTGCCAGCCACAGATCCCCCTGTAACAGTGCCAGCCACAGATCCCCCTGTAACAGTGCAAGCCACAGATCCCCCATAACAGTGCAAGCCACAGATCCCCCCCCCCATAATAGTGTCTGTCATTCACAGATCCCCCCATAACAGTGTCCGTCATCCACAGATCCCCCATAAGTGTCCGTCATCCACAGATCCCCCCATAACAGTGTCCGTCATCCACAGATCCCCCCATAACAGTGTCCGTCATCCACAGATCCCCATAACAGTGTCCGTCATCCACAGATCCCCCCATAACAGTGTCCGTCATCCACAGATCCCCCCATAGCAATGTCCGTCATCCACAGATCCCCAGTAATAGTGCCATCCACAGACCACCATTAGTTCCAAACCCACCAAAAGCACACCTTTTGGCTAAAAATATTTTTTTTCTTATTTTCCTCCCCAAAAACCTAGGTGCGTCTTATGGGCCGATGCGTCTTATAGGGCGAAAAATACGGTAAGTGTTTATGACCTGTCAGTAGTTTAGAGATAAGGCTTATTAGATGACCAAAGTGAAAGTAAGAGTACCAGTCACACAGTTAGAAAAACAGTTAACCCTTTGTGACTGAAAAGCTCAATATTTTTAATAAAGGCCAATTGAAAATATGATTTTTAGTCAAAAGTAAGTTAAATGCAATTATTTAAAAAAATGACTCCAAAGATGGACATAGCCTTTAATGACAGAGGAGGATCCTGGGAATAAGTGGATCTGCAGCTAAAAGGATGAAAAGGAGGTCACCATGTAAAATTCAGTTTCTTGAACCTGAAAGTCTTTTTAATCTGGAATTACATACATGGATGGTGCGGAATTAAAGTTTAAGCAATCTAGCAGGAGAAGATTGGATCCCTGGCAGTCAGTGACAGCAAGGGGACTTCGAAAAGTAGACAGAAATGGTTTATTACCACTTCTGCCTTCTTCTTTTAAACCTGGCCATTAAGGGGTTAACATAGCAAATAAATTAGAGATGAGCGAACCACTCAAGAGTCGGTTTGGTTCAGGTTCGGCAAATTTTTCAAAAATTACGTTTCGGAACTGAATTGATTTCAAGTTGCTCCAATTGCCCTGAAAATTGGTACATAACCCCCTCTAGCCTCCCAGGACTCATCATTTTTTTTAAAGAAAACTTATTTTCTCTTTTTGTTTATTTTTTATGAATTTCTGCTCTCCCTTCTCCAAAAACTCTCAAACGCAATGACAGCAATAGTAAATGATGTCTGAGTGACACTGACATACATAGCGATGGGTAAACACATGTTTGACGGCGTTAACATACAGCGTGTTCAAAAACACACCACGCTGGCACCTGTGTTCTGCTTTTTCATATGCCAAAGCTTCCAAAAATTGTCCCTTATCATTGTCTGATGATAACATCAAACAGTATTATGGGATTTAAAAAAAAATCTGTTGCTTGGGGGACCAAGCGTCCAAAAATAATGCCTTGACAAGTTCGGAATGCCTGCCCGTACGACACACACAAGTGTTGATTGTCAGAAGAAAAAGTGGGTCATTGAGATCGAGCCTAAAAAAAATTCTCCCTTTCAATTGGGAGTAGCAGCAGTGCAGTGTGGATGTGGAAAGGGTATGGTACAGATATAGTGGCATGCAGCCGCAATAGTGGCAGCAGCAGGAGCGGCATAGCATGGAGAATACATGGCTGTCTATAGGTAGTAGTAATAATAGTAGTAGTAGTAGTAGTATCAGATGTTTTGAGTTAATGGTGGTGGCAGTAGGGGATTAGTTGGAGTCGGCGGGGTGACAGCCAGCGGGATGTTTGCTGCTTGATGTACTTCAGCAACTGCTTGCCAGTGTGGCTACTCTAGCCCAGGCTGATCAGCTCCAACATGGTGTGGCAACCCTAGACTTGATACATGTGATAGAAAGGAGGGTTAGTGCAAGCAACCTTGTGCTCCGCTGCTCTTGGAGACCGGAACATGTCCATGGAGGAGGAGGATAATTGGCTGGTGTGGGAGCCAGGCTGACGCAATTGTTGGGGGGGGGTCAAAAGGACCTGGCCTCATTGCCGGGATGCTGCCTCATCGCTGCCGGAAAAAACAAACCAGTGGACCATGAAAGATATGTACTGTCCCTGCCAGTAAGAGCTGCTCCAGGTGTCCACCGTGGAGTGAACCTTACCACACAGTGAGAATCGCAGGGAGCGGCCCACGTTGTCCACCGCGTGAGATTACAAGGCAGGAATGGCTTTTTGGGAGAACTAATGCCAGCTAGGAATCTTCCAGCAAGGCTGGGCGCACGCCATTAGCTCCCTAAAGGCAGCAGACTTGAATAAATGGTACAGCAGCAACTGCATCGCCAGCAACTTGGCCAGGTAAGAATTCAGCTTGCACACCATCAGATTGCTGGGAATGTAGATGGCTGACGATGGAACGGAGGAGGAGTCTGAGGGGGGAGAACTGGAAAGGAATAATGACAATGTGAAGAACACCGTACTGCCTGTGGATGCAGCCTGGCTGCCACAAGGGGGACCAGGAGAAAGCGGTAACTCCTGCTGCAGTAGCTGGCTGCCACCTCTGTTTGCCCACGGGATGGGGTGATGCCACTTCATGTGGTTCAATAGAGCTATGGTGCCTACGTTTCTGTTTGCCTGCCCACGTCTTATTTTGCTCTTGCGCAGCTTGCACAAGACAATGCTTTTGTCTTCTGGCAGAGTGGGTTCTGCAGCCTCCTCAAGGCAGTACAAACGCTGACTGCTCTCACACAAGTCATCAACAGGGAGAATCTCTTGACTATCCTCCGTAGGGCGTAGTGGGGTTTTCTTGAAACTTCTTAGGAAAAAAGAAGGTGCCCGCTAGGAAGGGGTAGTAAAGACTGAGACAACGCCACTGAAAGCTTTCTCTGGCGCTGCAAGGAGGAGAAGCAGGAGGAATGGTGTGACCCCTGGCTCCACGGCACAGTGTCAGACTCCAAAGTCACCTCCATGTCATTCTGCTGCGACTGAGAGGAGGAGTGAGCCATCCAATCCACAATCTCATCCTCTTTCTCCTCAATGATAATTTTGCACCTTTTCAAAGCCAGCAGGGACAACTATGGACTACTACTACTTCTGTCCGGATAGCTGGTGCTGCTACTACCCACGTTCTGGCTCTGGGTCTTTCGTATGGTACCCTTCCGTAGCCCTGACATATTTGGGTCTGTGAGATAATATTGCGCGCTACACTGTGTATTGATGTAGTAATCACGTATATGCTGGTTTTAATAACTTCAACAACCCCCTCCAAAAAAAAATTTGATTGGAAAAGAGTGGAGACAAAAATAAACGTAAACAGATTTAGGCCTAAATTCCCAGATAATTTTCTGCGCTACCTTGTGTAGTGATGTAGTACTCACGTATATGTTTTTATTAATAATTTCAACATCCCTCCCCAAAAAATTGAAACCGTGTGATGATAGAAATGAAGGGAGATGGATTTAGACCTAAATTTGTTGAACAAGTTCCCAAAAAATTTAATTCAAATCGTGCGGATATAAAATAAACGAAAATGGACAATTGAGGCGTGACGCTCAATTTCAGGTTAACACCCACAGATAAATTGTTGCTCTAGCGTCTGAAGTGGTGTACCCATCAGCTATATGCTGGTATAATTCAATTAAATAAGTCCCAAAAAAAAATTATTCCAACCATGTGGAAATACAATAGACTGAAATGGACGATTGAGGCCTAACGCTCAATTTTACATTAACACTCACAGGTAAATTGCTGCCCTAGCCTGTGTATTTGTGCACCTATTTCCTATATGCTGGTTTCATTAATCTGGACAAGTACCCCAAAAATTTAAATTCCAACTGTGTGGAAATACAATAGACTGAGGCCTGATACTCAATTTAATGTTAACACTCGCAGGTAAATTGCTGCCCTAGCCTGTGTATTGGTGTACTGATGAGATATAGCCTGGTTTAATTAGTTTGAACTAGTCCCCTTAAAAATGAAATTCAAATTGTGTGAATATAGAATAAATGGAAATGGATGAATGAGGTCTGACATTCAGCTTCACGTTAACACTCGCAGGTAAATTGTTGCCCTAGCCTGTGTGTTGGTTTACTGATCACCTATAAGCTGGATTAATTACATTCAAATTATCAATGAACTATACCCCTACAAAAAAAAGTTGTGCGTGTTGAGATAATAAATGGAAATTCGCCGTAACATTTCATTCTCAATCACTGATTTATACGGGTTTTCAATGTGCTATGCTAGATTGATGGTAGAACACATGTTGTAGTTTTCGCTCCTTACCCTCCTCCCACACACACACACACACACACAAAAAACAACGATTTCTGTGAAACTAGGAAAACAAAATGAAAGGATTTCCTTGCAGGTAGCTGCTTTTGAGGTTTGCAGCAGCTGCAATTCTGATAGGAGGCACAGACAGCCCCAGCTCCTCTCTTCTCACTTCCTGGCTGACACACACATGTTGTAGCTGGGCTTGCACACTCGTAGTTTGCTAAAGCTGGTGTCCCCGATGGTTCCATAAATGCTTGATTGGCGAGAAATCTGGCGACTGGGCAGGACAAGGAAGTGTTGTAGTCTGGTGTAGACATTCCAGGAAAACTCTTGTTGTGTTTAGGCAAGCATTATAATGCTGAAAAATGGAACCCCGGCCATGAGAGGCCCCCGCCAATCAGCTGCCTGAGAAGGCACCGGTGCTCCTGTAAGCGCCGCGGCCTTCTAGCAGCTTACCAAGCATAGCACCGTATTTAGCAGTTCTTCAGTGACCTCTTCTGACAGGCCTACTAAATCACCTGGAACTTCGAAGCAGGCTAGGACTCAGGTGTGCAGGAAGCTGCATTTTCCTCACAGGCCTGGTGCTGGCCTGGGCTTTATTTTAAACAGTCTGCAGTTGTTTGGCCACCTAGTGCTTGCCCTATTCAGCAGATAAAAATTTAAAGGGGTTGTTCCACGAAAAATAGTTTACAGTTTTTAAACCACCTTCTGGATCTGAATAGTTTTGTAATTGTACATAAATAAAAGGTTAGCCTAGCCACTGAGCTATTCAATAAAATGTATCTGTATAGCGCCACCTGCAGTTTTTTCTTTTCTTATTTCTATGAACTGCTCACTGAGAAAGCCGCACATGCTCAGTTTCATTCTTCAACTGCCTCCTGAGCTGTGATAGGGAGAGCTGAGACACGCCCCTTAGCTGAAGCAGAAAAGACACTCCCCTTGAGCTGTCAGCTTGATACAAATCTAGCAGAGCAATGAATGGGGAGATCTCTGCATCCATGTGAGGTACAGGGGTGGTTCTAGCTTTTTTTAGAAAGAGCTTGTCATGTACTAAATGATGTGATGATGTCCTGTAACTCCTTCACCATAGCACTGGAGAATAAACACACAAAGAGCAACAAGGACTGTGTCTTCTCTTCAGGGACTCTGGAGCAGATATCTCCTCTCTGGCAGGAACTACAATGTAAACCCAACTTGATGATGTCAACCTGTCATACGTCATCAAGGCGTATCTCCTCCCCTATTCGGTTCTGTGTTGACAGTCATGACTCTCACATCCTTTCCACTGAGCAGCCATGTTTAACTGAATCTATAGAGACATCACTGCTGCCTCTGTTTGGTACACTCATTGGGGAGATTTATCAAGCCTCTGCCCATAATAGTGGCGCCAAAAAGTTGTAAATGCAGTAAAAAAAATGGCAAAAAGTCACACATTTGAGAGAAAAATTGGGCTTGATCAATGTGTGACTTTTTGCCATTTTTTATACTGCACTTGCAACTTTTGTAAAAAAAAATGGGGGGGGGGGGGGGGGGGCAGGGCCTACACATCCTATCACATTCAAGATGACTTACACCAAGTTACCCCTGAAATCTACACCAGTGAGTAATAGATTATATTCTGGCTACGCATTTTAGGATTAAATAGCTCCTGTAATATTACGTAGAATATTTTTGGGCACAGTGGGGTCTGTATTACTTCAGTGGGTTTGGGGTTTGCATTTATTTAGGGGGTCTGTATTACTTAAAGGGGTTCTCCGAGACTGAGGTATGGATGACCTTTCCTCTATATCAAATTGGTGGGGGTCTGACTCCTGGCAATCAGCTGTTTTGCAGTAGCTCCAGTGGCAGAAAGAGGTGCCATCCACTGTGTAGTGGCCAGAGATGGTTACTACCGTGCTTCTCCCATTCAGGTCAGTAATTGGACTCCACTGATCTGATATTAGGACTTAAAGACATGCTTCGATGCTCTCTCTTGCCCTGCATGATTCAGTGGGCTTTTTCTGGAGATCCGGTGACATACTGGGCTCTCCAGGAGAATTCTGCATAGAAGTGTTCCTGATGACATCACAGGCACTAATGGGTGGGCTTTAGCGCTGCCTTACCTTGTAAAATAGCTAGGGCAGCACTAAAGCCTGCCCATCAATCCAACATTCCCCTCTGCTTCGCTTTGTTCCCGCTTTCTAACATTCGGTTTGATGGGGGTCATGAGCCAGCTATTGGTTGCAGCGCCACACATGACCCTCGTCAATATAGATGCTGAAAAGTGGGATCAGGACGCAGGAGAAGAAACCCTGCGGTGGGGAGCGGGTGACTAGTCCTCCCTACACAGGTCCTGTGACATCAGGGAAGGGGGTCTGGCCGAAAGGCTCCCAAAGATGTACAACCCCTTTAAGAGGGTCTGTATTACTTTGGGTGGTCTGTATTAGTTGCAGGTTACATAATACAAAAGCGAATAAAAGCCAAAATAAAATAGTGGGCAGCATTTAAACCTCTCGAAAAAGGAGCCAACTCAATACTAAGCGAGCAGACATTAATCAGTTAGCATAAGAGTATAAAGACTTGTGTCTTTATACCCTTAGGCCCCTTGCAGACGAGCGTTAGTGGATTAGGTCCGGATGCGTTGCGGATGCGTTCAGTGAAAAATGGGCGATTTCGCGAAGTCATTCAGTCATTTGTCTGCGATCGCGTTCAGTTGTTCAGTTTTTATTGCACGGGTGCAATGCGATTTAATGCGTTTTGCACACGCGTGGTAGAAAACTGAAGGTATACAAACATCTCTTAGCAACCATCCGTGAAAAATGCATTGCATACGCACTTGCTTGAGGATGCGATTTTCACGCAGCTCTATTAACTTCTATGTGGCCAGCGTTCCGTGAAAATTATCCCTCGAATACCGCACTTTTACTTTGGTGTATTTCATCTTGATTTTTATCATGTTGGATATATGTGATCAAGAAAGATTATTGTTACTTTTTGAGCCATTTGAGACTGAGTTATTTTTTGTATAGGTGTGGTCTAATAGGGGCGACGCCAGAAATTTGGCGTTTGCCCCTCATGGTGTCACTGAGACACGTTTTTTTTTGTGCTGGCCTGTCCCCCCCCCCCCCCCCCCCCCCCTTCCTTGTTCTTTTCTCTACATGTCTCCTCAGGTAAAGTTAGCCGTTAACAGAACAGCGTTTGATTGGTCAAAGGTGTTGCTGACCAGTTGCTGGGCATTGAGCTATTTTTAACCGTGAAAGTTGATTGGAGGGAGATCATTTTCGGCGGGAATTTCAAGTATTTATGGAGGTCACTCACCAGCTGTAGCGCTGACAGCGCTTGAAGAATCAAGGAGAAGAAAGTGTCATTCACTGCGTGTCAATCGGCAGTGTCAGCGGCGGTTCCAGCCGTGGTAGCGGAGTGAGAGAAGGGCCCCAGCGGTGTAGAAGTGTCCGGCGAAAGAAAAAGCGGCAGAGAATTCCTACTGGAAGAAGGAAGACGTCGCCGGTGTTAGAAGGTGGCAGCGGAGTAGAGCGGCGTCCTGGTCCCCGATCGGCAGAGCTACAGCAGCGAGGAGAAGAGAATGCCATGAAAGAGCTGCTCAGCCAGCTTCTCAAAAGAGTTGATACCTGCGGTGTGGAGGAGTGGCTGCGCAGATGCCTGGCTGAAGCAGCATCGGAAAGGAAGAGGCGGGGCCTGCAGCTCAAGTTGCGGCGGAGAAAGAGGCAAGCAGCGGCATCCTGGAGGAAGAGCGGCGCAGAAGACGTCTGCAGAGGGCAGAGTGCAGCACAGGAAGCGTCGGCAGCGTGGAGCCGGAATTGAGGCATCAAGGCGGGCCACGTCATCAAGAGGCGACGGTGCGCAATTCTGGAAGAAAGAAGAGAACTAGGATGGCTTATTCTCCGTCAAGGGACCAGAGCTGTGGAGTAAGTGGGCGCCGGTGGTCCCCTCTCAGGCAGGCGGTCTCGCAGCCTGGTATTGAGGGGATAGCCAGGCTGCCTACTGAAGACTTGACAGATCAGGAGCTGGGTGAGAATTCATGTAGGCAAGCATTGCTGCCTACCAACATTACATTTAATGATGGTATTGGTGTTTCTTTTTTGCAGGGTTTGGCAAAGGTTGTTTCTGACCTAGCCAAAGGTGCTGCCTCTGGTTCTGAGGCAGTGGCCCCTGCACCGGATGCGGTTTGGGCTGGCCGGCCCTCATCGATGGCTATTATCGCTGATGGGGGTGGGCCAGGTTTGGGTAAATGCCGTTGGAGTGTCCAAATCTTGTCTGAAGGAGGCAATGTCATGTAACGTTTCTCCTCTGGGCTTTCATCTGTCTAGTTCAGTTAAAGAGAAAATTTGGCGGTGGGAGTATGTTGACATTTTGTCATTGCTCCCATCATCCAAAGATGTATTCAGGACGGACAAAAAGGCTGATGAAAAGACAGAGGAAGATAGGAAAAGGGCAGTCCCCAGATCTTTTAATAATTGGCTTCAGTTATTCTGTATTTACGCATCTATTCTGGGGTCCAAGTATCCGCATTTGTGTTCGGGTTTGTTTCAGCATATTGATACCATACTTGAGGCTTACCGTAATTTTGGCGGTTTAGCCTGGTTTCAGTATGATGAAACATTTTGGCAAAAATTAGCGGTGCATCCTTCATTAAAATGGGGTAGTAAGGATGTGGGCTTATGATTAAGGCTACTTTCACACTGGCGTTTTGGTGTCCGTTTGTGAGATCCGTTCAGGGCTCTCACAAGCGGTCCAAAACGGATCAGTTTTGCCCTTAATGCATTCTGAATGGATAAGGATCCGCTCAGAATACATCATTTTGGCTCCGTTACGCCTCCATTTCGCTTTGGAGGCGGACACCAAAACACTGCTTGCAGCGTTTTGGTGTCCATCTCACAAAACTGAAGCAAACGGACACACAATGTAAGTCAATGGGGACGGAGCCATTTTCACTGACACAATATGGCACAATAGAAAACTGATCCGTCCTCCATTGACTTTCAATGGTGTTCAAGACAGATAAAGATAATACAAACAGATCTGTTCTGAATGGATGCATGCGGTTGCATTATCTTAATCAGGCATGCTCAACCTGCGGCCCTCCAGCTTTTGCAAAGCTACAACTCCCAGCATGCCCGAACAGCCTACAGCTATCAGCCTACAGCAGGGCATTGTGGGAATTGTAGTTTTACAACAGCTGGAGGGCCGCAGGTTGAGCATGTCTGATCTAAATGGATGCATTTGTGCAGATCCATGACGGATCTGCACCAAACACGAGTGTGAAAGTAGCCTAAGTTTAATGCTCCCTCAGAGATCTGGCGAAGTGATTAAACAGCAAAGCAGTCAGTCTCTTATGAAGAAGGGGTTATGTTTTGCTTTTAATGAGTCAGCATGTAAGTGGTTAAATTCTTGTAAATATAAACACGAGTGTTCCATTTGCTCTGGTCCGCACCCTATGTTTCGCTGTTTCAAAAGGGTGTCTGGACCCCAGCAGGCGGTTACTAGTCGTGATTTTCAAAAAAGCGCTGACTCCATTGATGTTGGAAAACATGGCCCCTTGGTTAGACATTTACCCAAATCGGGAGAAAGCGGATCTAATTCTTAATGGTTTTAAAGATGGTTTCTTTGTCCCTAAATTTAAAGGTCCTGGGTGTGTTTGGATTGAGAATTTGAGTTCAGTTAAATTCAATGAGGAAGTTGTTCGGATTAAAATTGAGAAAGAGGTATTAGCGGGCAGAGTGGCTGGCCCCTTTCCTCATCCACCATTTCAGGATTTCCGATTATCACCTTTGGGATTAGTGCCCAAAAAAGCAGCTAATGAATTTAGGTTAATTCATCATTTATCGTTCCCTGAAAAACAGTCGCTGAATGATGAATTGAATAAAGAACTTTGTTCAGTTTCTTATTGTTCCTTTGATGATGCAATTAGTTTGCGTAATTCTTTTGGTCAGGGTTGTTTAGTGGCCAAGGCAGATATTAAAGCGGCTTTTCGTTTGTTGCCGGTCTGTCCAGACGGTTTTAATTCATTGGGATTTCAGTTTGATGGAATGTTTTATTTTGATAAATGTTTGCCGATGGTGTTTTCTCTATCTTGTTCTTATTTCGAGTCGTTTGCATGTTTTGTTCATTGGGTCACTATGTTTTCAGTTGAAGTTGGTGGTTTGTTACATTATTTAGACACTTTTTTGTTTATTGGTCCTCCTGAATCAGATATTTGTTTATCATTGTTGAATCGATTTGTTGAAGTCTGTACGTTATTTGGTATCCCTTTGGCGGAAGAGAAGATGGTTTTGCCTTTTTGTGTAATTGAATTTTTAGGGATACCCATTTCATACTACAGTACAGACCAAAAGTTTGGACACACCTTGTCATTCAAAGAGTTTTCTTTATTTTCATGACTATGAAAATTGTAGATTCACACTGAAGGCATCAAAACTATGAATTAACACATGTGGAATTATATACATAACAAACAAGTGTGAAACAACTGAAAATATGTAATTTTCTAGGTTCTTCAAAGTAGCCACCTTTCGCTTTGATTACTGCTTTGCACACTCTTGGCATTCTCTTGATGAGCTTGAAGAGGTAGTCCCCTGAAATGGTTTTCACTTCACAGGTGTGCCCTGTCAGGTTTAATAAGTGGGATTTCTTGCCTTATAAATGGGGTTGGGACCATCAGTGGCGTTGAGGAGAAGTCAGGTGGATACACAGCTGATAGTCCTACTGAATAGACTGTTAGAATTTGTATTATGGCAAGAAAAAAGCAGCTAAGTAAAGAAAAACGAGCGGCCATCATTACTTTAAGAAATAAAGGTCAGTCAGTCAGCCGAAAAATTGGGAAAACTTTGAAAGTAAGGGCTATTTGACCATGAAGGAGAGTGATGGGGTGATGCGCCAGATGACCTGGCCTCCACAGTCACCGGACCTGAATCCAATCGAGATGGTTTGGGGTGAGCTGGACCGCAGAGTGAAGGCAAAAGGGCCAACAAGTGCTAAGCATCTCTGGTAACTCCTTCAAGACTGTTGGAAGACCATTTCAGGGGACTACCTCTTGAAGCTCATCAAGAGAATGCCAAGAGTGTGCAAAGCAGTAATCAAAGCAAAAGGTGGCTACTTTGAAGAACCTAGAATATGACATATTTTCAGTTGTTTCACACTTGTTTGTTATGTATATATTTCCACATGTGTTAATTCATAGTTTTGATGCCTTCATAGTCATGAAAATAAAGAAAACTCTTTGAATGAGAAGGTGTGTCCAAACTTTTGGTCTGTACTGTATATCGATGGAATTTTGGCTTCCAGTAGTGAAAGTGCAGAAGATGTTAGAGCTTATCAGAAAAATGTTGTCAGTCAAGAAAACTACGTTGAGGAAATTGCAGAGTTTGCTTATAAAGTAACTCCCATTGGTAGAGTTTTTTCTAGAAGACTGTATATGGCGACCAGGGGAGTTAAATCTCCAGGTGCGCATATTAGGCTAGCTAAATCATTAAAGGATGATTTAAGGGTTTGGGAAGAATTTTTAATTCATTTTAATGAAGCTAGTATTTGGCAGCAAGAGTTTGTGGATTCTGAGGCATTGGGTCTTGTGATTCATGGGGATATGGTGCGTTCTTTCAAAGTCAGCGGTCTGCTGAGCCCTGGCATGAATCTTAGAGGTTAGCTGGCGTTACTAAAAAGTTAGTTCTGCTTGAGTTATTTCCATTGGTTATATCAATGGTAGTAGTGATGGACGAATATCGGCCGGGGCGATTCGGGAACGAGCCGATCAAATGTTCGCGAACCGCGTGTTTGCGGCAGGCCCCATTCACTTTAATGGCAGGCGATCCTGAAAAACCTTCAGGTCATATTTGCAGCCAGCAAACACTTACTAGAAGTACACAAATAGTCCCACAACATGGACAGTGATATACCAGAGGGAGATCATTGGCAAAAATTCCCACAAAAAAATATGTATTTTAATCAGGGGCCATTTCTATGCGTCTTAAAGGGAAACTCTCAAACATGTGCCCTGCCGGTTTGATGTATACAAATGTGCAGCACTCCAAGTTTTTGTATCCTGCAGATCCATCAAAAAATGCATACGTTAACGTAAATGTTTTTTTAACCATGGAATTCTATGGTGAACGGATGCCACTGTACGGCATCAGTCTGAGGCATCTTTTAACGCATACATTTTTGGTATGCATTAAATGGATGGCAAAAATAGGAAATTCAATTACACGTGATCAACACAGGTGTTTAATTCCTCCAAGATCCATGCCTCCTTCATTTTTAAAAATGTGAGGTAGTCCACACTGTCGTGAGCTAGACGAATGCGCTTATCGGTCACGATCCCCCGTGCTGCTCTGAACGTCCTTTCAGACAGGACACTCGACAAGGGCCAAGCCAAGAGTTCCATGGAAATTGTGCTAGCTCTGGCTACAGGTCAAGCCTGCACACCTAGTAGTCAAGGGGTTCCTCGCTTCCTAGAGCGCCCACATCGGCCGTTAACCCGATGTCGGTCTAGGCTTTCCCTGAGGCTGGATCCGGTGGGTGGCTGTCGATGGGTTGGCTGCAAGAATGATCTCATATCCGAAGTGACCAACACATCTTCAAACCACCCTCTTTTTGTAGGCGCGGTACCCGCACCTGTTTCACTGTGGGTGGAAATTCCTCTGCCAGTGCCCGCAACAGCAGAATCTAGCATCTCTCACAGCAAGGCCTGGAAATGCTCCATTCTGACAGCCCTCTGTAATGCTGGTAACATATCCGCCATTTTGTGTTTGTACCGGGGGTCTAAGTACGTTGCCACCAAGTACAGGTCCTTGACCTTTATGCTTTTTATACGGGGGTCCCTCTTCAAACACTGGAGCATGAAAGTCCCCATTTGCACTAAATTGGAAGTGGTGGAGCGCCCTGGCTCCTGCTCATCGCCCAGGAGAATGTCGTCCTCGGTCTCCTCACCCTAGCCACGGACAACACCAGGGATCCCCGAAAAGTTTAAAGCCTGTTCTTCTTGCTCCTCCTCCTCCCCCCAGCCACCATCCTCCTCTGCCTCCTCTTCAGACTCCTGCTGACTTGTCTCAGATGGAGTAGCCCCCCCTGGGAATTCATTCAGCATTGCGACTTCCTCCTCTTCCTGCTCTTCGACAGCTTGATCAATGACACAACGCAATGCACGCTCCAGAAAGAAGGCATAAGGTACGATGTCACTGATGGCGCCCTGGCTGTGACTGACCAGTTTGGTGATCTCATCAAATGTCCGCAAAAGTCTGCCTGCGTCGCGCATGAGCAGCCAATGGCGCGGTGAAAAAAAAAAACAAGCTCCCCAGAAACTGTCCTGCCGCAGAGTTCGTACAGGTCGTCACAAATCAGATGTCTTGCGGGGCAAATGGTGTCGCCGCTGAACGTTAGCAAGGCGAGCCATGGCTGTGTAAGATCCTCTAAAATGGCCAGAGATTTTCCTGGCCTGCCGCAAGACGTCCTGGACCCCGGGGTATTTGGCAACGAATCGCTGCACGACTAAGTTCAGGACGTGTGCCATGCGCGGCATGTGTGTCATTTTGCCCTGTTTCAGTGCACTCAGCAGATTGGCACCGTTGTCGCACAACTGTCAAATTGAGCGGGGTGAAAGGAGTGCAGGACCGGTGTGGCTCTTGGCTTCCAGGCACAAAATCCGCAGCACAGCAAGGCAACATCTCACCTGGCACGTCGAATAGGTTCTGGGGAGCTTGGGGGGATGGTGCAGTGGAAGAGGCAGTAGTAGTGGAAAAGAACGAGTCAGCAGAGGATACGGAGGATGGAGTAGGAGGAGGAGAAGAAGAGGCAGGCCTGCATGCAATCCGTGGTGGTAACACCAAATTCACACGGGTGCCACGGGTTACATGCTTGACGTCCGTCATAAGGTTCACCCAGTGGGCAACAAAAGTTATGTACCTTCCCTGCCCGTGTTTGCTAGACCACGTGTCTGTGGTCAGATGTATCTTGGCACCGACACTGTGTGCCAGAGATATATTAACTTGGCGCTGAACGTGGCCATATAGTTCACATTAGAGATTACAGATCTCGGAGTAGACAGCAACAGCAGGGGCCACCCTCCTTGAGCTGATCTGGGTACTGTCGTCAGACCGAAGGGTGGCGGCTGTTGCTACCTCCTCTTCTTCATCCGATGCCAAGAATGGCTGTGCATTGGTAAGGTCTGGGAATGGATGGGAAAATAATTCCTCTGACTCAAGTGGAGGGGCTGTGGTGGTGGTGGTGGTGTCTTTGGGGGTGCACACAGCAGAGAGTGAGGAGGGGGCAGATACAGAGGATGAGGAGGGTGCAGAAGCGGAAGGCTGAGTGAGCCATTCAACCAACTTTGGTGCGCCCTTTGAAGTTATCGATGTGCAAAGTGGGTAGGACCTCACAGCACATATAAAAGCTTTACTTTTTAGGTAACTGATATACGTGGTCCTTGTGACCTGGATACGTCTTTTTTATGTGCTGTATATATACTTTTATTTATTTATTATTTAAAACAGCTAATTAGACATTATAGACTCTTTAAAAAAATTCTGTGATAGGCTGGCTGGTTAATTATTTCCCTCTTTCACCATTTATTATCTGTATTTCTTTCCAGCAAAAGTTGAGGGTTAATAACTTGTAGTGGCCTCGGCTATGTATACACTCCGTCTGGCAATCCCGGTTCCAACCTCCTCTTATGCTATTTTATTAGCTCTTATCTGAGCTTCTACTATTTTTAATGCTCTCCTTTATTTTCTGGAGGTTGATATATTGTATGCACTCCAGCCGCTGGAGCGCTACTGCCGATGGTCAACCTACACTCCTCACTGCGCTGTGTATTTGCTCTTGTTGGAGCACCTGCCTGCTATCACTGATTCTAAAAATGTTTAACATACATACACCCTGTGTCCCGACATGTTTCGCTGGACACCCATCGTCTTCAGGGAAAAAAACAAGTATGTGTGTTTGGGGGCGGGGACTATGCGTTAAAGGTTTGGTATCTGATGACGTTTCTTGCTCAGTCAATCGTACTGCTCCTTGTACAGTGACCCCTCCTCTTCCCCACCTTCCTCCAATCCCTGTAGGCTTACCTTCTTCCCAGGTGTTGCCTTCTTTCTACATCATGCTGCAGTCTCATTTTTGTCCATACGCTGCACAAAGACTTTGCGCATGCGCACGGACTTAGAGACCAGAACCTTTCATTTTTCTAATGCGCATGACTGGGGACAGTCCGAATTTTCTCTTCATTGTGCCGCAGTTTCATCTTTGCCTGTACGCTGCACAAAGACTTTGCGCACGCGCACGGACTTAGAAGCTCGAATCTTTCATTTTTCTAATGCACATGACTGGGAACTTAGTCTGAGTTTCCTCTTTATCATGCCACAGTCTCATCTTCGCCCATACGCTGCATAAAGACTTTGCGCATGCGCACGGACTTAGAAACTGGAACCTTTCATTTTTCTAATGCACATGACTGAGGACTTAGTTTAAATTTCCTCTTCATTGCGAGGAATTATCCCCATTCATCTTGCAAACTTTCAACTCAATCTCGGCAGATTGCCCCTTCCCGCGTCAAACCCTTCAGGCCTGCATTACGGTAATCTCGAAGCCAGATAAAGATCCCTCCGGCCAATTTCCCTACTGAATGTAGACCTGAAACTCTGTGCCAAATTATTAGCCCTAAGACTATAGCCACACATCCCTAACTGTATCCGTAGGGAACAAGTGGGTTTTGTTCCAGGTAGGGAAGATAATGCCCTGAAGTCTATAGGTATTATTGCTAGATCTAGGTTGACAAAGACGCAATTATGCCTCCTCAGAGAAGGAGTTTGATAGGGTTGGCTGGCAGTTTCTGGCAAAAACACTGGAGTGTGTGGGACTGGGAAGTAGGATGATCAGTAGGACACTGGCACTTTATGCCTCTCCCTCAGCGCAGTTCCGAGTGAATGGCCCTTTATCTGACCCCTTTACTATTCGGAACATCCTGGTGGTGGAGTCTCTAGCCAATGCTATTAGAAGGAATCCATCTATCAAGGGCATACAGATTGGGAAAACGGAACACAAGTTATCGCTATTTGCAGACGATCTCCTGCTATTCCTTTCCTCTCCAAGATTAGGGCTACCCTCAGTCCTCCGCGAATTTGAACTCTTTGGGCGCCTTAGTAACTTCAAAATGAATGTCCAGAAGTCAGAAATATTAAATATTACTTTACCTCATAGTGATGTTATACATATTAGAGACACATTCTCATTCCGCTGGGCTTCGCAATACATCAAACACCTCGGGATTTGCTTACCGGCGAACCCTGACCATCTTTTTAAACTTAACTTCAAACCGATGCTCGGATCCATTGAATCACTCCTTCAGAGATGGTCTTCCCTTCACATCTCATGGTTTGGTAAATCAATGCCCTTAAGATGGATATTTTGCCCAAACTCCTGTACCTTTTTCCAGACGATCCCCTGTGATATCCCCTAGACATTGGCTTCTCAATTTATTTGGAGTAGCTCTAGGGCGAGGCTAAGCTACAGTGTCCTGTCGCGCCCGAAAGCTAGGGGAGGAACGGGACTTCCTAATTTCCTTTCATATTACAGGGCATCGGTTGCAAACTGCGTCCTAGATCTCTTTCATAATCGCAGTACAAAACTGTGGGTAGAGATAGAACACGAACTGGAGCCACATTTAGCACGGGTATTTTCTGGTAACCTCTTTCTCTCCAACGGCGATTATCTCAAACACAACTCTCTCCACTTTTGTTAACACTAGTAAAATCATGGAGTAAGTTTGCAATGAAACTTAAGCTAATTTCAACACCAGGACCGCTAACCGTCCTATCGAATCACCCAGTTCTGCCCAATGGCATCAAAAGCCTCCCAACTTTTAGGGACCACAATTTAGGCCCGAATAGGATCCGAGACCAGGCCTACTCCCCCTCAATGAACTTTTACACCACTTACCCAACTCGGCAGGACGCTGGTTCCAATACTTTCAACTTCATAACTTTCTCAACTCCCTGGCTCCTGGTTCGCAGTTATCGGCCCCTTTAACTGATTTTGAGAGATTGTGTACTGTGGATTCTGGGCCGGGACACGCTGTGTCGCTGGTTTACAGCCTGTTGGGCACTAATGAGGTTGGAGATGGGGCAGCCAACGCTCGGGGGAATACTCCTGGTTTTATTCTGGCGTGGGAGAAGGATCTGGAGGCTTCCCTGACTAAGGAACAGTGGGGAAAAGCACTTTTGCTTACACACAAATCCTCTGTATCAAGTCGAATACAGGAACCTAATTATAAGATTTTAACTCGTTGGTATAGGACACCGGTAAAGATCCACCAGTTCTACCCCTCGGCCCCCAATACCTGTTGGCAGTGCATGACAGAAGTGGGCTCCATGATCCACATATGGTGGGATTGCCCAGGAGTGGCACCTCTATGGCAGGATGTATTCGTCTTATACAACAATCTGTACCGGTCTCATATATCACCCTCTCCTCTGATAGCATTACTGTCTATATTTCCAGGTCGATTCCAACAAGTGAAAAGAGGAGCACTCAAAACTTTTATTCATTCCATGGAGGCAGATAATCCCCCGTAAATGGAAGTCGACTGAGAGCTTACAGAGAGTAACCTGGAAAACCGCACTTGATGCTCTTGTCCACATGGAGGAGTTGAGTGCGGAGGTCCGTAACCAGAGGTCTGTTTACACAAACCTGGGAACCTTGGTTCCAATTTCGGGAATCAGCTAAATTTTCGGCTTGGTTGACCAGTGGTATTATCGTCTCTCCAGATACATAGAACCCCGGTGTCAACTTCTGGACACTCACCCTTTTCCCTCCTCCCCTTTTTATTTTTACCCATCTGTCTCGTCCCAGTCTTTCCTTCTGTTTGTACTTGTTGACTCAATGTTACTTATATGGTGTCTGAACTTAATTATTACTATTAAGAAAGACATATATCTTGTTATGTGCCTGGATGTGGGTTCTTTCCGATACCTTCTTCTAGACATCATTTTGGATGTATTTTGTATGTTTGTACAACCTATATGATGGTACCTCTACACTTATTATCCTCTACATAAATTTCCTCTTCATCATGGCACAGTTTCATCTTCGCCCGTACGCTGCACAGAGACTTTGCGCACGTGCACGGACTTAGAAACTCGAGCCTTTCATTTTTCTAATGCGTATGACTGGGGACTTAGTCAGAATTTCCTCTTCATCATTTTCATCTTCGCCCATATGCCGCACAAAAACTCTGTGCATGCGCACGGACTTAAAAACTCGAATCTTTCATTTTTCTGATGCACATGACTGGGGACTTAGTCTGAATTTTCTTTTGTACGTCCCACTATATTTCCAGAGATATCTACATCTAGCTATATTATTCTAAGGGGGTATTCTCCAGATGAATAGAATATAGAAGCGGAAAGAGAGGGGAGAGATGGGGAAGAAAGAATCGAAAAGGACATTCATGGATTAAATTATAACCATATTATTTTAATAGGGGATTCAGTATCTATAAACTTATTTTATATTCACTTATGATACTGTGTCTATATATTTAATAGATACTACTAATATAGGTAGATGTACAGTCGTGGCCAAAAGTTTTGAGAATGACAAAAATTAGTTTTCACAAAGTTTGCTGCTAAACTGCTTTTAGATCTTTGTTTCAGTTGTTTCTGTGATGTAGTGAAATATAATTACACGCACTTCATACGTTTCAAAGGCTTTTATCGACAATTACATGACATTTATGCAAAGAGTCAGTATTTGCAGTGTTGGCCCTTCTTTTTCAGGACCTCTGCAATTCGACTGGGCATGCTCTCAATCAACTTCTGGGCCAATTCCTGACTGATAGCAACCCATTCTTTCATAATCACTTCTTGGAGTTTGTCAGAATTAGTGGGTTTTTGTTTGTCCACCCGCCTCTTGAGGATTGACCACAAGTTCTCAATGGGATTAAGATCTGGGGAGTTTCCAGCCCATGGACCCAAAATGTCAACCTTTTGGTCCCCGAGCCACTTAGTTATCACTTTTGCCTTATGGCACGGTGCTCTATCGTGCTGGAAAATGCATTGTTCTTCACCAAACTGTTGTTGGATTGTTGGAAGAAGTTGCTGTTGGAGGGTGTTTTGGTACCATTCTTTATTCATGGCTGTGTTTTTGGGCAAAATTGTGAGTGAGCCCACTCCCTTGGATGAGAAGCAACCCCACACATGAATGGTCTCAGGATGCTTTACTGTTGGCATGACAAAGGGACTGATGGTAGCGCTCACCTTTTCTTCTCCGGACAAGCCTTTTTCCAGATGCCCCAAACAATCGGAAAGAGGCTTCATCGGGGAATATGACTTGCCCCAGTCCTCAGCAGTCCATTCATCATACTTTCTGCAGAAGATCAATCTGTCCCTGATGTTTTTTTTGGAGAGAAGTGGCTTCTTTGCTGCCCTTCTTGACACCAGGCCATCTTCCAAAAGACTTCGCCTCACTGTGCGTGCAGATGCGCTCACACCTGCCTGCTGCCATTCCTGAGCAAGCTCTGCACTGGTGGCACTCTGATCCCGCAGCTGAATGCTCTTTAGGAGACGATTCTGGCGCTTGCTGGACTTTCTTGGATGCCCTAAAGCCTTCTTAACAAGAATTGAACCTCTTTCCTTGAAGTTCTTGATGATCCTATAAATTGTTGATTGAGGTGCAATCTTAGTAGCCACAATATTCTTGCCTGTGAAGCCATTTTTATGCAACGCAATGATGGCTGCACGCGTTTCTTTGCAGGTCACCATGGTTAACAATGGAAGAACAAGGATTTCAAGCATCACCCTCCTTTTAACATGTCAAGTCTGCCATTTTAACCCAATCAGCCTGACATAATGATCTCCAGCCTTGTGCTCGTCAACATTCTCACCTGAGTTAACAAGACGATTACTGAAATTATCTCATCAGGTCCTTTAATGACAGCAATGAAATGCAGTGGAAAGTTTTTTTTGGGATTAAGTTAATTTTCATGGCAAAGAAGGACTATGCAATTCATCTGATCACTCTTCATAACATTCTGGAGTATATGCAAATTGCTATTATAAAAACTTAAGCAGCAACTTTTCCAATTTCCAATATTTATCTAATTCTCAAAACTTTTGGCCACGACTGTAGATATCTCTGGAAATATAGTGGGACGTACAAAAGAAAATTCAGACTAAGTCCCCAGTCATGCGCATCAGAAAAATGAAAGATTTGAGTTTCTAAGTCCGTGCGCATGCACAGAGTTTTTGTGCGGCATACGGGCGAAGATGAAAATGATGAAGAGGAAATTCTGACTAAGTCCCCAGTCAAAAGCATTAGAAAAAGGCTCGAGTTTCTAAGTCCGTGAGCGTGCGCGAAGTCTCTGTGCAGCGTACAGGCGAAGATGAAACTGTGGCATGATGAAGAGGAAATTTAAACTAAGGCCCCTTTCACACGGGCGAGTATTCCGCGCAGATGCGATGCGTGAGTTGAACGCATTGCACCCGCACTGAATACCGACCAATTCATTTCTATGGGGCTGTTCACATGAGCGGTGATTTTTACGCATCACTTGTGGGTTGTGTGAAAATCGCAGCATGCTCTATATTCTGCGTTTTTCACGCAACGCAGGCCCCATAGAAGTGAATGGGGTTGCGTGAAAATTGCAAGCATTCGCAAGCAAGTGCGGATGTGGTGCGATTTTTACGCACGGTTGCTAGGAGACGATCGGGATGGAGACCCGATCATTATTATTTTCCCTTATAACATGGTTATAAGGGAAAATAATAGCATTCTGAATACAGAATGCATAGTAAACTAGCGCTGGAGGGGTGAAAAAATAAATAAAAATAATTTAACTCACCCTAATCCACTTGCTCGCGCAGCCGGCATCTCCTTCTCTCTTCATCTTAGCTGTGTGGAGGAACAGGACCTGTGGTGACGTCACTCCGGTCATCACATGGTCCATCACATGATCCATCACCATGGTAAAAGATCATGTGATGGATCATGTGATGACCGGAGTGACGTCACCACAGGTCCTGTTCCTCCACACAGCTAAGATGAAGACAGAAGGAGATGCCGGCTGCGCGAGCAAGTGGATTAAGGTGAGTTAAATTATTTTTTATTTTTTTTTAACCCTTCCAGCGCTATTTTACTATGCATTCTGTATTCAGAATGCTATTATTTTCCCTTATAACCATGTTATAAGGGAAAATAATACAATCTACAGAACACAGATCCCAAGCCCGAACTTCTGTGAAGAAGTTCGGGTTTGGGTACCAAACATGCGCGATTTTTCTTGCGCGAGTGCAAAACGCATTACAATGTGCCCGCAACGCACCCGCACATTTTCCCGCAACGCCCGTGTGAAAGGGGCCTAAGTCCTCAGTCATGCGCATTAGAAAAATGAAAGGTTCCAATTTCTAAGTCTGTGCGCATGCGCAAAGTCTTTGTGCAGCGTATGGGTGAAGATGAGACTGTGGCATGATAAAGATGAAACTCAGACTAAGTCCCCAGTCATGCGCATTAGAAAAATGAAAGATTCGAGTTTCTAAGTTAGTGCGCGTGCGCAAAGTCTTTGTGCAGCGTACGGGCTAAGATGAAACTGCGGCAAGATGAAGAGAAAATTCGGACTAAGTCCCCAGTCATGCGCATTAGAAAAAGGAAAGGTTCTGGTCTCTTAGTCCGTACGCAGTTTTTTGTGAAAGCAGGTGTATTGCAGCCCTCAATCAGTATTTGGCGGAAACAGGTATATAGCACCCCTCAATCAGTATTTGGCGGAAACAGGTATATAGCACCCCTCAATCAGTATTTGGTGGAAACAGGTATATGGCATCCCTCAAGCAGTATTTTATGAAAGCAGGTGTATCGCAGCCCTCAATCAGTATTTGGTGGAAGAAGGTACATAGCAATAGCACCCCTCAATCAGTATTTGGTGGAAACAGGTATATAGCACTCCTCAATCAGTATTTGGCGGGAAACTGGTATATAGCACCCCTCAATCAAGATTTTGTGGAAGAATGTATATTACAGCCCTCAAGCAGTTTTTTTTGGGGGGGCAACAGGTATATCACACCTGTTCCAATTAGTTACTCCAATAGCGTTTGTCCCTCTATCTAGCTGCGGTATTGCAGCAGGACGACACACAACTGCTGCACAATACAAATGCACTATAATAAAAAATTTATGTTAGAAAGTATATTATAAGTATATCACGCCACTCTATATCACACCTATCGATAGCACACCTATACCAGTCCTTAAAATGACTTTTGTGGCCCTATTAGCTAGCGTTTGGTGTCCCTAACTGTCCCTGCTCCAAAATGCAACCCCTCCCTACACTGGCAAAACACATAATGTAAAATGGCTGCCAGATCGGGTTCTGTTATAGGGTTGGGGGTGTGTCCATGTCCTGAAACGTCTCAATTGGCTGTCCTGTCCCACCTGGTGAAACGACCGCCGCGAAAACGACCGCCGGTCATCTCTAATTGGTAGTATGGGGTCAGGTGCTTGAAAATAAGAGAGTTTTAGGGCATACAGATAATAAAGGTGTGTTATTCACTGTTAACTACTTATCGTCCAATAATAATGAGGTGCTAAAGTTACTTCATTTTTTGGTTCGTTGTTGCTTGCATAAGAATATATGGCTTAAGTCTACATATATCTCAAGTAGAGCTAACTCAATAGCTGATGCCCTTTCTCACGCACATCGGGAGAAATTCTACGCCTTGGTTCCAAATGTGGCGAAATAAGGAATCCCGTGTCCACCCTACCTGAGTCTAATTTGGCATTAATGTGTGAGCAGATCCAGAATTCTTTGGCGCCTAATACTTGGAACGGGTATACTGTTTCTTGGAATAAATGGTCTTCATTTAGAAGATCTAATAATGTTAATGTTTTTGACGGTAATATGGGTTTGATTATTGATTTTATTTGTAGCTTAGTAAGAGCAGGTTTGGGTGTGCTGCAGTTCAGAAGACTTTAGCAGGGGTGTCGTTCTTTTTTAAGTTAGCTGGCCTTCCCTCTGTCAATAACTCATTTGTAGTTAAACAATTTTTTAAAGGTTTTAGGAGGGCTAGTGTTGCTCTGGACATTCGTAGGCCCGTTACTGTAGAGCTATTATCTAGGTTGGTATGTGCTTTGCATAATTGTTCTTCTTCCCTTTATGAGTTTAATTTGTTGTTGCATTTTTTGGGGCATTAAGGGTTAGGCTAGTTTCACACTAGCAGCAGGTGAGCCCGGCAGGCTGTTCCTGCGGGTGAACAGCCTGTCGGATCCGTCCTGCCGCTAGTTCACGTGTGACCCCGGACAGCTGCTCTGTCCCCATTGACTATAATGGGGGGCGGGGGCGGAGTTCCGGCGGCAGCATGGCATGCTGCTGCCGGGACTCCGCCCCCATTATAGTCAATGGGGATGGAGCGGCAGTCTGGGGGCACACGTGAACTAGCAGCTTGTTGCTCCCAATGTTCGTTCATGTTCGTCTTTGTTGTTGTCAGATATTCCGTTATTGCCTTCTTGTGTTAGTCTACTTTCACACTCGTGTTTTGTGCGGATCTGTCATGGACGAATCCGTTCAGATAATACAACCGTCTGCATCCGTTTAGAACGGATCCATTTGTATTATCTTTAACATAGCCAAGACGGATCTGTCTTGAACACCATTGAAAGTCAATGGAGGACGGATCCGTTTTCTATTGTGCCAGTGAAAACGGATCCGTCCCCATTGACTTACATTGTGTGTGAGGATGGATCCGTTTGGCTTAGTTTCAGCGTTTGCAGCATTTTGGTGTTCGTCTCCAAAGCGGAATGGAGACTGAACTGATGCAAACTGATGTATTCTGAGCGGATGCTTTTCCATTCAGAATGCATTAGAATGCAAACTGATCCGTTTTGGACCGCTTATGAGAGCCCTGAACGGAACTCACAAACGGAAAGCCAAAACGCGAGTGTAAAAGTAGACTTAGGCCTTTTTCACACGAGCTGGTTTTCTGCGCGGGTGCAATGCGTAATATGAACGCATTGCACCCGCACTGAATCCGGACCCATTAATTTCTATGGGGCTGTGCACATGAGCAGTGATTATCATGCATCACTTGTGCGTTGCGTGAAAATCACAGCAAGCTCTATATTGTGCGTTTTCACGCAACACAGGCCCCATAGAAGTGAATGGGGCTGCGTGAAAATCGCAAGCATCCGTAAGCAAGTGCATGGTTGCTAGGAGACGATCGGGATGGGGAACCGATCTTTATTATTTTCCCTTATTACATGGTTATAAGGGAAAATAATAGCATTCTTAATACAGAATGCTAAGTAAATTAGAGACGGAGGGGTTAAAAAATGTTTTTAAAAAATTTAACTCACCTCATCCACTTGTTCGCGCAGCCCGGATCGCCTTCTTTGATGACCTGCGAGGAAAAAGACCTTTGGTCACGTCACTGCGCTCATCACATGGTCCATCACCATGGTGATGGACCATGTGACGGACCATGTGATGAGCGCAGTGACGTCACCAAAGGTCCTTTAGCCAGGTCCTGAAGAAAGTAGAAAGAAGAGGAGATCCGCTACGCGATCAAGTGGATGGGGTGAGTTACATTTGTTTATTATTTTTAACCCCTCAATGGACATTTTACTAAGCATTCTGTATGAAGAATGCTATTATTTTCCCATATAACCATGTTATAAGGGAAAATAATAAAATCTACACAACACCGATCCCAAATCTGAACTTCTGTGAAGTCTGGGTACCAAACATGCCGATTTTTCTCACGCGTGTGCAAAACGCATTAAAACGCTTTGCACTTGCGTGGAAAAATCACCCATCTTCCCTCAACGCACCCACATCTTGTCCGGCCCTCACACGCGACGCCCATGTGAAAGAGGCCTTATAGTTTCAATTAGAAAGTCTAAGACAGATCAGTTAAGGAAGGGTTCAGTTATTACACTGTCTCAGCTTATCGGTTCAGATATTTGCCCAGTTTTGGTTGTCAAGGAATTGTTGGATGTAGGGCCGCCAGTTTCTGGTTATTTTTTTAATTCATGCTGATGGCTCTTCACTCTCCAGATTTAAGTTCAATGCTGTTTTTAAAAAATGTTTATCCTTTCTGGGCCTGGAGGGTGAGCCTAAGGGTCCATTCAGACGTCCGTAGTGCAATTACGGACAAGAATAGGACATGTTCTATTTTTTTCTAGAGCCGCGGACCGGAAGGTGGGGGGCACGCTCCGGCAATGCGGATGCGGAGAGCACATAGTGTGCTCTCCGCATCCATTCCATCCCCATAGAGAATGAATGGGTCTGCACCCCTTCCGCAATTTGCAAAACAGATGGGGACCCATTATTTGGAAGTGTGAATGGACCCTTATTCTTCTCATTCCTTTCGTATTGGCGCTGCTACTGAAGCATCTAGGATGGGCTTGGATAAGGTTTTAATTAAGAGAATTGGCAGGTGGGATTCTGATAGATACAAGTTGTATATCAGGCCTAATTTGGTGTTACTGTAATTTAATTCTCTTTCAGGTTCTGGGCAGATCAATGTTTGGATTTTCGGTCATTCCTTTGTTTTTTGGGCAGAGAAGAGGGCGTCATTCCATTTCTATGCTCGTCAATTGTTTTTTTGATATTCCCTCTGTTTCTGTTTATTGGTTAGGGTTTAGGGCATTGCGTTGGAATCAAGTGGTTCCTATTCTCAAGGGTGAATTGCAGTCTCGTATTCCTCCACAAGTAGTTATCTTTGATGTTGGGAGGTAATGATTTGGGGAAGGTAAATACTTGAGATTTATTAGCAGACATGAAAAAGGATCTGGGATACATTAGTAAATTGTTGTCAGGAGTTACTTTGGTTTTCTCTGAAATTATTCCTCGTTTTGTTTGGAATAGCCCACGTTTGCGGTTTCTAGACAGAATTAGGAAACGGATCAACAGGGGATTGGAATTTTTTTGCCATTATTGAATGGGTGGTCGTCTAGGCATTTGGAGCTGGCTGGTTCTGTGTTGGTCCTTTATCGGGATGGTTTGGTACATTTATCTGAAATTGGGTTAGATATTTTTAATCTGGGCTCGCATTTAGTTGTTGAAAGGGCCACGGTTTTGTTGGGGGGTGCCAAGTGCGGCTAATGCCACACTTGGCTGTTGGGGGTTAGTCGCCCAGTCCTGGGTGTACTCATGAGTAATTCTTAATGGACGTTTAATTAATTTATGGGAATTTTTAATGAATTAATGGATTGGTTTTAACTTGGCTACCCACTTTAATAAAGACCGTGGCCTTTTTAATCCATATACAGTACAGACCAAAAGTTTGGACACACCTTCTCATTCAAAGAGTTTTCTTTATTTTCATGACTATGAAGGCATCAAAACTATGAATTAACACATGTGGAATTATATACATAACAAACAAGTGTGAAACAACTGAAAATATGTCATATTCTAGGTTCTTCAAAGTAGCCACCTTTTGCTTTGATTACTGCTTTGCACACTCTTGGCATTCTCTTGATGAGCTTCAAGAAGTAGTCCCCTGAAATGGTCTTCCAACAGTCTTGAAGGAGTTCCCAGAGATGCTTAGCACTTGTTGGCCCTTTTGCCTTCACTCTGCGGTCCAGCTCACCCCAAACCATCTCGATTGGGTTCAGGTCCGGTGACTGTGGAGGCCAGGTCATCTGGCGCAGCACCCCATCACTCTCCTTCATGGTCAAATAGCCCTTACTTTCAAAGTTTTTTGACCTTCATTTCTTAAAGTAATGATGGCCACTCGTTTTTCTTTACTTAGCTGCTTTTTTCTTGCCATAATACAAATTCTAACAGTCTATTCAGTAGGACTATCAGCTGTGTATCCACCTGACTTCTCCTCAACGCAACTGATGGTCCCAACCCCATTTATAAGGCAAGAAATCCCACTTATTAAACCTGACAGGGCACACCTGTGAAGTGAAAACCATTTCAGGGGACTACCTCTTGAAGCTCATCAAGAGAATGCTAAGAGTGTGCAAAGCAGTAATCAAAGCAAAAGGTGGCTACTTTGAAGAACCTAGAATATGACACATTTTCAGTTGCTTCACACTTGTTTGTTATGTATATAATGCCACATGTGTTAATTCATAGTTTTGATGCCTCCAGTGTGAATCTACAATTTTCATAGTCATGAAAATAAAGAAAACTCTTTGAATGAGAAGGTGTGTCCAAACTTTTGGTCTGTACTGTATGTGTATGTGTTTATAACTGGTTAAATGTATGTTTATGGTAAGTTGTCGAATGTGGCACCATGATAGGGGCGACGCCAGAAATTTGGCGTTTGCCCCTAACGGTGTCACTGAGACACGTTTTTTTTGTGCTGGCCTGTCCCTCCCCCACTTCCTTGTTCTTTTCTCTACATGTCTCCTCAGGTAAAGTTAGCCGGTAACAGAACAGCATTTGATTGGTCAAAAGTGTTGCTGACCAGTTGCTGGGCATTGAGCTATTTTTAACCGTGGAAGTGGATTGGAGGAAGGTCATTTTTTTGGCGGGAATTTCAAGTATTTATGGAGCTCACTCACCAGCTGAAGCGCTGTCAGCGCTTGAAGAATTAAGGAGAAGAAAGTGCCCCGCCCGCCCTGGTTTTTAGTTGCGGTTTTGTTAGTCGCCCAGCCTTTTTTGGTGGACTCATGAGTAATTCTTAATGGACGTTTAATTAATTTATGGGAATTTTTAATGAATTAATAATTAATGGATTGGTTTTAACTCGGTTACCCCCTTTAATAAAGATCGCGGCCATTTTAATTCATATAGAAACATAGAATGTGTCGGCAGATAAGAACCATTTGGCCCATCCAGTCTGCCCAATATACTAAATACTATGGATAGCCCCTGGCCCTATCTTATATATGTGTATGTGTTTTATTTATTAACTGGTTATATGTATGTTTATGGTAAGGCTACTTTCACACTTGCGGCAGAGTGATCCGTCGCCGGAACTGCCTGCCGGATCAGGCAATCTGCATGCAAACGGACAGCATTTGTAGACGGATCTGTCTTACAAATGCATTGCAAGAACGGATCCGTCTCTCCATTTGTCATACGGACAAACGGATCAGTTTCAATTTTTTTTTCACATTTTTACCTGTCTGCGCAAGCGCAAACCGAAAGGACGGATTCGGCATTGCAGTATTTTTAATACATTTCAATGTAAATTAATGCCGGGTCCGGCAACTGATCTGGAATTTTGGACGAAGATAATACTGGTATTTCCTCTGTCCAAAACGCTGTTCAGTGACTGAACTGATGACATCCTGAATGGATTTCTCTCCATTCCGAATGCATGGGGATAAAACTGATCAGTTCTTTTCCGGTATTGAGCCCCTAGGACGGAACTCAGTGCCGGAAAAGAAAAACGCTAGTGTGAAAGTACCCCAAGTTGTCGAATGTGACACTATTTATTAGTAAGTCTACTTTTACACTCGCGTTTTGGCTGTTTGTGAGATTCGTTCAGGGCTCTCACAAGCGGTCCAAAACGGATCAGTTTTACCCTAATGGATTCTGAATGGAAAAGGATCCGCTCAGAATGCATCAGTCTGTCTCCGTTCTGCTTTGGAGGTGGACACCAAAACGCTGCTTGCAGTGTTTTGGTGTCTGTCTGATGAAACGGACACACAATGTAAGTCAATGGGGACGGATCCGTTTTCACTGACACAATCTGGCACAATAGAAAACGGATCCGTCCTCCATTGACTTTCAATGGTGTTCTAGACGGATCCGTCTTGGCTATGTTAAAGATAATAGAAACTGATCAGTTCTGAACGGATGCAGACGGTTGTATTATCTGAACGGATCCGTCTTGGCTTTGTTGAAGATAACACAAACGGATCCGTTCTGAACGGATGCAGACGGGTGTATTATCTGAACGGATCCGTCTTGGCTTTGTTGAAGATAACACAAACGGATCCGTTCTGAACGGATGCAGACGGTTGTATTATTTGAACGGATCTGTCCAGTGTGAAAGTAGCCTTAGGCCTCATGCACACAGCCTTTGTTTGGGTCCGCATCCGAGCCGCCGTTTTGGCGGCTCGGATGAGGACCCATTCACTTCAATGGGGCCGCAAAAGATGCGGACAGCACTCCATGTGCTGTCCGCATCCGTTGCTCCGTTCCGTGGCCCTGCTAAAAAAAAAATAATAACATGTCCTATTCTTGTCCAAGACTAGGCATTTATATTGAAGGCTGTCCGTGCCGGTCCGCAAATTGCGGAACGCGCACGGACGCCATCCGTGTTTTGCGGATCCGCGATTTGCGGACCGCAAAACACACCACTGTCGTGTGCATGAGGCCTAAAGGTAAAACATTTTGCAGTGGGGCATTATTAGGACAGTCTCCCTCATGTCCCTTCTCCAAAGCTGCCCAGTATGTCTGGTACATGTGGGCACCGGCCCTGGTACAGCAGGCACATAAATGATGACTCTACACAGATCACACACATCTTCTGGGTTTCCCTTCTGCTCCAGAAAAAGCCATTGACGTGAGACAGACACCCACATCACCGCTGTTATCCTCCTAGGCGCCCACGTCCCCGGCACCTCATTGGCCGCCCGCGCTGTCAGTCAAAGCGACAAATGGGCGGGGCCAGAGCGAGCAACTAGGTCACAGCAGACTGGCGGGGCTGCAGAAACCTGGAGGAGGGGGAAGCAGTCCTGCAGCAGCAGAGCTGCCCTCAGTGCCCTGCACAACAACAACAACAACAACCCCCGCTATCCTCCTGTGCAGCAGCCTGGACTGACCGTAAGCGGCAGCACCTGCAGGAGGTGAGTCACTGGATGGAAGATATGCATGCACTGGCTGCAGATGGGCTAGGATGTAGCTGAGCTAAATGTGTGCTGTTACTCTTTGAGGGCTGTGCATGCTGATAAGTCTGTGCAGCTTCAGAGACTACCTCAACTTGGCTGCCTCTATCTATCTATCTATCTATCTATCTATCTATCTATCTATCAGAAATTCCGCTCTGCAGCATTCACATATTATTTGTTTGACCCTTTTTAACTCTTCATGTTGTATGTTTGCTTGCAGCGTTATGAAAACCACAGAAAACCTTGTTTGCAGTGACAAATACAAACCACCCAGCTTTGCCACCTTTTGAGATAATCAGCTCTGCTACATCTCCCCATACCTGCACACTAAGCCATCCTCTGGACTGGACTTTCCATCTCTGGTCCTGAGTAGCCATCATTTCCTTTCATTGACATGTGCACATTTTCATGGTTATTTTATTGGGCGGTTAGATAGAAAATCTGCGCGTCCTGTTTAGATTCCTTGCCCTGACTCATGGACATGTTTACTGATGGAGGCTCAGATCAGATGTGGTTGATAAAGGAAGGGTCAGTGCCTTCAGTCAAAGGAACAGAAGGAGAACCTACAAACTCCATGTTTGGGGTTGGATTCCAACCTAGGTCCACCAGATCAGGACAGCAATGCTAACCCTGAGCCACCCATAGTTGCTAAGTAGATCCCAAAAAATTCAATGTTTTTATCATGATTATAAAATGAATAGTAAAATAAAACATAGCATAAATGATATAACATCCTAATGTAGAATATGTCCATAAGTCCAGCTCATCCGGAAAATAGCAGGGTCCTCTTGCAGCTTCCCTGCCATGGTGTGAGTACACACTCCATGCTTATAGGGCAGAGCTGGCCAACCTGTGGCTCTCCAGCTGTTGTAAAACTACAACTCCCACCATGCCCTACTGTAGGCTGATAACTGTAAGCAGTCTAGGCATGCTGGGAGTTGTAGTTTTGCAACAGCTGGAGAGCTGCAGGTTGGCCAGCCCTGTTATAGGGGGAGATTTATCAAACTGTTGTGGAGAAAAATTGGCCTAGTTGCCCATAGCAACCACTCAGATTTCACCTTTCATTTTCCAGAGTAGCTCTATAAAATGAAAGGTGGAATCGGATTGGATGCTGTGGGCAATGAAGCCAGTTGTCCTTTAGAACAGAGTTGATAAATCTACCATATAGTCCTATCTAGTGTTGAGCGAACTTGTGGTTTCGAGTTCGGTGTACAAGGTTCGGGTTATCTAAGAATTCCGTTATGGATTTTGCTACCACAGGCCAAATAAGTTATCCATGACCCTGGGTTCACACCTGAGCGTTCTGAAAGGATCGCTCTGTATGCGCGATTGTACGGGCGTTTACAAGCGTGCATACAGAGACAAGCGAACGCCCATTGTCGCGCGTTCCCGAAAGTCTATGTACGGGAACGCGCGACAAAACGCCCCAAGTACTTGTTTGAGCGTCGGGCGTTTTACAGCGCAATCGTACGCGCTGTAAAACGCCCAGGTGAGAACCATTCCCATAGGGAAGCATTGGGAACCATAGGGAAGCATTGGTTTCTCATTGTTGTGCGTTTTACAGCGCGTAGGAACGCGCTGTAAAACGCTCAGGTGTGAACTTAGGGTTAAGGAATTCTTAGATACGCCGAACTTGAAACACAAAGTTCGCTCATCACTAGTCCTGACTTCTTTTCTCCACGATTTCGGCCTCCGCTTTTTCTACACCTTCCTTGCAGGTAGCCTACAAGCCCCAACTGTCTCCTGAGTGTGGGCCCAGTTGGTAATATCTTCACTAGCGCCATTTTCCTAAATGGTGAGGGATTTGGCATAGTTGGAGGAGAAAAGCACAAAAACTGTGCGGTATCGCTAAAAACCGTGGTTGCCCTCACACTTAATTATACTTACAAGCTGACCAGCTTGACAAAGTGCATAATAATCCACAATAAAAACCGGTACCCAACCAGTTATACCGACCGTGGCTTCGTCAGCGCCTGACAATGAACGTCCATCCACCCAGATTCCACCCAGTCTTTTCTCCTTCTCCTGTGCCATATCCCTCACCCAATGAATGTATTGCCAATTGGGCTGACACCCAGAAGACAGTTGGACCTTGTGCGCTATCTGCGAGGAAGGTATAGAGAAAGCGGGCATTATATATTTGGATGCGGAAGCCGTGGAGAAAAGAGGAGGAAGTAGTGATCAGTGGGACTGGTGAAGTGGGCACTATAAGCGTGGGTGGTTCTTTGTGGGTTTGGGCAAGGCTTAAAGGGGTTGTCTCATCATAGACAATGGGGGCATATTGCTAGGATATGCCCCGTTGGGACCCGCACCTATGTAGAGAACGGAGCCTTGCAAGGTGGTGGCTGGAGGACTCCGGTCTGGCCACCACCAAGCCGGCTCCCCATAGAAGTGAATGGGAGGGTACCGCACATGCGCGGCCCCACTCCCATTCATTTCTATGGTGCCGACGGATATAGCCGAGCCAGCGCTCGGCTATTTTCGCCGGCACCATAGAAAATGAATGGAGGGTGGCTGCGCATGCATAGTGCGCCCTCCTTCACTTGCGGGGCTCCGTTCTCGATATAGGTTCGGGTCCCAGAGGTGGGACCCCCACCTATAAGACAATGGGGGCATATCCTAGCGATATGCTCCCCATTGTCCATGATGAGACAACCCCTTTAAATGGGTATTCCCAACAAACATCACTAGACTATGCCACCAATGTCGGACAGTTGCAGGTCTCACCTCTGGGACCCACTTCTAATTGGCCTCCAAAAATGAAGCAGAGTGCATCACGCAAGAGAGTCCACCGTCCATTCACCGCTGTGGGAGAAAATAGCAGATTGCCGACTCTGCTATTTCTGTCAGTTCCAAAGTGGTGAATGGAGCGGTGGACGTACATGCGCGGTGCGCTTTCCATGCACCTATGGAACTTCCCAAAATAGCAGTGCGCTCTGCTTTTTTCGGAAGTCTCACAGAAGTGAATGTAGTGCATATGCGCTGTCCTTGACCATCTAGGCCCCTTTCTGGAGATAGGAGCGGGTCTCCAGCTGACACTGGTGGCACATCCTAGCGATATGTCACCATTGTATGAGATGGGTTTTTAAACACTCCAAATTTACCAACAAAAATGCAGGTAGGTATGCATCACTGTATCAGTAAATGCCCCTCTTGTCTCTCAGGTAGGAGGGCTGCTTTACTACACAATCCATGTCCATCTAATCTATGGAAGGGCATATAGGCAGTGATGATCAGTTCGCAGTGTTCGCCAGCGAACACATGCGGGCTGCCATCTTTAGTAAGGTAGACTCACCCGTCCGGCGATGCACAGGTAAGCCCTTACCTGTGCCGGGAGCCGGTCTGAAATCAAATGCAGTCACCGGGAGCAGGCAGTTCAGAGAACAGCCGCCGGGGGCCTTCATCGGGCTGTTCTCGGAACTGCCTGCTCCCGGCGACTGCATTTGATTTCAGAACAGCACAGGTAAGGGCTTACCTGTGCATCGCCGGACGGGTGAGTCTACCTTACTAAAGATGGCAGCCCGCATGTGTTCGCTGGCGAACACTGCAAACTGACCATCACGGCATATAGGTATCATAAAAGGGGGTTCCCTATGGGGAGACATCCAAATATGCTAAAAAGGCAGTGGTGGATTAAGGCTGGCCGTGTGTTACATGATTACCTCTGCTGTTTGCCGGGGGCATTTTGCCTGACTACAGTCACAGCTTATGGGGTTGTTTGTCATAAGACAAGTCTGTAAACAGCTTACGGCTGGCGTATATAGCAGTCTTATCAACATTTAAATTGCAAAAATGCGACCATGTAAGTCCTAAGCCCAGGAACAACCAAGCCCTCATGCACACGAACGTATTTTCTTTTTTAGTCTATTCTGTGTTTTTTTTGCGGACCGTATACGGAACCATTTATTTCAAAGTGTTCGCAAAAAAAACTGAAGTTACTCCGTGTGTATTGCGTTTCTGTATGTCCATGTTAACGTCCCTCCAAAAAAATAAAACATGTCCTATTATTGTCCGCATTACGGACAAGGATAGTACTGTTCTATTAGGGGCCAGCTGTTCCGTTCAGCAAAATACAGAATGCACACGGACCTCATCCTTATTTTTTTGCGGATCCGTTTTTTTTTTTTTACAGACCGCAAAATACATACGTTTGTGCATGAGGCCTAAAACAAACACTTTTGGTTGAGGACTGCATTAAAGGTTTTCTCCAAGATTTTGATATTGACGCCCTATCCTCAGGTGACGATCAGTTGTTTGAAGAGGTCATGGTTTGTTCCTTGGCCAGTGACGTCAGAAAGAAGACTTGATTAAGTAATTGTATCACGAGGCAATTAACAAGTGGCAAACAACAAACTCCACTCTGCTACATCTGTAAATGCAGTTCTGTGTGTGTGCGCTGTTGGGTAAACATTCTGCATACACCCATCTTTACTGTAGCATTTACAGGAGATTTCAGCTATTGACTTTATCTATGGAGTGTGTTGGATGCAGCACAATTCAGCCTCAGGCTTTTGTCTACATGTGCCTAATATTCCGGGTTCATGAATGTCAGATATTGTTAAGAGTGAGAGAAGCCTGCACGTGTACAGTGTGGATGTTCTATCACTTTAAATACGTTGTCAAATACAGCTATTGGAACTTTAAAGGGATACTTCCAATCTATATTGAAACTTTAAAGGTATATTCCCGGCTTGTAATGTATCACTGTAATATGCCATGACAATATGAATGATGATGGTTCTGACCTCTGGGGCCCCTGTGTATCAAGAGAATGAAAGGACCTGCATAATGAAGCATCCAGACATCCTCTATGTGGGGACCTCCTAGGGGGTTGCCTGGTTTAGTAAGCTTATTTTACGATTGTCTATTATACAGGTGAGTCTGTTATTTAGGACCCCTTTCAAATTGCCAGAAAGAAAAACATGGCTTTCTCTAGAGATCCCACAGCGCGTCGATTTCAAAAGACACATGTAATACTTCATTTACCCTGTGGAGGCACTGCAGGGGAATTGTCAGGCTCTCTGACAGATTGCAGGTTTGGTAAAGAGAAACATTATGCTAATAGTATATGCATTAATCTTAAAATACATATTCATAAGACCATCCTGGCAAAAGGGGTAATCCGGTTATTAAAAGGTATATCCTACCGCTGGCCCCTAATAGGAATAACTATTAGATCAGTGTGGGGGGGGGGGGGGGGGGGGTCCTACCGCTGGCCCCTTTGCAGCTCCCCCATATGCACTGCTGCTCCATTCATCTCTATGAGAGTTCCGGAAATAGCTGAGCGACGCACTTGTCTGTCACCAGAACTCCCATGGAGTGGCAGTTATCATGTCTGACCTGCTGCTCCAATTATTTCGGGGTGCCGCGATGGTTACTTGGTATCCGTTTTTGTGATTGGTGGGGTTCCTAGTGGTAGGACCCCCACCAATCTAACAGTTATCCACTATCTTGTGGATAGGGGATAACTTTTAATAACCGGTAGTAGATGTGGCATTTGTTGTGTTGGCTCTGGTCATATAACAGATGTGTCTCATCTATTATCTTGCCATATAACATCTTATCCTTCTTATCTATTATTGGTTTTAAAAAATAGCCCTGATAGGTTGCATGTTCCAGCCAACTTACCAATTATGTAGAAATGAGGATCATCTGGTGGTATCTGCAGACATATAAGCCTTTAATTTTGTTCATTTGGATGTGGAACTCTATGTTTAGTCATCGTCTGTATTCATGTGGATTTTTTTATTGCTGGTAAATTTAAAAAAAACAACTCAAAATGGTACCTTGTGAGATTTAAAGGCTACATACACCTTTGTGTATCAATTATTTTTTCAATTGGTCTTTATTAAAAAGTTTTTTTCTCTACAGTTTTCAGTGCATTTGCAGACTGTTGCGTTTTTCTTTACAGTGAATCCATCAGCTGCTGTGGCGGCTCAATCTGTTGGCCTTACCTGTCCCTTTTCTGACAGCTCACAAGCACTCATTATAGCTAAATTGAGAAGTATTTAGCTGTGAGTGTTTATGAGCTGTCAAGAGTTCAGAGATAATGGATACAGATCGAGCCATCAGAGCAGCAACATGACATATTCATTGTGAGGCACTGAAACATATAATAATAATAATGATGAAGACTAATGGAAAGATATTTTGAGCCCCAAATCAGTAAAATGCAATGATAAAAATTTTTCCACGGTTTTAGCTTTTAGGTTGGTTTACAGTGCATTGTGGGATATACAGTGATCCCTCAAGATACAATGGCCTCAGGATACAATATTTCCAGCATACAATGGTCTTTTCTCACCCATCGTAAGTTGAAACATACAATGTCTCAGACTCAGATCCAACCAATCCAGGCCACTCCTCTGGTAAACTAGCTGTATTAGTTACTAGCTATCAGCTATTCCTGACTGTTATATGTAAGGACTTGCTTTATCTGTCTTAGTTATCTGCTTTGGTAACTAACTTACAATGGTTTCAACATACAATGGTCGTCCTGGAACAAATTAATATTTTATCTTGAGGGACCACTGTATGTCGGGCAGTGGATGTGTCTCCACTCTCCCTTCCCCCCCCCCCCCCCCCCCCCCCATCACATGTACGAGTGTACATGTGTTCTGAATGCGGTGAGTAGAGTAAGCCACTGCTAGACACCTTTGGTAGTCATGTTGAATGGCAGCTGACTGACATCTGCCTTTGGGGGCGAAACGGGTGGCCCTTATACATATTAGACACTTGGCCAATCTTGCTAAAATCCCAGTAGACATCAGGATATTTGGTGCTGTTCTGTATATGGCTAGGGTATAGGAGTTAATGTGCCATGTGTCTATTTCTCCATCAGGTGAACACCTTCAATCATATCTTCTACCCTGGAGAATTAAACTACAAAACCTAACATGTCCAAATATAAACTTGTAATGCTGAGGCATGGTGAGGGTGCCTGGAACATTGAGAACCGATTTTGTAGTTGGGTTGACCAAAAGTTGAGCGAGGATGGACTTCGAGAAGCTGAGATGTGCGGAAAGCATTTAAAATTTCTGGGATTTGAGTTTGACCTGGTCTACACGTCAATCCTGAGCCGCTCCATCCAAACAGCTTGGCATGTAATGCAAGAACTTGGGCAAGAATGGGTCCCTGTTCGGAGTTCGTGGCGGCTCAATGAGAGACATTACGGGGCGCTCATTGGTCTCAACCGAGCTGAACTGGCACTGAATCATGGAGAAGAGCAGGTTAAGATCTGGAGGAGGAGTTATGATGTCCCCCTTCCGCCCATAGATGAGAGCCATCCTTATTATCAGGAGATTCATACAGATCGAAGGTATATGTGTTGTGACATACAAAAAGACAAATTGCCAAAATCTGAGAGTTTGAAGCAAGTTCTGGAAAGGCTCCTTCCCTACTGGAATGAGGAGATTGGACCTGAAATCAAAAAAGGGAAAAGTGTTCTGATATCTGCACATGGAAACAGCACAAGAGCTATATTAAAACATTTGGAAGGTACAGTGCCCTTTTATTTTTATAAATTTGTTTAGCAAAAAGTTTTTGAAGAGCATCTGTCAGCATGATCAATCTTATTAAGCCAGGCATCCAGTCTGGTAGGGTTGATCATGCTGATAAAAATTATATCCTTATTATGACTCTCCATAGCCCCATTACCGAGAACTGCATTTTCATTTATATGCAAATGACCTAACTGGAGCACAGAGAGGCTGGCCAAATCCCTCTGAGCACCAGTTTTTTACACTCTTCTTCAGCTTCAGTCCCTCCACCATTCCACTGGATTGACAGGGCTAATATTTTATTGCCTGCTACTCTGTGTTCTCCAGTCTGCGCTGTATCTTTTAGTCTTGGCGTTTGCTCAGAGCGCAGATTCAAACTGAGCCAGTGCCGAGACCTGCCATCCTGTGCCTGCGTTGTATCTCTCGCTCTCGAGTTATTTTTGTAATGGGGCCACGTAGAATCATATTAAGTGTATCATTTTTATCAGCATGAACAACCGTACCAGGCTGGTCATGGGGGGTTGGTCGAGCTGAAAGATGTTCTTTCACCCCTTAATGCATAATCCCATACATAAATGTCATTATGCTTATGGGGGTTTTCTGAAGGTCCCCAGGCCTGTCATGGTTATCTGCCTGTAAAGACGTGCACGAGGCACAGCTCAGCAGGCAGAGAGGCAGAATCCCATAGACTGCAGTAGTATTCTATTGCGGTCTTTCGGACAAACGATCAGAAGATCGCTGGTTCCAGTCACCTAAAGGTAGGTTCACAGTAAACAATAAAATATATTAACATAACAGTGATTGCTGCATCCCAAAATGCCTGAACTATTAAAATATCAAAACACCCAGCGACGGGGAGGTGGGGGCAGCCAACAGTAGGCCGTGACTGGGACGAGCCTCCCTGTACTCAGCCGCGATGCTAGGGATGCTCGTCTCGGTCATGGCCTGCTATTGGTTGTACAGCACCACAAACCCCCCACCTTCCCCCCCAGCCGGATGTTTTGATCTGTGCAATGGGAAGATGCAGCGGCGGCCGTGCAGGCATCTGGAGCTATGCGGGTACCGGGGAACAGGGTAAGTATAACCTATATTAGGGGGGGACATGATTTGTACGAATCAATTCCTTATATCAGGGAGAGTTCTTCACATACAAGAGGCTGTCCCCACTGGTGAAGAAGCTCCCCATGCTGTTTGATTGACAGGGCTGGACATCTCACCCTGCCCTGAAAATCTTGCACCTGTGGAGCAGCAACCATTCATGTGTTGCTACACTTCCGCGTAGCGGCGCATGAACAGTCTCCGCTGTGACTTCTGTGAACCATGCCGAACAGGAGCGGATTAAGTGCATGATAGGCCCGGGGCTGTCTACCCAACCTGGGCCCCTTACTCCATTTTAGTTTAGTTTTTTTTTGCATGAAGAGGTTGCGGTGCTTTGTGAGCGCCACAGTCTTTCCTATGCCATATGACATCTTCAGACTAAAAAAAATACCCCAAATTGGGTCCTAAACTGAAAAATTTGGTCAACAAATTTAAAATGCATATAATATGGGCTAAAATCTATATCGTGATATAATTTGAAGCATGTGCGATATATCGCAATATATTATTTTCTTCTGTATGTATACAAATTACAAAACTTTTCAAGAAATTTTTAAGATGTGTATTGTGTAACAGATCTTTTTCCAAACAATGTAAAGATGAAGTGTTGGTAAAACACAAAATTGTTTAAAATAAAGTGCAAATTTTGCCATTTGCCATCATCCATGTCCCCCAGCCAGCGCCATAAGCCCCATCCCATTGGCCATCATACATGGCCATCAACCCTATGCCATTGCTACCATCATCATGTCCCCCAGCCAGCGCCATCAGCCCCATTGCTGCCATTGCTATTTGCAGTCATCCATGTCCCTCAGCCAGCGCCATCAGCCCCATGCCATAGCCATCCACCCCACCCCCTGGTAGATTCGGGCCCCTGCTAATATACTTACCTTTCCTGCAGGGTGCGCGGCTGGCTGATGCACTTGGAGGGATCTGACGTCACACAGAGCTTCAGCCAGCGCGCTGACGATGTGTGCACGTAAGTCTCTGGCCAGTTCGGTGCAGAGTCGGGAGGCCACGAAGCGGTGAGTGAGAAACCTCTTAAATTCACTACCGCTCTGTGATCATCTATGGTGATATAGACAAAATCTATATCGTGGCCCAAATTTATATAGTTTATATCGCCCACCCCTACATATAATTATAATAAAAAAGACAAGGAGGAGAATACAGCACCACATACCTCTTACATACAGTGACATCTCCTGTCATGTAGATCCTCTCTTTCCTCTTCTCCTCCATTTGACCCAGACCGCCATGGCAAATTCTTTCAGCCACATCTCATCTCTACAGATTTTGTAATACAGACACGTTAGATTTCTAACTTTTTCCATCAACCTCCCCATCCTGGTGTCCCCACAGTGTCATAAGATAAGATAAGATGCCTTTATTGTCACTGTACAATACAATGTAATACAATGAAATGTTGTTTGGAGCAATCCTAGATGCCATGGACAGAGGAACAAGAACTGACATTTAAACTAAAGCATTACACTAGAAAGAAAACAAAACATTGCACTAGAAAGCATTACTATTCATATATATATATATATATATATATTATATATATCTCAAGGGCAAAGTAGGAAGTGCTTATGAGTGTGTGTATATATACACATTGATCAGACACCACTGCAGACAAGAGATCATCATGGGTTCATGAATGCAGCAGTCACTTTCAGTCTGTGGTAGTTTCTATCCTAGGAAGGGGCAATAGTCTCTGAGCAATTAAGAGACTGATTGCTTTGGGGTAAAAGCTGTTCTTCAGCCTAGTGGTGCGGGCGTGTAGGGCTCTAAGACGCCTACCAGAGGGTAGGGGAATGAAAAGGCTGTGGCCGGGGTGAGTTGGATCATCCTGCTGCCACTCCCAATACTGTGCCCGTTGTGCTCCCCGAAGCCCCAGGTACTATACTGCTGAAAAAATAGTGACCCTAAGGGTCCATTCCCATTCATTTCTATGGGGCAGCAATTCCGTTCCCGAAAAAAATAGAACATGTCCTATTCTTGTCCGCAATTGCGGACAAGAATAGGCATATTCTATTAGTGCCGGCAATGTGCGGTCCGCAAAATGCGGAACGCACATTCCCGCTGTCCGTGTTTTGAAACGCGTTACGGACGTGTGAATGGACCCTAATAGACATAATTGGGGTCATTTATCAAACTGGTGTAAAGTAGAACTGGATTTCCAAAAGAGCTGTCAAAAATGAAAGGTGGAATCTGATTGGTTGCTATGGGCAACTAAGCCAGTTCTACTTTACACCAGTTTGATAAATTACCCCAAATGTCCCTATAATGTCCCCTAGAATGCCCCCAGTAACAATAACACCCTATATTGTGCTCCAGGCAATAATCCCTGTATAGTGTCCCCAAAAATAATAGAATTTCCCCCACAGTGCTTCACCAATAGCAACGCCCCATATAGTAATTTCCGCCACACTGCCCCCACATAGTAATCCTCCTTATAGTAGTTTCTCCACACTGCAGACATCCCAACCTGCAAAAACTCATTTCAGGGAGGACAACTTCTCATTTCAGGGAGGTTTTCATTTTTTTTCTTTCACAAACTTTTTATTACATTTTCCAAACATATGCAGTATCTGCACACTTTGCTCTATGGTGTGGAGGACCGGGCTCATTACCCTGCCCCAAATTATCATATTTATGCATATGATTAAAGCATCCAGGGCGTGTGAATTTAACACTGGGGTAAATAATATAATTAAAATGGAGGGTTAAATGTGTAAATGCATTTAATAGTTATATAGCTACTGAATGAGACAGAAGAAGGGATGCCTTTAACATATATATCTCCTTGAGAAGCCAATTTGACCCTATAGGGTTAATTCAACCTGTAATCTAAACTCTGTCCTGTCACTTCTCTTATCTCTCTGCTCTGCTATCTGACTGAGATAAACCTTTATATTGGGATATATTGTTTGGGGTGTCAGGGAGCCACTATCTAATAGCGGGAGACTCCCTGAACCTCCGGGAGAGTTGAGATCCCTGACACTGCCCCACAAAGTAATTTTCCCCCACATAGTAGTCCCTCCCATAATAATTCAGCCCCCACATAGTAATCCTTCCATAATAATTTCCCCCCACATAGTAATTTGCCCCCATACATAATCCCCAATATAGTAATTTCGCCCCTATGGACTCGATGCCTTTTCACTAATATGTCCTCCTGTGTGTCCCCACCCCACATGCCCCCCAAAGTAGGCACATGAAATAAAAAAATAAAAAATGAAAAAAATTAAAAGCTAAACACTCACCTATGTCCAGGGCCAGGCGCTTGCTCGCAGAGGAAGTTGGGATGAGGCAGGCGCGCACACGTCACAGTGCTGCCTCCTGGAACAGGAGCGTGATGACATCATCATGCCCGCCTGCGCCAGGATTTCACTACTGCAAAGGCCTCAGGCCTACTAGGCCTGAATCCTATGGCGGTGATCGACGGCAAGGCAGGGAACTATGCACTCCTGTGCTCCCCCGCAGAATGTGTGGGCGTTCGGGCCAGCGTTGGTCTCCCCAGTGGCGCTGGGCCCGGGGCTGCCGACCTGAACGCCCCTATTGTTCGGCGTCAGTGCTGGATTACAATCTATTAAAGGGAACCTGTCATCAACTTAATGTTGCCCATACTAACAGCAGCATAAAGTAGAGACAGGTGAGTTGATTTCATCGATCTTTTTATTTTGTCATTTTATCAAAGTTAAAAGTAAATGGTTTCCAAGAACCAACACCACAATCATGGCAGACTGGGCCTGGAAAAGAGTCACGGCCACCAGAGGAGAGTCATGGTTATTCATGAATTCCTGCCCACCTGCTGATGACTGACAGTCTTCTACCTAGTTCTCTCTCTTTCTCTCTAGGAGAGAACTGCCAATCATCAGCAGATGGGTGAGAGTGCAGGAGATTATAATAACCAGGACTCTTCTCAGGTAGATTTGACTCTTTTCCAGGCCTGTGCTGTAATGATTATGATGCTGGTTCTCAACAACCACTTACTGTTAGCTCATGAGTGACACACTGCTGACATCAGCATTTCTGTCACTATTTTATACTGCCCTCAGTGAGGTCAGTTGATGACAGGTAGCCTTTAAGTTCTGTCATACCTGCAATTTTCTGTTGATGAGAGATCCATAGGATGGGTCATCAGTATCAGATTGGTGGGAGTCCAACACCACAATCGAGCTGTTATCTGCCTCTGCGATGCCAGGAAGTAAATGGTTTGTATGGAGCCCGAACACCACAGCTCTGTACAGTCTGCAGTGGCTGATCTCCGGTACTGCAGCTCTGGGCTGGATGGTGTCCTGCGCAGTGCGTCATATTGGTGCCTCCCTCATATAGTGTACAAATAACTGTGCCATACAGTGCTTAATTATAGGCGGCAAACAATATGATGCCCAAATAACAATATCATACATTTGCAAAATAACGTGACAGTGCTTAAAGAGAACCCGCCTCCACAAAATGTAATGAAATCTGCAGACAGCATGTTATAGAGCAGGAGAAACTAAGCAGATTGGTTATATATTTTGTGGGAAAAGATTCAGTAAAATGTGTAATTTATACACAACTCTTTTTCTAACTTAAGAGCACCCCATCGACTGCTCTCGGTACACAGGGGAGGCGCTATCAGTGACTGACAGCTATCTATATATATATACACACTTAGGGCTTGTTCACACAAACGTGCCGTGTTTTGCGGTCCGCAAATTGCAGATCCTGCCTGTGTGCCTTCTGCAGTTTGCGGAATGGAATGGACGGCCCTTTATAGAAATGCCTATTCTTGTCCGCAAACTGGACAAAAATACAACATGACTTATAATTTTTGCGGGGCCTTGGAACGGAGCAACGGATGCGGACAGCACAGGGAGTGCTGTCTGCATCTTTTGCGGCCCCATTGAAGTGAATAGGTCCACACACGAGCTGCAAAAATGCGGCTCGGATGCTAAACAAAACCACGGTCGTGTGAATGAGCCCTTACACAGAGAATACTATGAATCACTGATAACACCTCCCCCGTGTACAGCTATTAATGACTGACAGCTATCTCTTTATACACACTTACACAGAGAATGTTATCAATCACTGATAACACCTCCCCTGTGTACAACTAACAGTGACTTTCAATGGGTCCGTTGAAAACTCGGCTAATGCACCGTTTGTCATCCGCGTCCGTGATCCGTGGTTCCAGTCCGTCAAAAAAATATTTTTTTTCGCGGACCCATTCAAGTCCATGGGACCGTGAAAAAACGCGGAGGCACACAAGATTGTCGTCCGCGTCAGTTTTCTTCCTATCATTTGCATGGCAAACTTGACTTAGATTTTTTTTTACTTTCCTTCATGTCTGGTGAGCCTCCAAAAATAAAGGAAGACACACGGAAACGTATCACGGAACAACGGAACCCCATTTTGCGGAACGGAACACAACAACGGTCGTGTGCATGAGGCGTTACACAGAGAATGTTATCAATCACTGATAACACCTCCCCTGTGTACAGCTATCAGTGACTGACAGCTATCTCTTTATACACACTTACACAGAGGATGCTATCAATCACTGATAACACCTCCCCTGTGTACAACGATCAGTGACTGAGAGCTATGTACGTATACACACTTACACAGAGGATGCTATCAATCACTGATAACACCTCCCCTGTGTACAACGATCAGTGACTGAGAGCTATGTACGTATACACACTTAGGCCTCATGCACACGACCGTTTTTTTTTTGCGGTCCGCAAAACAGATTTCCGTTGTTCCGTGACCCGTGACCGTTTTTTCTTCCATGGGTCTTCCTTGATTTTTGGAGGATCCACGGACATGAAAAGTGAAAAAAAAAAAATAAGTCAAGTTTGCATTGAAAACGATAGGAAAAACGGACACGGATCACGGACGCGGATGACTATCTTGTGTGCATCCGTGATTTTTCACGGACCCATTGACTTGAATGGGTCCGTGAACCGTTGTCCGTGAAAAAAATAGGACAGGTCATATTTTTTTCACGGACTGGAAAAACGGATCACGGACGCGGAAGCCAAACGGTGCATTTTCCGATTTTTCCACGGACCCATTGAAAGTCAATGGGTCCGCGAAAAAAAACGGAACACGGAACAACGGCCGCGGATGCACACAACGGTCGTGTGCATGAGGCCTTACACAGAGGATGCTATCAATCACTGATAACACCTCCCCTGTGTACACTGAACAGTGACTGAGAACTATGTACGTATACACACTTACACAGAGGATGCTATCAATCACTGATAACACCTCCCCTGTGTACAACGATCAGTGACTGAGAGCTATGTACGTATACACACTTACACAGAGAATGATATCAATCACTGATAACACCTCCCCTGTGTACAACGATCAGTGACTGAGAGCTATGTACGTATACACACTTACACAGAGGATGCTATCAATCACTGATAACACCTCCCCTGTGTACAACGATCAGTGACTGAGAACTATGTACGTATACACACTTACACAGAGGATGCTATCAATCACTGATAACACCTCCCCTGTGTACAACGATCAGTGACTGAGAGCTATGTACGTATACACACTTACACAGAGAATGATATCAATCACTGATAACACCTCCCCTGTGTACAACGATCAGTGACTGAGAGCTATGTACGTATACACACTTACACAGAGGATGCTATCAATCACTGATAACACCTCCCCTGTGTACAACGATCAGTGACTGAGAGCTATGTACGTATACACACTTACACAGAGGATGCTATCAATCACTGATGACCCCTCCCCTGTGTACAGTGATTGCAAAAGTATACACGAGTATATTTTAAATCTGTGATGTCTAACCTTCGGCACTCCAGCTGTGGTGAAAGTACGACTCCCAGCATGCTCGATTCATTTCTGTGGAGTTCTGAGAACAGCCAAGTAAGTTTTGCCACAGCTGGAGTGCCGGAGGTTAGCCATCGCAGTTTTAAATGGTTGTATTCCAAGTGCAAAATCTCAGTGAAGATTAAAATAACAAACAGTTCTCCCCTTGCTGATTCTCATCTGAATTTAGACCCATCCACCCCCATTTTTATTTTAATGTATGCCAGTGGAATACCCCTTTATTACAGGGGGAACATCCTTTTAACATGTATGTTATGAGACGAACGTTGACTGCCCCCCCCCCCCCCCCCCCCCTCTGCTTTGTGACACTGGGTGCCAACACATTTTCACAGGTTACAATATTGACCACTGGGTGCTGGCAGCAGCCTCCTCGGATATTTGGGTGGGTAGCAAGCTTTTCTTTGTTTTTCCCATTTAATGCCCCTTTTGTTCAGGGTGGCAGCATGACACAAGACTAAGCTTGGATGATCACTTGAAACAATTTGGAGCCAGACCATGTACACATTCCTAGCAGGCAGCAGACCACAAATGCTGACAGATCACTTTTATTGTGTCACCCTGACGATGGCCGAAAATAGTTTTTTTTTTTACCTTTTTGTTATTGTTTAGTCGGTCGAGCTTGAACTCTTAAAGTGAAGCTCTGCTTTGGAGCCATTGTTTCAATGCTTATAGAGAATTGCATCATTTTTGAGACCTTGATTCAAGATAGTAATTGGGATCACTAGTGCAGCTAGACTGCTCCTTTTAAAAACTGAACTTGTCTCTATCTTGTAGTTTTTACATTCAGGGGTCTGTATGGTACAGTAACCTTCTGTATAGGCTCCGAATCATCAGCCAGTGACCAGTAAATCCCAGTTGCTAACAGTCCCCATTTTGCAGGGACTCTCTAAATTTCAGAGACGGTCCCTGTTGTCCTGGGTGGGGCTTGTAAATGGGCAGTTCTGCATGGTTTTAGGGTGGGTCCTAAAGGGGGCGCTACATGACACAATACTCCTCTATGAGTTCATTGAATTCTTCCCTGTTGCATGCACTGCATCCTCGGGCACCCACTAAGCATAACTTGAAACATCAGTTTTGCACGGAGTGTTCCTTTAATAAATACAAGGCAAATGTATAGTCTCTTAGCAGAATGTCCGACTTACTGGCAATGGGTCAAAAAGTCTGTGTGGCATGAGAGCCAGTAAAGTCTTCAATTAAAAAGGATAATTTTCTATTAAGGGTGAAAAGCCACCCGCAAGGCATAATTATACCTTACATTCTTCATGCATGAGAAACTGTATACGTAATAATTTCTGTGCTTATTACATTACACAACTTAGGGTACTTTCACTCTTGCGTTAGAGGAATCCGGCAGGCAGTTCCGTTGCAAACAGATACCATATGTTTCCGAATGCGGATCCGTCTGACAAATGCATTGAAATACCGGATCCATCTCTCCGGTGTCATCTGGAAAAAAAACAGATCCGGTATTTTTTTTTCTTCACATTTTTAAAGGTCTGCGCATGCGGTTTTCCGCAACACTTGGTACCGGATCCGTCATTAATACATTTCAATGGAAATGAATGCCGGATCAGGCAAGTGTTCCAGAATTTTGGCTAGAGAAAATACAGCAGTATGGCCAAATACCGTAAAAGTGACAGAACTGAAGACATCCTGATGCATACTGAACGGGCTGCTTTCAATTCAGAATGCATTGGGATAAAACTGATGCGTTTTTTTTCTGGTATTGAGCCCCTAGGACGGAACTCAATACCGGAAAACTTTAACGCTAGTGTGAACAGAGCTGCAAGCAACATTTGGAGCACCGACGGAAGACATCACCGCGTGGTGGGTAAGTGATCTCTGAACCCAAGACAGTACGGGACGCCGTACCGAGGTCCAGAACACCAATTCCCCCACAGGTTGTTGTTTCTTTCCTCCACAAGCAAAAGCTTCACATTGTATACTATACAGGATAGTGCTTTTTTATCCATTTTTCCTTTTAGCGCTACCTTATATAAACTATAGTCTCACATGGGACCACACTGTGTATGATTATATTTTACAAAACTTGACAACTTCTTTTTTTCGCAACCTATATATCTATCTACTTATAAAGAGTCATAGACTGATCACCAACTGCTGGGAAAGGATATTATATCCATAGAAGCCCACCAGAGAAGATCCAACTCATGGTCAATAGTACCAGTAGTACATCTTATTCACCTTTCCAACTTTTTTCATCCTGAAAAGTACATTATCTTTCACAGATTTTCTAATTTTTATTTTTATGTCCTAATATTTTTCATTTTTACCTTTTATCATTTTTTATCACCTGTTTTACCACCTTTTTACCACCACTTTATATACTTATTATCCTAATGGACTAGACACCACCAATTTTCCCACACGGATCCATCCTAAAAAACTGGTACCAGCCACCCCTTATCTGGCACCCACCACATGTGCCTAGATTCCCCTACTCACTCACCTATGCTATAAAAATCCCTATCCTACTTTTAAACTAGTATTTTAAATAAAAACTACCATTATTAATCCCACTTATGAGTGTGCCTGCTATCTCTTTATTTTGTACCCTTAAAGTGAATGCCCAGTCTTAAACACCAGAATTTAGATGTATGTCTTTATAGTGGTTGGAGCTCTGTTTGTCCGGTACAAAGCTCCTGCATAGACACAGAGTGAAATGATAGAATTCTGTTTGCCTGCAGCCACCACTAGAGGGAGCTTGCTGCACACTTATGCATGGAAAATCAATACTAAAAGCATATGCAGCTGGCTCCCTCTAATGGTGGAAGGATTTTCTTGCCTGTACTTCATATGGATAACCTATCCTCACAATAGGTCACAAATATCAGATCAGTGAGGGTACAACACCTTGCTCCCTCACTGATCAGTTGTTTCAGGTAGCTACAGGCGCCAGAGACTGTACAGTGGACAGAAGGCCCCATCCACTGTGTAGTTCTGTTACTGGCATACTGCAGCTTAGCTTCCATTCATATTTATAGGAGCTGAGCTGCAGTACCCCGGTGCGTGCACCACACAGTGGACAAAACCTTTTGCTGCTAGCTCTGTCCATTGTATAGTTTCATTGGCACCTATTGAAATAGCTGATCCGTGGTGGTGCCAGGTGTTGCCGCCCCCCCAACGATCTGATAACCTATCCTAAAAATAAGCCATAGTACTGGACGCTCCTTTTAAACTGAATGACGAGAGGGATCTGTTTTCTCATAATTTTAGAGGATCTTTGACTTGTATGTGAAATGACATAAGAAAGTCTGATTGTTCCTTTTACATCAAAGTCCCCCATGTGTTTCTTGCTAATGGATGTCGGCAACTGTGAAGTCACCTCTGATAGAAAACTGCCAACAGGAAGGACTGCAGTGTGCCCCTTTATCCTGTTTTTCTAGGAAGATGTATTGTTGCCCAGTGCATCAGAGTCCTTATTCTTCTGTCATTAGGATCACAGCTACTGTCTGGGCAGAGTGGAAAAGTCGGTGACAATGACCTGACAGTACTCCTGAGTTCATCAGTGCTTCATGAACATTTCCTCTATCTGTCTTTATTCAGAAATTGTGCAGCATAGTGCTGGAGTACAAATCGGGACTAAACGCCAAGTGGGTGCTCGTCTGTATGTGCGTGGTCTCCACATATAAATTTACTACTGCGGTCCTCAGACACAAGCCTATTGGGGATGAACTTTAGGTCCAGAAGAAAAAAATGACAGTGCCAATCATTGGAAAAACAGATGTTGATACAATCATTCGTTCCCAATAAGTTCATTGTGTCTGTATCCTCAGTGAAACACAGTCGAGTCACATTATTATGAGCACCAGTTAGGGCTCTTTCACACTTGAGTTGTCCGGATCCGTCGTGCACTCCATTTGCCGGAGGTGCCCGCCGGATCCGGAAAAACGCAAGTGAACTGAAAGCATTTGAAGACGGATCCGTCTTCAAAATGCGTTCAGTGTTACTATGGCACCCTGGACGCTATTAAAGTCCTGGTTGCCATAGTAGTAGTGGGGAGCGGGGGAGCAGTATACTTACAGTCTGTGTGGCTCCCGGGGCGCTCCAGAATGACGTCAGAGCGCCCCATGCGCATGGATGACATGATCCATGTGATCACGTCACCCATGCGCGTGGGGCCCCTGACGTCACTCTGGAGCGCCCGGGGAGCCGCACGGACTGTAAGTATACTGCTCCCCCACTCCCCACTACACTTTACCATGGCTGCCAGGACTTTAGCGTCCTGGGAGCCATGGTAACCATTCAGAAAAAGCTAAACGTCGGATCCGGTAATGCGCCGAAACGACGTTTAGCTTAAGGCCGGATCCGGATTAATGCCTTTCAATGGGCATTAATTCCGGATCCGGCCTTGCGGCAAGTGTTCAGGATTTTTGGCCGGAGCAAAAAGTGCAGCATGCTGCGGTATTTTCTCCGGCCAAAAAACGTTCCGGCCCGGAACTGAAGACATCCTGATGCATCCTGAACGGATTTCTCCCCATTCAGAATGCATTAGGATAAAACTGATCAGGATTCTTCCGGCATAGAGCCCCGACGACGGAACTCTATGCCGGAAGAAAAGAACGCAGGTGTGAAAGAGCCCTTAATATCCAGAGGCAGTATGAACAGCAGCTAGATGGGCTGGGGTGACTCAATAAGGTCCTGGTAGGTTGTCACAGGTATGTGGAGCCATGCTGACTGCAGTGCATCCCACAGCTGCTGCAGGGTGCGTGGTGAAGGATACATATGGTGAACACGACCATCAAAGTGGTCCCACAGATGCTTTATTGGGCTCAGGCCTGGGGAATTGGGGGCCAGGGTAGTACTTGCTGGCACTAGAAGATCACATCCATCCCAGGGAAGACAATCTGCACGTATAGGTGTATGTGATCTGCAAAGATGGATTCATACCTAAATTGGTTGAGAGTGCCTTCCACATGGATGAGTGGGCCCATAGAATATCACGAAAACATTCCCCAGCAGTGCTCCAGACTAAAATATAAATAAACAGGAGCCATTTGCTCCTAAACGGAAAAATTTAGGAGCCAAATTAAATTTTTAGTCACCAAATTGAATATATATATAATTATGTTTAAAAAAAAAAAAAAAGAAGTTGGAGAAGTTGAGACGCAGGTCACAGTAATGAGCCAGCACTACATATTAGGGTTGTCACGATACCAACATTTTGATTCGGTTTCGATACCATAAAAAAGTATTGCAATACTTGATACCATTCGATACCAAGGTGACACAATTATTTTATTTTTCTTTTACGACGTTCACCGCATAGGAGATATTTAAAAAAATATATATTTTAATCGTTTGGACTTTTTGGACGTGGCGATATGTAATATGTTTTATTTATTGTTTAAATATTTTATGAGTAAAATTGGGAAAGGGGACGATTTCTACTTAATATCACACTTTTTATTTACTAACTATTAGCCCCCTTAGGGGCTACAACCCTCGTCCTATTCACCCTAATAGAGCTCTATTAGGGTGAATAGGACCTTACACTCTCCCTGCTGCCCTGTGCATAGTACACACAGCTGCAGGGAGCTTACAATGGCAGCCAGGGCTTCAGTAGCGTCCTGGCTGCCATGGTAACCGATCGGAGCCCCAGGATTACACTGCTGGGGCTCCGATGGGAACTGCCACTGCACAACCAATGAGGAGGGAAGAGGGGACCCTGTGACCACTGCCATCAATGACTTTAATACTTGGGGGTGGCGCCACTAATGTTTTAAATACTGGGATTGGGGGGGGGGGGGGCACTGCGCCACCAATGACGTTAACTCACCCTTTAATTCAAATACAGGAGGCGAGTGCTGGCTGCAGAATCACATAGCCGGCACCCGACATCTGTGACAGGTAGCTGCGATCTGCGGCAGTTAACCCCTCAGGTGCCGCACAACTGTATTATTTTTTTCGCGTCCGATCCACATCCGTTCCGCATTTTGCGGAATAGAAGCGGACCCATTCATTCCTATGGGTGAATAAAATGTGCGGACAACATTCAGTATGTTGTCCGCATCCTTGTCCGCATTTCTATTCCGCAAAAATATGAAGCATGTCCTACTATTGTCCGTACAGATTGGTCCGCAGCACCATTCAAGTCAATGCGGGTGACATACGAAATGGTTTCTGCATGTCATCCGTTTTTGCAGATCAGTTTATTATGTTATTATCTATGTTGCTTCCTTTGCTGGCTTGATAAATTTTTCCATCACATTATACACTGCTCGTTTCCATGGTTACGACCACCTTGCAATCCGGCAGCAGCACATAATAGACAAAAGGTGCTGGACTATGCTAACTCCCACGGTCCCAGCCACCAGAGAGGCCTGCTCTTTTTCCTATATTGTGCAAGCATGACCACGGCTGCTGGATTGCAGGAAACGAGCAGTGTATAGTGTGATGGAAAAATGAATCCAGCCAGCAAAGGAAGCAAGATGGACAATCGCAATACATTAGTACCTTGTATTAACTTTCTCTACATGATAAATGCCATTTTCTAAAGTGAGACAACCCCTTTCATTTATGACTAAGCCTTCTTCTCATCATAAATTACCGGTAAATGCCTACCAGGGCCCATCAAGACCCACACAAACCAGTAGAACAAACCAGTCTTCATAAATCAGGGCCTATGTCTTAAGGGCTTTTCAGACTGAATAAGGGTCCATACACACGTCCGCAATTCTGTTCCGCATTTTGCAGAATGGAATTACGGACCTATTCATTTCTATGAGGCCACACTATGTGCTGTCTGGATCCGGAAATTTACGGATGCGCACTTCCGGGTCCGCAATTCCGTTCCCGAAAAAAATAGAACATGTCCTATTCTTGTCCGCAATTGCGGACAAGATTAGGCATTTTCTATTATAGTGCCGGCTTTGTGCGGTCCGCAAATTGCGGAACGCACATTGCCAGTGTCCGTGTTTTGCAGATCCGTGGATCCACAAAACACATACGGATGTGTCAATGGACCCTAACAGTGTTCTCCTTCACTTAGATGATAAAAGTATACCTACTGTAGTACAGTTCTAGACGGTAAAAATATCCCTTCTAAAAACAACCCCCTGGTGGTCTACAAGCTGTGCACCATTATATGATGAGGTGAGCAACCCGAACACATACATTTCTATATATAGTCCAGATGAGTGACGTGGATAGATATGAGACAAACGGATATGATCTGTCTCATATCTGTCTATAAGCTGTCTCATCTAGAAAGAGTATCATTTGGTAAATATTGTTAACTCACCCTTTTATTCTTGATTTGCTAAAAACTGTATTTAGATGTTTCTTATCTGTTTCTGGGAAAGCTGGATGATAATATGGCTGCCTCCACAGTTCCCACAGTGGTCACCTAGCTTTCCCAGACTCCTGAATGAGCAGCGTCTTCTCTGTTCTCCTATCTCTTGATGGCGAGGTAATTCTATCAAGTTCAGAGATGTCAGTGTATGTTTTGCACTCTTTTAGACAGACCTGTGAGCTGAGTGAGATTTCTTGGCAGTCTGTCCAAGACCATAGAATTGACCTTTCTCCCCGTGTCAGAGGACTAGCAAGAAAAGTTTAAGGTGTAACTGAATCCATATCTGCTCCTTCCCCTCTCCAGTGACCTTTACAGAGTAAGGCCATTTTCAGAACCAATTAAAGTCTATGGGGCTATTCACACGGCTGTTTTATTTAGGCCAGTTAATAGTGGCCGTCAAAAAATAGGGAAGACTGACCCCATCGAAATCAATGGGCCCATTTTGAACAGCTGTTTAGACAGGCGTGCACCCGTCCAACTGGTATTAAATTTTTTTATTTTTTAAAAAAAGGGTGGGTGAGGGCTTTCATTTCAGAGGTTAAAATAATACCAAAAAATACTCACCTCTGACGCGCACAGCGGGGTGACGTCACATGATCATGCTGTGCCCGTCTGGTGCTGCTGCCCCTTGTGTGCAAGTGGGTGAGGCATTTGTTTTTTGTCGGCAGCAACAGAATGGGAGATGTTATTTACTATGTGGGCTACTGTGAGGACATTATATACAGTGGGGGGCCTCTGTGGGGGAAAATATAGGGGACAATATTTGCAATGAGGAGCATTATAGGGCGCACTGTAGGGAGCATTATTTACCGTGGGAGCCACTATGGTGTACATTGTTTACAGTGGGGGTCACTATGGGGAACATTATGCACAATGGGAGCCACTATGGGTGACATTGTTTACAACGGGGGACATTACTTACCATGGGACATAATATATACATAGGGCACTGTTTCATATGAGTATCTACCTATTTTCTATCTTATATCTGTTCAACCTACTTTGGTATATAAACACACTTTTCCTAAAGGGGGGGAAAAAAAAGAATCCCTTATGTTTCCTTCGGTTGCCCTTTTGAGTCAAATTATTTCTTAGGTATACCTATCTCCAGGGTGACAATTAATATAGTCGTCAATACCGCTCGACCTTTACGGGAACCTGTCACCATGAAAATACTGTGTAATCTGCAGGCAGCAGGAGGCGCTAAGAGGATTGGAAAGGATTTTTATTGGAAAGGAGTCAATAAAACGAGTAATTAATGCATATAAATTCCAACTCAGTCTGAACTTTGGCGTCTAGGAGGCGGTCCTATCAGTGATTGACAGCTATGTCTGTATACACAGTCATAGAGGGTAAACAGTTACCATACTTTTCTCTTTATAACACGCACCTGACCATAAGACACAACTAGGTTTTTGAGGAGGAAAATCAGAATTTTTTTTTTTTTCATTAGATCTCAGATAGGTCCCCCAATCTTCATCAGACCTCCAATCTTTATCAAATTTCAGAGTTCAGATCAGACTCCCTAATCAGACTCCCAATCTTTCAGTTCTCAGATCAGGCCCCCTTCAAATCAGTCCCTCAATCTTCATCAGACCCTCCAACTGGACCCCCAATCTTTATCAGTCCTCAGATCAGACCTCCCTCCATCAGACCTCCGATCAGATGGTAAAATAAACAAAACAACCTACGGTACTTCCCGCAGTCAGGACATAGCATAGTAGGCGACTAGAAGAAGACCAGGGAGTGGTGAGTACAGAGAGCACTAGCACCACTACACCATTCCCTGTGCCTCCTGCATACTAGTGAGCACTTCCATAATGAAATAGTTTTATAAGACAGATTGTCATTTTTCCCTGCTTTTGGGGGGGATGTCTTATAAGTAAAAAAAAATGTTAATCATTTGTAGAATAGCATGCTTGACATCAAAGCCCAGAAATAGCAGAGATTTAAAGGAACGCAATATAAGTTATAATAAACCTTTTCCTATAAAACTATCTATCAATCTGCTCAGCTCCTCCTGCTCTATAACATGCTGCCTGCAGCTCAAGCATCATGTTCAATTTGACAGGTTCCTTTTAATGGTGTTGCCAATGTGAAGAATCATTGTCCTCTGACATAAAACTGTTTGCAGGGTGTCTTGTTGCTTGAACCCTTATGGATGAGTCTCTGAAATTCCTGTACAGTCTTCCTGCAGCGCCATCACAGGTGAAATGTGGTATTGCACAGAGTCGGCAAAAAAAATCATGTGTCCTCATGTTAGATTATTCTGCATTACAGTTATACCTTATTTTTGTTTCTTTTCTCCTCGCAGGGATCTCGGATGATGATATAATAAATATTTCACTTCCCACTGGTGTTCCTGTCCTGCTTGAACTGGATGAGAACCTGCGGGCTATCAAGCCTCATGAATTTTTAGGTGACCAACAAGCTATTCAGGCTGCCATAAAGAAAGTGGAAGATCAAGGCAAAGTTAAACCTGCTGATAATTAACATTTTCTCCTGATATCTCTACTCCTTGTGAGGTAAAGGTGTAGTCCAGAATTCTAACAACTGCTCCACCTCTGTCCACAGGTCATGTGGGGTATTGCAGCTCAGCTCCATTTATTTCAGTGGAAATGAGCTGCAGTATCGGAGACAACCCATAGACAAACGTGGGACTGTTTTTGGAAGAAGGCAGCCATGTTTTTCTAAACCTGTACAATAACCAGTGGTGCTTCACAGTAAATAGCTCCTGATTTGTAGCAAGCAATGTAAATAGATGTCCTCTTGTTGGCACACAAATGTTAAATCCATTTTTTTTACATATATATTGGAAAATTATAATGTGTAGTGGGAATTCCCATAATTTTTTTTTAATAACGGGCACTTAAATGCCAACTTGATTTTTGCACCTTATAATGTACCTATACTTTCAGATAACTTTCCAGAATAAGCTGCCATGTGTATATACATAAGCGATGGCACTATATTTGACCGATGACGAGATAAACAACAGCACTCTGTAGACAACTTCTGTTATATTTGACCATTATATGACTTGTATCTTGCACTTTTTAGCAGTACTCTCCTTTGCAGGATCCATGTATAATTCTCAGTTAAAGGCTATGTACACTTTCGGGGCATTTCTTTTACTCATTTTGGACTAAAAATAATTTTTTCAATTGGTAATTTTTTTTAAATGTTCAGCCGTTTTTGAGTTGCAAGGGTTAAAAATCAGTTTGTTTGCAAGCTGTAACGTTCTGTTTTATTTGAATCCTGCTATCTGGAGGCTCATTATTATTCTCCTGACCTCATAAACACTTACTTAAACCATATTCTTATCAGTTTGATAAGAGCTATAATGAGTGATTAGGAGATCAGTGATAAGAGCCACACAATTAAAAAAAATACAGAAAGTGACAGCATGAAAACAGACTGATTTTTAACCCTCTTTCTCAGAAATGGGGGAACTTTATTTTTATTAAAGACCTTTTGAAAAATTATTTTTAGCCCAAAATGAGTAAAATACAATCACCCCGAAGGTGTCCATATACTTTAACTCTGAGCTGGTGAGTAAAGACTAGCTGCTCATCATGTCTGCCCGTAGAACACACATTGAGACAGCCCATTACGCTCCCTAAAGCCTCGTTCACATGTCCGTGACCGTGCTCCAATCCATGAGCAGGTGGTCAGTGATGCATCCGTGAAGCTATCCGTGTTGGGTCCATGTGTCCGTTTTTTGCTGTCCGTATTGCATCCATGTTTCACTGACACTGGACAGATTGAAAATTATTTTCAAAGAATCTCTTCTTAATGATCCGTGAAACACGGATGCAACACGGATGGCATCTGTGGTTTTCACGGACCCATAGACTATAATGGGAGTGATGGATCCGTGAACACAGACAAAATAGAGCATGCATCCGTGCTAAAAACACGAATCCACGGACCGTGCTAAAACACTGATGTGTGAATGAATGTGGACGTGTGCTGTCCGTGGAGAACACGTACAGCACACGTCCGTGAAGCACTGACGTGTGAATGAGGCTTAACTCTCATTCACTCGTAATCAGTAAAAAAAAAGGCATATAGGGCATTACGAAGAAGCATTGAGCAATATAGATGTTGCTGCAGAATCATTCCTGTGCTGCCTGTACACTCATGCCTTCTCCTCCCCTATCCATAGACTTCTATGGTATGATGTAATTTGATATTTTCAGTGAACAGACAGCCCATCTTGGTTTCACAAGGCAGCCTTCTCCTAAATTTCAGAGAGAAAGTTAGTTTAGAAAAGGAAGAAAGAAAACAGCTGATAACTCTAAAACAATGCATTCTTCTGTTATGAGATATATTACAAAGTTTTATTTTCCCCTGCAATTATTGGTTTATGCAAAGTTGTCTGAAAGTACAGTAACAATTTAAAAATGTTTTCTGTTTTCTTGTATGTTTTTTTTTTTTTCTCTTACACATTGTATGATGCAAATTTATTGAGTATATTCATATTTCATTACTCTCTTTTTTATTTATCAGCATATAGAATACCAAAAATAAGAACAAAACTGACATTAATTTATTATCTTTGTTTATTTGAATTCCATTCAACCCTGGTTGTTTGGGTTCTACCTAATCACTCGCCATAAAGTGATTTTTAAAAATACCATTTGTCCTTGTCCTGTTTTCTTGGGCCTTGCTTCTTTTTTACTTAGGGCTCTTTCATACGAGCAGATGCCGTGCGGGTAATCCGCTGCGTGAAAGAGTGCCAAGCCCCGTTCCGGACAGCAGGGACAAGGAGCATTAACATCATTGATGATGCTCTTTGCCTCTCTATGATCTTTTTACTACAAAATCACTGTCTCACTGATTTTGTAGTAAAAAGGTCACAGAGAGGCAAAGAGCATCATCAATTATGTTAATGCTCCGTGTCTCTGCTGTCCGGAACGGGGCTTGGCACTCTTTCACGCAGCGGATTCCACGCACGGGATCCGCTCGTGTGACAGAGCCCTTACTCTACATTCACATCTGCATTGTGAAATCCAGCAGGCTGTTCCTGCAGAGGAGCAGCCTGCCGGATTTCACAACAAAGATGTGAACGTTGGGTTAGTTGTATTATCGATGATATTTGTTTGCTATTTAGGACTATTACATAATATTTCTTTGTTATAAAGCAAGATTTTTGTTCTGAAATAATAACAATGTTAACACTGTTCAAATATATTTTTTTAACATAGATTTTTAATTTAGCGTTTTCTCTAGTGTTTTTTTTTTTTTCTCTAATTTGCTTATTTCTTAAAGAGGATGGCCAGGTTATATAACTAGCATAATGCAGCTAGTAATAAGCATTATTATAAGCGGTGATGTCCAATAGTTTAATATGTGTACACGCAGGTCCCTTGTCCTACGTGCTGGCGCTGCGCTAGGAACATAGTGGCTGAGGGAAGGTTCTGTCCATCAGTGGTCTCCATTCATTTACACTGGGGACTGACTGTGTATGCGCTAGTTTCCCTGTCATTCCCCAGTGTAAATGAATGGAAGCCGCTGATGGACAGAAGCCTCCATCAGCGGCCATGTGGCATGCAGGTCAGGGGACCTGCGTTTGAACATGAATTATGCATATTAGTGTTAATAGTTTGATACTTATTACTAGTTGCATGCATGGGCTGTTACCAGCACGTGTGCAGCTAGCAATATAAACTGGCCAACCCCTTGAGGCTGGGTTCACACTTGAGCGAATTTGATATGCGCGTTTAACGCGCGTTTGTGCGCGTTTTTGTCCATGGTGAACGCTGCGCATTACCCGCGTTTGTGTGATTGAATGCAGTGTCCTATGGCTGCAAACGCGCGACAAAACGCCCCAAAGAAGCTCAAGAACTTGTTTGAGCGTAGGGCGTTTTTCAGCGCGTTCAAACGCGCTGTAAAACGCTCAAGTGAGAACCAGGGCCATAGGGAAGCATTGGTTTTCATGTGTTGAGCGTTTTACAGCGCGTTTGAACGCGCTGTAAAACGCTCAAGTGTGAACCCAGCCTGAAGGGTACCTTCACACGCTGCAGATTTTGTTGCAGAATTTTCCGCAACTGAATATCAGTTCCATTCTTTTCAATGGGGCTGCAAGCACATGGATTTCTGCAAGCTCCATTTAGGTGAATGAAAAATTCAGCAGAAAAATTGGCAGCCTGTGAAGGCGTCCAGACAAATCCTGTCAGTATAGACCAGGGCTGGCCAACCTGCGGCTCTCCAGCTGTTGCAAAACTACAACTCCCAGCATGCCTAGACTGCTTACAGCTATCAGCCTACAGCAGGGCAATTGTGGGAGTTGTAGTTTTACAACAGCTGGAGAGCCGCAGGTTGGCCAGCCCTGGTATAGACCTCTGCTTTCTTGCTTTAAACCACATGGGGAAGGACCGAATATACAAAATAAAAAAAAAAAAATCAATGCTGAATGTAGCGTTCTATAAGAAATTATTGCCGAATGTCCTCATTTTAAAGGTTTAGGATTGTATTTATAACATAGTGCATTTAATATTGACAGATTAGTTGACTAATTCAAAATGAATAGAATTTTTTGCTTCACTGATTTTTCTTAGAATTTCTACTTTGTTCTAGACTGTTTTATGTGTTTGGTTTCCTTGGAACCTGCATAAAAAGGTTTATTTTACCTGTTGGCCTGATTGTGTAATAAAAGTGCAAAACTACTGTCTGAAAAAAGTATTGACTTGTGTTTTTGTCCAGTTTACAAAACCCACTTTCACATACCATTTTAGGGCTCATGCACACGAATGTATTTTCTTTCCATGTCCGTAACGTTTTTGTTTTTTTTGTAGACTGTATGCGGAACGATTCATTTTAATGGGTCCGCAAAAAAAGGAAGTTACTCCATGTGCATTCCGTTTCCGTATGTCTGTTCCGCCAAAAAATTGAACATGTCCTATTATTGTCCGTATTACGGACTAGGATAGGACTGTTCTATTAGGAGACGGCTGTTCTGTTCCGCAAAATAGGGAATGCACACGGACTTCATCCGTATTTTTTGTGGATCCGTGCTTTGCGGACCGCAAAATACATACGGTCATGGGTATGAGCCCTAAGGCTGAATTTCCTGCACTGTGGATTTTTGGTACAGATTCCACACAGCAAATTACTGTACAGTACATGGGGTTTTTAACATCCACATCCACACCCTGTCAAATATGTTTAAGATTTCACCCCAAATGGATTGTGGTAAAATCGTAGTGAATCCTCAGCAAAATCCACAGCCGGGTTCACATGACAGTTTCCTTTTCTGTTCTTTTGATCCATCTGCAGAACAAAAACATTAAAATAAAATAAAAAAACGGATCCTTTATTTGAGCATCTATTGTGCTTATTTTGCATCCAATTTTGTCAGTTCCAGGGGGCGACTGGCCATAGACCATACAGGGAAATATGCTGGTGGGCCAATGCCCAGGGAGGACGCCCAAGCCCTCCTCTCGGCCAGTTACATAATGAGCTCTTGGTTGTAATTTATGCTGTGAGAATCAGGTGCTCATGTACCCGGCCAGTAACCACACATGCCATCCTGAATTCAATTGCTGTGGCCACATCTCACCTCCTAGGAGGAATTTTTCTCCCGTCAACAATAACAGATCTTTGACGGAACTGACAAAAACGGATGCAAAATGAGCATAATAGATGCTCAAAATAAAGGCTCCGAAAGGATCAGAAGAACGAAAAACTAAACAATAATGTGAACCTGGTCTAAGACATGCAGATTTTGCTGCAGAATCACTGCCTTTTTTGTAGTTGATTTGCCTCTACATCTGTAACAGAAATATTCCACCACTTGTGGCCCTGGCCTAAGGGAATTGTGGCTGAATTAATAGAGGGGGTCTTCTCTGTTGGCCACAGTGTAGAGCTGTTAGAAATAGCGATTGTTACTCTAGAAAATCTGCCACGTCCTGCATAACACATACAGCGAAGGCCCATGTGAATTCCACGCGGGTGCAATGCGTGAGGTGAACGCATTGCACCCGCACTGAATCCGGACCCATTCAATCCAATTGGGCTGTGCACATGAGTAGTGATTTTCACGCATCACTGGTATGTTGCGTGAAAATCGCAGCAAGCTCTATATTGTGCGTTTTTCGCGCAACGCAGGCCCCATAGAAGTGAATGGGGCTGCGTGAAAATCGCAAGCATCCGCAACCAAGTATGGATGCGGTGCAATTTTTCACACATGGTTGCTAGGAGACCATCGGGATGGAGCCCCGATCTTTCTTTATTATTTTCCCTTATAACATGGTTATAAGGGAAAATAATAGCATTCTGAATACAGAATGCTTAGTAAAATAGTGATGGAGGGGTTAAAAAATAAACAACAATAAACTCTCCTTAATCCACTTGAATGCTCAGCCTGGCATGTCTTCTTTCTTTTTTGATGAAAAGGACCTGTGGTGACATCGCTGCGCCCGTCACATGGTCCAGCAGTATGGTGATGGACCATGTGATGAGCTCAGTGACGTCATCAAAGGTCCTTTAGCCAGGTACTGAAGAAAGTAGAAAGAAGAGGAGATCCGCTACGCGATCAAGTGGACGGGGTGAGTTAAATTTGTTTATTATTTTTAACCCCTCAATGGACATTTTACTAAGCATTCTGTATTAAGAATGCTATTATTTTCCCTTATAACCATGTTATAAGGGAAAATAATAAAATCTACACAACACCGATCCACGAACTTCTGTGAAGAAGTTCGGGTCTGGGTACCAAACATGCCGATTTTTCTCATGCGCGTGCAAAACGCATTAAAACGCTTTGCATTCTCGCGGAAAAATCGCTCATTTTCCTGCAACGCACCCGCATATTGTCCAGGTCTGACACGCGACGCCCGTGTGAAAGAGGCTTAAGGGTACTTTCACACTTGCGGCAGAGGATTCCGGCAGGCAGTTCCGTCGTATGCAAACTGATGGCATTTGTCAGACGGATCCGGATGTGGATCGTCTGACAAATGCATTGAAATGCCGGATCCGTCTCTCCGGTGTCATCCAGAAAAGCGTATCCGGTATAAAAAATGTTTGCTTTTTTTTTCGGTCTGCGCATGCAAAAAGACTGAACTGAAGACATCCTGATGCATCCTGAATGGATTGCTCTCCATTCAGAATGCATTAGGATAAAACTGATCAGTTCTTTTCCGGTATTGAGCCCCTAGGACGGAACTCAATGCCGGAAAAGAATAACGCTAGTGTGAAAGTACCCCTACTGTGTAATGCTTTAAGGGGTTAGCCCATGAAAAGTATTACTATACAGTCGTGGCCAAAAGTTTTGAGAATGACACAAATATTAGGTTTCACAAAGTTTGCTGCTAAACTGCTTTTAGATCTTTGTTTCAGTTGTTTCTGTGATGTAGTGAAATATAATTACACGCACTTCATACGTTTCAAAGGCTTTTATCGACAATTACATGACATTTATGCAAAGAGTCAGTATTTGCAGTGTTGGCCCTTCTTTTTCAGGACCTCTGCAATACGACTGGGCATGCTCTCAATTAACTTCTGGGCCAATTCCTGACTGATAGCAACCCATTCTTTCATAATCACTTCTTGGAGTTTGTCAGAATTAGTGGGTTTTTGTTTGTCCACCCGCCTCTTGAGGACTGACCACAAGTTCTCAATGGGATTAAGATCTGGGGAGTTTCCAGGCCATGGACCCAAAATGTCAACGTTTTGGTCCCCGAGCCACTTAGTTATCACTTTTGCCTTATGGCACGGTGCTCCATCGTGCTGGAAAATGCATTGTTCTTCACCAAACTGTTGTTAGATTGTTGGAAGAAGTTGCTGTTGGAGGGTGTTTTGGTACCATTCTTTATTCATGGCTGTGTTTTTGGGCAAAATAGTGAATGATCCCACTCCCTTGGATGCGAAGCAACCCCACACATGAATGGTCTCAGGATGCTTTACTGTTGGCATGACGCAGGACTGATGGTAGCGCTCACCTTTTCTTCTCCGGACATGCCTTTTTCCAGATGCCCCAAACAATCGGAAAGAGGCTTCATCAGAGAATATGACTTTGCCCCAGTCCTCAGCAGTCCATTCACCAAATTTCTGCAGAAGATCAATCTGTACCTGATGTTTTTTTTTGAGAGAAGTGGCTTCTTTGCTGCCTTTCTTGACACCAGGCCATCATCCAAAAGTCTTCGCCTCACTGTGCGTGCAGATGCCCTCAGACCTGCCTGCTGCCATTCCTGAGCAAGCTCTGCACTGGTGGCACGCCGATCCCGCAGCTGAATCCTCTTTAGGAGACGATCCTGGCGCTTGCTGGACTTTCTTGGACGCCCTAAAGCCTTCTTAACAAAAATTGAACCTCTTTCCTTGAAGTTCTTGATGATCCTATAAATTGTTGATTGAGGTGCAATCTTAGTAGCCACAATATCCTTGCCTGTGAAGCCATTTTTATGCAACGCAATGATGGCTGCATGCGTTTCTTTGCAGGTCACCATGGTTAACAATGGAAGAACAATAATTTCAAGAATCACCCTCCATTTAACATGTAAAGTCTGCCATTTTAACCCAATCAGCCTGACATAATGATCTCCAGCCTTGTGCTTGTCAACATTCTCACCTGAGTTAACAAGACGATTACTGAAATGATCTCAGCAGGTCCTTTAATGACTGCAATGAAATGCAGTGGAAAGTTTTTTTTGGGATTAAGTAAATTTTCATGGCAAAGAAGGACTATGCAATTCATCTGATCACTCTTCATAACATTCTGGAGTATGTGCAAATTGCTATTATAAAAACTTAAGCAGCAACTTTTCCAATTTCCAATATTTATGTAATTCTCAAAACTTTTGGCCACGACTGTACAATGAATTACGTTTTCCAGTTTGGTAGCACCCCCTGCTGTTTATTTTTTGGCCCACTTTCTTCTGTATTTACTGGTGGACTAATATGCTTAATAGATTCCCTGCCCCCTGCCCACAGTTCTGGTGTAGTGAAGCAGGTTAAAGCAAATGTGCCATAATTTTTTTTTTTTTACAGATGAAATTATTTTGTCCATTTTATTTTATTTTATTTTTTTTAATTTGTAATTTTTTTTTTTTTTTTTTATAGATATTTTTGGAAAATTTTATTTTATATTTCCCACTGTTGACCAGCAGAAGGAGTGAACATGAAATGTTGGTGAATTCAAACTACTTGTAAACTGGCTGGCTGCAAAATTGGCCTGGCACCTCTCCTTGCTGGTGACCTCACACTTCTCTACTTGTGACTTTTTGCAAAAGGAAAGCAGAGTAGTTTTTTTTCAATCCTACTGTGCAGCACTATTTTATCAACCCCATTGAAGTCTATGGGAAAAACCAGTCTATTTAAAGGGGTTCTCCAGGAATTAAAAAAAATGAAAATACTTAAGTATTATTTTATAACAAATATATTCACAAATACCTTTTATTACTTAGAATGGCTTGTTTTGTCTAGGGAGCAATCATTAGGAGAAATAAAATGGCCGCCGTCCTATCAGTACACACAAAACCCATCCTAATGACACAGGACAAGTTACTTCACCACAATGAGCCATAAGCCCCTTTCACACGAGCGAGTATTCCGCGCGCGTGCAATGCCTGATGCGAACGCATTGCGCCCGCACAGAATCCGGGCCCATTATATTCAATGGGGCTGCGTACATGTGCGTTGGTTTTCACGAATCATTTGTGTGTTGTGTGAAAATAGTTCTATATTCTGCAATTTTCGCACAACGCTGGTCCCATAGAAGTGAATGGAGCTTCGTGAAAATCGCATCCGCAAGCAAGTGCGGATGCAATGTTTTTTTTCACGGAGATGTTGTTTGTATACATCCAGTTTTTTATCAAGCGCGTGCAAAACGCATTGCACCCGCGCGATAAAAACAACGCATCCGGACACGCTTGTCTGCAAGGGGCCATAGTACTGCCTCATCCTCCTCTCTGCTCTGCTTGTCAGGAATCATAATCCTGAATACAGGTGAATCTCTGTGGGAATGGAGATGAGACATGAGAGGAGGGTGAGGTGTGGGTAATCAGTAGCAGCACTTGTTTACCATTACCACAGTCTGGCCTGCCCATCCTCTCTGTTCTTCATGTCTCTTCAAGAACTAAATTCCCCAGAGATTCAGCTAAAGTTCTTATCATCTGTATTTAGGATGATAATCCCTGACAAGTAGAAAGGAGGATGAGGCGGCTCTTTACCTCAATGTTGTAAAGTAACTTGTCCTCCTGTGTGATCAGGACAGGTTTTGTGTGAACTAATGGGACAGCGGCCATTTTTATGAGTAACGGAAAGAGGGGGCACACTAATAAATACAAATAATCCAAGGAGTGCAAAAGGGTGGTTAGAATAATCAGGGCAAGACAGACCCAAGAACGAGTCAAAAGAACCACCCTATAAATGCACATCCAACAATATTCATGGCTAAAAATATGTATAAAGTTTATTAGATCACACCAAAAGACAGACACATTAAAAAATTGTATACAATATAAACAGCATGTCGGTAACAAAATAGGACCGACACATACAGACTCCACTGAACGTCCACAGATAAGGACATACAATCAATACCAGCTATATAAAATATGCACCTATAAATCACATACAGAAAATGTGAAGTAAGATAAGGTCACTAATAAATAAAAGCAGACCACAATGGGGTCAAATGATGAGAGCCAAACCCTGTATTAGCAGCTGGTGCAGTGGATCTAGAAAGATGAGAAATGCCCAACACGTATTGCCGTCGCAGTCTGGCTTCCTCAAGGGTAACGAGCCCTATGTCAGTGCATTATATATATACCAAACATACAATCAGACAATTAAACATGATAGAATTCACCTGTGAAATGGGAGTGTGTGAACTCAGCAGTGGCATATGCAAGCAAATCGCGGACCGGAAGTGGGAGGTGAAGACACCCACCGTGGAACGCATACTGCGCTCATGAATGTGAGAGGTATGGCCGCCTTGCGACGCATACTGCACTCACATATAGCATGAGAATCCAGATGGCCAGTACTAAACATGGATCGCATGCCAAAGAAGTATGCGCCGGGGACCGGAAGTACAGGCGGTCACATGACCGGAAGTGAAAGGCCGTGATGGGATCGCATGCGTTCCACCAACGAGGAAAGCCACCGTGGAACGCATCTCACCGGGGCAGTCTGCACCCACCGCTCTGGTACCTCTCTCCCGACAAACAGAACTGCGTTCTTTTCAGGCTTACGTTCCTTTCCTCGGTGGTCTGTTACATTCCATAGGCCTACTTTTCTGTTCACCTCAGGGAGGATTTATTTATATATATTTTTTTTTGGTCCTCTTTAATCCTGGTTCATATTCACTCAGACTGGTCTCCTTTAAAAAATAAAGAAAAAAAACAAAAAAAAAATCGCTTTAACTACTGCAGTCCGAGTCGTCCACCGCCTGTACGCGTCTCCAGGATGGGTAAGCTCCTTTCCTCAGTCCATCCCCTCCACAGGGCTCCTCCGATCAGCGCTCATGTGTTTCCCTGCTTCCGGTCGCGGGGTCGGCGTGCGTTCCAGCGTGGAACGCATGTTGAGAACCACTGCCGGACTTGTGTGTTTTGAATTACAGGTGGTGTCCTGGTTAGTACTGTGTCATTGCTGCCCAAACTTACCGGTGCTCGCTCCTCCCGGTTCCTCTATGCTTGCTACAGCGGAATTTTGCAGATCAGGTTCACACACAATGACATCGCTCTTGATAGTGGCTTGCAGCTAAACCAGCTCCTCTATTCCTTGTTGTGGTTGCTAGGAGCTGGTCATACAGTGCAAAATCCACGTTGGAGTGCATGCTGGGCTGTGTTTTACATGAATACGACTCACCTGGGTTGGAAATACACAGCTTCAGCCTAGACACTATGCACAGTCACTGCACGCTGACCATTTGCCTGCCGTCACCTGTACTGATATGTAGTGGTAGCAGGGCCGTTCTGTATGTGTATGTTCATTTATTCATATGCTGTGTTTTTTCCGGTTTCCCACTGGATCGCCCAGGCTCGTACCTTCCTCTGTCTCCTGGATCGCCCAGGCTCATACCTGCCTCTGTCTCCTGGATCGCCCAGGCTCGTACCTACCTCTGTCTGCTGGATCGCCCAGGCTGTCATCTCCTCAGTTATTCCTCCTTCTGACTCGACTAGATTTTGTTTTCCTGGGAACGGGTACGTTCGGTTAATTTTTTATGTATCATTACCCCGGGTCCGTCCAGGCCCTGTTCTTCCTTCTCTGCCTGGTACATTCAGGTCTGGTCTCCCTGCATGTCTACTATTCCGGGTTTTTTCCAGGGTCTCCCGTTGTCGGCGGATCTGTCCAGGCTTAGCCTCCTATCCATTACGATACTTCCCCATGATCCGCACAGGCCCACCTACTCTTTCACACTCGTCTCACCCATGCCTGTCCCTTCCTGGTTTACTTTTTCCTGGCACTGCCAGGTCGGTCTTTCACCGGGCTACGTGGTGCAGTATTTTTGGGTCACCCCCTTTTTTTCCAGGTGATGCCAGAAGCAGATCCCGCGGGGTCCCCTCTCCCAGCCTTCAATTCCCGGGTGATGGATTAGAGTCCCTCCTTTCTCACGCCAGGAACCTGGTACAACATTCCCTCTCCTCCAACATGGCCAGGAATTATCAAGCCGGCTATAAAATATATAAAGAATTCTCGGCCCCATGGCTTCGGGGGCCAGATGACTGCTTCGGCCCCATGGCTTCGGGGGCCATATCACAAGCCATAATCACCATAGCTGACTCAGGGGCCAATATATGACACAAGTAAAGACATGCAGGTACATTACGGATATATATATATATATATATATATATATATATATATGTATAAACATGGTTCAAGCAAGCACTCAGTCAGAAATAAACCCATGGATAATAATTCATATATTAATAAATAAAATAAATTAAAATACATTTAGTGGTAAAAGTAATGACATGTGAAAGTGTATCAAAACACATGCAAAATCAATCAGTGCAGGGAGTGATGAGGAAGGAGGTGATAGTGCTACACTGGGTGAAAAATATAAAGTGAACAAAAACCTGTAAAGGATTAAATGTATAATTATGAGCAATTCATAATACGTAAACCTAACCAAGTCAAAATTGATTATATACACTCCCATGAACACATATGTTCAATGTGTATGTGACCCGACATAAAGGTGCCGTCATATTGCCGAAAAAATGTGAATATCTGCAATAATGACCTATGTGCTAAAAAGACTGTGCATTAAGTGCACTGCACTATAGTAACCATGAAAGAACATTTTTATTGTAAACTATATGATGTGCATAATTATACGAGAAATTATTAATTAATAAAGTTACATGTATAGATACAATGTGTAAATGACCCGTCATGACTCTGCGTATAATAACAATGCTAGATAAGTGTTGGCCCTGGTGACATATGTACAGAAAAGCCATATACTAAATACATCAAGTGTAAAAACCGGTAAATGTAAGTTCTTCATTTAATCCATGGGGGGGCCACCGTATCCAAAGAGAAAATCCATTTGGATTTCAGACGAAATAGCTGAGAGGTGACCGAGCCCCCCCTCACGGTTTTGCGTACCAAATCAAGTCCAGCGATCCTAAGTCCAGATGTTATACATTGGTGGCAGTCCAGAAAATGCGCGGCTACTGAAGTCAGGGGTTTCCTGGCTTGGGTCCGAACTCGTCGAGCCAAAGCGATATTCGATAGGTGCTGTTGAATACACTTCCGTACTTCCTGGCCAGTCTGGCCAACATAGATTTTATCACATTCACAAATCAGTGCATAGACCACATTCTGAGACCGACAATTGATGTAATGTCCAAGGGAGACCTCATCTGGGTGCCCGCGGGTAGAAAAAGAGTCAGTGCAAATCATGTATTGACAAATGTTGCAGTTACCGAATGGATATGTCCCACGTAGTCTAATGCCCCTCCCTAAACCTTGCGTGGGCCTCTGAAAGTGGCTACGCACCAATTTGTCCCATAGACTTGGAGCTCGTCGTGCAATGATCTTTGGACTCGAATTAACATAGTCTCGTATCTTGGAGTCTGCCACCAAGAGATGCCAGTGGGTGTTTAGTACTTTATAAAGATCACGCTATTGATTATTGTATCTGGTAATGAGATGTACCTGAGTGCTCCTAGGCCGTGGTTTGGGTTTAAACAGTTCCAGACGATCAGCCCCCCTTGCCATTTCATATGCTCCACGTGATCGAAATCTGGTTGTCAGGTCCCTTGAAGCTTCACTAAAACCCGACATGGTCGTACAGTTGCGGCGTAATCTCAGGAACTGTCCTTTAGGGATGCCTTTCCGCAAATGAGCCGGGTGGAAACGATTAAAATGTAACAGGCTATTAGTTGCCATTTCTTTGCGGAATAATGATGTCCGTATGCCCTGATCGTCCAATTGTAATCGTAAATCCAAGAAGTCAGCACTGGTATCCGAGATCCTGTGGGTAAGTGAGATATTAAATGGATTGTTGTTCAACATGGCAACAAAATCCATGCACTGCTGAGTTGTGCCTCGCCAAAAAATGAGGAGATCGTCGATATAGCGAAACCACGCTATAACATGTTCACCATACATGGAAGTGGGGTACACGTGTGTCTCCTCCCACCAACCTAGAAACAGGTTGGCATAGGAGGGCGCACAGCGCGCCCCCATGGTGCCGGGGTCGCCATTTTTGTTTCCCCTGATGATCGCTCCCCAGACAAAACGAGCCATTATAAATAATGAAAGGTATTTGAGAATATATTTATAATAAAGTAATATTTAAGTATTTTCATTTTCTTATTTCCCGGGGAACCCCTTTTAAAGGTGCGGAATTGCACAGTTGACAGGCTGCAGATTTCAAAATCCGCACGACAGGTCAATTTCCACACCGAAGAAAAGCGAAGTGTACATGAGATTTATCTAGTGCCATTCACTTTGCTGGTACTGTACAACACTGTGGATTTGAGGCACAAAAATCCAAAACAGCAAATCCGCAGCCAATCAGTGACTTGTGAACCCAGCCTTATGCTAGGTGTATAGTTCTAACCACCCAGCTTTCCAAGGACCATATACACAAGTGAAACTCGAAAAATTAGAATATCATGCAAAAGTTCATTGATTTCAGTAATGCAACTTAAAATTAGAATTTTGTGAAAAGGTTCAATATTCTAGGCTCAAAGTGTCACACTCTAGTCAGCTAAGTAATCCATACCCCCTGAGCAAAGGGAACCTCAAAATTGTAAGGGTTTCATAAACTGTAAGCCATAATCATCCAAATTATAACAAATAAAGGCTTGAAATATCTCGCTTTGCATGTAATGAGTCTATCTCATATGTAAGTCTCACCTTTTAAGTTGCATTACTGAAATACATGAACTTCGCACGATATTCAAATTTTTCGAGTTTCACCTGTATACTGTAATCAAGAAATCTGGTTCTTCAGCTTTCTAAATGATTTCAGCTACCTTATGCGTGATTCAACCAAGAACCTGTTGCTGATTTATGAGTGTGACCTTCTCTGAGATTGGATAAAGCTACTGGAGCTCTGTTGCTTTAAATCCTTCTGACAGCTGAGCAGTGCCGGTGAGGAGAAGGTTGCAGATTCTGCCTGGAGCATGTGTGTATAAGAAGCCAGCATTGAGCAACCCCCCTCGGCCATGTAAGGCTACGTTCACATCTGCGCTTTTCCTTTCTGCTATTGAGATCCGTCATAGGATCTCAATACTGGAGGAAAACGCTTTAGTTTTGTCCCTATTCAATGTCAATGGGGACGGAACGGAATGCAACAAAATGCATTCCGTTCCGTTTGGTTGCGTTCCCATGCTGGACAGAAAAACGCTGCAAGCAGTGTTTTTGAGTGTGTCATTGGATTGTCCCCGGCTCCTCCAAACACGTCACACGACGTGACTCCCCTCCAGAGAAAGACACTGGACTCTGCTTGCCTGGCCATTTTCAACTGTAGTCGGCCCCTCCCCTCCCTGCCTCTGGGAGAGGTCCCCCCTCCCTGCTGGTCCTCGCAGCCCAAAGACCCACAAAACCCACTAGGGCCCATAGCTCCAGACCAGAAGGTCACAGGGAGATGGTTCTGGGATCAACGGATCCGCCTGGTTTCCGGCTACAGTTAGAGCCAAAACATGGTACCATTACTAGGTTTCTGTGGGGAGATCTGTGTATCTCACCTTCCTGGCACCCTACTACCAACCTACGACCAGGGGCATGTCCGTCTTGGCCCCGGGGTCGCAGATATATAACTGACGTATGCCTGTGATGGACGGTTCCATGATGTCTGAGGGATCTGATTGATCTGGGCAATGGTTGAGACCCCCTACAGAGAGGTTTTTCCTGGTAAATTAGCTAGGTTCCTGGCTGGCTGGGTGAAGGTGTGTAATGTACGCAAGTGGCCTGCTTGAGCCAGACCCCCTGTGGAGTTCTCTGCTATCTGACAGCAGATGGCTGCATTTCGTTACCCTCTATTTATACCTGTGTACTGACAATAAAGTTGAATCAAATCAAAATCATGGCTGACATTAAATCATAATTTCCACATTCCTCACAATGATGGATCCAACAAAAATGCAGATGTGAAAGTAGCCTAAGTGCTCAAGTCATGTTGAGTGTCACAGCAGGTCACAGCTTGTAGACTCTAAAGTTATGGCGTCTGTCTCCCCCTCCCACTAGGATCACATTGTGAACTGTGCACTCCATGGAGTATGCTTGAGCTGAGATAGGGTCAGCTGCTTTCCATAGTCTCCTGTGTCTGCTATATAACATCTGTGTATGTGTCGTGCAGAGATAAACTACCAGGGCCGGACTGGGACTGAAATTCAGCCCTGGCATTTTAAAACAGACAGACCCACTTGTGGTGAATGTGAAATGTGTTTGCTCCCCTCTCGCCCACCTCAGTTAATGTAGTCCACTCTATAGTGTCCCCAGTAGTTCACATGGACCCCTCTATAGTGCTCCAGTAATTAATATAGGCTCCTCTATATTGCCCCAGTAGTTGATATAGACCCCTCTATAGTGCCTCCAGTAGTTATAATGTCCCCAGAAGTCACAGAACCCCCCAAAAAATAATAAAAATAAATAAATAAATAAATTTAATAAAAAAAATACTAACCTTACTGGCAGGTTTATTATTTATTTACTTCCATGTATAGTGCCAACATATTCTGTAGTGCTTTACAGACATTATCTTCACTCTCTGTCCCCAGTGGAGCTCCCAGTCTAGATCCAGTATGTCTATGGAGTGTGGAGGAAACCAGAGTACCCAGACCACTGAGCCACTAGTTTTGCTTCCTTCCTGTGTTGCAGTGTAGATTTTACAATGATAATTCACCATTCGTGACATCACAGAATATTATTACAGATTAGGCCCATGGACAACAAGATGCACTGTTTCTGAATTAAAGTAGCCATGTTTTTCTAATCTCCAAAACCCCTCTGAGGGGGTCTCTAAAATGTGTGGTGGGTAGAAAAAGAAAAATGATCTGGTAGCATGTTAAGTCTTTTATGTCATTTTCTTTTATGTGGATGCATGAAAGTATTGTAGGTGTTTCCTTTGATTTGCCCAGTCGTTGGGCAGACCTTCTCCTATGGGCAAACTGTGGCTCTCCAGCTGTTGTAAAACTACAAATCCCATCATGCCCTGCTGTAGGCCGATACTGGGAGTTGTAGTTTTACAACAGCTGGAGAGCCGCAGTTTGCCCATCACTGTCCTAGATCATGGATTGAAGGAATTACCAGGCAACCTGGAAGGGTCATTTTTCTTTCTGTATATAATCTACATATGCCCATAGATATAAAAGGACCCTTTCCATAAGCACAACCAAACCTAAATCAATGAAAGCTCTGGTCCAAAACATGTATAACTTAATTGTACGTATTACAAATGCATGAGTTAAAACCATGATGTATAGCAGCTACAAAAACCAAGGGAACATATTCCCTAAATACAGAGAACACCCTGATGGCACAACCCAGTCATATAAGTGCAAAAAACAAGATCATATGATGCCAGTTATTTGTCAATTGGACCAGAGCGTTCATTGATTTGGGTCTGGTTAATTTTTCTTTCTGGTCCATGATACTTTGTTACGGTCACAATTAATAGGAATATAACACAAATCTAGTTACTGCTGTGTGAATGCACCTTTATGTGCTTGGCAATGAGTAGTTGACTGCTGTATACAGAGTCACCACTAGAGGTCACCATTGTAATTCTATAACTGTATACTTCAATTTATGTTTTCTGTATTTTTTTTCTTTTTATATGATCATTTCCACACTATTTTGAGCAAAAATATTAGGCTATGTCAGCAAATGTCTGGTGTGGGGGCGACCCCTTTTGGGTCCTTTAGCTGTCTAAACATTATGGAACAATGCCTTTTTCGTACCCCCTAGAGCAGGGATGCCCAACTTGCGGCCCTCCAGCTGTTGCAAAACTACAACTCCCAGCATGCCTGAACAGCCTACAGCAGGGCATTGTGGGAGTTGTAGTTTTACAACAGCTGGAGGGCCGTAGGTTGAGCATGCCTGCCCTAGAGCCTCCTCTCTATATGCAATTGCTTGGCTTGCTAAATGGGTGTCCCAATAGGTGGAGAGGGGTACCCATAGTTAATACACCCGCCTATTAGATATATCCTGTGGAAGTACCATAAATGTAGGAATACCCCTAGTTGTCCTTTTTCATACCCTCTCTCCATATAAGGTATTAAGTGACTCAATCTGGAGTAGCCACCATATTCCCATGGATTTCAATGTGTGCTATGTAATGCTTCCTTAGTGATGCCACAGGAGGAGAGATGAGCTAGAATCAAGCTGTCAGTATGATTCTGTTACAGAAAGGTCAGACAGAAGCACACAGCATTATCAATCAAGTCCTGAACGCACGGAGTGTGATTACTGCAAGGGACACGCTCGTGTGAAAGAGTCCTAAAGCCCCTTTCACACAAGCGAGTTTTCCGTGCTGGTGCAATGCTTAAAGTGAACGCATAGCCCCCTCACTGAATCCTGACCCATTCATTTGAATGTGTCTGTGCACATGAGCGTTATTTTTTTACACATCAATTATGTGTTGCGCTAGAATCTGGCCCCATAGAAGTGAAAAACGCATTGTATTCCGGATGCAGTCCAGCAGTAATGCATTTTTCACTGATGGTTGCTAAGAGATGTTGTTTGTAAGTCTTCGTTTTTTTTTCCGTGCGGCTGCAATCAGTTTTTGATGCATTTTTCACGCACATGAAAAAAAACCTGAAGAATTACAATCTACATCTCCTAGGATCCATCAGTGAAAAAGGCATTGCATCTCGATTGCATCCGGATGCGATCCGTTTTTCATGCAAGCCCCATTCACTTCTACGGAACCAGAGCTCAGTGAAAAACGTAGAATATAGAACATGCTACGATTTTTCCTCAATGCCGAAATGATGTGTGAAAAAAAAAAAAAATGCAATGTAATGCACAGACCCATTGAAATGAATGGGTCTGGATTCAGTCCGGATGCTATGCGTTTGCTTCACGCATTGCACCCTGCCAGAAAACTCGCTTGTGTGAAAGAGGCCTTAGTCAGCAATGACTTACCCCCTATAAACTGAGGAAAATCAAACTTTTTGAATTTTCAATTGTAACAAGTGACTATCACGACCCTGTTCACCATATTCGACCTTTTTGATAATGACGTCTAAGTTTTTAGACATAAATTTAAAAAAAGGTGGAACCAAAATTGTGTAAGCTCTAAAGAGATCATTTGAGGTAATCCAGTGGAACATTTGTTCTTTTCAGCATGGAGCACCCACCATAAATCAACACCAGGCTTATACATGTACAGCAAGGGTGTCAGGAGCCGTGCTCTGTCTCATGTATACACAGAAACCGTTGTGAGGGTTTATTTGGCCAGCGCTTGGTAACTGAGTACTTTGGAGGTGACGCTTCGTGGACGCCTTGATGAAGAACAGTTCTTCAAGGCAGAAATTTACTTTCAAGTATTAGGGTTCGACCTCACGGTCAGGTTTCTGTATGCAGTTTTGAAGCCAAAATCAGGAGTGGATCATAAAAGTATAAAGGACAGATGCGACTTCTCTTTTCTGAATTCACTTCTGGTTTTGGTTTTCAAAACGACATCAGGAAACCTGACTGTGGAAAGGGTTTCTCCAGGCGCCCGTCGCTCAGCTGTATGAAGAGGCTGCAGCACCCTGTTAGACTTCTTCCTAGACAATATGGCAATAGGGCTGAATTGCAATACCAAGCACAGCCACTATCCAGAGCCAGGGCTTCTTCAAACAGCTGATGGGTGAGGGTGCTGGGATTCGGACCCCCAGTTTCATATTAATGACCTAGGCCATCAATATGAAAATCCAGGAAAACCCCTTTTAAATGCTATGTGCAGCACGCCAGACCTGCAGGGTATAGCGAAGCGAGGTCACGGTTATAGGCAATCGAGGGTTGCTCACTGTATTGGAGAACCCTGGGCAGGCATGCGGCAGTGAAGGAGAGGTAGGCACAGTTCCTCTGGGGCACACTCTGTATATAGGGACCAGGCCTGATGGTGGATGAGGTGCCCTGGATGTTACTGGTATTTTTAGTGCCTGGGGCAAGGTCCCTGTTGGATTCGTGACGCCAGTGCCTGTAACGGTGGCACACCGATTTATAGGAGGAATAACTGAGTACTCAGTGGATAAACCAAACGTTTCTTTACTTGGTGAACACAGTCCAACTTTGTACATACAGTTACAGTTGATAATGATGATAAACGCAGTCCCTTGAACAATACTTCACAAGCAGGTAGACTTTAGATAGTGGCAGGTATTAATCATGCAAGATACTTGGAGGACACAACGGTTAATGCTTTGCAGTGCAATGCTGCTCCATCCCCTTCAGCTATTCTAGCTGGCTGGATCCCAAGGCCCGGATGCCTAAATGCTGGCTTTAATCCTTGGTATATAAATCCTCTCTCCAGTATTGGCGCTTGCTGTACTTTATAGAACCTCTGCCCATCAGGTTACTTATCTGACCTGGTATTGTCCTTACTCGGCTTGAGGGTAACTGCAGGTTTCTCCCAGGAGGTGCTGTCCTGCAACTGGGGTGTCTCTACTGAGCTAATCCTAGCCTCAGGAGCTTCAGGTGGACGAACTTACTCCTCTAGTCCCCTGGAATGAACTACCACTCCCCTGTCTGGGCCTTCCTATATATAACTAGGGCTCTCTAGCTCCCTCTAACGTCTGGGAGGCTAAACTACACCCTGACAGGCCTGACACACAGCTAACACAGGGAAATGCATACATATAACATTACAGGTAATAACAACACATTAACCCCTTTTGTGCAGTGCCCACCTTAACCTAGTGGGACACTACATATGTTATTATGCCATTTTGGTTTTCTGAGAAATACAGCAGCTATTTACAGAATTCTTCAGATTCTTTACTATGTACATGTACCCATTGCTGAAATTGACTCTCGAAGATTTGGACTAGTTGGGGGTCAGCTGGCCAACCATGACAAAAGTACAGAGTAGAGGATTGTGTGCCTGATTTTATCAAGGGAGTGGTATGGGTATGATTATGCATTTGAGGTGCAAAGACAAGCACAAATACACTTGATAGACGCAATCATTGCTGAATAAATACTGTCAATATACACTATATGTAGATCATGCTGCCATACTGTACACATACACTCACCTAAAGAATTATTAGGAACACCTGTTCTATTTCTCATTAATGCAATTATCTAGTCAACCAATCACATGGCAGTTGCTTCAATGCATTTAGGGGGGTGGTCCTGGTCAAGACAATCTCCTGAACTCCAAACTGAATGTCAGAATGGGAAAAAAAGGTGATTTAAGCAATTTTGAGCGTGGCATGGTTGTTGGTGCCAGACGGGCCGGTCTGAGTATTTCACAATCTGCTCAGTTACTGGGATTTTCACGCACAACCATTTCTAGGGTTTACAAAGAATGGTGTGAAAAGGGAAAAACATCCAGTATGCGCCAGTCCTGTGGGCAAACATGCCTTGTGGATGCTAGAGGACAGAGGAGAATGGGCCGACTGATTCAAGCTGATAGAAGAGCAACGTTGACTGAAATAACCACTCGTTACCACCGAGGTATGCAGCAAAGCATTTGTGAAGCCACAACACGCACAACCTTGAGGCGGATGGGCTACAACAGCAGAAGACCCCACCGGGTACCACTCATCCCCACTACAAATAGGAAAAAGAGGCTACAATTTGCACGAGCTCACCAAAATTGGACTGTTGAAGACTGGAAAAATGTTGCCTGGTCTGATGAGTCTCGATTTCTGTTGAGACATTCAAATGGTAGAGTCCGAATTTGGCGTAAACAGAATGAGAACATGTATCCATCCTCTGATGGCTACTTCCAGCAGGATAATGCACCATGTCACAAAGCTCGAATCATTTCAAATTGGTTTCTTGAGTTCACTGTACTAAAATGGCCCCACAGTCACCAGATCTCAATCCAATAAAGCATCTTTGGGATGTGGTGGAACGGGAGCTTCGTGCCCTGGATGTGCATCCCTCAAATCTCCATCAACTGCAAGATGATATCCTATCAATATGGGCCACCATTTCTAAAGAATGCTATCAGCACCTTGTTGAATCAATGCCACGTAGAATTAAGGCAGTTCTGAAGGCAAAAGGGGGTCCAACACCGTATTAGTATGGTGTTCCTAATAATTCTCTAGGTGAGTGTATAGAGCACTATTATATTTATTTATCTTATGCACTTGTATAGCACTACTATATTCTGCAATGCTTTACAGATATTAGCCTCAAGCTGTCCCCAATGGGGTTCACAATCTTAAGTTCCCTATCAGTATGTCTTTGGAGTATGGGAGGAAACCCATGCAAACACGGGGAGAACACATAAACTTCTTTCAGATGTTGTCCTTGATCAGATTTGAACCTAGGACCCCAGTGCTGCTAGGCACCAGTGCAAACCACATAGCTACGTAAGGTGCTTCCCCATCATAATGTGCAAATAAATAATGCCACTATGCTGTACACAAATAAAAGTACAGAATTCCTGTGTACATATGCTGTACCTCAGAACTGGGTGTATCTACAAATAGTTTTATTGTTTTCTGTTATAATGTTATGTATATGTTATGTTTTGGCCCAAAGTTCTAGTAAGCGATATGACTGGTAAATAGTTGGCAGGAACAGGGTTAACTGCCCTGTTCCTCCCCTTTTGGTAGGAGTGGGCTGGTCCTGCTTCCTCCCAGGAGGGGAGATCCTGTGTAGTTTTGAAGAGAGAGGAAGCACACTGCAGAACTCCTGCTCCTTGGAAAGATTCTCCAGAGATATCAACTTTATTCTGACTCAAAGAAGCACCTGAGAGACAAGGCAGCAGAGTGAACAGCTAAATGTTGTGTTACAGACACTGCTATAAGGTGAGGGTTTATTGATCAGACACCCATCACCAAAAACTACCACTAGGCCAGATAAAGTTCAAGTCTAAACCTAACAGTGGATACCTATACCCACAAGTGCCCATCCATCCAACCGGCCTCTATACCTCCTTAACTGGTGCCAGATACGTCACTTTGAATTTGCTGCTACTAAATGTACCATAAGTTTTATTTTGCACTTAGTAAAAAGAGACTGTTATGCCTTCACTTCTGGCCTCCTTCTTCAAACTACATTTTCACTGCAATGATCCCCAGGAGCAACCGCATGAGGGGACTATACCATGACCCAACATCTCATCAGGGCCACTACCACTCCCATCCTCTGCACCAGCTCCTCGGGAGCTTAATGCACATATCTGGTGGTCTAGATCCAAGGTTCCCAAGCTGTGGGACATATACCTTAGAGGGTACACACCATATATCTAGGGCGCACTTATACTGTCTGCATGCAGTTATTTTAATGTGCAGCACAGTGTATGATCATAGCCTTGAGGATACTGTGATACAGCTTTTTTTCAGAAGGGGGTTAATGTGCTGGAAACCTTGAGAAGCCTTATTCTAGGTAGTGAGTGGTTAGCGTCACTGTCATTTTATTTATTGAAATAGATCCAAAATCTTTATAAGGATCTGCCTGCTCTACATCTGCATTTTTGCTTCACACAGCCAGTTAGGTTGGTTTCATACTTAGATTTTTTTTTTGAAATTGGGATTTTTGGGCATTTCTCTTTACTTAGTGTATTTTCTTGGTCAGTTACCTTTTTTTTTTTTTTTTGCATTTTCCCATTGGCTTCTCTGAAAAAAGGCATAAAAGAACTCATGTGTAACAGCGGCTGCTGTTCCCCCGCTTATCACCGCAGTCCCGGGCGCCACACTCAGTGCTTTTGAGGATTCCGCTCCACAGTTTCCACTCAGCTCTGGACACAGCATGAGGTCGGCTTGTTTCATGTTGCACTGCTCTAAGGGCGGAGCTCATCACTCCCTGGGCTGTGTGGGTTAGGTCAGGTGACCTCGCTGACCAACCATGGCTCAACTGCAGGTATTTAAGTGGCTCAGCCCTCTTCCCAGTGTCAATGTCCTTGAATTTGTTGGTTCCTGATACTCTCGTGTGCTTCTGATTTATACTTCGTTCCTGGACTCTGCTTATCGTCTGATCCCTGCCTGCTTGCCTTGTCTCACCTGTTGCCGACCCAGATTGCCTGACCTGTACCTGTGCCGCCTGCCCTGACCTTTTGCTTGTCTGACTACACCTCTCCCTCATCCTTCGGTACTTCACTGTTGCTCCTGGTAACGACCCCACCTGCCTGACTACGCGTGTACTTCTGGTACCTACCCAGGTATCTCCTGGTCCTCCTGTATCAGCTGTCACTGACTCAGGGATTGCTCTGGAGTAGCCCCTGGCAACTACCCTAACGGCTCAAGTCTATCCTCACCATCTAAGGCTATAGTGAACACCAGGTAGTTGCTTAGACACGCCCCTCCAGAGTATAGCCAGTCAGTGGCACAGTGGGTTCACACCCGCTGATCCGTGACATCATGCAACAAATTAATGGAGTTTTTTACCATTCCTACAAAAATATTTGCGTATATAACTATGAAACAATACATAAATGGATTGTCCAAGTTACCTAAGATAGGCACCCACCCTCTGAATGACTGAAAATAAAAATAAATCCTATACTCACCTCTTTCTCCCCCACTGATCTCTGTGCCACAGCTTCAGTCCTTCTCCCGCTGTTTGTATGTAAGGTTGCTTTGGTGATGGGCAAGTATATGCCGTGTGACCACTGAATCCAGTCACTGTCCTCAGCAGTATATGGCACAACACCCCCGAGGACAGTGATTGGCTGCAGTGGTCATGTGGCATATACCTGCACAACACCACCAGTGATGGACGAACATCGGGCGGGACGATTCACGAACGCAATCAAATGTTCTCGAACCGTAAGTTCGCGGCGGGCCCCATTCACTTTAATGGCAGGCGAACCTGAAAAGCCTTCAGGTCATTATTGCAGCCACCAAATACTTAGAAGAAGTGCACAAATCATCCCACAACATGGACGGTGAAATACCAGAGGGGGATCAATGGCAAAAATTACCACAAAAAATATGTATTTTAATCAGGAGCCATTTTTATGCTCAAAAAATGTGGCCTGCTGGAGCCTAGAAATTTTTTATTTTAGGCCACGGGAGTACAGGCCCCAAACATTAGGCATTCACCGGACAAAAGTGATTATATGGCTGGAGGTATATTAGACGGTCATTGGATAACAATTTTACTGCAGGCCAGTACAAATACATGTCAAATACGTATGTTTAAAAGAACAAAAAATATAAAATTTCTTGAAAAAACACCAAATGATAATAGTTGAAATTCGATAACATGTGGTCGTCACAGGTGTTGAATTCCTCCGAGGTCCCAAACATTAGGCATTCACTGGACAGAAGAAAGCCTTTTATGCCGCTGTATTTACATAAGACAGGGACCATTCTTTGTTTTGTGTGGTGGCGGATATGTGTGGGTTGGCATGAGGAAATTCAATTAAACGTGGTCGTCACAGGTGTTGAATTCCTCCGACATCCATGCCTCATTTATTTTTAGAAATGTGAGGTAGTCCACACAGGCACCATCCTCCTCTGACTCCTCTTAAGACTCCTGCTGACTTGTCTCAGATGGAGTAGCCCTCCTGGGAATTCATTCAGCATTGCAACTTCCTCATCTTCCTGCTCCTGTTCCTCGACGGCTTGATCAATGACACAACGCAATGCACGCTCCAGAAAGAAGTCGTAAGGTACGATGTCACTAATGGCGCCCCCTGACTGCGACTGACCAGTTTGGTGATCTCATCAAATGGCCACAGAAGTCTACAAGCGTCGCGCATGAGCGGCCACTGGCGCTGTGAAATAAAAACAAGCTCCCCAGAACCTGTCCTGCCGCAGAGTTCATACAGGTAGTCGTTAACGGCATGTTTTTGATGGAGCAGCCTATCAAACATATACAAGGTGGAGTTCCAGCATGTCGGGCAGTCACGAATCAGACGTCTGATGGGCAAATGGTGTCGACGCTGAACATCAGCAAGGCGAGCCAAGGCCGTGTAAGATCTTCTAAAATGGCCAGAGATTTTCCTGGCCTGCCGCAAGACGTCCTGGACCCCGGGGTATTTGGCAATGAATCGCTGCACGACTAAGTTCAGGACTTGTGCCATGCATGGCACGTGTGTCATTTTGCCCTGTTTCAGCGAGCTCAGCAGATTGGCACCATTGTCGCACACCACTTTACCAACTGTCAAATTGAGCGGGGTTAGCCACTGATCAGCCTGTGACCGCAGAGCTGAAAGCAGTGCAGGACCGGTGTGGCTCTTGGCTTCCAGGCACAACAGCCGCAGCACAGCATGGCAACGTCTCACCTGGCACGTTGAATAGGTTCTGGGGAGCTGGGGGGTGCAGTGGAAGAGGCAGTAGCAGTGGAAAAGGAGGAGTCAGCCGAGGAGGAGACGGAGGATGGAGTAGGAGGAGGAGAAGAAGAGGCAGGCCTGCATGCAATCCGTGGCGGTAACACCAAATCCACACGGGTTGCATGCTTGACAGCCGTCAGAAGGTTAACTCAGTGGGCAGTAAAAGTTATGTACCTTCCCTGCGGTCAGATGTATCTTGTCACCGACACTGTGTGCCAGAGATACATTCACTGCTGCTAAACATGTCCATATAGCTCTGGGATGCCCTACTGGGAGAAATATTTCCTTCCGGGGACCTTCCATTGCGGTGTGCAAATGACCACAAATTTTCGAAAGGCCTCTGAGTCCACTAGTTTATATGGCATTAGTTGACAAGCCGGCGGTCAGCCGTTGGGCAAGAGGGTTATCTGGCGTCATCAACTTTTTACATTCGAACATTTGGCCCATAGGTATATCACACCCCTGCTTTAATCAGTTTTTTTGGGGGCAACTGGTATATCACACCAGTTTCAATTAGTTGTTCCAATAGCGTTTGTCCCTCTGTATAGCTGCAGTATCGCAGCAGAACCGCACACAACTGCTGCACGATAAAAATGCACTATAATATGCTTTCTATGTTAGTTAGTATATCACACCCCTCAGTATGTCACACCTATTGATAGCACACCTATACCAGTCCTTAAAAGGACTTTTGTGGCCCTATTAGCTAGCGTTTGGTGTCCCTAACAGTCTATCCCTACTCCACAAAGCAACCTCTCCCTACACTGGCAAAAGACTGAATGTAATATGGCGGCCAGATCGGGTTTATTTATAGGGTAGGGGCTATATCCATGTGCTGAAACGTCTCAATTGGCTGTCCTGTCCCACATGATGGATGTGTCATGGGTCAAAGTTCGGCGCAATGCAAAAGAATATAGCGTCCGCGGACATCGCATATGTTCGCCTGTTCGGCGAACCGCGAACGAGCAAAGTTCGCTGCGAATTGACCGCCGGGCAAACCACAAGGCCCTCTCTAATCACCACTGAATCCTTATATATAAACACTGGGAGGAGAAATGGAGCTACAGTGCAGAGAACGGCACCACTGTACACTGTAAGCTACACCCCCTGTCAAGCTATGCACAGATATGGCAAATTGCACTAATTAGCGCCAAATTTTGGAGTGAATCCTCTCCGAATGACTACGTCTTTGAGAAGACCACCTCTTTCACACATTGGTCAGTGATTTCTATCGATAATTGTATGCCAAAACCAGGAATAGAACCTCCAAAGAGGTAAGGTATAATGGGAAAATTTACACCTGTTCTGTGTCTGTGGTCTTCACTTGGTTTTGGCTCACAATCACTGACCAAACAGTGATGTGTGAAAAAGGCCTCATCCAGACCAACTCCTTATGCAGACCACATTTCCTGTAACTGATTTTAAATACCACCATATTTTATGCATACATATTTTCTTTGAAAAGAAACTCAACTTCCCTTGAAGACCACTTTTCAATGCAATTTTGGGTGGTAATAAAGAGATTTCACTGTACCACAAATTTAAAATCTTAAATTGGCCATACAGGTTAAATTTATGTCTGCCGCTAATTTTGGTGAGATTGGTCTACATTTTGTGTATGGGGCCTTCTGACTTTCTACTGATCCTTCTGTTCTCGGAGAGATGAGCCACCTGCCAGAGATGTCAGGCAGGAGCTTTTTCCCTCTTCTATTTTCACCAAATACACATCCGGCCAAGCTGAAAGTGTATGTGTATGGGGAGAAATAGCTGTTGGCCAAACAAGTGTTTAGCTGACAGTTGTCTTGTGTATAGTCAGCCTTCATATTGAAATCCTTGAGTTTTTCAGGCCAGCTTTCTCTGGTCCTTGGTGCCCTCAACTGCTCCATGAAGATGTATTATAATGCACCTCAACTACATAAGTGAATACTACCTCCTGTCAAAAGACTAAGGCCCCCTTCACACGCGTGTCGCAGGTGAGGGCCGGTTGCGTTCAGGGTGCATTGCGGGAAACCCGCGCGAGTAGGCATCCAACTGCAGTCAGTTTTGTCTGCGATTGCGTTACGATGTTCAGTTTTTTTCACACGAGTGCAATGCGTTTTGCACGCGCATGAGAAAAAACTGAATGTGGTACCCAGACCCGAACCCAGACTTCTTCACTGAAGTTCGAGTTTGGGTTTAGTGTTCTGTAGATTTTATAATTTTTCATTATAACATGGTTATAATGGAAAATAATTGCATTCTTTAATACAGAATGCTAAGTATAATGTCAATTGAGGGTTAAAAAATAATAAAAACATAACTTGCCTTATCCACTTGATCGCACAGCTGGCATAATCTTCTTTCTTCTTCTTTCAGGACCTGCAAAAGGACCTTTGATGACGTAATCACGCTCACCACGTGGTGAGCGTGGTGACGTCAGCGCAGGTCCTGCTGAATGAAGATAGAAAGATTACGTCATCAAAGGTCCTTTTGCAGGTCCTGAAAAAAGAAGAAAGAAGACGATGCCGGCTGCGCGATCAAGTGGATGAGGTGAGTTATTTTTTTATTTTTTTTTAACCCCTCAAGGCGGATTTTACTAAGCATTCTGTATTAAGAATACTATTATTTTCTCTTATAACAATGTTATAAGGGAAAATAATACAGTGAATAGACTTTAATGAGGTCTGGGGTTGCTCATCCCTATCATCTACTAGCAACCATGCGTGAAAATCGCACCGCATCCGCACTTGCTTGCGGATGCTTGCAATTTTCACGCAGCCCCATTCATTTCTATGCGGCCTGCGTTGTGTGAAAAATGCAGAATATAGAACATGCTGACGCACGAGTGATGCGTGAAAATCACCGCTTATGTACACAGCCCCATTGAAGTGAATGGGTCAGGATTCAGTGCGGATGCAATGCGTTCACCTCACGCATTGCACCCGCGTGGAAAACTCGCCTGTGTGAAAGGGGCCTAAGAAGTTGAGGGATAGTTATTTGAAGGAGGGGGGGGGGGAGGATAGCTCAGCAACTGTATCTTAGTGGTAAGGGTGCTATTCTTCATTCATATGACCATTTCACACAGTAAATTGTATGCAAACACCACAGCTATTCTCTGATGTCAGATTCGACCTAGGTACATCTCAGCTAAATGCCAACAACATCTGACTGTGGTTAACTCTGGTTTCTGATTAGTCCGTCAGAGCAGTGGGAATGTGTTATGTTAAGTTCGCATTTGCACATACTTGAAACATCTTGAAGCTGTTCTTAAAAGGTTATCATATCAATCTGAGCTTTGGGGAAAAAATGCTTGAATAGTTCTCAGTACAGGCGAAAATATTTATTATTCAGTTTAAGCAGAATACCAAAATTCTGCGCTGATTAATTTCCTGATGTACAGTCAGGTCCATAAATATTGGGACATCGACTCAATTCTAACATTTATGGCTCTATACACCTCCATAATGGATTTGAAAGGAAACAAACAAGATGTGTTTTAACTGCAGACAGTCAGCTTTAATTTGAGGGTATTTAAATCCAAATCAGGTGAACGGTGTAGGAATTACAACAGTTTGCATATGTGCCTCCAACTTGTTAAGGGACCAAAAGTAATGAGACATAATAATAATCATAAATCAAACTTTCACTTTTTAATACTTGGTTGCAAATCCTTTGCAGTCAATTACAGCCTGAAGTCTGAAACGCATAGACATCACCAGACGCTGGGTTTCATTCCTAGTGATGCTCTGCCAGGCCTCTACTGCAACTATCTTCAGTTCCTGCTTGTTCTTGGGGCATTTTCCCTTCAGTTTTGTCTTCAGCAAGTGAAATGCATGCTCAATCGGATTCAGGTCAGGTGATTGACTTGGCCATTGCATAACATTCCACTTCTTTCCCTTAAAAAACTCTTTGGTTGCTTTTGCAGTATGCTTTGGGTCATTGTCCATCTGCACTGTGAAGCGCCGTCCAATGAGTTCTGAAGCATTTGGCTGAATATGAGCAGATAATATTGCCCGAAACACTTCAGAATTCATCCTGCTGCTTTTGTTAGCAGTCACATCATCAATAAATACAAGAGAACCAGTTCCATTGGCAGCCATATAAGCCCACGCCATGACACTACCACCACCATGCTTCACTGATGAGGTGGTATGCTTAGGATCATGAGCAGCTCCTTTCCTTCTCTATAGTCTTCTCTTCCCATCACTCTGGTACAAGATGATCTTGGTCTCATCTGTCCATAGGATGTTGTTCCAGAACTGTAAAGACTTTTTTAGATGTCGTTTGGCAAACTCTAATCTGGCCTTCCTGTTTTTGAGGCTCACCAATGGTTTACATCTTGAGGTGGACCCTCTGTATTCACTCTGGTGAAGTCTTCTCTTGATTGTTGACTTTGACACACATACACCTACCTCCTGGAGAGTGTTCTTGATCTGGCCAACTGTTGTGAAGGGTGTTTTTTTCACCAGGGAAAGAATTCTTTGGTCATCCACCACAGTTGTTTTTCGTGGTCTTCCAGGTCTTTTGGTGTTGCTGTGCTCACCGGTGCATTCCTTCTTTTTAAGAATGTTCCAAACAGTTGTTTTGGCCACGCCTAAGGTTTTTGCTATCTCTCTGATGGGTTTGGGTTTTAAGCCTGATGATGGCTTGCTTTACTGATAGTGACAGCTCTTTGGATCTCATCTTGAGAGTTGACAGCAACAGATTCCAATTGCAAATAGCACACTTGAAATGAACTCTGGACCTTTTATCTGCTCATTGTAATTGGGATAATGAGGGATTAACACACACCTGGCCATGGAACAGCTGAGAAGCCAATTGTCCCATTACTTTTGGTCCCTTAAAAAGTGGGAGGCACATATGCAAACTGTTGTAATTCCTACACCGTTCACTGTAAATGCCCTCAAATTAAACCTGACAGTCTGCAGTTAAAGCACATCTTGTTCGTTTAATTTCAAATCCATTGTGGTGGTGTATAGAGCCAAAAATGCGGAACTGTGTAGATGTCCCAATATATATGGACCTGACTGTATGTTTATGGCAGTAGGAGCTTCATTTTTCTGATGCAGAGCTCTACTTCTACTGCGTAGGCATAGGGAATAATGTATTAACGCTGGCATTTCGTATGCCATGCTTAGTAGCAACCCCGCTGGCATACAATGCACCAGAATTATTAAACAAAATATGCAATGCAACAGCTCTCTGCAAACCAAATAAAGTACAAAAATGCATAATAATTGCTAATGCTATACTTATAAATTAGAGATGCTTGGCAAATCATTTTGTACAAAATTATTTGAGCCCGTCTGCCGCACGTCAAGGCGATCTCTGTAAGACGGGTTCCTTAGGCTCCATTCACACGTCCGGGGTGTGTTGCGGACCCGAAAATTGCGGATCCGCAACACACCCGCCCGGCACCCCTATAGAAATGCCTATTCTTGTCCGCAAGCTGCGGACAAGAATAGGACATGTTCTATCTTTTGCGGAGCTGCGGACCTGAAGATCGGGGCCACGCTCCGCAAATGCGGATGCTGACAGCACACTGTGTGCTGTCCGCATCCATTCCGTCCCCATAGAAAATGAATGGGTCCGCACCCGTTCTGCAAAATTGCGGAACTGATGCGGACCCATTTGCGGACGTGTGAATGGAGCCTAACACTAAATTCTACCTGTTATGTGCCAGGACGGCCCAGGCCCAGCATGCATGTGGAACCTACACTCCCTGAATTGTATGGTAGCCGTCATGGCACATAACAGGTAGAATTTAGTGTTAGGTTCCCGTCTTACAGAGATCGCCTTGACGTGTGGCAGACGGGCTTAAATAATTTTGTGCAAAATGTATTTGCCAAGCATCTCTAATTTATAAGTATAGCATTAGCAATCATTATTCATTTTTATTTATTTTACTTTATTTGGTTTGCAGACAGCTGTTGCATTGCATGTTTTGTTTTACAGTGCTGTTCTCAGCCATAGCAACGTGCCCCTGCGCTTTGGGATGTGCTGACTGACCCCCTTTTTCTTTGCAGTTTGTACCAGAATTATTAAGAAATGAAAATTCTGGTGCATCGCTGGGAGTTTTTTGCGCCAAAAAGCAAAATCTATGCCTGCAAAGGAGCTGGCATACATTTGTGGTCTGCAGTTTTCTAGGCTGTGGAGGTTGCCCCCATGGCCATCCTCTTCCTGCTCACTTTTTGTAAAAGAAACAAGAGAGGTGAAAAAGGGAAAAAAGTTGCAATTTTTGGTGCAAGACTGCACTTGCTACAAAAATGTTGACGTAAAAAGTTGATACATTCCCCTGTGTGAAGTCCGTGATATAGTTCTGGCTGCCTACAGTCACCACTAGAGGGAGTTTACTGCATACTGTTTTATAGTTGACTTTAATGTAACATTATGAAGTAAGCTCCACCATACATATATGACAAATGAAATCAGAACACCCTGCAAACCTGCTGATCAGCTACTAACGACCTATTCTATAAAGGATAGTCCATCATTCAAAAGGGCTGGGAAACCCCTTTAACCCCTTAGTGACCACCAATACGCCTTTTTACGGAGGTCACTAAGGGGCCTTAGGCTGGGCCGATGTCTTTTCACAACTACTCAGTCTAAGCACTGGATGGGTCCCCCGTGCAACAGAGAGCGGGGGCTCGGCTCCTGCTCTACTAGCCCGCACCGGCAGGAGTGCTGATCCGGACTGTTTAACCCCTTACATGCAGTGGGCAATGGCGCCTGCCACATGTAAGCGGTGACAGAGGGAGCAGAGTTATGTGTAACCGAAAATGATACCATTAAAACCACTACAACTACATAGATGGAAAAATGAAAAAGTTATAGCTCTTGGAAGGTGATGATGAAAAAAGGAAGAAAAACTCTTGGTCAGTAAGGCCTAAAATAGGCTGGTCATTAAGGGGTTAAAAATATATTAGGTCATATTTACTAAGCCTGTAGATGGTCTACACTTCCACAGTGGTTCATGATGGATGATTAATTTGGTTCAGGCCTAGACTCCTTTGTCTAAGGGCTCATGCACACAAACTTATTTTCTTCCATGTCCGTTCCGTATTTTGCGTTGCGGACCGTATGCTTTACTTCAAGGACAAGGATAGTGATAAAGACGCCCTAAATTAGGGCATTTAAGATACACTCTGGTGTTCCGAATCAATGTACCCCCCCAGGGGTTAATATCCACGCGTGGCTGAGAGACTAGACGCTGACACATAGATGGTCAATGCAATCTCTAACTTTTATTACATGGGGTAAGCCGTATATACATCTTCAGAAGAGGGCAGTCCTCTCTGAGGCTAAAACATTGTTTCATTGGTCAAAAAGGAAGAAGAGATAAGAGAGAGGAGATAATACACCTGCATCTGCGCACTGGGCCCTACTTTGGAATGTGAACTAATGTAAACATCTGGTTACCATCGCCATTTTGTAATGGCTTCTATTCTAACAATAATACTGCATACGTCATATGTGACACTTCAAAGAGGTGCTTCTCTATAGGCAGTGAATAATATATACATATCATCAAGCCATATGATTGGCTTATGCATTCCACCACACTCTATGGGACACCTGTAGAAAGATGAGAAACCAGACACCTCTCACAGCACAGCTCTTTGCCCCCCTCTCTTCTACAGTTTTGAAACAAAGAGAGGGGTGGGAGGAAGGCACTCGGAAAAGAAAAAGTTAACTCATTACAGTCCTAGAGATACAAAATATAGAATAAAATTCACACATCTTTAACAGTCCCCCCTTGAATTTCATTCTCTCCCTAAACCTAAACATCTGTCCCAATGCTCCGCCTCCTCTTCACCAGCTTCCACGACAAGCCATTCCTAGCGAACAGCCTCCCGTGACACTGGATTTGAGCACAGGGAAGTCAGATGATCTTTCCCTAACTGGCGTTGACATTATATGGGGGGACTGGAGGTCATCAGTACTCCTGATTTTCTGGATCGAAGTTTTCATACAATTTTTCCATATTCTTTTGACTCATGATCAACAGTCACACAAGGGAAAACCAGTCTCAACACTTCCTTGAAATCAATCCAATTTTCCTTTTCTTTGAGCTTCACTGTGCTTGTGGTCAACAACACTCGGAATGGACCATCAAACCAGGGTTTTAGGACTTTTCTAACGTGTCTTTTTCTACCACCCAATCTCCAGACACAAGTGGGTGGGTTCCTGGTACTTTATCAAAACCTGGAAGTGAAGCAAAAACTCGAAAATGTACTTTAGTCAAATGCTTGTACAAACTGATCACATAATGTGCCAGACAACCATGTTGCATCTGGAGCTGCTGTGGGAAATAAATCCTATCCTAGGGCCTGACCCAAAAAGGACCTTATAGGGACAAAGGCCTGTCTCACGGTTAGGCGTATACCTTACTAAAAGAGGGCTACCAGCAGGCACTCTAAGGCTTTTGAATCTTTAACTTAGTGTCCCGTTCAGTTCCTTTTCCCTACTCTACTGCTGCTTTGTGGATGGTACGAAGCATGTAAGGCCTGTCCTACACCCAAAACCTTCATCATCTCCTGCCTCACTTCACCTGTGAAGTGAACACCTGTGTCACTTTCAATGATCTAAGGTACCCCATACCTGCACACAACTTCGGCCATAATCTTCTTTACTTCTTTGGGTACGGTTTTGGCCATCCTGAAAACAAGTCACATACCAATACATACTCATTCATGCCCACCTTGTGTATTTGAAGGTAGTCTGCAAATGTTGAAACAGATACAAAAAGCAAGACGTGTTTCTTGGGTACCTTAACCACCTTGCCCACGTTGTTCTGGACACGAACCATTTATCCTTGAGTATGTCTGACTGTTACAGTGCTGAACCCTGGGGCGTACCATATGCTACGTACTAAATCACACATAGCAGTTTTTGTCTGGTGCATCACTCCATGGGTTTCCTGTGCCATTGTGGAGTAGAGGGACCTGGGAAGGTGAAGTTTTCCCTTCTTTTTTGTAGTCCCCCCTTTTCCATCCACCAGTCCCTTTCCTCCTTCCCCATCTGGTTCTGTAAGGTCTTAAGAACTTTCGGGAGACAGGAGGAGTTATTTCAGGGACCTGAACTGTGGCCACTTAAGACAGGGGTCTGCTTAGGTAATTTGGCAACCATTTTTGCCGCCTGATCTGCCGTGGCTTTCCCCTTTGCCTCCGCTGCATCTGTTTACAGTGGCCTTTCGTTGCTATCATCACCTCTCATGTTAGTGACAAGAGGGCTTCCATCAGAGACCTCACTGCTTCCCCATTTTCGATGGGTTTACCTGAAGCGATCAAGGAGTCTCTGGCTTTCCATATGGGCCCATAGTCATGGGCTATCCCAAAAGCACACCTGGAATCAGTGTAAATGTTGGCTGTTTTTCCATCTGCATATCTGCAAGCCATCTTCAGAGTCTTTTAGCTCCACTTCTTGAGCCGACATGTGTGGTAGTTCACGTTTAATCACCACTGCCCAACCTGTGTAGTACCTGCTATCCTGGCCATACCTCGATCCATCCACAAAGAGCACATGATCTAGATTACCTAATGGCTGATTTACCAAATCCCACTACCTCTTGTGACATCATCTGCAAACAGTCAGGAGCCTCTTCCTTTGAATCTGGAAGAAAAGTTTAAAGTGCGGTGCCCTAACTCTTCCCTCCCCCCTTGGTCCAGAGGCAACAGGGTGGCTGGGTCCAAAGTATTACATCTTTGGAGAGCAACATTGTCAGGCAACAAAATGGAACACTGCATTCTCAAATAACGGGCAACAAAACAATCATTTGGATTGTACGTTCATGAGGATAGATGTAATATCACCATCACTTTGTGGTTCAGAGCTATCTCCGAGCTTTCATCAAGCATAGCTAGTACAACTACTACAGCTCTGATGCAGAAAGGGGCACCTCTGGCCACGGGATCAAGTCTGACTGAATCATTTGCTACGGGGCGTTATTGCTGGCCATGCAGTTGGGTGAGGACAGCGGAGTCATGGCCACTCACTTCATAACAACACAATCTAAATGTAATAATCTGATAGGCCCAGTGTGGGGGAACACAAAAATGCCAGTTCTAGGCATAAAAAGCATCTACCAACTCATCTGTGAGGCGGTAGGGACTAAAGGACAAATCAATCACAGTGGAGTGAGTAGGGGTAATAGGAACCTGAGCCAACAAGGTGTGTGTATTGGGCACGCTGTAGGTGTTAGAAACTGTGGCCTCATTAACGGCATGTAGGTCATGTACCATCCAATGGTGAGTGGTTCTGCTTTTCTCAGCTTCTGGGAGTACTGATACAAACATGGACCAGGGAATTTTGTCACTAATGGCCAACAAACAAAGTTCCTGGTCGTTGAGGGCACCTGTAAGCTTCACAGTGCCGTCCTCCTGATATGAGATACCAGCATGTTCTTTTGCAAGCAAATCTGCACCCAGGAGGCAACAAGGGGCGTTACCACTAACCAGCAAACGGGCAAGCGCATCTTGGTTAGGGGCAAATCTAATATGGATGGTTTCTGTTGAGAAGGGAGCGTACTACTTTCCCATCCACTTCTACCCAAAGACTGGTGTCCTTGGGGAGTTAATCAGGGGAGGCCATGTTTGCTGTGCACAACTGTCTTGGCTGCTCCAGTATCAATCAAAAACGGGACTACTTCTTTATCACCCAGAGTGAGGGATATCATTGGGCCAGACTGAATCTGCTAAAAATGTTTAAAAGTAGAGCCGATACTGGATTTCCTGTTTCCTAATCTTGATCTAACTCCCCCCCTCCCTGTCTTTGTGTTCTCCTTATAACAAAAAACATGGGTGTCTGTGGGGACGGACAGTGATCTGGGCATGGTCAACATAGAATACAATCCTCTCATGTGGTGTGGACGAGGAGTACCACACACAGCACAACACTCTCTCTTCTGGGATCTGAGTCCCACAGACTCTGCAGGCCCATCATAGGGTGGCAGACTTACTGTCACGAGGATGTCAAGAGCCACGCCTGACTCTGTTATACCCGGGGTCAGGAAGTCGCAGCGGGTGGCTGCGCGCTCGATGTACAAAAACAGTGCGGTTTCGTAATGGTAGCTTTCTGGGTTTGCCTTGCAACCCTTTTGGCTCACTCAGGGATCCGTAGCTTCTCCTCCTCAGCTGTTTCTTGTCCAGCAATCCCAACCTCCTTATATTCCCATCTCCCACTTCTCTGGTTGCCAGATATAGAGCTTCCTGCCTGGACTTCTATACTGACCCACTGGAGCTGTGTATTTGTGTTCCCTGGTTGTTGTTCCAGAACATTACCCTCCGGATCCCTGTTGGGCCTTGGTGGTCTGTTGTTGTCGCCCACCTGGGATTATATGTTTGTCTGTATTGTCTGTCCTCTCCTTGGTGTTTTCCTCTTAGTGTCAGTGGTGCGGACTAGTGATCCCACCGCCCCGTTCACTACTCAGGGCTCATCCTAGGGAAAGCCAGGGTTTAGGCACGTGATCGGCGTATGGGTGAGGAACCCGTCTAGGGACGTCAGGGCAGTCAGGTGCCAGTCGCAAGGTGAGTCAGGGGTCACCACCTTTCCCTCTCCCTTGGACAGGGCCTTCCCATTTCCCTCCCTTTGCGTGACGCCGGTCATTACATTATATCTGGCCCTTATTTTGTGTAGGTAAAAAAATAAATAAAATATTTTTTTTTTTTCTTTCTACCTACTTAGAATCCAGTATGGATCCAATTGCTGCTTTGTCAAAGCAATTTCAAGGCCTGTCTTTGGAGGTGGCAGGATTGAAGGCGTCGGTCCTACAGCAACAGCAGCAATTGCAACAGACCGCAAGCCCAGCGGTTGCTACAGGTAACCAGGTTGTTGCGGAACCCAAGGTTGCTCTTCCTGACAGATTTTCTGGGGGAAGGGACAAATTTGGGACGTTCCGTGAGGCCTGTAAATTATATTTTAAACTGCGCCCTTACTCCTCTGGTAATGAAGAACAGCGGGTGGGGGTTGTTATTTCCCTGCTGCAGGGGGACCCGCAATCCTGGGCGTTCTCTTTACCCACTGATTCCCAGGCTCTCCGGTCAGTGGATGAATTTTTTGGGGCCTTGGGTCTCAAATATGACAACCCAGACCGAGTCGCACTGGCTGAATCAAAATTACGGAGACTCCTACAGGAAGAGCGGCCAGTAGAGGAGTATTGCGCAGAGTTCCATAGGTGGGCTACGGATACCCAGTGGAAGGACCCGGCTCTCAGGAGTCAGTTCTGCTCCGGGTTATCCGAAAGGATTAAGGATGCGCTTGCGCTGTATGAGACTCCCTTTTCCCTTGATGCGGTGATGTCCCTTTCTATCAGAATAGATAGACGTCTTAGGGACAGATTGAAAAATCCGGAGCAATTGGTAACCCCTCCCAAGCAGCAGTTAGTCTGTACGGACTTAGACGAGCCTATGCAGCTAGGAGGAACTACTCGTCAGGTCCGTCCTCCTGAGGCTCGCCGTAGGCGTGGGATTTGTTTTTTCTGTGGGGAGAGGGGTCATTTTATTAATGTCTGTCCTTCCTTCCTCAAAAACAAAAGACCGTCGGAAAACTACTAACCCCAGGCTGTGTGGAGGATGTCAGCCGGGGTGTATACGTTTCCTCCATACGAACATCGCAATTTGTGTTGCCAGCGGTTGTTGGTTTTGGCGTTAAGACGGAGACTATTTCTTTTTTTTCTAGACAGTGGAGCAGGAGTAAATTTGATAGATGCCCATTTTGCCCACACTATGGGTTTGTCTCTCTGTACGCTACAGAGACCTATTCCCATATTCGCTATTGATTCTGCTCCTCTGTCTCAGAGAAACCTCACTCCCATTGTCCATAACTTACACCTTCGGGTAGGGGACCACCATAACGAGTTGCTTTCATGTTATGTTCTGGAGGGGCTTCCCACTCCGGTGGTGTTGGGTCTTCCCTGGTTGGTAGCGCACAATCCAGTGGTGGATTGGCAGTCCAGGGAGATATTGGAGTGGAGTGAGCAGTGCAGAGAAAATTGCTTAAATAGCAATTGCTTAGTCGCCTCCATAGCTACCCTACCCACATTTGTTTTGGACTTTGAGGACGTCTTTTCTGAAAAGGGTTGTCAGAAGTTACCACCTCACCGTCCTTATGATTGCCCGGTTAACCTGATTCCCGGTGCAAAATTACCCAAGACCAGGTTATATAATCTTTCGGGTCCAGAGAGACAAGCCATGAATGATTATATCTCCGAGAGCTTGGCTAAGGGACACATCAGACCCTCCTCTTCACCCGTGGCTGCAGGGTTTTTCTTCGTTAAAAAGAAAGATGGGGGCCTGCGTCCTTGCCTAGATTTTCGCGACTTAAACCGGATAACCATGCGAGACCCATACCCTCTTCCTCTCATTCCTGACCTGTTTAATCAGATTGCGGGTGCTAGGTGGTTCTCCAAACTTGATCTTAGGGGGGCCTACAATCTGATTCGTATCAAGGAAGGGGATGAGTGGAAGACAGCTTTTAACACCCCTGAGGGGCATTATGAAAATCTAGTCATGCCTTTCGGTCTGACCAATGCTCCTGCTGTCTTCCAACATTTCGTTAATGACATTTTTAGTCATCTTATCGGCAGGTTTGTGGTGATATACCTAGATGATATTTTAATTTATTCGTCGGATCTGAAAACACATGAGGTGCATGTCAGACAGGTACTGCAGGTCCTACGGACGAATAAATTATATGCTAAAATTGAAAAGTGTGTTTTCGCCGTTCAGGAAATACAGTTCCTAGGGTATTTATTATCTGCTTCAGGTTTCCGTATGGATCCTGGGAAGGTCTAGGCAATTTTAGATTGGGATCTTCCTGAGAACCTCAAAGCACTGCAACGGTTCTTGGGCTTCGCAAATTTCTATAGAAAATTCATAAAAAATTATTCGGTGATTGTAAAACCCCTTACTGACATGACTAGGAAGGGAACTGATTTTTCTAAATGGTCTGACGCCGCTAAAATGGCTTTTTCCTCTCTAAAAGAGAGGTTTACCTCGGCACCTGTACTAATCCAACCTGATGTCTCCCAGCCTTTTATTGTTGAAGTAGATGCGTCAGAGGTGGGAGTGGGGGCTGTGCTGTCTCAGGGTCCGTCACCTGGCAAATGGCGTCCTTGTGCTTTCTTTTCTAAAAAACTATCTGCAGCAGAGAAGAACTATGATATTGGCAATAGGGAACTATTAGCTATTAAACTAGCGTTTGAAGAATGGCGTCACTTTTTAGAGGGGGCAATCCACCCCGTCACTGTGATTACGGACCACAAAAACCTTCTGTACCTCGAATCAGCTAAGCGTCTCACCACTAGACAAGCTAGGTGGTCGCTATTTTTTACCAGGTTTAACTTTGTTATTACCTATCGTCCTGGGGCAAAAAATACCAAGGCAGATGCATTATCTCGTTGTTTCCCTGGAGGGGGTAATGTGAGTGATCCGGTACCCATTCTACAAAGAGGAGTGGTTGTCTCTGCGATACACTCTGTTCTGGATGGGAAGGTGTTAGAAGCCCAGGGGGACGCCCCGGTCTCTTGCACCTCAGAGAAATTGTTTGTACCGTTGAACCTGCGTCTCCAATTATTAAAGGAACATCATAATTCGGCACTTGCTGGGCACCCGGGTAGTAAAGCAACCTTGGAGCTATTGTCTCGTCGTTTTTGGTGGCCAAGGTTGCGTCAGGATGTAATGGATTTAGTGTCTTCTTGTTCTACTTGTGCGCGCGCGAACGTCTCTCATACACGTCCTGCAGGGTCTTTATTGCCACTTGTCATTCCCAATAGGCCATGGACACATCTGTCAATGGATTTTATCACTGACTTACCTTTGTCTGCGGGTAAAACAGTTATCTTGGTAGTAGTGGACAGGTTTAGCAAAATGGTACACTTCATTGCGTTACCCACACTACCTAATGCTAAGACACTTGCTCAGGTATTCATCAGTGAAATCGTGAAGCTTCACGGGGTCCCTTCCGATGTTGTTTCGGATCGGGGAATCCAGTTTATTTCTAAATTTTGGAAAGCTTTTTGTTCCCGTTTGGGGGTACACTTATCCTTTTCCTCAGCTTTCCATCCTCAGTCGAATGGACAGACTGAGCGTACCATCCAAAACCTTGAGACATATCTAAGATGTTTTGTGTCTGAAAACCAAGAGGTGTGGTCATCATATTTACCGTTAGCCTAGTTTGCCATAAATAATCGCCGTCAGGAATCTACTGGCAAGTCACCATTTCTTGGTGCATATGGTTTTCATCCCCAATTCTGTACTTTCAAAGAGGGGGGGTCTTCTGGGGTTCCCGAAGAGGAACGGTTTTCATCATCTCTTTCATCGGTATGGCAGAAGGTGCACGCTAACTTGAAAAATATGGGAGGTAAATATAAATGCATGGCTGATAAGAGACGGTCGCCAGGTCCGGACCTAGGAGTGAATGACTATGTGTGGTTATTTACTAGGAATATTAAATTAAAGGTTCCCTCTTGGAAACTGGGTCCTAAGTTCATTGGCCCTTACAAAATAGTAGCCATCATTAACCCCGTGGCTTTTCGCCTGGAGCTACCTCAGACTTTTAAAATCCATAACGTCTTCCATAAGTCGTTACTCAAGAAATACAGTCAGGTCCATAAATATTGGGACATTGACACAATTCAAAATTTTTTGGCTCTATACACCACCATAATGGATTTGAAATTAAACGAACAAGATGTGCTTTAACTGCAGACTGACAGCTTTAATTTGAGGGTATTTACATCCAAATCAGGTGAACAGTTTAGGAATTACAACAGTTTGCATATGTGCCTCCCACTTGTTAAGGGACCAAAAGTAATGGGACGATTGGCTTCTAAGCTGTTCAATGGCCAGGTGTGTGTTATTCCCTCATTATCTCAATTACAATGAGCAGATAAAAGGACCAGAGTTCATTTCAAATGTGCTATTTGCATTTGGAATCCGTTGCTGTCAACTCTCAAGATGAGATCCAAAGAGCTGTCACTATCAGTGAAGCAAGCCATCATTAGGCTAAAAAAACAAAACAAACCCATCAGAGAGATAGCAAAAACCTTAGGCGTGGCCAAAACAACTGTTTGGAACATTCTTAAAAAGAAGGAACGCACCGGTGAGCTCAGCAACACCAAAAGACCCGGAAGGCGACGGAAAACAACTGTGGTGGATGACCGAAGAATTCTTTCCCTGGTGAAGAAAATATGCTTCACAGCAGTTGGTCAGATCAAGAACACTCTCCAGGAGGTAGGTGTATGTGTGTCATAGTCAACAATCAAGAGAAGACTTCACCAGAGTGAATACAGAGGGTTCACCACAAGCTGTAAACCATTGGTGAGCCTCAAAAACAGGAAGGCCAGATTAGAGTTTGCCAAACGACATCTAAAAAAGCCTTCACAGTTCTGGAACAACATCCTATGGACACATGAGACCAAGATCAACTTGTACCAGAGTAATGGGAAGAGTAGAGTATGGAGAAGGAAAGGAACTGCTCATGATCCTAAGCATACCACCTCATCAGTGAAGCATGGTGGTGGTAGTGTTATGGTGCGGGCATCTATGGCTGCCAATGGAACTGGTTCTCCTGTATTTATTGATGATGTGACTGCGGACAAAAGCAGCAGGATGAATTCTGAAGTGTTTCGGGCAATATTATCTGCTCATATTCAGCCAAATGCTTCAGAACTCATTGGACAGCGCTTCACAGTGCAGATGGACAATGACCCAAAGCATACTGCAGAAGTAACCAAAGAGTTTTTTTAAGGGAAAGAAGTGGAATGTTATGCAATGGCCAAGTCAATCACCTGACCTGAATCTGATTGAGCATGCATTTCACTTGCTGAAGACAAAACTGAAGGGAAAATGCCCCAAGAACAAGCAGGAACTGAAGATAGTTGCAGTAGAGGCCTGGCAGAGCATCACCAGGGATGAAACCCAGCGTCTGGTGATGTCTATGCATTCCAGACTTCAGGCTGTAATTGACTGCAAAGGATTTGCAACCAAGTATTAAAAAGTGAAAGTTTGATTTATGATTATTATTCTGTCCCATTACTTTTTGTCCCTTAACAAGTAGGAGGCACATATGCAAACTGTTGTAATTCCTACACCGTTCACCTGATTAAAGCTGACAGTCTGCAGTTAAAGCACATCTTGTTTGTTTCATTTAAAGTCCATTGTGGTGGTGTATAGAGCCAAAAAAGTTAGAATTGTGTCGATGTCCCAATATTTATGGACCTGACTGTATGTTCCACCTCTAGAACCGTCACCGCTGCCACCCCCTCCTGTTGTTGTGGATGGTAATCTAGAGTTTCAAATATCCAAAATTGTTGATTCTCGTCGGGTCCGCCGCTCTCTTCAATATCTGGTGCATTGGAGGGGTTACGGTCCCGAGGAAAGAATGTGGGTTCCAGCGTCTGAGGTAAACGCTGACAGGTTAGTTCGGGCTTTTCATGCCTCTCATCCTGAGAGACCTAGTCCTGAGTGTCCGGAGGCCCCTCGTAGAGAGGGGAGTACTGTCACGAGGGTGTCAAGAGCCACGCCTGACTCTGTTATACCCGGGGTCAGGAAGTCGCAGCGGGTGGCTGCGCGCTCGATGTACAAAGACAGTGCGGTTTCGTAATGGTAGCTTTCTGGGTTTGCCTTGCAACCCTTTTGGCTCACTCAGGGATCCGTAGCTTCTCCTCCTCAGCTGTTTCTTGTCCAGCAATCCCAACCTCCTTATATTCCCATCTCCCACTTCTCTGGTTGCCAGATATAGAGCTTCCTGCCTGGACTTCTATACTGACCAACTGGAGCTGTGTAGTTGTGTTCCCTGGTTGTTGTTCCAGAACATTACCCTCCGGATCCCTGTTGGGCCTTGGTGGTCTGTTGTTGTCGCCCACCTGGGATTATATGTTTGTCTGTATTGTCTGTCCTCTCCTTGGTGTTTTCCTCTTAGTGTCAGTGGTGCGGACTAGTGATCCCACCGCCCCGTTCACTACTCAGGGCTCATCCTAGGGAAAGCCAGGGTTTGGGCACGTGATCGGCGTACGGGTGAGGAACCCGTCTAGGGATGTCAGGGCAGTCAGGTGCCAGTCGCAAGGTGAGTCAGGGGTCACCACCTTTCCCTCTCCCTTGGACATGGCCTTCCCATTTCCCTCCCTTTGCGTGACGCCGGTCATTACACTTACTTTTTCCTCACTTCAATGAGGCGTTTGACATCAGGGCTGTAGCAATGCCAAAGGAACACTACCTATGGTTGGCACCACTGAATCACCAAATGCCGCTTGATGTTACTCTGCATTTTGGCTTACAGAAGTATCCAACTTTTCTTATCGCGGAATTAGTAGACTGGAAAACAAAACAGGACTTCTCATCTTCCATGGGAGTGTCTTATAACAAGGGCTGTCGTTGTCTGTAACGTCCACCCCTATCCTCCTCCCTCCGCTCTGAGTCATCTAAGTCCACCCCCTTCAGTCAGACGCTGTGGTCCTTCTTTTGTCCGTCAGTAATCTGCCAGCTGTCCATAACAACAGAGCTCTGATGTGAAGCACAACACTTAACATGCAACACGTAACTTCAAACATTGAAACAAACAGATCTGACAATACAGACATGAACACACAAAAGGGCCCATAAAAACTTTTCATTGACTTCGATAAAAAAAAATGTACAGCTTGATCAATGCTGTTGGCACCAATAAAAACCAAAAAACTTTCAAGAAAAATAAAATAAAATCCTCAATGCGCATATTATTTAAAAAACAAATACCGTACTCCATACGCATTCATATACATTTTCATGTACTCATTTTCATTAACAGCTCATAACCACGCCCTTACACATAAAATATGAATTGCATTCACAGCTCTGCTAAAAACATCCATCAGTCACAAAGCCACACCAATTCACATTCCATTGAATCATTTATGTCTTCCAACCTAGCCACACTGTTTTCATCCCAAAAACTTGTAGCACAGACAAACACAGCTTTCCTGGAAACAGATAGCCACACCACACCCAGAATTGCTGATGGTCTGTCGCTGTAAGACAATATACATGTTATAATCATACAGTCATTTTGTTAAAAGCTGGATTCCCACAGTACACTGCTTGGGAAAGAAGAAAGAAGATTATTGAACAATTCTTTGTCTTCTATAATAATATTACACATATAACATCACTTACTCTGCATGATTCCCTGCCCCCATGATTCCCTTCCCCCTTTCCCTGCTCCTCATCTCAGGAATGTTTCTGTGTGAAGGTGGGGGGGAAATGAATTTCTCTATTTCACAGTTCCTGACCATCTTTTTTTGGATCTTCCCTTTTTAACCAGTTCATTTCTGAACATTTAACACAAGCGCCTTTCTGATTGCAGACACTGGGGCACTTTCTTTTTTGCTAATGCCATCAATTATCATCCTGACACTGCTCTGTTTTCTCACTCGTTAAAAGTCCCCCTTCAACATCACCGGAGTTCTGATGCCCTCATTCTGTAAGCTCTAACTTCACAGTTTCTTACAGATTTTCATCCCTGTTGCCAGCCGGGCGACCTTCTGTCCGGGGCCACACTTTCTCTAACATTCTTTGTCACATTTTAACTTTCAATTCTCCATATCACATCCTATAATCTCCCTCTTTCCTCGCTACTAGCTAGGGGCTGTATTTTCTCCTTCATAATACTGGGACTGACCCATCTTAACAACAGTATTTCAAACTGACACACACACAAAACAGAGGAGTGATCAGCACCTTTAGCCCTTTCTTCCGCAGACAAAGGATTCACCCTCCCCACTGGTTTGCTCAAATCTGACTATCACGTCTGACTAGTCAGCTGGGACTCCCCGCACGTCTTCCCCAAAACCAGGGGTCAGGCGGGCTCCGTCGCGTCTTCCTGGGGTCAGGTCAGGTGGAGAATATCACCGCAGTCTTCCCTTATCTCAAGGATCTAAAGGTCATACGGCTCCACGCGTCTCCCTGCCAGGTCAGCCGGAGTTTACTTTGTCCCACATCTCGGCACTACAGCGCCCCTTTCCAAACCAGGAGGTTACTGTCCCCTCCCTTTGTCTGTGGTTTTACCGTCTGTGCTCAACTCACTCCTCACATAAATCACAGACACACACAAAACATATAATTTCAGACTATTGGTTCAATAGACTCTAAGCTTTCAGCATTACAGCCGACTACTATACTTACATCAGTACCACCCCACAGCAGACTGAGCTATCTGAACATGACGAAGTAAATAGCAGAAAGGCAGATGAGATAAAAAGTTTTCTCACCTTTCTTTGAGGTTGCAATCCTCTCCCCTCTGCCGTTCGTCAAGCTCAGGGGCCCGTCTTGTCAGCTGTTTGATGCTACATTCGCTCAGAGTCCCTTCGTGGTCGCCATTTTGATAAAGACGCCCTAAATTAGGGCATTTAAGATACACTCTGGTGTTCCGAATCAATGTACCCCCCAGGGGTTAATATCCACGCGTGGCTGAGAGACTAGACGCTGACACATAGATGGTCAATGCAATCTCTAACTTTTATTACATGGGGTAAGCCGTATATACATCTTCAGAAGAGGGCAGTCCTCTCTGAGGCTAAAACATTGTTTCATTGGTCAAAAAGGAAGAAGAGATAAGAGCGAGGAGATAATACACCTGCATCTGCGCACTGGGCCCTACTTTGGAATGTGAACTAATGTAAACATCTGGTTACCATCGCCATTTTGTAATGGCTTCTATTCTAACAATAATACTGCATACGTCATATGTGACACTTCAAAGAGGTGCTTCTCTATAGGCAGTGAATAATATATACATATCATCAAGCCATATGATTGGCTTATGCATTCCACCACACTCTATGGGACACCTGTAGAAACATGAGAAACCAGACACCTCTCACAGCACAGCTCTTTGCCCCCCTCTCTTCTACAGTCTTGAAACAAAGAGAGGGGTGGGAGGAAGGCACTCGGAAAAGAAAAAGTTAACTCATTACAGTCCTAGAGATACAAAATATAGAATAAAATTCACACATCTTTAACAATAGTACAGTTCTATTAGGGGCCAGCTGTTCTGTTCCACAAAATACTGAATGCACACGGATGTCACCGCAAAATACATACGGTCGTGTGCATGAGCCCTAACTCTACTATAGGGGATTTCACAACCCTACCTGGCGCTGTACTTTGTTTAATAGTGAAATAATGGGGCAGATTTACTGTTGCAAAAATGACAGAATTCTGGTGCACATGCTTTACACCACACTTATTAAGAATTTATTACACTATTTCTGTTGCAGTGGTCAAGGAGGAGTGGCTTGCCAGTTAATGGGTGCAAATGTGACCGAAAATTGCAACAGAATTGTATAAACTTAGATTAGATAGTCCAAAAGTGTGCCAGTCTGATAAATCTGGCGCATTTTTAGACTGTCTAGTCTAAGTTTACACTGTCTAAATCTTTTATCATATCTTTAGTAATTCAGTCCCATTGTGTTTATTTTATTTTAATGTTGTTAGCCATTTATAGCTATTATATAAAAAATTTCTGAACTTCCTGGGGTTAGCCACATTGGCATATAAACTCTCCCTTCTTGTATTACCAGTATCTGTGTAAACAGCCAAATAGGATAAGTGAACTTTATGGCTGTTGCAATGAATGGAAGTTAAAAGAGTTGTGTGATTTCATGATATTGATGACCTATCTTCAGGATACGTAATCAATATCAGATTGGTAGGGGTACGACTACTGGCACCCCCACCGATTAGCTGTTTTCAATGGGCTGCAGTGCTACTGAGATCTTTTCAGTGTTTACTTGCGCACCATCTACATTATAGTGGCGGTGCAGGGCAATTACAGGTTCCTCTCCAATTCAGTTGAATTCTTAATATTGTGAAACGGGAATACCCCTGTAAGGTCAGTAGACTAACACAGTGTCTAGGATGAGTACAGCCCCTTTCCAAGAGACTAGGGAGTTAAAATCCTGCCTTATCTAGGCCTCCAAAAGTACAACGGACCTGTAATTAAATCTGATGTCATCTAGTAAAAACAAGATGACTCTGCTAATTCTGTCACAGTCTACACAGAAAAATGTCAGTCAATTTGTTGTTCTCTAAAGGCCAGTATAAAACATGTATTATGTGGATAGACATATAAAAAAGTGTACAGTGAAATTTTTTTTTTTTTAAATCAATATACTGTATATTTATAATAAAAGGCTGATTTAACTCAATATGTAATTTTGTAATGGTACTATACGTTCCCCTTAAGGAGTTATAGTAGTGTATGGCCCATGAAACCTAATAGTCACATCAATAAGGTATGGTGTAAAGCTCTTACAGTGGATCTGGCTGTTCACCATATTGCTCTTGGCAATGAGAACTAACAATGAATGATCCTGATGATATAAATACTATTGATTATGTTCCTTATGGACATGCAGAGCAAAGACTAGCTACCACATATGTGAAATACAGCAGTGTATTGAGACAGCTGGTAACCAAACCATTGATTATGAAGAATCATGGCAGTGTCAAGCAGAAATCACAAATCACAGTTTGGATAAGGTAAAGTTTCATCAGTCGTCCAAAGTTCCTAAAACCACAAAATCTGGGCTTTGAAGAGACATGGTTAATGTGCTCCTCTAGGCTGGGCTGGAAAATACAGTATAGGGTATGTGTGTGCGCAAATCTATATGTCGCAATAATCTGCAACCAGATGTGGCTAAACTACAACTCACAAAGGCATGCTGAGAATTGTAATTAAAGGGATTCCTCAGGCATTTTATTTAATCAGTAGTTGGCACTAACCTGTGAAAGGAAGATGTTTTAGATAGTACTTACCCGTCCCTCATTCTGCTGATGCTGCCATCTCTACTGCACTCACACAGGCTGTGGGCTCTTCTGACCGGGTCCTGACCACAGGAGAACGCTTCTTTTCCTGTTCAACTGCAATTATTCCTATAGTAGTACCACAGTAAACTAGTACTTAGTGAAAACTACCAATTAAATGAAATGCCCGAAAAGCCCTTTAAGCAACACCTGAAGAGCCACAGGTTGACCACTGTTTAATTTCCAGTATATACTGTACCCCAAAACTAGAACTATTGGCATCACTTAAAGGGTTTTTCCAGTTTTATATGAATAAAGCTCAATCTTTATATAATGAAATGTTCTGCAAACTTCTAATATGCTCATTTTCAGTACCTCACTGCCTCTGCCTGCAATGCTGTCCATTGAGAAGCTGCAAAATAGCTTTCCCCTCAGAAGAAGTACAATCTCTCTAGTGCCACCCATAGGTGGTGTAGGAAGGTACAGGGGTCCGTCGTTTCCGGAAGGTATGTATCACGGAGGTTCCTGGCCTCTGTGAAGTAAGAGCCGGTATTTTCAGGTGTCAGCGGCAGCTAATGCTAATTGACACGTTACTATTTTAGTATGGCTGTATAGCTGACCCGGGACGGCTCTTACTGGGAGTAGTCAAAGTGATGGGTGGGTGGCTACTCCCCACGTTCCAGGCCAGGTCTTGGTTTGGGCTATAAAACACAGGCAGCACTGTCAGGTAGTGTGGATTACTCCTCTCTGACAGTGGAGCTCTGTCAGTTTCTGTGTTGGGGCCTGGGAGTTTGGCCCTGGATTAAGGCCTGCTACCTTGTTTATGTGAAAGCAGGTGGAATCTGCTTTGTCCAAGGACTTCTGCTTTGCTGCCTGGTGTGAATGAACACCAGAATCAAGGTGACTGTTTTCCTTGAAACTGACTTTTTGTTTTGTCACTTACTTCATGTGTTGTTGCCTCTATACTGCATCCTCTAACCTGCCTACCAGAGCGAATCTCCACAGTGGCTACCTCCTAAGTTAGTTTCTGACACTTAAAGAGGACCTTTCACTTGTAAAAACTATGTGAACTAAGTATGCTGCCATATAGAGCGGCGCCCGGGGATCTCACTGCACTTACTATTATCCCCGGGCGCCGCTCCGTTCTCCCGTTATAGGCTCCGGTACCTTTGCTCCTTAAGTTATAGTAGGCAGGTCTTCCCTTGTCCTGTGGGCGTCTCCTTCTCCTAGGCTGCAGCGCTGGCCAATCGCAGCGCACAGCTCACAGCCTAAGTGCAGTGAGATCCCCGGGCGCCACTCTAAATGGCAGCATACTTAGTTCACATAGTTTTTACAAGTGAAAGGTCCTCTTTAATACAACTTTTAAACATCTCAACTCACAACCACTGAGCAATATATATCTATGCACAATGTACAGTATATAAGGTATCCATGGTGGTCTAGAGTTCTACCCTTCTATACATAAGTCCAGTCAGATGTGAGAAGCGGGAGCTTCACTGCTCTCCAACTGGGATACTGAAATAAATGTCTTCAATGCCATTGATCCCTAGATATACTGACATTAACTCCACCAATAAACTAGACCACAAGGTATACTGACATTTACCCTCTCACTATCCCAGACCACCAGGAATACTGACATTAAATGTCTACAAATTAAAAAAATGTCCCCAAGCCAGGATTTGTCATAATTAATAAAATAATATATATTTACCTATTTTATCCCCTGCCACTTCCAGTGCTACACAACATCATTTCACTGGCAGCACTTGAAACAGCAGGAGATGAAATGGGAGAGTATACATTCTTTTATATTTTTTACAACAATTTCTGGCTTGAGGATAAGGACAGAAAACCCAAGAACACTATTAGGTTGCTTTTACACGTGCAGATTTTTTTTCTGAACTTTCTGAAACTGAAATTTTGTTTCATCCATTTGAATGGGGATGGAAGCATGCACATGAATTCACTTTAGGGAACTACTACACTGCGCCGTCGTGATGTGGTCATCATGTGGTTAAGTCCCGCAGCATCTTATTTCCCAATAGAAGTCAATGGGAAAATAGGTTTCTGAGATAGACTTGGCACTTGGCAAAGTTGTGATGACTGCACCTGATTTACATAAGGTTGACTGCACGTAAAACAGGTCCACGTGCGGACAGGTTGGGTGAACAGCCTGTCGGATCCGTCCTGCCGCTAGCGAACGTGTGCCCCTGGACTGCCGCTCCATCCCCATTGACTATAATTGGGGCGGGGCGGAGTTCTGGCAGAGAATAAAACATGTAAACTAACTATACAGACATGTAGAGCGGCGCCCAGGGATCCCCCTGCACTTACTGTTATACCTGGGCGCCGCTCCGTTCGCCCGGTATAGCCTCCGGTATCTTCATAGTTAGGCTCCACCCAGGGGAACCTGATGGCATCTCTTTCTCCTATGCTGTAGCGCTGGCCAATCACAGCGCTCAGCTCATAGCCTGAGAGAAAAAAAAACCTCTCAGGCTATGAGCTGAGTGCTGCGATTGGCCAGCGCTACAGCATAGGAGAAAGACACCGTCAGGTTCTGCCTAATATGACTCCGTCAGATCTGCCTAATATGTCTCCAGCTTACTCAAACCAAAGACCACGTCAAGTTATCTGTAAATACTTGGACTATTCGGATAAAGAGGACATTTTGCGGGCCTACAGAACGAGAGGGGAGCCGCTGATCCTGAGGGGCCACAAGACGCTCCTTTTTGCTGACTACTCTGCTGAAGTCACAAGGAAAAGGAGAGCCTTTAGCGGTGTTTGTTCAGGTCTGCATAAAATGGGGAAGACAGAAACATGCAATGCGACAATTAACTGCAATATAGAGTACAAAATTGCATAATAATAACAAGTGCTACACTATAAGTGCGAGATACTTGGCAAATCGTTTTGTACAAAATTATTTGAGCCCGTCTGCCGAGCGTCAAGGCGATCTCTGTTAGATGGGTTCCTATGCTAAATTCTACCTGTTAGGTGCCATGACGGCTACCATACACTTCAGGCAGTGTAGGTTCCACATTCCTACGCTAAATTTTACCTGTTAGGTGCCATGATGGCTACCATACACTTCAGGAAGTGTAGGTTACACAGCAGGCCCACTCCACGACACCACCGGCGCCAAATGGCTACCAAGGACTGCAGTGAGAGTCCACAAACCATCTCACTCCTGGTGCCATGGCTTCAGTGAGTGAGGTGGAGCAGGCCTGACTATGTACTAACACCAGGGCTTTTTTTCTCAGAGAAAAGGTGGACCGCCCTCTACCGCCCCTAAGACCGCCCCCTAACCACCCCCTAGGACCGCCCCTAAAACCGCCCCTTTAGAGAACAGGGATGCAAGTAAAATTTGGGGGGGGGGGGGGGGGCTATAAAAGTCCAGCCCAGCAAAGAAACCCCCCAGATGGGGATGGCACTGTTAATGGGGGATCTGGGGATGGCTACTGTTATCGGAATGCAGGCCGGCCGGGCAGACGAGCGGCAGCGTCACTGACTGACGTCACGTGCCTGCGCCGCCTACTTTATGAATGAAGTAGGCGGCGCAGGCACGTGACGTCAGTCAGTGACGCTGCCGCTCGTCTGCCCGGCCGGCCTGCATTACGATAACAGTAGTCCTGTGAGTACAATATATTGAAAGTTATACTACTGAGGGGCAGCATGAATCATTATTCATTTAATTACACATTTTATAAGTCTCTACTGGAGCTGCGGGGCCGGAGCACAGTGAACATACCGGCCCATAGCTCCTCCTCCCAGTCCCTCCCCGCTGATACATCGCAGGCTGCGATGTCAAAAGGTGGCGGAGCGTCGTTCCGGTGCGTTCCGCCAGAAAAAAAGCCCTGACTAACACTAATTAAAATCAGCCTATAGGGCAGACAGGGTGGTCAGGAGTGCATGACTGAGGAGGCAGCCACACCTCCAGTATAAACTGCAAAGAAAAACAAAAAAAGGGGGTCAGTCAGCACATACCAAACCGCAGAAGCACATGCATAAAATGGGGGTCAAGTTTCAACTCATTTACCCGGCAGTTTTGAAAGTGATTCAAGGTGATGGTACAACCTGCCAATTTGTGGAACCAAAAGAAGCAGAAACCTATTTACGACTCCTAGAAGATGGAGAAGTAGTAATGAAAGAAGCTGAAACCAGACGGAGGACCTTTGAAGCGGCGCGCGGGCGTCAAGATTTGAACCGTATCCCCGCAGGTTCCCAGTCAAGTGTTCGTAATTCTCCCAAAGAGAAAAGACCTTCAGCCAGACATCATCTTGCCAACTACTGAAGATTAAAAGGACTGTCCTGTGTGGGGTAGGAAAATGTTGTTGTGATATAAGTTGAAGGAATGGCAGTGAGGCTATTGCTGCAAGTACCAGAAAAAAGGAAGGTCACTAGACGATATGTTATTGTCTGATGTTTTTTCTATGTTCTACCATTTTGTTTTTTCAGTTTATTATACTCTAAGCTTTTGGTTTTACACTCTGCAATTATGGGATCAACATATCGGTGGCCTGACCGTGGAGGGGGGAGCCCTGCTGGGAGGTGACCCCTTCTTGAGTGGTGTCCCTTATGAGGGACATCATCTTTCTTACATGTATACAACTTCTGGACATGGCTCTACCTGCAGCTGCACATCATGAGAATTGTTTCATGGAATGTTAAGGGGTTGCATTCCCCGAACAAGCGTATGAAAATTCTGCGTCACCTAAAGCGATTGAAGGCGGATATTGCACTGCTGCAGGAGACCCATCTACAGAAGGATGACTTCCCTAGAATGGAAAAACTATGGGTAGGTGAGGTACAGGGTTCTGAGGCAGTAGGTAGAAAAGCGGGTGTCTTGATCCTCATAGCGCGTCACCTCTCTCACGTGACCCACTCTATGGAAGGATGGTACATATTCAAATATCTGGCACTTTTGGCGACTATAGCTTGTACAACATTTACGCTCCTAATCACAACCAGAGAGCTTTTATTGAGGGTGTGAGTCATAGGATACTTAATGATTCTCATCAAAAAAAGTTAATTGAGGGAGACTTCAATTTAGTCATGAACACACAGGAGGATAGGAAAAGTGGCAAAACCCAAAAGCAGCAGGTAACATTGTCAGATTTCACCACTAATACTTCTCTTCAAGACTGTTGGAGGCTTTTCCACCTGCAGGATAGAGAATTCACGCATTACTCACATGTTCATGATAGTTGGTCTAGAATTGATTATGTTTTCATATCCCCTGGGGTTCTGCCGAGAGTCTCTGTTGTTGTCATTTCAGACATGGTAATATCTTCTCCTAGATCTTACAGATCAGTATCCCAGGGGGAATGAATATATTTGGAGATTCCCTGACTTCCTGTTACGGAATGAAAACTTCCATAAATTACTACAGGGATGGTGGATGGAGTTTGTGGACGATAACAAAGGCCATATTCAGTCGCCAATGCTATTTTGGGAGACTGGTAAGGCGATACTCCGAGGGCGTCTGTTGGCATACACATCCTCCATTAGGAAACTAGCAAGAGAACGCTTTCAAAAAGCCAGCAAGTCTCTTAGGTCCTCTTATGTGGACTTTCTCTCCGCTCAGACCCCAGAGGCAAAAGGTAAATGGGTGTTGGCGCAGAGGGAGTTTGATATTTGGGCTGATAAGCAGGAGAGTTTCAGGAAAACTAAATTTGACATTGAAATGCACAAATTTGGGCACAAATCAGGACGATTGCTAGCATCTCTAGCAAAAGGCAAGCGCCCAAGGACCCAAATACACTGCATTAAGGGAAGGGATGGGGCTAGGGAGCGCAGACCGCAGCAGATAACTAACCTTCTAGGAGATTACTTTGATCGCTTCTACCAGAGGAGAGAGAGGGAGATTTGGGAAAGGGTAGGGCATTTTTGGAGGCCTTATCCCTCCCAAAAATTTCGGAACAACAACTCACAAATTTAAATGCCCCAATTACGGCGGTGGAAATTCAGTCCACTATAAAAGCTTTCCCCTCTGGCAAAGTACCTGGTCCTGATGGATACTCTGCTGATTTTTACAAGGCCCTAAATACTCAAAAATCTCCTGTGCTCGCTACACTCTATTCTTCTATAGTAGAAGGACAAACTATCTCTGAACATATGAACACAGTTTTGATTACCTTAACCTCTTCAGGACACATGACGTACCGGTACATCATGATGTCCTGGTACTTAAGGACACATGACGTACCGGTACGTCATGTGTTGTTCCGATCACTGCCGCCCGGCCGGCTGTGATCGGAACAAGGTGCCTGCTCAAATCATTGAGCAGGCACCTCGGCTAAATGCGCGGGGGGGGGGTCGACGATCGCAACAAACCGCAGGTCAATTCAGACCTGCGGTTTGTTGCGCTTTCAGCAGTTTCTGATCCCCGTGGTCCCCGACCGCGGGGATCAGAAACTTTATATGCCTAAAATATAGTTTTATTCAACCCCCCCTGCACCCCCGAATGATTTTATGGTGGCGGGAGGTGCAGGGGGAGGGTTGCGGGCGGTGCGGGAGGTGCGGGAGGCGGGCGGTGCGAAAGGCGGGATCGCGATCCCCCGCCCGCCTCCCCTTGAATAATCGTTGGTGGCCAGTGGGTATACCAGGGTGTCAACACATTGCTGACACCCTGGTATAAACGGCTGACATCTGTGATGCGATGTCAGCCGTTTAACCCTTTCCATACCGCCGTCCATATGGACCGCTGTATGGAAAAGGTTAACAGCTCAGGGAGCCTGCTGTGCCTTTGCAGCCCCCTGATGGAGAGGGAGAGAGCCCCCAGACAGCCCCCCTCCTTACCCTTCCCCGTCTGCGCAGTTCTGGCCACTACTGAGCAGACGGGGAAGGTTCCCATGGCAACAGGACGCCTTCTCAGGCATAGATCTGTTCAGACAAAGTGTAAGTAAAATACAGTACAGTACACTATATATTGTACTGTACTGTATTATACAGACATCAGACCCACTGGATCTTCAAGAACCAAGTGGGTCTGGGTCAAAAAAAAGTGAAAAAAAGTGAAAAAAAAAGTAAAAGTCAAAAAACGCATTTATCACTGATTAAAAATGAAAATTTTTTTATTCCCTACACATGTTTGGTATCACCGCGTCCGTAACGACCTGATCTATAAAACGGTCATCTTACTTTACCCGAAAGGTGAACGCCATAAAAATAAAAAATAAAAAACTATGATGAAATTGAAATTTTGCCCACCTTACTTCCCAAAAAAGGTAATAAAAGTGATCAAAAAAGTTGCATGTATGCCAAAATTGTGACAATCAAACCTCAAAAATCATACCCTACCCAAGATAATCGCCCAAAAACTGAAAAAACTATGGCTCTTAGACTATGGAAACACTAAAACATGATTTTTTTGTTTCAAAAATGAAATCAGTGTGTAAAACGTACATAAATAAAAAAAAGTATACATATTAGGTATAGCCGCATCCATATCGACCGGCTCTATAAAAATATCACATGACCTAACCCCTCAGGTGACCACCGTAAAAAAATAAAAATAAAAACGGTGTAAAAAAAGCAATTTTTTGTCATCTTACGTCACAAAAAGTGTAATAGCAAGCGATCAAAAAGTCATATGCACCCCAAAATAGTGCCAATCAAACAGTCATCTTATCCCGCAAAAAATGAGACCCTACTTAAGATAATCGCCCAAAAACTGAAAAAACTATGACTCTTAGACTATGGAGACACTAAAACTTTTTTTGTTTTAAAAATGAAATCATTGTGTAAAACTTACATAAATAAAAAAAATTGTATACATATTAGGTATCTCCGCGTCTGTGACAACCTGCTCTATAAAATTACCACATGATCTAACCTGTCAGATGAATGTTGTAAATAACAAAAAAAAAACGGCGCCAAAAAAAAGCTATTTCTTGTTACCTTGCCGCACAAAAAGTGTAATATAGAGCAACCAAAAATCATATGTACCCTAAACTAGTACCAACAAAACTGCCACCCTATCCCGTAGTTTCTAAAATGGGGTCACTTTTTTGGAGTTTCTACTCTAGGGGTGCATCAGGGGGGCTTCAAATGGGACATGGTGTCAAAAAAAACAGTCCAGCAAAATATGCCTTCCAAAAACCGTATGGCATTCCTTTCCTTCTGCGCCCTGCCGTGTGTCCGTACAGCAGTTTACGACCACATATGGGGTGTTTCTGTAAACTACAGAATCAGGGCCATAAATAATGAGTTTTGTTTGGCTTTTAACCCTTGCTTTGTAACTGGAAAAAAAATATTAAAAATGGAAAATCTGCCAAAAAAGTGAAATTTTGAAATTGTATCTCTATTTTCCATTAAATCTTGTGCAAAACCTAAAGGGTTAACAAAGTTTGTAAAATCTGTTTTGAATACCTTGAGGGGTGTAGTTTCTTAGATGGGGTCACTTTTATGGAGTTTTTACTCTAGGGGTGCATCAGGGGGGCTTCAAATGGGACATGGTGTAAAAAAAAACAGTCCAGCAAAATCTGCCTTCCAAAAACCGTATGGCATTCCTTTCCTTCTGCGCCCTGCCGTGTGCCCGTACAGTAGTTTACGGCCACATATGGGGTGTTTCTGTAAACGGCAGAGTCAGGGCAATAAAGATACAGTCTTGTTTAGCTGTTAACCCTTGCTTTGTTAGTGGAAAAAATGGGTTAAAATGGAAAATTAGGCAAAAAAATGAAATTCTCAAATTTCATCCCCATTTGCCAATAACTCTTGTGCAACACTTAAAGGGTTAACGAAGTTTTTAAAATCTGTTTTGAATACCTTGAGGGGTGTAGTTTCTAGAATGGGGTTATTTTTGGGTGGTTCCTATTATGTAAGCCTTGCAAAGTGACTTCAGAGCTGTAGTGGTCCCTAAAAATTGGGTTTTTGTACATTTCTGAAAAATTTCAAGATTTGCTTCTAAACTTCTAAGCCTTGTAACATCCCCAAAAAATAAAATATAATTCCCAAAATAATTCAAACATGAAGTAGACATATGGGGAATGTAAAGTCATCACAATTTTTAGGGGTATTACTATGTATTACAGGAGTAGAGAAACTGAAACTTTGAAATTTGCAAATTTTTAAAAAAATTTGGTAAATTAGGTATTTTTTTTATGCAAAAAAATTACTTTTTTTGACTTCATTTTACCAGTGTCATGAAGTACAATATGTGATGAAAAAACAATCTCAGAATGGCCTGGATAAGTCAAAGCGTTTTAAAGTTATCACCACTTAAAGTGACACTGGTCAGATTTGCAAAAAATGGCCTGGTCCTTAAGGGGTTAATTCACAAAAAAGGGAAGGATCCTGAGGACCCTTCCTCTTACAGACCAATCTCTCTGATTAACCATGATATGAAATTGTTATCAAAATTTTTATCCAATAGGCTGGCGGTTATCCTCCCTTCTCTAATCTCACCCCAACAAGTGGGCTTTATAAAGGGGAGGTCTGCGGTCATTAATATTAGAAAGGTCTTTTTGGCACTTTCATTGGCTGGATCCCCGAAATATACTGGGAAAAACCCGGCTATTGTCACGCTAGATACAGAAAAAGCGTTTGACAGCATAGGTTGGCACTGGCTTGATCAGGTCCTTGACGTTATGGGCTTCCAAGGTCTCTTTCGCTCAGTCTTATCGGGAATGTTTACAAACCCCAAGGCCAGGGTCTCTGTGGCAGTATTCTTTTCTAACAGCTTTACTTTACAGAGAGGAACTAGGCAGGGATGCCCCTTGTCCCCCCTCCTTGATCTAGCGATTGAGCCACTGGCTAGATGTTTAGACTCACCCGCAATGTATGAGGGCTTGACAGTGGGCCCTCACAATGTGGGCCCTCACAATATGTGCCTGGCCTTATTTGCGGACGACATTGTCTTATTCATGGCGGATCCTATTGCCGACTTAGCCAAAATAATGCAAACGCTCTCGGCTTTTGGCTCAATCTCAGGACTGCAAATAAATTATACCAAAAGTGAAATTCTCTTTTTGCGAAGTGCTGGTTCAGGAGGAGGAGAGTAAACAGTGGAGAATATACCAGTCGCAAAGTCATTTATCAAATATCTAGGCATCAAGATAGATAAAACCTTGGAATCCATCTACAGGCTAAACTATGTCCCTTTAATAAATAGTATCATAAATGAGCTACGACAATGGCACAACCTCCCTTTATCCTTAATGGGCCAAAATCATCTCCTCAAAATGATGTCAATGTCTAAACTATTATATCCCCTACAAACTATCCCTATTCTCTTAAAACATGCTGACATAAATAGGATAAACAAGGCTTTCACAACCTTTCTTTGGCACGGCAAGCGCCCAAGAATTAGTTTGCGTAAGCTAATGGCCCCTAAGGAATTGTGTGGTATAGCTTTCCCAGATGTAAGAGGTTATAACCTGGCTTTGTATGGCAGGATTCATTGCTGATTGGATAAATGGCACTGGCTTTTATTCTGCCTTGCCCTTCGAAGCTGGTTTCTGCGCTCCCTGGTCCTTGGTAGCCCTATTACACGCGAGATTGATTAGCATTCCCGCTTGAATTAAAAACTCTGTCCTCATCAAGGATACCATTGCTACATCGAGAATTCTGAGAAAAAAGTTTTGGTTATCATATAGGATATCTAAACACCTTCCATTGTGGAATAACCCGGAGTTTCCACAAGGATATACAAATAGTCAATGCAAAGAATGGGCATTAAAGGGAATCCTACAGGTCAAGCACTTGCTACATCCTGTGGAGCCCAGATGGCTTGGGGAGTCGGAATTGATAGATAAGTTCTCTCTAACCCCTTTTCAAACTATACAATATGCTCAAGTAAAGGCAGCCATATACTCAAATCTACTAATGGTTCACAAGGAAATAAAGCATAACATTTTTGACAAAATATTGGAGCTGAGGGAGGGAGAACTTCAGTCTCCCACTTATATTACAGATTGCGAACTGAAGAACTATTAAATGATAGAGAAGGAAGTTTTCAAAAATGGGAAGAGCAGCTGGGTTTAGTAAACATTACCCAATTGATGCATAAGGAATGGTTGCGAGTTAGGAAGCATATAATAAGTGAGGTATGGAGAGACACTCAGTTTAGAATTATCCATAGGGCCATCTTTGGTTTTAATGTACCTTCTCACCCGCTCAAACCCGACCGTATAACACACTGTCCTAAATGTCATATAGGTCATACAGACGTTTTTCATGGACTTTGGACGTGTTCCAGTAGTAGACAGCTCTGGTCTGAGGTAGGTGATATGGTGGAGGAATTATGGGGGAGAAAATTGAGATTGACCCCAATGTTGTTCCTTTTTCACTGTGAAGGGGAAGAAAATGATGGGGGAAGCCTTCCTGATCTTTTTCACTCAATTTGTATGGTTGTTAACCACTTCAGCCCCCAGTGCTTAAACACCCTGAAAGACCAGGCCACTTTTTACACTTCTGACCTACACTACTTTCACCGTTTATTGCTCGGTCATGCAACTTACCACCCAAATGAATTTTACCTCCTTTTCTTCTCACTAATAGAGATTTCATTTGGTGGCATTTCATTGCTGCTGACATTTTTACTTTTTTTGTTATTAATCGAAATTTAACGATTTTTTTGCCAAAAAATGACATTTTTCACTTTCAGTTGTAGAATTTTGCAAAAAAAACTACATCCATATATAAATTTTGCTCTAAATTTATTGTTCTACATGTCTTTGATAAAAAAAAAATGTTTGGGTAAAAAAAAAATGGTTTGGGTAAAAGTTATAGCGTTTACAAACTATGGTACAAAAATGTGAATTTCCGCTTTTTGAAGCAGCTCTGACTTTCTGAGCACCTGTCATGTTTCCTGAGGTTCTACAATGCCCAGACAGTACAAACACCCCACAAATGACCCCATTTAGGAAAGTACACACCCTAAGGTATTCGCTGATAAGCATAGTGAGTTCATAGAACTTTTTATTTTTTGTCACAAGTTAGCGGAAAATGATGATTTTTTTTTTTTTTCTTACAAAGTCTCATATTCCACTAACTTGTGACAAAAAATAAAAAGTTCTATGAACTCACTATGCCCATCAGCGAATACCTTGGGGTCTCTTCTTTCCAAAATGGGGTCACTTGTGGGGTAGTTATACTGCCCTGGCATTCTAGGGGCCCAAATGTGTGGTAAGGAGTTTGAAATCAAATTCTGTAAAAAATGACGAGTGAAATCCGAAAGGTGCTCTTTGGAATATGGGCCCCTTTGCCCACCTAGGCTGCAAAAAAGTGTCACACATCTGGTATCTCTGTATTCAGGAGAAGTTGAGGAATGTGTTTTGGGGTGTCTTTTTACATATACCCATGCTGGGTGAGATAAATATCTTGGTCAAATGCCAACTTTGTATAAAAAAATGGGAAAAGTTGTCTTTTGCCAAGATATTTCTCTCACCCAGCATGGGTATATGTAAAATGACACCCCAAAACACATTCCCCAACTTCTCCTGAGTACGGAGATACCAGATGTGTGACACTTTTTTGCAGCCTAGGTGGGCAAAGGGGCCCATATTCCAAAGAGCACCTTTCGGATTTCACAGGTCATTTTTTACAGAATTTGATTTCAAACTCCTTACCACACATTTGGGCCCCTAGAATGCCAGGGCAGTATAACTACCCCACAAGTGACCCTATTTTGGAAAGAAGAGACCCCAAGGTATTCGCTGATGGGCATAGTGAGTTCATGGAAGTTTTTATTTTTTGTCACAAGTTAGTGGAATATGAGACTTTGTATAAAAAAAAATAAAAAAAAAAAAATCAGCATTTTCCACTAACTTGTGACAAAAAATAAAAAATTCTAGGAACTCGCCATGCCCCTCACGGAATACCTTGGGGTGTCTTCTTTCCAAAATGGGGTCACTTGTGGGGTAGTTATACTGCCCTGGCATTTTCCAGGGGCCCTAATGTGTGGTAAGTAGGTAAATGACCTGTGAAATCCTAAAGGTGCTCTTTGGAATATGGGCCCCTTTGCCCACCTAGGCTGCAAAAAAGTGTCACACATGTGGCATCGCCGTATTCAGGAGAAGTTGGGGAATGTGTTTTGGGGTGTCATTTTACATATACCCTTGCTGGGTGAGAGAAATATCTTGGCAAAAGACAACTTTTCCCATTTTTTTATACAAAGTTGGCATTTGACCAAGATATTTATCTCACCCAGCATGGGTATATGTAAAATGACACCCCAAAACACATTCCCCAACTTCTCCTGAGTACGGCGATACCAGATGTGTGACACTTTTTTGCAGCCTAGATGCGCAAAGGTGCCCAAATTCCTTTTAGGAGGGCATTTTTAGACATTTGGATACCAGACTTCTTCTCACGCTTTGGGGCCCCTAGAATGCCAGGGCAGTATAAATACCCCACATGTGACCCCATTTTGGAAAGAAGACACCCCAAGGTATTCAATGAGGGGCATGGCGAGTTCATAGAAATTTTTTTTTTTTGGCACAAGTTAGCGGAAATTGATATTTTTAATTTTTTTCTCACAAAGTCTCCCGTTCCGCTAACTTGGGACAAAAATTTCAATCTTTCATGGACTCAATATGCCCCTCACGGAATACCTGGGGGTGTCTTCTTTCCGAAATGGGGTCACATGTGGGGTATTTATACTGCCCTGGCATTCTAGGGGCCCTAAAGCGTGAGAAGAAGTCTGGAATATAAATGTCTAAAAATTTTTACGCATTTGGATTCCGTGATGGGTATGGTGAGTTCATGTGAGATTTTATTTTTTGACACAAGTTAGTGGAACATGAGACTTTGTAAGAAAAAATAATAATAATTCCGCTAACTTGGGCCAAAAAAATGTCTGAATGGAGCCTTACAGAGGGTGATCAATGACAGGGGGGGTGATCAATGACAGGGGGGGTGATCAATGACAGGGGGGGTGATCAATGACAGGGGGGGTGATCAATGACAGGGGGGTGATCAATGACAGGGGGGTGATCAGGGAGTCTATATGGGGTGATAACCACAGTCATTGATCATGCCCCTGTAAGGCTTCATTCAGACGTCCGTATGCGTTTTGCGGATCCGATCCATCTATCAGTGCATCCGTAAAAATCATGCGGACATCTGAATGGAGCTTTACAGGGGGGTAATCAATGACAGGGGGGGTGATCAATGACAGGGGGGTGATCAGGGAGTCTATATGGGGTGATAACCACAGTCATTGATCATGCCCCTGTAAGGCTTCATTCAGACGTCCGGATGCGTTTTGCGGATCCGATCTATCTATCAGTGCATCCGTAAAAATCATGCGGACATCTGAATGGAGCTTTACAGGGGGGTAATCAATGACAGGGGGGTGATCAGGGAGTCTATATGGGGTGATAACCACAGTCATTGATCATGCCCCTGTAAGGCTTCATTCAGACGTCCGGATGCGTTTTGCGGATCCGATCCATCTATCAGTGCATCCATAAAAATCATGCGGACATCTGAATGGAGCTTTACAGGGGGGTAATCAATGACAGGGGGGTGATCAGGGAGTCTATATGGGGTGATAACCACAGTCATTGATCATGCCCCTGTAAGGCTTCATTCAGACGTCCGGATGCGTTTTGCGGATCCGATCCATCTATCAGTGCATCCGTAAAAATCATGCGGACATCTGAATGGAGCTTTACAGGGGGGTAATCAATGACAGGGGGGTGATCAGGGAGTCTATATGGGGTGATCACCACTGTCATTGATCATGCCCCTGTAAGGCTTCATTCAGACGTCCGGATGCGTTTTGCGGATCCGATCCATCTATCAGTGGATCCGTAAAAGTCATGCGGACGTCTGAATGGAGCTTTACAGGGGGGTAATCAATGACAGGGGGGTAATCAATGACAGGGGGGTAATCAATGACAGGGGGGTGATCAGGGAGTCTATATGGGGTGATCACCACAGTCATTGATCATGCCCCTGTAAGGCTTCATTCAGACGTCCGGATGCGTTTTGCGGATCCGATCCATCTATCAGTGGATCCGTAAAAATCATGCGGACGTCTGAATGGAGCTTTACAGGGGGGTAATCAATGACAGGGGGGTAATCAATGACAGGGGGGTGATCAGGGAGTCTATATGGGGTGATAACCACAGTCATTGATCATGCCCCTGTAAGGCTTCATTCAGACGTCCGGATGCGTTTTGCGGATCCGATCCATCTATCAGTGCATCCGTAAAAATCATGCGGACATCTGAATGGAGCTTTACAGGGGGGTAATCAATGACAGGGGGGTGATCAGGGAGTCTATATGGGGTGATAACCACAGTCATTGATCACGCCCGTGTAAGGCTTCATTCAGACGTCCGGATGCGTTTTGCGGATCCAATCCATCTATCAGTGGATCCGTAAAAATCATGCGGACGTCTGAATGGAGCTTTACAGGGGGTTGATCAATGACAGGGGGGTAATCAATGACAGGGGGGCAGGGCTGGGACAAGGTCCACCACCAACAGAGGCTGAGCTGCCCAAGTGCGCCCCCCCCCCCCCTCTTGCCTGCGCCCAGGGCCGGTGCAAGGTTTTTTACCAACACAAGCGAACCTACATTTTGGCGCCCCCGACCCCCCCCGACCCCTTCAGCTCACCTGGGGGAAGGGGGGGTGCGCCAAAATGTAGGTTCGTCCCATAAGACGCACCTAGGTTTTAAAGGAGGATAATAGGAAACAATATTTTTCATTCCACCTCAGGTCAGACCAGCCATCAGACCTCAGCTCACAGGCACAGCCCCAATGCCTCAGATCAGACCCCCATGTCAGCCATCAGCCCTGCATGTCATATTTCTCCCCGTCCATGGCACAGACAGACTACAGTCATTGTCTCCGGCCCATCATGTAACCCCATCCTCACCCATGTCACATTTCTCCCCCTCCATTTGATTGCTCTGACACCTAAAGAAATTTTTTTTTTTTTTTAAAACCTGATGTTTCTCCAGACGATCTTATGCTAAAAGTCATGGTAATAGAGTCTCAAAGGTCTATAGAAGCAGGTACACTATTTTTACAAACCTTTGAGACTCTATTAACACTACTATCAACATCAGGTCATTTAGAGAAACAGCAGGTTTTTTTAATTATGTTTTTCCTTTAGGTGTTAAAACATAACTTTCATTTGATTGCTGTAACACCTAAAGGAAAAATCTTTTTAAAAACCTGCTGTGTCTCTAGATGACTTTATGTTGATAGTAGTGTTAATAGAGCCTCAAAGGTCTGTAAAAATAGGGTAACTGCTTCTACAGACCTTTCAGACTCTATTACCACTGCTATCGACATAAGGTCATCTTGAGAAACAGCAGGTTTTTAATTTGATTTCCTTTAGGTGTTCAAGCAATCAAATAAGTTATGTTTTAACACCTAAAGGAAAAAGATAATTTAAAAAACTTGCTCTTTCTCTAGGTGACCTTATGTTTATAGTAGTGTTAATAGAGTCTCAAGGGTCTATATAAGCAGTTACCCTATTTTTACAGACCTTTGAGACTCTATTAACACTACTATCAGCATAAGGTCATCTTCTAGAGAAACAGCAGGCTTTAAAAAAATCCCTTTAGGTGTTAGAGTAGATTGGAATCAAATGAACGTTATGTGCTAAATTTAGGGTCAGAAGCAGACAAGCAGGGTTTTGTTTAGCCTCTTGGCTATTAGTTTTTACATTCATAAAGCTCCACATTGAGCTTCCAGCAGCAGACAGATGCCAGGGCACTTCTGTGGTCACCTCACCTGGGCACATGGTCTTTGCTCAGCAGAGTCCTGCCATACATGCTGGGTAGATGCTAGAATGGATTTGTTAGAAGGAGGTCTGTGATGTCACTGGTCACATGCTCCTTCATGGTCACATGATCCACTGTGAGAACGCCTGCCTCCTGCTGTGTTCAGCTCCAGAGAGAAGGGGGTGTGAAAGGATGGACCAATGGCAGGGCAGCTAGCTAATACTGGCCAATCAGCAGCCTCCTGCTCAGGGGCGTAACTAGAAGTGACTGGGCCCCACAGCAAATTTTTGTATGGGCCCCCCCCCTTCCCCCAGAAAACTACTGATCGTTAAACAAAAACAAGCCCTCACATAGACCGAAATATAGAAAAGTAATTTTTTAAAGTAATTAAACGAAATAAAAACCATACAAGTTTAGTATCGTATTGAGCCGCAGAATAAAGACGGCATTTTTAGTGAACGCTGTGATGTGAAAACCTCAAAAATCTTGGTGGAATTGTGTGTGTTTTTTTTTTTTGTTTTGTTTTTTTAACCCACAAATATATTTTTTTCCTGCTTTCTGATACAAGACATGGTAAACTAATTGGCGGCATTTAAAAAATGCATCTTGTCCCACACAAAATAAGCCCTCATATAACTGTGAATGGAAAAATAAAAAGGTTATGGCTAATGTACAAATGAAAATGGGGCCGGTCTTTAAGGGGTAAAAGGTATCAAACTACAATGTTTTATATTGCTTGCTCTTTTTGAGAGCATCAGGGTTTTTGCACATTTTACATACACAGCTCTGCTACATGCGCACACACACACAGCTCTGGGTGGCACATTATATATCACTGTGTTGCACATTTTACATACACAGCTCCGCTGTGCACATTATACATTCCTCTGTCTCATACAGCTCTGCTACATACACCACACACACTACTGTGATGGATTCACACTATACACCTATCTTTGCTGCATTATACACATGAAGCACCCTCAGCTCTGCTACATGCACCCCACACACAGCTGCTCTGGGTAGGCAGACACACACAGCTCTGCTACATACACCACACACACTACTGTTCTGGATTCACACTATACACCTATCTTTGCTGCATTATACACATGAAGCACCCTCAGCTCTGCTACATGCACCCCACACACAGCTCTGCTACATGCACCCCACACACAGCTGCTCTGGGTAGGCAGACACACACAGCTCTGCTACAAGCTCGCTGTACATCTTGTTTGCAGATTTGACTAAATCTGCAATGTGTGAATGAGGCCATACACATCATCCCTGCATTAACCCCTAAGTACCCGGAATTGTAAGTGCTAGGGTGCTAACCTCATATGTTCAACAGTTCAAGCCAAAGTCAGGAGCAGATGAGGATCATAAAGGCGCTACCAGTCCACAGCCTGGCTCCTCCCACCCACATGACCGGTCACATGGTCATGACATCATCAAAGGTCCTGTAGCTTAGAAGGATCTCGCATCTACACTGAGCTGCAGGGCGCAGAGCCCCTATGTCTGGTATACTGGGAGGGGGGGCGCGGAGCTGAGGGATCCCCATATGTTTAGCTCTGCAGGGATAGACAGGGCACGCTGCCGGGGGAGGGGAGGGGAGGGCAGGGCGCCCGGCAGCAAGTAAGTGATAAAAAAAAAAAAAAAAAAAGTTTGTTTTTCCGCCCACCCCAGGCTGCGCCCTGAGGCTGGAGCCTCCCCAGCCTCTGTGTCGGCCCGGCCCTGCAGGGGGGTAATCAATGACAGGGGGGTGATCAGGGAGTCTATATAGGGTGATCAGGGGCTAATAAGGGGTTAATAAGTGACTAGGGGGGGGGGTAGTGTAGTGGTGCTTGGTGCTACTTTACTGAGCTACCTGTGTCCTCTGGTGGTCGATCCAAACAAAGGGGACCACCAGAGGACCAGGTAGCAGGTATATTAGACGCTGTTATCAAAACAGCGTCTAATATACCTGTTAGGGGTTAAAAAAAACACATCTCCAGCCTGCCAGCGAACGATCGCCGCTGGCAGGCTGGAGATCCACTCTATTACCTTCAGTTCCTGTGAGCGCGCGCGCCTGTGTGCGCGCGTTCACAGGAAATCTCGGCCATCGCGAGATGACGCATATATGCGTGACTCTGCGCAGGGCTGCCACCTCAGGAACGCGATCCTGCGTTAGGCGGTCCGGAGGTGGTTAAACGATGTATCTTACAGCAATGGCTGCGACCTGAAATCCCCACGTTTTGCACTATCATTACACAACTAAAACAGTTGTTTCATCTAGAACGTTTGGCGACCTTTCAGTCAAAAGAACGGTCCACTCATAAATAGTTCAAAAAAATTGAAACATTTTATTCTTAAAGGGTACCTGTCACCGGGATTTTGGGTATAGAGCTGAGGACATGGGTTGCTAGATGGCCACTAGCACATCCGCAATATCCAGTCCCCATAGCTCTGTGTGCTTTTATTGTGTATAAAAACCGATTTGATACATATGCAAATTAACCTGAGATGAGTCAGAGCTTGAAAATACGACTCTTCTCTGGTCACACAAGTAAGATATGACTCTTTTATGTTAATTTGCATATATATCAAATCGTTTTTTTTACACAATAAAAGCACACAGAGCTTTGGGGACTCGGTATTGCGGATGTGCTAGTGGCCATCTAGCAACCCATGTCCTCAGCTCTATACACAAAATCCCGGTGACAGGTTCCCTTTAAGCACATGTCAGACAATGAGTTTCGATTCATAATGAAACCATTTTCCTTAGGCCTCATGCACACGACAGTATTTTTTCCGTGTGTCTTCCTTGATTTTTGGAGGATCACCAGACAAGAAAAGTGAAAAAAAAAACGAAGTCAAGTTTGCCTTGAAAATGATAGGAAAAAAATGGACACGGATCACGGATGCGAATGACAATCTTGTGTGCCTCCGTGTTTTTTCATAGACCCATTGACTTGAATGGGTCCGCAAACCGTTGTCCGTCAAAAAAATAGAACAGGTCATATTTTTTTGACAGACTGGAAACACGGATCACAGACGCGGATGACAAACGGTGCATTTTCCGAGTTTTCCACGGACCCATTGAAAGTCAATGGGTCCGCAGAAAATCACGGAAAAACGGAACAACGGACACGGATGCACACAACGGTCGTGTGCATGAGGCCTTAACAGAATGGTATTTATTAGAACAACTGAAAGGAAGATTGGGCAGACTACAGATTAGGGACACAAACATAGTGGGATAGGTGGGTTGTTGAACAAGACCCTCTTTGGTCTTTGAAGTATTGCTACTCATACAAAGTATAAACAAAATTTGGTCAGGCAGATTGTCATATGTAACATTCCAATTCACGCAAGACACATGATATTTTTCACACTTGTTGATCCTTTGATATTGCGAGTGATGTTCTAAGGATGTTGTTTTTATTATTTTTCATACTGTGATTTTCTTGGAGATCTGTTCTAGATCTCTTTGTTTCTCTATTTATTGTGTATTTGGGTCTGCGTACCCATGTTATATTTGCTATAACTCAATACCTCTATTTGTCTAATACTGCTTCTATTGGGTGTTACGCCCTATTTGCATGTTATGAAAAAGATGAAAAAAAAAAACGCTTGACACTTCAGCTAACAAAAAATAAAAATATAAATTTTGTATAGCCACTGAGTTATTCAATAAACTGTATATGTATAGCGCCACCTGCTCTTTGTTCTTTTTCATATTTCTTTGACCTGCTCACTGAGCAGGACGCACATGCTCAGTTTCATCCTGAGTTGTGATGGGGAGAGCTGAGACACACCCCCTTAGTTGCAGCAGAAAAGACACTCCCCTTGAGCTGTCAGCTTGATACAAATCTAGCAGAGCAATGAATGGGGAGATCTCTGGATCCATGTGAGGTACAGGGCTGGTTCTAGCTTTGTTAGAAAAGTATAGTCATGTACTATGAGATGTCTGATTTTCATTTTTTACAATAATCATGGGTAATTTAAGGTACCAATACACATTAGATCTAAGTTGACCAAACCCACCAATTTTTGCCACGACTGGCTACCTCTCGAATGTGTTTAGGGATGGCAAGATAGTAGATATTGGCTCAGTCAAGCATACACGTGTATAGGGGAGTTGGGAAGAATAACCTAAGTGTACGTCCACATGGTGCATCCTAAGTGTACGTCCACATGGTGCATCCATGGGGCATTCAGGGTGCGGCCGTGCTGCGGTTGAGTACCAAAAAGCCAATAACACTGTAGCTGCCCTCAGTGGCGTAGCGTGGGGGGCCGGGGGGACAAAATTTTAGGGTTCGCCAGCAGGGCCGCAGCACCAATTAGGCAAAGTGAGGCGATCGCCCCAAGCAGCGCAGACCTGTTTACAAGTGGGGAGCAGCAGCAGGGCACAGGGAGATGAGCGCTTCCATTGTGGAAGTGCTCATCCCCATAGTCATCTGTATGGATGGATGGATGCTGCGGGGCAGGGGAGAGGCGTCTCCCTTCCCCGTTCCTCTGATAGGCTGCAGGCACTAGGCCGTCTGAGCCGTACAGCGCGGGACACAGGCCGAAAGAGGCCTGCATCGCTTCACTGAGTGTGCCATGGAGGTAAGTATAAGTATAAGTGTTTATTTTTTTATATGGTACAATACTTGTTACTGGCAAATGACTGGGGGCACTTGTTACTGGCACATGATTGGGGGGCCATCTATGGGGGGCACTTGTTACTGGCACATGATTGGGGGACACTTGTTACTGGCACATGATTGGGGGGCACTTCTTACTGGCACATGATTGGGGCACTTCTTACTGGCACATGATTGGGGGGGCCATTTATGGGGGCACTTCTTACTGTCACATTATTGAGGGGTATCTATGGGGGGCACTTTTTACTGGCACATTATTGGGGGCATCTATGGGGGCACTTCTTACTTGCACATTATTGGGGGCACTTTTTACTGGCATATTATTGGGTGACACTTCTTACTGGCACATTTTTGGGGGCACTATGAGGGCATCTACTGACGCCACAAAGAAGGGGTATTTTATATGGAGGGCTCTATATAGGGGCATTTTATACTGGGACACATTGTGGTGGGTACTATGGGGAAGGGGGGAGAGGAGTACAATGGGGTTCTCTACAGGGGCATTAAGAAGGGGTATTTTATACTGGCACATTATGGGGACATTAGCTCAACTGGGGGCATTAAAAGGGGTGTTTTTTTTGCACTGGCACACATTATAAGGGGGCATTTTTTGTACTGTCACATTATAAGGATAATTATTACTATTGGGGGCATTATGGTGGGCTTTATTACTACTAGGGGTCTATGAGGAAAATGATTATGAGTATGGGCACTATGGGAGCATTATTACTTCTGGGGCACAGTGGGGACACTTATAACTGTTGGGGGCACTGAAGGAGCACTAGTACTACCATGTGTGCTCTAGCAGATAATTCTTGCTGTTGGTGGAACTTTGGGGAGCACTATTACTGTGGGGGCACCTTGGCATAGTATCAGCTTACCACAATTATTTTTGGGGGACGTTATATTTACATTATTAGTGTCAGGGGCACTATTTGCTGGGCACAGTTATTTTAGGGCACTGTGTGCCAATAATTATTGAGGGGGCATTATCTGCATGGTACTAGTATTTTCAGGGGGTTTATCTGTTTCTACAGTATAATTGGGCAGCACAGCGGCACAGTATTGGGGATGGTAGGATGATTTCTCCAGAAGATGGGAGAATTATGGAAAAGTAGTAAACTAAGACGTCACTGGCTGTAAGAGGTATGGGGCGCTGTATTACCCTGTATGTTCTGTAGTGATGGGAGGGTGGATATAGAATTTGGCCCACACCCTGGCCCCAGACTAAAGGTCACACTGTGCGTGTTCTACTACATTATCTGTACTTAGAGAGTTATTACTGTGTTATCTGTGGTGTTACGTATGACTGCAAGTGATATCTACTGCATTATCTGTAAAAAAGGGGTGTTTTGACAGGTTGGGGGGGCACAATACTTGGCTTGCCCTGGGTGCTGGCAACCCACGCTACGCCACTGGCCACGCCTTATTTAACTAATGAACTAATGAAGACCACACTGTATAGTCGGTCTGCATTGTTAATAAATGCGCAGCACCTTCAATACTGCACGACCATTAACAATACAGACCCACTGAACAGTGCGGTCTCATTCGTTTAATTAGAGGCAGCTGTGGCCGTATGAACGCAGGAGGTACTCAACTGCAGCAAGGTCCTATCACAAGCGCGACACGACCACGACGTGTGGTCGTACCCATAGGCTTTTAGGTCTGTATTGTAATTTTAATATAATTGAAGATTTTCTTTTGCATGATGCGTCAGATTGCTCTTTTGGGTTGATTTTTTTTTATATGTTTTAGAAAATTGCATGTGTGATATTACGGATTACTTCTATTTTTATGGCATCCTGAAGCCTGAAGGAATGTCCTGATAAAGTTTTATTGGATAAACCTGAGATTTTGTTTGGTTGAAAAAGGCAACACTCTTCCTACAATACATGACAGAGATTTACAGAACCTGCAGATCTGATCTTTACAAGGTTATAAAAGCGGCATGGTCTATAACAAGCAGTCCGCTGCCGTCACAAATAATGCTTTATAGGAGGGAGTATAAATAGAGTGGGGAACATGTAAGATGGATTGGTCCCAGTACCTTTCCAGGAGGATAAACTGAGCTGCAGTAGAAATCTAAACTTTTTGCTGTTCCCAAATGTATCTACTTTCAGTAGGGTTTCCAGTCACTGCTGAAACCTATAGGGCACTAATAGCAGAATATTGAATCACTATTGAGCACTCTATAAGTATATTAAATTCATATTGTTGGCCTATATTTACTAATGTGCCTAAAAATCTGTGTTAGAAGTGCAGCCAGCCAGTAGCGCAGGGGCAACACGTGAGGTGCACGGTGGGCCGATGAGGGGCCAAATAATAACACAGTTCATCGGTTTACTCACGGTTAGCAGAAAGCCTCCCTGGGCTGGCAGCACAGTGTTGAGGTGGACAGCACGAAATCCTCCGGGGCACACTCTGTGGTAGGGAAGCATCAGCCAAGATGGTGGTTGAGGTGCCCTTGATGTTAGGGGTGCTTAGGGTGCTTGTTGCGGCTGAGTCCCTTGATGGTATTTGTCGTGACGCCAGTACCGTTAATGGTGGTACAACCAATAGTAGTAATAATGAGGTAGACAGTGGTAAGATACAACTCCCAACTTTTACTTATGTTGGTTCCAGTTGCAGTGGGTACATCAATCAAAATGCAGTCTTTTGTTAGCATTAGAGTTAATCTGTGAATCCACTGTTTATAGGCTTTCTTGGCTGGATTTAGCTTAGCCGGAAATTTCTGTATCAGTGTAATTTGGTGAGATTGCCGGTGGCTATAGTATTCTTCACCTGAATATCCAAAGGTCTTTAATGCCTGGTTGATGGCTTTTATCCTTTGGTTTTTAATCTAGTTTTTTCCTTTGTCCCTTCCTGGACTAGACTCTAACTGAGCAGAAGTGCTAGATCTGCACTGTCTCACACTCAGCATCAGACTACTAATCAGCAACCACTGACCTGCAACTAACCCCCGTCTCACTAGGCCTGACTTAAGTATGTAAAGGACCTAGGTGTTATCCCCATCTAGTGGTGGGATGTATAAATTACACCAGACCAGCCTATGAACAGGGATACAACAGATGTTGTAATACATAAAATGAAAATGCAGTTTTAAAGCTATTTTGCAGTTCCCACGTGTTCCTGAGTGGGACGCTGCAGAAGTGACGCAAAACTAGGGTTTCTTTAACTTTTTCTAACTTGCTTGAAAGGAGGTGGGGCTTTAGTGGGACAAGGTCTTCATAGGCAAGGGGCATGGCCTAAGATGCACCGTTTTGTGCCAAAATTGCACTACAGTTCTTTAAAATTCTGTCTTAACGTTAGACAACCAATAGTTATCATAGAGCTCAACAAAGATGTCTGTTCCTGCACCAGATTTATCATCCAGCCTGAGCGCTTGTGATAAATCTAGGACAGGTCTAGGCAGGTTGTCTAAGTTTACACCATCTACAGATTTAGTAAATTTGTTCCAGTTTCTTAAAGGGAATCTTTTAGCAGTTTTGTTGATACAAAACCGCTGACAGACATAAATTGAGGCTGATTTTAATCAATGGAGTGCTGTAAAAATGAATTTTATTTGTGTGGGCAGCATAAGCACAAGGAGCAGGCCTGCAGGCTGCAATGCTTTAGGCTCAGTGTATGAGCATCTTCACACTGATGACTGTAGTGGTCTCCTGGATGGATGCTACAGCCATCACACACAGCAGAAGGGTGGGGCTGTGAAGCCTTAAAGGAATTAGCCACTTTCTGGCTACTTTTGACCAATGTGTAGGTAAGATGAATATATGACATTTACTAATATAGTCATTGATGATTTTCTGAGTTGTTTGCTATATTTCATAAGTCATGTCTCCTTTCTGGGCAAATCTCATAGAAGACCTGTCCATAAGATGGTCGCTGATGGAGAGTCATGTGACCAGGCAAAAATAACTCCAGACACATCACTCAGCCTTCTCCACTCAAATATATCACATCTGCCTGAGTGATTTTCCTGGTCACATGACCCTCCATTAGGGACCATTTTATGGACAGGACCTCTGTGTGGACAGCTCAAAAGACTTGAGCAACAAGGGAGGATACCTTATGAAATCTGGAAAATGGTTCAGAATTTCAACAAAGACTATATTAGTAAGTGCCATATAATCAACTTACAAACACATTGATAAACAGTAGCCAGAAAGTGGCTAACCTCTTTAACCACCTCCGGACCGCTGTACGCACAGACACGTCCTGGAGGTAGTTGATTCATTCCGAGTGGACGCGCCGGCGCGTCCTCTCGCGAGAGGCGAGATTTCCTGTGAACGCGCGCACACAGGCGCGCGCGCTCACAGGAACGGAAGGTAAGAAAGTGGATCTCCAGCCTGCCAGCGGCGATCGTTCGCTGGCAGGCTGGAGATGTGATTTTTTTAACCCCTAACAGGTATATTAGACGCTGTTTTGATAACAGCGTCTAATATACCCGCTACCTGGTCCTCTGGTGGTCCCCTTTGTTTGGATCGACCACCAGAGGACACAGGCAGCTCAGTAATATGTTGCACCAAGCACCACACTACACTACACCCCCCCCGTCACTTATTAACCCCTTATTCACCCTTGATCACCCTTGATCACCCCTGATCACCCCATATAGACTCCCTGATCACCCCCCTGTCATTGATTACCCCCCTGTTATTGATCACCCCCCTGTAAAGCTCCATTTAGACGTCCGCATGATTTTTACGGATCCACTGATAGATGGATCGGATCCGCAAAACGCACACGGACGTCTGAATGGAGCCTTACAGGGGCGTGATCAATGACTGTGGTGATCACCCCATATAGACTCCCTGATCACCCCCCTGTCATTGATTACCCCCCTGTCATTGATCACACCCCTGTAAAGCTCCATTCAGACGTCCGCATGATTTTTACAGATCCACTGATAGATGGATCGGACCTGCAAAACGCACACGGACGTCTGAATGGAGCCTTACAGGGGCGTGATCAATGACTGTGGTGATCACCCCATATAGACTCTCTGATCACCCCCCTGTCATTGCTCTGATCACCCCCCTGTCATTGATCACCCCCCTGTAAGGCTCCATTCAGAAATTTTTTGGGCCCAAGTTAGCGGAAATTATTATTTTTTTTCTTACAAAGTCTCATATTCCACTAACTTGTGTCAAAAAATAAAATCTCACATGAACTCACCATACCCCTCACGGAATCCAAATGCGTAAAATTTTTTAGACATTTATATTCCAGACTTCTTCTCACGCTTTAGAATGCCAGGGCAGTATAAATACCCCACATGTGACCCCATTTCGGAAAGAAGACACCCCCAGGTATTCCGTGAGGGGCATATTGAGTCCATGAAAGATTGAAATTTTTGTCCCAAGTTAGCGGAAAGGGAGAAAAAAAAAAAAATCAATTTCTGCTAACTTGTGCCAAAAAAAAAAAATTTCTATGAACTCGCCATGCCCCTCATTGAATACCTTGGGGTGTCTTCTTTCCAAAATGGGGTCACATGTGGGGTATTTATACTGCCCTGGCATTCTAGGGGCCCTAAAGCGTGAGAAGAAGTCTGGGATCCAAATGTCTAAAAATGCCCTCATAAAATGAATGTGGGCCCCTTTGCGCATCTAGGTTGCAAAAAAGTGTCACATGTGGTATCGCCGTACTCAGGAGAAGTTGGGCAATGTGTTTTGGGGTGTCATTTTACATATACCCATGCTGGGTGAGATATATATCTTGGTCAAATGCCAACTTTGTATAAAAAAATGGGAAAAGTTGTCTTTTGCCGAGATATTTCTCTCACCCAGCATGAGTATATGTAAAATGACACCCCAAAACATATTCCCCAACTTCTCCTGAATACGGCGATACCACATGTGTGACACTTTTTTGCAGCCTAGGTGGGCAAAGGGGCCCACATTCCAAAGAGCACCTTTAGGATTTCACAGGTCATTTGCCTACTTACCACACATTAGGGCCCCTGGAAAATGCCAGGGCAGTATAACTACCCCACAAGTGACCCCATTTTGGAAAGAAGACACCCCAAGGTATTCCGTGAGGGGTATGGCGAGTTCCTAGAATTTTTTATTTTTTGTCACAAGTTAGTGGAAAATGATGATTTTTTTATTTTTTTATTCTTACAAAGTCTCATATTCCACTAACTTGTGACAAAAAATAAAAACTTCCATGAACTAACTATGCCCATCAGCGAATACCTTGGGGTGTCTTCTTTCCAAAATGGGGTCACTTGTGGGGTAGTTATACTGCCCTGGCATTCTAGGGGCCCAAATGTGTGGTAAGGAGTTTGAAATCAAATTCTGTAAAAAATGACCTGTGAAATCCGAAAGGTGCTCTTTGGAATATGGGCCCCTTTGCCCACCTAGGCTGCAAAAAAGTGTCACACATGTGGTATCTCCGTATTCAGGAGAAGTTGGGGAATGTGTTTTGGGGTGTCATTTTACATATACCCATGCTGGGTGAGAGAAATATCTTGGCAAAAGACAACTTTTACCATTTTTTTATACAAAGTTGTCTTTTGCCAAGATATTTCTCTCACCCAGCATGGGTATATGTAAAAAGACACCCCAAAACACATTCCCCAACTTCTCCTGAGTACGGAGATACCACATGTGTGACACTTTTTTGCAGCCTAAGTGGGCAAAGGGGCCCACATTCCAAAGAGCACCTTTCGGATTTCACCAGCCATTTTTTACAGAATTTGATTTCAAACTCCTTACCACACATTTGGGCCCCTAGAATCCCAGGGCAGTATAGCTACCCCACAAGTGACCCCATTTTGGAAAGAAGACATCCCAAGGTATTCGCTGATGGGCATAGTGAGTTCATGGAAGTTTTTATTTTTTGTCACAAGTTAGTGGAATATGAGACTTTGTAAGAAAAAAAAAAATCATCATTTTCCGCTAACTTGTGACAAAAAATAAAAAGTTCTATGAACTCACTATGCCCATCAGCGAATACCTTAGGGTGTCTACTTTCCGAAATGGGGTCATTTGTGGGGTGTTTGTACTGTCTGGGCATTGTAGAACCTCAGGAAACATGACAGGTGCTCAGAAAGTCAGAGCTGCTTCAAAAAGCGGAAATTCACATTTTTGTACCATAGTTTGTAAACGCTATAACTTTTACCCAAACCATTTTTTTTTACCCAAACATTTTTTTTTTATCAAAGACATGTAGAACAATAAATTTAGAGCAAAATTTATATATGGATGTCGTTTTTTTTGCAAAATTTTACAACTGAAAGTGAAAAATGTCATTTTTTTGCAAAAAAATCGTTAAATTTCGATTAATAACAAAAAAAGTAAAAATGTCAGCAGCAATGAAATACCACCAAATCAAGGCTCTATTAGTGAGAAGAAAAGGAGGTAAAATTCATTTGGGTGGTAAGTTGCATGACCGAGCAATAAACGGTGAAAGTAGTGTAGGTCAGAAGTGTAAAAAGTGGCCTGGTCTTTCAGGGTGTTTAAGCCATGGGGGCTGAGGTGGTTAAGTACTGCTGCCCGTGGACTCTCCCGTAATGTACAGTACTTGTGATAGTGCTGCCCTCGGCATTCAAGTTCATTTTTACAGCATTCCCTTGATTGAAAGCAGGGACAGAGATTTGTATTACCTTCTGTCCCCTGCCCCTACCTATGTCTACTATGTTTAGCCGTTTTGCATAGACTAAACTGCTCACAGACTCCATTTTAAGAATGGGATTTTTTGGGCTGTGTATATGGAGGGTGTAGCAAATAACTGTGGAACCCAATGATAAAACTTCAAATGAGGTACCACTCCATCATGAACAAAAGCTATGTCAGAAACCAGGGGTGTTGCTAGGGTCTCAAAAGATCTGGAGCCCAAGCCCCAAAGCATATGGCCCAATTCTTTAAGCTGAAAGCTCTGGCACATTAGACATTTTACATGCTGCATGGACACTACCAAGCATCCAGGTCTATACAGCACAGACTTAATACATCCAGTGGCTCACAGGTGACATCTTCTCTGATGTAGATGTTCTCTTTCATCATCTTCTCCATTCGACCCAGAAAACTTCAGCCATGTCTCGTCTCACTTTTCTATAATTATCCTTCCAAGTCCAACCCTGATGCCACAAAAATGTCATCCTGCTGCTACTTTCAATACTTTGCCCACTCTGCTCCTCAATGCCTCCAAATACTATACTTCAGAAATTATACTGCCATAAAGATAGTCCCCCTATATAAATATAAAAGTCCAACCAATGGCAATAATTATTTGCCAAAGTGCCCTTATTAATAAAAGTGCCCCCAATTATATCCCTCACAGCTTGACTGACCCCTGTGCCATCATTGATAAATCTCCCTGTGTCTGTTGTTATAGACTATATCACTGTAGTTCCAGCTTCACCACTGGGTGGCGGTCTATCCAAGTTATAAAACAGGTAATCGTTGCTTTGCCATGGACATAAACAAATAGACATCACTGAGCTGTAATGAAAGTTACTTCATAAAATATATTAATCATATAATATCCGTACTTTTATTAATTGTAGATTGTCCGGATTCGTTTATCTGATCACATTTGCGGTATCCAGTATGTAGGCAAAACGATACGCGAGTTGAGTAGGGGAACATCTTATTGACATCCGTAAAAATTCTGACACTCCTGTTGCCCGTCATGTCAATATTCGACATTCAGGTGACATATGGGCTATATCCTTTCAGGGGATTGAGGTGGTACGTCCCTCGCCTCGGGGTGGACATTTGGATCGACGAGTCCTACAGAAGGAGGCCCAATGGACCTTTAAAATGGGAACATTGCAGCCCCAGGGACTCAATGACCACATGTCATATGTCAGCTTCATAGAGTAATATGGTTTATGCCCCTTTAGGTCACCTCTGCTGTGTGATATGCTCAGTGCGAGCTATTGTTTGCGCGATACCATTGGTCGACCTGTGTGTAATGTATTCGACACTGTACCCTCTGTATGTTTTGGATTTCTATACTTCACTTTAGGGTCATACGTTGTTGCCACTGTGTCACCTATCCATGGCGCTCAGTGAGCTACATACAGGGCATTAGACATCACTACCTGTCATAATACTGCTCACCGATCACCGAAGGGACTTAGATACATAACATCCGCTCGTATCCCTTTTCAATCATACCCCCTTATCCTCAGTCTGATCATCTGTGGCGCCGTCTGGGATGAGACGGTGCCATCGGTTCCAGTCGGGTGAATGGATTGTCCCTGTGTACTCCCATTTTTGTCTTTCTCTACCAGCTTTCTGTCCCCCTGCGATTATGATAACACAAGTACATAGTCTTGCCTCTTATTGCCACGGTTACCTTTCTGATGGTGGAATCCTTTCCCCAGTACTGACGAATGTGCCGGCAGGAGCTGTCAGGTGAATTTGCCGCCTCCTGGCCGGTGATTCGTCAGTATGTTTATTCCCCGTCAGCTGGAGGGAGGGACCTCCCCTTCTTAAGCCTGCAAGTTCGGCCGCCGCTTCACGGCCGAACTAGCGCCGGAGGTTGTCACCACGTGTCACCGCCAGCTCTCTGAGAAGCTCTGGCAGACGTTCTTCTGTACCTCTTGCATGATGTTCTTTGTTTTGGTTTCACTTTGTCATCTCTTTTCCTTCTCCCAGCTGTCATCTATTTACACTGATTGCCTCCCTTTATATTCCCTCCCATACTGCCTCACTTTGCGGTTTATACTACTTCCTGGATGGTCTTCACTGCTAGAGGCTGCAACTGCTGGTTCCTCAGATAAGTCTTTTTCCTTTATTTGTGTTTCTGTGCTGGCTTGATTCTAGGTGACCCTGACTCCCTCTGTATTAAGTGCAGGGAGCCGGTGGTCGTGTCCCCTCACTATTATAGGGTTTTCAGGTGTCACACAGTCTAGGTACGAGGGCATGCAATCATCTATCATAAAGATCTTTGCATGGGCATAGCAGTCAGGGAGAGCTCTAGGGGTTTTATAGGGCTCACCCATATGTTCCTTAGTTTGGGATCAAGTCAGTCGGATGTTTATTTATAACTTCCAGTTTTCTGCAACGCCATCCGTGACATTATAAACTGCCAATACCGTCTTAAGCATGGATCCGGTTTCAGCCTTGATTGACCGCATGCAGGGTCTTTCACTGGAGGTAGCAGATCTCCGTAAAACTGTGTCTCAGTTTCAGGTGACCGGTTCTGCTTGCGTTCATGGAGTTTGTTCCGAGCCTAAGATCTCGCTTCCGGATACGTTCTCCGGGGGTAGTGAGAATTTTGTTCGCTTTAGAGAGGCTTGCAAACTCCATTTTCGCCTACTTCCCCATTCCTCTGGTGATAAGGAGCAGAGGGTGGGGATCATCATCTCGCTGCTCAGGGATAACGCTCAGTCGTGGGCCTTATCGCTGCCGGTGGGGGCACGGTCCCTCCGATCGGTGGATGAATTTTTTGTAGCCCTGGGGCAGATATATGATGACCTGGATCGTATTGCTCTGGCTGAATCTAAACTGCGTCTTTTATGCCAGGGTAAACAGTCCGCAGAGATATATTGTTCCGAATTTCGGAGATCGGCAGCTGATACTGGTTGGAATGATGCTGCACTCCGAACTCAATTTTGCCATGGTCTTTCGGAGGGATTGAAAGATGCATTTGCCTTTCATGAGAGACCTACCTCGTTGGAGTCTGCCATGTCTCTAGCTGTTCGTATTGACAGGCGTCTTAGAGAGAGGGCAGAGACCACTCCTTTCTGTCATATTCAGTCCAAGGACAGTGGGGCGGTCTCATTCAGTGCGCAGGGGCCTCAGTCTCTCTCAATCCCCTCTGAGGAGGAGGCCATGCAGCTGGGTTTGCTTGCCTCTGATAGTAGAGGATTCAGCTCTCAGAGGAGGGTTTGTTTCTGTTGTGGGGGTATAAATCATTTGGCAAATGTTTGCCCCTCTAGGAGATTCAGGGAGTTTTCTGAGGGTAATAAAGAAACAAAAAGAAAAAAACCCTCTAAAAACTTTCCATCTGTTACTATTGGCAAGGTTGATGCGGAAATTGAAGGTTTGCCGTTTGCTTGTAGTCCCCGTTTTGTCCTACCTGCCAGGGTGGCGCTAGATAGCAAGAACATTGTTTGTGAGATTTTTGTAGATAGTGGATCAGCTGTCAATCTCATTGATAATCAATTTGCTATAACACATGGTTTCCAGGTATGCACTTTGGGAAAGGATATACCTGTTTTTGCTATCGATTCTGCTCCACTTTCTCAAAAATCGTTAAAGGGCATAGTTCACAATATCCGTTTGACTGTGGCTGATGCTCATGTTGAGGATATGTCATGTTTTGCCCTAAGCGGATTACCTACTCCTCTAGTGTTGGGGCTACCCTGGCTCACTAAACATAACCCCACCATTGATTGGCAAGCAAGGCAAATAAATGGTTGGAGTGACTTTTGCAGAGAGAATTGCCTCACGGCGTCTCTTTCAGAGGTTTCTACTAAGACTGGGAGTGGTTGTCTACAAAGAATATCAGTTGTGTCCGGAGTTCACTGTGGATGTGTGGTTGTCTACAAACAATATCAAACTGAAGGTTACCTCCTGGAAGTTGGGTCCTAAGTTTATTGGGCCTTACAAGATCTTTCCGTCATCAATCCCGTTGCCTTCCGTCTTGATATTCCTCAGACTTGGAAGATCCATAATGTTTTTCACAGGTCCCTATTAAAACTGTGTGTCCAACCCACTGTACCCTCCTCTTTGCCTCCTCCTCCGATTGTTGTTGATGGTAATCTTGAATTTCAGGTCTCTAGGATTGTGGATTCTCGCATTATCCGCGGTTCTCTCCAGTACCTCGTTCATTGTTATGGTCCTGAGGAGAGGATGTGGGTCCCAGTGGCGGACATTAAGACCACTCATCTCATCAGGGCTTTCCATAGGTCCCATCCTGAGAAGGTGGGCTCTGAGTGTCCGGAGTCCACTCGTAGAGGGAGGGGTACTGTCACCGCCAGCTCTCTGAGAAGCTCTGGCAGACGTTCTTCTGTACCTCTTGCATGATGTTCTTTGTTTTGGTTTCACCTCGTCATCTCTTTTCCTTCTCCCAGCTGTCATCTATTTACACTGATTGCCTCCCTTTATATTCCCTCCCATACTGCCTCACTTTGCGGTTTATACTACTTCCTGGATTGTCTTCACTGCTAGAGGCTGCAACTGCTGGTTCCTCAGATAAGTCTTTTTCCTTTATTTGTGTTTCTGTGCTGGCGTGATTCTAGGTGACCCTGACTCCCTCCGTATTAAGTGCAGGGAGCCGGTGGTCGTGTCCCCTCACTATTATAGGGTTTTCAGGTGTCACACAGTCTAGGTACGAGGGGATGCAATCCTCTATCATAAAGATCTTTCCATGGGCATAGCAGTCAGGGAGAGCTCTAGGGGTTTTATAGGGCTCACCCATATGTTCCTTAGTTTGGGATCAAGTCAGTCGGATGTTTATTTATAACTTCCAGTTTTCTGCAACACCATCCGTGACACCACGTTGGTGAGACAGCGGAATCTCAGCAAATGTATTAATTTAGGCAGTTGTGATAGCTCCTAGTCCTGATGACTCCTTTCAGAAGAAACGAGTCGAGCATATACATCCTGCTTTGAGTTTAAGCTGAGTTAGCAATTTAGCTCCAGTGTGCAAGTGAGGAATGTCGTCCTACACCCGGTCTAGGGATTTATCAGTAGACAGATGGTGTAGTGCGCCTCTAAGTCTTCCACTTACAGGGTAGCAAATCAAATCCCATGGTGCATGTTGGGATCCCTGGTGGATTTTACTGCCACTTGTTTATTGTGCTCACTGAGCTAGTTCAGCCTCAGATGTGCCTAATCACCTACACACCTTCCTCCACTGGTGTCTCTAACATACAGGGGCTGAGTGGGGCTGACAACAGTGAAGTTACATTGTTTCTCTCTTACCTGATTGCTAGTTTGGTGGAATCCTTATACATATTGGGTGTTTTGACGTACTACACACCCTGCGTTCAGTGGTTTACCAACAACAATCAGGTTAAGTGAAATAAAGAAGTACTCCCATGCGGCAATAGCAATGGTGGTAGTTACCCAATAGCATTATACTGTATCCACCCCGCTGGTTTATGACCTATCCATTCAAGTCCTCTGTACACAGCGGAGGCTAGTTTTGCCGCCATCAGGGAGTTTCATTATAGGGATTTGATAAGGTTTTCCTTTCCTTCATTAGAAGGGTTTTTAGTGCATACCTAATAAATTAGCAGTTTTAGCGTCTTCTTCCCTATCTGTGATTATACTTTATAAAATGAAAAAAAAAAAAAAAAAACAATGTTAGTTAATAATGTAATGACGTGCGCCATTTTTATATAGTCCAAGCCACAATCTATGCAAAATGGAGAATTGGGTGTGGCTCAGTTTTTGTTAGAATGTGTGAATGTAATGATGATAGATGTGATTACAATATTAGAGCGAAAGGAGAAGTTTATTGGGGAAAACTGTATAATTGAAAGAAAGCTGTAGTACCCTTTTGAGCTACCTGTGGCTTGGATACAAGATGAGATACAGTTGGACATGGAGGCATACAGGTTCTGTATGGTATCCAGTGGCACATTTGCCCCCAGATGTTGCAGCTTGGCCTGGAGATAATTGTAGATTGCTGAAGCTGGTATCCAAGCTGGTCCCATAAAGTTATAGTTATCCTGTGGATTGTCCCAACTAAGCTGTGGATCTCTGCAGCTTTTCCAGAGTGACCATGCGCCTCTTTGGCTGCTTCTCTTAGTGCTCTTCTTGTCTGGGCTGTCATTGAAGGTGGATAGCCATGTCTTAGGTTTGCAGTTCTGCCATACTTCTTCCATTTTTAGATGATGAACAGTGCTCTGTGAGATGTTCAGAGCTTGGGATATTTTTTTGTAACCTAACCCTGCTTTACACTTCTCTACAATTTTATCCCTGATCTGTCTGGTGTGTTCCTTAGTTTTCATTAAGCTATTTGATCACTAATGTTCTCTAACAAACCTCTGAGGCATTTACAGAACAGCTGTAGTTATACTGAGAATAAATTACACACTCTATTTACTAATTAGGTGACTTCTGAAGACAATTGGTCACACTGGATTTTATTTGGAGGTATCACAGTACAGGAGGGCTGAATACAAATGCACGCCACACTTTCCAGGTTTTAATTTATTAAAATTTTTATTATTATTATTATATTTTTTTTAAAATTATATTATTAATTAAAATGTTTTAAAATCATGTATCATTTTCTTTTCACTTCAAACGTACTTGTTACTTTGTGTTGGTCTATCACGTAAAATCCCAATTAAATACATTTAAGTTTGTGGGTATTACGTGAAAAAATGTGTTCAAGACGTATGAATACTTTTCCAAGGCACTGTATATTGAGGGTACAGACATCTCTGTATGTAGTGGGAGTAATCAGCTTCAGGCTTTCAATTATATCAAAAGGACAGACAGGATCCACTGTCCAGAGACTGTATTCTGTTGAGGATACTGGGGTGTATAAAAATATCTAGAGATTGAGACAGTGCACCTCTTAGGCCGGGAAAGGAAAGATTGCACCTTTTGATTAAAAAGGGAGAGAAACAGCCTTCTATACACAACCTTGTGAATTGAATATGCCAACTGTGAAGATTGGATCTGATGTGTAACTCTTCCGTTAACTGCTGCAGTAAAGTACAGTAAACCTGTTGCATCATACCTGGCCTCATCATTGACTCAAGTTTCAGGGAACCCCGCCTTGCACCTCACAACAACCACTAACACCAAAGGTACCCCTAAACTCAATCAGACAGAAGAACCCCCTTCCTCATCACTGTGTAGCCCAGGGGGCATCTGAACTGTGAGTTCTACTACCTACATCTGGCCACACGCTTGCCTATGGCTCGTCTGGATAGTAGTCAATGAAACTGTGTGAGCTGCTCAAGCTTGTTGACAGATCAGACCACCTCTCAAGTGGCTGTCTGTCTGGGCCTTCTAGACCCTGTTCATAATTTGTGCATGCCCTCACGTAACAACTGCTCCCGACAATTATTACCCACTGCACCACCAAAGGTAATTTTTCTCTGTGTGAGCAGGATGGCTGTGTAGATTGTGTGTTCCTCCGAGGTGTGTTTTTCTAGGGTTCCTTGCCACAAAACTATAAAGTGGCAACATCTGCAGAACAAGGGGCTGAGAGTTGCTGTTAGCCCAGAGGAGAAGCAGGGAACTTCTGGAAATGGTAATTTTCCAGAAGCGAGCAGTGATCACACGCTATGACAAACCAGTCTGACAGCAGCCCCAACGTGAGATAAGGGCTGAGAATACAAATAGGGGAAGCAAATTCATTTGAACATGGGGGAGTCTTTTTAAAGATAAAGAAGTTTTGGGCTTTTGGACAAAACGGATCATTGTAGGATAACCCTTTAATTGTTACATTTCTGTCTGCCTGCAGATATCACTAGGGGGAGCTCACTGCATAGGGATTTATTTAGCTCCGACAGAAATAATTTTATCATTTAACACTGCTTCTCAGGAATCCTTCCAGCAACTGTAGTTCCTTAGCTGTCGATGGACGTCACGGCCTCCTCCTTTCACATCAGTTTTCAATTTATAATATTTTTCTTATTCATATTTAAGATTTGCTGATAGTCAGAGATTGTGAATACCTGTGACATTTCAAAGCAAACACAGCAGCCCAGTGGGAAAATCAACAATCTTCTGAGCCGGCATAACACAGCTGCCGGACCACTATTTTATTCATCGTAAGGAATGTAAGAGATTCCTAATGACCTTTCCCACAGGAGAGCAGCACCATTTATATTTAGAGGGCAGACTCCGCGCGAACTGCAGAGGATGAGAAGGGGGAAAATTGAAGATGGAATTTGACTTTGTGCTTTAAATAAATCTATTACAGGCCATTTTGGGTTTCTGGTTGGTGGCCAAATACATTCCTTCTCTAAATGAGGAAAACAAAACTGTCAGATTACAGCGAAGCCCTGCAACATTCCCTTTGGGCTTGACTTTATCTAAAAAAAATTAAAGGGATATTGGGACACATTTATTAAGACTGGCGTTTTAGACGCCGATCTTAATAAAGCTCCATCACTGGCGGTGGATCACCGAAGTATCCAGCGCCGCTTCTAGATGTAAGACAGCTTCCTTGCTGTCTTACATTTTAGATCTTTTCCCCGCCAACACCCCACCCACAATTTTAGATCTGGCGTGAGTGGGAAGAAGCTGCAGATTGCAGCGTAACTAACCGTTGTGCCGCAATCTGCACCTGAAATACACCTAATTTAGGCATATTTCAGCTTGTTAAATTACCCCCATTGTATTTATTTAATTTTCAATATTCATAATAGATCAAATGAGCTTTCTCTTGCTCCAAAATTGTCACTCTTGAAGTTACGGTGGGCAGGATGGTGGCTCAGAAGTAGTTCTGGCTTCCTTGTCTAGATTCCGATCCATACTATATGGATTTACAGTGCTTTAATTTGCCTCCTAGAAATTCTAATCATAAAAAATCAGTTCCCACAGCAATCAGATGTAATCTGCAGGAGACAATCTTAGCAAGTGTTCAGTTGCCCTGCAGTGTTAACACAAGGGAAATAAAGCATTGCTTGATAATTTTTTTAATTAACAGTCTGCACATGTAATGCGCTAATGTGTTGGTTCCTCAAAAAAGAGAGCTACTCCTTGTAGCCACAGAATATTAGTAGTGATGACCGGCAGGGGTCATATTCGAATTTGTGATATTTCGCGAATATTTTGTCGAATATTAGTTGAATATTTGCAAATTTGATTATTTGTTATATTCTACATTCTTTTTTTTTTTACTCAAAAATCGTCAAGGTAATGATCGCGTAATATGCGAGTATTACGCGATCAATACAGGCGTGTGTTAAAAACTAATATATAGCACTATTTTTAGAATATTCGTCATTTTTTCCATCTGAACACATGATTCCTCCCTGCTTCTTGCTTGTGGGCCAATGAGTCATTGGCCCACAAGCAACTTAAGCAGGGAGGAATTATGACTTCAGATGGAAAAAAATGACAAATATTCTAAAAAATGAATATATAGCGCTATATTCAGTATAGCGCTATATATTCATATTTTAGAATAGTCATAATTTTTTTCCATCTGAAGTGAACAATGAACACTGTTCACTTCAGATGGCAAAAAAAGACGAATATTCTAAAAAACAAATATATAGCACTATATTCAATATAGTGCTATATATTCGTTTTTTAGAATATTCGTCATTTTTTTCCATCTGATGTCATGATTCCTCCCTGCTTAAGTTGCTTGTGGGCCAATGACTCATTGGCCCACAAGCAAGAAGCAGCGAGGAATCATGTGTTCAGATGGAAAAAATGATGAATAGAATATATAGCACTATATTCAAAATATTTGCGAATTCTCGGTGGCGATATTCGAGATAAAAATTAGCTTTTCGAATATTCGTGCTCAACACTAAATATTAGCATATTTGAAGCCTACGGATAAAATAGGTTTCTGTTTATTGACAGCAAGTCGTTTTCTTGATATTGGTGCAGAGTTGGTACATAAAGTGTATTGGAAAGGTGTAGAGCTTCTTTTTTTTATATACGGTATACACAATGAAGATGATTTACTTAGATAAAACCAGAAGACCTATTTAGAGTACACTCATTGACAAAAACAAAAAATTAGCACGCCAAGAAGAAATTGCTGCAATCGAATGAAACTTTATATGTGTGAATGTAATGATGATACACTACTCACAAAATGTTAGGGATATTTGGCTTGTGGGTAAAATTTCAGGATGAACCTAAATTGCACTTTAACCTTTACAGGTGAGCTTAATGTAACCTTCTCTAAACTTTTGAATGCACATGTCCAACTGTTCAGTGTTTCAGTACTTTTTGCACAACTTGCTGTTCTCTAACAAGGAGCTTAACGACAAAATTCACAACAGGTGTTTGATCCATGATTCGCCCAATAAATTTCCTGGTTCAATTAGAATTGGTATTTAAACAGTCCTTCTCATCATGCTGTTCACATTTTGACATAATGAGACCAAAACAACACCTAAGAATTGATCAACAATACCTCGCCATTGCAAGACTTCAAGCAGGATGTTCTCAGACGGAAGTGGCCAGTGAGCTTAGAGTGTCACAGAGTGTCGGCAGCAGGTTGTAACAGAGATACAGAGAAGTGGATGTCCTTTGGCCACATCCCACACTGATGACCACTTCATTGTGAACAATGCCCTGTGGAACCAGATAATGAATGCCACACAACTCCAGACCACTCAAAACCGTTTATATCAGCGTTGTCTGTGTGCTAGATGACCTGCAAAGGTACCTAACCACAGGCGTCATTGTCTTGCATGGGCCAGGGAGCATCTATGCTGGATGAGGGACCAGTGGGCCTCAGTGCTGTTCACTAATGAAAGTCGATTCACTCTGAGCAGAAATGATGGTCGCCAACGATGTTGGAGACGTCAAAGAGATCGCTATGCATCAGCCACTGTTTGCCTTTGGTGCTGGTGGTGTTACAGTGTGGACAGGTGTGTCTAGTCAATACAGAACTGCCGTATACTTTGTGAATGGTACAGTGACAAGCCCATACTACTTAAATAACATCATTATTCCAATAATTGTGCCTCTGCATGAACAACACAGGCCTATTTTCATCTTCATTGACGACAATGCGCCAGCTCATTGAGGACACATCATTAGGGAACAGCAGCTGGAGACTGGGGTAACTCAGATAGAGTGGCCTGCACTTTCTCTAGACCTGAATCCCATTTAAAACCTATGGGATCAGCTGAGTCGCCGTATAGAGGCTCGTTACTCTGTACCCCAGAACCTCAAAGACCTGAGGGCTGCCCTTCAAGAAGAGTGGGATGCCATGCTTCAGCAGACAATAAGTCAACTTATGAACAGCATGAGACATAGTTTTAAAGCTGTAATTGATGTTAAAGGCCACATGACAGTTTTTGAGACATTGACATTTTTATGGGGGTACATCCACCATTGTTGTTGACTTTTGTTTCAATAAATTGTTTGAGATGAGGATATCACCATTGCATGTTTCTACTTAAATGTCCTACTTTTATAATATAATATCAGTGTAGCGTGAACTAGGAACTTTACGTTTTCCATAAATTTCACCCAAAAGCCAAATATTCCTACCTTATGTAAGTAGTGTATATGTAGATTACAATCTTAGAGCTACAAGATATGTTTATTGGGGAAAACTCTACAATTGAAAGGGGGCTCTAGGACCCTATTGGGCTGTCTCCAGCCTGAATACAAGATGAGATATGGTTGGGTACGGTGGCATACAGGTTATACATGCTATCCTGTAGCACATTTGCCCACAGATGTTGCACCTAGGCCTGTAGACACGTATAGGTTGGTGAAGCTGGTGTCCCAGATGGTTCCATAAATGCTCGATAAATTGGTGATAAATCTGGTGAGCGGGCAGGTCAAGGAAGTGTTGCAATCTGGTGGAGACATTCCTGGGAAACCCTTGCTGTGTGTTGGCAAGCATTATCCTGCTGAAAAATGGCAGTTAAAAGCTCTGCCATGAGAGGCAACACGTGTGGCCACAGGATATCCTGCACATATTGTTGAGCTGTTAGTGCCCCTTGTCTCACTACTAGGGATGACTGTTGTATGCTGGATTTGTCACTATAGAAGATATAGTTCCAATTCATAACAGTCCAGGATTCTTGCTCACTAAACCACTGCAAACAAAGGCGAAGGTGGCTGGCTGTCAATGGCAGGACATGTAATTAATGGGAGCTGACACCAAATTTCCTTCTGCTAAGCACCTGGAAATAGTCCAGGCAGAGACAGGGGTGTATAATGAAGTTGTGTGGATGGTGTACAATGAAAGTGTGAAAGCTGCTCGTGCATGCTTGTGGATTAAATGATCCTCTCTACTGGTGGCCTTTGTGGGCCATCTGGAGCCTGAGTTTGTCAAAATGACCATCCTGCTTCTCTCAGCCCAATGATATGTCCCCACTATAAGTCTGTCAATGGGGCAAAATGTCTTCGAATGCATCTTAAAGACATGTCTAGCAGTCAACAACCTCTCACCAAGAGGTACACTACACAAAAGTAGCCTCTGACAGCATTTGTATAGGGCAGTGAGAAGCACTTTTACATCCTATTGTGGTAACACCCAGTGTCTAATCAGAGCACACCTGTAATCATTTACATACCTGTCTGAGACATAACTGCATGCCTAGTATTGCAGCAATATGACATTTTTATCTGGGTGTGTTTTTTTTTAAATATTTTTTTTATTGTAATTCAACTGAATCTCCATTTTAGTATTATGGGAGTGGGAGAGGGGTAGGTCAATATATGAGCTACCTATTGCCTTAGTGGCTTACATATTAGATAAGCAGAAAATCTTGCATGTACAGTGCCTTGAAAAAGTATTTATACCCCATGAACTTTTCCACATTTTTTCACTTTACACCCACAAACATAAATGAAAATAAAAATGATACATGGTTTTCTCATTTTTTACTAAATACAAATCTGAAAAGTTTGGGGTGCATTTGTATTTAGCCTCCTATACTCTGATACCCTTAAATAAAATACCCCTAAATAAAATACAGCCTACTGTACTCTGATACCCCTAAATAAAATACAGTATTTAGTGTCCACCTGTATGTAATTTATTCTCAGTATAACTACAGCTGTTCTGTGAAGGCCTCAGAGGTTTGTTAGTGAACATCAGTGATCAAACAGCATCATGAAAACCACCAGACAGGTTAGGGATAAAGTTGTGGAGAAGTGTAAAGCAGGATTAGGTTATAAAAAAATATCCTAAACTCTGAACATCTCACGAAGCACTGTTCAATCCATCATCCGGAAATGGAAGGGTTATGGCACAACTGCAAACCTACCAAGACTGGATATCCACCTTTAAATGACAGCCCAGGCAAGGAGACACTAAGAGAGGCAGCCAAGAAGCCTATGGAGAACCTGCAGAGATCCACAGCTCAGGTGGGAGAATCTGTCCACAGGAAAACTATTCGTCATGTACTCCACAAATCTGACCTTTATGGAAGAGTGGCAAGAAGAAAGCCATTTTTTGAAAGCAAGCCATAAGAAGTTCTGTTTGCAGTTTGCCACAAGCCATGTAAGGGTCCCAGCAGACATGTGGAAGAAGGTGGTCTGGTCAGATGAGACCAAAGTTGAACGTTTTGGCCTAAATGCAAAACGCTATGTGTGGCGGCAAACTAAAACTGCACATCACACTGAACACACCATCCCCACTGTGAAACGTGGTGGTGGAAGCATCATGCTGTGGGGGTGTTTTTCTTCATCAGGGACAGGGAAGCTGGTCAGAGTTAATGAGAAGATGGATGGAGATAAATGCAGGGCAATCTTAGAAGAAAACCTACTAGAAGCTGCAAAAGACTTGAGACTGGGGCGGAGGTTGACCTTCCTGCAGGACAACGACCCTAAACATACAGCCAGAGCTACAATGGAATGGTTTAGATCAAAGCATATTCATGAGTTAGAATGCTGTTCGCAGACGCTCTCCATCCAATCTGACTGAGCTTGAGCTATTTTGCAAAGAAGAATGGGCAAAAACTTCAGCCTCTAGATGAGCAAAACTGGTAAAGAGATACTCCAAAAGACGTGCAGCTGTAATTGCAGCGAAAGGTGGTCCTACAAAGTTTTGACTCAGGGGGACTGAATATAAATTCACGCCACACTTTCCAGATTCTTATTTATTAAAACTTTTGGAAACCATGTATAATTTTTTTTTCACTTCACACATACTTGCTACTTTGTATTGGTCTATCACATAAAATCCAAATAAAATACATTTATGTTTGTGGATGTAATGTGAAAAAATATCGAAAAGTTCAACAGATATCAAAACTTTTTCAAGGCACTGTACTGTTGAATGTCATAAGAGCTGTAGTAGATAAGGAGGTAATTAATAGTCATGGACGAACATCGGCCGGGACGTTTCGCAAATGCGCGTTCGCGATCGAATGTTCGCGAACCATGCGTTTGCGGCAGGCCCCATTCACATTAATGGCAGGAGAACCTGAAAAACCTTCAGGTCATATTTGCAGCCACCAAATACTTATTAGAAGTGCACAAATAGTTCCACAACATGGACAATGACATACCAGAGGGGGATCATTGGCAAAAGTTCCGACAAAAAATATGTATTTTAATCATTGGGCCATTTTTATGCGTCTTAAAGGGAAACTCTCAAAAATGTGCCCTGCTGGAGCCTAGAAATTTTTTATCTTAGGCCACGGGAGTACAGGCCCCAAAAATTATGCATTTACCTGAAAGAAAAGAACTTGTGATGATGTGGCTGGAGGTACATTAGGCGGGCACCGGCTAAAAATTTTACTGTAGGCCACTGGAGTACAGGCCCCAAAAATTAGGTATTCACCTGACAGAAAAGAACTTGCGATTATGTGGCTGGAGGTACATTAGGCAGTTACTGGCTAAAAATTTTACCGTATGCCAGTACAGGCCCTAAAAATTAGGCAGCATTCACCTGACAGAAAATAACTTGTGATGATGTGGCTGGAGGTACATTAGGCAGTCACCGGCTAAAAATTTTACTGTAGGCCCCAAAAATTAGGTATTCACCTGACAGAAAAGAACTTGCGATTATGTGGCTGGAGGTACATTAGGCAGTTACTGGCTAAAAATTTTACCGTATGCCAGTACAGGCCCCAAAAATTGCGCATTCATCTGACAGAAAAGAACCTGTGATGATGTGGCTGGAGGTACAAAAGGTAGTCACCCAGTGGCGTAGGGATCACCATAGCAACCATAGCAGTGGCTATGGGGCCCTACGCCACTGGGGGCCCGTCCGGACCGCATTCAGTTTTTTATTTTTTATTTTATTAACACTAACACTACACACAGACACTACCTACACACAGGCAGCGGCGTAACTACCGGGGAAGCAGCTGCTTCGGGGCCCGGCGCCGTGTGTGACAGTTTATTTTCAAGTTAGTTAAATATCAATTCTTGTCTTAATGTTCAGGACCCCTTCACAGCAACAGCGGCTGACCAGGCCCCCTCGCTATGTGATCTAATCTTACTGTCTCCTAAAGTCTCCTGATGTGTCTGGGATTCGAACCCACAACCTCCAATGTATCAGTGGCAAAGCATTTACCCACATAGCCATAAAGGAGGCATTGCAACTGATTGAAAAAATAGCTGCCCCAACACACCCAGCACTGCTATATCTCTATATGACAGCTGTCCCAGCACACTCAGCTCTGCTATATCTCTATAGATGTACACTTAGCCAGCTATTACAGTAGAAGTCTCATATTTTTTCAGTCAGCAGCAAGGCTGCTCTTATGGTCTTGTGGTTAGGTGCTTTGCCTCTGATACAGAAGGTCCTGGGCTCGAATCTCAGCAGAAACTTTTCTGAAATACAAGCACTGACTCCATATACGGACATACAGGGCGGGACACAATACAGGGTGGGACACAGGAAGAGGCTGCATCGCATCGCTGACATGGAGGTAAGTAGAAGTGTTTATTATTATTTTTTAATACCCGACTGTTACTGCCATGGGGGGAGCGAGGGGCACTTGATACTGGCACATGGGGGGAGGGGGGTTGGCACCTGATACTGGCACCTGGGGGGGGTTGGCACCTGATACTGGCACATGGGGGGGGGAGAGAGGCACCTGATACTGGCACATGGGGGGGAGAGAGGGGTTGGCACCTGATACTGGCACCTGGGGGGAGGAGGGGGTGTTGGCACCTGATACTGGCACATGGGGGGAGAGAGGCACCTGATACTGGCACATGGGGGGGAGAGAGGGGTTGGCACCTGATACTGGCACCTGGGGGGAGGAGGGGGTGTTGGCACCTGATACTGGCACATGTGGGGGAGAGAGGCACCTGATACTGGCACATGGGGGGGGGGAGGGAGGGAGGCACTTGATACTGGCACTTTTTTTGTGGGGGGGGAGATGGCACTATGATACTGGGACATGGGAGGAGGAGAGAGGCACTTGATACTGACACCTGGGGGGGGGGGGGGGGGGTTGGCACCTGATACTGGCACATGGGGGGGGAGAGAGGCACCTGATACTGGCACCTTGGGGGGAGGGGGGTTGGCACCTGATACTGGCACCTGGGGGGGGGGAGAGGCACCTGATACTGGCACTGGGGGAGGGGAGAGGGGTTAGCACCTGATACTGGCACATGGGGGGGGGGAGGGAGAGAGGCACTTGATACTGGCACTTTTTTTGGGGGGGGGGGGGGGGCGGCACTATGATACTGGGACATGGGGGGAGGAGAGAGGCACTTGATACTGGCATGTGGGGGGGTTGGCACTTGATACTGGCACATGGTTGGGTTTGGCACTGATACTGGCACATGGGGGGGAGAGGCACTTGATACTGGCACTTTTTTGGGGGGGGAGATGGCACTATGATACTGGGACATGGGGGGGAAGAGAGAGGCACTTGATACTGGCACATGATGGGGGGCATCTATGGGGACACTTACTGGCACATTATTGGGGGGAATTATGGGGGACACTAGGCCGGCAGCCTATCAGAGGCCGGACACTGAGGGGCATCTACTGGGGCACTATATATGGGGCATTTTATACTGGTACATTATGGGGGGCACTAGCAGGAAGGGGGGAGAGGAGCACTATGGGGGAATTTACTGGGGGCACTATATAGGGGTATTTTATACTGGGACATTATGGGGGCACTATGGGGGCACTATGGGGACATTAGCTCAACTGGGGGCATTACAAGGGGGTATTTTTGCACTGTCACATTATAAGGAGAATTATTACTACTGGGGGGGAGCATTATAGTGGGCTTTATTACTCCCCCATGGTATGACCCCTAGTAGCAGCACCAGCCTCTCCCTGCTCTGCTATCCCTCTGCCCCTTCTCCAAATCCTTATTATGAAATCTTTCTCATTAGGATAAAGCACAACATCAGCTCCGCCGAGCCCCCGGCCAAGTGTTAAAGTGGTGTCCGAGATCCCCAAGGGTCAAGTAACTGTAAGTTTTCATATGAAATATGTTTATGTTATACACATATAGCATCCACTGTGCCACACAATATACAGTATACCGCTACACTGTGCCAAAGGAGTGGGGTTTACACAGGAGGAGGGAGGTGCGAAGCGCGCTGGAGGGGCCCTTACAAATATTTGCTGTGGGGCCCAGTCACTTATAGTTACGCTCCTGTAGTCACCGGCTAAAAATTGTACTATAGGCCAGAACAGGCCCCAAAAATTCGGCATTCACCTGACAGAAAAGAACTAGTGATTATGTGTCTGGAGGTACATTAGGTGGTCACTGGATAACATTTTTACTGTAGGCCACTGGAGTAGAGGCCCCAAAAATTAGGCATTCACCTGACAGAAAAGGTCTTTTATGCCACTGTATATACCTAAGACAAGGACTATTCTTTGTTCTGGGTGGTGGCAGGTCTGTGTGGGCTGGCATGAGGAAATTTAATTACACGTGGTCATCACAGGTGTTGAATTCCTCCGAGATCCATGCCTCATTCATTTTTAGAAATGTGAGGTAGTCCACGCTGTTGTTAGCTAGGCGAGTGCGCTTATCGGTCATGATCTCCCTGCTGCGCTGAATGACCAAGGGCAAGCCCAGAGTTCCATGGCAAATTGTGCCAGCTCTGGCCACAGGTCAAGCCTGCACACCCAGTAGTCCAGGGGTTCCTCGCTTCTCAGAGCGTCCACATCGGCCGTTAACCCAATGTAGTCGTACACCTGTCGGTCTAGGCGCTCCCTGAGGCTGGATCTGGAGGGCGGCTGTCGATGGGTTGGCTGGAAGAATGATCTCATATCCGAAGTGACCAGCACATCTTCAAACCGCCCTCTTCTTGCAGGCGCGGTAGGATTGGCACCCGCACTTGTTTCGCTGTGGGTGGAAATTCCTCTGCCAGCACCCGCAACAGCAGAATGCAGCATCTCTCGCAGAAAGGCCTGGAAATGCTGCATTCTGCCAGCCCTCTGTGATGCTGATAACATGTCCACCATTCTGTGTTTGTACCGGGGGTAATAGTACAGCGCAGCGGGACGAACACCCGGCCACCAGGCATAATCGTTCGGGAACAGGGGTGCAAAGGCTGCTCTGCCAAGCAGGCAGCCATGTTAACTAAAGACTGTGTGAGGTTTTCCCGGCCCCAATCTCTGCTATTGGCCGGATTCCTTACAAATGCGCATCGCAGCTTCGGAGCTGCAGGGGGTGAAGGGCGGTGGGTGTCATGTGGTGGTGACCAATGATGAAAAAGTCATCACCTTTTTCTGAGGTGAGGCAGGGGACATCAGTGTTTTGGGTCGCTTGCCAGCGCTGCTATTGGCTGGAACAATGCTAAAGCCAATGGCAGGGCTGTAGCTGTACAGGAAGAGGCAGAACTTCCCTGCATGCAGCCATTCTAGCTGGTGACTGCGTGCAGAGAGGTTATGTACCTTTCTGTGCTGCTTGTGGCTTGCTGGGCCTTGTGGTGCACACCACTGCAATTTAACACCCTTCATGCTGAAAAGAAAAAAGAAGAAAAGAAGGAGAGAGAAGAAGAAGAACATCCAGAATTGCTGCACAGATTTTTTTTTTTTCATTTGCAGATGTTCCAGATCATTCCCAGCTGAAGTTCCCCAGACAGCAAGAAAGGAAAGGACCCAAAAAAGATGCAGAGTGTTTTCAAAAAGGGGTTTTAGGAAAGACACCATTTACCACTGCGAAACCTGCCCTGAAAAACCTGACCTGTGCATGAAGTAATGTTTTAAAATCTACCTGCCATGGGACGCCGAGGCGCTCGCTCTCCTCAGCGCAGTCGGCGTCCCGTCTCTGTGCAGGAGCGAGGACGCGCACAGCGTCCTTGTCTCCTAGGTGATAGGGGGCGAGATGGACCGGTCACGCACGTCTCCTCCGCGTGGCCGGCGTCCTCAGTTCCCCCGGCAACCAGGGGAGGTCTGAGCACCGAGCTGGGCACTTGGTGCTCAGCTGTATTCACTAGTGTGGGTCATGTGGCGCTGGCCACATCACATTACCCCAGCTAGTCAGTATTTAACAGGCAGCCTGCTGGCCACAGGTTGCCTGTTAATTAGGATCTTTGCGATTTTGTTACCTGGCATACTTACCTGTTCCTGTGTTCTCTGACGATCCTCTGCCTGCTCCTCCTGTACTGCGCTGCTCTCCTGGTATTCTAACCCCGGTTTCCACCTGATGATTCTTTGCGGACTCCTGTTGTACTTCATTACTCTCTTGGTATTTGACTCTGGCTTCTCCTGACTATTCTCTGCTTATCCTTTTGTACTGCGTTGCTCTCTTTGTATTGACCCGGTCCGTTCACTATCCGTTATTTGTCTTGTCTGTCCTCCCAGCACGTATTCGAAGCTAGGGACTGCCGTCCAGTTGTCCTCTGTCATCAGGACTTGAGAGGCAAGTAGGCAGGGCCAGGGGTGAGGGTGGAGCGCAGTGGTCACTATCCTCCCCCCTGTGTGTGTGTGTGTGTGTATGGTGAATAAATTTAATTTCATCCTTTATGCTCTCTGTAATATTTCCACTTTATATCTCTGATTTAGTCCACCTCGCATGCATATCCACTTTCCAACAACCAATACATATTTTTTCATGTGAGACAACTGTTAGGTCAAAAGTGCCCTTTCCATGGTCCTGGGGCACCCACCCTCGCATAAGATCAAGCTGGACAGGGCGCACAGGGCACTCAAGCCCAAGGGCTCCGCTGCCCATCCCAGGGACGTAATTTGCTGCGTCCACTATTTTGCCCTTAAAGAAGCCATCATGGCTAAAGCACGATCCCTGCTCAACATTGACTTCTATGGCGCTCCTGTGCAGCTGTTTCCTGACCTATCCTGGTTTACGCTCCAGAAAAGGAGACACCTCCAACCTCTTCTTGCATCACTCAGGAACCGCCAGACCGCCTATCACTGGGGATTCCCTTTTGCCCTGGTGGTCCGGCATCAGGGAAGAACAGAGACTCTCTGTTCCTTCACGGATCTTCACCCTTTTTGCAGGTCGCTGGGAATCCTGACATCTCTGGGATACCTGACATCTCCAGACAGTACACTCTGGGATACCTGAAATCTCCAGACAGTACACTCCAGGGATACCTGACATCTCTGATTGGGAGTTTGAGTCCCCAGCGCCTCCGCCACCACGCACTTGGTCACCTGTCGCCAGGAAAAGAAAACCAAGTTCAAGTGCGTCCTCTTCCCCGCGGTCTCCTCTGTCATCAGGACTACGTCCGCCAGCCTGACCGCTCCTGGCCTGGAGGAAATGGCTGTCCTGAGCCATGCTCTTACCCCCTCTAGGTTCACAGGGACATTGGACTCTGATGAATCAGTATATGGGTTGTCTATCAGTATTGTTTGGCCAGGTGCTGACTACTTTTTCCTGCTCCTTTACAGTGCGGGCTCTCCGTAGGGCCCTTATAGTTCATTGTTTACTATATAGGTTTTCTGAGATTTACTCTCTGATCGGCCTTGACCTGCTGGTCTCTGACACTCTTACCCCCTGAGGGGATTTTTGTTTTCCCCTGGCAGGGACTCCCTCCCTGGGAATAGTTATTTACTGTTACTTATTTGTCTGATTTTGTGTTGTCTTGTCCTATCTCCCCCCCCCCCCTTCTTGTTTCTTCCATTTTCTCCTATTATAGGAGCCTGAACTTCCTTGTCTGTGGGGATCGTACACCTCAATTTAACCCGTGACCTGTTGCTCCGTTAGTGTGACACCGCTGACGCGCACAGAATATTCTGGTGAGCTGTATCTTGCATATAATATATACCATCACATATCCTCATGGTGAAGTGCGTAACTCTCAATGTCAAGGGGCTCAACTCCAATGCCAAGAGGAAGCTCTTGCTTTTGGAACTAAAATCCCTTAAAGCAGACGTTGTGTTCCTGCGGGAAACACACTTTGATGGTGGCTCCTCCTTCCGTTTTGCCTCTCACTTGTATCCTATTCCTTACTCGGCTACTCATTGCCGTAGGAAGGCGGGGGTCACCATCTTGCTATCCACGCAGTGTCCCCTCAGAGTTGAATCTTCAACGCTGGACCCCCAAGGGCATTATATTATTCTCTGCGGTCACTTAGCAGATAAACCCATCACTTTATGTAACATTTATGCCCCAAATACTTTGCAGATCCGCTTTCTCGGCGGAATTTTCCGCAAGGTTTTTGTTGAAGGAGCTGACTCTCCGGAGCCTTTGGTACTTCTGGGCGGGGACTTTAATGCCATTTTCTCTGACTCAATGGATCGCCTAGCTTTACCGGGTAGGTCGGTGCACGCAACACAGCAGCGCTTGGCTAGGGACTTTCGTAAATTAGTGCGGAAGTATTCCCTGTATGACCTCTGGCGTATCTCCCACCCAACTGACAGATCCTTCTCCTTTTACTCTGCCCCACACGGATCCCACACCCGTATCGATTATTTTTTTGGTACAATCTCGACCCTCCGGTTATTGGAGGGGGCGGATATGGGCCAAATCACCTGGTCCGATCATGCCCCAGTAATGATCGACATTAGTAGTGGATCGGGTCATGTCCGCCAATGCCACTGGAGACTTAATGACTCCCTTTTGAAGCAGCCCATTACTAGGGAGGAACTTAGCGAACATTTGAAGTCCTACTTTGCTTTGAATGAGGGGTCAGTGGGAGATGTTCGTCCTCTGTGGGAGGCCCATAAGGTGGTCATGAGGGGTCATTGTATTGGGATAAGCTCTAGACTAAAGAGGGACTCGGTTGCCCTGGTCAAGACTCTTACCTCCTGCCTGCGAACCCTAGAGGACAAGATGGCTGCTTCTCCCTCGTGCTCCACACTCTGACGAATTGTCGACACTAGAGCCCAACTAAAGAGTCTAGCTTTAGGTCGTGTCAACAAGTTATTGCTTTACACGCGACAGCGTTACTATGCCTGGGGGAACAAACCATACATGCTACTGGCCAGACAACTCAGGAACCGCACTCCCCAAGCGAGTCCGAGTGCTATTAAGGGGGCAGATGGAACAATTCACTATGACCCTAGGGTGATAGCGGAGAGGTTCTCTACCTACTACACTGCCCTGTACAATCTACCCTCCGACCTCCCCTCAGATGAGGGACTCAGAGACAGTACACTCCAGTCGTACCTAGCCTCCTGTCACCTTCCTACCCTGTCAGCCTCCGATCTCTCCATCCTTAATGGTCCGGTCACTCCTGAAGAGATAGGGGAAATAGTAGACCAATTGCCTGAAGGTAAATCCCCAGGACCTGACGTCTTTTCATTTAAATACTACAAGACTTTCAAGACCGAACTAACCCCTCACTTAGTGACCCTTTTTAACCATTTCCTAGCCGGCAACGCGGTACCTGTGCCGATGTCCCACTCTTATCTCACGATAATCCCGAAACCTGGGAAATATCCCCACGAATGCCAAAATTACAGGCCCATTGCCCTGCTTAACTCAGACCTTAAGATCTATACCAAAGTCCTGGCTTCCCGACTAAATGTTTTCCTCCCCGCCCTGATCCATAAAGACCAGGTGGGGTTTGCCCCAGGCCGCCAGGGAGCTGATAACACCCGCAGAAGCATTGACCCGATAGATGTTGTATCTCGCTCGGGGGAGGAGGCGCTACTTCTTAGTTTAGATGCCGAAAAGGCGTTTGACCGTTTAAGCTGGCCATTCCACTTTGATACACTGCAAGCATACGGTCTTTCTGGCCCTTTCGTTCACACCATACGTAGCTTATACTCCTCCCCCACAGCGACAATCAAACTCTCTCATGCCCAGTCTCGCCCCATACGCATTGCCAACAGGTGCCCCTTGTCTCCTCTATTATTTGCTATGTGTATCGAGCCCCTGGCGGCCAAAATCAGATCCTGCCCGGATGTCAGAGGGGTTCAGGTTAGGGACAAGGAATTTAAATTGTCTCTATACGCGGATGACATCCTCCTTACCCTTACCAAACTTCATGTTTCCCTACCAAATCTCCACTCCATTCTACAGGAATTCGGTTGGTTCGTGGGATATAAGGTCAACACCCATAAAACTGAGGCCCTCCCCCTCAAAGTTCCTCAGGCGGTCCTGAACTCTCTTAAGATGAACTTCCCGTTCCAATGGAAGAGGGATTCCTTGTGGTACCTGGGTGTTGATCTTACACCCCGATATGGGGATCTTTATAAAGCCAACTTCCCACACATATATGCAGAAATCAGGGGTCTACTGAATAAGTGGCACTCTATCCTGCTGTCTCTCCTGGGACGCATTGCCTCGACTAAAATGACAATATTGCCCAAGCTACTATACCTCTTTGAAACTCTTCCGATTGCAGTCCCCCTTAGGAACCTGAGATCCACCCAATCTCAGCTCCTTAGATGCATATGGGCGGGGAAACGTCATAAAATCCCAAGGTCAGTCTTCTTATCAAGTAATCACCAGGGTGGGTTAGGGGTACCGGATCTGTCCAAATATTATTGGGCAGCCCAATTACGCTATGTCACGGCCTGGGCTTCTCTGCACCCGTACTCTGTCTGGGTCCAGATAGAAAGACTCTGGCTAGCCCCGATTCATCTCAACTCTATGCTATGATCAGGATCTCATGGCGCCCTGCCAAATAGGGATCTTTTAGGACCCATGGCCTGCACTAGATCCATATGGCAGCTATGTAGTGGTCGGTTCCCTCTAGTGTCTACACACTCCGCCATGACCTCCTTTCTATATCACCCTAAGCTCCACATTAGTCTTACCGCATCCACGACGAGACCATGGTTTCAAAGAGTGGTGTTCAGGTTTGCAGATATTGTAGACCCCTTCACTAGGGAACTTTTGCCGTTTTCAACCCTCCAGACCAAATATGATCTCCCCTCCTCCTCCAATTACTTTTATATCCAAATTAGTCACTTTGCCAGGTCCATTTTCTCGGGGGTTACAGTCTCTCTCCCGACTGCCTTTGAACGCCTTTGTAGGGAAGGGGTACACACGAAGGATCTGATTTCTGAAATCTATTCCATATTACTGACCCCCTTTCCTGATCGGGTCCAACGGCACTCCTACATGGTACAGTGGGAGGAATATCTGGGGAAGACTCTACCGGACACACTGTGGCGCCTTATATGGAGGAGGGCAGCGAAATCCCCAATGGCGGTACTACATCAGGAGAACCAATATAAAATTTTAATGCATTGGTATCACACTCCTGACCTCCTCCATAGAATGAATCCGGTAGTTCCGAGAGAGTGCTGGAGGTGCGGGTTACATAGGGGTACACTGCCTCATATCTATTGGGACTGTCCCAAGATACGCCCCTACTGGACTGGAGTGGGAACCCTTCTAAGTGACATTTTTGCAGTGGAGATCCAGCCTGACCCTATGTCCTTCCTGCTTAATGTGGTACCTCGTCAAGTTAAAAAACACTCACTTAAGTTACTACTGATGATACTTACAGCAGCCCTTTTGTGTCTTTGTCCTCGTCGTTTGTCTTGTCTCGTTGTTACTCAGTGGTCCTATAATGGACTGATTTAAAGACAGACATAGTTTATCTTTCTTCTGTGCACTTTATTGTCATATTAATGCTTGACATTCCTCTTTCTGTTATAGAATATTACTGAATGTGAATATGATGCTTCACATGTTATACCTCATACTTTGTACTAATGTGCATAGATCTGTTGTGGATATGCTTTGTCATTTCTTCACTCTTTAATAAATATACAATTATAAAAAAAAAAGTGCCCTTTCCATCCCTAAAAATGTTTGTACGGGGGTGCTCTTTCCGAAATGGGGTCACTTGTTGGGGTTTTTCATTTCTAAGGACTTTAGAAATTTATTTAACGTGACATGGCGCCTAAAATACATGTCTGCCAATTCAGGCCTGTCATCAAAATTCATATTTGGCAGTTTTACTCTAGAGCCCTGCCATGCTCCCATATATAATTTTTTGAGTACATATGGGGTGTTGGCGTATTCAGGGGAAAATGGGGAACTAAATGTGGGCTGCATTTTGTCCGGTAACCCTTTGTGAAAGTAAAAAATGTGGGTGTAGAGCAACTTTTTCTGGAAAAAATTGTAAATTCTATTTTTCCCAGCCAAGTGTTTCCTAATTCTGTGAAATGCCTGATGGGTCAAAGTGCTCAGTATATTCCTTGAGGGGAGTAGTTTCCAGAATGGAATCACTTTTTGGGGTTTGCCACTGTAGGGCCACCTCAGGGTGTCTTCACATGCAACATAACTCCCAATTACCATTCAAGCTAAATCCTCTCTCCTAACGCCATATGGTGCTTCTTCCGATCTGAAGCCTGCTGTGGCCATACATCAGTTTTTGAGCACACATGGTGTTTTTTTTTGTAAACTCCAGATTTAGGGTAATAGATTGTGAGTTTTATTTGGCTGTTAACCCTTGCTGTGTTTCAGAAAAATCTATTAAAATTTAAAATCTGCTAAAATAAGTGATTTTTTGAAATTTTATTCCCATTTTCATTTCATTCTAGTGGGCCACCTTAAGGGTTAACATAGTATGTAGAATCAGTTTTGATTAGCTTGAGGGGTGTAGTTTTTAAAATGGGGTGATTGGGGTGATTTATCGGTGGTTTCCACAATGTAAGCCCCAGGAAGTGACTTCATAACTGAACTGGTCCTGAAAAAATTGGGGTTTGGAACAGTTCTTAAAAATTTTAAGATTTTTATTCTAAACTTCTAAGCCTTCTAATGTCATCCCCCCCCCCCCCCCAAAAAAAAACAAAAAACATTTTTTTTTCCAAAAAGATCCAAACATGAAGTAGGCATATGGGAAATGTTAAAGTAATAACTATTTTTGGAGGTATTACTATCTATTATAAAAGAAGAGAAATAGAAATTTGGAAACTTGCAAAATTTTCCCAATTTTTGGTAAATTTGTTTTTTTTATGAATTTTTTTTTATTTATTTTTATCAATTTTATCACTATCATGAAGTACAATATGTGACGAGAAAATCTCACAATGGCCTGGATAAGTAAAAGCTTTTAAAAGTTATTACCACATAAAGTGACACGTCAGATTTGCAAAAAATGGCCTGAGCAGGAAGTTGAAAACTGGCCTGGGGTAGAAAGGGTTAATGTTTCTGAATATGTTATGTGTACAGAATTATATTGCTGTGTGCACATATTTACCCTCCTGGCGGGGGCTGGTGACATCCTCCTCATCATGAGCTGGGGGGGGAATCCGGCTGATGGGAGGGCCTGGCTTCTCCCGCCACCACCTCCACCACTTCACCAACATTAGGTGGGGGAGGGGCATCCACATTCTGCGAGGGTCCCGTCTGCTCTCCCTCCTCCTCTTCCTCCTCTACAGAGACCTCCACCACCTCCAAATCCTCCGTGGAACGTCTGCGGCGGACTAAGGGAACGGGAACCCCTGTAATCACACGATATTCATAATTTTGACAAACAACTCAGATCTCATAACAAATGCAAATTAAGTGGGGGATGTATCTAATGTAATGATGGACGGGGCCTTTTACTGGAATACAGAATGATGATTGCAGTTTATGTATATACACACACACACGTGTATGTATATGTATATATATATATATATATATATATATATATATATATATATTTATGTGTGTGTGAAACGTAAAAAATCAGCCGGTTACATCAAACATGTCTACCATGTTGTGTGTATGTATATATATATATATATACACATACACTCACAGCGAGGTAGAGATGTATGATGTAAACAGCTGATTTGCTACGTGTCACACCAGGTACTAACTAATTATTTGTAAAGGGATTAAATACTTATTTTCATAACTGTATATATACATTACAGAGTGTAGGCGAGAGATACAAAAGTAATGCAAGCATTGTACCTGGGCATTTTCTGTCATGGATTTCTGTGATCCAGCCAATGTGCCTCCTCTTCAAATCTGACCAATGTTTCATGATGGCCATCGCACTATGCTATCCCTTATACTCCCTCCTAACCTCCTTCCTTAGATCCCTCACGATCCTGTCGTACCCCCCCTCCCCCTCCAACATGCGCTGCAGGATAAAGATGCAAGCAATTTTTTAAATACAAGCATTGAAAATAATGTCATCAACAACACAGTCAAAACAATTTAAGTGTTTGAAGGGGAAATATTAGATTTAATGTTACTGTTATAAGATCGGATTGTATTGCAATTGTATGTGTGTGGGGTCTGAGCAATCGGATATTGGTCAGCTGAGCAGAGATGTACCTGTCTAGTGAACTGACGGTACGGTACGGTGTGTACAGCTGTTTTGCCTCCCCGTGGTGCACCCTGGGTAACGTTAAATGAACCAGAAAATACTGGCGGTCAGACAAAGAAAGCTTCTTCTGACCAACAAGACACAAACTCTAATCTATAGACTGTGTGTGTGTGGTATATAGTGTGTGGTATATACTGTAGTGTGTGGCAGGAAAATGGATGTGTAATGTGAATTTGAGAAATATTTCTCTGCTGTCCATACATACATGCTACAGATATAGTGCTGTGATGTCACAACAATACTTAGTGCACCAATCAGTAATATGTAGTCAGACCTGATAAGATGTGAAGTTGTATGTATTGCAAATACAAATTTGTATCAATAGCGCAGCTTTTCGCAATCACAAATATTTTGGAACACACTATCTGCATATAAAGCCATTGTTCTGCAATGCATGCGAAATGTAATCAAATACAGTGCTGTAATGTAACATCACTTACAGTGATCAGGAGTTCTTCCTACCGTCACGAAAATTGCTGCCCACCATCTTTTCCAGTCTCTGCAAGCTTCCCGCAGATTGAAAAAGGTAGCAAAACTAGGCCAAGCCAGTATTGCGCATACGCAAATACGCGCATATTACATGCCCAATTTTCGTGATCAAGAAAATCATCCTGAATTTTCAAATATGACTAATATTCTGCTGAATATTCACGAAATATCGCGAATTAGAATATTGCCCCTGCCGCTTATCACTAGAAGACTCGTTAACGGCACGTTGCTGCTGGAGCAGCCTATCAAGCATATACAAGGTGGAGTTCCAGCGCGTCAGGCTGTCACAAATCAGACATCTGACGGGCAGGTGGTGTTGCTGCTGAATGTCAGCAACGTGAGCCGTGTAAGATCTTCTAAAATTGCCAGAGATTTTCCTGGCCTGCCACAAGACGTCCTGGACCCCGGGGTATTGGGCAACGAATCGCTGCACGACTAAGTTCAGGACATGTGCCATGCACGGCACGTGTGTCATTTTGCCCTGTTTCAGCACGCTCAGCAGATTGGCACCGTTTTCGCACACCACTTTACCAACTGTCAAATTGAGCAGGGTTAGCCACTGATCAGACTGTGACCGCAGAGCTGAAAGCAGTGCAGGACAAGTGTGGCTCTTGGCTTCCAGGCACAACAGCCGCAGCACAGCATTACAATGTCTCATCTCTAACGTCGAATAGGTTCTGGGGAGCTTGGGGGGTGCAGCGGAAGAGACGGTATTAGTGGAAAATGAGGAGTCAACCGAGGAGGAGACGGAGGATGGAGTAGGAGGAGGAGAAGAAAAGGCAGGCCTGCATGCAATCTGTGGCGGTAACACCAAATCTACACGGGAGCCACGGGTTACATGCTTGATGGCTGTCAGAAGGCTCACCCAGTAGGCAGTAAAAGTTATGTACCTTCCCTGCCTGTGTTTGCTAGACCACATGTCTGTGGTCAGATGTATCTTGGCACCGACACTGTGTGCCAGAGATATATTCACTTGCCACAAAATGTGGCCATATAGCTCTGGAATGCCCTTCTGGGAGAAATATTTCCTTCCGGGGACATTCCTTTGCGGTGTGCCAATGGCCACAAATTTTCTAAAGGCCTCCGAGTCCACCAGTTTATGTGGCAGTAGTTGGCAGGCTAGCAGTTCCGACAGGTCAGCCGTTGGGCAAGAGGGTTATCCTGCGTCATCAACTTTTTACGCTCAATATTTGGTGGAAACAGGTATATCAATCCCCTTTATCAGTATTTTGTGGAAGCAGGTATATCACAGGCCTCAATGAGTATTTAGTGGAAGCAGGTATATCAAACCCTTTAATCAGTATTTTGTGGAAGCAGGTGTATCGCAGGCGTCAATCAATATATGGTGGAAGCAGGTATATCAATCCCCTTAATCAGTATTTGGTGGAAGACGGCGTATCGCAGGCCTCAATCATTATTTGGTGGAAGAAGGTATATCAAACCCCTTATTCAGTATTTGGTGGAAGCAGGAATGTCAAACCGCTTAATCAGTATTTTATGGAAGCAGGTACAGTATATCAAACCCCTTACTCAGTATATTGTGGAAGCAGGTGTATTTGCAGGCGTCAATCAATATTTGGTGGAAGCAGGTAAATCAATCCCCTTAATCAGTATTTTGTAAAAGCAGGTATCTCGCAGGCCTCAATCAATATTTGGTGGAAGCAGGTATAGCAAACCCCTTACTCAGTATTTTGTGAAAGCAGGTATCTTCCAGGCCTCAATCAGTATTTGGAGGAAGCAGGGATATCAAACCCCTTACTCAGTATTTTGTCGAAGCAAGTATATCGCAGGACTCAATTAATATTTGGTGGAAGCAGGTATATCAAACCCCTTAATCATATTTTGTGGAAGCAGGTGTATCGCAGGCCTCAATCAATATTTGGTGGAAGCAGGTATATCAATCCCCTTAATCAGTATTTTGTGGAAGCAAGTATATCACACCCCTCAATTCTTTTCTTTGCCACAACAGTTATATCACACCACCCTGTTTATTTGGGGCAACAGGTTACAGGTATATCGCAGCCGTCAATTAGTATTTTGTGGAAGCAGGTATATAACACCCCTCAATCAGTTTTTTTGGGGGGCAACAGTTATATCACACCCGTTGCAAATAGTTGTTCCAATAGCGCTTGTCCCTCTATATAGCTGCGGATTCGCAGCAGAACCGCACACAACTGCTGTACAATACAAATGCACTATAATATACTTTCTATGTTAGAAAGTATATTATAAGTATTTCACAGTATCAAACCCCTCAGTATATCACACCTATCGATAGCACACCCTATACCAGTCCTTAAAAGGACCTTTGTGGCCCTATTAGCTAGCGTTTGGTGTCCCTAACAGTCTGTCCCTGCTCCACAAAGCAACCTCTCCCTACACTGGTAAAACACAGAATGTTAAATGGTTGCCAGATCGAGTTCTGTTATAGGGTGGGGGTGTGTCCATGTGCTGAAATGTTTCAATTGGCTGTCCTGTCCCACCTGATGTGTGTGTCATGGGTCAAAGTTCGGTGCAATGCAAAAGAATATGGCGCCGGCAGACATCGCCATATGTTCGCATGTTCGGCGAATCGTGAACGCTCAAAGTTTGCCGCGAAATGACCACCGGGCGAACCGCAAGGCCATCTCTAGTGATTAATGCATTTCACAGTTTTCAAATTTTTGCTTTGATGAAGTTATACCCAGTGAAGTTGAACGCTTTTAGATCATTGACAGAAGTTACTGAAAAAACATTTATTCCCCAAGAATGTGCTGAAGTTATTTCACATCTCTGGTCATGTGTAAAACAGTCTAAGTGTCTGTCTTCAAGAACAAGAGTCTTACTATGTATAGAAAATTGGTTCTCCGGCCATCAAGGTTTGATTAGTGGGCAATCAAGCTTCATGCTATGGTGGCTTCTCTGTACTGGTGGCCACCTCATTCACATAAATAAGTATTCCCAGCAGGACACTATTGGCATATTCACAGGATATGTCATAATTGTACAACAGGTGTGGGTACTTTCTCTTGAACCCCATCCTATCTCAAGAATAGGTCCACTGCCACAAATGGAGAGGTAGCTGCGCATTTGCGCCTCTTTAAATTTACATGTATTGGGGGCTCCAAAAATAGTGCATGCATGGCCAATTCTCCATTCAAAGAGTAACAAGAGGAGGTCCTGTTCTCAAGAGTGGAGTGGGTCCCAGAAATGATAATGATAGGTGGTAGAGATGAGTGAATTGATTCTAAACGAATCAAATTTGTTATGAATTTCCCAAAATATTATCTCCAAAGTATTGCCAATTTAAACGGATCATACAAAATGGTTGCTACTAGAGATGAGTCAGTTCTTAAAAATTTGATTTGGCTGCCTCACTGAATTTTACTTTTAATTACTTTGGCACAAAGCATATTTCTTTATAAATAGCGGGTACAATGACAGGGAATGGCGCTTCCCCCATCATTGAACCCTTCAGATGCCGTGTTCATCGCTAATTGCGCCATCTGAGTTCCATATTAATGCATTTTAAGAGTTACCTCATCCATTTGAGCGTGAAAAGTCCATGGCGGCTATCTTTCTTGAAGATCAAGCGCAAAATCTCGCGTGGCGAGTTATGACATCATCACGTCGGCCGGTGTGGTAACATCATATGTCACCCCACATGAGATTTCATGCTTGATCTTCAAGCAAGATGGCCGCGGCAGCCTCTCCATGCTCAAATGGATGAGGTAAGTATGATTTTTTAAAATTTTACCACAATTTCAGGGCTAATCTAATTTTTTCTGCAATTCGGATTGAAGTCCACTTCGTCAGCTTCAATTCGCTCAACTCTAGGTGCTACCATTTTACATATCAAATTCATGGAAACAGGGCAGGGAATATGAAGACAGAGAATCACATGGCCAAGTGCTGGACACTGGCTGGCGGGCTTGCCTTGCAGTCAGACTGACAGCCAATCAGAATGGACAATATTGACTGTCTATTATGCTCTGTGTAAGGTCCCAAGCAGAGACACAAGACATTGAGCTTAGGGTCTTACAGGGTCAGTGTTAGGGGTAGATATATTTAGTTAGGTAGACTGAATTACTTGATGGAAAGACAGGTTTTAGCAATAGGGACAGGATTGTGGCAGATAGTTTATTGTGTGTGCACATCAGTCTGTGGCTGCCGAGTGTTTGCTGTTTTACACACTCTTGGTGGAAGAGTCCATGATCGACGATAATGCTGATCACAAACTTTTAACCCTTCAAATCAATTATGACCACAGCATTTGAGAGGACAGATAATGGGAGTGATGTGCTCTTGGAGCCTGAAAGGCTTCCCCGCAATGAGACTGCGGGAGATGTTTGGTAGCTATGGCAGCTTCAGGCCTTTTTTGAGCCTCGAAGTACTTTACAGGAACACTCTAATTCTCTCATAGACTGCAATGGTAAATAATTGCAGTATATGGGAGAGGTGATAAGACGATTGCACATTAAAGTACACTATGGGGACTTAAAAAAAGTGTAATGCCTTATTCACACGTCAGTTTTTTGGTCAGTGATTTCCACTGATTGAGAGCCAAAACTAGGCGCGGGTCTAAAAACTGAACAGGAGTAGGTCTTTCCCTCATACCTTATGTCTGTGCAGCCTACACTTCTGGTTTTGTCTCACAATCACTGATGGAAATCATGGAAATCACTGACCAAAACACTGACGTGTGAATGAGGCTTAAAACTATTTTAACCCTTTCACTACCAGCGGCGTACATGTACGGCGCTGGATCGATAGGCAAGCATGGTGCCCGCTCGCACGTGCAGCGGGCATCATGGCCTGCGGCTAATTACCGCGACCAGAAATAATGCAGATCGCGGTAATTAAAGGCTTTAGATGCCGTGATCAAGTGAGATCACAGCATCTAAATGTGCAAAACCCCGGAAGCCCCCCTTTCCGTATAATAAAAATAAAAATACCTAAAAAATATAAACATAATAGGTATCACCATGACCGAAAACACCCATTCTATTAAAATATAACAATATCTTTACAATACGGTGAATGCCGTAATGGAAAAAGGGTTAAAATGGCCAATTTGCCATTTTTTAATTGCTTCTCTTACCCCAAATTTTTTAATAAAAATACAATCAAAAAGTCATGCACACTCCAAAATGGTATCAATAATTCTACAGATTGTCCTGCAAAAAATAAGCCCAGACACAGCTCAGTAGATATACTGTAACTATAAAAAAGTTTTGGGGGTCAGAATATGGTGATGTAAAAAAAAAACATTTTTTTCCAAAGTTTAAATTTATTTTTACACTATTTAGGCATAAAAGACTTATACATATGGGGTATCATTATAATCATACTCACCCAGAGAATTATGGGCATGGGTAAGTTTTGCTGCAAACGGAACGCCGTGCGAACAAAACCCATAAAACTGTGGAGGAATTGCATTTATTTTCCAATTCCACCCATTTGGAATTTATCGACCGCTTCCCACTACATTGCATGCCATAATTAATGGTGGCATTAGAAAGTACAACTTGTTTCACAAAAAATAAGCCCTCATACAGTTTTGTAAATGGGAATTTAAAAAAGTTATGGCTCAAGGAAGATAGGGAAGAAAAATTAAAATGCAAAAAGAAGAAAACCTCTGGAATCCTAAGGGTTAAAAACAAAAATAAACTATAAAAGAAGATTAGCATTACAGTGTCCCAAATGTGTCCGAACTATTTAAATTAAAAAAGATTGTAATATAAAAATATTTATCCCTCATATTGATTCACATCCCCAAAAAACGTAATCAAAAAGTCACGCGCCCCAAAATGGTATCAAAAATACAGATTGCTTTTTATTAGATTTTATTGTGTACCTAAACCCTTACACATTTTTTAAACTGTTAGAAATTGGCAAAAAAACATATTTGCACTATATTTATTAATTTTAGTGTTTTTGTAGCAAAACAACTCCCAGAAGAAGGGGCCTTTCTTATAAAGTGAATACTAGTCAGTGCTTCCATTATGGAAGTGCTCACTAGTACGCAGGGGTATCACGGAGTGAGGCGATGCGAGCGCTGCCTGTACTCACCCCTTCTTCCTGGTCTTCCTCCTTGGTGCCGCGCTGCACTGTCCTGATGCATACAGTGTCAGGATGTAATGCATGCAGAATGAACTGACGTGGTGACAGTACAGAGCGGGCCCCTAGAAAATTAGGGAGCTGAGAATGCATGAAGAGACCGCCGGACCGGGATAATAGTGGCGGAGCAGGAGAGTTAAGTTAACTTATTTATTTTGGGTCTGATCTGAGGTCTAATGGGGGTCTGACATGGATGCTTAAAGGGGGTCTGACATGGAGGTCTAAAGGGGGTCTGATCAGTGGTCTGATGGGGGTCTCATCTGAGGATCTGATATAGAGGTCAGATCTGAGGTTTAATATGGGGGTCTGATTTGAAGTCTGATCTGAGGATCTGATATGGGGATCTGATATGGAGGTCTGATTTGAAAAGTAAGATGGTATATAAGGTGGTTTGGTTTTGTACTGATGCACATTATAAGGGGGTATTTTTTGTACTGGCGCACATTATAAGGGGGGTATTTTTTGTACTGACGCACATTATAAAGGTGTATTCTTGTTCTGACACACATAAGGGGATTTTTTTTCTACTGGCGCACATTATAAGGACAATTTTTTTTATTAGAGCACATAATGAGGGCGTATTTTTGTTTTGGCACACATTATAAGAGGCTATTTTTGGCACTCGCGGACATTATAAGGAGTATTTTTTGTACTGGTGTACATTATAAGGGGGTATATTTTATACTGGCACACATTATAAGGGGTAGTTTTTTTGTATTGGAGCACATTATAAGGGGTATCTTTTTGTACCGGTGAACATAGTAAGGGATGATTTTTAGAACTGGAGCACATTATAAGGTGGTAGTTTTTGTACTGGCACACAGTATAAGGGGGTATCTTTTGTACTGGCTCACACTATAAGGGGGTATGTTTTGCACTGGTGCACATTATAAGGGGTATCTTTTTGTACTGGTGCACATTGTAAGGGATGATCTTTAGCACTAGAACACATTATAAGGGGATCGTTTTTTGTACTGGCACACATTATAAGGGGGTATCTTTTGTACTGTTGCACATTATAAGGGGGTATTTTTTGTACTGGCACACATTAAAAATTGGTATTTTTTTACTGGCACACATTGTAAGGGGAATTATTACTACTGGGGGTCTATGGGGAACATGACTACTACTATGAGCATTATGGGATCGCTTTAAAGAGTTGAAAGGGGGAATAGATATAAAAAAAACTTTATAGAAAACTAAAAAAGAGAGAAAGACAGTAGAGAAAAAAAATAAGAAGCCTAGGAGACCTCAGAGTGTCATTTGCTAATTTCCAGGCCATTTGAAACACTTTTTTGATTTGGGTCGAATTTATTTGTACAAGAATTGAATCTTTAGACCAATTTTTTTGAATCGGAACCAAAATAAATTTCCAGAATTTCACTCTAGTTATGTGATTGTTCACAGCTAATGGATGACATACTTATTATGAAGACTCTGACCATAGGTAAGAATGATAGGAGTAGGATCTGCTAGCGCCCCTCCGTGGTCCAAAAGTAGCTGCTCTTACAATCCATATATCCTTATAGTGAATATCCTTTTGCCATCGTGTTCTTATGTCTAAGATATCTTTATAGCGGTCAGAACTCCAATTATCTGATAAAGCGCTCCAAATCTTCTGCATAGACAAACCCTACTCACAGCAGACCAGGTGCATACATAGAGGAGAGGGAACCTTATAGCAAAAGATCAAAATGGAGCCCCCTTCTGGTGCTTCCTAACACTACTACACCCCCAATCACCTGGGACAGGAGGACTTAGTGCCTATTTTTTCCAGCTCTCCAGTTTGGTTAATTTCCCACACCCATGCTTACTGATTTTATAGAAGCTGTGGAAAGAGGATCTCTGCACCCATTACAATAAAAAATGCAGCCAACCTAGACTACATCTCCTCACTCCAGGGCCACCTCCCTTCAGATGCATAGGCCTGTATTGTCATCTGGTACTGTAACCTACAAGACCTAATGGAGTTAGAGAAATTTTGAAAAGTGGTTTGAGATACATATCCCAGGATTAGTCTAATAGCCAGTAGTTCAGTGCTTATCCACAGCAGCCAATCAGAGCACACAGAGCTGCATTATAACACATATAGGACTGATAGAACAGTAGCTTGAGCTTTCAATGTCACTGTAGATAAATTCTATACTACTCCAATTTCCAAAATGCATTGCCGATACTTCTGTATTAAATAATAATTAGGGGTGGGGGTAGAGAAAGCAACAAGCATGTTTCACTGTAGATCCAGGTTCAATAGACAATCTAATTTCTCTGATTCCAGGTAATCCTTCCATGAATTGGGGAATTAAATGCAGACAGTTAGCACATGAGAAATGTTCAGACCTGGATAAGCATCTGCTCCGCTGAGGATAATCATGAAGAATTAAGGGAGGCTTGTTCTGTATCTCACAAGGAACGAATGCTTGAAATTCTCCCTGTAAACAATACACAATCCATACTGATTTCATTATGCCATAGTTAGGGGATTACAGTAAACAGAGGGGTAATGTTGATTTCAGAGCCAGTGTAATCAATCCTAAATTAGCAGATTATGGAATGATCTTGACCATTTTCATATGTCTCCATTACAGGGAGGAAACTGTATTTGTATCAGAATTGTGGAACATTTCCTCAAAAAGGTACTGTTATTTTCCCCATTTTATATTACAATATTGTAAATTTGTCAAGAAAAGCACAAAAACATAAACTACTAATACAATATATAAATTCATAATACACAGGAACATTTTATACATTTCCAACAAGCAGTAATGATAGATGTTTGTACATAGTGACCAACAGACCGAAATTTGCCAAGATCGTCCTGAAGGCAATCCTACTTGCCTTGTGCCGAAATTGGGCAGGGTTTATGTAAACCCTGCCGAGAAGTGGTTGGGCTGGGGTCATACTCGGCTAAAATACTTATATTGTAGTCTTCGCTCTTCTTCACATTAACAGACAGCCCCATTCTCTTAATAAGTGGAAGTACCAGTGGTGAGACTCTTCATCAGACATTTATGGTATCATATTAATAAACTACTTCCAGCAAATTATATAACCCATTAAAATTTATATACTTTAATTATATTCCTTAAAAAATGAAATAAATATACACAGGACCATACTCACTGAGGGTCCACTCAGATGTATTGCCGCACTAAGCACCTGCAAGATATGTAGGGGATAGAGGGAAAACTTTCCCTATCGTCTCACCCTGATCTTGCTCAGCCCAGGGACAACCCCTAATGGTGGGACTCCCTGTCCTCGAACCTAGGCTGATCTAAACCTCACGTAGCCCTGACGCAGTGGTCCTGAGAGGGTGGGGAGGTAGAAAATGGTGCTAAAATGTGGGCAGATACAGAAAAAAATGACAAACAAAAACGACAATACCACATATAGCTAGCCTAATGATATAGAGGGCTTATTGATGAACTGTGTATACAGCCCTCGTACTGCTGGTTAATACAGCCAGCTAGGTACACAGTGCATTGTAATTGTACACATAAACGTCATTAATACCCCGACGCGTTTCCCCCACTCTGTGGGATCATCAGGGGGTCAGTACATTATAGATGCCTGATATCTATCTAATATTATGATATCCTATATAGTTAGTACATTCATTGAGGATGTCGGATATCCATAAACTGTTATGATATCCTATATTCAATAGATATAAGATAGTAAGAGGACCACTTATTGATAGCAGGGGGAGAGGATACAGTTAGACGGACCAAGTGAGGCACAAGTGGTAAGGCTGGTTTCAGCCTGGATTTGTGGGTGGGGCTGCCCACTATATAATCCCAAGCGGCCTCACCCTGGGGACGATCGCTTTGTGCTTCTACAGTACCTCCAGTCCGTTCCGTCACTTCCGGGGTCCCCAGCCTACGTCACTTCCGGGTAAGTCACGGCTCTCCAGCTTCATCGGCCGGGGGCACCGTCCGTCCGGCCTGCCTAGCTGGGCTCGGCCGGGCTTCCTCCCTCCTTTAGCTCCTGGGAAGCCTCCTCGCAGCGTGCGATCTTCTTCTTCCTGTTTAGGGCTTTTCGGCAGGGCCGGCGTCCACGGCGATTCAGGTAGGGCTGCCCGCTCCCGCTGGGCTCGGTTTGCGGCACTCCATGTCAAAAGCCACACTGCTCTGTGGCCTCTCGTTCCCTCTAATGAGGTTATCTCCATGCAGGTTGTGTGGGTTGGGGGGTTGTTTGCTTTCCAACATTGGGCTGCGGGATGCTGGTAGTACCAGAGGCAGCCCATGGCATGGATTGGGTCCTCAGCATTGCTCCGGTGAGTCTCTGACCCATCCCATGCTCTGGGCCTGGGCTTAAGGTGGAGGTGCTGCCGTGCACTTCAGGGAGTTCTCCGGTCACCTGGAGAGCAGCATCTCCGCTTGGCTGACACATATGCGGGGTGGGGGGGGGGTCTGTCCCTTAAACGGGTCCTTCTCTTTCCAGGTTGGGTGGAGATGCTGTTTTTCCGGTTGTCTAATGTACCATTTCGGGCTCAGGACTTCATTTATGAGCTTGTTGTCTATACCTAGGTGCTAATAAATTTTTCCAAAAAGAACAGGGCTGCACTACCGTCTGATATCCAGTCTTCCCGTTCAGCCAAGTAGCTGCTCAGCTTCCTGAATTTCTTCAGGTATCACGCACACGTCATTTTGTCTGTTTTCCATGCTTCTTGTCTCACTCTCACACATCATCTGTAGTCTCCCTGGATCGCCCAGGCTCGTTCTGTTTCTGTCATCCTGGATCACCCAGGTACACTCTGTCTCTGTCATCCTGGATCGCCAAGGCTCGCTCTGTCTCTGTCATCCTGGATCGCCCAGGCACACGCTGCCTCTGTCATCCTGGATCACCCAGGCTCGCTCTGTCTGTCATCCTGGATCGCCCAGGCTTGCTTTGTCTCTGTCATCCTGGATCGCCCAGGCTTGCTTTGTCTCTGTCATCCTGGATCGCCCAGGCTCGCTTTGTCTCTGTCATCCTGGATCGCCCAGGCTCGCTCGGTCCCTGTCATCCTGGTTCGTCCACTCACGTTCCGTCCAGGCCTTCCTGAGCACGTCGGGTCCACTTACACGGACACTTTCTCCAATTTGTCTTCTACCTGCACCTCCAGGGTTAATTTTCAGCCTGATTCACTCGGGTATTCTTGTTGGCCAGTGTCCACCTGAATCGCTCAGGTCCACGTACTGGCTGTCTTTTCCTAAAATAACTCAGACGTCAGCCACCATCAGGGTCCATCTTAGTTTCCACCCCATACCTTTCCGGTGCCTTTCCTGAAATCTCTCAGGACATTTAACAGCCTGGCACCTGCCTGAATCGCTCAGGCCCATGTCCCCACCATGTCGCTCGGGTCTCCTTTTCTATCACGGCACGTACACGTCCAGGATCGCCCAGGGTCAGGTACTTCATCCTGAGTCACTCAGGACCTCACTCGATTCACTCAGGTCCATTCGGCTTGTCACCAGATTCGTTTTTAGTTCCTCTAGTCACCAAATCACCCGACCCCGTCCACATTTCGGCCCTCTTTTCCCGGCAATCCGCATCTTTGGGTTGGGTCCTCCTTCTCGTTCATTTTTTCGCCACTCTCATCCTTCCTTGCTCCCCGTCCACGGTCCTCCGTTCCCTCTTCTTCCTTCTCTTCCCGGCTCTCCTAAAGCGTTTTTTTTTTATAAAAAAATATAAAAAAAATAAAAATAAAATCTAATTGGTACAAGTGCTTTTTCAGTACGCCTGACCTGGGGGTATCTACAACTGTAATTAGTTATAATTGTATGTATTGTTATGTATTTCATTTATTTGGCAGTACATTCCAGCCGAGAAGGCATGGTTGGCATTGGTTGGCAGGAACGGGGCTGGCCGGCCTGTTTCTCCATTCTTGGTGGGAGTGGGCTGGTCCTGCTTCTTGCTAGGGGGGGGGGGGGGGGTTCAAGTATGGAGACAGAGAGGAGAGGGAGCACATGCCAGAGCTTCTACTCCTGGGAACAATAGATGAGACCAAAAAAAAAAAAAGAGCTTCAAGAAGGCAGCTGAGAGACCAGACACCGGTGTGATCAGTAAGGTGCTGCCTTGCGGACACGGCTGCGGGGTTAGGGACTGCAGCTCTGATTCCCATCACCTATACTACCACTAGCCCAGGTCAAGTTCAAGTCTGAACCTCCAGTGGACCCCTATACCCACAAGTGCCAATCAATTGCTGCACAATCGCTCTATGCCTCCTCGACTGGTGCCAGAAACTGCACTTTCCATTGCTGCTACTAGATGTAACACAAGTTATCCCCTCTAGTGTAGCTGACTCCATGATTGTTGTCTTGGTAGTGGGGTTTGTTGCCGTGCTATTTTCCGGTTTCCTAATGTACCATTTTGGGCAAATATTTCTTAAAACAAACAGGGCTGCGGTACTGTCTGATATCCAGTCCTCCCGATCAGCCAAGTAGCTGCTCAACAGCTTCCTGAATTCTCAGGTATCACGCATACGTCTTTGTCTGTCTTCCCTGCTTCTTGTCGCACTCTCACATCATCTGATGTCTCCCTGGATCACCCAGGCCCACGCTGCCTCTGTCATCCTGGATTGCCCAGGCTCGCTCTGTCATCCTGGATCGCCCAGGCTCGCTCTGCCTCTGTCATCCTGGATTGTCCAGGCTCGCTCTGCCTCTGTCATCCTGGATCACCCAGGCTCGCTCTGATTCTGTCATCCTGGATCGCCCAGGCCCACATTGCCTCTCTCATCCTGGATCGCCCAGGCACGCTCTTCCTCTGTCATCCTGGACCGTCACTTTACTAACTATCCGGTGCATTCCTGAATCGCTCAGGTCATTTAACAGCCCAGCTCCTGCCTAAATCGCTCAGGCCCTTGTTACCTCCTGTGTCGTTCGGTTCAAATAAATATTTCCTTCCTAACAGTGTTGGTAGTCTTTTTGCCCACTTATTCAGGCCTACCCCGCACTGGCTCCGGGCACAGTTCAGACAGATAGATCATGGAGGACTGGTAGGCGTCCCTCCCTACTCCACGCTCATGTACACCTCAGCCCAGACCACAAGTGGTAAGGCTGGTTACAGCCTGGATTTGTGGGTGGGGCTGCCCTCTATATAATCCCAAGCGGCCTCACCCTGGGGACGGTCGCTTCGTGCCCCACCCTCCCGACCCTTCTTTCCTTCATTTCACTCTCCTGGGTGGCCCACTTATTCAGGCCTACCCCGCACTGGCTCCGGGCACAGTTCAGCCAGATAGATCATGGAGGGCTGGTAGGCGTCCCTCCCTACTCCACGCTCATGTACACCTCAGCCCAGACCACAAATTAAGACCGTTAGCCAGTTTCGCTGGAGTCCCATGTAGACATCTGTGGAGGAAAATTATAAATGGTATAGAGCAGGATATATCCAAGCCACAACCTCCACCAATGTCCACGGTAAAGAGATAAAACTCAGTCTCAGAACCAGCATCAAGCATCCAGTAATCTCTTGAATGGCCCCATATAAAGTCAATTGCCTAGCCTATAAAGGGTAAAGATTCCTAATTACCAATCAAATTTAAGATAGTAAAAGCTAAACAGGGAAAGATATCCCTACTTACAATTAGTTGTCCGCCTCAGGGTTCGGTCGCCTCCTCTCCTCCAATGGCCCATGCATGTTTGTGCCAGGTGCCCCCTTTAAATACCCACGCTCATCAGTCTCAAATTTGCCACCCAGAATCATCCAGGTACGATCGCGTCAGCTTCCTGGTTTCGTCACTTCCGGTCTGTGGATATGACCACTTCTGGCCGGTGGAACGCAAGGCAGCGCTCCGCCCTGAATGTGCTGTTCCGCTCACATGCTTCCGGTCCATGAAATGCAGTGGAACGCAGTAAGCAAAGAGCATAGGACAAAACCATATTGAGTACTTATATTAATACGCTCAGATCGGTCCCCCATACATAGAGATAATCCATAGGAGTCCCGGAGACAGGCTTATATTAATGGAGATACCGATAATTAAGCATAGTGGAAAAAGTACTAAGATATATTTATAAGATGAGGTGTTTTTTAATATTAATTTATGACACCCATGTATTATATCGCCCGTCACACCCTGCAAATTATGTAAAGGGTGTGTTAATTATCAAATGAGAAGATAATGATCATTGATTTCGATAGTATTAAGTTTTGGATGCTTTCCGCATCCTGGCCAGTTAAAGGATCTAAAATTATTATTCCAGGCCCGGCAATTCCAGACAAAGGGACAAAGAGGCAACACAGCGACAAAGAGGAAAAAATAAAAAAATAAAAAGAGGAAAAAAGGGGGGGGGGGGGGCGGGGGCATAAATTGTACTCTTCATAACAGTTAGAGAAAACAGGAGAATGTCAGTCTCTCGTTTATCTCGAGGGGGGACTGGGACCGGGACCGGAACTGGTGGATCCATTCACATTCCTTCTGAAGGATCTTCCTATCCCAATCACCCCCCCCCCCCCCCCCCTCAGGGAGATGGTGGTACCAACTCGAGAACTGAGAATCTCAAGCACTTAGGGTCCCCCCATGACATTCATTGATATGTGATGCCACGGGTGTGCAATTTTTTTTTAACTATGTCATTCACGTGTTCGCAGATCCTTCTCCTGAGTTCTCTAACCGTTTTGCCTATATAATCCATAGGGCAAGTACACTGGCAGATGTAGATAGCCCCTTTGCTTCTACAGTTGACAAAGTCCCTGACCTTAAAAATCTGTTTAGTTACAGAGCACGTAATAGTCTTGGCAGTTGAAAGGTATTCACATGCTTTACAAGAACCACATCGGTAAACACCTATCGGTTTTCGATCTAACCATGTCCCCTTCTTAGCCGGGGGTGTAAAGTGGCTATGGACAAGACGGTCTTTTATACTCCTCCCTCTACGGTATGTAACTGAGGGGTGTTCCGTGAGGATATCAGACAGGTCGGAATCCATCTGTAAAATGGGCCAATATCTCTTCAGGACAGCCATCACTTCATGATTAGCTATGTCAAAGGTGGATATAATACGCAGTGGTTGATGTTTGTCTGTGGTCCTAGGTTTAGGGACCAAGAGGTCTATATGTTTTTTTTGTTGCGTATTTTTAAACGCCTCTTTTAAGACCGTCTGTGGGTACCCCCTCCCCCTGAACCTGTCCTGAAGTTTCTTTGCCTCACTGAAAAAGGCACCACCCTCCGAGCGATTTCTTCTTACTCGGAGGTATTGACCCCTCCGACCTTCTCCTGTTTTCTCTAACTGTTATGAAGAGTACAATTTATGCCCCCCCCCTTTTTTTCCTCTTTTTTTAATTTATTTATTTATTTTTTCCTCTTTGTCGCTGTGTTGCCTCTTTGTTCCTTTGTCTGGAATTGCCGGGCCTGAAATAATAATTTTAGATCCTTTAACTGGCCAGGATGTGGGAAGCATCCAAAATGTAATACTATCGAAATCAATGATCATTATCTTCTCATTTGATAATTAACACACCCTTTACATAATTTGCAGGGTGTGACGGGTGATATAATACCTGGGTGTCATAAATGAATATTAAAAACACCTCATCTTATAAATATATCTTAGTACTTTTTCCACTATGCTTAATTATCTATTTGAGGTATCTCCATTAACATACGCCTGCCTCCGGGAATCCTATGGATTATCTCTATGTATGGGGGACCAATCTGAGCGTATTAATATAAGTACTCAATGAGGTTTTTTCCTATACTCTTTGCTTACTGCGTTCCACTGCGTTTCATGGACCGGAAGCATGTGAGCGGAACAGCACGTTCAGGGCGGAGCGCTGCCTTGCGGTCCACCGGCCAGAAGTGGTCATTTCCACAGACCGGAAGTGACGAAACCAGGAAGCTGACGCGATCGTACCTGGATGATTCTGGGTGGGAAATTTGAGACTGATGAGCGTGGGTATTTAAAGGGGGCACCTGGCACAAATATGCATGGGCCTTTGGAGGAGAGGGGGGCGACCGAACCCTGAGGCGGACAACTAATTGTAAGTAGGGATATCTTTTCCTGTCTAGCTTTTACTATCTTAAATTTGATTGGTGATTAGGAATCTTTACCCTTTATAGACTAGGCAATTGACTTTATATGGGGCCATTCAAGAGATTACTGGATGCTTGATGCTGGTTCTGAGACTTTGAGTTTTATCTCTTTACCGTGGACATTGGTGGAGGTTGTGGCTTGGATATATCCTGCTCTATACCATTTATAATTTTCCTCCACAGATGTCTACATGGGACGCCAGCGAAACTGGCTAACGGTCTTAATTTGTGCCTCACTTGGTCCGTCTGACTGTATCCTCTCCCCCTGCTATCAATAAGTGGTCCTCTTATTATCTTATATCTATTGAATATAGGATATCATGACAGTTTATGGATATCCGACATCCACAATGAATGTACTAACTATATAGGATATCATAATATTAGATAGATATCAGGCATTTATAATGTACTGACCCCCTGATGATCCCACAGAGTGGGGTAAATGCGTCGGGGTATGAATGACGTTTATGTGTACAATTACAATGCACTGTGTACCTAGCTGGCTGTACAGTATTAACCAGCCGCACGAGGGCCGTATACACAGTTCATCAATAGGCCCTATATCATTAGGGTAGCTATATGTGGTATTGTAGTTTTTGTTTGTCATTTTTTTCTGTATCTGCCCACATTCTAGCACCATTTTCTACCTCCCCACCCTCTCAGGACCACTGCATCAGGGCTAGGTGAGGTTTAGATTAGCCTAGGTTCGAGGACAGGGAGTCCCCACCATTAGGGGTTATCCCTGGGCTGAGCAAGATCAGGGTGAGACGATAGGGACAGTTTTCCCTCTATCCCCTACATATCTTGCAGGTGCTTAGTGCGGCAATACATCTGAGTGGACCCTCAGTGAGTATCGTCCTGTGTATATTTATTTCATTTTTTAAGGAATATAATTAATGTATATACAGTACAGACCAAAAGTTTGGACACACCTTCTCATTCAAAGAGTTTTCTTTATTTTCATGACTATGAAAATTGTAGATTCACACTGAAGGCATCAAAACTATGAATTAACACATGTGGAATTATATACATAACAAACAAGTTTGAAACAACCCAAAATATGTCATATTCTAGGTTCTTCAAAGTAGCCAACTTTTGCTTTGATTACTGCTTTGCACACCCTTGGCATTCTCTTGATGAGCTTCAAGAGGTAGACCCCTGAAATGGTTTTCACTTCACAGGTGTGCCCTGTCAGGTTTAATAAGTGGGATTTCTTGCCTTATAAATGGGGTTGGGACCATCAGTTGCGTTGAGGAGAAGCCAGGTGGATACACAGCTGATAGTCCTACTGAATAGACTGTTAGAATTTGTATTATGGCAAGAAAAAAGCAGCTAAGTAAAGAAAAATTAGTGGCCATCATTACTTTAAGAAATGAAGGTCAGTCAGTCAGCCGAAAAATTGGGAAAACTTTGAAAGTAAGGCCTATTTTACCATGAAGGAGAGTGATGGGGTGCTGCGGCAGATGACCTGGCCTCCACAGTCACCGGACAGGAACCCAATCGAGATGGTTTGGGGTGAGCTGGACCGCAGAGTGAAGGCAAAAGGGCCAACAAGTGCTAAGCATCTCTGGGAACTCCTTCAAGACTGTTGGAAGACCATTTCAGGGGACTACCTCTTGAAGCTCATCAAGAGTGTGCAAAGCAGTAATCAAAGCAAAAGGTGGCTACTTTGAAGAACCTAGAATATGACATATTTTCAGTTGTTTCACACTTGTTTGTTATGTATATAATTCCACATGTGTTAATTCATAGTTTTGATGCCTTCATAGTCATGAAAATAAAGAAAACTCTTTGAATGAGAAGGTGTGTCCAAACTTTTGGTCTGTACTGTACATTTTAATGGGTTATATAATTTGCTGGAAGTAGTTTTGCATATACTAAACCCTTAGAGATCTGTTCATACTGAACTGCTGGACTGTATCATATTAATAAACCTTTAAAAGAACTATGCAGAATTAGAAAAACATGTCTTTAAGAAACAATGCCACGTCTCTCAAAAGGTTGTATGTGGTATTGCAGCTCAACTGAGTTGAGCTATAGTACCAGACACAACCTAGGAACAGATGTGGCACTGTTTTTGGAAGAAAGCAGGTATGATTTTTTTTTCAATCCTGAACAACCCCTTTAAGGCTGTTGTTAAATGGTTGTAACATAGCCAGATTTTAGGGTACATATTATGGCCTCAATAACTAGTACACCCCCCACCATGATTTAAAGGGGTTGTGCCAGCATTAAATATAAAATCATGAAAAAACTAGTTACTTTACTTTCTGTTACAATAATATTCCAGTTGTCAAATAGTCTTTTTACTTCATTATAATGGCGCCCCCTGTTGTTTAATTTGTAGAGTATAGGCACATTCACCTACTGAGGTGGTCACACATGCTCGGTTTCTTCCTTCAATTGTCACCAGCCATGTCTACTGTTAGAAGCTGTGACAATTGTAGGGAGAAAACAGCAGAAAGGACACACCCCTGAGCTGTGGTAGGGTGAGAGCTGCAGCAGAAAGACAGTCCCCTGAGCTGTGGTAGGGTGAGAGCGGCAGCAGAAAGGACACAGTCCCCTGAGCTGTGGTAGGATGAGAGCTGCAGCAGAAAGGACACATTTCCTGAGCTGGCAGGCCAAGGGGATCTAGCAGTGTAATTGGAGCAATGAATAGAGGTAGCTCTGGATCTATGAGACAAACAGAGCTGGCTCTAACTTTGTTAGAAAGAGATTGTCATGTCCTATATGATGTCTGCTTTTCATTTTTTACATTAATCATGGGATAATCTCTATACTAACCGTACTTATATAATCACCATACTGTAGATGGTATTTGGCGTCTCCTCATTCCATCAGGTCAGAGGACCTCTGTACTGTTAATAGGTGGCGCCATGGCCAACTAAACCAAGTAGATATGCATTCAAAACTGTAGGAAAGCTGGGTGACGTCATCACTCTCTATAGAAGGAATGTTTGGTTTAGTCGCAGAAAAGCCCAAGATTAAGAAATCTTGTCGATGGGAAGATGTAATCACTAGCACCTGGCTGCACGTGGCTCTGGGATTTGGTGTCTTGACAGCGTTCTTAGCTCACAATTGACATAATAACTCTAATTTTCATTTAAGTATATCTCTGCAGGGTAGAGGGAGTGACCCCAGGGGTGGTTGTAGTTCAAGGATGTAGTTCATGCATTTCCATATAAGTCCTTGAGATGTCGGCTTCCATGAAATCATCTAACATGACATAGAACGTTATCACAGTGGCAGCCGTTTCAATGATGAGGGGGTAGTCACCCAAGTGCAGATGTCAGTGTTACAGAGCTTAAGTAAGGATATTTATACTACACAATGTCATGGAGCAGAGTCAGAAATTACATCTTCAACTCTGCTACATTCAAGAGGGTATGCCAGGGGTGTTGCTGCATTATTTCCCCCATTCTTGACAGCACCGGGCAACCATGTTCCTGTCCCGTATCCTGGGCTGTGCCTTTTTTAACTTAAAGGTACAGGTAGTTAATACTGTTAAAGGGGTAGTTGACTGGTACTACTAAAGGGTCATCTAGCTGGTACTATTGAAGTGCCATGTGTATGGTGCTATTAAAGATTTATGTAGCTGGCACGACTAAAGCAGCATTTAGTTGGAATATTAAAGGGGCAAATTACTGCTACTATAAAAGGAACAAATTATTAACTTTGTTAAAGGGGCATTTGGCTGGTTCTATTAAAGAGGTATATACCTGGTACTTTCAAAGGGCCATGTAGCCCAGAGAATGTAGATGGCACTACTAAAGGGGCATTTGGCTGGTACAATGAAAGGGAAAATTGCCTGACACTATTAAGTGGGCATGGCTGATATTATTAAATGGGTATGTGGCTAGAAGTAATAAAGGGATATGTGGTCAATACATTTTACCATGGGGCATTTAGATGGCAAAGAGGCAAGTAGCTGGCACTGTGAAAGGGACACGTGGTTAGTACTTTTATAGGCTCATTTGGCTGGTACTGTTAAAGGGCCATATGTTTTATATATTTATTCATGTCTAGAAGCTTCAGCCAGGCCCAGCATTCCAGTTTTGGTGCATTTCATGTTTTTATAGCGTCTACATTCTGTACATGGTGAAGGAAATGTTATTTGTTTAGGTCTGTGAGAAGATTCTGCTGCGTAAAGTCCCAGGACTCCATTATTCCTTCCCTGCCTGTATCTCCCACTGCTAGCGCTTGACCAGTAAAGCTGAGAGCTCCATGCTGCAGTTTGATGTGCGCCTCATTCTGCATGTGGTACATGGCACTGCGCCAAGTCCTGATCATTATTACTGTGTGAATGCAAGTCAGATGGAACAGGGATGGAGATCTAAGAGAAGCCTGCTAAGGCTTTATGCTGGAAAAGGTTCATTTTTTTAACCCCTGCAGGATCCAGGAGCCGTGAAATGTGTTTGTTCCGGATTTGCATTCCTTTGCCTCCAGCCTTGGAATATTCCTTTAAATTGTTTTGGATAACAGGATCATCATGTGCATCTGAGAATAATGTCAGATGCGGGTGCTTTGTAACATTTTGCACTGATGATAATGTATCCGTGACCTATGACGTCTGTACTGTGAATTTGATTATAACAACTACATTTTGGTACAATTGATATTAACGTCAATGTTTCAGTAAACATTCCATTCTTTTTTATTCAGAGTATCACTCCCATCATGCATTAGGATGGTGCACAGATTCTTATATTCTTTATATTCTGGGAGAGGATGTCTCCTGTATCCATTGTCACCCCTTGTTGTAGTGGGGTGTAGTCGTTTAACCACATCAAGTGACCTCTCACAGGACAGAGAACTGGTTAGCGTGTGACTGGCCTCAGATTTTACATGCAGCCACATTATGACAAAGGGGAGGCGAATGCAGTGACCAAGGAGGAGCCCGAGCAGTGGATGGGAGTGGTAGTGCCTCTGGCTATTACAGTCGATTACAGTCGATTATAGTGGCTTGCCTCACACTATTGCACCCTAGGACTAGTGCAGTGAAAGAAGGGTGCACCCTTTCTTGCCTCAGGGCACTCCCTGGTTCTGGGGCTCCTGTCTGATGGTAGTTGGGGTGCCTGTGATGTTAAGTGTTCATACAGATGCAAAGCAGGGTGTGTGGAGTGCAATGGTCATCGTATGATGCAGGAGTCATTAACCAGGCTAGATTTAACAGAATAAATGTCTCTCTTTACTGAAGTACAAAATAGGAGTTGTAGTATATCCAACGATGGCAAAACACAGTTCCAACTGTACACAGTGCAATTCTCTCCTAGATAACAATGTATGGATTTAGGTAAGTATGGGATTTACGGCCTTTTTCCATCTCTATCTGTGTCAAGTCTCTTCCAGTAGAATCTATGGCAGGCAATTGTACTCTTGTAATGGTGGCTGTAATGACCACTGAGGGATACAGGGTTTTAGTGATACGAATAGCCAGGTCATGTCCAGCTCTGAAGGTTGTCTTAACTGTGTCCCTCACAGCAGTAAAGTCTTAGCAGCTTTTGGTAGCAGGTTACGTTACTGACACCAGTGCTCAGCCATGCAGATTCTAAGTTCTTTAGTTCTCTCCTTTGCGTTACTCTTTCTCTCCTTCTGTAGATCATTCAAAGATCAGTGAGGTTCTGTAGCTTTGGGGGCCTAAGAAGAGGGAGCACAAGTCACAGCTTTTTAACCCTGGCTGTGCCATCCATACATGGTTATACTGAGTGCAATACATAACATGACAGGACATTACTTTACATAGCATAAAAAATGAACAATTCGCAGATACACCACTTTTCCCTGGGGTACTGCACATGCTTCACTTAAGATATGATAATTATATTATTACAGGTATGCCAAGCCTAAGGATATCTTCTCTGCCTGCCTCATTAACATGCTAATTTGGATTGGCTGAACTGTCCTATTATTTCTATACAGGGAGAGAGATACATTGTGCTGGTTATAAGAAGAAAAAAAAAGATTCATACAAGATAAAATCAAAGCTGTCTGACCCGTTTCACTCTGTAGGAACACAGGGAATAGTCAAACTGACTTAACCCCTTAAGGACACAGCCTTTTTACACCTTAGGACCAGGCCATTTTTTGAAAATCTGACCAGAGTCCCTTTAAGTGCTGATAACTTTAAAACGCTTTGACTTATCCAGGCCGTTTTGAGATTGTTTTTTCGTCACATATTGTACTTCATGACACTGGTAAAATGGAGTCAAAAAAATAATTTTTTTTGCACCAAAAAATACCTAATTTAACAAAAATTTGGAAAAATTTGCAAATTTCAAAGTTTCAGTTTCTCTACTTCTGTAATACATAGTAATACCCCCAAAAATTGTGATGACTTTACATTCCCCATATGTCTACTTCATGTTTGAATTGTTTTGGGAATGATATTTTATTTTTTGGGGATGTTATAAGGCTTAGAAGTTTAAAAGCAAATCTTGAAATTTTTCAGAAATTTACAAAAACTCAATTTTTAGGGACCAGTACAGGTCTCAAGTCACTTTGCGAGGCTTACATTATAGAAACCACCCAAAAATGACCCCATCTAAGAAACTACACCCCTCAAGGTATTCAAAACTGATTTTGCATACGTTGTTAACCCTTTAGGTGTTGCACAAGAGTTATTGGCAAATGGGGAGGAAATTTGAGAATTTCATTTTTTTGTCTAATTTTTCATTTTAACCCATTTTTTCCACTAACAAACCAAGGGTTAACAGCCAAACAAGACTGTATCTTTATTGCCCTGACTCTGCTGTTTACAGAAACACCCCATATGTGGCCGTAAACTACTGTACGGCCACACAGCAGGGCGTAGAGTGAAAGGTGCGCCGTTTGGTTTTTGGAGGGCTGATTTTGCTGGACTGTTTTTTTGGCACCATGTCCAATTTGAAGCCCCCCTGATGCACCCCTAGATTATAAACTCCATAAAAGTGACCCCATCTAAGAAACTACACCCCTCAAGGTATTCAAAACTGATTTTACAAACTTTGTTAACCCTTTAGGTGTTGCACAAGATTTAATGGAAAATAGAGATACAATTTCAAAATTTCACTTTTTTGGCAGATTTTCCATTTTAATATTTTTTTTCCAGTTACAAAGCAAGGGTTAACAGCCAAACAAAACTCATTATTTATGGCCCTAATTCTGTAGTTTACAGAAACACCCCATATGTGGTCGTAAACTGCTGTACGGGCACACGGCAGGGCGCAGAAGGAAAGGAACACCATATGGTTTTTGGAAGGCAGGTTTTGCTGGACTGTTTTTTTTTACACCATGTCCCATTTGAAGCCCCCCTGATGCACCCCTAGAGTAGAAACTCCAAAAAAGTGACCCCATTTTAGAAACTACGGGATAGGGTGGCAGTTTTGTTGGTACTAGTTTAGGGTACATATGATTTTTGGTTGCTCTATATTACACTTTTTGTGCGGCAAGGTAACGTTTTTTTTTTTTTTGTTATTTACAACATTCATCTGACAGGTTAGATCATGTGGTAATTTTATAGAGCAGGTTGTCACGGACGCGGCGATACCTAATATGTATACAATTTTTTTTATTTATGTAAGTTTTACACAATGATTTCATTTTTAAAACCCAAAAAATGTTTTAGTGTCTCCATAGTCTAAGAGCCATAGTTTTTTCAGTTTTTGGACGATTATCTTGAGTAGGGTCTCATTTTTTGCGGGATGAGATGACGGTTTGGTTGGAACTATTTTGGGGTGCATATGACTTTTTGATTGCTTGCTATTACACTTTTTGTGATGTAAGATGACAAAAAATTGCTTTTTTTACACCGTTTTTATTTTTATTTTTTTACGGTGGTCATCTGAGGGGTTAGATCATGTGATATTTTTATAGAGCCGGGCGATACGGACGTGGCGATACCTAATATGTATACTTTTTTTTTATTTATGTAAGTTTTACACAATGATTTCATTTTTGAAACAAAAAAAAAATCATGTTTTAGTGTTTCCATAGTCTAAGAGCCATAGTTTTTTCAGTTTTTGGGCGATTATCTTGGGTAGGGTATGATTTTTGCGGGATGAGATGACGGTTTGATTGTTACAATTTTGGCGTACATGCGACTTTTTTGATCACTTTTATTACCTTTTTTGGGAAGTAAGGTGGGCAAAATTTCAATTTCATCATAGTTTTTTATTTTTATGGTGTTAACCGTTCGGGTAAAGTAACATGACCCTTTTATAGATCAGGTCGTTACGGACGCGGCGATACCAAACATGTGTAGGGAATTTTATTTTTTTCATTTTTTATCAGTGATAAATGTGTTTTTTGATTTTTACTTTTTTTTCACTTTTATTCACTTTTTTTTGACCCAGACCCACTTGGTTCTTGAAGATCCAGTGGGTCTGATGTCTGTATAATACAGTACAGAACAATATATATTGTACTGCACTGTATTTTACTTACACTGAACAGATCTATGCCTTTCAGCACAGATCTGTTCAGCACCATGGACAGCAGGACGCCTGAGAGGCGTCCTGTTGCCATGGGAACCTTCCCCGTCTGCTCAGAACTTCGCAGATGGGGAAGGGTAAGGAGGGGATCTCTCGGGGGGCTGTCTGGGGGCTCTCTCCCTCTCCATCGGGGGGCTGCAAAGGCACAGCAGCCCCCCGATGGGAGAGGGAGGGAGCTCCCTGCGCTGTTAACCTTTTCCATACCGCTGTATGGAAAGGGTTAAGCGGCTGACATCGCATCGCAGATGTCAGCCGTTTATACCAGGGTGCCAGCAATGTGCTGGCACCCTGGTATACCCACTGAACACCAATGAATTTTCAAGGGGAGGCGGGCGGGGGATCGCGATCCCGCCTGCCGCACCGCCCGCCTCCCGCACCGCACACACCGCCCGAAACCCTCCCCCTGCACCTCCCGCCACCATAAAAATCATTCGGGGGTGCAGGGGGGGGGGTGAATAAAACTTTTTTTAGGCATATAAAGTTTCTGATCCCCGCGGTCAGGGACCGCGGGGACCAGAAACTGCAGAAATCGCAGCAAACCGCAGGTCTGAATTGACCTGCGGTTTGCCGCGATCGCCGACATGGGGGGGGGGTCACGGGACCCCCCCCGCGCATTTAGCCTAGGTGCCTGCTCAATGATTTGAGCAGGCACCGGGTTCCGATCACCGCCAGCCGCACGGCAGTGATCGAAAATACACAGGGCGTACATGTACGCCCTGTGTCCTTAAGTACCAGGGCACAAGGGCGTACCTGTACGCCCTATGTCCTTAAGAGGTTAAAGGGGTTGTCCGAGTTATGAAAAAAAAATAGCACTGTAAATCTGATGGGCAGAAATATATAACTAAGCTAAGCAAGTTTTAGGCAAAAAAAAATATATATTTCCTAATTTCCCTGGTTCTCTTCTGGCCCTTTGTTTACATGCAATAACAACATTCTTTGACCCTCCCCCTGCTCTGAAAAGGGAATGAATATAAGTGCTGCCCTGGGTGACATGTCTGCCTGCTGGAAGACTCAGCAGCATGTTGTATTTGTAGGACTACAAGTCCCAGCTGTGCAATGACACTGCTGATATGTCAGAATATTTATACTGCTCTGATTAACAGTCTATATTATTTATGTAAACAAATTAGGATCTATAATAGGAGATTCCAATTTGTTCTCATAAACAACAAGCTCACCAGAGCTCTTGATCTGCGTTGAATTGAAGACAAAAAGAACCCAGTTATAAACAAAATATATATTTATTAATGATAATTCAGTGCAAAATAATCAATATAATATAAAAATGGGTTACAATCATAGTAACATAGTAACATAGTACATAAGGCCGAAAAAAGACATTTGTCCATCCAGTTCAGCTTGTCATCCTGCAAGTTGATCCAGAGGAATTATAAAATTGGTAACAATAGCAGAAAAACGAAACAAAACTATGATATGCAACTAAGAAACACCAAATAATCTAAACAATATGCCCCTAATCAATAATATAATTAGATATCTTACTATGACCCAAGGAGACAATTCCTTAACCGTACACTTGATTTCTCCCAGCCTCAGATGTATCAGATCTTCATCATATTTCCTCACATAGAGATATATAGAGATATATATATAAAAAAGAAAAAAGAAAAAAGATGGCAGCACCGTCACAGAAAAAAGGGAATGGAGGGTGCAAAAAGCCCAATGTGGATAAAAGCCAATCCAATGATGCAGACGTAGAAAAAGGGCAGCACTCCAATAGATAAAATATCAAAAAACTTTATTTACCCATAAGGCTGTAGCGACGTTTCGGCTCTAACACAGGAGCCTTCCTCAAGCAGTGTGTACAGATCAAAATCCAAACATATATAGTGTTACAGATAGCCATGACCAATTACATGTTAAGTGAACATAATTAATGAAAAAACAAAATATAAAATACATCATGCATGTGAATACGAATAAAATCAGCAATACATTATGGTTCAATCGTGATGCACCTGATTGCATAAAAATAATGAATGTGAAACATAGTGAAATATTTCTATAAATACATAGTTGTTAATATAATCAGTGTCAACTGTAGATAATTACATAAAGTGTCATGTGCTTACTAGTACAGGTGATGCATATTGAGGATGCAGGACGAGGGTCAGTTGTAATCCCTGCTGACATGTGCGGTCCGGCGTGCCTAGATCCCCACTGCGCATGCCAATACGACGTATAATACATGTTGCCGGCCAGTATCAATCTCGTCACATGACGCATACGCTCTTACGTCACCGCACAAAGACGGCCATTATGGATAAGGGCAAACAGCCCATTCTGTCGCCCTGACGATCATGATAACAACTTAGTCCGATGCAGTGTGGAATCGGGGTAGTACTGGCATGGGACAATGCCAGAGTGTCACAAGTGGCTAAGTGGGCTCGGCTAAGGGATACCACAACAATGAAGAGTGGATCCACCAGCCGTGACCACAGAGAGGCCGCGCATCTGCACGCAAATACAGAGTCGCAGCCGCACCGATCAAACCCACCTGTCGCCACAACCTGTCACCACAACCTTCAGAGGGCTCTCCTCTTAACCCCTACCACACATGTAGCGGACAATAACAAACACAAAAACAATTTTCTGGAGGGAACACGGAAGTCGTTTTTCGCATAGACAATGGTATCCAGACACCACGACCGCAATGTCAGCATGGATGCCACACCGCCTATCATCACCCCAAGCTCGGCAGCATAACACCTGTAAAAATAAAATGTGAACATAAGTGCGCAGAAGTGAATACAAGACTTACAATATTTAAAAGACTATTAGAATTAACGAAAATTTATGTGTAGTACACACAAGTCACATAATCAACACTGGGACAGTCGACATTAAAAAATACAAGAATAGAGGGCAAGACACGCAGCTAACCAACCCCAACCTTATAATCCACATTAAGACCATGCGGATGGAGGGAGTCAAACGTGTAAATCCATTTTAGTTCTCGCTTTTTTAAAAGGCTAATCCTGTTGCCACCTCTCCTAGGCATTGGTACATGATCAATAATACAAAATCTCAGGTCTTTCTCGGTATGTTTCTGGTTGGCAAAGTGTTTAGATACTGGTAAATCCAGTCTTTTTTTCCGGACACTAAGCCGGTGATTGTTAAATCGTGTCTTGAAATCAGTTGTCGTTTCACCGACGTACAACAGATTACAAGGACAAACAATAACATACACAACAAAGCTGGAGTCACAGGTCAGATAATGCCTTATCTGATATGAAACCCCAGTCTGCGGATGCATGAAAGCTCTACCCTTAAGAATGAATTTACAGTTTACGCAGGACAAACAGGGAAAACAGCCGACACTGGCACCTGTCAGGGTCAGTTGTCTCGCTGTCTTCAAAGTTCCCACGTCTGCACTTACCAATTGGTCCTTGAGACTCTTGGACCTGCGGTAGGACATAATCGGAGGAGAATGGAATTCTTTGACTGTGTTCAGACAACCGCCCAATATCCCCCAATGACGCCGAATAATATTACTTATGTCGACGCTCTGTTCACAGTGGGTAGAAATAAATGGAATCCTGGTCATCTGTTTTTGTTTTGCCTTCCTTTTTAGAGTGTCATCCCTATTCAGTTGACTAACCAATTTCTTTTGTTCATGTAATAACTTAATTGGATACCCTCGTTTCTCAAATTTATGTAACAGTGTATCTAGGGTATTATTGGATGCCACAGGGTCTGAGACAATACGTTTGACCCTCAAAAACTGAGAGTACGGGAGGGATTTTACCATAGACCTAGGGTGATTGCTGCTATAAGTCAGTAGCGTATTCCTGTCGGTTGGCTTAGTAAACAATTCTGTCTGCAATTTACCATCCGACAGGATCACGCGGGTGTCCAAAAACTGCATTTCAACACAGGAATGCACCAAAGTGAACTGTAGTGCCCTATCAATTCCATTGAGGAAATTGTGAAAATCACAGAGTTGTTGGGCATCTCCTGTCCAAATGAGGAAGACGTCGTCTATGTACCGCCACCACGCCCTAACATGTTGGAAGTGGTGGCTTCCATAGACGACGTCCTCCTCAAACTTGCGCATAAAAATATTGGCATAAGTTGGGGCCACATTGGACCCCATCGCCACGCCCTGTTCCTGCACGTAGTAAGAATCTTGAAATAAGAAATAATTGTGCCTAAGCACAATCTCCAACAAAGATAGTATAAAATGTTGGGAACCATCAGTGAGTGTGGATTTCTCCAACATTGAACCAACCGCAGCCAATCCCTTTTGATGATCTATTGATGTATAAAGTGAAGTTACATCAAATGATGCAAGTATCACATCAGATACATCAACAAGTTCAACATCCTGCAATTTAAGCAAAAAATCGCTAGTATCACGAATATATGAGCTGCCCCCACAAGCGAAACTGCATAAAACCTTGTCAAGGAAGATAGCCACATGGCTGAAGATTGAATCGGAGCCCGAAACAATAGGGCGACCGGGTGGATCGACGAGGGACTTGTGGATCTTGGGCAACACATAAAGCACCGGAGTGACAGGATGTGTTACAGTAAGGAAATCCACAAGTCCCTCGTCAATAACCCCCGCATGCAAAGCCTCTGTCAATACACTTTCAATCAATTCAGCAACCTTGAACCTTGGGTCAAAATCAATGTGACTATAGACGGTTCTGTCACCCAATTGCCGCTTGATTTCGGCAATGTATTTCTGGGTGTCAAGCACGACCACCGCACCGCCTTTGTCGGCGGCCTTAATGGTAAGTTCGTGGTCGAGTTTTAATTCTTTAAGAGCAACCATCTCTTCAGTTGTCACATTGGGATGACCAAAAGGTTGTACAGAATTTATCGCCTTCAATCTCTGTATGTCAGATTTAACGTCAGCCATATACGCCTCCATTGCAGGCTCATTGATAACTGGGTTAAAGGTGCTTCTAGTTGAAAGATCGAACATGCCAAGAGAGAAGTCACTCATCTTGGCATGTTCGATCTTCCCCCTATTCTGGAACCAAATTCTCAACTTGATAGCACGAAAGAAGTTGTACAGGTCAAAATCAAGTTCGAACCAGTCTGCATTGGTTCGAGGGCAAAAAGAAAGCCCCTTACTTAATACACTCACTTGGGCATCAGTCGAATTTTTTGAAGAAAGATTCACCACGGTTACTTCTTCCTCGACGGGTTGTTCCTGCCAGGAGGACGGGGTCTGTTGTTGCGCTGCTTTTTGTTGTCGCCTGTGTCTACGGCCTCCACGCCGGATGCGTTGTCTCCGGACAATTCTGTCTCCCTCAACCCTAAAAAAGCCTGGTCAGCAGAAAAGGCATCTTGAGTAGATTTCTGTTTCTTTTTCCATCCCTCCTTATTCGTGTAGACAGTCTTGTCACTGGATTGCCAGGAGTATATATTGCCCTTCTTATAGTCATCAGAGTCTCGATTCCACTTAAAGCGTTTGCCTTCCTCCATCTCCATACGAAAACTCTGTAACTGGGTAGAAAATGCATCATTGTATGTCCCAAATTCCTCAACTGAGGATAGATTAATAAGCTGTTGTTCCACACTTGCCAGTTCAAGCATAACATTGGACAATTCGCCCTGTAAAAATTCAATATTAAGCAGTATAAAGTCCAGTGCATACCGGTTTGAAAGGTTTTCAAATTTCTTACAAAATAAAGGGCAGCCAGAGAACAAATTGGGGCGTAGATTAGATCTCATCCCTCTGGGAACACGTTGTACCTTAAAATATTCTCCAAGAGTGGCCATGTGGAGACGCAAAGAGATAGATCTCTTTGATAGGAATTCAAATTTCCTTTTTAGCTCCTTAGCCGTTGGAGTGGTGAGGAACGCGGCATCTCCCTCAATCATGCACAGAATCCTGTCGACTGCTTCCTGTGTGTATGTGAAGCCTCCGGGTGGAATTTGATCATTAATAGACATGTTGAAAAAATAAGTCCGTAATGAACTGACGTGCAAATGCCAAAAGCTGGCTGTATATAAAAAAGAAAAAAGATGGCAGCACCGTCACAGAAAAAAGGGAATGGAGGGTGCAAAAAGCCCAATGTGGATAAAAGCCAATCCAATGATGCAGACGTAGAAAAAGGGCAGCACTCCAATAGATAAAATATCAAAAAACTTTATTTACCCATAAGGCTGTAGCGACGTTTCGGCTCTAACACAGGAGCCTTCCTCAAGCAGTGTGTACAGATCAAAATCCAAACATATATAGTGTTACAGATAGCCATGACCAATTACATGTTAAGTGAACATAATTAATGAAAAAACAAAATATAAAATACATCATGCATGTGAATACGAATAAAATCAGCAATACATTATGGTTCAATCGTGATGCACCTGATTGCATAAAAATAATGAATGTGAAACATAGTGAAATATTTCTATAAATACATAGTTGTTAATATAATCAGTGTCAACTGTAGATAATTACATAAAGTGTCATGTGCTTACTAGTACAGGTGATGCATATTGAGGATGCAGGACGAGGGTCAGTTGTAATCCCTGCTGACATGTGCGGTCCGGCGTGCCTAGATCCCCACTGCGCATGCCAATACGACGTATAATACATGTTGCCGGCCAGTATCAATCTCGTCACATGACGCATACGCTCTTACGTCACCGCACAAAGACGGCCATTATGGATAAGGGCAAACAGCCCATTCTGTCGCCCTGACGATCATGATAACAACTTAGTCCGATGCAGTGTGGAATCGGGGTAGTACTGGCATGGGACAATGCCAGAGTGTCACAAGTGGCTAAGTGGGCTCGGCTAAGGGATACCACAACAATGAAGAGTGGATCCACCAGCCGTGACCACAGAGAGGCCGCGCATCTGCACGCAAATACAGAGTCGCAGCCGCACCGATCAAACCCACCTGTCGCCACAACCTGTCACCACAACCTTCAGAGGGCTCTCCTCTTAACCCCTACCACACATGTAGCGGACAATAACAAACACAAAAACAATTTTCTGGAGGGAACACGGAAGTCGTTTTTCGCATAGACAATGGTATCCAGACACCACGACCGCAATGTCAGCATGGATGCCACACCGCCTATCATCACCCCAAGCTCGGCAGCATAACACCTGTAAAAATAAAATGTGAACATAAGTGCGCAGAAGTGAATACAAGACTTACAATATTTAAAAGACTATTAGAATTAACGAAAATTTATGTGTAGTACACACAAGTCACATAATCAACACTGGGACAGTCGACATTAAAAAATACAAGAATAGAGGGCAAGACACGCAGCTAACCAACCCCAACCTTATAATCCACATTAAGACCATGCGGATGGAGGGAGTCAAACGTGTAAATCCATTTTAGTTCTCGCTTTTTTAAAAGGCTAATCCTGTTGCCACCTCTCCTAGGCATTGGTACATGATCAATAATACAAAATCTCAGGTCTTTCTCGGTATGTTTCTGGTTGGCAAAGTGTTTAGATACTGGTAAATCCAGTCTTTTTTTCCGGACACTAAGCCGGTGATTGTTAAATCGTGTCTTGAAATCAGTTGTCGTTTCACCGACGTACAACAGATTACAAGGACAAACAATAACATACACAACAAAGCTGGAGTCACAGGTCAGATAATGCCTTATCTGATATGAAACCCCAGTCTGCGGATGCATGAAAGCTCTACCCTTAAGAATGAATTTACAGTTTACGCAGGACAAACAGGGAAAACAGCCGACACTGGCACCTGTCAGGGTCAGTTGTCTCGCTGTCTTCAAAGTTCCCACGTCTGCACTTACCAATTGGTCCTTGAGACTCTTGGACCTGCGGTAGGACATAATCGGAGGAGAATGGAATTCTTTGACTGTGTTCAGACAACCGCCCAATATCCCCCAATGACGCCGAATAATATTACTTATGTCGACGCTCTGTTCACAGTGGGTAGAAATAAATGGAATCCTGGTCATCTGTTTTTGTTTTGCCTTCCTTTTTAGAGTGTCATCCCTATTCAGTTGACTAACCAATTTCTTTTGTTCATGTAATAACTTAATTGGATACCCTCGTTTCTCAAATTTATGTAACAGTGTATCTAGGGTATTATTGGATGCCACAGGGTCTGAGACAATACGTTTGACCCTCAAAAACTGAGAGTACGGGAGGGATTTTACCATAGACCTAGGGTGATTGCTGCTATAAGTCAGTAGCGTATTCCTGTCGGTTGGCTTAGTAAACAATTCTGTCTGCAATTTACCATCCGACAGGATCACGCGGGTGTCCAAAAACTGCATTTCAACACAGGAATGCACCAAAGTGAACTGTAGTGCCCTATCAATTCCATTGAGGAAATTGTGAAAATCACAGAGTTGTTGGGCATCTCCTGTCCAAATGAGGAAGACGTCGTCTATGTACCGCCACCACGCCCTAACATGTTGGAAGTGGTGGCTTCCATAGACGACGTCCTCCTCAAACTTGCGCATAAAAATATTGGCATAAGTTGGGGCCACATTGGACCCCATCGCCACGCCCTGTTCCTGCACGTAGTAAGAATCTTGAAATAAGAAATAATTGTGCCTAAGCACAATCTCCAACAAAGATAGTATAAAATGTTGGGAACCATCAGTGAGTGTGGATTTCTCCAACATTGAACCAACCGCAGCCAATCCCTTTTGATGATCTATTGATGTATAAAGTGAAGTTACATCAAATGATGCAAGTATCACATCAGATACATCAACAAGTTCAACATCCTGCAATTTAAGCAAAAAATCGCTAGTATCACGAATATATGAGCTGCCCCCACAAGCGAAACTGCATAAAACCTTGTCAAGGAAGATAGCCACATGGCTGAAGATTGAATCGGAGCCCGAAACAATAGGGCGACCGGGTGGATCGACGAGGGACTTGTGGATCTTGGGCAACACATAAAGCACCGGAGTGACAGGATGTGTTACAGTAAGGAAATCCACAAGTCCCTCGTCAATAACCCCCGCATGCAAAGCCTCTGTCAATACACTTTCAATCAATTCAGCAACCTTGAACCTTGGGTCAAAATCAATGTGACTATAGACGGTTCTGTCACCCAATTGCCGCTTGATTTCGGCAATGTATTTCTGGGTGTCAAGCACGACCACCGCACCGCCTTTGTCGGCGGCCTTAATGGTAAGTTCGTGGTCGAGTTTTAATTCTTTAAGAGCAACCATCTCTTCAGTTGTCACATTGGGATGACCAAAAGGTTGTACAGAATTTATCGCCTTCAATCTCTGTATGTCAGATTTAACGTCAGCCATATACGCCTCCATTGCAGGCTCATTGATAACTGGGTTAAAGGTGCTTCTAGTTGAAAGATCGAACATGCCAAGAGAGAAGTCACTCATCTTGGCATGTTCGATCTTCCCCCTATTCTGGAACCAAATTCTCAACTTGATAGCACGAAAGAAGTTGTACAGGTCAAAATCAAGTTCGAACCAGTCTGCATTGGTTCGAGGGCAAAAAGAAAGCCCCTTACTTAATACACTCACTTGGGCATCAGTCAAATTTTTTGAAGAAAGATTCACCACGGTTACTTCTTCCTCGACGGGTTGTTCCTGCCAGGAGGACGGGGTCTGTTGTTGCGCTGCTTTTTGTTGTCGCCTGTGTCTACGGCCTCCACGCCGGATGCGTTGTCTCCGGACAATTCTGTCTCCCTCAACCCTAAAAAAGCCTGGTCAGCAGAAAAGGCATCTTGAGTAGATTTCTGTTTCTTTTTCCATCCCTCCTTATTCGTGTAGACAGTCTTGTCACTGGATTGCCAGGAGTATATATTGCCCTTCTTATAGTCATCAGAGTCTCGATTCCACTTAAAGCGTTTGCCTTCCTCCATCTCCATACGAAAACTCTGTAACTGGGTAGAAAATGCATCATTGTATGTCCCAAATTCCTCAACTGAGGATAGATTAATAAGCTGTTGTTCCACACTTGCCAGTTCAAGCATAACATTGGACAATTCGCCCTGTAAATATTCAATATTAAGCAGTATAAAGTCCAGTGCATACCGGTTTGAAAGGTTTTCAAATTTCTTACAAAATAAAGGGCAGCCAGAGAACAAATTGGGGCGTAGATTAGATCTCATCCCTCTGGGAACACGTTGTACCTTAAAATATTCTCCAAGAGTGGCCATGTGGAGACGCAAAGAGATAGATCTCTTTGATAGGAATTCAAATTTCCTTTTTAGCTCCTTAGCCGTTGGAGTGGTGAGGAACGCGGCATCTCCCTCAATCATGCACAGAATCCTGTCGACTGCTTCCTGTGTGTATGTGAAGCCTCCGGGTGGAATTTGATCATTAATAGACATGTTGAAAAAATAAGTCCGTAATGAACTGACGTGCAAATGCCAAAAGCTGGCTGTATATAAAAAAGAAAAAAGATGGCAGCACCGTCACAGAAAAAAGGGAATGGAGGGTGCAAAAAGCCCAATGTGGATAAAAGCCAATCCAATGATGCAGACGTAGAAAAAGGGCAGCACTCCAATAGATAAAATATCAAAAAACTTTATTTACCCATAAGGCTGTAGCGACGTTTCGGCTCTAACACAGGAGCCTTCCTCAAGCAGTGTGTACAGATCAAAATCCAAACATATATAGTGTTACAGATAGCCATGACCAATTACATGTTAAGTGAACATAATTAATGAAAAAACAAAATATAAAATACATCATGCATGTGAATACGAATAAAATCAGCAATACATTATGGTTCAATCGTGATGCACCTGATTGCATAAAAATAATGAATGTGAAACATAGTGAAATATTTCTATAAATACATAGTTGTTAATATAATCAGTGTCAACTGTAGATAATTACATAAAGTGTCATGTGCTTACTAGTACAGGTGATGCATATTGAGGATGCAGGACGAGGGTCAGTTGTAATCCCTGCTGACATGTGCGGTCCGGCGTGCCTAGATCCCCACTGCGCATGCCAATACGACGTATAATACATGTTGCCGGCCAGTATCAATCTCGTCACATGACGCATACGCTCTTACGTCACCGCACAAAGACGGCCATTATGGATAAGGGCAAACAGCCCATTCTGTCGCCCTGACGATCATGATAACAACTTAGTCCGATGCAGTGTGGAATCGGGGTAGTACTGGCATGGGACAATGCCAGAGTGTCACAAGTGGCTTAATGGGCTCGGCTAAGGGATACCACAACAATGAAGAGTGGATCCACCAGCCGTGACCACAGAGAGGCCGCGCATCTGCACGCAAATACAGAGTCGCAGCCGCACCGATCAAACCCACCTGTCGCCACAACCTGTCACCACAACCTTCAGAGGGCTCTCCTCTTAACCCCTACCACACATGTAGCGGACAATAACAAACACAAAAACAATTTTCTGGAGGGAACACGGAAGTCGTTTTTCGCATAGACAATGGTATCCAGACACCACGACCGCAATGTCAGCATGGATGCCACACCGCCTATCATCACCCCAAGCTCGGCAGCATAACACCTGTAAAAATAAAATGTGAACATAAGTGCGCAGAAGTGAATACAAGACTTACAATATTTAAAAGACTATTAGAATTAACGAAAATTTATGTGTAGTACACACAAGTCACATAATCAACACTGGGACAGTCGACATTAAAAAATACAAGAATAGAGGGCAAGACACGCAGCTAACCAACCCCAACCTTATAATCCACATTAAGACCATGCGGATGGAGGGAGTCAAACGTGTAAATCCATTTTAGTTCTCGCTTTTTTAAAAGGCTAATCCTGTTGCCACCTCTCCTAGGCATTGGTACATGATCAATAATACAAAATCTCAGGTCTTTCTCGGTATGTTTCTGGTTGGCAAAGTGTTTAGATACTGGTAAATCCAGTCTTTTTTTCCGGACACTAAGCCGGTGATTGTTAAATCGTGTCTTGAAATCAGTTGTCGTTTCACCGACGTACAACAGATTACAAGGACAAACAATAACATACACAACAAAGCTGGAGTCACAGGTCAGATAATGCCTTATCTGATATGAAACCCCAGTCTGCGGATGCATGAAAGCTCTACCCTTAAGAATGAATTTACAGTTTACGCAGGACAAACAGGGAAAACAGCCGACACTGGCACCTGTCAGGGTCAGTTGTCTCGCTGTCTTCAAAGTTCCCACGTCTGCACTTACCAATTGGTCCTTGAGACTCTTGGACCTGCGGTAGGACATAATCGGAGGAGAATGGAATTCTTTGACTGTGTTCAGACAACCGCCCAATATCCCCCAATGACGCCGAATAATATTACTTATGTCGACGCTCTGTTCACAGTGGGTAGAAATAAATGGAATCCTGGTCATCTGTTTTTGTTTTGCCTTCCTTTTTAGAGTGTCATCCCTATTCAGTTGACTAACCAATTTCTTTTGTTCATGTAATAACTTAATTGGATACCCTCGTTTCTCAAATTTATGTAACAGTGTATCTAGGGTATTATTGGATGCCACAGGGTCTGAGACAATACGTTTGACCCTCAAAAACTGAGAGTACGGGAGGGATTTTACCATAGACCTAGGGTGATTGCTGCTATAAGTCAGTAGCGTATTCCTGTCGGTTGGCTTAGTAAACAATTCTGTCTGCAATTTACCATCCGACAGGATCACGCGGGTGTCCAAAAACTGCATTTCAACACAGGAATGCACCAAAGTGAACTGTAGTGCCCTATCAATTCCATTGAGGAAATTGTGAAAATCACAGAGTTGTTGGGCATCTCCTGTCCAAATGAGGAAGACGTCGTCTATGTACCGCCACCACGCCCTAACATGTTGGAAGTGGTGGCTTCCATAGACGACGTCCTCCTCAAACTTGCGCATAAAAATATTGGCATAAGTTGGGGCCACATTGGACCCCATCGCCACGCCCTGTTCCTGCACGTAGTAAGAATCTTGAAATAAGAAATAATTGTGCCTAAGCACAATCTCCAACAAAGATAGTATAAAATGTTGGGAACCATCAGTGAGTGTGGATTTCTCCAACATTGAACCAACCGCAGCCAATCCCTTTTGATGATCTATTGATGTATAAAGTGAAGTTACATCAAATGATGCAAGTATCACATCAGATACATCAACAAGTTCAACATCCTGCAATTTAAGCAAAAAATCGCTAGTATCACGAATATATGAGCTGCCCCCACAAGCGAAACTGCATAAAACCTTGTCAAGGAAGATAGCCACATGGCTGAAGATTGAATCGGAGCCCGAAACAATAGGGCGACCGGGTGGATCGACGAGGGACTTGTGGATCTTGGGCAACACATAAAGCACCGGAGTGACAGGATGTGTTACAGTAAGGAAATCCACAAGTCCCTCGTCAATAACCCCCGCATGCAAAGCCTCTGTCAATACACTTTCAATCAATTCAGCAACCTTGAACCTTGGGTCAAAATCAATGTGACTATAGACGGTTCTGTCACCCAATTGCCGCTTGATTTCGGCAATGTATTTCTGGGTGTCAAGCACGACCACCGCACCGCCTTTGTCGGCGGCCTTAATGGTAAGTTCGTGGTCGAGTTTTAATTCTTTAAGAGCAACCATCTCTTCAGTTGTCACATTGGGATGACCAAAAGGTTGTACAGAATTTATCGCCTTCAATCTCTGTATGTCAGATTTAACGTCAGCCATATACGCCTCCATTGCAGGCTCATTGATAACTGGGTTAAAGGTGCTTCTAGTTGAAAGATCGAACATGCCAAGAGAGAAGTCACTCATCTTGGCATGTTCGATCTTCCCCCTATTCTGGAACCAAATTCTCAACTTGATAGCACGAAAGAAGTTGTACAGGTCAAAATCAAGTTCGAACCAGTCTGCATTGGTTCGAGGGCAAAAAGAAAGCCCCTTACTTAATACACTCACTTGGGCATCAGTCAAATTTTTTGAAGAAAGATTCACCACGGTTACTTCTTCCTCGACGGGTTGTTCCTGCCAGGAGGACGGGGTCTGTTGTTGCGCTGCTTTTTGTTGTCGCCTGTGTCTACGGCCTCCACGCCGGATGCGTTGTCTCCGGACAATTCTGTCTCCCTCAACCCTAAAAAAGCCTGGTCAGCAGAAAAGGCATCTTGAGTAGATTTCTGTTTCTTTTTCCATCCCTCCTTATTCGTGTAGACAGTCTTGTCACTGGATTGCCAGGAGTATATATTGCCCTTCTTATAGTCATCAGAGTCTCGATTCCACTTAAAGCGTTTGCCTTCCTCCATCTCCATACGAAAACTCTGTAACTGGGTAGAAAATGCATCATTGTATGTCCCAAATTCCTCAACTGAGGATAGATTAATAAGCTGTTGTTCCACACTTGCCAGTTCAAGCATAACATTGGACAATTCGCCCTGTAAAAATTCAATATTAAGCAGTATAAAGTCCAGTGCATACCGGTTTGAAAGGTTTTCAAATTTCTTACAAAATAAAGGGCAGCCAGAGAACAAATTGGGGCGTAGATTGGATCTCATCCCTCTGGGAACACGTTGTACCTTAAAATATTCTCCAAAAGTGGCCATGTGGAGACGCAAAGAGATAGATCTCTTTGATAGGAATTCAAATTTCCTTTTTAGCTCCTTAGCCGTTGGAGTGGTGAGGAACGCGGCATCTCCCTCAATCATGCACAGAATCCTGTCGACTGCTTCCTGTGTGTATGTGAAGCCTCCGGGTGGAATTTGATCATTAATAGACATGTTGAAAAAATAAGTCCGTAATGAACTGACGTGCAAATGCCAAAAGCTGGCTGTATATAAAAAAGAAAAAAGATGGCAGCACCGTCACAGAAAAAAGGGAATGGAGGGTGCAAAAAGCCCAATGTGGATAAAAGCCAATCCAATGATGCAGACGTAGAAAAAGGGCAGCACTCCAATAGATAAAATATCAAAAAACTTTATTTACCCATAAGGCTGTAGCGACGTTTCGGCTCTAACACAGGAGCCTTCCTCAAGCAGTGTGTACAGATCAAAATCAAAACATATATAGTGTTACAGATAGCCATGACCAATTACATGTTAAGTGAACATAATTAATGAAAAAACAAAATATAAAATACATCATGCATGTGAATACGAATAAAATCAGCAATACATTATGGTTCAATCGTGATGCACCTGATTGCATAAAAATAATTATCATGAATGTGAAACATAGTGAATATATCTATATATATATAGATTCAACCATATATGACGAACTAAAATCAGTTCTTTGGAGATGATACATTTTACATATATATATATCTTTGTATCTATCTATCTCCCTAGATACAAAATGGCACCATTGAGGCTGCAGGTACAATGATCCCAAATTAATCTAGATCCTACACACGGGATATGATTGATATAATATATATAGATATAATTAATTAATTTCCTAATATCCAGAAGGAAATTTTATACTATACCAAGAATCGGCCTACAACAAATCAGAGTCCAGGTTCAGGAATGTAGTATGGTCAGGTCCTATTCCCTCCTCTCTTAGTCTCCTTGCTGTGGTGGTTATTCCTTGGATGGATTGATTGAGTGATCAAGGGATGATCTTATGAAGTGATGATCATGTAAAGGGATTTAGATTTTTCTATCAGTTTAATTGGTGTGTTTTTTTTAACTATAACTAGAAGGGTGTTAATTACATTATGTACAGTGGATATAAAAAGTCTACACATCCCTGTTAAAATGTCAGGTTTCTGTGATGTCTAATTTTTTTACAAGGATAAATCATTTCAGAACTTTTTCCATCTTTAATGTGACCTATAAACTGTACAACTCAATTGAAAAAAAAAAATACGGAAATCTTTTAGGTAGAGGGAAGAAAAAATATAAAAATAAAATAATATGGTGTGCACACCCTTAAACTAATACTTTGTTGAAGCACCTTTTGATTTTATTACAGCACTCAGTCTTTTTGGGTATGAGTCAGCATGGCACATTTTGACTTGGCCCACTCTTCTTTGCAAAAACACTCCAAATCTGTCAGATTGCGAGGGCATCTTCTGTGCACAGCCCTCTTCAGATCACCCCACAGATTTTCAATCAGATTCAGGTCTGGGCTCTGGCTGGGCCATTCCAAAACTTTAATCTTCTTCTGGTGAAGCCATTCCTTTGTTGATTTGGAAGTATGCTTTGGGTCATTGTCATGCTCAAAGATGAAGTTCCTATTCATATTCAGCTTTCTAGCAGAAGCTTGAAGGTTTTGTGCCAATATTGACTGGTATTTGGAACTGTTCATATTCCCTCTAGCTTAAAGGGTTTCTATCACTTCGTGTGACATATTTAGGTGTCAGACACTAGCGATCCGCTAGTGTCTGCTCTAACAAACCATCCTAATATAATAGGTTTTGGGGCAGCCGTTTTGCTAAAATAACAACTTATATCTATATGCTAATGAGCCTCTAGGTGCTATGGGGGCGTCATTAGCACCTAGAGGCTCCGTCTACCTTCCTAAACTGTCGCCGCCCAGCGCGTCCCTCCAGCCCGCCCATCTCCTGCTGAATGCGATGATCTGCGATCCTCTCCGTGCGCGTCTCTGTTCTGCGCATGCGCAGTGAATGCCTGACCGCTTCCCTGCTCAGACAGCTCCACTGCGCCTGTTCCTCAGAGCACTATGATGTCATCGGCGCAGGCGCAGTGGAGATGTCTGAGCAGGGAAGCGGTCAGACATTCACTGCGCATGCGCAGAACAGAGACGCGCACTGAGAGGATCGCATTCAGCAGGAGATGGGCGGGCTGGAGGGACGCGCTGGGCGGCAACAGTTTATGAAGGTAGACGGAGCCTCTAGGTGCTAATGACGCCCCCATAGCACCTAGAGGCTCATTAGCATATAGATATAAGTTGTTATTTTAGCAAAACGGCTGCCCCAAAACCTATTATATTAGGATGGTTTGTTAGAGCAGACACTAGCGGATCGCTAGTGTCTGACACCTAAATATGTGATATGAAGTGATAGAAACCCTTTAACTAAGGCCCCAGTTCCAGCTGAAGAAAAAAAGCCCCAAAGCATGATGCTGCCACCACCATGCTTCACTGTGGGTATGGTGTTCTTTTGGTGATGTGCAGTGTTGTTTTTGCGCCAAACATATCTTTTGGAATTTTGGCCAAAAAGTTCAACCTTGGTTTCATTAGAGCATAGCACCTTTTCCCACATGCTTTTGGAAAACTTCAAATGTAGCCTGGCTTGGATGTTTTTCTTCGTAAGAAAAGGATTTCGTCTTGCCACTCTACCCCATAGCCCACACATATGAAGAATACAGGAGATTGTTGTCACATGTACCACACAGCCAGTACTTGCCAGATATTCCTACAGCTCCTTTAATGTTGCTGTAGGCCTCTTGGTAGCCTCCCAGACTAGTTTTCTTCTCATCTTTTCATCAATTTTGGAGGGACGTTCAGTTCTTGTTGTGCCATATTTTCTCCACTTGATAATGGCTGTCTTCACTGTGTTCCATGGTATATCTTATGCCTTGGAAATTATTTTGTACCCTTCTCCTGACTGATGCCTTTTAACAATGAGGTCCCTCTGATGTTTGGAAGCTCTCTGTGGACCATGGCTTTTGCTGTGGGATGCGACTAAGAAAATTTCAGGAAAGAGCAACTAGAGCAGCTGAACTTTATTTGGGGTTATTCAGAGGCACTTTAAATGAGGGCAGGTGTATGCTGACTCCTATTTAACATGATTTTGAATGTGATTGCTTAATTCTGAACACAGCTACATCCCCAGTTATAGTGCACACTTATGCAACCACATTATTTTAGTTTTTTTGTTTTCTTCCCTCTACCTAAAAGATTTCAGTTTGTTTTTTAATTGAGTGGTACAGTTTATAGGTCTCATTAAAGGTGGAAAAAGTTCTGAAATGATTTATCTTTGTCAATTTTTTTTACAGCACAGAAACCTGACATTTTAACAGGGGTGTGTAGACTTTTTATATCCACTGTATATAAGGTATATTTATGGGATCTATTATAAGAATTAGGTGAATTTCTTCTAGAATCTCAATGTATGCGCAAAATAATTATTTCAGTCTCAGGAAACCTTTTCTTGGGATTGTAGACACAGGTGATAATAAGCAAACACTGTTTCTTCACCAAGACAATAGTCAAGAGTGTTATAGTGTGTGTTTTAATTAAATAGGGTTAAGTCATGTATTTAGAAACTGACTGAATGTATAGTGGAGTGTATACATATATCCTTTAGGATTAGATGTCTAGTCATTGATACACATAGATGTTTGCGTTCCATTGTTAAAGAATTGATACTCAAGGTTTTGGTTAAAGATTATCTTTTTGTAGAAAAAAAAGAAAGTGCCATCTAGTGGTAGAGTAAAGTAAGATATGAAGTGTGAAATAGGTGGGAGGGGGTCAGAACTGATGTCACTAATTATTGATTAACTTGACCAAGCCCCTTCCTAAGGGGGATAAAAAGCAGCATAAGCTGATGGGGGGGGGATCATCACTTCATAAGATCATCCCTTGATCACTCAATCAATCCATCCAAGGAACAACCACCATAGCAAGGAGACTAAGAGAGGAGGGAATAGGACCTGACCATACTACATTCCTGAACCTTGACACTGATTTCTTCCAGGCCGATTCTTGGTATACTATAAAATTTCCATCTGGATATTAGGAAATTAATTAACTATATATTACTTCAATCATATCCTATGTGTAGGATCTAGATTAATTTGGGATCATTGTACCTGCAGCCTCAATGGTGCCATTTTGATCTATATCTTTGTATCATCTCCAAATAACAGATTTTAGTTCTAGTCATATATGGTTGAATCTATATACAGTACAGACCAAAGGTTTGGAGACACCTTCTCATTCAAAGAGTTTTCTTTATTTTCATGACTATGAAAATTGTAGATTCACACTGAAGGCATCAAAACTATGAATTAACACATGTGGAATTATATACATAACAAACAAGTGTGAAACAACTGAAAATATGTCAAATTCTAGGTTCTTCAAAGTAGCCACCTTTTGCTTTGATTACTGCTTTGCACACTCTTGGCATTCTCTTGATGAGCATCAAGAGGTAGTCCCCTGAAATGGTTTTCACTTCACAGGTGTGCCCTGTCAGGTTTAATAAGTGGGATTTCTTGCCTTATAAATGGGGTTGGGACCATCAGTTGCGTTGAGGAGAAGTCAGGTTGATACACAGCTGATAGTCCTACTGAATAGACTGTTAGAATTTGTATTATGGCAATAAAAAAGCAGCTAAGTAAAGAAAAAAACGAGTGGCCATCATTACTTTAAGAAATGAAAGTCAGTCAGCCGAAAAATTGGGTAAAATTTGAAAGTAAGGGCTATTTGACCATGAAGGAGAGTGATGGGGTGCTGTGCCAGATGACCTGGCCTCCACAGTCACCGGACCTGAACCCAATCGAGATGGTTTGGGGTGAGCTGGACCGCAGAGTGAAGGCAAAAGGGCCAACAAGTGCTAAGCATCTCTGGGAACTCCTTCAAGACTGTTGGAAGACCATTTCAGGGGACTACCTCTTGAAGCTCATCAAGAGAATGCCAAGAGTGTGCAAAGCCGTAATCAAAGCAAAAGGTGGGTGGTCCCAGGTGAGAAAGCCCATAAATTATGAGCAGTCCCAATCCTATCACAGTTGGCGTAACTGCCATGTGATAGAGGAAAGGCCGGGTTCTATTGAAATACATTTGAGGAATAGCCAAGTCCCTGATGTTTCTTTCCTGCAAGCAACCCTGAACTCCACTGTAGGTGGACAGGAGGATAACACTATATGTGTATCTCCTAAGAGAGTTAAAGACGTTTGCATAGAAGGTGATGTTCTCTTGATTCACCTACATCCAGAATCTACTGACCCTACTGGGTTCAGTAATCATGAACAATTCCTAGTGGGGATTGAAAAGATGAATGATGAGGTGTTTTTCCATTGAAGATTAATGACCTGGGAAGGACTAAAAAGACTAAACTGAATTTACGCCATGAGAACAGTTATATTAGTAGGGACCTGCTAAAACAAATAGCCAATCCCAAGATAATTAGGTATTCAAATCCTCAGGATAACTGGGTATATGATGTGGATTATGACTCTAATAATCATAATGTGATTGCAAAATGTATGTTATCCATTTCCATTGCAGGTAAATCGGCAACTCATTTATTTCTGGTAATCAATGAGCCCCGACCTCCCGTTTACATAGGCAACGATATATTACATAGTTTTGCCATACAAGTGGACATGGTGAATTCCACATTGTGGACAAGATTAAAAGGAAATCCTGATGGTTTTATGGATGAACATGAAGCCCTTAACTCATCCCAGACACTGCCATATGCAGTCAGTGTATTGATACCACAAGATGCTATTATTCCTCCGGGTACAAATAATTTCCTGTTACCTATTCAGGCATCAAAAGGCCAAAAATTTAAGAATTCTGATGCCTATTAAACAGAATGCAACAATTAGGTATTTCGGTAAATCCTACCCCTATGGTAAATTTACAACCCTTCAAAATCCTTATAATTGTTAATAATGGTATGCCAACCGAAGTCCAATTATCTAAGGACACTTTCATTGGTAGGGCATTAGATTCAGATTATTATACCTTTGGGTTTTAAAATTAAATTATTGGCCTAATACCTGAATTGTATCTCACAGAGGAACAATTGGTTGAACAAACATTTTATTCTTCTCCTGAAGGATTGTTCACCATTAATTCAGTATATCTTTTTAATCCTGAAGAAGGTGCCTGCAAGGTGGAAGAATCCTCCCTTAACTTTGATCATACCCTTAATGATCAGGAAGCTGAGGAATATCATGAGTTTGCCGAAAAGGCTGGTCAGTCGAATCATGACCTCACTGACAGGCTTGAGGAAGCCTATGAAATAGGTCAACCTGAAGTTTTTCCCGGGTTTATCGAAATAGTACAGCAGCAGATATCGTTGGCTGATGGATGCTCCAAAGACTTAGAGCGGCAACAATTAAAAGAAGTCCTACTGGAATTCAAGGATATCTTTGCTAAAGATTCCTATGATTGTGGTCTGACTGACGTACACATTGCCAAAATTCAGACTGATCCAATGGCACCTGCCTTTTATATCAAGCAATATTGTCTTCCACTAGCATGTTATGATTCGCTAGTGGAAATAATAGTGAATCTCAAGGAGAGAGGTATTAGAAGACCGGTGCACAGTTCTTATAACAATCCTATTCTTGGAATTCTTAAACCAAATGGTCAAAGACGTTTTTTTGTGCTAATCTCCGACAGCTCAATAAACGAGTATATATGTCCGGCTGGCCCGTGCCATATATAGACCAATGCTTGGTACAAATGCAAGGTGCCAGGATCTTTACCACACTAGATTGCGCTCAGGGGTATTGGACTATCAAGGTAAGTTCTGAAGACCAATATAAATTGGCATTTACTTTTGGTAAATAGCAGTTTGCCTGGACCAGACTACCGTTTGGTTATATAAACTCAGGTCACAAATTCGCTGTGTTCTTACATAAAGCCATGCCTGATGCCACTGAAAGAGGAAATTTGACTTATGTGGATGATATTTTAATGAAAAGTACCTGATTTGACAAGCATATCCAAGAGTTTAGGCATGTGCTTAATTCGTTGAGAGAGGCAGGAGTTAAAATCTCTTTACAGAAAGCTCAATGGTGTCGTACCAACGTCAACTTCCTTGAACATGAGGTTACTTCTGAAGGCCTGAATCCCCAAAAGAAGAAAGTGGAGTGTGAGAAATGGACAACAATTCTCATAACTTTTATTATCTGTCTATGTTTTTATAACTGTCGTGTGATCCTATATATTTTCCATTCTGTGATTGTTCGTGCCGTTCTGTCTGGGCCTGCAGGTGTAATACGCATTGCCCTTTGAGGAAATCAGTTTATCACCTGAATGTTAAAAAACTAGCCCCTTTGCAAGTCGTAATGAAGATGGTTCCTGGAAATGCAGCCACTAAGACAGCCTGGAACCTCACCCCGCAGGGGTCCAGAAGCTTTTCAAATACAGTGCCAGGGGATGAAGAAAATATCTCATAAGCAATAACTCATCTCTGATACAACTCATGTATTAATAATTGTGATTATTGTATTCCGCGTGATGTGGGCATCGTAGGGGGTCTAAACACCTCATCCCTGATAGCCAGCATTCCCACATAACCAGTATCTCACCTTCTGGGACAACCACACCGGACATGTGTGGTATCAAAATGACCAGCAGGATATAATATACATTATTAAAACATGTTGGGTCCCGAATATCTATTAGTGTGGACGGGAAGCCATGTTTTAATAATATTTCATATCTGCAAGCAGAGTAAGAGAGGTAGAGCATGCACAAGTCATGAGGGCCATCCCAGAAGGCTGGGACAGAATAGGAGGGAGACTCCTCTCAGCTCCAACCTCTTCCGAATGGGGATAAAAATGAACTATTGGGAACATTTCTTGGACACAATTTGGGGTCCCGATCAGCATTGTGTTGTGCTCCATTTTCCTCCTGTCCCCGGAAACCAGAAGGAACTCTGACCACACAAATTGTTGAGTAAGAACCTTTCTGCATTTTATCCTTTTATTTTTATACTGTTTTGTGCACGTCTATGTATGTCTTATTTTTTGTAATTTTTTTGGTAACTTAGTACTGTGTCTTTTAAGTACATTAAAGCATATCTTTAATGGTTTTGCCTTGTGCCCTGAACGATCCCAGTAACCTCCATTTTTTAAGTGTATGAGTACGGTTTGCGTTACCGTGTATTTGCTATAAGTGTGGCCTGTGCTACTGTGAGCCTGCTTGCGAGTGGGGCGCTGTGGGGTTTTCTATGAGCCCTTAATTAATCGGTGTATTGATTTAAATGTCATAGATGGTGGCAGCATGTTGGGGTGCATGAGACGCTGTGGCAGGGTGTAATTGAGGCTCAATCTGAGGCCTGTGTGTAGGGGCGCGAGAGATTGAGTGCGTGAAATAGATCGACCCTTGGCAGTCGCACCTGGGTCACGTGACAGGGCGGTTCCCGTACGTGACATGGAGGCTGTGTTGGAAGTCTAACCTACCAATATCAGTGAACTGAGGTCATTTTAGGTATGATAAATTACGCACTTAAGTTTATTGACCACTATGCTGAAATCAGTAAACCATTGTTGACCGTACTGAAGAAAGGTGTACCATGGACATGAGGGGAGGATCAGGAGCAAGCCATGATTGAGCTTAAAAGAAAACTCACCCAGGCCCCATGTCTAGCTGATCCAGAGGGGGGTGAACCCTTTTATCTGGAAACTGGGTTTACAGACCTCAGTATTATTATTGTATTATGTCAGAAACAGGATAAATTGCATAAAGTTATTGCTTATACAAGTAAGTCTTTGTCACCTTTAGAAGTAAAGTTTAATGACTGTGAAAAATCTTTATTAGCCACAGTCTGGGCACTTCAGAACTTTAGAAGTTATATTCAGGGTAAGAAAATCATAGTTGAAACGGCACGCCAACCCCTCCAATATTTACAAAGTGACAAAATTAGGGATGAAAATTTATCAAACAGCAGAATTACTGCTTGGACGTTGTCTTTACAAGGATGGCCATTGAAAGTCCGGTATAAACAAAATAAAAAGTGTCCGGTAGCCCAAGGACATGCCGAACTTCATGACTGTGCTGCTCATTCTCAGAAGGATGAGATAGTAGACAATTTCCTAGAGGAACAAAAATCTTCCCCTTATAAGGCGTATGATGAAAATGATTGTCCGTTACTTCCCTGTGTCAATATTGCTGGTTGTGCTTATCACACCACCGTAGGGGATGAAAGAAAACTGGCAGGTATCAGCATTACTTGGACAGATGAAAGCCCTAATATTTCAGTAGGATACAGTATTGGTGCTAAGAGCAGCCAAGTAGCAGAATTAGCAGTTGTATACCAGACTGTTCAAATTGCTTTAGAGCATAATATCAAAGAATTCGTCATAGTTACCGATTCCAATTATGTACAGAACAGTTTTGTTGAATATATGCCTACTTGGAAAAGGAATAACATGTTGAGGTCCAATAACAAACCTGTGAAACATGGCAAGTTATTTTGTGCCATAGATGAATTAGTTTAATGTAATGTTCTAGTCCTTTATTGGAAAAAGACTAAAGGTCATTCCAAAACCCAGAACAGGGACAAAGAAGGTAATGATCTAGCCGATAAACTGCCGAAACAAGAAGCCATAAATGGTGACCACGTGAAGATAGATAATTTACTAGAGACAATACCCATAGAAACTGTCACTAGACGACAAGCTAGGGCACAAACTGAAAATAATGTGGCTCAGTGGAATCAAGAGTCTACCAGTGAGGATTTAATTAAGAGCCAAAAAGAAGATCCTATAATTGGAATCTTCTATAAACATATTGAAGATCCTAATAATAATCCCATATCGGAGAAGTATTATGCCCAAAAATAAGATCTCCGATTATTTATGAATACCAAATTGCAATTTGTTATTCAAGATGGTTTATTGATGAGAACCTCTAAAAATGGTATTCAACAGTGGGTAGTTCCCACTACGTTTAGAGGCCTGATGTTACAGCATGCCCATGATGCGCCTACAGCTGGTCATCGTGGAGAAAAGATTACTTATGAATCACTACGTGATTATGCATATTGGCCTCATATGTTGAAAGATGCACAAATTTACTGTCAAGGTTGTTTGGTGTGTGCTCAATTTCAACCTCAGGGTCCCACATATCATGCCCCACTTCAGAAAAAGGGTTTTTCATTACCGTGGTCTGATATCCAGATTGATTTTATAGGTCCTGTTACTAGGTCATCCCGGTGAAACAATTACATGTTGACAGTGTATTTTCCAAGTGGGTAGAGTGTTTACCGGCTCGTAATAACACTGCCAAAACATGTGCTGCTTTACTTATTAATCATGTATTTTCCAGATTTGGGTTACCATTAGGAATCGATTCAGACCATGGATCATACTTTGTAAGTGAGGTAATGTCCAAGATATGGAAGATCTTGGGTGTAAAAAGGAAGTTACATATTGCCTATCGTCCCGCATCTAGTTGATCCGTTGAACGCTATAACCAGTCCATTGTCAATGTCCTGAAGAAGTATGTTAAAGAATCAGGTAAAGACTGGGACGTAAAGACTGGGACGTTAGTGCTCATGGCTATTAGAGCCACACCAAGTACGGCTACCAAGATGTCACCCTTTGAACTGATGATAGATAGGAGAATATTACTCCCACAACATCTGTTGTATTGCACATCAGATCATAACCTGACCAATACAGCCATGACACATCAGTATGTGGAAAATCTACGACAACATATTCAACAATCGTTTGCTTTCGCGCAAAAGAACCCGTAAATAGAAAGCAGCCGTAAATACTAAAACTTATTACGATCTTAAAACCACCAAGAAGGAATATGAGGAAGGAGATAGTGTATCTTTATAATTTTGCCCGGGATCGGGTAAAAGAGAAGAAGTTCCTTCCGTCATGGAACGGTCCGTATGGCATCATCGATAAAATATCACCTGTAGTCTACAAGGTGAAAATTGATACAAAAGATGGGTTCATAGAGAAATGAGTCCATGTAAATCAATTACGAGTGTGTCATCCTAGATCTCAATTGAGAATACTGGAGGGTGATGCTGAAGAAGAGAATTAATAAGGATATCGATAAAATGTGATCGATGATTGACATTATAATCTTTTCTCAGCTTACAGATGGTCAGATTTTGTGATGAGTTATCAGACATCCCTTCATAACCTAACAAAAAAAAACCGTAAATATCAATTATTAAGAGCATGTGTTACAGTTACACTCTGGCTGATACTTTGTTGCAACAATGTATTTTGGTTATTTAAGACATGAAAGCCGGGTCATTTGGTACTTGCCCGATTTGAACAGTAATACCCCAGATTGCTATGCCATGGAGCCCATTCAGATAACAAAAGACTATGTTAAAGTAAAGACTTTGGCTCCATGGCGATTCTACTGTATTCGTGTAGTCTGAGTGCCATTTACCTAATAATATACACTCAGACCGGAGCTATCTGGGGATGTGTTACATGTCTGTTTACTGTAATGGTTGTGACATTGTATGTTTAAATAGTGATTTCTGTCCTGTTGTCCCCACATGTATAGTGGCGATTTCCCTTTGTCCTGAGAGATAATGGAATTACTCCTTGGTTGTCTCCAGGGTACATGTCTATGTTTACTGCAAGGGTTGTGACATTGTATGTTTTGAATGGGGATTTCTGTCCTGTTGTCCCTACGTGTATGGTGGCGATCTCCCTTTGTCCTGAGAGATAATTACTCCTCGGTTGTCTCCGGGGCAGAGAGGAGGAAACCAGGATGCATTGTGGGGATGTATTGTGTCTGTGTGTCCTGAATTGTTGTTTATCTGTCCTGTGTCACAGTCCTCCATCTGGTCCCCCCGGGGAGTGTCCACCAGATGGGGACCTGCATAAATACGGGCGGGTAGCCCTCAGTAAAGAAAGATTCTGCTTCTTACCCTCAATTCGTGCTTTGACTCGTTTTGTAGAGCATCACTAATCACTAGCCCTTTTAAGAGCTCTGGGGATTTCATCTACACTTACAGGAGCATGGATGACTGCTAAAAGGAACCTAACAGCGCTCTCTAGAATTCGGGGACAAGGACATCTAAGCGGTGCAACCCTCAGCCAGCCTGAGGCAACCGTAACAATTGGTGGCACAGCGGTGGGATGGTCCTTAATTTTCCAGGAGAGTAGCTGAACGGATGCAAAAGTACTTATGACCAGCTGAAACGGACTACCTTTAAAAGATTTGTTGGAGAGCCATGGAGGAATTGCCAGCAACCAGCCCAGGAGAGAGTTGATTGCGAAGTTAACCGAGCTGGACCGGAATTGTACCATGGCAGAGGCATCATCACCCAGGGAGGATGAGGCCACCCGAATGGTAAAAGCCAGGATGCTGATGTACGGACAAAATATCTCAGAAGAGAGGGAACACTGGGAGGGAGCCACTGAGAATGACGGGGTCCCTATTGTGCCATATGTATTAGAGCTTACGGACCGGATGAAACAACTAGCCAGATCTGTCCAAGCCAAGCTCCAGACCGCACAGAGACGCCAGAAAGTATGGTACGATAAGGGAGCCCGGCGCCGTATTTTTCAAATAGGACAGAAAGTGATGGTGCTTAAACCAGTTAGGCAGGACAAGTTACAAGCCTCTTGGCAGGGTCCTTATAAAGTCATAGATAAAGTGTGTGACACTACCTATGTCATCGCCAGCTGTCAGGATGAAAGGCTACGGAAAACTTTCCATATAAATATGCTCAAGGAGTACAATGAGAGACCTGAGGAAGTGACTGCAATATCTAGTCCAGCACATGAAGACCCTGATAATCTTCCCATACCTGATCTCTTAAATAGGAAACTGCACCCCGACATACTCAGCCAAGTGCAGATGGGAGAAAAGTTAAGTACCGTTGAGAAGGGCCAGTTAAGTGACATACTATACCAAAAGAGGTTTACCTTTTCCCAAGACCCAGGGTATGCACTCCTCACCACCCATCAGGTAGACACCCCAGGTCAGATGCCCCTTCGCCAGGCCCCTTACCAAATCCCTGAGGCAGTTAGAGACAGGATGAAAAAGGAAATATCTGAAATGCTACGATTAGGAGTAACTGAGTCCTCTGACAGTCCCTGGGCTTCCCCAGTAGTGTTGGTACCGAAAAAGGATGGTACCACTAGATTTTGCGTAGATTATAGAAAGCTAAACGACAAAACGGTTACTGATGCATACTGTAAAGGGGGAATATTAATCACTAATATTTATGCAAATATCAATAATTAATATTCATAAATGAGAGGAGCCATCTAGTGATAACTCCGCCCACTTATGCCTTTATATAATAACAATACTTTCGCTATGCTCTACACTGATCGCTATGCTAGCTGCATGCGCCTTACTAACTCGCTACCGCTAACAAGTACAGGCTACACAAAAGGGTACAAATATAACGGTATTTATTACACCACGCAATACACTAACAATAGACTACGCACGCAATACTAACAATACACTACGCACGCAGTACACTACAATACAGCACTAAATATACAATCCTAAACTACACTACACATTCCCAATTCCACCCATAAACTATCTATACAGTTCACACATACAAGTATATAACAACCCACCCCACCTGACTATTCACTGTCCCTACGGGGTATGATGAAGGGTTAAAAAGGATTGTTTGCAGAGCAGAGGCATGCTCTACAGAGGATTTGTTTGCAGAGCAGAAGCATGCTCTACAGAGGAACCAAGGCAGGGAACCAGGGCCACCAGGGTTCAGGGGTCTATGGGGGGTGTACCAGGGGAGAGCAGGCACACAGGGAACCAGGGGTTAATCAGGGCTAACCAGGGGTGTGGGGTTCCAGGGGTCAATAGGGGATCAGGGGATTTAGGGTTTGGGTTACAGGGAACAAGGGGTGTATAGGGTAGGGTTACCAGGGGTTCAAGGGTATCAGGGACCAGGACACACAGGGACCAGGGTCCATAATGGCAGGGAAGGGGTTATATCAGGGATGAACAGTAGGGGATAGAATACCAGCAGGGGAAGGGGTTAAGGACAGCAGAGAAGGGGTATAGGAGGGGGAGGTTGATACTTGGGGTTCAGCCAGGGGGGTCGCTCCTGAGTGCCGATTGCACTTTTATTCAGAGGGGCCGGTCGGGGTCCTTCAGGAGGGGGGGGTCCGGACACGGCCTGAGCGCAGGATGCGCTCTCCTCTCCAGGTCAGTGGGGGTAGGTGCGGCTGGGTCTGGTCAGTGGCCTTGTGGGGGCCGCGTTGTCCCCCACAAGGCCGCTCTCAAAGTGGGGGCCCCGTTCCTAACCCCCGGAGTGCCGGGGACGCCGGATATTTATCCCCCGGCGGCCCGCACTCCCGCGCCACCAGGGGGCGCACGCGCACACACACACCACAGTGCAGGACACGTGGGCCGGCGCGGTGAGATGGCGTCACCGCGCCTGCCCGCGCGTCCCTGCACGCGCGCCGCAGGGCCGCGTGCACTTGCTGACAGGCGGGAGATCCTTTGATCTCCCGCCTGTAGCTCTCAGCATTCCGGACATCGCAATGGTAATTGCGATGCCAGAATACACATAATAGAGTGAGCGGAGGTATCTCCTCTCTCTCTCTATTAAGTTTAATTATCTCCAGCAAGGCTGCAGATAATTAGAACAAAAGAATTCAAATTCTATTGAATTTGAATCCTTTTGAGTTCACCAGAATGACCGGACCTTGTCCGGTCATCCTGGCGCCTTCACCCAGATTACATCAATGTAAATGCTTGGGGCACATTTACATTGATGCATCTGTATCCATGTAGGGAGGGGGGGTTTATATCGTATGGGGATATGATAAGGGGGCATAATATGATACAGGGGGCATTGTATACCTATATATCTATTAAGGGGGCACATACATACATATATATAAGGGGGCACAGATAAGGGGGCACAAGCCCCTACAATATAAGGGGGCACAAGCCCCTACAATATAAGGGGGCACAAGCCCCTACAATATAAGAGGGCACAAGCCCCTAAATCATAAGGGGGCACATATTTCCCACAGGGGCCACCATGAGCCCCTGGGGATCACCATGGGCAGACGTGCGCAGATGCTGGGCACATTTGCGCACATCGTCCCATGATGCTATGGCTAACGCATGCACATATATACCATACATGCCCGCACGTGTTTGCAGGCATGCATGGATATATATGCATACGTCTCAACCGTTCCTCAACAATCCCCCTGTTGTCGGACTATATATAATACGACAATATAATGGGGGAACGGGTTGAGATATATTTGCCCCCCTTCAACCCCATCTTTGGTGGAAGTTCAGGAAGAACTGTAGTGCACACTGATCTTTAGGTACTTAGACATCCCTCTTCCTCTGACCTGCCCTTCACCGTAACCTACTCCTCCGTCCACAGGATACACCGTACCACACACCCACAGTCTCTTTAACAGTCTTTTAGTGTCGGCCACCCCCACTTTGGAGTGACCACACCCCACAGTCTCTCGGTAATCCTGCCGATCTTCAGGTATCTTCGCCCCCCCCCCCCATTCTGGAGCGGGTTCACCCTTACAGTCTTTAACTGGCCTTTCTTTAACAGTCTCTTGGTGTCGGCCACCCCCACTTTGGAGTGACCACACCCCCACAGTCTCTCGGTAATTCTGCCGATCTTCAGGTATCTTCGCCCCCCCCCAATTCTGGAGCGGGTTCACCCTTACAGTCTTTAACTGGTCTTTCTTTAACAGTCTCTTGGTGTCGGCCACCCCCACTTTGGAGTGACCACACCCCCACAGTCTCTCGGTAATTCTGCCGATCTTCAGGTATCTTCGCCCCCCCCAATTCTGGAGTGGGTTCACCCTTACAACCTCAGTCCCAACTTTCTTCTATCCAACGTCTGTTTCCATCTTGATGGGTGCGGTTCTCCCGTGGACAGATTAATAGGTCTTTACAAGGAAGATCAAACTCTTAAGCGGTGATGTCATAGTACCTAAATTCTACTGCGGCACTACACCTACAGCCCTTCCCTTAAGAACCTCACCGTTCCAAGGTTCAAGGTGGCAAATGAATGATGCCTGTCCCTATCGTGACCTAACCTTATCCCCATTCACACAAAACACATGTCACATCCCTCCCAACACCACCAAAATCATTATGTATGTGTACCCATAGAGACTCATGCAACCTGGCATATCTCTACACCTCCAAAGTCACAGGTAGGTCGCAGACCCCTGTGTCAATGGGAAACGACTATAGGATGCAAATGTGTACAGCCAAATAATAACTCACCACAGTGTGTTGGGAGAGTTTCCTTGGGTGTGGGCTGTCACACATTTGTACCTAGAGTGTCTATGGGTACACCATCGAACAACAAACACAATCAATAAATGTACAATACAATGTGCTATGGGGTTTCAGGGTAGTACAAGTTATACGTCCCGAACCCTCATAGGAAACAAAGTGTGTCCATACAATATTTGGCTACAGGAACAATGTTAGCGTTATGTCCTGAGCCTCCTCCTTTTGTTAGTTCGGTAAAGTTCTGTCTGGTTCTGGTGTATATGGTCAATAAGTCCCTTGGCCCTTTACGATGACCAGAACCAGAAGAAGTTTCACTGGGTGAAACAAATGATAGTAGGTTCTTCCACCCGAACGTCTCCCAAGTCTTCCTCCAGAGCCTTAAATAATGCTCCCGCTGGATTGTGGCACATTCTTCCATCTCTAGAACACCTCTAGGCAGAGGTCGCTTAGTTGCCAAAATCCAGTGGGATCCTCTGGAGCCTCACAAAAGTGTCAGGGGGAATAGCTGGCCTCTTCCGTGGCATCTCCTGGGTTTTTCTTCCGCTCCATATAAAACCACACCTATGGCAGAAGAAAACACCAGGCGCTCCATATAAAACCACACCTATGGCAGAAGAAAATTCCCAGCACCAATACCTTTTGACCCATGGGTAGAGAAAGGTATTGGGCTGCCCTTTATCTCACAGGACCCCTCGTTATCCCAACACTGGTGTCTGAACACCCTACCTTCAGAGGATAGCGTCCTCTGCTACACATCCCTCTGCACCAACAGATAAGGATGGCCATCCTACTAGGTTAGGATAACTGGAGTTCTGTGGACAAAGCACCATCTTGTTATTGATGGCACCACATCCCTGTCCACTCGTGTGCACCCAGGCTGATTTCCCCCTGTGATCCCATCTTGTGGAGGCCCGCAGAACCAATGGCATAGTCATGCCCTGGCTCCCCAGGACCCCACAACACAAGAACACAGTCCACCCTCTGCTGCCAAACACTCTGCGTCCAATCCCTATCAGAGCTGTGCTGCCTGCTCGGACTAGAATCAAGTGCGCAGCACAACATTACACCAATGTTGTCTGTCCGCCCCAGTCCCCAGTGTAACACAGCTCTACCGAAAACCTGGAGCACAACAGCGCCATCTGTATCGATCTGAGACCCTGGTTGCCCAGAATAATATCACATCATCCTTTGTGTGCTGCATGGAGAAGGTCCTTATGCCTTCTCCCGACCAGCAGGATTTCCCGTGTGATATTATCTGCGAACCTATACATTCTCGATCCACAGTATAACACTGTTCCACTCCAAGGGGACACAGAATGAGACAAAGACAGCAGACGGGACTTACAACACTACATAAATCAGCATGGTAGAACACACCCGTAGACAAGGACTACCACCATCAACATCAAGAAAAACTTACAAACAGATAACAAAAACACACAACATGGACATACACAGGGAACAAGCGGTGTAACAAATAGTACAGGGGTGTCAAATGTTGCCTAGCCTAGCTTGGCCACTCTGACCCCTCAGCAGCCCGTGATGCTGCCGAGAGGTAACCCCGTTATGGTTAGGCTGACTAGACCCCACTCCACAATTTGTTACCTGGCTGATACTGTTGGACACATTGCAATTACTTGCACAAGGGCAATTCCTTGCAATGTGTCCTTTGTTCCCACACCTGAAACACGTGACTTGGTTTCCTGTCCTGTGTGTTTTGCAGTGTCTCACTATGTGACCTAGGCCACCACATGCAAAACATCTAATGTTTGCTCTGCATGGCCCAGTTCCGTCTACACTGCAGCCGTGCTCCCTTCTACTGAATTGTACCATCCTCAGGGACGCACTCTTCATGACAGTTCTTTTCCCAAAGTCAGGGAAAAATCTCTGTTAGTCTGGACCGGCTTGACCTGATGATCAGACCGGTCACAGACTACTCTCCCCCCTTGTGGCCCTGCACAGGGCAACATTTTGGGAGATTCCGACCCTGGCTTTACGGAAAAAAGGGCCGGCACCAACTTGGTGATAACCTGTTGCATGCCAGACATTAGCTGGGACCTTACAGCAACCTCAGCCTTCAATTTGGCTACCGTCACGTCAGTAGAGGCAGTCCGCTCCTTGAAGGCCTTGACCTCAGTATAAGACTGAGTCAACTTAGCCTCAATTTCCTCCTTCTGCCTCTGCAGCTCTACTAACTGTGACTCTATCCTAGCCACCTGCGCATCTCGGTCAACAGTAGACTGCACATTCTCTGCCAGCTGTGCCCGCAATGCCGAAACCTGGTCAGAATTATTAGCACAGCACTGGCAGTGAATGGCCGGAGGAATTGTCTCCGTTGACTGAGACACCAGCGCCACTTCCTTTGGCTTACAGATGCTAGCCTCAAACGTATGAACGAGTTTGGCTAGCATCCGAAGCCGTTTGGTGGCCTTGTTCAAAACCGTCCGTTTGTTAACACAAAGTTTGTCATAACTACAAGCCTGTGCTAACAAATCGGACCACAGCATTTCTGCTGACTTGTATGTAGTGGGGAGGATGGGGTTAAATGTGCTGTGTCTGCTCAAGTGTTGCAGTGTGGGGAAGTCCATACTCACCGTTTGATGAGTGTCCATCTTCTCCTTGGCGCCGTACCTCGCAGCTGCTTGGAAGAAGTCCATTTTCCCGGATCGCCTCTTCCCGACCAGCCTGACTTGTACGCCGCTCCCACGAAGATGGATCTCTTTCAGTGACGTGTCTTCTTCTCCCTTGCAATCACTTGAGCGATGCTTGTTGGTGCTGTACTTTTTCGTATCTTCTTCTCTTACCCCAGCGACGGTGACCGTGTAAAGCAAATACAAAAATATTAATTCACAGAACAATTATAGATTCTCTGCTAAAAATTTTGATCTGCGCTTGGTGCTGTGAGGAAGAGTCGCGTTACCTGTCCGAATTATCAGGTTCTAGACGCTCAGACCACTGACCGCGTCTCTCTTGCCTGATAATTGACAGTGTAACGGACCTCTAGCCTCAAAACCAAACACAGATTTCAAAATCTAAGCAGTGGGCCTGGCTCGCCAATGTAAAGGGGAAATATAAATCACTAATATTTATGCAAATATCAATAATTAATATCCATAAATGGGAGGAGCCATCTAGTGATAACTCCGCCCATTTATGCCTTTATATAATAACAATACTTTCGCTATGCTCTACACTGATCGCTATGCTAGCTGCATGCGCCTTACTAACTCGCTACCGCTAACAAGTACACGCTACACAAAAGGGTACAAATATAACGGTATTTATTACACCACGCAATACACTAACAATAGACTACGCACGCAATACTAACAATACACTACGCACGCAGTACACTACAATACAGCACTAAATATACAATCCGAAACTACACTACACATTCCCAATTCCACCCATAAACTATCTATACAGTTCACACATACAAGTATATAACAACCCACCCCACCTGACTATTCACTGTCCCTACGGGGTATGACGAAGGGTTAAAAAGGATTGTTTGCAGAGCAGAGGTATGCTCTACAGAGGATTTGTTTGCAGAGCAGAAGCATGCTCTACAGAGGAACCAAGGCAGGGAACCAGGGCCACCAGGGTTCAGGGGTCTATGGGGGGTGTACCAGAGGAGAGCAGGCACACAGGGAACCAGGGGTTAATCAGGGCTAACCAGGGGTGTGGGGTTCCAGGGGTCAATAGGGGATCAGGGGATTTAGGGTTTGGGTTACAGGGAACAAGGGGTGTATAGGGTAGGGTTACCAGGGGTTCAAGGGTATCAGGGACCATGACACACAGGGACCAGGGTCCATAATGGCAGGGAAGGGGTTATATCAGGGATGAACAGTAGGGGATAGAATACCAGCAGGGGAAGGGGTTAAGGACAGCAGAGAAGGGGTATAGGAGGGGGAGGCTGATACTTGGGGTTCAGCCAGGGGGGTCGCTCCTGAGCGCTGATTGCGCTCTTCTTCAGAGGGGTCGGTCGGGGTCCTTCAGGAGGGGGGGTCTGGACACGGCCTGAGCGCAGGATGCGCTCTCCTCTCCAGGTCAGTGGGGGTAGGTGCGGCTGGGTCCGGTCAGTGGCCTTGTGGGGGCCGCGTTGTCCCCCACAAGGCCGCTCTCAAAGTGGGGGCCCCGATCCTAACCCCCGGAGTGCCGGGGCCGCTGGATATTTATCCCCCGGCGGCCTGCACTCCCGTGCCACCAGGGGGCGCGCGCGCACACACACACCACAGTGCAGGACACGTGGGCCGGCGCGGTGAGATGACGTCACCGCGCCTGCGCGCGCGCCGCAGGGCCGCGTGCACTTGCTGACAGGCGGGAGATCCTTTGATCTCCCGCCTGTAGCTCTCAGCATTCCGGACATCGCAATGGTAATTGCGATGCCAGAATACACATAATAGAGTGAGCGGAGGTATCTCCTCTCTCTCTATTATGTTTAATTATCTCCAGCAAGGCTGCAGATAATTAGAACAAAAGGATTCAAATTCTATTGAATTTGAATCCTTTTGAGTTCACCAGAATGACCGGACCTTGTCCGGTCATCCTGGCGCCTTCACCCAGATTACATCAATGTAAATGCTTGGGGCACATTTACATTGATGCATCTGTGTCCATGTAGGGAGGGGGGGTTTATATCGTATGGGGATATGATAAGGGGGCATAATATGATATAGGGGGCATTGTATACCTATATATCTATTAAGGGGGCACATACATATATATAAGGGGGCACAGATAAGGGGGCACAAGCCCCTACAATATAAGGGGGCACAAGCCCCTACAATATAAGGGGGCACAAGCCCCTACAATATAAGAGGGCACAAGCACCTACATCATAAGGGGGCACATATTTCCCACAGGGGCCACCATGAGCCCCTGGGGATCACCATGGGCAGACGTGCGCAGATGCTGGGCACATTTGCGCACATCGTCCCATGATGCTATGGCTAACGCATGCACATATATACCATACATGCCCGCACGTGTTTGCAGGCATGCATGGATATATATGCATACGTCTCAACCGTTCCTCAACACATACCCAATGCCCCGGGTAGATGAGTTGCTCTATCGCATAGCCAGAGGGAATTACTTAACTACCATTGACCTCTGTAAAGATTATTGGCAGATCCCTCTGGCCAAGGAGGCTGTCCCCAAGTCGGCCTTCGTCACCCCGTTTGGCTTGTACCAATTTAAGGTCATGCCATTCGGGATGAAGAATGCCCCAGCTACGTTCCAGCGCTTGGTAGACAGACTTCTTGATGGCTTCCAGGATTTTGCTTGCGCATACCTGGATGACATAGCGATTTACAGTGAGTCCTGGGAGGAACACTTAACTCAGGTAGGAACTGTTCTGGATCAGATCCGGGCCGCTGGCCTGACTCTGAAGCCAGAAAAATGACATTTTGGGATGGCCGAAGTGCAGTACCTGGGACATAGAGTGGGATGCGGTAAACAACGCCCTGAACCAGCAAAAATAGAAGTGGTCGCTAACTGGCCAATCCCACTTACTAAGACACAGGTACTGGCATTTCTGGGCACTGCAGGGTATTACAGACGATTTGTACCCGATTATAGCACCATTGCAAAACCCCTGACTGATTTGACGAAAAAGAACCTCCCCAGACAAGTCCTGTGGTCTCCCCACTGTGAAGAAGCCTTTCAAGCTCTGAAAAAGGCTCTTGTGAATGCTCCTATTTTGGCTGCCCCAGTCCCTAACAAACGCTTTATTGTCCACACAGATGCTTCCATGTTCGGGCTGGGGGCAGTTTTAAGCCAAGTCTGAGAGGACGGGGGGAGTATCCTGTTGCCTACATCAGTAGAAAGCTCCTACCACGAGAGGTCAGTTATGCCGCGGTGGAAAAGGAGTGTTTGGCCCTGCTGTGGGCCCTAAAGAGACTAACCCCCTACTTATATGGTCAAGAATTTACACTCATCACAGACCATAATCCTCTCGTCTGGCTAAACCGTGTCTCCGGGGACAATGGTCCGTTATTGCGCTGGAGCCTGTCATTACAACCTTTCAATTTTACCATTCAATACCGACCAGGAAAACAAAACGGTAATGCCGATGGTTTGTCCCGGCAGACTGATATCAGCCCACAGTAAAGTTGTTCTGGACAGCCTCAAGTTGCCCCGAAAAGGGGTCAAACCGTGTCTGCCAGAGTGTTCCACAAGGAGGGAGCTATGTTACAGTTAAGAATTTCAAATAATATTGGAGATATGGCACTCAATATCTGGAAAATTTTTGCTCAAAACAAGTCACTTTATTGGTGCAATAAAATATTTAAAATGTCATACAAAGTACGTAATTTGTGCAGAATTTAAATAACATAATAATAAAAAGTCACAATCGACAATATAAAAAATCACTTATAGTGTATATATAAACACACATCAGACAGCAAATGGGTACTTGTCTATAATCTGATTGAATAGGTCCAGAAGGTTAAATTCTCAACACTAGAGCACTGAATGTGTTATTGCTCAATAGTTTTCAATGAGAAATGTCACCATTGATTCGGTATATATCACCGATTATCATTATTATAGTGCAGTCGCAGGATTTTCTGATTTAATAATAGGAGTTATTCCGAATATATATATATCACAGTTCATGGAACTTATCGGATTAAAGTTCAGAAGATGTTAGCTCTAGGTGGCATCCCACCTTTTGTTTCAAGCTATTTAAATCCCTTACCTCCACTTCTCAATGCGGTTTTTTCAATCACCGTTTCCTCAGCGTCCCAAATATTCGATTTCTCCTTACTTGTAAATCAGAATGTCTCACTCTGAGGAGTTTTTGAACTTGATATAGGATGAGTTTATCACTTAGGAGGTTATTGGTAAGGGAGGTGTAGCTGTAGATCTCCTTGCGTACGCCAAAAATGGTGGTAATGTGGGGTCCAGGTTCCTCCCAGACGCGTTTCGAAGTCCCAAGGGGTGCTGACTTCTTCCTCAGTGGTGACCTGGCTCCCCCTAAACCACCTTTTTTATACCATCTTTGTTGATTGGTTCCAAATATCTCAAAGATCAGTCCTGGATCACAATCCAGGTACCATAGTGACAAAATCTGGTCTGGATTATTACAATGTACTATACTCAATAATAAAATTGAATATTTTAATGATGAAGTAAATTCAATCAGCAATATAGCTCCCACATTTCTTCCATCAATATAATACATCGAAATCTTGCTATTTTTGAAAAAAAAACGCATATGCGGTAATGATGCGATTTCCATGCGTGTTTTTTTTTTTTTTTTTTTTTTTTTATGGTCGATGCGTTTTTTTTAGAAAAGCTGCTGAAATTACATCCTTAGTCATTTACATAAGGGATTTAATGTTATTTGCTTCCTTACTCTCATTATTCACAATAACATGAATTAAAATGTATAAATGAATATAAAAAAATATTTAATTAATAAAAGATGTAATAAATAAGTGCACCTTCGCATATTTTTTCATCTGAGAATAGGTGAGTCAAACTGACACAGTCCAATATGGAGGACTGTTGTCAGATTAGGTGAGTTAATCTGACAACAGTCCTCCATATTGGACTGTGTCAATTTGACTCACCTATTCTCAGATGAAAAAATATGCGAAGGTGCACTTATTTATTACATCTTTTATTAATTAAATATTTTTTTATATTCATTTATACATTTTAATTCATGTTATTGTGAATAATGAGAGTAAGGAAGCAAATAACATTAAATCCCTTATGTAAATGACTAAGGATGTAATTTCAGCAGCTTTTCTGAAAAAAACGCATCGACCATAAAAAAAAAAAAAAAAAAAAAAAAACACGCATGGAAATCGCATCATTACCGCATATTCGTTTTTTTTTCAAAAATAGCAAGATTTCGATGTATTATATTGATGGAAGAAATGTGGGAGCTATATTGCTGATTGAATTTACTTCATCATTAAAATATTCAATTTTATTATTGAGTATAGTACATTGTAATAATCCAGACCAGATTTTGTCACTATGGTACCTGGATTGTGATCCAGGACTGATCTTTGAGATATTTGGAACCAATCAACAAAGATGGTATAAAAAAGGTGGTTTAGGGGGAGCCAGGTCACCACTGAGGAAGAAGTCAGCACCCCTTGGGACTTCGAAACGCGTCTGGGAGGAACCTGGACCCCACATTACCACCATTTTTGGCGTACGCAAGGAGATCTACAGCTACACCTCCCTTACCAATAACCTCCTAAGTGATAAACTCATCCTATATCAAGTTCAAAAACTCCTCAGAGTGAGACATTCTGATTTACAAGTAAGGAGAAATCGAATATTTGGGACGCTGAGGAAACGGTGATTGAAAAAACCGCATTGAGAAGTGGAGGTAAGGGATTTAAATAGCTTGAAACAAAAGGTGGGACGCCACCTAGAGCTAACATCTTCTGAACTTTAATCCGATAAGTTCCATGAACTGTGATATATATATATTCGGAATAACTCCTATTATTAAATCAGAAAATCCTGCGACTGCACTATAATAATGATAATCGGTGATATATACCGAATCAATGGTGACATTTCTCATTGAAAACTATTGAGCAATAACACATTCAGTGCTCTAGTGTTGAGAATTTAACCTTCTGGACCTATTCAATCAGATTATAGACAAGTACCCATTTGCTGTCTGATGTGTGTTTATATATACACTATAAGTGATTTTTTATATTGTCGATTGTGACTTTTTATTATTATTATGTTATTTAAATTCTGCACAAATTACGTACTTTGTATGACATTTTAAATATTTTATTGCACCAATAAAGTGACTTGTTTTGAGCAAAAATTTTCCAGATATTGAGTGCCATATCTCCAATATTATTTGAAATTCTTTACTTTCTGGTGTTTGGAGTTTACACCTAGATATTGAGCACCTCTCCACCCTACGGAGCAGTAGAGCCACTCCATTTTTGTTAAATTTAACTATGTTACAGTTACACTCTGGCTAATACTTTGTTGCAATAATGTATTTAGGTTATTTAAGACATGAAAGCCGGGTCATTTGGTACTTGCCCGATTTGAACAGTGATACCCCAGATTGCTATGCCATGGAGCCCATTCAGATAACGAAAGACTATGTGAAAGTAAAGACTTTGGCTCCATTGCGATTTTACTGTATTCGTGTAGTCTGAGTGCCATTTACCTAATAATATGCACTCAGACCGGAGCTATCTGGGGATGTGTTACATGTCTATGTTTACTGTAATGGTTGTGACATTGTATGTTTGAGTAGTGATTTCTGTCCTGTTGTCCCCACATGTATAGTGGCGATTTCCCTTTGTCTTGAGAGACAATGGAATTACTCCTCGGTTGTCTCCAGGGTACGTGTCTATGTTTACTGCAAGGGTTGTGACATTGTATGTTTGAATGGGGATTTCTGTCCTGTTGTCCCCACGTGTATGGTGGCGATCTCCCTTTGTCCTGAGAGATAATTGAATTACTCCTCGGTTGTCTTCGGGGCAGAGAGGAGGAAACCAGGATGCATTGTGGGGATGTATTGTGTCTGTGTGTCCTGAATTGTTGTTTATCTGTCCTGTGTCACAGTCTTCCATCTGGTCCCCCCGGGGAGTGTCCACCAGATGGGGACCTGCATAAATACGGGCGGGTAGCCCTCAGTAAAGAGAGATTCTGCTTCTTACCCTTAATTCGTGCTTTGACTCATTTTGTAGAGCATCACTAATCACTATCCCTTGTAAGAGCTCTCGGGATTTCATCTACACTTACAGGAGCATGGATGACTGCTAAAAGGAACCTAACAGCGCTCTCTAGAATTCGGGGACAAGGACATCTAAGCGGTCCAACCCTCAGCCAGCCTGAGGCAACAGTAACAGCATGTATTCATAATACCACTGAGGAAGGGGTCATCCTATACCTTGTACCGGCATGCTGGGATAGTAGTTTCCTTGGATTCTGAAGTTGAACGGCTGTGCTAAAGACCGGCGATTATTGGAGGAACCTCCGCCTAAAGAGCCCCGACTATACGAAGCTCTAACAAGCCACGTGAGCGGATATCCAGTTGGGGTCTGGCTTACCGCAAATATTCCAAGTCCCTATAAGGACAAGAGAAGGACAAGAGAACACCGGCTGGACTTAGGTAAAATAGACACAGTTGCATGAATAGGTGGGACGCCACCTCAGTATGATACCGCACTGTGTCTTTTTGTCTCCCCAAGTGCTGGCGATATTTGTTTATGCTCTGCTAAATTGTCGGTAGGAGCGAGATACGGGACTGATCGCCTTATTGGAGTCGTATGAGATTTTTGAAAAAGCAATATCCACTATACATATGAATTGCGGTTTCCCATATATGCACCTTGATGAGTATTAATTGACTGCGGTCACACACGCTACACCTATTGCTGCTATTAATGTGGTTTATTTATAATTTATATGTTATATGTTTTATGCTGCTGTCATGTATTTGTATTGATTTTATCTAATTTTATACACTGCCATTTTAGGGAGTAACATCTCCATTAAATAGTTGTCTAATTTTGATCCCATATTTGAGTGCCTGGTCTTATTGTTTTTCCATGTATTCATAATCTCATTTTCTTAGAATAATAGAAAAATTATGGTCTGAACCAAGACATTGATCCGCCAAGACAATAATAAAAACCAAAGATACAGATATCATGGGGATGGTGTTAGATAGTAACATAGTATATAAGGCTGAAAAAATACATTTGTCCATCCAGTTCGGCCTGTTATCCTGCAAGTTAATCCAGAGGAAGGCCAAAAAAAAAAACCTGTGAGGTAGAAACCAATTTTCTCCACTTAAGGGGGAAAAAAATTCCTTCCCGACTCCAATCAGGCAATCAGAATAACTGCCTGGATCAACTACCCCTCTCTAGTAGCTATAGCCTGTAATATTATTACACTCCAGAAATTCATCCAAGCCCCTCTTGAATTCTATTATTGTACTCACCATCACTACCTCCTCAGGCAGAGAGTTCCATAGTCTGACTGCTCTTACCGTAAAGAATCCTCCAGATGCAGATGGTGTCCCCTCATCACAGTCACAGTCCTGGGGATAAATAGATGATCGGAGAGATCTCTGTACTGTCCCCTGATATATTTATACATAGTAATTAGATCTCCCCTCAGTCGTCTTTTTTCTAAAGTGAATAACTCTAATGTTGATAATCTTTCAGGGTACTGTAGTTGCCCCATTCCAGTTGTTACTTTAGTTGCCCTCCTCTGAACCCTCTCCAGCTCTGCTATGTTTGCATTGTTCACAGGAGCCCAGAACTGTACACAGTACTCCATGTGTGGTCTGACTAGTGATTTGTAAAGTGGTAGGACTATGTTCTCATTACAGGCATCTATGCCCCTTTTGATGCAACCCATTATCTTGTTGGCCTTGGCAGCAGCTGCCTGACACTGGTTTTTACTGCTCAGTTTGCTGTTTATTAAAATTCCTAGATCCTTTTCCATGTCAGTGTTACCGAGTGTTTTACCATTTAGTATGTACGGGTGATTTGCATTATTCCTTCCCATGTGCATAACCTTACATTTCTCAGTGTTAAACCTCATCTGCCACTTCTCTGCCCAAGCCTCTAATCTATCCAGATCCATCTGTGGCAGTATATTATCCTCTTCAGTGTTAATTACTTTACACAGTTTAGTGTCATCTGCAAAAATTGATATTTTACTGTGCAAGCCTTCTACAAGATCATTAATAAATATACTGACCCCTGAGGCACTCCACTAGTGACAGTGACCCAATCTGAGTGTGTACCATTAATAACCACCCTCTGTTTTCTATCATTGAGCCAGTTACTTACCCACATACAGACATTTTCTCCCAGTCCGAGCATTCTCATTTTAAATACTAATCTTTTGTGTGGTACAGTGTCAAATGCTTTGGAGAAGTCCCCGATATACGACATCTATTGATTCACCACTGTCAAGTCTAGAACTTACCTCCTCATAGAAACTGATTAAATTAGTTTGACATGACCGATCCCTCATGAAGCCATGCTGATATGGTGTTATTTGCTTATTTTGATTGAGATCCTCCAAGATAGCATCTCTTAGAAAACCTTCAAACAGTTTGCCCACAACAGATGTTAAACTTACCGGCCTATAGTTTCCGGGCTCTGTTTTTGCACATTTTTTGAATATTGCCACCACATTTTCTATGCGCCAATCCTGTGGAACACTCCCTGTCAGTATAGAGCCTGTAAATATCAGAAATAAGGGTCTGGCTATGACATTACTTAATTCTCTTAGTATACGGGGGTGTATGCCATCTGGTCCTGGCGATTTGTCTATTTTAAGTCGCTGTTGTACTTCTTCCTGGGTCGGACAGGGCACTTTTAATGGGGAATTAACTTTTACATTCTGCATTCTTATTTTCCTCAGTGAATACAGTGGAGAAAAAAAATATTTAATAGCTTTGCTTTCTCCTCGTCGCTCTCTGCAATTCCCCCTCATTGCTCTGTAGCGGGCCGACACCCTCAGATTTATACTTTTTGCCATTTATATAATTGAAGAACATTTTAGGGTTAGTTTTGCTCTCCTTGGCAATTAATCTCTCAGTCTCTAGTTTGGCTGCTTTTATTTGTTTTTTACATATTCAATTTTTTTCCTTATAGTTTTTCAGTGCTTCCTGGCATTTAAATGCTTTCTTTTTGTCATTTATTGCTTTCTTTACAGCTCTATTTATCCACATTGGTTTCTTCTTGTTCCTTAACCCTTTATTACTATAAGGTATGTACCTCTCACAATAAGATTTTAGGATACTTTAGGATGCTCTTAAAAATATCCCATTTTGTGGCGGTATTTTTTATTTTTGAGGGCTTTGTCCCAGTTAGTTACGCCTATGGCCTCTCTTAGTTGGCTAAATTTAGCTTTTTTGAAGTTTGGTATTTTTGGTACTTTTGTTGTCCTCCCTGTAGAAATGCTTGTTTGAATGATAATTGGAAGGTTATTACTTTATGGTCACTATTTCCCAGGTGTCCCCCAACCTGCACATCTGTTGTTCTGTCAGGTCTATTGGTTAATACTAAGTCCAGTATGGCCGTCCCTCTAGTCGGGTTCTGAACCAGTTGGGAAAGGTAATTGTTTTTGGTTATTGCCAATAACCTGTTTCCTTTATGAGATGTACAGCTTTCAGTTTCCCAGTCTATATCTGGGTAGTTGAAGTCCCCCATAATAACCACCTCATTATGATTTTCAGCCTCGTCTATCTCATTTAGTAGTAGATTTTCTATGGACTCTGGTATATTAGTATATTAGGTGGTTTATAATAAACTCCTATTAGTAATTTATTATTATTTTTGCCTCCATGTATTTCTACCCACAGTGACTCCACATGTTCATGTCCCTCACTTATATCTTCTTGGACTGTTGGCTTTAGACAGGACTTTACATAAAGGAAGACGATCATTTCTAAACAGACTGTAACCTTGTACATTAACTGCCCAGTCATAGCTATCACCCAGCCATGTCTAAATTATTCCCACTATGTCATAGTCCTCCTCACACATCACTAATTCCAGTTCCCCAGTTTTATTAGTCAGGCTTCTGGCATTAGTATACATACAATTAAGAGGTTTATGTATATTTTTTACCCTACACTTTTCCTTCTGAACTGTTCTATTCCCTACTTCCGTTTCTCCCCTAGTCCCACTAGCTTGCCCCCGGTCTCTATCTGCACTATCTTCCCATCCTATAATGTAATTACCCTCCCCAGTCCCTAGTTTAAACACTCCTCTAACCTTCTAGCCATCTTTCCCCCCAACACAGCTACCTCTTCCCCATTGAGGTGCAGCCCATCCCTACGATAGAGCCTGTAGCTGACAGAGAAGTCGGATCAGTTCTCCAGGAACCCAAACCCCTCCTTCTTACACCAATTCTTAAGCCACTTGTTAACCTTCCTAATCTCCCGCTGCCTTTCTTGTGTGACTCGTGGTACAGGCAGTATTTCGGAAAACACTACCTTTGAGGTCCTTGCCCTAAGCTTTTGACCTAAATCCCTAAATAATTTTTAAGGACTCTCCACCTTCCTCTAACTTTGTAATTGGTTCCGATATGTACCATGACCGCTAGATATTCTCCAGCCCCTCCCAGTAATCTGTCAACCCGATCCGCGATGTGTCGAACTCTAGCGCTAGGAAGGCAACACACTGTTCGGCGATCACGGTCTTTGTGACAGATTGCCCTTTCTGTACCCCTAATAATTGAGTCTCCCACTACCAGCACCTGTCTGCCCTGCCCTGCTATCCTGGCCCCCTGCTTACTGGAGCTGGCATTTCCCTGACTGGCAGAGGAAGTGTCCGGCTGCAGCAGTGCTGTCCTTGAACCGACATCCCCCTCATCTGCCAACCATGCAAACTTGTTGGGGTGTGACAGATCAGGGCTAGCCTCTCCGGCACTCTTCCCTGTTACCCAGCTAGCTACCTCACTTTCCTCAGCCTCCTCGCTATCACCCTCCCCCTCAACTACCCTATAGAGTGCTTGCTCAGTGAGCAGCAAACTCTTTTCCAAATTGTTAACGCCTCTCAGTGTTGAAACTCTCCCGTTTAGATACTCAATTTGCCATTCCAAACGGGTAATTTGCTCACATTTTGAACAATGATATACACCCTCGAACGGCTGTTCCAGGACTGCATACATCAGACAAGATGTGCACTGGACTGCGCTGTTAATAATGGAACACATACTAGATGGGGATTACACAGTGAAAGCGAAAAAATACAATAGAATGCAGTAATAAGAAACTGATTTAGAATGCAGTCCCCCCACTGAAGTCCCTGAATCTGAAGTCACTTAAAGGGAACCTGTCATGTGGATATTTGATTATAATCTAACTAATGATATACAATCATTAACTACTAAAAAGTACCTTAGATGTATTCACTTACTGGTGTGACAGATGGTTACCTCATAATATACACACAAAGATGCCACATGCCACATGCTAATGAGCTGATTTGAGTCCAGCGTGATGTCATTGAGTCCAGCGTTTATTTAATTCAGAGATATAGCCACTCCCCTGCCCACCTGTTGCTGATTCATATGGAAAAAAACTGTCAATCTGCAGCCGGTAGGCGGGGAGAGTCAGGAGCTCATGAATATTCATGACTCATCATTATCAGCTGGAGCTTTTCAATACAAGATGTTGGCAGATTGACTGGGTCAATTAAAGAAAGTGACCCAGCATTTTGCTAAAAGAATCAGTCACTTATTTATGTTGCCCTTAGTTAGGACACCATAAAACTGGTGACAGGTTCCCTTTAATTTAACGTCACACACTTATACAAACACACACTTACATCAAACACGCGACGAGCAAACTCACGTTACATGCCTGCTTATATAAATGGAGCTCTCAATACCAGCCTGGTTTTTCCTCTGGATCCAAAGGACTGGGCTGCCCTCAAGGCTGGCTTTTTACCTTCTCCTAATTAGATAGCCACACCCTAATTACACACCACTGGTTTTTTCTCTGGATAAAAAAAAAAGGGAAAAAAACAGATCTTTCAGCGGGAATCGTGTTATATAGGTTTCAGGATTCGTATTGACAGAGAAGAAAAGTGAATCAGAAGATTATATATATTTTTTTAAGTGTGGATACAAGGTTATACATTAGACGGAACTACCGTATATCCCAATTTTGGCTTGCGAAAGGTACCAAACTGGTATATTGCGCATGTGAACAGAGTTCACGACAATGATGGCGTGATTTGGGCCAAATGCCGCTCTAACCTGCATGCCAAAGCCATTGGACACTGGATCTCTGTGATAATATACCTTTCCAGGATATAACTTTGTGATACGAAGAAAAGACTAATATAGAAAATTTGATGAATGGAGTTCCAGGAAAAGACTATGCAGTTCCTTCATCAGGATGGATAGAAAGGGGCCAGGCTCTTGCCAAGTAAAAATATATTTTGATAGAAATGATAGTTCTTCTGACACTTTTCCTAGTTGGGTCTAAGGGGAATCCTTGACTAACTGGGAAGAAGGGGGGATTTGTCAGAATTATTGAACATAAAAGAATACGTATTAAAAGGGCATATATAAATATATATGATGTATAAAAGCCATCTTGTCTGGTTTTAACAGGGCACAGGAAGTTCAGTCTCCTTTGGACTGAAACTCAATAGCCAAGAGATTAAGGATTTGTGTAGAGATCTTTGTTTTCAAAACTTAGGAGTGTAAACCTCTTTGAGAAGAGGTTTAGACAGATACACAGATGAGAAAAATAAAGTGAATCTAAAATGATCATATGTTGTAAGGTTAATGATCAGTTTAATTAGTGTTTTTGTTTTTTTTTATAACTAGAAGGGTGTTAATTACATCATATATATACAGGGAGTGCAGAATTATTAGGCAAGTTGTATTTTTGAGGATTAATTTTATTATTGAACAACAACCATGTTCTCAATGAACCCAAAAAACTCATTAATATCAAAGCTGAATATTTTTGGAAGTAGTTTTTAGTTTGTTTTTAGTTTTAGCTATTTTAGGGGGATATCTGTGTGTGCAGGTGACTATTACTGTGCATAATTATTAGGCAACTTAACAAAAAACAAATATATACCCATTTCAATTATTTATTTTTACCAGTGAAACCAATATAACATCTCAACATTCACAAATATACATTTCTGACATTTAAAAACAAAACAAAAACAAATCAGTGACCAATATAGCCACCTTTCTTTGCAAGGACACTCAAAAGCCTGCCATCCATGGATTCTGTCAGTGTTTTGATCTGTTCACCATCAACATTGCGTGCAGCAGCAACCACAGCCTCCCAGACCCTGTTCAGAGAGGTGTACTGTTTTCCCTCCTTGTAAATCTCACATTTGATGATGGACCACAGGTTCTCAATGGGGTTCAGATCAGGTGAACAAGGAGGCCATGTCATTAGATTTTCTTCTTTTATACCCTTTCTTGCCAGCCACGCTGTGGAGTACTTGGACGCGTGTGATGGAGCATTGTCCTGCATGAAAATCATGTTTTTCTTGAAGGATGCAGACTTCTTCCTGTACCACTGCTTGAAGAAGGTGTCTTCCAGAAACTGGCAGTAGGACTGGGAGTTGAGCTTGACTCCATCCTCAACCCGAAAAGGCCCCACAAGCTCATCTTTGATGATACCAGCCCAAACCAGTACTCCACCTCCACCTTGCTGGCGTCTGAGTCGGACTGGAGCTCTCTGCCCTTTACCAATCCAGCCACGGGCCCATCCATCTGGCCCATCAAGACTCACTCTCATTTCATCAGTCCATAAAACCTTAGAAAAATCAGTCTTAAGATATTTCTTGGCCCAGTCTTGACGTTTCAGCTTGTGTGTCTTGTTCAGTGGTGGTCGTCTTTCAGCCTTTCTTACCTTGGCCATGTCTCTGAGTATTGCACACCTTGTGCTTTTAGGCACTCCAGTGATGTTGCAGCTCTGAAATATGGCCAAACTGGTGGCAAGTGGCATCTTGGCAGCTGCACGCTTGACTTTTCTCAGTTCATGGGCAGTTATTTTGCGCCTTGGTTTTTCCACACGCTTCTTGCGACCCTGTTGACTATTTTGAAACGCTTGATTGTTCGATGATCACGCTTCAGAAGCTTTGCAATTTTAAGAGTGCTGCATCCCTCTGCAAGATATCTCACTATTTTTGACTTTTCTGAGCCTGTCAAGTCCTTCTTTTGACCCATTTTGCCAAAGGAAAGGAAGTTGCCTAATAATTATGCACACCTAATATAGGGTGTTGATGTCATTAGACCACACCCCTTCTCATTACAGAGATGCACATCACCTAATATGCTTAATTGGTAGTAGGCTTTCGAGCCTATACAGCTTGGAGTAAGACAACATGCATAAAGAGGATGATGTGGTCAAAATACTCATTTGCCTAATAATTCTGCACGCAGTGTATATATAAGGTATATTGATGGGATCTATTATAAGAATTAGGTGAATTTCTTCTAGAATCTCAATGTATACGTAAAAGAATTACTGCAGTCTCAGGAAACCTTTTTTTGGGGATTGTAGACACAGGTGATAATAATAAGCAAACACTGTGTCTCCACCAAGAAAATAGCCAAGAGTGTTATAGTGTGTGTCTTAATTAAATTGGGTTAAGTCATGTATTTAGAAACTGACTGAATGTATAGTGGAGTGTATACATATGTCCTTTAGGATTAGATGTCTAGTCATTGATACACATAGATGTGTGCGTTCCATTGTTAAAGAATTGATACTCAAGGTTTTGATTAAAGAGTATCTTTTTGTAGAAATAAAAAATAAATAAAAACTTTAACATGGACTTCCAGTGCCATCTAGTGGTAGAGTAAAGTAAGATATGAATTGTGAAATAGGTGGGAGGGGGTCACAACTGATGTCACTAATTATTGATTAACCTGACCAAGCCCCTTCCTAAGGGGGATAAAAAGGCAGCATAAGCTGATAGGGGAGATCATCACTTCATAAGATCATCCCTTGATCACTCAATCAATCCATCCAAGGAACAACCACCATAGCAAAGAGACTAAGAGGAGGGAATAGGACTTGACCATACTACATTCCTAAGCCTTGACCCTGATTTCTTCCAGGCTGATTCTTGGTATAGTATAAAATTTCCTTCTGGATATTAGGAAATTAATTAATTATATCTATATATATCTATATATTACATCAATCATATCCTGTATGTAGGATCTAGATTGATTTGGGATCATTGTACCCGCAGCCTAAAGGTGCCATTTTGATCTAGGGAGATAAATAGATACATTATATATATATATATATATATATATATATATATATATATATATTGTGAGACAGTGACAGGTCTCACACAGGTCAGAGGCAAGAAAGGGGTGGATAGTGCGGTCCACACCCCTATTCCACCACAGGTGAGACCAGCTGGAGGTAATCGGGCTGGCACAAAGTACCTCCCAGGGTGTCAGCAAGGGAGGAGTGTGTTGCCTGTGGACAGAGGCCTGGAGGCTCTGTGTGGTCCAAGCCAGGAGGGCTGAAAGTCCACTATTCCCCATGTGTGCTGAGACACTGGACTGGAGACAGTGGGCGTACTGTGCTCTGTACATCCAGGAGGCTGCAGGACTTTGGCTGAGAAAGCCGCTTGTGTTCACAGGGTGTGAACAAGGACTTATGTGAGTCAGGAATATTGCAGTATGTTTAGTTAGAGCCTGGACGGGCGAGTGTTTATTATTTTGCATTATTGTTTATTATTGTTTATGTTTATGCGGATGTGCCGCAATAAAGCACCGTGTTTGGATCTTAAACTTGGTGTCCTGAAGATATCTGTGAGAATGACCCCCGAAATAGAGCTGATCCCCTACAATAAATATATATATATATATATATATACAGATGAAAGACGGACAGCACTCCAAGTAAAAATAGTGGTGTTTATTCACCCATGTGGATGGCAACGTTTCAGCTCATACAAGAGCCTTTTTCAAGCTCTTGTATGAGCTGAAACGTTGCCATCCACATGGGTGAATAAACACCACTATTTTTACTTTGAGTGCTGTCCGTCTTTCATCTGTATCTTATGGGGTAAGCTGCTACATCCCTGGACCTAGCACCCACATTGTTTTTTCCAGTGCCGCCATTTGCTTTCCTTTATATATATACAGGGCTTTTTTTCTGGCGGAACGCTCCGGAACGGTGTTCCGCCACCTTTTGACATCGCAGCCTGCCATACTCCAGCATCGCAGGCTGCGATGTATCAGCGGGGAGGGACTGGGAGGAGGAGCTGGGGGCCGGTGCGTTCACTGTGCTCCGGCCCCCAGCTCCAGTACAGTTATAGAATGTGTAAAATTAATAATGATTCTATTCATGAGGCCCCCTCTGTAGTAGAACATTTAATATATCCATCCTACTCACAGGGCTGTTATCGTATTCCAGGCCGGCCGGGCAGACGAGCGGCAGCGTCACTGACTGACGTCACGTGCCTGCCCGGCCTACTTTATGAATGAATTCCAAGTCAATCGCACTTCTGTGAAATCAAACTGTCCACTTAGGAAGCAACACTGAGTGACAATCAATTTCACATGCTGTTGTGCAAATGGGATAGACAACAGGTGGAAATTATAGGCAATTAGCAAGACACCCCCAATAAAGGATGGGTTCTGCAGGTGGTGACCACAGACTACTTCTCAGTTCCTATGCTTCCTGGTTGATGTTTTGGTCACTTTTAAATGCTGGCGGTGCTTTCACTCTAGTGGTAGCATGAGACAGAGTCTACAACCCACACAAGTGGCTCAGGTAGTGCAGCTTATCCAGGATGGCACATCAATGCGAGCTGTGGCAAGAAGGTTTGCTGTGTCTGTCAGCGTAGTGTCCAGAGCATGGAGGCGCTACCAGGAGACAGGCCAGTACATCAGGAGACGTGGAGGAGTCCGTAGGAGGGCAACAACCCAGCAGCAGGACCGCTACCTCCGCCTTTGTGCAAGGAGGAACAGGAGGAGCACTGCCAGAGCCCTGCAAAATGACCTCCAGCAGGCCACAAATGTGCATGTGTCTGCTCAAACGGTCAGAAGCAGACTCCATGAGGGTGATATGAGGGCCCGACGTCCAGGTGGGGGTTGTGCTTACAGCCCAACACCGTGCAGGACGTTTGGCATTTGCCAGAGAACACCAAGATTGGCAAATTCTCCACTGGCGCCCTGTGCTCTTCACAGATGAAAGCAGGTTCACACTGAGCACATGTGACAGACGTGACAGAGTCTGGAGACGCCGTGGAGAACGTTCTGCTGCCTGCAACATCCTCCAGCATGACCGGTTTGGCATTGGGTCAGTAATGGTGTGGGGTGGCATTTCTTTGGAGGGCCGCACAGCCCTCCATGTGCTCGCCAGAGGTAGACTGACTGCCATTAGGTACCGAGATGAGATCCTTGTGAGACCATATGCTGGTGCGGTTGGCCCTGGGTTCCTCCTAATACAAGACAATGCTAGACCTCATGTGGCTGGAGTGTGTCAGCAGTTCCTGCAAGACGAAGGCATTGATGCTATGGACTGGCCCGCCCTTTCCCCAGACCTGAATCCAATTGAGCACATCTGGGACATCATGTCTCACTCTATCCACCAACGTGACGTTGCACCACAGACTGTCCAGGAGTTGGCAGATGCTTTAGTCCAGGTCTGGGAGGAGATCCATCAGGAGACCGTCCGCCACCTCATCAGAAGCATGCACAGGCGTTGTAGGGAGGTCATACAGGCACGTGGAGGCCACACACTACTGAGCCTCATTTTGACTTGTTTTAAGGACATTACATCAAAGTTGGATCAGCCTGTAGTGTGTTTTTTCACTTTAATTTTGAGTGTGACTCCAAATCCAGACCTCCATGGGTTGAAAAATTTGATTTCCATTTTTTTTTTTTTGTGTGATTTTGTTGTCAGCACATTTAACTATATAAAGAACAAAGTATTTCAGAAGAATATTTAATTAACTCAGATCTAGAATGTGTTATTTTTGTGTTCCCTTTATTTTTTTGAGCAGTGTATGATGAAGATCTGATACATTTGTGGCTGGGAGAAATCAAGTGTATGGTTAAGGAATTGTCTCCTTGGGTCATTAGTAAGATATCTAATTATATTATTGATTAGAGGGATATTCTTTAAGTTTAATTGGTGTTTCTTAATTGCATATAATTTTTCTTTTTTTTTTACTATTGTCACCAATTTTATAATTGATTATTATTGGATATTAATGCACTTTTATATTATGTTGATTATTTTGCACTGAATTATTATTAATAAATATATATTATGTTTATAACTGGGTTCTTTTTGTCTTCAATTCAATGCAGATCAAGATAGAGCCTGTAGCTGACAGAGAAGTCGGATCAGTTCTCCAGGAACCCAAACCCCTCCTTCTTACACCAGTTCTTGAGCCACTTGTTAACCTTCCTAATCTCCCGCTGCATTTCTTGTGTGGCTCGTGGTACAGGCAGTATTTCGGAAAACACTACCTTTGAGGTCCTTGCCCTAAGCTTTTGACCTAAATCCCTAAAATAATTTTTAAGGGCTCTCCGCCTTCCTCTAACTTTGTCATTGGTTCCGATATGGACCATGACCGGTAGATATTCTTCAGCCCCTCCCAGTAATCTGTCAACCCGATCCGCGATGTTTCAAACTCAATGCAGATCAAGAGCTCTGGTGAGCTTGTTGTTTATGAGAACAAATTGGAATCTCCTCTATTATAGATCCTAATTTGTTTACATAAATAATATAGACTGTTAATCAGAGCTGTATAAATATCCTGACATATACACACAGGATCTTCTCCCTACCTGTTGTTGTGCAAAGCTCTGCAGAACTCCCCTGTCAGATCCTGTGCCCAGCATTTGTGTGCTCACAGTGACGTCTCCTGTACAGGCACATATCTGTTCTCTCAGGCTTGTGCACAAAACATCATCAGAGCAGGGAGAGAAGCTGACATCATAGGTCACTTGACCCTCAGTGAAATCTGAGAAAGGAGCCACTGGAGATAAAGTTAGAAACATTCAAAGAACCAAAAAATAACTTAGACAATCCCTTTAATAGACAACCAGCTTTACTTCTCATAATTTCATAGAAATATGGAGGGATATAGTTGAATTACGTTTTGAGAGAGATTTGCCAGCTTGAATTTTTACATTTCTGTGGTTAACCAAATGTAGCAGAGAAAAGACATATGACATAAAATTACAGTATTCTGCTACAGAGCGGGGGCTTGCATCAGTTCTGCAGTGATTTTGTTATTGTGGTATATAAGTCCAGCCATCAGCTCACTTGGTGCTGCAAATACAATATATAGAGAACAGTTGAACCCAGTGCAATGTATGGGAGAATAAGTAGGCACTTGTCATGTATGGTTTGGTAGAAACTATGTAGTTAATGCTTTGAAATGATATTTCAATAAGCAAAAGAATATAAATGAGCAAATATAGAAATATTTAATATGTTTTATAGCAAAAGTATAGCTAGGTAAAAATGTTATAACTACTAAAGGGACACTGGAGCTACTACATGAATGGAGTGGTATACCTCTAATAAAGGCAGACCACGCAGCTGTTATAGGGCCCATGGGGAAAAGGGGCCCACAGTGAACCAAAGGCCCTGCCCACTAATTACACTCATTACTGTCCAGCTCCAGTATATTATCCCTATCATCAGTGGAGAAAGCTAAAGGACCTGTGATGATGTCAAAGGTCCTGTTCCCAGGTTACATAGGAGCATCTGCCAGGACATGTGATTATATCATCTTCAGTATCACAGGTCCTGTACATCTAGTAAAGCAACTGCATAGGTGTAGTTCCCTGGTTAGATAGGAGCATCTTCTAGGACCTGTGATGACGTCATCATCATCAAAGGTCCTGTACATCTAGTAAAAGAACTGCACAAAGCATCATTATAGGTCCTTCAATCCCCAACAGCATGGAGAAGAACTGCAGGATGAGCTCTCCACTGAGACTAGAATGGAGTGGTAAGAGGAGGTTCTCCTCCTTTCTCATTATTTGCACCCTTCTCTTCATTTGTATTTTTATAGATATCTTTAAAAACATTTTAAAACAGGAATCCAAAGTCCAGCCGGTAGCGAAGCCAACTTCAGATTCCTGTTTTAAAATGTTTTGAATGTCATAGAATCGAAGTCCAAAGTTATTAACCGAAGTCTTGCACGACTTCAGACTTTAATTTTTTTGCCTCGCTGAAGCACATACATTTTAATGCTGTACGGAGGCAGGTCTTTGTACAGCATTGAAGCAAAGTTTTGGAACAAATCCACTTCAGATCTTGGATCCGAAGCTCAATTAGCTCACCCCTAATTATGACCATGGCATCTCAGTGGTCATTTACCGGGAGCGGGATGCTAACGTCCCCATCCCCCACAACAAGATTTTGAGAACCATTCAGTTATTATAGCAGCCAGGTGCTTTCTGAAGGCTCTCAGCCTGCCATAATTAAAGGGAACCTGTCATCAACTTTATGCTGACCTCACTGAGCGCAGCATAAAATAGTGACAGAAATGCTGATGTCAGCGGTGTGTCACTCATGAGCTAAAAGTATGTGGTTGCCGAGAACCAGCATCATAATCATTGCAGCGCAGGCCTGGAAAAGAGTCAAATCTACCTGAGAAGAGTCATGGTTATTATAATCTCCTGCTCTCCCCGTCCATCTCCTGATGGCTGGCAATTCTCTCCTAGAGAGAAAGGGAGAAAACTAGGTAGAAGACTGTCAATCATCAGCAGGGAGAGCAAGAATTCCTGAATAACCATGATTCTTCTCAGGTGACCGTGACTCTTTTCCAGACCTAGTCTGCAATAATTGTGATGTTGGTTCTCAGCAACCACTTACTTTTAACTTATAAATGACAGACCGCTGAAATCAACTCATCTGTCTCTACTTTATTCTGCCGTTAGTATGGGCAGCATAAAGTTGATGACAGGTTCCCTTTAAGTTCCTATTAAGGTTCCCTTTAAGTTCCTATTAAGCCCTGCCTATGACATTTTCACCATAGACTGCCATTGTAATCTTTGAAATATGAGAGCTAATGATCCCTTGTTCGAACTAAGGGACTAAAACTAAATTTAAAAAAGGAAAAACTATATTTTAAAAATGAAAGAAAAATCAAAAATTTAAATCACCCCCTCTTCCACATTTACAAATAAAAATGAACAATAATTGACTTGGTGCATCCAAAAATGTCAGACTGCCAAAACATTAAAATATTTGTACCGAATGGTGAACGCAATAATGAAAAAAAATTCAGAATGGCCAAATCTATGTTTTTTGGTCGATTCTTCTCCCCAAAAAATTTATAGTTATACCTATCCAAAAATGGTGTCAACAAAAAAAAAATACAGTTCTGCAAAACAAAGTCCTCACACCACCATAAGCTTTTCTTATTTTTTTAAGTATTAAAATAAATGTATATAAATGTATTGTAAGGTTATTGTTAAGTACCGATTGGTTCTGTCCCCTTTAATTCTGTTTAATACTCTGTGTAATAATTTACAAGTTTTCCTTGTAATGAAGTACGTAGGTTAGAGATAGTACCATCCCCCATTGTGCTGATAAGACCACATTCCTGAGTGATCTCACAGACATGCGTGATGCACACTGGAGGAGGGGCTGATGAGAATAAGTGTGGTCTGTACTAACAATTTAATGGGATTCGACCAGGCACTTCATCCTAGTTAGGATTTAGGTATTAATTTGCCCTATCTCTTGTACACCCTGGGGTGTCTGTCATGTGTTATAACGTGGTAGACAGCCATGTGTTATTAGCATGGCGGACCGGATCCCGACCCCACATTTAAGCTTCTGATGAATATTTGTATTATTCTGTATGTGATTTGTTTGTGTTATCATATATTTAATCACTTAGTAAATATATTTATTCACTTAGCTGCGTAAGCTTATTCATTCTCAAATCTTTTGAATTCACGTTACGTTACAATAAATTTGATATTGCTGTAATTGTACTAACCCACAGAATAAAGGTGACGTCAGATTTACTGCACATTTTTGCCCCACTTCTAGTTCAGTCAGACACCAAATATATAGGTTTCAACTGTGTTGATGAAGATCCTTAGTCAGTCCTGTTGAGTTTCACTTGAAAGACTGCTGGTCATTAACCCCTTCAGGGCCAAGCAAATTTTCACCTTAAAGGGTTCATCTCACTTCAGTAAAAAATTGTATTTATCATGTAGACAAGGTTAATACAAAGCACTTACTAATGTATTGTGTTTATCCATATTGCCTCCTTTGCTGGCTGTATTCATCACATTATACACTGCTTGTATCCTGGGGTTTCCAGGATAGGGAAAAGCACTGGCTTCTCTAGTGGCTGGGGCCGTGGGAGCACGCATAGGCGGGTGCCTTTTTCTATGGTGTGCATGCATGTCCACCGCTGCTGGATTGCCGGATGGTCTTAACCCCTGGATATATGAAGTGTATAATGTGATGGAAAAATGAACTAATCTAGCAAAGGAGGCAATATGGACAGTCACTATACATTAGGAAGTGCCTGGTATTACATAGTTGATATGGTTGAAAAAAGACTTAAGTCCATCAAGTTCAACCAAGGGATAGGTGGGAATGCGAAACCCAGAAGGAATTGAGACTCAAATTTTTTACATTTCCATAAGCATTAATGTTGTTTACTTTTAAGAATTCATCTAAACCCTTTTTAAAACTGTCCACTGTTCCTGCTGTGACCACATCTTGAGGAAGTCTATTCCACAGATTCACAGTTCTTACAGTAAAGAAGCTTTGACGCTTCTGGAGACTGAACTTTTTCCTCTCCAGTCAGAGGCAGCGCCCCCTTGTCTTTTGAGGGCATTTTACATGGAACAGCTTTTCACCGTATTTTTTGCATGGCCCATTTATATATTTGTATAGGTTAATCATGTCCCCCCTTAGACGTCTCTTCTCAAGACTAAATAAATTCAATTCTTTTAATCTGTCTTCATAACTAAGACCCTCCATGCCCCTTATCAGTTTAGTCGCTCTCCTCTGTACTTTTTCTAGCTGCGGTGCGTTCTTTCTATGGACTGGTGCCTAGAACTGAACTGCATATTCCAGATAAGGCCGCACCAATGCTTTGTAAAGTGGTAGTATTACATCCCTGCCCCGCGAGTTCATGCCTCGTTTAATGTATGACAATATCCTGGTTGCCTTAGAAGCAGCTGATTGACATTGTATGCTGCTATTTAATCTACCTTCTAAAAGGATACCCAAATCCTTCTCTATAAGTGACTCTCCCAGTTTTATATCCCCTAGGACATATGAAGCATGAAGATTTCAACCTCATTTGCCAAGTTGATGCCCAGTCACTCAGAGTGTTCAAGTCAGCTTGTAGTTTATGGACATCTTCTATAGACTGTACAGTACTACATAGCTTATTGTCATCTGCAAAAATAGAAATGGTGCTATTAATCCCATCCTCGATATCATTATTAACTGTCTCTACATGATTAATGCCATTTGCTGAAGTGAGAACAAATGTGTCACCAAAAATTTTATTTGCCAGTTAAAACCAACGTTTACAAAGCATTAAAAAATTGCTTTATGGCAGCCCCATGGTCCATAGACACAAGGGTCAGGAGGTGCTTCATTGACTTCTATTGGAGAGTTTTCTGGGCATGCTCAGTGACTTGTGCAGAGGTCATTGTACAAGGACGGAGCAGATAAGCTCTGACAATCACCTATTATGAATGGTGGATCCTGTGTTATGAGGTGATATCTCCTTATCATTATAGGTAGGTTAAGAATAATATACAACTGCAGTAAAGGGATTTGTAACAGACCAAGTGGCGCCTATTATTAGGCATAGTGGCCAGTACAAAAACTGCAGGATTTTATGTTTTTTTTTTAAATATAGAAATTGGAGCACATTTATTAAGACTGGCATTTTAGATGCCAGTTTTAATAACCCCTATACCTGGCGATGGATCTGCTCGAGTTTTGAAGAGGCGCCGGCCTTTACATAACTTTAGCGGATCCACTGTCGCTGCTAAATGTAAGACAGCTTTCTAGCTGTCTTAATTTTAGAGCATTTTCTATTACTCAAACAGGCGTAGAAAATGGTAAATGAGACAGGTCTGTCGACTCGTCCCCTTCTCTGCCCACGCCATGCCCACTTTTTTAGACCTGGCATGAGAACTATGCCTAATTTATGCATATTTCTGTTTAATAAATTACCCCCATTGACATGGAAAATTAAAAATATCAGCTTCAAAAAGTCTTTAAAAATATTTTAAATATAAAGACGTGATTTGAACAATTGGTTATTTTCTGATGACATTTCCTTTATTAAGGACTGAACCAAATTTTGCAAAACAGACATATCAATTTACGAGGTAATAATTTTGGAACACTTTTACTCACCCAAGCAATTCTAAGACACATTGTGCTTCATGTCAGTGGTAAATTTGAATCCATATGTTTTATCCTTATTTCGAAAAAAAAATGTACAGAAAATTTTGGAAAAATTTGCAATTTTCTAAATTGGAATTTCTCTGCTTTTTAAGGGAATATGTCATCAGAAAATTACCTATTGTTTAAATAACATTTTTATGTTTAGCATATTTTGAAAGAATTTTTGATGATATTATTTATTTTCCATGTCAATATCTATATTTAAACAAAAACCATAAATTCCTGCAGTTTTCGTACTGGCCACTGAGAGTAATAGTAGGCGTCACTTCTTGGTCAGTACAGATCACTTTACTACAGTTATATACAGGGGCAGACTGGGAACTTAAGGTAGCCCTGAAGAAAATACTAAAAGTGGCCCAGTTTTGTAGTTGAGTCCAAATTAATGGAAGGCAGGGCCCACAATACCATATTGTAGCACAATATACCACCCAACAGAGCCATATACCACAGTCCATCACAAAATACTGCCGCCAGCAGCACAAAATACATCCCAAAAAACTTCCACTGGCTGGCCACCTGGGCATTGGCCCACCGGGAAATTTCCCTGTAAGGTCTATGGCCAATCCGCACTTGGTTATATATTATTCTAATCCTGCCTGTAATGATATCACCTCTGTGTATAGATAAGACAGGATCCACCATTCACAATAGGTAATTGTGAACGCTTGCCTGTTCTTTCCTTGTACAATTACCTCATCACAAGTCACAGACATGCCGAGAAGACTCTCCCATAGAAGTCAATGAGGTCCCCTCCTGACCATTGTGTCTATGGCCCATGGGGCTGCCAGAAAGCAATTATTTAAATTCTTTGTAAATGCTCAGGCAAGATGGCCGCCCCCATAATCATGTCAGGAAATAGAATAAAAAAATCTGTAATCAGAAAATAAAAACAGAATAAAAAATGTTATGTGCTACTATCTGGCTTTAACTGGCAGATAAAAGATTTTGTGACACATTTCCTTTAAGACACATAGTAATACCTCAGAAAATAGTTATTAATTTACATTCCCCATATGTCTACTTTATGTTGGCATAATTTTGTAAATGTAATTTTTTTTAGGATCTCATAAGGCTGATTTTTTAAGGAGAAAATCAGTTCTGAAATGACATTGAGGGACTTAAATAATAGAAACCACCCATAAACAAAAGCAAAATGGAAGTGAAATTTAAAAATGTACCTTTATTTTGCAGATTTTCCATATTAATCAATTTTTTTGTGTAAAACAGCAAGGGTTAACCGCAATAACAACAGTTATTACCCTGATTCTGCAGTTTACAGAAACACCCCATGTGTGGTCATAAACTGCTGTTTGGGCATATGGAAAGGCTCAGAAGGGAATGGGGCACCATATGGCTTTTGAAGGGTTGCTGGAATGATTTTGAGGTGCCATATCGCATTTGAAGAGACCCTGAGTTACCCCTACAATGGAAAACTCAAACGAACCCCATTTTGGAAACTACACCCCTCAAAGAATTTATCGAGGGGTGTAATAATTGGTTTCACCCCACAGGTATTTTTTTAGAATTTAGAAACACTTGGCTGTGAAAATGAAAAATAGCTTTTTTTCCCCCAAGAAAATATTGCTTTAGCCCCAAATTAACAGGCTAAAGAACCCCAATATTTTTTTTACATCATTTTTGCTAAGTATGACAGTATTCCCTGTGTGGTCATAAACTGCTGTTTGGGCAAACTGCAGGGTTTAGAAAAGAAAGAGCACCATGTGCATTTGATGCCTAGGTTGGTGATTTATACAGCACTGGGCGACAACTGCAGGGGCTCTGAGGGTAAATTAAAAAGTAAACCCCCAAGAAATGACCCCATTTTAGAAATCACAACCCTGAAAGAATTTAAGGGGCTGGGCCTCATAGGCTTTCGTATCTGGCAGGCCCAGCCTCAGGCCACTATAGCAGCCATCGGCATCCTGCAATCTCATCGCAGGGAGTCAATGGGGTGCTAGAGGGAGTTATTCCCTCTGTAAACCCCTTAGATGCGGCGGTCATCATTGAGGGGTTAATCCAACAGCTTTGGCGTTTTCAGTGGTGCTGGTCGGTAAAGCAGAGGACTGGCTCCTAGGTAGAAAATCTGCCTATGTAATGCACCGTTTAGTAACTTTAAGGCCCCTTTCACACGAGTATTCCGCGCGGATGCGATGCGGGAGGTGAACGCATTGCACCTGTACTGAATACTGACCCATTCATTTCTATGGGGATGTTCACATGAGCGGTGATTTTCACGCATCATTTGTGCGTTGTGTGAAAATCGCAGCATGCTCCTCTTTGTGCGTTTTTCACGCAAGGCAGGCCCCATAGAAGTGAATGGGGTTGCGTGAAAATCGCAAGCATCCGCAAGCAAGTGCAGATGCGGTGCGATTTTCACGCACGGTTGCTAGGAGACGATCGGGATGGAGACCCGATCATTATTATTTTCCCTTATAACATGGTTATAAGGGAAAATAATAGCATTCTGAATACAGAATGCATAGTAAAACAGCGCTGGAGGGGTTTAAATTTTTTTTAAAAAAAATTTAACTCACCTTAATCCACTTGATCGCGGAGCCCGGCATCTGCTTCTGTCTCCTTTGTTGAATAGGACCTGTGGTGAGCATTAAGTACAGTTACAGGACCTTTGATGACGTCACTCCGGTCATCACATGGTACGTCACATGATCTTTTACCATGGTGATGGATCATGTGATGACCGGAGTGACGTCATCAAAGGTCCTGGAATGAATGCTCACCACAGGTCCTGTTCAGCACAGAAGGAGACAGACGAGATGCCGGCAGCGCCAGCAAGTGGATTAAGGTGAGTTAAATTTTTAGATTTTTTTTTTTAACCCCTCCAGCGCTAGTTTACTATGCATTCTGTATTCAGAATGCTATTATTTTCCCTTATAACCATGTTATAAGGGAAAATAATTCAATCTACAGAACACCGATCCCAAGCCCGAACTTCTGTGAAGAAGTTTGGGTTTGGGTACAAAACACGCGCGATTTTTCTCACGCGAGTGCAAAACGCATTACAATGTTTTGCACTCGTGCGGAAAAATCGCGGGTGTTCCCGCAACGCACCTGCACATTTTCCCGCAACACCCGTGTAAAAGAGACCTAACAGTTTGCAGTAGGGGGAAGGGCTTTATCACTCATATATAATTTATATGTGATTTATTATGGTATTAGAATACCTTCCCTTTAGAAGTGCCAGATCAAAATATGTTTTATTGCAGAATCTGATGAGTTGCCACTGCGTTAAGTTTTTTGAATATTTCTTTTTGGCCTTAATGTAACTCCTTTATTTCAAATGTTATTATATAAGTTACAACAGAACATTCCAGGAGAACAGCACATTGCATCTGTGTCAGGACTAGTTCAGGAATCCTGCTTCCTCACACTACACTGGCTGCCCAAATCAGATAAGATGTCTGTTGTCAACTGCATGGAACAACAATTATCTATGGTACATGGAGTGGGCTTATCTGTCATCAAGGGTTAAATAGCATTACTGGAAAATGTTTAGGCAGCCAAGAAAGTATGAAGTATCCTTTCACATTAATTAGGATACCTCTAATAAGGGCAGTGATGTAGCATAGTTCAAAATGGACCCCGATTATAGTGCAGGGATTTGTCCAGAACAGAAGGGCCCAAGGTGTGTTTCCCCCTTTCTATGGCTTTTTGGCCAATTCCTCAACCCTCTATGAGCTAATAACGCTGTTCCTCTGTAGATGGGAATCCTGTAACAATTATTCCCAACCAGAGATGCATTGGCCATAGCCTTTAAAGGGAAATTTCATGGTGGGCCGACTCCCGGGGGAAAAAGGGGGGGGGGGGAGAGGAAACCAAAGCACTCCTCATGACCACTGGCCAGGTACATAACGATTCTGATCTTCTCAGCATTAATTAATGCTAGGAGCATGAGGTACTTATGCTCCTGGCACTGGCAGACAGTCACACGTGCCTTCCTGAATTCAATTGTATAACCAGCCTCAGGACGTTGATAGAGCTGGTACAGCTGAATACAGTGGTCGTGCCAGTATTTTGGACTGCACTATGGTATTGCTGGCTAGAGATGGCCTTGCGGTTCGCTCGGCGGTCGTTTCGCGGCAAACTTTGCGTGTTCGCGATTCGCCGAACATGTGAACATATGGAGAAATTTGCGCCCGCCATATACTTTTACATTGTGAAGAACTTTGACCCATGACACTTCCCTCAGGTGGTACAGGATAGCCAATTGAGACGTTTCAGCACATGGACATACCCCCTACCTTATAAATAAACCTGATCTGGCCACCATTTTACATTCAGTGTTTTGCCAGTGTAGGGAGAGGTTGCTGTGTGGAGCTGGGACAGGCTGTTAGGGACACCAAACGCTAGCTAATAGGGCCACAAAAGTCATTTTAAGCACTAGTATAGGTGTGCTATCGATAGGTGTGATACACAGAGGGGTGCGATATACTTATAATATACTTTTATAATGAGTCAAAAACACATAGATCTATAAAGTGATCACCTGGAAGTCAGGGGCCTAGGGGCTAGGGGCTTACTAGGGCCATTTTTATATAGGGTAAGGTTCCGGACGGGGTCGCTCTTATCAGGGCGGGTGGTCTGTGGTTAGGCTATCAGGGCCAGAATAGCACCCCCCTGTAGGGCAATATCAGGGACAGTTCTTTGCCCACCCTGTCATTCAATACCACATCATCATCTAGCCCAGGAATAGATGGTTTTTTGCTTTCCCTCCAGGATTCATGGATGTGCACTGGAACCCCCTGGATTGTGGTAGGACATATTGTTTCTGATTTGGTGCCGCCGAGCACCTGTTATTGCCTACCACATCTATGCTTTTTACTTAACTTTAATATATCTATAAAGAATAAACCAAGGCAACTGGACTTACTGTAGATTTCTTGAAAACGCTTCACTTCCAACGAGCTTTCTCAATTCTGAGTGACTGTACAAGAATTCTCTGGGAATAAATATGTAACTGAATCAACATCTGGTAATTATACCCAGCATGGGGTCAGAGGTCATTATACCTAGCATGGGGTCAAAGGTGTTGATCCATTATCCTAAGGCCTCATGCACACGACCGTTGTGTGCATCCGTGGCCGTTGTGCCGTGTTCCGTTTTTTTTCGCGGACCCATTGACTTTCAATGGATCCGTGGAAAAATCGGAAAATGCACCGTTTTGCAGCCGCATCTGTGATCCGTGTTTCTTGTCCGTCAAAAAAATATGACCTGTCCTATTTTTTTGACGGACAACGGTTCACGGACCCATTCAAGTCAATGGGTCCGTGAAAGAACACGGATGCACACAAGATTGGCATCCGCGTCCGTGATCCGTGGCCGTAGGTTACTTTCATACAGACGGATCCGAAGATTCGTCTGTATGAAAGCTTTTTCAGAGCTGAGTTTTCACTTCGTGAAAACTCAAATCCGACAGTATATTCTAACACAGAGGCGTTCCCATAGTGATGGGGACGCTTCTAGTTAGAATATACTGAGAACTGTGTACATGACTGCCCCCTGCTGCCTGGCAGCACCCGATCTCTTACAGGGGGCTGTGATCCACACAATTAACCCCTCAGGTGCTGCACCTGAAGGGGTTAATTGTGCATATCATAGCCCCCTATAAGAGATCAGGGGCTGGCAGGCAGCAGGGGGCAGACCCCCCTCCCTCCCCAGTTTTAATTTCATTGGTGGCCAGTACGGCCCCCCCACCCCCCTCACTCCCTCTATTGTATTATTTTCATTGGTGGCACAGTGTGCGGCCCCTCCCTCCCTCTATTGTATTATTTTCATTGGTGGCACAGTGTGCGGCCCCTCCCTCCCTCTATTGTATTATTTTCATTGGTGGCACAGTGTGCGGCCCCTCCCTCTATGGAATTATCATTGGTGGCCAGTGTGCGCCCCCCCCCGCCCCCCGCTCTATTGTATTAATATCATTGGTGGCCAGTGTGCGGCCTCCCCTCTCCCCCCCCCCGATCATTGGTGGCAGCGGAGAGTTCCGATCGGAGTCCCAGTTTAATCGCTACTGCAGACCTGGTTGCCATGGTTACTTAGCAATATTAGAAGCATCATACTTACCTGCTGCGCTGTCTGTGACCGGCCGGGAGCTCCTCCTACTGGTAAGTGACAGATCATTAAGCAATGCGCCGCACAGACCTGTCACTTACCAGTAGGAGGAGCTCCCGGCCGGTCACAGACAGCGCAGCAGGTAAGTATGATGCTTCTAATATTGCTAAGTAACCATGGCAACCAGGTCTGCAGTAGCGTCCCGGTTGCCATGGTTACCGATCGGAGCCCCAGCGATTAAACTGGGACTCTGATCGGAACTCTCCGCTGCCACCAATGATGGGGGGGGGGGGAGAGGGGAGGCTGCACACTGGCCACCAATGATATTAATACAATAGAGGGGGGGCCGGGGGGGGCGCACTCTGGCCACCAATGATAATACAATAGAGGTAGGGAGGGGGGGGGCCGGGGGGGCGGCACACTGTGCCACCAATGAAAATAATACAATAGAGGGAGGGGGGCGGCACACTGTGCCACCAATGAAAATAATACAATAGAGGGAGGGAGGGGGGGCCGCACACTGTGCCCCCAATGAAAATAATACAATAGAGGGAGGGAGGGGGGCCGCACTGGCCACCAATGAAATTAAAACTGGGGAGGGAGGGGGGTCTGCCCCCTGCTGCCTGGCAGCCCCTGATCTCTTATAGGGGGCTATGATATGCACAATTAACCCCTTCAGGTGCAGCACCTGAGGGGTTAATTGTGCGGATCACAGCCCCCTGTAAGAGATCGGGTGCTGCCAGGCATCAGGGGGCAGTCATGTACAGTACACAGTTCTCAGTATATTCTAACTTGAAGTGTCCCCATCACCATGGGAACGCCTCTGTGTTAGAATATACTGTCGGATCTGAGTTTCATGATCTAACTCAAATCCGATGGTATATTCTAACATGGTGATGGGGACGCTTCAAGTTAAAATATACCATCGGATTGGAGAAAACTCTGATCCTATGGTATATTAACTCCTGACTTTACATTGAAAGTCAATGGGGGACGGATCCGTTTGAAATTGCACCATATTGTCTCAACGTCAAACGGATCCGTCCCCATTGACTTGCATTGTAATTCAGGACGGATCCATTTGGCTCCGCACGGCCAGGCGGACACCAAAACGACTTTTTTTTCATGTCTGTGGATCCTCCAAAAATCAAGGAAGACCCACGGATGAAAAAACGGTCACGGATCACGGACCTACGGACCCCGTTTTTGAGGACCTTAAAAAAAAACGGTCGTGTGCATGAGGCCTAATTGGAGTCAGTAGGTGATAATGACCCCCCCCCCCGCCCGCCTCTATTCAAGCTTGGCTTCTCCATTTTTTTTACGTAGAACCAGTTGTTGCCTCAGTGTGTTGCTGGGTTTAAAGCAGACAAGGATGTGATGCTTATTAAAAATCCTTTTGAGTTTCTCAGACACCCCAGCTACATATGGGATAACCATATTCTTGCATGTGTCATGCTTCTCGCCCTCACTGATAGTCTTGGTGCTCTTTCTTCTCCTTCCTTCTGTTTTGACAAAGGCCCAATCTGGATACCCACAAGTTTTAACTGCCCCTCTGAGGTGTTTGAATTCCTTCGCCTTGGCCTCTGTGCTGGTGGGGATTTTCTCTGCCCGGTGGTGTAGAGAGTCTGGATGACTCCCAGTTTGTGGTCTAGAGGATGGTGGGAATCAAATAGCAGGTACTGGTCTGTGTGTGTTGGTTTTCGATAGACCTCTATTCCCAGCTTCCTTCCCTCTTCCACTGTTATAAGACAGTCCAGAAACGCCAGTTTGTTGTTCTGCATATCTTCCCGTGTGAAATTGATGTTATGATCCACTGAGTTCATGTGGTCGGTGAAAGCCTGTAACCCTTGTTTATGAATTTTAACCCAAGTGTCATCCACATATCTGAACCAATGACTCGGTGTAATTCAGTGGCGTAACTACCGGGAAGCAGCTGCTTCGGGGCCCGGGCTGCCAAGGGGGCCCGGCGTCGGCAGAGTGTGTGACAGTTTATTTTCAAGTTCTATCGATGTTCTTACTGTTCATCGCTAATATGATCTAATCTTTCTGTCTCCTAAAGTCTTCTGATGTGTCTGGGATTCGAACTCACAACCTCCAATCTCTGAGTGTATCAGAGGCAAAGCATTAACCCTCACAACCATAAAGGCTGCATTACAACTGACTGAAAAAAAATGAGACTTCTACTGTTATAGCTGGCTAAGTGTACATCTATACACATGACAGCTGCCCCAACACACCCAGCACTGCTATATCTCTATATGACAGCTGTCCCAGCACACTCAGCTCTGCTATATCTCTATATATGAGCAGCTGTCATGTGTATAGATGTACACTTAGCCAGCTATAACAGTAGAAGTCTCAAATTTTTTCAGCCAGCAGCAAGGTGTCTCCTATGGTCTAGTGGTTAGATGCTTTGCCTCTGATATAGAAGGTCCCAGCAGAAACCTTTTCTGAAATATAAGCACTGACTCCATATATGGACATACAGGGCGGGACACAGGAAGAGGCTGCATCGCATCGCTGACATGGAGGTAAGTAGAAGTGTTTATATATTTTTTTTTAATACCCGACTGTTACTGCCATGGGGGGAGCGGGGGGCACTTGATACTGGCACATGGGGGGAGGCACCTGATACTGGCACATGGGGGGGGGGAGAGAGGCACCTGATACTGGCACATGGGGGGGGGGGGGGGAGAGAGGCACCTGATACTGGCACCTGGGGGGGAGGGGGTGTTGGCACCTGATACTGGCACATGGGGGGAGGCACCTGATACTGGCACCTGGGGGGAGGGGGGGGGGGGGTTGGCACCTGATACTGGCACATTGGGGGGGGGGGGGGAGAGAGGCACCTGATACTGGCACATGGGGGCGGGGGGGGAGAGGGGTTGGCACCTGATACTGGCACCTGGGGGGGAGGGGGGGTTGGCACCTGATACTGGCACATGGGGGGGGGAGGGGTTGGCACCTGATACTGGCACCTGGGGGGGGGTTGGCATCTGATGCTGGCACATGGGGGGGGAAAGAGAGGCACCTGATACTGGCACATGGGGGGAGAGGGGTTGGCATCTGATACTGGCACCTGGGGGGGGGAGGGGGGGTTGCCACCTGATACTGGCACATGGGGGGGGAGAGAGGCACCTGATACTGGCACCTGGGGGGGGGGAAGAGAGGCACCTGATACTGGCACATGGGGGGGAGAGGGGTTGGCACCTGATACTGGCACCGGGGGGGGGGGGGGTTGGCACCTGATACTGGCACATGGGGGGGGGAGGCACCTGATACTGGCACCTGGGGGGGGGAAAGGGGTTGGCACCTGATACTGGCACCTGGGGGGGTTGGCATCTGATACTGGCACATGGGGGGGGAAGAGAGGCACCTGATACTGGCACATGGGGGGGGAGAGGGGTTGGCACCTGATACTGGCACCTGGGGGGGATACTGGCACCTGGGGGGGGTTGGCATCTGATACTGGCACATGGGGGGGGAAGAGAGGCACCTGATACTGGCACATGGGGGGGAGAGGGGTTGGCACCTGATACTGGCACCTGGGGGGGAGGGGGGGTTGGCACCTGATACTGGCACATGGGGGGGGGGAGAGGCACCTGATACTGGCACCTGGGGGGGGGGGAGAGGCACCTGATACTGGCACATGGGGGGGGAGAGGGGTTGGCACCTGATACTGGCACCTGGGGGGGAAGGGGGGGTTGGCACCTGATACTGGCACCTGGGGGGGTTGGCACCTGATACTGGCACATGGGGGGGGGGAGAGGCACCTGATACTGGCACATGGGGGGGAGAGAGGCACCTGATACTGGCACCTGGGGGGGAGAGAGGCACCTGATACTGGCACATGGGGGGGAGAGGGGTTGGCACCTGATACTGGCACCTGGGGGGGGGGGGGGGGTTGGCACCTGATACTGGCACATGGGGGGGATGCACCTGATGCTGGCACATGGGGGGAGGCACCTGATACTGGCACTTGGGGGGGAGGGGGGTTGGCACCTGATACTGGCACATGGGGGGGGAGAGAGGCATCTGATACTGGCACATGGGGGGGAGAGGGGTTGGCACCTGATACTGGCACCTGGGGGGGGAGGGGGGGTTGGCACCTGATACTGGCACATGGGGGGGGGGAGAGGCACTTGATACTGGCACTTTTTTTGTGGGGGGGGGAGATGGCACTATGATACTGGGACATGTGGGGGGGGGGAGGAGAGAGGCACTTGATACTGGCACATGATGGGGGGGCATTATGGGGGACACTAGGCCGGCAGCCTATCAGAGGCCGGACACTGAGGGGCATCTACTGGGGCACTATATATGGGGCATTTTATACTGGTACATTATGGGGGGCACTAGCAGGAAGGGGGGAGAGGAGCACTATGGGGGAATTTACTTGGGGCACTATATAGGGGTATTTTATACTGGGACATTATGGGGGCACTATGGGGACATTAGCTCAACTGGGGGCACTACAAGGGGGTATTTTTGCACTGTCACATTATAAGGAGAATTATTACTACTGGGGGGGGGCATTATGGTGGGCTTTATTACTCCCCCATGGTATGACCCCCTAGTAGCAGCACCAGCCTCTCCCTGCTCTGCGACCCCACTGCCCCTTCTCCAAATCCTTATTATGAAATCTTTCTCATTAGGATAAAGCACAACATCAGCTCCGCCGAGCCCCCGGCCAAAGTGTGGAAGTGGCGTCCGAGATCCCCAAGGGCCAAGTAACTGTAAGTTTTCATGTGAAATATGTTTGTTATACACATATAGCCTACACTGTGCCCCACAATATACAGTATACCGCTACACTGTGCCCCACAATATACAGTATACCGCTACACTGTGCCCCACAATATACAGTATACCGCTACACTGTGCCAAAGGAGTGGGGTTTACACAGGAGGAGGAAGGTGCGAAGCGCGCTGGGGGGGGGGCCCTTACAAATATTTGCTGTGGGGCCCAGTCACTTCTAGTTACGCCCCTGGTGTAATTCCCATGAAAGTGGTCAGGGCTTTCCTTTCTACTTCCTCCATATACAGGTTCGCTACAATAGGTGAGACTGGCGATCCCATAGCACAGCCATGTTTTTGCTTGTAGAACTTGTCCTCATACTTGAAGTAGGTGGTACTCAGACAAAGGTCCAGTAAGGCACACACTTGGTCTGGGCTAAGTTCTGTTCTGCAGCCTAAGGTGTTGTCTAGTAGCAACTGTTTCCTGACTGTTTCAATTGCCTCTGTAGTGGATGTGCAGGTGAAGAGGGATGTAACATCATAGGAGACCATTGTTTCTTCTGTGCCCAATACCAAGTTCTGGATTTTGGTAGTGAAATCCTGAGATTTCTGTATGTGATGTTGTGTGTTTCCAACCAAGGGCGCTAGGATTCTGGCTAAGTATTTTGCCACATTGTAGGTCACAGAGTTGATGCTGCTGACAATTGGCCTGAGCCATGACTTGGATAAATGAGTACCTTCACAGACTTAACTTTAATAATTTAATTTATTTTCATTTTGAGGGATATCTTTTCCATTCACACATCCGCAAAAAGGGGTCCACATCCGTTCCGCAATTTTGCGGAACGGGTGCAGATCCATTCATTTTCAATGGGGCCGTAATGTACTGTCCGCTTCCGCATTTGCGGATCCACATCCGCATTTGCGGATCCGCGCTTCCACATCTGTGCTTCCGTTTCCGCAAAAAAATAGAACATGTCCTATTGTTGTCCACAATTGCAGACAAGATTAGGCATTTTCTATTATAGTGCCGGCGATGTGCGGTCCACAAATTACGGAATGCACATTGCCGGTGTCTGTGTTTTGTGGATCCGCAAAACACTTACGGACGTGTGAATGGACCCTCATAGAAAAATTATTAAAGGTTACGTTTTATCTTTATGTATATTCTAATGGATTGCCTTCCTTGTACAATGTTATAATATACTTTCTATGTTAGAAAGTATATAATAGTGCATTTGTATTGTGTGGCAGTTGTGTGCGGTCCTGCTGCGATACTGCAGGTATATAGAGGGACAAGCGTTATTGGAACAAATAATTTCTACTGGTGTGATATACCAGTCGCCCCCCCCAAAAAACTGATTGAAGCGGGGTGTTATATACCAATATTCTTTCTTTATAGTGCATTTGGGTACTGTATAGTGCATTTGCGCATGCGCGTACGCAAAAATTATATTGCCGATATTTCGCATTGAAAAAAATAATGAATGGAGATCGCAAATTCGAATAATACCTCTGGTTTGTCACTGTCCATGTTGTGGGACTATTTGTGCACTTCTAGTAATTATTTCTTGGCTTCAAATATGAGCTGAAGGTTTTTCAGGTTCGCCTGCCATTAAAATGAATGGGACCCACAGCGAACTTGCGGTTCACGAACATTTGATCGCGTTCGCGAACCGTCCCGGCAGATGTTCGTCCATCACTATTGCTGGCCCCACCTACTTCTTTCTTGCCTACTTGTGTTGGCCCTGACTACTTGTGTTGCCCTGCCTTTTATCAATGTGGACATACCTATAAAATAGGGACAGTCCAAACAATAAATATATTAGTCCAGCTCACCCAACTCTTCCGTGCACGGACCAAGCCAAGACCGCCTCTTCACATAGGCATAACAAGAAAAAGTTCCAGCACGGGATAGAACATACATTGCTGCGTCTTTATTCCAGTATTCACATGACAGGTAAAACATAGTGAACTTCACCTCCCTCCACCTCCCATCAGATCGACATGTCTCGAACCTCCCGGAAGGTTCGAGAAATGATCTATCCCGTGCTGGAACTTTTTCTTGTTATGCCTATAATGTAGGGACACTTTTATTTTTATTTTTTCAGGGCCACTTTATGTTCCCAGTCTACCCTTGTTGCCAAATAAGTAATTAAAGGCATGAGACCAACTAGAGCTGACCTCTTTTCTACAAGGACCTCATAATAGGACGTGCTTGAATAAGGATCCCTATATATTAATAGAATGAAGACATGAAAAAAATCGGACTATTGAAGAGGTTCAGGGGTGTAGCTATGGAGGATGTAGTCAGCAGTTACACGTAGGTTCTGGAGTCTGAGCCACTAGTATTATAAATGGCAAAGGGAAGACCTGTTATAGACTTTGCATTGGAGCACAGGAGCTTCAAGTTACATCTCTGAAGAAGCTGTTTGGTTTAGTGAATCCATTATCCACTCAATCATTGTAAACCGCCATCAATTAGGCGGAGCAGAGAGTAGCAACAGACAAGGAACAGGGAGGAGAGAATTGCTAAAAGCTCATTTTGACTCAAGAATGTGGTTGTCCTCCTATTCAACAGTTGTTCTAATAAAAGAGCTAGAATATATTAAAGGGGTTTTTGCAAGTTAAAGGGTTATGCCAGTCATTTAAAAAACTCACCTCACCAATCCTCTGCTCCTGCCTTTGCAACAGTTCCAGGTCTCCGATGCGCTCCACTTACTGCTGCACTCCTACCATATGTCCAAGGCAATTAGAGTATAGTATAGCTGCATCCTACATTTCCCTGAATTCATTTTATAAGCCAAGACCCAGAAGAGGCAATATGGTAGGTTTCCATCTAAAGAGGCCACCTTGTTGTTCAGAAATGTGCATAAAAAAGTCTAAAATTTTTACGTGCAGTGAAAGTACAGCAGTAATGCAATTCAGGAAAATATATGTTTTCAATGACTGCTGCTACCTGTAGTGTATGTCTGCTTTAGCTGTGATCTACTTATCGGTAGCTATTAACCCTTTTAGACGTGATCTACTTGGTCACTGCACACCCATTATGGGTCTGGGACAACTCCAATTTGCAGAGACAGTGTCTGAAAATTAGACACAGTCCCTGCAAATTCAAGACTGTTGGTAACTATGCTGTTTTAGGTTGGTGCCACTGTAACACTCCAGAGTGGCGTTACCACTCTTGCACCCTGCTACTGTCTTTAATGGTCTAACATAAATGTAATCTATGTATTCTGCTTCAGGTTCACCACAATGTGCATTTATAATATTGTTATGCAACTGTTATACATGTAATATGCCTGGTTCACCAGCAGGTGGCAGCGTTTCTGGCAGAGCTATCTTAGACAGAAACGGAGATTCCGCCCACAAAGACCCGCCCCCTTGCCAGTTTGTTCCAGCCAGCGAGAAGAAGGCAACATGGCGCATTCACTCAGGCCTAACTGGAGAGAAATGGTGTGGGACGATGAGCCCGAAGTTCAAACCGCCCTGGAGGAAGTGAGAGTCTCCAAAGTGCAGTGGAACCCAGAGAGAAAGCCTGAGGTATCCGCCATGCCGGCTGGTGCGGCGGAGGCGGTTGGAGCGTCCACTCCGCCGCCAAGGAATATAAATCCCTCTGCCCCATTTAACCTGATGGTCCCATAGAGGAATGGGTCATTAACGTTTTGGACCACCCGGGGGATCCGCAGCTGGAGAGGCAGCTGGGCACCGTCTTATGGTTTTTGGCGGAGTGCGGCAGTGGCTTCCCGGCAGACAACAAGAACGGTGAGGAGCTCTTTGTGGGTTGTCGTTCTGTGAAACGCCCCTACCTCCCACAGGCCCGCCATAGTTTATACTCAGGGGACCGGGTAGAGTACACTCCTATGGGGACGTTTTGCCACCAGGGTGACCTTTCTGAATAAGCCCCTTGTCCCCACACCGGTACTTGAGCGCTGGAAGAAGGCTCCAGCAGCCGCATCCTATGTGCGCTGCCTCCAAGAGACAGTGGAGAGAGTCCTCCACTTCTAAGAGAAGCCACAACCGCAGCCGGAGATACTGCTGCCGGGCTTACCACCGCTACCTACCTTCCAGTTGGGGTATCAAGTCGCCACGGCGTTCTCCTACAATCCTACCGTGGTTAATTACCAGCTTCCCTGGAAGATGGCATCAACAGCAGCCAAAGGTCCTATGTTCCCATCACCACAGACAGAGCTGCAATTGCCTCAGCCCCTTCAGCCGGAGATCCTGAGCCCCCCTGCTCTGGCAGGAGGTTCTGGCACCTTGAAGGGTGAAGTAGCCGCAGCAATTGCCAGTCTTACTAACAGATCACCACCAGGATCCTCCACTAGAGGGAAGTGGAGCTCTGCTACATCAGTATGTCTCCCTTCAGCAGCTCAAGCAGCGAGGAGGATTTCAGGTTCCTCCTCTAAGGACCAGCCCTTCAGTCAAACCAGCAAAGAAAGAAGAATTATGGACATTGGGAGCCACAACATGGACTGAACTTGAAGGGTGAGAGTCTGTTGGTCCATTTTCTGTTTTGTTGACCTGTTTGGTCCTCACTCAGATGGTCATGGGTTGTTAGGACTCCCCCATCTGCAAAAATACCTCCAAGTTGAGCATGTCTGAGCCCAATTCTAATTTTCCCCCTTCTCAGGCTAAGTGGGAAACCCCACCTGCCTTAAGGGTTTTCTTTAAATTTGCTGCTGCCCCTTGTGGATTACAAATGACTTTGTTCCTTTTTGCACTACGCGTTACGGTTTGCAACATTACAAGCCAGCACCCAAGGAATAGACTCAAACGTGCACCTGAGCTCTTTGTGATTTTATTGTGATTTCTATTGTCATATTTTTGCATTAAAGTTTTACAGGTTCTGCAACGTTTAAGCACTTTAGCCCATTGTATGGACTCTTTTATGGGTACAGCAATGTGATCCTATGCAGTTAAAATGGACTTTGGACTTTATACAGTTAGCTAGATAGTTAGCATCCTTACTCCATTGCCCATATGGACTGCCTCTGAGGACTCAAAAGTACTAATGGTCTGTAAGGGATCGTCTCTTTTCCGGGGGTCACACTCACATATCTCACCAGACAACGGATTTTCATGTCCAAACTGTGCATTTATTTTGTCAATCTTCTCATAAAGGATAGTCCAGTTATACATCACTGGGTGGGGTGAGGTTCCCGCACCGCCAACACTTAAAACACAAATAAACTCCTGCCCATATAGGCACTACCTAAACAAAATATGTCCCTACCTCACTCGCAGAGCACAGTCCACACATGGACATCATATGCGGCTTTTCCTCAGCCAACATCAATACAGCAGCCTCAGGCTGTGGCAATTCCAGTACCTTTTGGGGGAGTGTGGCCCAGTATTCCTCCTGACTCTGGCCATGCAACCCTCGTTCTTTAGGCGTCGCTAGGTCCCCGAAACTTCAGGCTATTTAAAGCCTTGTGGCCCCTCAGTCCTCCTGACTGAGACCACACACAGAGCCTCTGCTTCACAAAACCCCTTCCTTGCATCTCACCTCTCTGAGATCTGTCACTATCTCACAGGTCCCACTTTGCCTTGTGTTAGTTCAGAAAGTCTAGGCGTTGTACTGTATTATTTGCATATGCCCTTAACCTTGTTCTCTCCACAGACTTGGAAGGGGAAGGAGCCAGTATGTCCTGTGTCTTTGGGATCATGTGCTGTTGCTGCACAGTGAGGTAGAGTCACAAGCAGATCTAACATCATCAAGGGTAACCCCACTGCTAGAATGTGAGTTTAGAGGGGACCAGCCCTTGTGGAGGGTACTATGGAGGGTATACCGGTTCCTCCTCCTAGTTCAAGATGCCCTAAGGCATTGCGCACTGTCTTTAGGAAAATAAGTTTAGCTCATCAAGGTGACGAAGCATAAAGCATGATTAGGCCTTGGTGCTTAGAAGGGAATACAGGATAAAGCCACCCTTCTATTTGCGGGCGTCTCATAGTATTGTGGAGGGATTACAGTACATGACACCTGCACGCTCCATATAAGACTGTGGCCAGGTCATGGAGTATTTGAGCACTTGGTGCAGACTCTTTGGTTTTCTGGTTATACCGAGAGGGAGAACTGTGCATAGACACCCTACTCATACGGGCAGGGACCTAGTGGTAGCCATTGCTGTATCAGTCAGTAATAGAATTTTTGTTAACTTCGGCGATATAAGTTTATTATGCGACTGTAATCAAGTCTGAACTCCTATATTTGATATTTTCTCTGTATCATGGAAAAGTATTTTTTGTTTTATTTGTTTTAAAAAACTTTAATAAAAAGAATTTTACAAGAAAATACCAGTCTCTAACTTTTATTGGGTACCCTTAGAGCACACCCTAAGCACAAGCCGAGGGCAACTTGGTTTTAAGTAAGGGGGTATGTAACACCCCGGAGTGGTGTTACTACTCCTGCACCCTTCTACCATCTTTAATGGTCTAACATAAATGTCATCTATGTATTCTGTTCCAGGTTCACCACAATGTGCATCTATAATATTGTTATGCAACTGTTATACATGTAATATGCCTGGTTCACCAGCAGATGGCAGCGTTTCTGGCAGAGCTATCTTAGACATAATTCTCCCCCCTTTTGAGCAGAAGTGGGAGAGTCCTGCTTGCTACCAGAATGAGGAATGGCACTTCTAGTTTGGGCAGGTTCAGACTCCATGTTGGAGCTGACAGGTCGCTAAACTATTCATTGTCTGAAACTAAGTCAGGCTAAAGAGTGGAGTGCAGAATAAAGAAGGAATCAAAGTTACTAAGCTAGCCTGTCAGTACAGCAGAAAGAAAGAGATAAAGCAGAGTTGAGTTTGCCTGCCAGTTCATGTTAAAGCCTGCTGGAACCAAGACAAAGCCTGAAAACTGTTTGAAGAAACGGTTATTCAAGTAAAGCTGCGATTGAACTTCATCTCAAGGTCTGGACTCAAGCTATTCTTTCAAGTATCTCAATTATTCCCCCTTTTTATTGCTTCGGAGCCAAAGCCTGGGGTCCAGCAGTATCCAGGTAGGAGCACCGTGACACACATAAAGAGACCTTTAGGCCACACTACACCACTCGACATTCCTACTAAACCTGGGAAGCAATATAGAGGGCCCTGGGGAGCGGCGCGCATTGCACTACTAACATATGGGCTTACTAATGTCAATATGGGACTTAACTATGGGATATCTTGCTACAGGGGCCACCCAAAAAATCGAATGTATGTGTGAGGGAATGCAACAATAACTGTTCAATTTCCCTGCAGCGCCAACACATAGCAAATATTACCATAGAAGGTGTAAGGCATAGATATGCTAAGGCATATAAGACATTCTTTGCATCCACTCTCTGCCCTCTATTACATTTATATGACCTAACAGGAGAACAGGAGAACTGTACAAAGTTGACCAGCCCTTTAAGAGTGTCCTGTTTAGGAAATGCTACTCAAGAAGATGCAGCTACTTAGAGCCAAGTCCATATTTAGCGTACATATCATTTTAGTGAAGTTCTTTGTCCAGTTTCAGTGAGAGGAATGGATCAGCAGTTTAATGAGAGGAATCGATCAGCAGTTCACGGTTATATTTGGACATAAAACCAGACACGTGAAATAGATATTTTTACATTAAAACAGTGACGCTGATAACATGACACTAATAATTACAGTTGTGTTCTTCATCTCTGAATCCAATATTCAGTGGGGAATAAACCAACATAACCAAGAGGCCAAGAGGTTTTCAATATATTACACTGAAGCCAACAGCAAAAATGGTGTTCTGCCAAGAAAGAAGTCATTTCCTTCAAGAGGATGCTAAGAAACTAATATGATTGGGTATGCCAACATGAGAAAGCCTTTTGGAGAACACTGCCTTATGCATTAGATAGACGATAGTGGGTTGTCCTCCCTCATTAGTCAACTATAATCTATAACACCAAACAGATCATATTAGTTATCTTGGCATCCTGTTGCTCCCATTGACAAACTAGGTGGTGAAGGTGAACTTTAACGCCTTGAATGCAGAACTCAAAAATGATTATGAAGCCATGTCTAAACATAACCTGTCACGGATAGCTAGGATTAATCTGGTCAAAATGCTGATCTTGCCAAAGATTCTTTATAAACTTCAGTATATTCCCCTGCAAATACCCATATGTGTACTAAATCAGATTCAAACTAAGATGTTGGAATTCATATGGGGCCATACTAGGCCCAGAATTTTCTAATCTGCATTATATCCAGCTATGTGTAGGGGAGGTCTAGGGGTGCCGGACGTGAAAACATACTACTGGGCCTTACTGCTTTCACAAGCCAAAGAATGGTGGCAGACATCCAATCTGCAGAGGTGGCTACAATTTGAAGAGGCACTAATCAAAGGATCTTCTCTCAAATGTTTTTTAGCTGCACAAACGCTTAGGTATTTCCATCCTAATCTACCAATAGGCTATATGCAGGCCAACTAGGCGGCTTGGAAATTCCTGCTCTCCAACTCCACTCTCACGCGGACTCTAAACAGGACAGAATTTCCCCTAAAATCTCTGGAATATCTTAATTCCTAACCTATCCCTTTCACCAGAAAGCCCCATCTGTAGCGGACTTGCTTCTCTCGAAGGATCATGGTAAGGTGGAGAACTCTTTTCTTTTGGCTAGGGTTACCGCCGACAGGTCCAGGAACACTGAAATACCGTTGAAGGAGTTGGTGGGTAGGGGATTCTTCCGTAGCACTTTTAACAACACCTCCTTGACTTGGTAAAAATGAATCCTCGCCAGGACATCACGAGGGGTAGCAGGATCAAGGCTTGCAGGCTTGGGGATCCTATGTACAGGGCTGACGCTTCCATTAAGGCAAGGGGGCAATTACCCCAGGGGCCCCAAGTCCTTAGGGGCCCCCTCTGGCCCGCAACTAAATATATTTTCGTGGGCCCCATGGCGGCAAGTGGGGGCAGTGTCGGCAGGACAGTCACACAGGGAGATGAGCGCTCACATTGTGGAAGCGCTCATCTCCATAGTCATCTGTATCGCCGTCCTGGCTACTGGCAAATGATATGAGGGGGGCTCTGGCTACTGGCACATGATATGGGGGGGCTCTGGCTAATGGCACATGATATGGGGGGGCACTGGCTACTGGCACATGATGGAGGGGCCTCTGGCTACTGGCACATGATATGGGGGGGAGGGCTCTGGCTACTGGCACATGATGGGGGGCCTCTGGCTACTGGCACATGGGGCTCTTGCTACTGGCGCATGATATGAGCGGGGCTCTGGTTACTGGCACACGATATAGGGGGGGCTCTGGCTCCTGGCACATGATGGGGGCTCTGACTACTGGCACATGATATGGGGGGGCTCTGGCTACTGGAACATGATATGGGGGGGCTCTGGCTACTGGCACATGATATGGGGGGATCTGGCTACTGGCACATGATATGGGGGGGCTCTGGCTACTGGCACATGATATGGGGGGGCTCTGGCTACTGGCACATAATATGGGGGCTCTGGCTACTGGCACATTATGGGGGGGCTCTGGCTACTGGCACATGATGGGGGGCCTCTGGCTACTGGCACATGGGGCTCTGGCTACTGGCACGTGATATGGGGGGGCTCTGGCTACTGGCACATAATATGGGGGGGCTCTGGCTACTGGCACATGATATGAGGGGGGATCTGGCTACTGGCACATGATATGGGGGAGCTCTGGCTACTGGCACATGATATGGGGGGGCTCTGGCTACTTGCACATGATAAGTGGGGGCTCTGGCTACTGGCACATGATATGGGGGGCTCTGGCTACTGGCATATGATATGGGGGGCTCTGGCTGCTGGCACATGATATGGGGGGGATCTTGTTACTGGCACAAGATGGTGGGGGGGCTCTTATTACTGGCACATGATTGGGGGCATCTATGGGGACACATTTTACTGGCACATTATTGGGGGACATCTATGGGGGCACTTATTACTGGCACATTATTGGTGGGCACTATAGGGGCATCTACTGAGGCCACAAAGAAGGGGTATTTTAAGAGGGGGGGCTCTGTACAGTAGCATTTTATACTGTGACACATTATGGTGGGTACTATGGGGAAGGTGGGAGAGGAGTACTATGGGGTCATCTACGGGGGGGGGGCCACTAAGAAGGGGTATTTTATACTTACAAATTATGGGGGACACTGAGGGCATCTACTGAGGCACTATATATGGGGCATATTATACTGGTACATTATGGGGGGCACTAGGAGGGAGGGGGAGAGGAGCACTATGGGGGCATTTACTGAGGGCACTATATAGGGGTATTTTATACTGGCACATTATGGGGGCACTATTTCGAACATTAGCTCAACTGGGGGCATTACAAGGGGGTATTTTTTGCACTGTCACACTAGGAGAATTATTTCTACTTGGGGGGGCATTATGGTGGGCTTATTACTCCCCCATGGTATGAGCCCCCTAGTAGCAGCACCAGCCTCTCCCTGCTCTGCTATCCCTCTGCCCCTTCTCCAAATCCTTATTATGAAATCTTTCTCATTAGGATAAAACACAACATCAGCTCCGCCGAGCCCCTGGCCAAAGTGTTGAAGTGGTGTCCGAAATCCCCAAGGGCCAAGCGAAGTAATTGTAAGTTCTCATGTGAAATATGTTTGTTATACACATATAGCATACACTGTGCCACACAATATACAGTTTCTTCTGTATGAACGTCCACAAATTAAATCTCCAGAGTCAATACGGGACGTTAAAGTCAGCAAGTGTCATAGGGGGGGGGGGGGGCCCTTATTGTTTTTCGCCCCATTTCACCTAGAACCGGCCCTGCCTATGTATACGGTCAATCGTAAGGTCCATTGCTGAGAGGTCTGGCATAGCCTCTTTGAGCAGGTTTTGCAATAGTGATTGAAGACTTTCAGGATCCACTGACTCAGGCACCCCCCTGAGGCGTATGTTGTTTCGCCTGCTTCTGTCTTCCATGTCAGAGAGTTTAGTTTCCATCCTACTGATCTCTTCCTCCAGGGCCGCATTAGCATCTATCAGTAGATTATGCAACGCGGTAAGCTCTGCCATTTTCCCTCAAGGTGTGAGGTGCGCTCACCCAGTTGCGCCACCTCAGTCTGTACCTCTCTGAGGATATGATGAAAGTCCTCTTTCCAAGAGGTGCGCAGCGAATCTAGCGTGCCACGTAGCAGCTCGTCTGTGAGTGCAGGGGAGCTTCCCGATAGTTGTCGGGGATTTGGGCAGGCTGTGCCCAGGGAGGAGGTAGGAGAGCTCTCACAATATGGCGGAGATGTCGGCTTCGGGTTCCCACTCAGTGGCGGCATCTTGCGGAAGAACTCTGTGAGTTTCGCCGGAGCTTAGGGTTTTTTAACTCGCCCCATGGGTGGACACGTAGCAGGAGGAGAAGTCCTCATAAATTGAGGCGCTGGGTTAGCTGGGTTTGGCTGGGTTACGGTCCTGGAAGCAGAGCTCACCAACTATGCAGCCAGCGCCATCAGCATCCAGGTCACGCCCCCAAATAATCAAATTTTTAAATAGATGGGATCATCATAAACATATTACATACATGTGTTTCAACTAATTCATTAACTAAAGTGCAAAGGGCATATAATGATAAAGGGCACAGAAGTTATACTGAATGCCCACCATGGTGCCATTGAGCATTATGGTAAGGGTTAATTTGATTTATGTCTTTTCTATTTTCCCGCCTTTTGTATTTTAATATTCGATTTCTTTACATTTTATGAGGTGATTTCTAAGCGAGGATTCTGATTGGTACCTGGTTGCTTACCTGTTGCTGAGGTACCTGTTTTTCTGCCTGTTCCTGATTGGTGTTTGTGATTCTTGGGCGGGAAAATTGAATATTTAAAGAGGATCGCAGCAGGTCCGTAGCTTGTCCGCCGCGGAGCTTGGATGAAGAGGACGTCGTCTGAAGCCCTGGTATATTGCCGGCGTAGCTGCAAAAGAGCTATTTGATTCGTCTGCATTTCCAGGCTGAAGCGAACGGCGGCGGGGCAGTAGCTGTATGTTCCTGTATAGAAGCGAAGAAGTAGCGGCGGACTGAGGAATATAAGCGGAGTCAAGTAACAGTCGGCGTTTGAAGAATTGGAGCGGCGCCGAGTCAAGAGCTTCAAGTAGCCGAAGACTCTGAGGGAGAAGTCCGCTTACAGTCCAGCTGAAATAAAGCTAGAACTCACCGTTCCGATGGAAGAGCTCCTGCAGAGGCTGATTCATCGCGCCGAGTCAAGAGGAGGGGAGGCGTGGCTTCAGCGTTGCTTGGCGGAAGGCTGTTCGGCTAAGGAAGAAGATGCGCCACGTGACTGCGCGCTGCGTGATGACGTCAGGGATGAAGCGACTGCATCGGCGTCTGTTGAGGTCATCAAGAGGCGCAGCCCAGTGCGCTGAATCGCGTTCCTCCAAACGGATTAAGCGGCCGAAAGAGGGCTTATTCGCCACCGGATGCTAGTTCCAGGAAAGGTAGCAGTGTGCGCTCCTCCTCCAGATGTGCGGTATCGCAACCTGGGGTTTTGAGTAGAGCGCAACTGCCGGCCTCCAGCATGGACCAAGGACCGGAGACTGGTGAGGAGATATGTCCGACATAGGGACCAATGACAGTAAATTGTTAAGTAGCCTAGCTAAATTGTTTTCTGAATGGGCTGCAGCTAGTGCGCCTGTTACAGTAGATCAGCCTGCATCAGTATGGAAGGATATTTCAGCTGATGCAGGTGCTGATGTTGTGATCAATAATAAGTCAGTTAACGCTTTAGTTTTAGATAATGGGGCTGGCATAAGTGAGACCTGTTTAAAGGAAGCGTTGACATGTGACGGCTCTCCTTTGGGGTTTCACTTGTCTCAGTCAGTAAAGGAAAGAATTTGGAGGAGGGAGTATATTGATATTTTATTGTTGCTCCCTTCTGTAAAGGATTCATTTAAAATTGAGAAGAAAGCATTTGAGAAGGAGGAAGATAGGAAGAGAGTTGCGCCAAGATCATTTAATAATTGGCTACAGGCCTTTTTTATTTATTCCTCAGTATTTTGTGCAAAGCATCCTAGCAGTAGTGTTGGTCTGTTTCAACATATGGACTCCATTTTAGAAGCTTACCGCAACTTTGGTGGCTTCGCGTGGTTTACATATGATGAAACTTTTCATCAGAAATTAGCAGTACATAGTAACATGAGTTGGGGAGCTAAGGACGTGGGTCTTTGGCTTAGTTTAATGTGTCCGCAAAAAAGTGGTTTTCAGAGTAGGCCATTTAATTCAATGGTGTCTGGTGCTGTTACGAAAAAAGGTGTTTGTTTCGCATACAATGAGTCTGCGTGCAGATGGCTTAACAATTGTAGATACAGACACGAGTGTTCATTTTGTTCGGGTGCACACTGTCACGGGGTTCCGAAGGTGCACTCGGTCCCCCATTGCCCGCAGAACTGTTGCTTAGCTTTTGGAATGAGGTTCTGTGTTTGACCTCATTCCCAGGGCGGCTTTACTAGCTGGGTGGCTCCCTGCTCCTAGTCTGCCTTGAGCGCCGAGCTGATCACTCGGTGCTCAACTGGTTGGTCTGTCGGTCATGTGACGCTGGCCACGTCACATGACCCTCACTCCTCACTATAAATACAGGCAGCTGCTAGCCACAGGTTGCCTGTTAATTTCTAGGTTCCTGGCTATTTGTTGGACTGCTGAATACTTACTGATCCCTGTTCCCTGACCATCCTTTTGCCTGCTGCTCCTGTACTGCGTTCCGTCCTGGTATTGTGACCTCGGCTCCCACCTGACTACTCTCTTAGGACTCCTCTTGTACTTCTCTGCTCTCCTGGTATTTATGACCCCGGCTTCTCCTGACAATTCTCTGCTTGCTCCATTTGTACTTTGCACCTTTCCTGGTATTGACTCGGTCCGTTCACGTCCTGTTGTTTGTCTGTCTGTCATCCCTGCACTTACTCCAAGTTAGGGATTGCCGTCCAGTTGTCCCCTGTCATTAGGACTCGCGAGGCAAGTAGGCAGGGCCAGGGTAAGGGTGGAGCGCAGTGGTCACTTCCCTCCCCCCTGTGTGTGTGTGTACGCGACCGTTACAGATTAACAGGCCCAATAACCACTGTATTATGAATCCTCTGGTGACCCTGACTGACCATGTCTCTAATCTGACGCAGAGGGTGCAGGAGTTAGGGGAAGAAAAACTCAGTTCTTTTGAGTTAGGGCAAGGTTCTTCCACTCCTCAGGCTCCAGTCCGCATTTTGAGCCCCAGATTAAGCTCCCAAGACCCCTTTTCTGGAGACCGGAGGAAGTTTCTCTCTTTTAAGGAGAGTTGCAAACTTTACTTCCGTTTGTGCCCCGTGTCCTCTGTCTCGAGAGTCAACGCGGTGGGCATTATCATTTCCCGATTACAGGGTGATCCCCAGGACTGGGCGTTCTCTTTACCTGCTGGCACCAGTTGTTTATATTCTGTGGAGAGGTTCTTTCAGGCCTTGGGTACCCTCTATGATGAACCAGACAGGGCTCTAGTAGCCGAGACGGCTCTAAAGGCCACTGGTTCAGGCAATTTACCAGCGGAGGATTATTGCACCCAATTCTAAAGGTGGTGTGTGCCTCAGGATGGAAACGAACCAGCCCTGAAGAGTCAGTTCAGGTCAGGTCTGTCTGATAAATTAAAGGATCTTCTGGTCAGTTATCAACTTCCAGAGACCTTAGAGGAGATGATGACCTTGTTGTCCGACTTGACCGACGGGTTAGAGAGAGATGACAGGAACAACAGTTCTCTTCCCAGATGGTGGTCCAGCCAGAGGCCTATCCCAGAGACAATGCTGAGGTCTCCACCGAGGAACCCATGCAGGTTGGCATGACCGAGGAATCTTCGCTGCAGACGTGGAGAATGCTTTTACTGTGGAGATCCTGACCATTGGATCAACCAGTGTCCTAAGAAGGTCCTCTCTGTCAAGTCTCCTAAGACAAGGCAACCTAAAGACCAGGTACACCCTGAATTTTCTAAATGTAAGCTTTTGGTACCCATTACGATTTCTCTGGGAGTAGATAAATGGCGGGTAAGGCCTTATTGATTCTGGCTCAGCGGCTAGCTTTATTGACTGAGTATGCTGTAAGATTGGGTATTCCTATGTTTGCCTTACCAACTCCTATCCATGTCATGGCTATGATGCTACTCCTCTTATTGGTGGTACGGTGAGCTTATGTACCTCAGAGATTTCTCTAACCGTGGGTGTGTGCCACTCAGAGAGATGTTCGCTTCTAGTCCTGGAGAACCTACTGCTGAGGTGGTACTAGGGTTGCCTTGGCTCCGACTACATAACCCCACTATAGATTGGTCCAATGGGGAGTTGGTGAGATGGGGGCCCTAAGTGTGACTCGTGCTTGTCGTGGTACAGGCTGGGGTCTCAGTAAAGTCTGATACTTTACCTCTGTTGTTAGAGAAATTCTGATGTATCTCATCACCAACCCCGGAGGTTCTACCCCCCCATAGACCTTATGATTGTACCATAGAGCTAGTAGAGGGGGCCAAGTTTCCTAAAGGACGAATTTATAATCTTTCTATGCCCGAACGCAAGGCCATGGAAGATTATATAAGGAGAGCCTTGGTAAAGGGCATATTAGACCTTCTGTCTCTCCTATGGGGGCGGGGTTTTTCTTCGTTAAGAAAAAGATGGTGGTCTTAGGCCATGTATCGATTACGGAGATTAAAGAAAATCACTGTCCAGAATAGATACTCCCTCCCATTGATTCCGGATTTATTTAACCAGGTTTGGGGGCAACCTGGTTTTCCAAAATTGACCTGAAAGGGGCATACAATCTAATCCGAATCAAGGAGGAGACGAATGGAAGACGGGTTCAATACTCCGGTAGGACACTTTGAATATCAAGTGATGCCTTTTGGACTCAGCAATGCCCCAGCTGTGTTCCAAAACTTCATGAATGGCATTCTTAGGGAAGTACTTAGGTAAATTTGTTATTGTCTATCTTGACGACATTTTGATATTCTCTCCTGACTTCGAATCCCATGTGTCTCATGTTAAACAAGTATTAGAGGTGTTGAGGGAGAATCAGCTATCCGCCTAACCAAGAGAAATGTGTCTTTGGTGTACAGGAGATTCTGTTTCTAGGGCATGTTCTGACTCCTCACGCCTTCAAGATGGATCCTGGTAAGGTACTAGCAATTAAGGAATGGGTTAAGACCTTCATCCTTAAAGGCCTTACAACGGTTCTTAGGTTTCGCCAATTACTATCGTAAATTTATTATGAATTTTTCGTAATTGCTAAACCGTTGACCGACCCTTACTAAGAAAGGGGCGGGATTTGGAGAATTGGTCTACTGAGGCCATTTCTTCATTGAAAATTAAAAGAGGCATTTAGTAACGCTCCCATCTCGATCCAGCCTGATCAGGAGAAACCTTTTATTGTGGAGGTGGATGCAGTCCAGAGGACGGCGTAGGGAGCAGTCCTTTCACAAGGTCCTGCTAGCCTCACTAATCTGAGACCATGTGCCTTCTTCTCCAGGAATTCTCTCCCACGGCGAGGAAACTACGACATAGGGAATAGGGAGCTGTGGCCATTAAATGGGCATTTGAGGAGTGGTGGCTTTCCTGGAGAGGGCAAGACATTGTGTAATTGTTGTCACTGACATAAAAAACCTTATGTTTCTCGAGTCTGCTAAGACGGTTGAATCCCCGTCAAGCCAGATGGGCTCTGTTTTTTTACTGTTTTGATTATTCCATCACGTCAGGCCGGGAAGTAAAAAATGTGAAGGCGGACGCATTATCTCGGAGCTTCCAGGCTTTTCAACCTACTGAGGTACACCTGAATCCATCCTACCAGCAAAAATCTTCTTAGCAGCTCTTACCCGGATATCTCGGCTCGCATTAGGTTCTGAACAACATCTGGCACCGGTATCCACCCCAACAGATAAGTTGTTTGTTCCCGTACAATTTCGATCTCAGCTGTTGGGTGAGTGTCACGATTCTGCCTTTTGTGGACATCTGGGTGTTGAGGGCACTAAGGATCTGTTTTCTAGATTTATTGGTGGCCCACTCTAACTAGGGATGTCAAGTCTACGTGTCAGCCTGTGAGGTTTGTGCCAGGTCCAAGACACCTAGGACTCGCCCTGTGGTAACCTACGGACCCCTACCCATTCCCAGTAGACCCTGGTCCCATATCTCGATGGACTTTATAACTGACCTACGCTGGCGGAGGGTAAGGACTGTGGTTTGGGTAGTGTCGATAGGTTTAGCAAGATGGTTCATTTCATTCCCCTGTCTAAACATCCGAATGCTAAACCCTGGCGTCTATTTTTGTGAGAGAGATTGTTCGTTTACATGGCATCCCGGAAATATTGTTTCTGACAGGGGTGTGCAGTTTGTGTCCAAATTCTGGAGGGCCCTTCTGTCAAAGATGTAAAATTTCATTGTCTTTTTCTTCTGCCTACCATCCTGAGAGTAATGGGCAGACTGAACGCCTTAATCAGGTCTGTGGAACAATTCTTGAGGTTGTATGTTGCTGATGACCAGCCAATTATGGTCAAATTCCTTCGTTGGCTGAATTTTGCTTTGAATAACCGTGTCAATTCTTCTGCTGGGGTCTCCCCTTTCTTTTGTAACCATGGTTTTCATCCCGTTTTCATTCTGGGTCGTCCGTTTCCTCCTCTAACCCTGAAGCGGATAAACTCTCCTCCGAACTGTGCACAGTTTGGGCCCGGGTTCAATCGAACCTAGAAAAGGCTCAATGTTCTCAAAAACTCAAGGCCGATAGGAGACGTTCAAGGGGGGTAAACTTGCAGGTTGGGGATAAAGTATGGTTGTCCTCCAAGAATCTATCTCTCAAGGTAACTTCTAAAAAATTTGCTCCTCGTTTTATTGGACCATATAAGATCACGGAAGTGATTAACCCGGTATCTTTTAGGTTGGAGCTGCTTGAGTCATTCCACATTCATAATGTGTTCCATAAATCTCTGCTTAAAAAATATTTTGAACCGGTAGTACCATCAAAAGACTCGTCTCCGCCGATTCTTGTTAATGATGCTGTCGAGTATGTGGTGTCTAAAATAGTGGATGTCAGGAAGGTGCGTAATTCCTTGCAGTACCTGATTCACTGGAAGGGGTATGGACCTGAAGAGAGGTCTTGGGTACCTGCAAGGGAGGTTCATGCTCCTAGACTTGTTCGTAAATTTCATTTAGAAGCCCTGAAAAGCCATCGCCTGAAGTCTTGGGTCCGGTGGCCCCTCGTAAAAGGGGGGGTACTGTCACGGGGTTCCGAAGGTGCACTCGGTCCCCCATTGCCCGCAGAACTGTTGCTTAGCTTTTGGAATGAGGTTCTGTGTTTGACCTCATTCCCAGGGCGGCTTTACTAGCTGGGTGGCTCCCTGCTCCTAGTCTGCCTTGAGCGCCGAGCTGATCACTCGGTGCTCAACTGGTTGGTCTGTCGGTCATGTGACGCTGGCCACGTCACATGACCCTCACTCCTCACTATAAATACAGGCAGCCTGCTAGCCACAGGTTGCCTGTTAATTTCTAGGTTCCTGGCTATTTGTTGGACTGCTGAATACTTACCTGATCCTGTTCCCTGACCATCCTTTTGCCTGCTGCTCCTGTACTGCGTTTCCGTCCTGGTATTGTGACCTCGGCTCCCACCTGACTACTCTCTTAGGACTCCTCTTGTACTTCTCTGCTCTCCTGGTATTTATGACCCCGGCTTCTCCTGACAATTCTCTGCTTGCTCCATTTGTACTTTGCACCTTTCCTGGTATTGACTCGGTCCGTTCACGTCCTGTTGTTTGTCTGTCTGTCATCCCTGCACATATCCTAAGTTAGGGATTGCTGTCCAGTTGTCCCCTGTCATTAGGACTCGCGAGGCAAGTAGGCAGGGCCAGGGGTAAGGGTGGAGCGCAGTGGTCACTTCCCTCCCCCCTGTGTGTGTGTGTACGCGACCGTTACACACACCCTGTTTTTCGGTGCTTTAAAAAATCTAACCAAACCGTTGTACAAAATCAATCAAACAGAGATTTTTCAAAAAGCTCAGACACCAGTGAATTGGGAAAAAATGCTTCCATGGCTAGATTTGTTTCCAGACCGTCTGAAGGCGGAGCTAATTCATAGAGGTTTTGTTAATGGTTTTTATGTACCAAAATTTACTGGAAAAGGTTGTTTAATAAATGAGAATTTGCCATCAGTTAGGAAGCATTTAGATATTGTTGAGGATAAGATTGTAAAGGAGTTGAGAGAGGGTAGGATAGCTGGTCCTTTTAATTCCCCACCTTTTTCTGATTTTAGGGTATCTCCTTTGGGAATTGTGCCAAAGAAAAATCCCAATGAGTTTAGATTGATTCACCATTTATCATATCCAGCTAAAGAGTCTTTGAATGATTCTTTGGATAAGGATATAGCGTCGGTAGCATATACTTCCTTTGATGATGCTGTTTCTCTGATACGTTCAGTTGGAGAAGGGTGTTTTATGGCAAAAGCAGACATTAAGGCTGCTTTTCGTCTTTTACCAGTAGATCCAATAGGTTTTAATTCGTTAGGTTTTCATTTTAACAGTCAATTTTTCTTTGATAAATGTTTACCAATGGGGTTTTCTTGGTCTTGTTTTTACTTTGAGTTATTTTCTTCTTTTTTGAACTGGGTTGTTATTAAAGAGTTGGGTTCTAGTAATGTTATACACTATTTAGATGATTTTTTATTTGTAGGTAATCTTAATGATTGTTCTCGTTTATGTGAAGGATTTTCACAAATTTGTCAGTATTTTGGTATTCCATTAGCACAAGAAAAATCAGTAGGGCCCGGTCAGGTGATCGAGTTCTTAGGTATTATAATTGATTCAGTTAATATGGAAGTCAGGTTGCCTATGGAGAAAATTGAGAAGGCAAGAATGTTAATTAAGAAAATTGTTTCAGTAAAGAAAGCCCAGCTGAAGGAAGTACAGAGCTTATTAGGTGTGCTGGCTTTTGCGTCAAGGGTCATTCCGGTAGGTCGTGTCTTTTCCCGTAGGTTATATATGGCGACGAAAGGGTTAAAATCTCCATATGCGCATGTTAGGATCACTAGAGTTCTTAAAGATGATTTAGCAGTTTGGGATGAATTTCTAATTCATTTTAATGGTCATTGTGCTTGGCAAGAAGAATTCCAGGAGGCAGGCTCAATAGGATTATTTACGGACGCCTCAGGTTCATGGGGGTACGGTGCATTTTTGAATGGCCAGTGGTCTGCTGAACCATGGCCGGATTGGTGGGTTGAGTTAGGTTTGAATAAGAATTTAGTCTTGTTAGAATTGTTCCCTGTAGTGGTTTCCTTAGTTATTTGGGGTAATGTTTTTAGGAATAAGAGAGTTTTGATTTTTACTGATAATAAGGGTGTGCTATTTGCAATTAATTGCTTGTCTTCTCATTCTGAAATAGTGTTAGATTATTACGTTATTTGGTTTATTGTTGTTTAGAGCTTAATGTTTGGTTGAAAGCTAAATATATTACTAGTAAAGATAATAAAATAGCTGATTCACTTTCCCGCGCGCAGTGGGAAAGATTCTTTTATCTAGTACCACAGGCAGAGAAAACTGGAATTCCGTGCCCAAAGCGAGTTTGGAATCTTATCCGGACGTAATCAACAGTTTTATTAAGAAGTCTGTAGCTCCGCGTACATGGGAAGTATACTCATTAGCGTGGAAGAGATGGTGTCAGTTTTGTTTAGTTTCGAATGTTTCATGTTTTATTTTTGATTTGGATGTATTTTTTTCAGTTTCTTTGTTCCCTGTTAGATAAAGGTTTTGGTTATTCAGTTTTACATTCATCGGTGGCAGGTGTGTCTTTCTTTTATAAATTAGCTGGTCGTCAGTCGTTTTCTAATCAATTCATAGTGAGACAATTTTTGAAAGGTGTTAGAAGGTCGTTTATAAAAGCTGATGTTAGACGACCAATCACTTTTGAGTTGCTCGGGTCTTTAGTGTCAGTATTAGAAGGGTTTACATATTCAATTTTTGAAGCGATTTTATTTAAAACTGCTTTTGTGGTGATATTTTTCGGGGCATTGTGGATAGGAGAGCTGGTAGCAGCCAATAGAAGATCTGTGTCACCATTAGAGGTTAGTGATGTTAAATTATTTGGTAATTCGGTTGAAATTTTTATTAGAAAATCAAAAACGGATCAGTTGGCGAGAGGCTCATGGATTAAATTAGCTATGTTGAACGAATCACGACTTTGCCCAGTAAAAACAGTGGGTGAGTTTCTTAGAATTAGACCTCAGAACAAAGGGTCATTTTTAATTCATGAGGATGGGTCAGTGCTAACAATTTATCAATTTAATGCGGTATTAAAGAAATGTTTGGAATATCTGAATCTAGGTAAAGAAAATTATTCGTCTCATTCTTTCCGAATTGGCGCGGCAACAGTTGCTGCCGGTTTGGGATTAAATGAAGCGATAATTAAGAAAATTGGTCGATTGGAATCTAGCAGATTTAAATTGTATGTTAGGCCTAATTTGGTTCTTTAATGATTTTGATCTTTTTCAGGTCCAAAGGAGATGGTCATTTGGATTCTGGGCCATTCTTTGGTGTTCTGGGCAGAAAGAAGGGCTGCGGAGCGTAACTATTTGAAGAATAACTGTTTTGGTTCTTGTTTTATTTCCATTATTTGGTTGGGTTTCAGGGGTTTAAAATGGTACCAAATCATTTCGATTTTGAGGGGTGAGTTGGTTTCATTACCACATCCAGATGTTTTAATAATTCATGCTGGTGGTAATGATTTAGGCAAAATTAAGACCTTGGATTTGTTAGATCATATGAAATCGGATATGTTTTCTATTAAGTCTATGTTGCCTGATGTAACACTAATATTCTCGGAAATTATACCAAGATTAATTTGGAGAGGGGAGCAGTTTGGTTTTATGGAAAAAATTAGGAAGAGGATTAATAGAAACTTGGAAAAATTTCTTCCTAAACTGAACGGATGGTCCATAAGACATACCGAACTGGAAGGTTTTGTTACAGGCCTTTATCGGAATGATTTGGTACATTTGTCTGATATAGGAAATGATATATTTAATTCAGGTTTGCAGGACATGATAGAGAAGGCCGTGGTTTTTAGGGGGGGACATGCAGGATAATTCCCTCATGTCTGGTGGGTTAGTCACCCAGCTTTGCTGGGGGGATAATTTAGTGGACTCAATGAATTTTAAAACGAGTATTTATTTATTAGTTATTTATTTAATTATTATGGTGTTTATAGTATTATATTGATGTAACCCTTAATAAAAGACCACGGCCAATTTTATTCCACAATTTTTGGTTTGTGTTTATTTATTATTAGAAGATTTATTGAGTAATTGTTAGATGTTTTATATTTATGCGAGTATTGCTCATATGGCAACATGATAACCTATTGTTAGGATAGGATAGGTCATCAGTTTCAGATCTGTGAGGGTGTGACACCCAGCACTCCCATCTCTCAGCTGTTCTCAGCAGCTGCTGATGCCACTGGTGCCAAGTTACTGCAGTTCAGCTCCCAAAACACTGAAGATAAGTGCTGGCCATTGGTTCCTTTGGTCCTCAAGAGAAAATTATTGCCCACCCGCCATCTTTACAGAATATGTACACATCCCCTATTAATTGTACTGTAATCTTCGTTGTCTTCATTGTATACAGGACAGGACATATCATCACTAGTAATTGGTTAAGAAAGAAACTCTAGTGGCAAGTGATTGTCTCCATGTTGTCTTCTGCTTATCCGTTGAGACACTATTGTATTAAAGGGGAATTAAGAAAATGAAAATATTTAAATATTACTTTATTATAAATATATTCCCAAATACCTTTTATTAGTTATAATTTTTGTCTAAGGAGGAATCTTCAGGAGAAATAAAATGGCTGCCGTCCTATTTGTACACACAAAACCTGTCCTAATCACACAGCAGGACAAGTTACTTCACAACACTGAGGTAATAGCTGCCTTATCCTCCTCTCTGCTCTGCTTGTCAGGGATTATGATCCTGAATACAGCTGAACTTCAGCTGAATCTCTATGGGAATGGAGTTCATCAGGAGACATGAAGTGCAGAGACGACAGACAGGACAGACTATGGGGCTGTGGTAATGGAGCCCGAATACAAGTCCTGCTGCTCATTAGCCACATCCCCACCTCCTCTCTGTACTTCATGTCTCCTCATGATCTCCACTCCTACAGAGATTCAGCTGAAGATCTTATCAGCTGTATTCAGGATCATAATCCCTAAGAAGCAGAGCAGAGAGGATGAGGCAGCTTTCTAGCTCAGAGCTCAGAAGTAACTTGTCCTCCTGTGTGATTAGGACAGGTTTTGTGTGTACTAATAGTATGGCAGCCATTTTATTTCTCCTAATGATTGCTTCCCAGACAAATCGAGACATTATAACTAATGAAAGGTAATTGGGAATATATTTATAATAAAGTAATATTTAAGTATTTTAATTTTCTTAATTCCCGGAGAACCTCTTTAAGGACTTATTACTTTGTCAAAGTGTGGGCCTACTGGTGGGCCTCCCTGACAATGGCAAAGACCTTCATTTTTCATCCATAACAACTACCCTTCTGGGCTTCACAAAATAACACACAGCAGTTGTCACATTTTAAGCCCTAATTAGTAAAAGACTGTATTAAGAAGTCAGTGAACAGATAATGCAGCCAGAAAAGGAGATCTGGAGGACATAGCTTCATAGCCATGTCTGTACTTAGCTGAAAGGCAATATATCTCTGTATAAGGGTTTCTGAAGTGGGCAAACTACTCCAGGGGTAAAATAAAAATGACCCATTGTGGCAATTAACCTGGTCATGCTCACTATACAGTGCCTTGAAGTGACTGAGCACATCAACAGGAATAAGTTACTCCATAACCACAGCCTGAATCAGGGCCTAAGAAAGCCTAGGAACAGTGGATTTGCAGATTAACTCTAATACCAACAAGAGACTGTATTCTGTACTGCTGCAGCCAAAGTCAACAATAGTAAAAGTTGTGAATTGCACCTTACCACTGTCTACCTTATTATTACTACTATTGGTTGTACCACCATTAACGGTACTGGCGTCACAACAAAAACCATCAAGGGACTCAGCCGCAACAAGCACCCTAAGCACCCCTAACATCAAGGGCACCTCAACCACCATCTTGGCTGATGCTTCCCTACCACAGAGCGTGCCCCGGAGGATTTTGTGCTGTCCACCTCAACACTGTGCTGCCAGCCCAGGGAGGCTTTCTGCTAACCGTGAGTAAACTGATGAACTGTGTGTTATTATTTGGCCCCTCATCGGTCCACCGTGCACCTCACGTGTTGCCCCTGCACTACTGGCTGGCTGCATATCTACTCCACAAATCTGGATTTTATGGAAGAGTGGCAAGGAGAAGGCCATTTTTGAAAGCAAGCCATAAGAAGTCCCATTTGCAGTTTGCCACAAGCCATGTAAGGGAACATAGCAAACATGTGGACGAGGGTGCTATGGTCAGATGCGACCAAAGTTTAACTTTTTAGCCTAAATACAATAGCTATGTGTGTTGGAAAACTAACACTGCACATCACCCTGAACACACCTTCCCCACAGTGAAACATGGTGGTGGCAGTGGCATGCTGTGGCGATGCTTTTCTTCGGCATGGACTGGGAAGCTGGTCAGAGTTGATGGGAAAATGGATGGAGCCAAATACAGGGCAATCCTGGAGGAAAACCTGTTAGAGGCTGCAAAAGACCTTAGACTTTGGAAGAGGTTCACCTTCCAGCAGGACAACGACCCTAAACATACAGCTAGAGCTACAATGGAATGATTTAGATCAAAGCATATTCATGTCTTAGAACAGGGGTCCTCAAACTTTTTAAACAGTGGGTCAGTTCACTGTCCCTCAGACCGTTGGAGGGCCGGACTATAGTTTAAATGGGTATTCCCATCTTGGACAATGGGGGCATATCATTAGGTGCGGGTCCCGACGCTGGAACCCGCACCTATATAGAGAACAGAGCCCCGAAAGTGAATGGGAGCGTACCGCGCATGCACTGCCCATGCTCCCATTCATTTCTATGAGGCCGACGGAAATAGCCGAGCCAGCGCTCGGCTATTTTCGGCAGCCCCATAGAAATGAATGGAGGGCAGCTGCGCATGCCCAGTGCGCCCTTCTTCACTTTCGGGGCTCCGTTCTCTATATAGGTGCGGGTTATTTTTCTTGACATGATTGTTTCCTAGGGATTCCAAATTGCTATTAGTAAAATACCAATATATGTGTGTGTGTGTGTGTGTATATATATATATATATATATATATACACACACACGCACACACAGTGTATGAACCCCCACTTGCAGGTCTCTGCCCCCGACGTGGACACTTACCTCTTGCAGGCTCTTCTATGCAGACCAGCTCAGTCCCTGATGGGGTTATGTTATATTTCCCTATATAATGGGCCAGATTGATATCTAAATCTGAACACTGAAAAGGAAACGTGTATCAAATTTAAGTTTTTCTATCAAGGAAACCCCTTTAATCAGTAATGGGTTTTTTTTTACCCTTGAGTTGACTTTCTGTTTTGGAATGGCTATATAAGCAGGAAGATGGTATTTTAGTATCATGGTTTGCCCATGGAAAGAAAAATGGCAGTTGGCTGGGTTGGCATGCTCTCATTTCTTCCTCAAAGAGACTTGGATAATGAAATATCAGGGTGCCAGTCTGCATTTCAACAGGTCAGATAATGGTGGGAGATATGGTCTCAACCAGACCATAGCTGTGGTTAAGCTGTTCAAGGAAGCTGCTGATGACAGAAACTACAGTGGTCCTGCTTATATAGCCATTCCAAAACAGAAAATCAACTCAAGATGAGGAAATGGTAAGTAAATATTCGCTAAAAAACACATTTCCCTACCCCTGAACGTCTCCTTCTTTCTTCTTCTCCGGACTTCCTGTGACGCAGCTGCACATGAAGTTCACAGGTCTGGAAGGAGGTGTGCCTGCGCGGCAAGACGAATAGAACCAGTGGCGGATCGAGAGCTCCCCAATACTATACTGCAGAAACAGATAATACCACTGATAATATTAGTGCCACACAAAGCCCCCCATATAAAATACCCCTTCTTTGTGGCCTCAGTAAATGTCCCCATAGTGCCCCCCAATAATGTACCAGTAAGAGGTGCCCCCATAGATGCCCCCCAATCATGTGCTAGTGAACAGTGCCTCTTCCCCCCTACTCATGTGCCAGTAATAAGTGCTAATTCTCCCCCCATCATGTGCCAGTCTCCTCTCTGCTGCCACCCCCCCCCCTAAAGTGTCAATTCTCCCCCCCATCATCCGCCGCTCCGCTGCCACCCCCCCATGTGCCAGTAATAAGTGCAATTCTCCCCCCTGTGCCAGTCCCCTCTGCTGCCACCCCCCCATGTGCCAGTAATACTCCAATTCCCCCCCATCATGTGCCAGTCTCCTCTCTGCTGCCACCCCCCCATGTGTCAGTAATACGTGCCAATTCCCCCCCCCCCCATCATGTGCCAGTCTCCTCTCTGCTGCCACATCCCCCCATGTGCCAGTAATAAGTGTGGCAGAAAAATTGGCCGATTTAATAAAATAAAAAAAACACTCATATTTACCTCCTGCGATGCGGTGCAATGCAGGCCTTTTCTGGCCTGTGTCCCGCTCTGTACTGCTCAGGCAGCGCGATGACGTCATTGCGCCGTCTGCACTGGCCTCTGATAGGCTGCCGGCACAAGGCCCGCAGCCTATCAGAGGAACAGGGAAGGGAGACGCATCTCCCTCCCCTGCCACAGCACAGCAATCTGTATCGCTGTCCTGAGGACGGCGATACAGATCACTATGGAGATGAGCACAATGGAAGCGCAGTGCTCATCTCCTGCTGTGCCCTGCAGCCGCCACCGCTGCCTACAGAACTGCTGAAACGGCCAAAACACCACATGTGGCCCGCGGGCTGTAGTTTGAGGACCCCTGTGTTAGAATGTCAAAGTCCAGACCTAAATCCTATTGGGAAATGCTGTTCACAGATGTTCTTTTTGGGCAGTCCCCAACGCCAGAAAACAGTTGCAGTAGACTAAAGGTTCAGTGATAGTCTACTGTGTAGTTTCCATAGCTGCTGTACTGCAGCTCTGCACCCATGTAGTAGGCATTGCAGCAGCATGGCATGCCTACTACACAGTGAATGGAACATTCTGTTTCTGGCTCCATTCCACTGTATCGCTTCCATCACTGGTGGGCTGCCCAAAAACAGCTGATGGGTGGGGTTGCTGGTCCCCCACCAATCGGATATTAATGACCTGTCCTGAAGATAGGCCATCATTTTCTAAGGAACCCCAGTAATTCAACCAAATATTTCCTATAGTGGTACCCATGGGCGTCACTAGGTTAAAACATTTGTGGCCTGGGTCCCAGATGTTTTGTCCCAGGCCCCGAATGTACTGCCTGCAGTGGCGTACATACAGGGGCCGCAGGGGTCGCAGTTGCGACCGGGCCCGGCACTCCAGGGGGCCCGGCCGCCTGTGGACCCCTGGCCCCTGCAGTAGTGGCTGTGCGACTCAGGTGGGCCCGTGGCAGCGCGGCGGCAGCCGCAGGTGACAGGGAGATGAACGCTTCCATTGTGGAAGCGTTCATCTCCATAGTGATCTGTATCGCCGTCCTCAGGACAGCGATACAGATTGCTGTGCTGCGGGCCGGGCAGGGGAAGGATGTGTCTCCCTTCCCCTGTTCGTCTGATAGGCTGCCGGCACAAGGACCGCAGCCTATCAGAGCGGTGCAGGCGGCGCAATGATGTAATCGCGCCGCACGCCGCTTGAGCAGTACAGAGCGGGACACAGGCCAGAAGAGGCCTGCATCGCATCGCTGCTAAGGAGGTAAGTATAAGGGTTTATTTTATTTTTTTTAATACCAGACTTTACTTGGGACATGAGGAGACACTTAATACTGGAAAATTGGGGGGGGGGGGGGGGGGGAGGAAGGTTGGAACTTGATACTGGAAAAGGGGGGGGGGGGGGAAGATTGGCACTACTGGAAAATGGGGGGGAGGAAGGTTGGCACTTGATACTGGAAAATGGAGAGGGGGAGGGAAAGGAAGGTAAGGAAGGTTGGCACTTGATACTGGAAAATGGGGGGGGGGGGGAAGGTTGCACTTGATACTGGAAAAAGATGGGGGGGGGAGTTGGTCACTTGATACTGGAAAATGGGGGGGGGGGAAGGTTGGCACTTGATACTGGAAAATGGGGGGGAAAGGTTGGCACTTGATACTGGAAAATGGGGGGGGGGAGTTGGCACTTGATACTGGAAAATGGGGAGGGGGAGGGAAGAAGGTTGGCACTTGATACTGAAATGGGGGGGGGGGGAAGGTTGTACTTGATACTGGAAAAAGATGGGGGGGGAAGGTTGGCACTTGATACTGAAAATGGGGGGGGGAAGGTTGGCACTTGATACTGGAAAATGAGGGGGGGGGGAGTTGGCACTCGATACTGGAAAATGAGGGGGGGGTTGCACTTGATACTGGCACACGGGGGCGGTTGGCGACTTGATACTGCCACAATATTGGGGGCACTATTGGGGACCACAGGGCACAGTATTGGGGTATTAGGATGTTTTGTCCAGAAGATGGTAGGATGATGGAAAAGTAGTAAACTAAGATTTTTTTTTTGGTCAAACTGCAGAGATTAAAAAACGGCGTAAAAATGGTGGTCTGGTCTGAAAGGAGAAGAGCGAGGACAGAGAACATCTACATTGAAGGAGACGTCACTGGATTTAAGAGGTATGGGCGCGATTTATAGGTGGGGCTGTGTGTGTGTGTGTGGTGACACAGGGGCCCCATAGTCTCCTATTGCCCGGGGAAATGCCCCTCCCGAGACCGGGGGGGGGGGGGGGCCATGGATCAGTTTTGCACCGGGGCCCCATGGATTGTGTGTACGCCACTGACTGCCTGCTATGAAAAAAAAAGCGTGACTACTAACCAGGGACGCACTGCAGGAGCTGAAGGACATGTGATGACATCACAGTCAGGTGATCTGTGCTAGAGGCAGAGCTCAGTGGTGGAGAAGGACCTTCAATGATGTCACCGTCATGTGATAAGTGCGGGAGGGAGCGGAGCTAAGCTGTCAAGAGGAGAACTAGTGGAGAAGACCCTGATTGTTATGGCTTCTGTGACTGAGGAGAGGTAAGTAAAGGGATGGATACAGTGTGAGAGCCAGAGGAATGCTGGGAGTTTGTAGTTCTGCTCTCTCACACCACGTCCCTGCTTGGTTGAGAGGAGTGATGTTATTTACAAGGGGCTGTATGTTATGACTAAAGGGAGGGGAGTGATGTTGTTTCAAGGGACTGTATGTTAGGGGCTGAAGGGAGGGGTGTTATTTACATGTGGACTGTATATTAAAGGGGCTGAAGGGCGGGGAGGGATGTTATTTACATGGGACCTGTATCTTGGAGGAGAGTGATGTTATTTAGGTGACAGCAGTTTAAGTAGCATCCATATATAACCAATTATAACCAATTGCAGTCTAGTGTCTGTTTACACAGCAGTTTTTATTTTTATTTTTAAAGGTCTAGTAAATTAGCGGCCAACAAAAAAAAGGACATGTCCTATTTTTGGCCGTGAAATCAATGGGCCATTTTTAAAACAGCGTCTAGACAGGAGCGTGCCTGTTTAACAGCTGATAAAAACAGGTACAGTGGGGATATTTCAGGATGCAGAAGGACCTGCGCTCCCAGCGTGATGAAATCACACGATCACATCAGGTCCTGCTGCATCCAGTGAGGAGCGAGTGTCCCCACGCGTGAAAGTGGATGAAGTATGGTTTTTTTTGCAGTAAAAAAAAAATGCTGTGGGCCATATTATTAATGCTGGCGGCCACTATGAGGGACATTATTAATGCTAGGTTTTGGAGGGAGTGATGTTTCTTACATGGAAATGTGTTTCGTATGAGCTGAAGGAGGGAATGATGTTTTGTACATAGGACTGTATGTTGGATGGGCTGAAGACAGGGGATTGATGGTTTTTACATGGGACTGTATGTTGGAGGAGGCAGGAAAGATGGCGTGATGTTATTTACATGGGACTGTATGGTGGAGGGAGGGAAATTATGTTATTGGGTCTGTACGTTGGAATGTTTGGGGAATTATAATTTCTTTGGGCACTACAGAGAGGATTATATAGGGGGCACTGCAGGGGGGCATTACAAATAGTGTTGAGCGCGAATATTCGAATAACAAATTTTTATCTCGAATATCGCAACTTTGAGATTTCACGAATATTTCGAATATAGTTCCATATATTTGCGAAATCGAATATTAGTTTTTTTTTATCAGCTGAAAATATATGATTCCTCCCTGCTTCTTGCTTGTGGGTCTATGAGCCATTGGCCCACAAGCAACTGAATTGAAGCTGGAAGAAATCACGTTTTCAGATGGACCAAATATGACGAATATTCTAAATAAAGAATATATTGCTGTATATTCGATTTTAGAATATTCGTCCTATTCTAATCTAAACCAATAATCTTGGTTATAATATTCGAGTTCACGAATATTACAACAGAAAAATCGTAATGGTTAATACGTGTGCCCGAGCGCATGACAAAATCGTTATTTAATCAACTTCAGCATACACCTCCCCGACAAGCGTCCCCGTCACCATGGGAACGCCTGTGGGTTAGAAAATACCATCGGATCTGAGTTTTCCCTGAGATCGTAAAACCTCAGATCCGATGGTATAGTCTAACCCACAGGCGTTCCCATGGTGACGGGGATGCTTGTCGGGGAGCAGTATACCAAAGTGGAATATTATTGCTCTAACTTCGTCTTTTAGAATATTCGTAAAATATTGCTCTAACTTCGTCTTTTAGAATATTCGTAATATTGCTCTAACTTCGTCTTTTAGAATATTACAAATATTCTAAAAGATGAAGTTAGAGCAATATTAAGAATATTCGTAAAATACACATAGATTGTAATTTAGCTAATACACTGCGTGCAGAATTATTAGGCAAATGAGTATTTTGACCACATCATCCTCTTTATGCATGTTGTCTTACTCTAAGCTGTATAGACTCGAAAGCCTACTACCGATTAAGCATATTAGGTGATGTGCATCTCTGTAATGAAAAGGGGTGTGGTCTAATGACATCAACACCCTATATTAGGTGTGCATAATTATTAGGCAACTTCCTTTCCTTTGGCAAAATGGGTCAAAAGAAGGACTTGACAGGCTCAGAAAAGTCAAAAATAGTGAGATATCTTGCAGAGGGATGCAGCACTCTTAAAATTGCAAAGCTTCTGAAGGGTGATCATCGAACAGTCAAGCGTTTCATTCAAAATAGTCAACAGGGTCGCAAGAAGCGTGTGGAAAAACCAAGGCGCAAAATAACTGCCCATGAACTGAGAAAAGTCAAGCGTGCAGCTGCCAAGATGCCACTTGCCACCAGTTTGGCCATATTTCAGAGCTGCAACATCACTGGAGTGCCCAAAAGCACAAGGTGTGCAATACTCAGAGACATGGCCAAGGTAAGAAAGGCTGAAAGACGACCACCACTGAACAAGACACACAAGCTGAAACGTCAAGACTGGGCCAAGAAATATCTCAAGACTGATTTTTCTAAGGTTTTATGGACTGATGAAATGAGAGTGAGTCTTGATGGGCCAGATGGATGGGCCCGTGGCTGGATTGGTAAAGGGCAGAGAGCTCCAGTCCGACTCAGACGCCAGCAAGGTGGAGGTGGAGTACTGGTTTGGGCTGGTATCCTCAAAGATGAGCTTGTGGGGCCTTTTCGGGTTGAGGATGGAGTCAAGCTCAACTCCCAGTCCTACTGCCAGTTTCTGGAAGACACCTTCTTCAAGCAGTGGTACAGGAAGAAGTCTGCATCCTTCAAGAAAAACATGATTTTCATGCAGGACAATGCTCCATCACACGCGTCCAAGTACTCCACAGCGTGGCTGGCAAGAAAGGGTATAAAAGAATAAAATCTAATGACATGGCCTCCTTGTTCACCTGATCTGAACCCCATTGAGAACCTGTGGTCCATCATCAAATGTGAGATTTACAAGGAGGGAAAACAGTACACCTCTCTGAACAGTGTCTGGGAGGCTGTGGTTGCTGCTGCACGCAATGTTGATGGTGAACAGATCAAAACACTGACAGAATCCATGGATGGCAGGCTTTTGAGTGTCCTTGCAAAGAAAGGTGGCTATATTGGTCACTGATTTGTTTTTGTTTTGTTTTTGAATGTCAGAAATGTATATTTGTGAATGTTGAGATGTTATATTGGTTTCACTGGTAAAAATAAATAATTGAAATGGGTATATATTTGTTTTTTGTTAAGTTGCCTAATAATTATGCACAGTAATAGTCACCTGCACACACAGATATCCCCCTAAAATAGCTAAAACTAAAAACAAACTAAAAACTACTTCCAAAATATTCAGCTTTGATATTAATGAGTTTTTTGGGTTCATTGAGAACATGGTTGTTGTTCAATAATAAAATTAATCCTCAAAAATACAACTTGCCTAATAATTCTGCACTCCCTGTATAGTGCTATAATCCTTATTTTTTTTTGGTCTAATTTTTTTTGCCTCTTCTGAACTTCAGTTTTGGAAAATATGTACACTATTAAAAAAATTACTATAGCAGTATATTAGCTAAATTACAATCTATATGTGTATTTTACGAATATTCTTAATATTGCTCTAACTTCGACTTTTAGAATATTCGTAATATTCTAAAAGACGAAGTTAGAGCAATATTACGAATATTCTAAAAGACGAAGTTAGAGCAATATTAAGAATATTCGTAAAATACACATATAGATTGTAATTTAGCTAATATACTGCTATAGTATTTTTTTTAATAGTGTACATATTTTCCAAAACTGAAGTTCAGAAGAGGCAAAAAAAATTTGAGAAAAAAAAAAGGATTATAGCACTATATTAGCTAAATTACAATCTATATGTGTATTTTACGAAAATTCGTAATATTGCTCTAACTTCGTCTTTTAGAATATTACGAATATTCTAAAAGACGAAGTTAGAGCAATATTATGAATATTCGTAAAATACACATATTAGCCTAGCCATAGTCAATTAGTCATAGGAACGTTGCCTTATACTGTCAAAAGAAAAATCGCAATACGCGATTAACCACCTCAGCCCCCAGTGCTTAAACACCCTGAAAGACCAGGCCACTTTTTACACTTCTGACCTACACTACTTTCACGGTTTATTGCTCGGTCATGCAACTTACCACCCAAATGAATTTTACCTCCTTTTCTTCTCACTAATAGAGCTTTCATTTGGTGGTATTTCATTGCTGCTGACATTTTTACTTTTTTTGTTATTAATCAAAATTTAACGATTTTTTTGCAAAAAAATGACATTTTTCACTTTCAGTTGTAAAATTTTGCAAAAAAAACGACATCCATATATAAATTTTGCTCTAAATTTATTGTTCTACATGTCTTTGATAAAAAAAAAATGTTTGGGTAAAAAAAAAATGGTTTGGGTAAAAGTTATAGCGTTTACAAACTATGGTACAAAAATGTGAATTTCCGCTTTTTGAAGCAGCTCTGACTTTCTGAGCACCTGTCATGTTTCCTGAGGTTCTACAATGGCCAGACAGTACAAACACCCCACAAATGACCCCATTTCTGAAAGTACACACCCTAAGGTATTCGCTGATGGGCATAGTGAGTTCATAGAACTTTTTATTTTTTGTCACAAGTTAGCGGAAAATGATGATTTTTTTTTTTTTTTTTTTCATATTCCACTAACTTGTGACAAAAAATAAAAACTTCTATGAACTCACTATGCCCATCACGAAATACCTTGGGGTCTCTTCTTTCCAAAATGGGGTCACTTGTGGGGTGGTTATACTGCCCTGGCATTCTAGGGGCCCAAATGTGTGGTAAGGAGTTTGAAATCAAATTCTGTAAAAAATGACCTGTGAAATCCGAAAGGTGCTCTTTGGAATATGGGCCCCTTTGCCCACCTAGGCTGCAAAAAAGTGTCACACATCTGGTATCTCCGTACTCAGGAGAAGGTGGGGAATGTGTTTTAAGGTGTCATTTTATATATACCCATGCTGGTTGAGAGAAATATCTTGGTCAAATGCCAACTTTGTATAAAAAAATGGGAAAAGTTGTCTTTTGCCAAGATATTTCTCTCACCCAGCATGGGTATATGTAAAATGACACCCCAAAACACATTCTTCAACTTCTCCTGAGTACGGAGATACCAGATGTGTGACACTTTTTTGCAGCCTAGGTGGGCAAAGGGGCCCATATTCCAAACAGCACCTTTCGGATTTCACAGGTCATTTTTTACAGAATTTGATTTCAAACTCCTTACCACACATTTGGGCCCCTAGAATGCCAGGGCAGTATAACTACCCCACAAGTGACCCCATTTTGGAAAGAAGAGACCCCAAGGTATTCGCTGATGGGCATAGTGAGTTTATGGAAGTTTTTATTTTTTGTCACAAGTTAGTGGAATATGAGACTTTGTATGAAAAAAAAAAAAAAAAAAATCTGCATATTCCACTAACTTGTGACAAAAAATAAAAAATTCTAGGAACTCGCCATGCCCCTCACGGAATACCTTGGGGTGTCTTCTTTCCAAAATGGGGTCACTTGTGGGGTAGTTATACTGCCCTGGCATTTTCCAGGGGCCCTAATGTGTGGTAAGTAGGTAAATGACCTGTGAAATCCTAAAGGTGCTCTTTGGAATATGGGCCCCTTTGCCCACCTAGGCTGCAAAAAAGTGTCACACATGTGGTATCGCCGTATTCAGGAGAAGTTGGGGAATGTGTTTTGGGGTGTCATTTTACATATACCCTTGCTGGGTGAGAGAAATATCTTGACAAAAGACAACTTTTCCCATTTTTTTATACAAAGTTGGCATTTGACCAAGATATTTCTCTCACCCAGCATGGGTATATGTAAAATGACACCCAAAAACACATTCCCCAACTTCTCCTGAGTACGGCGATACCAGATGTGTGACACTTTTTTGCAGCCTAGATGCGCAAAGGTGCCCAAATTCCTTTTAGGAGGGCATTTTTAGACATTTGGATACCAGACTTCTTCTCACGCTTTGGGGCCCCTAGAATGCCAGGGCAGTATAAATACCCCACATGTGACCCCATTTTGGAAAGAAGACACCCCAAGGTATTCAATGAGGGGCATGGCGAGTTCATAGAAATTTTTTTTTTTTGGCACAAGTTAGCGGAAATTGATATTTTAAATTTTTTTCTCACAAAGTCTCCCGTTCCGCTAACTTGGGACAAAAATTTCAATCTTTCATGGACTCAATATGCCCCTCACGGAATACCTGGGGGTGTCTTCTTTCCGAAATGGGGTCACATGTGGGGTATTTATACTGCCCTGGCATTCTAGGGGCCCTAAAGCGTGAGAAGAAGTCTGGAATATAAATGTCTAAAAAATTTTACGCATTTGGATTCCGTGAGGGGCATGGTGAGTTCATGTGAGATTTTATTTTTTGACACAAGTTAGTGGAATATGAGACTTTGTAAGAAAAAAAAAAAATAATTCCGCTAACTTGGGCCAAAAAAATGTCTGAATGGAGCCTTACAGAGGGGTGATCAATGACAGGGGGGGTGATCAATGACAGGGGGGGTGATCAATGACAGGGGGGTGATCAATGACAGGGGGGTGATCAATGACAGGGGGGTGATCAGGGAGTCTATATGGGGTGATAACCACAGTCATTGATCATGCCCCTGTAAGGCTTCATTCAGACGTCCGTATGCGTTTTGCGGATCCGATCCATCTATCAGTGCATCCGTAAAAATCATGCGGACATCTGAATGGAGCTTTACAGGGGGGTAATCAATGACAGGGGGGTGATCAGGGAGTCTATATGGGGTGATAACCACAGTCATTGATCACGCCCGTGTAAGGCTTCATTCAGACGTCCGGATGCGTTTTGCGGATCCGATCCATCTATCAGTGGATCCGTAAAAATAATGCGGACGTCTGAATGGAGCTTTACAGGGGGGTAATCAATGACAGGGGGGTAATCAATGACAGGGGGGTGATCAGGGAGTCTATATGGGGTGATCACCACAGTCATTGATCACGCCCCTGTAAGGCTTCATTCAGACGTCCGGATGCGTTTTGCGGATCCGATCCATCTATCAGTGCATCCGTAAAAATCATGCGGACATCTGAATGGAGCTTTACAGGGGGTTGATCAATGACAGGGGTGTAATCAATGACAGGGGGGTGATCAGGGAGTCTATATGGGGTGATAACCACAGTCATTGATCATGCCCCTGTAAGGCTTCATTCAGACGTCCGTATGCGTTTTTCGGATCCGATCCATCTATCAGTGCATCCGTAAAAATCATGCGGACATTTGAATGGAGCTTTACAGGGGGTGATTAATGACAGGGGTGTAATCAATGACAGGGGGGTGATCAGGGAGTCTATATGGGGTGATCACCACAGTCATTGATCATGCCCCTGTAAGGCTTCATTCAGACGTCCGGATGCGTTTTGCGGATCCGATCCATCTATCAGTGCATCCGTAAAAATCATGCGGACATCTGAATGGAGCTTTACAGGGGGGTGATCAGGGAGTCTATATGGGGTGATCACCACAGTCATTGATCATGCCCCTGTAAGGCTTCATTCAGACGTCCGGATGCGTTTTGCGGATCCGATCCATCTATCAGTGGATCCGTAAAAATCATGCGGACGTCTGAATGGAGCTTTACAGGAGGGTGATCAATGACAGGGGGGTAATCAATGACAGGGGGGTGATCAGGGAGTCTATATGGGGTGATCACCACAGTCATTGATCACGCCCCTGTAAGGCTTCATTCAGACGTCCGGATGCGTTTTGCGGATCCGATCCATCTATCAGTGGATCCGTAAAAATCATGCGGACGTCTGAATGGAGCTTTACAGGGGGGTGATCCATGACAGGGGGGTGATCAATGACAGGGGGGTAATCAATGACAGGGGGGTGATCAGGGAGTCTATATGGGGTGATCAGGGGCTAATAAGGGGTTAATAAGTGACGGGGGGGGGGGGGGTGTAGTGTAGTGTAGTGGTGCTTGGTGCTACTTTACTGAGCTACCTGTGTCCTCTGGTGGTCGATCCAAACAAAGGGGACCACCAGAGGACCAGGTATATTAGACGCTGTTATCAAAACAGCGTCTAATATACCTGTTAGGGGTTAAAAAAAACACATCTCCAGCCTGCCAGCGAACGATCGCCGCTGGCAGGCTGGAGATCAACTCTCTTACCTTCCGTTCCTGTGAGCGCGCGCGCCTGTGTGCGCGCGTTCACAGGAAATCTTGCGTCTCGCGAGAGGACGCGCCGGCGCGTCCAGGAGGAATGAATCAACCACCTCCAGGACGCGTCTGTGCGTACAGCGGTCCGGAGGTGGTTAATTAAATCGCATATCATTCGCAATAAATGGAATAATTACAAATATTTGATTTCGACGAATATAACACGAATATTCAATCGAATATTCGCAAAATATCGCAAAATCAAATATGGCACCTCCCGCTCATCTCTAATTACAAATACAGAGGACATTATTGGGGTCCTGATTGCTACAGGGGGCTCTATATGAGTGTTTTTACATTGGGGCTGTAGAGCGCTTTATTACCACTGGGGGAACAATAGGTGGCTTTATTTCTACTGGGGGCTTAGAAATAAAGGGGCATTATTAATACTGGAGGGCTTTTCTACTAATGGAGGCACTCTTGGGGAGTATTATCACGATTGGGGGCACTGTAGGGGGCAATATTACTGTAACGAAATCTGAGGTGAATAGACAGATGGATAGATCTCATATTCTCCTAAACTTACATTATCAATAGCTAATTGTATAGCAGTGGCTAATTGATCTATTAAGCAAATGCACATGGTACCTCTAGATGCCAGCCCGTCTGAAGACTAGGTGAGAAACTCCACATTATCAGAGGAAGCCCCCATTTAGCACAGGCCTGCTAATTGCAAACCATTTGGGCATCCTAATGAAGACCTGGGAGGGGGATACTTGAAATAGACATGTTGGCTGCTAGACCAGTGGGTGGTCTAACCCATTCAGTAGATGAATGAAATAATATCAGAAGCCATAACTCCGACCTCATGGCACCCACCGCCTCAGAACCCTAATAATTGTGTTCAGCCTGACATGGGCTTCGGGCAGAGTCTATGCGCGCCATACTGGACAGAAGGCATTTCTCGGTATTCAGGATCTGGCCTTCTGGAAATCATAGCTCAATCATATTTGGTGTCTGTATGACCGGGACAAAGCGACTCAGATTATTGGATCATACCTGTACCCGCAGTCCCTGTCATACAGCGAGGAATCGCCATGATTCATATTGCCACCTCAGTCAGTCTTCTGAGAAGGTGGGGCAGAAACCTGATTAATATTAGACATCCCAGAAGGGAGTGACTGCCCGTATGTCCCCACAGCCGGAATATAACTGCTGCATCTCAGTAAGCCAATATTCAGTATTTTATCCCGTTTATTTTATCTGTTCACTGCATTGTTATTGTATGTATATTTTGTGTGACACTTTCTTTTTGTATTGCACTGCACTATTGTTTATTAAATTTAAACATTATTAAGTCCCTTCCTTGTGGTCTTATAGGACTTGCTCTTTCGGAGGGTATAACGTTACCAGTAGTGTTTCAGATGATTTTAGGTCCCATATAAATAACCTGTGTTACTGTGTTAAATTCGGGTTGAGAGAATATCTGAGTATAGGCCCCTATTGCCTTATAGTATAGGTGGTGGCAGCTATTGTGATGGAAAATATTGGGGTGTTAGAATCTAGGGGAGTAAGTTAGCATAATTCCGTCATCTAGAATAGGTGGGTGGGAATTTCTGTGGTAACTTGATGAGCTCACTAGTATAATTCACCCCAGTGACGTGACCTATTGAATAGGGATCGTGACAGATTGGTGGCAGCGGTGAGATAATGTTCTTGTTTTTACACTGTTAAAGACGTTAAGTGTTTTGGTTTAATAAATTAAACCCTTACACTTAAGGGCTGGAGTATCCTTGGAAAGGATACGACAGTTCACAAGGAAGGACTCAGTGCATACTAATTGTCAGTTAACATACATGATGATGATGATGATGATGATGTATTAGTCTTGTTTACACGCAGTCTTACCCTTAGGGTCTTGATGCGCTTAGCCGGCTGATTCAACAAGGGAGGAAAAAGAAGAAGGCATGACACTTTACCATGGGCCGCAAAGGCCTAGAGGATAAGGCACCTATTCCAGAGACAAATTTCCTAGCACTTATCAAGAAAAAGGGAGGGAATGTAGGGGATTCTCAAAGGTTCAAAAGGTTCGGACGAGATATAGAGAATGTGAGGAAAACAAAATTAATAAACGTGAGAAAAGGTATCTTTAAAATAGAAGGGAACATTACCAACCGTGAATTTGTAGACTAAGATTTAGGAAAACCCCCAAAATTATATGAGCCAAAAATAAGTGTTACATAGGAAGATCTGTTTGAAAAGTAGGGTTTTCAGTGCACGTCTGAATGAGAGAAGATTGGGGATCATTTTCAGTGCCAGATGTAGGTGGTTCCAAAATCTGGCCCCTTGAAGCCGAAAGAGGATCTACCCTCCACGTCTAATCCTATTAACTGCTGCGGGATGTTAAAATTTTGCAGAGTTACTAGACCTCAATGTCCTCAACGGGGCAATGACCTGGTGAATTTACTTCGTCAGGACGAGGGCCCCCACACCAGGAATACCCTATGCATGAAGCATCCAATCTTGAACATCCCCGTTGTTTGGACAGGGAGCCATACGTGCAGAACAACCCCCCCCCTCTCTTGTTTCTTTCTGCTTTTATTGAGAAAACCGCTGCTAGGTATGGCAGATATGTATAGGAACAGTGAAGTAAAGGATCCAGCAGACTGTGACTTGATGCTCATTGGAATTTTATTGCAAGATAACAAAATGTCCCATGTTCTAGGACGCGTTGCGGCTAAGGTAGCTTTCTCAAATGTTGAGAAAGGCTACCTTAGCCAGAACGCGTCCTAGAACATGGACATTTTGTTATCTTGCAATAATTCCAATGAGCATCAAGTCACGTCTGCTGGGATCCTGTAACGGTCGCGTACACACACACACAAGAGGGGGGAGGGAAGTGACCACTGCGCTCCACCCTTACCCCTGGCCCTGCCTACTTGCCTCGCGCGAGTTCTAATGACAGGGGACAACTGGACGGCAATCCCTAACTTGGAATAAGTGCAGGGATGACAGATAGACAAACACAGGACGTGAACGGACCGAGTCAATACCGGGAAAGCTGCAAAGTACAAATGGAGCAAGCAGAGAATTGTCAGGAGAAGCCGGGGTCATAAATACCAGGAGGCAGAGAAGTACAAGAGGAGTCTAAAGAGTAGTCAGGTGGGAGCCGAGGTTACAATACCAGGACGGATGCGCAGTACAGGAGGAGCAGGCAAAAGGATGGTCAGGGAACAGGATCAGGTAAGTATTCAGCAGCTCCAAACAAATAGCCAGGAACCTAGAAATTAACAGCGGGCGGGCTGCCTGTATTAACAGCGGGCGGGCTGCCTGTATTTATAATGGGGAGTGAGGGTCATGTGACGTGGCCAGCGTCACATGACCGACAGACCAACCAGTCGAGGCACCGAGTGATCAGCTCGGCGCTCAAGGCAGACTAGGAGCAGGGAGCCACCCAGCTAGTAAAGCCGCCCTGGGAATGAGGTCAAACACAGAACCTCATTCCAAAAGCTAAGCAACAGGTCTGCGGGCAATGGGGGACCGAGTGCACCTTCGGAACCCCGTGACAGTACCCCCCCTTTTTTACGAGGGGCCACCGGACCCAAGACTTCAGGCGATGCTTTTCAGGGTGTTTACTAAATGAAATTTACGAACAAGTCTAGGAGCATGAACCTCCCTGGCAGGTACCCAAGATCTCTCTTCAGGTCCATACCCCTTCCAGGTGAATCTAGGTACTGCAAGGAATTACGCACCTTCCTGACATCACTATTTTAGACACCACATACTCGACAGCATCATTAACAAGAACCGGCGGAGGCGAGCTTTTGATGGTACTACCGGTTCAAAATATTTTTTAAGCAGAGATTTATGGAACACATTATGAATGTGGAATGACTCAGGCAGCTCCAACCTAAAAGATACCGGGTTAATCACTTCCGTGATCTTATATGGTCCAATAAAACGAGGAGCAAATTTTTAGAAGTTACCTTGGAGAGATAGATTCTTGGAGGACAACCATACTTTATCCCCAACCTGAAAGTTTACCCCCCTTGAACGTCTCCTATCGGCCTTGAGTTTTTGAGAACATTGAGCCTTTTTTAGGTTCTATTGAACCCGGGCCCAAACTGTGCACAGTTCGGAGGAGAGTTTATCCGCTTCAGGGTTAGAGGAGGAGACGGACGACCCAGAATGAAAACGGGGATGAAAACCATGGTTACAAAAGAAAGGGGAGACCCCAGCAGAAGAATTGACATGGTTATTCAAAGCAAATTCAGCCAACGGAAGGAATTTGACCCATAATTGCTGGTCATCAGCAACATACAACCTCAAGAAATGTTCCACAGACTGATTAAGGCATTCAGTCTGCCCATTACTCTCAGGATGGTAGATTTTACATCTTTGACAGAAGGCCCTCCAGAATTTGGACACAAACTGCACACCCCTGTCAGAAACAATATTTTCCGGGATGCCATGTAAACGAACAATCTCTCTCACAAAAATAGACGCCAGGGTTTTAGCATTCGGAAGTTTAGACAGGGGAATGAAAATGAACCATCTTGCTAAACCTATCGACCACTACCCAAACCACAGTCTTACCCTCCGCCAGCGTAGGTCAGTTATAAAGTCCATCGAGATATGGGACCAGGGTCTACTGGGAATGGGTAGGGGTCGTAGGTTACCAGCAGGGCGAGTCCTAGGTGTCTTGGACCTGGCACAAACCTCACAGGCTGACACGTAGGACTTGACATCCCTAGTTAGAGTGGGCCACCAATAAGATCTAGAAACCAGATCCTTAGTGCCCTCAACACCCGGATGTCCACAAAAGGCAGAATCGTGACACTCACCCAACAGCTGGAGACGAAATTGTACGGGAACAAACAACTTATCTGTTGGGGTGGATACCGGTGCCAGATGTTGTTCAGACCTGATGCGAGCCGAGATATCCTGGGTAAGAGCTGCTAAGAAGATGTTTGCTGGTAGGATGGATTCAGGTGGTACCTCAGTAGGTTGAAAAGCCTGGAAGCTCCGAGATAATGCGTCCGCCTTCACATTTTTACTTCCCGGCCTGAACGTGATGGAAAAATCAAAACGAGTAAAAAACAGAGCCCATCTGGCTTGACGGGGATTCAACCTCTTAGCAGACTCGAGAAACATAAGGTTTTTATGGTCAGTGACAACAGTTACACAATGTCTTGCCCCCTCCAGGAAATGCCTCCACTCCTCAAATGCCCATTTAATGGCCAGCAGCTCCCTATTCCCTATGTCGTAGTTTCTCTCCGTGGGAGAGAATTTCCTGGAGAAGAAGGCACATGGTCTCAGATTAGTGAGGCTAGCAGGACCTTGTGAAAGGACTGCTCCTACGCCGTCCTCGGACGCATCCACCTCCACAATAAAAGGTTTCTCCTGATCAGGCTGGATCAGAATGGGAGCGCTACTGAATGCCTTTTTTAATTTTTCAAATGAAGAAATGGCCTCAGGAAACCAATTCTCCAAATCCACCCCTTTCTTAGGCTACTTTCACACTTGCGTTCGGAGCGGATCCGTCTGATGTTTCATCAGACGGATCCGCTCCGATAATGCAGACGTTCGCATCCGTTCAGAACGGATGCGTCTGCATTAAAACTTAGAAAATTTTCTAAGTGTGAAAGTTGTCTGAGCGGATCCGTTCAGACTTTACATTGAAAGTCAATGGGGAACGGATCCGCTTGAAGATTGAGCCATATAGTGTCATCTTCAAGCGGATCCGTCCCCATTGACTTACATTGTAAGTGTGGACGGATCCGCTCGCCTCCGCACGGCCAGGCGGACACCCGAACGCTGCAAGCAGCGTTCAGGTGTCCGCTCACTGAGCGGAGCGGAGGCTGAACGCTGGCAGGCGGATGCATTCTCAGTGGATCCGCCTCCACTGAGAATGCATTGGGGCCAGACGGATGCGTTCGGGGCCGCTCGTGAGCCCCTTCAAACGGTGCGCACGAGCGGACACCCGAACGCTAGTGTGAAAGTAGCCTTAGTAAGGTCGGTCAACGGTTTAGCAATTACGGAAAAAATCATAATAAATTTACGATAGTAATTGGCGAAACCTAAGAACCGTTGTAAGGCCTTTAAGGATGAAGGTCTTACCCATTCCTTAATTGCTAGTACCTTACCAGGATCCATCTTGAAGGCGTGAGGAGTCAGAACATGCCCTAGAAACAGAATCTCCTGTACACCAAAGACACATTTTCTCTTGTTTAGCGGATAGCTGATTCTCCCCAACACCTCTAATACTTGTTTAACATGAGACACATGGGATTCGAAGTCAGGAGAGAATATCAAAATGTCGTCAAGATAGACAATAACAAATTTACCTAAGTACTCCCTAAGAATGTCATTCATGAAGTTTTGGAACACAGCTGGGGCATTGCTGAGTCCAAAAGGCATCACTTGATATTCAAAGTGTCCTACCGGAGTATTGAACGCCGTCTTCTATTCGTCTCCCTCCTTGATTCGGATTAGATTGTATGCCCCTTTCAGGTCAATTTTGGAAAACCAGGTTGCCCCCAGAACCTGGTTAAATAAATCCGGAATCAATGGGAGGGAGTATCTATTCTGGACAGTGATTTTATTTAATCTCCGGTAATCGATACATGGCCTAAGACCACCATCTTTTTTCTTAACGAAGAAAAACCCCGCCCCCATAGGAGAGACAGAAGGTCTAATATGCCCTTTACCAAGGCTCTCCTTAATATAATCTTCCATGGCCTTGCGTTCGGGCATAGAAAGATTATAAATTCGTCCTTTAGGAAACTTGGCCCCCTCTACTAGCTCTATGGTACAATCATAAGGTCTATGGGGGGGTAGAACCTCCGGGGTTGGTGATGAGAATACATCAGAATATTCTCTAACAACAGAGGGTAAAGTATCAGACTTTACTGAGACCCCAGCCTGTACCACGGACAAGCACGAGTCACACTTAGACCCCCATCTCACCAACTCCCCATTGGACCAATCTATAGTGGGGTTATGTAGTCGGAGCCAAGGCAACCCTAGTACCACCTCAGCAGGTAGGTTCTCCAGGACTAGAAGCGAACATCTCTCTGAGTGGCACACACCCACGGTTAGAGAAATCTCTGAGGTACATAAGCTCACCGTACCACCAATAAGAGGAGTAGCATCAATAGCCATGACATGGATAGGAGTTGGTAAGGCAAACAATAGGAATACCCAATCTTACAGCATACTCAGAGTCAATAAAGCTAGCCGCTGAGCCAGAATCAATAAAGGCCTTACCCGGCCATTTATCTACTCCCAGAGAAATCGTAATGGGTACCGAAAGCTTACATTTAGAAAATTCAGGGTGTACCTGGTCTTTAGGTTGCCTTGTCTTAGGAGACTTGACAGAGAGGACCTTCTTAGGACACTGGTTGATCCAATGGTCAGGATCTCCACAGTAAAAGCATTCTCCACGTCTGCGGCGAAGATTCCCTCGGGTCATGCCAACCTGCATGGGTTCCTCGGTGGAGACCTCAGCATTGTCTCTGGGATAGGCCTTTGGCTGGACCACCATCTGGGAAGAGAACTGTTGTTCCTGTCGTCTCTCTCTAACCCGTCGGTCAAGTCGGACAACAAGGGTCATCATCTCCTCTAAGGTCTCTGGAAGTTGATAACTGACCAGAAGATCCTTTAATTTATCAGACAGACCTGACCTGAACTGACTCTTCAGGGCTGGTTCGTTCCATCCTGAGGGGACACACCACCTTCTGAATTGGGTGCAATAATCCTCCGCTGGTAAATTGCCCTGAACCAGTGCCTTTAGAGCCGTCTTGGCTACTAGAGCCCTGTCTGGTTCATCATAGAGGGTACCCAAGGCCTGAAAGAACCCCTCCACAGAATATAAACAACTGGTGCCAGCAGGTAAAGAGAACGCCCAGTCCTGGGGATCACCCTGTAATCGGGAAATGATAATGCCCACGCGTTGACTCTCGGGGCCAGAGGACACGGGGCGCAAACGGAAGTAAAGTTGCAACTCTCCTTAAAAGAGAGAAACTTCCTCCGGTCTCCAGAAAAGGGTTCTGGGAGCTTAATCTGGGGCTCAAAATGCGGACTGGAGGCCTGAGGAGTGGAAGAACCTTGCCCTAACTCAAAAGAACTGAGTTTTTCCCCTAACTCCTGCACCCTCTGCGTCAGATTAGAGACATGGTCAGTCAGGGTCACCAGAGGATTCATAATACAGTGGTTATTGGGCCTGTTAATCTGTAACGGTCACGTACACACACACACAGGGGGGAGGGAAGTGACCACTGCGCTCCACCCTTACCCCTGGCCCTGCCTACTTGCCTCGCGAGTCCTAATGACAGGGGACAACTGGACGGCAATCCCTAACTTGGAATAAGTGCAGGGATGACAGACAGACAAACAACAGGACGTGAACGGACCGAGTCAATACCAGGAAAGCTGCAAAGTACAAATGGAGCAAGCAGAGAATTGTCAGGAGAAGCCGGGGTCATAAATACCAGGAGAGCAGAGAAGTACAAGAGGAGTCCTAAGAGAGTAGTCAGGTGGGAGCCAAGGTCACAATACCAGGACGGATGCGCAGTACAGGAGGAGCAGGCAAAAGGATGGTCAGGGAACAGGATCAGGTAAGTATTCAGCAGTCCAACAAATAGCCAGGAACCTAGAAATTAACAGGCAACCTGTAGCCAGCAGGCTGCCTGTATTTATAGTGGGGAGTGAGGGTCATGTGACGTGGCCAGCGTCACATGACTGACAGACCAACCAGTCGAGCACCGAGTGATCAGCTCGGCGCTCAAGGCAGACTAGGAGCAGGGAGCCACCCAGCTAGTAAAGCCGCCCTGGGAATGAGGTCAAACACAGAACCTCATTCCAAAAGCTAAGCAACAGGTCTGCGGGCAATGGGGGACCGAGTGCACCTTCGGAACCCCGTGACAGTTCCTTTACTTCATTGCATGTGGAAACCGGTCCTGGTCCCGCGCGGCGTGCATCAGAGCGAGTGCTGACCGATTTATCTTGATGTATAGGAACAGGACCAAAGCTGATCTGCTGGTCCTCTGTGCAGAGATACGGCTGGACACAACGATCCAGACCAAAGTGGAGCTGATACAAGCATTGATGGCATTTGACACCTAGTCCAATCGTTCTGTGGAACTGGAGCAGGGACCTTCAGCCTCTGAGGAACAGACAGAAGATCCTATTCAGGAACTGGCTGGGCAGGACAGTACCAGTGATCAAAGCAGTATGGAATCTTCTCTTCCTCTAATTCTCCAGCAGATTGGTGCCTGTGATCCTAATCTGAGGGCTCAGCTGTGGTTGCAAGAGCGCCAAGCAGAGCGAGAAGCTTCAGAATGCGGAGCGGAACGAGAGTTCGCAGAACGCCAGGCAGAGCGGGAGTACCAACTAAGGTTGACACAAATGCAGCTACAAAGTGCTTCATCGTCACCTGAGGGTGAGTCCATGGACCCTGTATCCCTTTAACTTCGTCTAGATCGCTTCCCTGTCATGGAGAAAGACAGTGATCTGGATGTTTTCCTCAAAAGTTTTAAAAAGGTCTGCAGGCAATTCCAGCTGCCCCCTGCAGAATGGGCTAAGTATTTGACTCCAGGACTAAGAGGCAAAGCACTAGAGGTGTTTTTAGCATTGCCCACGACTATGGATCAATATTATGAGGCTATTAAAAAGGCCTTAATCAAACGGTTTAACCTCACCCCAGAGGTATACCGAAAACAGTTTAGGAGTTTGCAGCGCACAGGTACTGACAGCTACTCAGGCCTGGCTGTTGGACTAAGGAACCATTTCAGGCAGTGGACCGAGGGATGGGGTGTTACCACTTTGGAAGACCTGGAGGATCTGATTCTTCTGGACCAGTTCCTCCACACCTGTTCTATGGAAGTGAGACAATTTATTCTGGAACGAGAGCCCAGGACCCTGGATAAAGCTGCCCAGTTTGCAGATGTATATGCTGCCAGTCGAGTGCCAGAGGCACAGAAGCCCGCTGTGCCAGGTTGGAAGGGGGAAAACCCCCTGTTAACACCTTTACCTCTACTCGCAGATCTCCAGGAGTTACCCTTGCCCAAGTCCCCAGGCCTGCTGTGGATAACCGCAGGTGTTTTGTGTGCAACCAAGTTGGGCATATCAGCACTGCTTGCACAGAAACCACCCCTTTGCCCAAACCATCTATTTCATCCCAGCAGTTTTGTTTGTGGGTGGGAAACAGACAGCATTTTGTGACAATTTACAAGCGGTCACCGTTGGCAACACAGTCACCATGGGACTGAGGGACACTGGTGCCGAGATGACCCTCATGCACCCAGAGCTTGTCAACTCAGAGTAACTCATCCCCGGAAGAACTCTAACTGTTGCTGGAGTTGGAGGTCTAACCCCTGCTTTACCCAAGGCCCGAGTTTACCTGGATTGGGGGGCGGGAAGAGGAATGATGGAAGTGGGAGTGACAGATGATTCCCACTAATGTGTCACTAGGAACTGATCTGGGACGTTTAGTCTCCCGGTATATTTCCTCAGACATTGAGGAGGATGCCGGCGAGCGTGCAGCCCCATGTGAGTTGGCACCAGTCGCATATGGGGATATTGAGACCGTGCCTACTATGAAATGTGATAATTCTGTGTTTACCAATGTGTTAGAATTGCATAATGATAATGTGCCTAGTGATAACCTGAACATAGTAACCAATGCATTAGGTGAAGTTTGCATAACTAACAATAATGTAGAAGGTGATATGTGTTCATCAAAAGATAATGGCTTGTGTAGCAGTTTAGTGGCAGGAAATGTCATAAAGATGCATGAAGTTCCTGTCACATCCACATCCACCCTCCTGCACCGAGAGGGGGAGAAGGATGTGTCCATTTCTTCTGTAACCCGCAGTCAGAGTGCCCAGGAGGCCAACTCAGGTCTGGGTTCTGGGCCCCCTACTGTCTGGGCTATAGAAGAAACGGAGCGAGCTGGCAGTCCACAGCCAGGGGCTGGGATTAGTCAGAATGTGTTATTATCCACCAGCACAGACGCAGACCGTCGCTTGTTTCAGACTGCCCTACACACTGATGACAGTCTGCAGAATCTGCGGGAGATGGCTGGTCGGACCCCTGAGGGGGAAGACAAAGAAATCATAACCTGGGACCAAGGGAGGCTGTATAGGCAAAGTATTCCCACTGGCCCCCAGCAGCATATCTTTAAAGAGGCGACTAGTGGTACCTCGGCAGTACCGGGAGCAACTCCTACGGATTGCCCACGAGATACCCCTAGCTGGTTACCTAGGGATAAGTAAAACGAAAAGCAGCTTGAAACAAAACTTTTACTGGCCTGGTTTGGGGAATGATGTGGCAGATTACTGCCGTTCTTGTATTGTGTGCCAAAGGATGGGGAAGGCAGGACCTGTGCATCGTGCCCCCCTCATCCCTTTGCCCATCATTGAGGAGCCTTTCCAGAGGATTGCTGTGGATATTTGGGGCCCTTGGCTGTACCCAGCAGCTCGGGAAAACGCTTCATCTTGACGGTCGTGGATTATGCCCCACGTTACCCAGAGGCCGTCGCATTATCGTCCGTCAGGGCAGACAAAGTGGCAGATGCACTTCTCACCATCTTTTCCCATGTAGGATTCCCCAGAGAGATGCTCATGGATCAGGGGACCCAGTTTATGTCCAATCTTATGCAGAGCCTAGTATCCAGTCCGTATCACCCGCAGACAAATGGTTTCTGCAAGCGATTTAACGGGACCCTCAAGCAGATGCTCACAATGCTTGTGGATACCCATGGGTGAGACTGGGAGTGTTATCTACCACACCTGCTATTGGCCTACAGAGAGGTACCTCAGGCCTCTACGAGTTTCTCACCCTTTGAGCTCCTGTATGGGAGGAGGGTACGGAGGCCCCTAGATCTCCTGAAGGAATCATGGGAGGGAGAATTGGTTTCACCTGAAGTCTCTGTAATCGACTATGTCCTAAAATTCAGGGAAAGAATGCAGGAACTGACCGGTATTGTACATGAGAACATGGTTCAGGCACAGGCGAATCAAAAGAGGTGGTAGGATAGAAATGCCAGGGAGAGGGTGTACGAGGTGGGTCAGAAGGTATGGGTACTGGTCCCTATGACCCAGAACAAACTCCAGGTGGCATGGGAAGGCGTGTATCCCATTCATCAACGCTTAAATGACATTGATTATGTAGTCACGATCGATCATGTTTGCAAGAAGCCCCCAGCAGATTAGATCCGCCTTCATCAGTCCTTTTGGGCTCTATGAGTTCAAGGTAATGCCCTTTGGCATGAAGAATGCCCCTGCCACATTCCAGCGCTTGGTGAACCAGCTGTTGGACAAGTTTGAAGGGTTTGCCGTTGCTTACCTGGATGACATCGCTGTGTTCAGTCAGGGCTGGGAGGATCACTTGACCCACCTGTCACAGGTGCTCAAGCGAATCCAGGATGCAGGACTGACCATCAAGCCTGGAAAGTGCCAGATAGGCATATCTGAGGTGCAGTACCTTGGGCACCAGGTAGGTGGAGGGACACTTAAGCCAGAGCCAGGGAAAGTAGATGCCATCTCCAATTGGCCTACCCCTAAGACTAAGAAGCAGGTTATGTCCTTCTTAGGAAATATAGGGGACTATAGGAAATTTGTCCCCAACTATAGCACCCTAGCAAAACCCTTGACAGACCTTACAAAGAAGAAGCTACCGCAAATAGTTAACTGGACTGCAGACTGCGAGAGGTCTCTGTCAGCGTTGAAATCTGCGCTTGCTAGCTCTCCAGTCTTGCAAAGCCCAGATTTTACCCGCAAGTTTGTGGTTCAGACTGATGCTAGTGCATATGGCCTAGGCGCAGTGTTCAGCCAAGTGAATCCTGAAGGGGATGAGCACCCCATAATGTATTTGAGCAGGAAACTCCTAGCAAGGGAAGTAGCCTATGCCACTATAGAGAAAGAATGTCTAGCCATTGTATGGGCTTTACATAAAGTGGAGCCATACCTTTATGGGCGAAAGTTTACCGTGGTGACAGATCACAACCCCCTCAGTTGGTTACATCTGGTGGCAGGTGACAACGGAAAGCTGCTGAGATGAAGTCTGGCACTGCAACACTATGACTTTACTTATCCAGCACAAAAAAAGCAGTGAGCATGGTAACGCAGATGGGTTATCGCGTCAGGGAGAGGTGGCTGAGCATGGCTTGTGATATTGATTGCTAAATCAATGATCCCATGCCATGTCTTGAAGGGGGAGGTGTAACGAAATCTGAGGTGAATAGACAGATAGATAGACAGATAGATAGATCTCATATTCTCCTAAACTTACATTATCAATAGCTAATTGTATAGCAGTGGCTAATTGATCTATTAAGCAAATGCACATGGTGCCTCTAGATACCAGCCTGTCTGAAGACTAGGTGAGAAACTCCACATTATCAGAGGAAGCCCCCATTTAGCACAGGACTGCTAATTGCAAACCATTTGGGCATTCTAATGAAGACCTGGGAGGGGGATACTTAAAATGCACAGCCACCCTATACATGTTGGCTGCTAGACCAGTGGGTGGTCTAACCCATTCAGTAGATGAATGAAATAATATCAGAAGCCATAACTCCGACCTCATGGCACCCACCGCCTCAGAACCCTAATAATTGTGTTCAGCCTGACATGGGCTTCGGGCAGAGTCTATGCGCGCCATACTGGACAGAAGGCATTACCCGGTATTCAGGATCTGGCCTTCTGGAAATCATAACTCAATCATATTTGGTGTCTGTATGACCAAGACAAAGCGACTCAGATTATGGAATCATACCTGTACCCGCAGTCCCTGTCATACAGCGAGGAATCGCTGTGATTCATATTGCCACCTCAGTCAGTCTTCTGGGAAGGTGGGGCAGAAACCTGATTAATATCAGACGTCCCAGAAGGCTGGACCGAAAGGAGGGAGGTTCCCTCACAGCCCACCCCTCGGCTGAGGGGGGATAAAAATGGGTGTTTGGGAACAGGCAATTGTCAACCATTTTGGGGATCCACATCGTTTGGAGTGACTGCCCATATCTTCAGCTGTTCCCACAGCCGGAATATAACTGCTGCATCTCAGTAAGCCAATATTCTGTATTTTATCCCGTTTATTTTATCTGTTCACTGCATTGTTATTGTATGTATATTTAGTTTTTATCTTTTATCTGACACTTTCTTTTTGTATTGCACTGCACTATTATATATTAAATTTAAACATTAATAAGTCCCTTCCTTGTGGTCTTATAGGACTTGCTCTTTCAGAGGGAATAACGTTACCAGTAGTGTTTCAGAGGATTTTAGGTCCCATATAGCTAACCTGTGTTACTGTGTTAAATTTGGGTTGAGAGAATATCTGAGTATAGGCCCCTATCAGATTCAAAATCATGTTAAATAGGAGTCAGCATACACCTGCCATCATTTAAAGTGCCTCTGATTAACCCCAATTAAAGTTAAGCTGCTCTAATTGGTCTTTCCTGAAATTTTCTTAGTCGCATCCCACAGCAAAAGCCGTGGTCCACAGAGAGCTTCCAAAGCATCAGAGGGATCTTATTGTTAAAAGGTATCAGTCAGGAGAAGGGTACAAAAGAATTTCCAAGGCATTAGATATATCATGGAACACAGTGAAGAAAGTCATCATCAAGTGGAGAAAATATGGCACAACAGTGACATTACCAAGAACTGGACGTCCCTCCAAAATTAATGAAAAGACTAGAAGAAAACTGGTCTGGGAGGCTACCAAGAGGCCTACAGCAACATTAAAGGAGCTGCAGGAATATCTGGCAAGTACTGGCTTTGTGGTACATGTGACAACAATCTCCCGTATTCTTCATATGTCTTGGCTATGGGGTAGAGTGGCAAGACGAAAACCTTTTCTTACGAAGAAAAACATCCAAGCCAGGCTACATTTTGCAAAAACACATCTGAAGTCTCCCAAAAGCATGTGTTGTCTGATGAAACCAAGGTTGAACTTTTTGGCCATAATTCCAAAAGATATGTTTGGCGCAAAAACAACACTGCACATCACCAAAAAACACCATCCCACAGTAAAGCATGGTGGTGGCAGCATCATTTCTTCAGCTGGAACTGGGGCCTTAGTTAAGCTAGAGGGAAATATGAACAGTTCCAAATACCAGTCAATATTGGCACAAAAACTTCAGGCTTCTGCTAGAAAGCTGAACATGAAGAGGAACTTAATCTTTCAGCATGACAACGACCTAAAGCATACATCCAAATCAACAAAGGAATGGCTTCACCAGAAGAAGATTAAAGTTTTGGAATGGCCCAGCCAGAGCCCAGACCTGAATCTGATTGAAAATCTGTGGGGTGATCTGAAGAGGGCTGTGCACAGGAGATGCCCTCACAATCTGACAGATTTGGAGTGTTTTTGCAAACAAGAGTGGGCAAATCTTGCCAAGTCAAAATGTACCATGCTGATACACTCATACCCAAAAAGATTGAGTGTTGTAATAAAATCAAAAGGTGCTTCAACAAAGTATTAATTTAAAGGTGTGCACACTTATGCCACATATTATTTTATTTTTATATTTTTTCTTCCCTCTACCTAAAAGATTTCAGTTTGTTTTTCAATTGAGTTGTACAGTTTATAGGTCACATTAAAGGTAGAAAAAGTTCTGAAATGATTTATCTTTGTCTCATTTTTTTTACATCACAGAAACCTGGCATTTTGACAGGGGTGTGTAGACTTTTTATATCCACTGTATATTGTGGGGATTTGCTCTGGTAGACAGGCTTGCGGACGCAGTATAGAGGCAAGGACAACGTCTTTAACGTAAACAGTTCGGTGTTTATTCACACATAAGGATAAGCAAAACAAAAAGTCAGTTTCAAGGAAAACAGTCACCTTGAGACTGGTGTTTGTTCACACTATACAGCAATGGAGAAGTCCTTGGACATAGCAGAAACCACCTGCTCTCACGTCAACAAGGTAGCAGGCCTTTACCCAGGCTCAAACTCCCAGGTCCCAACACAGAGACTGACAGAGCTTCACTGTCAGGGAGGAGTAAATTCCTACCACCTGACAGTGCTGTCTGTGTTTAATAGCCCAAACCAAGACCCGGCCTGGAAGGTGTGGAGCAGCCACCCACCCTGCACTTTGGCTGCTCCCAGTAAGAGCCGGTCCGGATCGGCTTTAGAGCCATAATAAATAGCAAAACCATGTCAGCCAGCACTAGCTGCCGTTGACACATGAAATTACTGGCTGGAGGTCTAATGGGGGTCTTATATGGGGGTCTGGAAGTCTAATGGGGGTCTTATCTGAGGTCTGATATTGGATTGGGGTCTTACATGGAGGTCTAATGGGGGTCTGATCTGAGGTTTTAAACTGGGGTCTTATATGGGGTATGACATAGAGGTCTAAAGGGGTTTGGTCTAAGATGGGGGGGATCTCATTTAGGGTTTTATAAGGGGGTCTGATCTGAAAGGAAGGGGGGATTTTTTTGTACTAGCGCACAATATAAAGGGGTGTTTTTTTATTTACTGATGCACATCTGTGTGGTACCAGTATTTTCAGGGGGACTTTTTCTGCAGGAAAGTATTGGGGAGCACAATGGACACAGTATTGGGGGTGGCAGGATAGGGTGTTGAGAAGATGGGAGGATGATGGAAAAGTAGGAAAGTAAGATGTCTGTTTGTTAAACTCTGCAGAGGCGAGGCACGGCTGAAAGAAGTCACCATGGTGGTCTGGTCTAACAGGAGAAGAGGAGGAAAGAGAATATCTACATCAGAGAATAGAAGTCACTGGATGTAAGAGGTATGTGGCACTGTATGACCCTGTATGTTCTGTAATGCTGCATGTAATGTTTTCCATGTACAGTATGTCTTTAAAGGTGTTTTCCCTTCTTTTTTTTTTTTTTATGAGCGCTGCCTTCTCTTCAAATGCCTTCTCATCACAGCAAATGCCATAGCGAGCAGGTGAACAGAACAGAGAAAGCAGCTCTCATGTGAGTGCTGCCCTCTCTTCAAACAGCTGGGGGCACAGGGGGCATTACTACTATGGAGGGGCACAGAGGGCATTACTAATGTGAAGGGGGCACAATGGGCATTTCAACTATGGAGGGGGCACAGAGCAAGAGGGCATTACTACAATGAAGGGGGCACATTGGGCATTATTACTGTGAAGGGGCACAGTGGGCATTATTACTGTGAAGGGGGCACAATGGGGATTTCTACTATGGAGGGGGCACAGGGGTAATTACTAGCACAGTGGGCATTACTACTATTAAGGGGGCACAATGGGCATTATTACTGTGAAGGGGCAAAATGGGCATTATTACTATGAAGGGGCACAGTGGGCATTATTACTATGAAGGGGCACAGTGGGCATTATTACTATACAGGGGGCACAATGGGGATTATTACTATGAAGGGGGCACAGAGAGGGCATAACTACTGTGAGGGGGCACACATCTGTACAAAACTACTGTGAAGGTTGTACTATGAGGGCAATACTACTGTGAGGGGGTACAATTTTTTAAAAGTATTTGGGGGGTGCCAGAAAAAGGACCCGCCCGAGTGCCAAACAACCTAGGCACGCCACTGGCTCTGTCATGAGCTGTTGGAATGCAATGGGCCCATATACTGTGCTCGCCTAGGGCATCTCTGCTGACATATGAATTAAAATAAGCATTGTTATCAATATCTCTATAAAATATGTACTATGGATACACAGTAAATGTAGAATATTCTGCCTAGAATATTTTCTCTCCATTTATCATATATTATCACATACGCAGGTTCAGGTATTTCTGCCATACTCAAAGGCTCTTTCATCACCAGTCACATGGTCAAGCAGGAAAAAGACCAGACAAGTTAAACACCTCATTATTTTACAACTAGTAATATTCAATGAGATTAGAAATAAATCTCTTGCCAAGATGTATCACAAGATAAGACAAGTATTTCAAGAATGAAGCACAGAAAAAAAAAGAAGTTAAGTTGTCAGTTCTTCTAAAAATCATGCATAATAAATGTAAAAAAATAGTCACGATTCTTTTCAATCTGATGGTTTTGAAATTGCAATAATAGTTTGGTAATCCAGCAAGCTCAAGACATCTGAGGTGCTGGATTATAACTTTAATGGATTATTAAAGGTATCTCCAGGGCATCTCCAGCCAATTTGCACCCCGTCTTCTGAAACTAGTTTTCCTACCATACTACCTATTGGGTATAAGGGCCCAGCATCTGTTTGCCTCAAATCTTTCCCATGCAAGAAGGATAAAGCAAACCCCCCAGTCAATAAGACCCTCTCTTGTTTGCTAATGTGTATGGTACTTGAGGGGCTTATTACAATATATGGGGAAGACAAATAGAGCTCACTCTTTCAGGGGCCTAATACGGCATCATAGGCTAGCAAAATTATGATTCATATGCTGGACCTCCACATCCGATCCTACAGTGGACAAAACACTATTTCCCCTATGTTCAGGCAGTAAATATCTTGACTTATTAGGCCTGTTTAAAACTATAGAGGGATAATTATTTCCAGATGAGTAAATCAGGGAAGTACATGGAGAAGGTAAAGCCCCAGGGTAAAAATGGGCTTTTCAGTGGTTTAGTTCATACAACCAAACTACTCTCACAGAACAGGAGAGCCCAGTATCTCTTCGTCTTCTCCATTACATTGAAGGTACAGTATTACCTTCAACTCAGTTGTTCTCACCATTTTTGTTAACAGTATGGTGTTTGTGGAAAGGAGAAGCATCTACAAAGGAGAAGGTAAGGGGCTCAACCTGAGCTGAGGACCAACTCTCCAACCACACTAAAGCAGCTTAAGTGGCTTCCAATGTGGTAGATACACCTTCAGTTTGGACTGCAGTGGCAGTGTTTTGGGTTACCTACTGTAAATGCAGACCATTATTCTAATCCCTGAAACCCCCGTTGACATCATATTTACCATATTTTTTTCCAAAAGTGAGGGAAAAGTGGCAGGGCATCTTATAGTCCGAATGCTAATGGCTATGTCCATAATTGAAGAGGTCATCAGCATGTGGGAGGCACGGGGAGTCGTGAGGGTAGTGCTGCACAGTACTTACCCTCCTTGGTCTGATCTGAGGCTGATGGGGTGTGATCTAAGGCTGATGGGATCTGATATGAGGCTGATGGGGACTGATCTGAGGCTGATGGGGTCTGATATGAGGTCTGATGGGGTCTGATCTAAGGCTGATGGGTTTTTGTTCTAAAGCTAATGGGGGTCCAACCTGAGACTGATGGGGGGTCAGATCTGAGACTGATGGGGGGCTGATGGAAGTTGAGGGGTCTGATCTGAGGCTGATGGAGCTTGGGAGTCTGATTATGGGGTCTGATCTGAGATCTGATGAAGAATGGGTGTCTGATTTGGGAGTCTGATCTGAGAGCTGATGAAAAATATGTTTTTCCTATTTTACTCCTACAAATCCTAGGTGCATTTTATAGTCCCAAAAAAGGGTAAATCAGGTTTTTATTATAAACATTTTTTTTTTACATTTTTGTTTTTTGTTACTCTTGATCCACTGATGTTGGCTATGTTTGAAAATGTCATCTCAGTCAAATGAAAGACCTTTCATTAAGGGAAATATGGTTTGTGGACAAAAGATCACTCTGTGAAAGAACTTTCCTAGAAAGATCATATATCCATCACCTGGTGTAATTGGAAATGTGCATGGCATGGCAGCAAATGATTATTCACCATCAACCTACTTCTATATACTGTGTATGGCCACCTGTACACAACACTGTACAATCAAATAAGGTTCTGTGTGCTGCTCCCCTGTTACTCCCTGGAGAACGGGGGTATTCTCCATCACTTCCTGAAAACTGTAAGACATTTCTCTATCATTGCAGCAGCCATAAAAGCACATATACCTGCAGAGCTGTCTATACTAACAGTACAGGCAAGTATTTTGTGCCTCCAATATGACCACCCTCAAGGACATTTTATAAAATTTAAAACAATAGCTACAGTATAGATACAGTATAAAAAAATAATTTACCTTCTACAGAACACATGTAATGAATGAGATTACAAATTACATATACTAGACATTCCCTTTGACATGTTCTCCTGCTATATGCTTATCATTGCCATTAATATTTTGCTATAATGTATAGATATAAGGTTGATTTTCCTTTAACTGGGCAAATGTTAGGGTGTGGGCTAATTACTAGCTTGGCATTTGGCGTGTACTGATTGTAAGGCTATAAGTCTTGGAACGCATTCATGTTTATACTGCAATCTGTTTTGCATACACTAAATGGCTTATTTAGTCAGAGCCATTTCATTTGTAAAAATAGACCTAAAATACCATTTCAGTCTTAATGTATCTGATTTCCTACCAAAGTCCAGAGCGGTTTGTCAAATCCTAACTCCTAATATTTTCCAGATCTTTTCCTGCCAGGCTTGTGGTATCAGTCTAATTTGGATGGAGAGAGAGTCGCAGTGTGTGTATTTTTTTTACATTCTTCGCCAGTCCGTTTTTCTTCTTTTATTATTTTTAGGCCATGCTGTAAATGATGGACATTCTTGTTCTTCAAACACGGGACAATCGCCACGTCAGCATTAATACTCCCATTTGTCACTTAGGTGGGTTATTTGACAGCTGCTTTAAGCTGCTGTCATTCATCATACCATATAGAAGGTCCATCATGATTGAGGAAGCAAGAAGTGAATTCAACCACATCAATATCACTCTAAATTGAAGCACTGGTCTGTTTTTGATCACTTTATGCTTTTTGCCAAATACCTAGACACAAAAATTCACATTAGGCACTGATTGGTTTAGTCCAGGAACACTCACTAATTCTCGGGTATAAGTTTATAGCTTAAAGGTATAGTTTATTTTTGACAAACCCTACTACTGATTGCTGAGTTAACAGAACAGATCTCAAATTTTGGGATTTTCAATTGGTTACATAGGCAAGCAGAAATCAAAATCAAGTCCTTTTTGCCATCCAGAACAGAAGGGTCTGGTCTCTGGTGTTTTCACTACTCCAAGCTCTTATCAGGACTCTTGGGACAATCTTCCATGCCTTCAAATGCTAACAATGAAATTTATCTGAAATAAGAGTTCTGTGTGAGATGGGGAAACAGCTCTCCTTGTCTGAACTGTAACTGCGGCTGCTGTACGCTGCTGTTCCCCTGCTTATCACCGCAGTCCCGGACGCCCTGCTCAGCGGTGACCTGTGGCCGGTGCTTCCCATTTCACCACTGCGGTCCTGGGCTCTGTTTCTGGGTGTTATGGCTTCTGAGGATTCCGCTCCACAGCTTCCACTCAGCCCTGGACACAGCTTGAGTTCGGCTGGTTTCGTGTTACACTGCTCTAAGGGTGGAAAGCATCACTCTATGGGCTGTTTGGGTTTGATCAGGTGACCTCTTTGACCAACTCTGACTCTCCTGCATATATTTAAGTGGCTCAGCCCCCTTCCCAGATGCCTCAATGTCAAGGTCCTTGTGTTTGTTGGCTCCTGATACTCTTGTGTGCTCCTGATCTATACTTCGTTCCTGGACTCTGCTTATCTGATCTCTGCCTGCGTGCTTTGACTCTCCTGTTGCCGAATCCGGATTTCCTGACCTGTACCTGTGTGGCCTGCCCTGACCTATTGCCTGTCTGACCACGTCTCTGCCTCATCCTTCGGTACTACACCGTTGCTCCTGGTAACGTCTCTGACCGTCTACTACGCTTGTACTTCTGGTACCTACTCAGGTATCTCATGATTCGCCCAGACCAGCTGCCACTGACTCAGGGATTGCCCTGGAGTAGCCCCTGGCAACTACCCTAATGGCTCAAGTCTATCCTCACCATCACAGGCTCTAGTGAAAACCAGGTAGTTGCTTAGACACGCCCCTCCAGAGTATAGCCAGTCAGTGGCACAGTGGGTTCACAGCCGCTGATCCGTAACATGAACATTGTTTGCGTAGATTAAATTAAATGTTCTGGACTGACATTCTGCTATTTGGCCACAAGATGCCGCTGTTTCCTAAACACATCTACAGACTGCACATATATCTCCATATTAATGAGAGAGGTGGGGTTTACACAGAGTCTGTAGAAGGAAAGGAGAGAGCAGCCATCTTGGAGGTGAAACTAAGGAACTGTGTGAGCAGAGAATCTGACGGCATTCAGGTGTGAGAGCATCCCTCTTTGACCAGAGCTGCAGCTAAGTGAAGCTGATCGTGTCCAAAACCCTGATTCTGTCCAGAGGAAGGAGGATTACTGCCAGGAACGCTGATGAGAGCAGAGGAACAAAGCAACATACACTGTGGTACCGCATGCTTGTTGGAGAGACATTTGTTCTGTTCAGAGTCACCAGCGGAGGCAAAGCAGACCCGGGTCGGTAAGATTGTGAACACACCTCATCACAGTGTTGGCACCTAGAGACTGAGACCAGGCCTGTAGTAAGTTAGTTAGTTAGGGTTTCTGTTTGTGTCAGGTCACAAGTGTTACTACTGTTCATTTCAAGGACTCCATAACTTAAAATGACATTTTACATTGTAGAGCTGATCAAATTCTCCCAAACTCAAGCCAGGCTGGCGTTTTCTTGCTCAGGAGGAATACTCAGGCACGTGCTACAGGACCAGTTATGGGAGGGGGAATACTGTAGAACTTGGTAAGATTGAAAGCTGTTGCGCTGCACCGCAGGATAGCCCAGAATACACACCCATACAGTGGTTCTTGCTTTTCGGATAATAACAGGTAAGGTGTGGCAGTTTAGTTGTACCTGGTCAGTAGGTAAATTACTTCACTTTCCTCCTTCATCCATCGGAGGGAGCTGTGCAGTGCAGCACAAGGGTCTCAGCCTTCGGGCTGGGTGTATGTAAATTTATTGTATGTTCCCAGCATTTGTGGTTGTGTTTATTGCCACATTTAAGTAAAATTCAGTTTTGGCAAAAGCTGGTGTTAGGGTTGCTTTCCTCATGACTTCACTGTATCCTGGGGACCCCTCCCCAGTACACGGCTTACATCTGCATACCTTCTCACCACCTAATCGCAATGGGGATGGGATCATCCAGGGCTGTGCCTCCTCTCTACAAGGATCCCATGGTAGGTACTCCCTTTGTGATTCCCTGAATTAACTAGTTGTATCAGTTATTTCAATGAACATTGTATAATACATACACAGCTATTTTCACAGCAAGCACAGATGCTAAAGGGGGTGGGGGTCCCTTATTGAGGGACTGTAGGACCTGGCACATTTATGCAATACTTGAGCAGTCAATTTATTTAAAAGGAAACTGTGTTATGCATCCATTTATCCTGTAGAGGTGCTGCAGTGAAATTGAACACTTGTTGCCAGGTTCCTTAAAGGGTTTGTCCGAGTTATTATTTTTTTCTATGTTCCTAACTGGGCAAATATAACAGCTTTCCAATTAACTCACTTTATCTCCAGTGGCTGGTTTCTCAGATTTCACTGTGTAACATGCCAGAGTATGTCACTAAACTCTTTCCCCCCTGCTGCATTATTTCAAGTGTAAATGTGTATTTCCATCTGATGTGATTTAACTGTACACTTTCATCTTATGTACTTTTCCAGGCCTGTATTATGTATTTGCTGTAATCTCCCTGTCCGCCAGCAGGTGGCAGCAATATGTAGTGGACCAGAGCTAGGTTTGTATATCTAGGCTGGAATAGTTCATTCCAGGCTAGCTCCCCCCTCTTTGAGGAGGAGTGGAATGTTCCCACTTCCTACCTCATGGGGGAGAAGGAAAGTTCTAGTTAGTGTGTACCAGCCCCCTGCCTGGGGAAGGCTGTGTTGGTAGGAGCTCCCAGTTTCAGGGATTCCAACCCTGGATCCAACCTCGGCTGAGGTTGAGGATCCATCTTCCCAGCCTGAGTGACCTATCTCAGCTGGTTGACAAGCAAGCAACAAGCTACAGAACTACAGATCTCCAGGAAGACATCATACCCTGCGAGCAGTCCTGTGAGTACAGATCCAAAGACCAGGAGAAGCCAAATACCTCCTTCAGCTAGTCAGTCCCAAACTAAGCAGACCTCAGACAGAGCAGAAGATAGATACCTGCCAGTTTCTCTAGGCATATGATCAGATGCAGAATACATATAGATTCCTGCCACATATTGCCAAAACCTGCTGGGACCTAAAGACTCATTGCTGTAACTTGTATGGGTTTCTGTTGCCATCCTCTAAGTAAAGACAAGTTGGAACATAGTCCTGTCTGGATCTCATTTACTATCACTCAAGTTCCTCAATTACTCCTATTGACCACACTCAATTTTGTTGCATGTGAGCCAGGATACAGGAGTCCAGTCGTACTACAGGTAGGAGACACCGTTGACACTACACAGAGACATTATCCCCCTCTGGCATTCCTCACCTGGTACGTGAGCTATAACATCTTAAAGGGCCCTGCTACAGTACCTGCGCAAGCTGCAACTGGCGTCACAAACTTATACATATATAAACTGACCCACTGCATAGCATTCCCACTGACCCAGTGTCCTGCTCATTGCAACTGAAGGTCACATGACCTGTGATGTCAGCTTCTCTCCCTGCTCTGATAAACTTTATTTACAAGCCTGTAATCCAGACGTCACTGTGCTGACCACGCCCCCCCCCCCCCCCCTTCACTGCCGGCTGTCTGCTCTATCCTAGGATTCTTAACCCCTCCAGAGACAGCATTGCACAAGAAGGTAGGGGGAAGATCCTGTGTGTATTAGCAGTGTCATTATACAGCTGGGACTTGTAGTTCTACACTTACAACATGCTGCAGAGTCTCCCAGCAGGCAGACATGTCTCTCAGGGCAGCTCTTGTATTCACTCCCTTAGCAGTGTCATTATACAGCTGGGACTTGTAGTCCTACACATACAACATGCTGCAGAGTCTCCCAGCAGGCAGACATGTCACTGAGGGCAGCTCTTGTATTCACTCCCTTAGAAGTGTCATTATACAGCTGGGACTTGTAGTCCTACACATACAACATGCTGCTGATTCTCCCAGCAGGCAGACATGTCACTCAGGGCAGCTCTTGTATTCACTCTCTTAGCAGTGTCATTATACAGCTGGGACTTGTAGTCCTACACATACAACATGCTGCAGAGTCTCCCAGCAGGCAGACATGTCACTCAGGGCAGCTCTTGTATTCACTCCCTTAGCAGTGTCATTATACAGCTGGGACTTGTAGTCCTACACATACAACATGCTGCTGATTCTCCCAGCAGGCAGACATATCACTCAGGGCAGCACTTGTATTCACTCCCTTAGCAGTGCAGGGGAGGGGCAGAGATTGTTTTTATTGCATGTAAACAAAGGGCCAGAAAAGAACCAGTGAAATGAGGAATTATATATTTTATTTTTGCATAAAACTTGCTTAGCTTAGTTATATATTGCTGCCCATCAGATTTTCAGTACTATATATTTTTTTTCATAACTCAGACAACCCCTTTAACAGATTACAGCTGGAGTTCTAGCAGCAGGCATCCTGTGATTAGCTTATCACCTGAAAGTCCATATAATAGGATGAATATGTAATCATGGGGTGATATGGGAAACATGGCAGACTAATCACAACTAGAGTTGAGCGAACACCTGGATGTTTGGGTTCGAGAAGTTCGGCCGAACTTCCCGTAAATGTTCGGGTTCGGGATCCGAACCCGAACCGAACTTCGTCCCGAACCCGAACCCCATTGAAGTCAATGGGGACCCGAACTTTTGGGCACTAAAAAGGCTGTAAAACAGCCCAGGAAAGAGCTAGAGGGCTGCAAAAGGCAGCAACATGTAGGTAAATCCCCTGCAAACAAATGTGGATAGGGAAATGAATTAAAATTAAAATTAAAAAAATAAAAATGAACCAATATCAATTGGACAGAGGTCCCATAGCAGAGAATCTGGCTTCACGTCAGCAGAGAATCAGTCTCTTCATGCCATAGCAGAGAATCTGGCTTCATGTCAGCGCAGAATCAGTCTTCATGTCATAGCAGAGAATCAGGCTTCACGTCACCCACCACTGGAACAGGCCACTGTCACACATTTAGGCCCCGGCACCCAGACAGAGGAGAGCGGTCCCGTACAGTGAATCTGGCCTTATGTCAGCGCAGAATCTGTCTTCATGTCATAGCAGAGAATCAGGCTTCACGTCACCCACCACTGGAACAGGCCACTGTCACACATTTAGGCCCCGGCACCCACACAGAGGAGAGCGGTCCCGTAACAGAGAATCTGGCCTTATGTCAGCGCAGAATCTGTATTCATGTCATAGCAGAGAATCAGGCTTCACGTCACCCACCACTGGAACAGGCCACTGTCACACATTTAGGCCCAGGCACCCAGGCAGAGGAGAGAGGTCCCGTAACAGAGAATCTGGCCTTATGTCAGCGCAGAATCTGTCTTCATGTCATAGCAGAGAATCAGGCATCACGTCACCCACCACTGGAACAGGCCACTGTCACACATTTAGGCCCAGGCAGAGGAGAGAGGTCCCGTAACAGAGAATCTGGCCTTATGTCAGCGCAGAATCTGTCTTCATGTCATAGCAGAGAATCAGGCTTCACGTCACCCACCACTGGAACAGGGCCACTGTCACACATTTAGGCCCCGGCACCCAGACAGAGGAGAGCGATCCCGTAACAGAGAATCTGGCCTTATGTCAGCGCAGAATCTGTCTTCATGTCATAGCAGAGAATCAGGCATCACGTCACCCACCACTGGAACAGGCCACTGTCACACATTTAGGCCCCGGCACCCAGGGCAGAGGAGAGCGGTCCCGTAACAGAGAATCTGGCCTTATGTCAGCGCAGAATCTGTCTTCATGTCATAGCAGAGAATCAGGCATCACGTCACCCACCACTGGAACAGGCCACTGTCACACATTTAGGCCCAGGCAGAGGAGAGAGGTCCCGTAACAGAGAATCTGGCCTTATGTCAGCGCAGAATCTGTCTTCATGTCATAGCAGAGAATCAGGCTTCACGTCACCCACCACTGGAACAGGCCACTGTCACACATTTAGGCCCCGGCACCCAGGACAGAGGAGAGCGATCCCGTAACAGAGAATCTGGCCTTATGTCAGCGCAGAATCTGTCTTCATGTCATAGCAGAGAATCAGGCTTCACGTCACCCACCACTGGAACAGGCCACTGTCACACATTTAGGCCCCGGCACCCACACAGAGGAGAGCGGTCCCGTAACAGAGAATCTGGCCTTATGTCAGCGCAGAATCTGTATTCATGTCATAGCAGAGAATCAGGCTTCACGTCACCCACCACTGGAACAGGCCACTGTCACACATTTAGGCCCAGGCACCCAGGCAGAGGAGAGAGGTCCCGTAACAGAGAATCTGGCCTTATGTCAGCGCAGAATCTGTCTTCATGTCATAGCAGAGAATCAGGCATCACGTCACCCACCACTGGAACAGGCCACTGTCACACATTTAGGCCCAGGCAGAGGAGAGAGGTCCCGTAACAGAGAATCTGGCCTTATGTCAGCGCAGAATCTGTCTTCATGTCATAGCAGAGAATCAGGCTTCACGTCACCCACCACTGGAACAGGCCACTGTCACACATTTAGGCCCCGGCACCCAGACAGAGGAGAGCGGTCCCGTAACAGAGAATCTGGCCTTATGTCAGCGCAGAATCTGTCTTCATGTCATAGCAGAGAATCAGGCATCACGTCACCCACCACTGGAACAGGCCACTGTCACACATTTAGGCCCCGGCACCCAGGCAGAGGAGAGCGGTCCCGTAACAGAGAATCTGGCCTTATGTCAGCGCAGAATCTGTCTTCATGTCATAGCAGAGAATCAGGCATCACGTCACCCACCACTGGAACAGGCCACTGTCACACATTTAGGCCCAGGCAGAGGAGAGAGGTCCCGTAACAGAGAATCTGGCCTTATGTCAGCGCAGAATCTGTCTTCATGTCATAGCAGAGAATCAGGCTTCACGTCACCCACCACTGGAACAGGCCACTGTCACACATTTAGGCCCCGGCACCCAGACAGAGGAGAGCGATCCCGTAACAGAGAATCTGGCCTTATGTCAGCGCAGAATCTGTCTTCATGTCATAGCAGAGAATCAGGCTTCACGTCACCCACCACTGGAACAGGCCACTGTCACACATTTAGGCCCAGGCACCCAGGCAGAGGAGAGAGGTCCCGTAACAGAGAATCTGGCCTTATGTCAGTGCAGAATCTGTCTTCATGTCATAGCAGAGAATCAGGCATCACGTCACCCACCACTGGAACAGGCCACTGTCACACATTTAGGCCCAGGCAGAGGAGAGAGGTCCCGTAACAGAGAATCTGGCCTTATGTCAGCACAGAATCTGTCTTCATGTCATAGCAGAGAATCAGGCTTCACGTCACCCACCACTGGAACAGGCCACTGTCACACATTTAGGCCCAGGCACCCAGGCAGAGGAGAGAGGTCCCGTAACAGAGAATCTGGCCTTATGTCAGCACAGAATCTGTCTTCATGTCATAGCAGAGAATCAGGCATCACGTCACCCACCACTGGAACAGGCCACTGTCACACATTTAGGCCCAGGCAGAGGAGAGAGGTCCCGTAACAGAGAATCTGGCCTTATGTCAGCGCAGAATCTGTCTTCATGTCATAGCAGAGAATCAGGCATCACGTCACCCACCACTGGAACAGGCCACTGTCACACATTTAGGCCCAGGCAGAGGAGAGAGGTCCCGTAACAGAGAATCTGGCCTTATGTCAGCGCAGAATCTGTCTTCATGTCATAGCAGAGAATCAGGCATCACGTCACCCACCACTGGAACAGGCCACTGTCACACATTTAGGCCCCGGCACCCAGACAGAGGAGAGAGGTCCTGTAACAGAGAATCTGGCCTTATGTCAGCACAGAATCTGTCTTCATGTCATAGCAGAGAATCAGGCTTCACGTCACCCACCACTGGAACAGGCCACTGTCACACATTTAGGCCCAGGCACCCAGGCAGAGGAGAGAGGTCCCGTAACAGAGAATCTGGCCTTATGTCAGCGCAGAATCAGTCTTCATGTCATAGCAGAGAATCAGGATTCACGTCACCCACCACTGGAACAGGCCACTGTCACACATTTAGGCCCAGGCAGAGGAGAGAGGTCCCGTAACAGAGAATCTGGCCTTATGTCAGAACAGAATCTGTCTTCATGTCATAGCAGATAATCAGGCTTCGGGTCACCCACCACTGGAACAGGCCACTGTCACACATTTAGGCCCAGGCACCCAGGCAGAGGAGAGAGGTCCCGTAACAGAGAATCTGGCCTTATGTCAGCGCAGAATCTGTCTTCATGTCATAGCAGAGAATCAGGCATCACGTCACCCACCACTGGAACAGGCCACTGTCACACATTTAGGCCCAGGCAGAGGAGAGAGGTCCCGTAACAGAGAATCTGGCCTTATGTCAGCGCAGAATCTGTCTTCATGTCATAGCAGAGAATCAGGCTTCACGTCACCCACCACTGGAACAGGCCACTGTCACACATTTAGGCCCCGGCACCCAGACAGAGGAGAGCGGTCCCGTAACAGAGAATCTGGCCTTATGTCAGCGCAGAATCTGTCTTCATGTCATAGCAGAGAATCAGGCATCACGTCACCCACCACTGGAACAGGCCACTGTCACACATTTAGGCCCAGGCAGAGGAGAGAGGTCCCGTAACAGAGAATCTGGCCTTATGTCAGCGCAGAATCTGTCTTCATGTCATAGCAGAGAATCAGGCATCACGTCACCCACCACTGGAACAGGCCACTGTCACACATTTAGGCCCCGGCACCCAGACAAAGGAGAGAGGTCCTGTAACAGAGAATCTGGCCTTATGTAAGCACAGAATCTGTCTTCATGTCATAGCAGAGAATCAGGCATCACGTCAGCCACCACTGGAACAGGCCACTGTCACACATTTAGGCCCAGGCACCCAGGCAGAGGAGAGAAGTCCCGTAACAGAGAATCTGGCCTTATGTCAGCACAGAATCTGTCTTCATGTCATAGCAGAGAATCAGGCTTCACGTCACCCACCACTGGAACAAGCCACTGTCACACATTTAGGCCCCGGCACCCAGACAGAGGAGAGCGGTCCCGTAACAGAGAATCTGGCCTTATGTCAGCGCAGAATCTGTCTTCATGTCATAGCAGAGAATCAGGCATCACGTCACCCACCACTGGAACAGGCCACTGTCACACATTTAGGCCCCGGCACCCAGACAGAGGAGAGAGGTCCTGTAACAGAGAATCTGGCCTTATGTCAGCACAGAATCTGTCTTCATGTCATAGCAGAGAATCAGGCTTCACGTCACCCACCACTGGAACAGGCCACTGTCACACATTTAGGCCCAGGCACCCAGGCAGAGGAGAGAGGTCCCGTAACAGAGAATCTGGCCTTATGTCAGCGCAGAATCAGTCTTCATGTCATAGCAGAGAATCAGGCTTCACGTCACCCACCACTGGAACAGGCCACTGTCACACATTTAGGCCCAGGCAGAGGAGAGAGGTCCCGTAACAGAGAATCTGGCCTTATGTCAGCACAGAATCTGTCTTCATGTCATAGCAGAGAATCAGGCTTCACGTCACCCACCACTGGAACAGGCCACTGATACACATTTAGGCCCAGGCACCCAGGCAGAGGAGAGAGGTCCCGTAACAGAGAATCTGGCCTTATGTCAGCGCAGAATCTGTCTTCATGTCATAGCAGAGAATCAGGCATCACGTCACCCACCACTGGAACAGGCCACTGTCACACATTTAGGCCCAGGCAGAGGAGAGAGGTCCCGTAACAGAGAATCTGGCCTTATGTCAGCGCAGAATCTGTCTTCATGTCATAGCAGAGAATCAGGCTTCACGTCACCCACCACTGGAACAGGCCACTGTCACACATTTAGGCCCCGGCACCCAGACAGAGGAGAGAGGTCCTGTAACAGAGAATCTGGCCTTATGTCAGCACAGAATCTGTCTTCATGTCATAGCAGAGAATCAGGCTTCACGTCACCCACCACTGGAACAGGCCACTGTCACACATTTAGGCCCAGGCACCCAGGCAGAGGAGAGAGGTCCCGTAACAGAGAATCTGGCCTTATGTCAGCGCAGAATCAGTCTTCATGTCATAGCAGAGAATCAGGCTTCACGTCACCCACCACTGGAACAGGCCACTGTCACACATTTAGGCCCAGGCAGAGGAGAGAGGTCCCGTAACAGAGAATCTGGCCTTATGTCAGCACAGAATCTGTCTTCATGTCAAAGCAGAGAATCAGGCTTCACGTCACCCACCACTGGAACAGGCCACTGTCACACATTTAGGCCCAGGCACCCAGGCAGAGGAGAGAGGTCCCGTAACAGAGAATCTGGCCTTATGTCAGCGCAGAATCTGTCTTCATGTCATAGCAGAGAATCAGGCATCACGTCACCCACCACTGGAACAGGCCACTGTCACACATTTAGGCCCAGGCAGAGGAGAGAGGTCTCGTAACAGAGAATCTGGCCTTATGTCAGCGCAGAATCTGTCTTCATGTCATAGCAGAGAATCAGGCTTCACGTCACCCACCACTGGAACAGGCCACTGTCACACAATTAGGCCCAGGCACCAAGTCAGTGGTGTAGTACAGTCGATATGAACCACATGAAGTTTCACCAAATATCCAGTCTGCAGGTTTGCAATAGGGTCATACCAATATACAGGAGCTGCAGCAATGATCACTTGTTAAATATAGTTCCATATATTCATAAGCTGTTAGCAGAGAGTCAGGACATGCTAAATAAACCTCTTCAAATGTGCTATTAGATAACTGAGGAAAGTTTTAACAGACAGAGTCTTTACAGTGGACTCTTCCAGAAAGCCCCCTGTGTATTCTGCTACTTGGTTTGGTCTCCTCAGTGCAGACATTTACTGTGAAGGAGGTAGGATCTCTGTCTAAGTTCTCTAAAGCTAAAGTTCATTTATCTATTGTAAAAAGTTCTAATATATACCCATAATAGTTCTGTAGAATGTAAAGAGGTGACTGTATGTTTTTTTGCAGCCTTTAAACCCTGCAGCACATGCTAGGCTGAGTAGATGATGTACAGTTAAAGAGACATGTGTTCTTCCTAAAATGGCTGCAAGACATGCTGTATTCCAGGTCACCCTGCTGCAATATCTTTGTAAATGATTTTCTCTTGTTCATTTTTCTGTATGCTTTGTTATATCCTGTAACATGTATGTGGGAATGTAATATAATGACTGCCTGTTATGATATAGTTGGGCTGGTGACCTGGCTGTATACCACATAGTGGCAGTGTTTCCCTGTTGTATTACAGGCTCCAGCCAAGTGCACTACACCTCAATAAAGCTTTAAACCACAGAAGACCTGAGTGTCGTCCCTTAGAGTCCACTTAGAGTTTATGCCTGGAGGAGCTGGTGACCGAGTGAGTGTGAAAGCTGGAGGTGTCGCAGATGGTGCAAGGAAAAGAGGGTTACATTTGGTGCCGTGACTCGGATGTCATCATTCTGCTCAAAGTGACCAGTGAAGATACCTAAAGTCACCAGTGTGCGAGTTCTGAGGTGATTATGCCACAGCGGAGCTGCTAGGCGGCAAATTGACCTTATTAGCGGTTTATATCCTCTCAGGAATAGCAGATGATTGGACGAGCCAGAGCCCGCGGAAGAGCACGTGCCAGGGGGCAGTCCAGCCAAGGACAGCCTGGACAGGAGCAAGAGGCTCAAGAACCTAGACGCATTGAAAGACCCCAGCAGCCACCAGCCGAGCCTTTGCTTGTGGGAAGAGGGCGCCAGAGAGGCCCGCCAGTAGTGGAGAGACCTCCGACTGATGTTCTGCAGCTTTCAGCTGGATTTCAGGACATATCCCTCGGAGAACGAGGTGGCCGCAGGCGGGACTTCCATGACCTTAGAGTGAACACCCGGCAGACCATTGAATAGAAATGTGAGACCTGTTTTTTTTTTGCACTGTGTGACAGGTTAAGGTTTAATCACAGAATCAGACTTCTATCTGCACGGTAACGTGTGTCTTAGGTTTTTCTGAATGACACTATCAGCACCTTCAACGTAAGATATCCTTTTTGGGATAGATTTCAAGTAGGCCTCATATACCAGAAACTAGTTATTTTCAGAATGGCAAATTTGGGAATGCTTTTTCAACCCAGAACAAAAAGTCTGCTTTTACGGTCACTACAAATAACTTGACCAGCTAAAACTGTGCAGATTTGGTTGAATAGAGATGTGAGACCTGTTTTTTTTTGCGCTGTGTGACAGTTATAGGTTTAATAACAGAATGACACTTCTATCAGCACGCTAGCGTGTGTCTTAGGTTTTTCAGAATGACACTATCAATACCTTCAATGTAAGATTTTCTTTTTGGGATAGATTTCAAGTAGGCCTCAAATACCACAATCTAGTTATTTTCAGAATGGCAAATTTGGGAATGCTTTTTCAAACCAGAACAAAAAGTCTGCTTTTACGGTCACTACAAATAACTTGACCAGCTAAAACTGTACAGATTTGGTTGAATAGAGATGTGAGACCTGTTTTTTTTTGCGCTGTGTGACAGTTATAGGTTTAATCACAGAATGACACTTCTATCAGCACGCTAGCGTGTGTCTTAGGTTTTTCTGAATGACACTATCAATACCTTCAATGTAAGATTTTCTTTTTGGGATAGATTTCAAGTAGGCCTCAAATACCACAAACTAGTTATTTTCAGAATGGCAATTTGGGAATGCTTTTTCAACCCAGAACAAAAAGTCTGCTTTTACGGTCACTACAAATAACTTGACCAGCTAAAACTGTGCAGATTTGGTTGAATAGAGATGTGAGACCTGTTTTTTTTTGCGCTGTGTGACAGTTATAGGTTTAATCACAGAATGACACTTCTATCAGCACGCTAGCGTGTGTCTTAGGTTTTTCTGAATGACACTATCAATACCTTCAATGTAAGATTTACTTTTTGGGATAGATTTCAAGTAGGCCTCAAATACCACAAACTAGTTATTTTCAGAATGGCAAATTTGGGAATGCTTTTTCAACCCAGAACAAAAAGTCTGCTTTTACGGTCACTACAAATAACTTGACCAGCTAAAACTGTGCAGATTTGGTTGAATAGAGATGTGAGACCTGTTTTTTTTTGCGCTGTGTGACAGTTATAGGTTTAATCACAGAATGACACTTCTATCAGCACGCTAGCGTGTGTCTTAGGTTTTTCTGAATAACACTATCAATACCTTCAATGTAAGATTTTCTTTTTGGGATAGATTTCAAGTAGGCCTCAAATACCACAAACTAGTTATTTTCAGAATGGCAAATTTGGGAATGCTTTTTCAACCCAGAACAAAAAGTCTGCTTTTACGGTCACTACAAATAACTTGACCAGCTAAAACTGTGCAGATTTGGTTGAATAGAGATGTGAGACCTGTTTTTTTTTGCGCTGTGTGACAGTTATAGGTTTAATCACAGAATGACACTTCTATCAGCACGCTAGCGTGTGTCTTAGGTTTTTCTGAATGACACTATCAATACCTTCAATGTAAGATTTTCTTTTTGGGATAGATTTTAAGTAGGCCTCAAATACCACAAACTAGTTATTTCAGAATGGCAAATTTGGGAATGCTTTTTCAACCCAGAACAAAAAGTCTGCTTTTACGGTCACTACAAATAACTTGACCAGCTAAAACTGTGCAGATTTGGTTGAATAGAGATGTGAGACCTGTTTTTTTTTGCGCTGTGTGACAGTTATAGGTTTAATCACAGAATGACACTTCTATCAGCACGCTAGCGTGTGTCTTAGGTTTTTCTGAATGACACTATCAATACCTTCAATGTAAGATTTTCTTTTTGGGATAGATTTCAAGTAGGCCTCAAATACCACAAACTAGTTATTTTCAGAATGGCAAATTTGGGAATGCTTTTTCAACCCAGAACAAAAAGTCTGCTTTTACGGTCACTACAAATAACTTGACCAGCTAAAACTGTGCAGATTTGGTTGAATAGAGATGTGAGACCTGTTTTTTTTTGCGCTGTGTGACAGTTATAGGTTTAATCACAGAATGACACTTCTATCAGCACGCTAGCGTGTGTCTTAGGTTTTTCTGAATGACACTATCAATAACTTCAATGTAAGATTTTCTTTTTGGGATAGATTTCAAGTAGGCCTCAAATACCACAAACTAGTTATTTTCAGAATGGCAAATTTTGGAATGCTTTTTCAACCCAGAACAAAAAGTCTGCTTTTACGGTCACTACAAATAACTTGACCAGCTAAAACTGTGCAGATTTGGTTGAATAGAGATGTGAGACCTGTTTTTTTTTTGCGCTGTGTGACAGTTATAGGTTTAATCACAGAATGACACTTCTATCAGCACGCTAGCGTGTGTCTTAGGTTTTTCTGAATAACACTATCAATACCTTCAATGTAAGATTTTCTTTTTGGGATAGATTTCAAGTAGGCCTCAAATACCACAAACTAGTTATTTTCAGAATGGCAAATTTGGGAATGCTTTTTCAACCCAGAACAAAAAGTCTGCTTTTACGGTCACTACAAATAACTTGACCAGCTAAAACTGTGCAGATTTGGTTGAATAGAAATGTCAGGTCTATTTTTTAGGCGCTGGGTGACAGGCTCAACTTGCCCCTGATGTAATATATTGCCAAAAAATAACCACACTGTTGATGGTTAAATGCACTTGGGTGAGACAGGCTCAGCCTGCAGCTGATGTAGTATATGGCCAAAAAATAACCAGACTGTTGATGGTTAAATGCACTTCGTTGACACAGGCTCAGCCTGCAGCTGATGTAGGATATAGCACAAAATAACCACACTATCGATGGTTAAATACACTTGGTGATAGCTCGTGCTGGCGCACCACAAGTCACAAAATGGCCGCCGATCACCCCAGAAAAAAAGTGATCTAAAAACGCTCTGGGCAGCCTCAAAAAAGTGAGCAAGTCAATAATAGCACTTCAATGATCCACAGCTGCAGATCGATCACAGAATGAAGTCTTTTGGAGGAGTTAATCTGCCTAATCTCGCCCTAACGTCGCAGCTGCAACCTCTCCCTATGCTTGAATCAGCAGAGTGACGTGCAGCGCTACGTGACCCAAGCTTATATAGAGGCTGGGTCACATGCTGCACTGGCCAATCACAGCCATGCCAATAGTAGGCAAGGCTGTGATGGCCTCTTGGGGCAAGTAGTATGACGCTTGTTGATTGGCTGCTTTGCAGCCTTTCAAAAAGCGCCAAGAAAGCGCCGAACACCGAACCCGAACCCGGACTTTTACGAAAATGTTCGGGTTCGGGTCCGTGTCACGGACACCCCAAAATTCGGTACGAATCCGAACTATACAGTTCGGGTTCGCTCATCCCTAATCACAACACAAGACTTTTTATTGGTTTAATTTTCAGGGAATGTGGCACTTAACTTCTACAGTATATCGGTGGAATGGCACTGGACTGGTAGGTTCTTTCATGATCTTCTAGCATTTCTTTCGGGGGCTCGCAGAAGTTTTTACTTACCACTTGTTCTCTTTCATCGATTTTACAGATTCTCCTCTTCATTGTGCTGGGACTATCCACTTAGCTGCAGGATCCAGCTCACCTGCCACACAAGGACAGTAGATGTTAGTAGACTTGTGGGTAAAACTCAGTTCTTTATAAGTTAGTCCCACCCGATGTGGGCGACACAATACATTGGTGCTTCAGTGTCCCCATGCTGTTTCCTGGAGCTAATGTCACAATCTTCTCTCGTTAAAAATGGCAACTGGGCCTGTGATAGAGATTAAATTGACCTGGCATTCATTGGCATTAGCCTTGGCTACCAAAATCTTGCCACATATAGTACAGGTGGCCATAAGCACACCTCAAATGAGGTCATACTGAACTATAAAAACTGGCTTTGACGTTCCACCGGACACTGTACCAGTTCTTGCAGCTTCCTCTTAAGTTCTTCAAAACTCAACACATCCTAGGTCACCCACATATGCACAGCACAATATTACCAATGTGGCAAAAAACATGGCAACAAATGTAATAAGATATCACAAAACAAGAACATTTTCCCATAAAATGGCACGTGATCCTTATCAACCATAGTGACAGACTTTTTAAGACTGGAGTAATTATGCCCGGCCATACACTTAAAGGTTCGTCCCACCATTACCTATTTTTCATTTACCATACATACTGTTAAAAAAAGATCTTGCAAACAGTTGTAACATTTGCTTACATAATATGGCACTACCTGGTGTACAAAGTGTCTAGCAACATGCACATCCACCTGCTGAGCTGTGTGCTGCTTGTCACACATGCTCCATCACTCTCCCCACACCCTCAGCATAGAACAGCCAGTGGAAATAGCATTTAAAGGGAGTCTGTCACCACAAGTTGCCCTTATAGACCGCTTACATAGCACTGTAGCATAACTATAGTTCAGTCATATCGTACCTTTGTCTTTTTGTTTGGATGTTCACCAGGGTCAAAAACAGAGTTTTATTCATATGTAAATGAGGGCTCGCAAGTGCCCAGAGGCAGCGTTCGGGCTGTAAGTGCCCAGGGCGCTCTTCCTTCTTCTTACATAACCCGCCTCCCCCAGCCTGCTGCTTGACCCGCCCTGTAACCCTCTTACGTCATCTAGTGTACTGGCCGAGATCCCGCCGGCGCATGCGCACTGCATGGAACGATGCTGCTGCCCACAATGGTCATCAGAGTGTGCATGCGCCGGCGGGATCTCGGCCAGTACACTGGATGATGCAAGAGGCTTACAGGGCGGGCCAAGCAACAGGCTGGGGAGGGGTTATGTGAGAAGAAGGAAGAGCGGCCTGGGCACTTACAGCCCAAACGCCGCTGTACCATTTGACTGATCTATAGTTATGCTACAGTGCTATGTTAGCGGTCTATAAGGACAAATTGTGGTCTCCGACTCCCTTTAAGCAAGTGTCATAATTCTTCACTGTATCGTTTTTTAGAGAATGTCAATGGAAAATGTTTTTCAGAAAAATGTACACCTTTTTTTCAAATGTGAATTCTAGATACAATACACAGGCTAATTCAAAAAGAATAGTGCAAAATTATGACCTTAGTATTCATAACAGGAAAAAACACACTATCAATCTAAGTTTTATCTATACACTACAAATATTAAATGTGCCTTCCATTGGTGACTTGGTAGATGTCTAGGCATCCATAAATACACAATATAACAAAACATGTGTGGGATCATATCAGAAAACCTAAAAGTAATCAAAACCACACATAGATAAATACAAAAATAACCTCTTTATTAGTGAATACAACAATGAGTAAAAAATGCAGGGATTGTTGAATAGTAGAGAAAACAGGCAAACCCCAAAGCAGAGGTAATATGTGGTAATAAATATCTCATAGGTATATAACCATAACTTGATACATATTGTATCACCAGTTATTCTAACACAGAAAGTACTGATCAATGAGATAAAATTCAATAACAGTAGCGTGGGGATACCAGTGTCACGGTAGGTAAGATAAGGGACAAACAAATAACATAAGACAAACAAAACAACTGACAAGGCCCCAAATGCTAGGGAACAAAGGGGTCACCTCCTAGCAATCCCTAAAACACTTTCCCTAAGCTGCTATGCCCATGTGCATATCTTGATGGTAGATATGCACATGCCAACGTACCTAAGACTATAACACATTGAGCTGTAGGGAAGAGGAAAAGAGACAACCAGCTCCTTCAACAACCGAAGGAGCTAGCGTCACCCTAGAGGCCTAGTAAAAACAGACACAGAAGGAAAAAGGTAAAAGGACTTATCAAGAGATGTGTAGAGCAGACGATCCACCAAAGAGATGTGTAGAGCAGACGATCCACCAAACTTCCAGAGCTCACACAAGGCAGAACTATAACCCGCAAAGGCTATAGGGAGAGGGAGGAATAAATAGCCTCACCAATTACCTAAAGAACAACACCTGGGAGGAGGTGGGATTCTGCTCAAACCCACAACAAAACAAACTGTCAGATCAAGTCACGTGCAGCAACTCTGACAGATCTCCTCAGAACACCCACAGGGCAGGGCGTGACAACTAGGTATTGATAGTGGGGTGACAATAAACATAAATCATCTACCACATAAATGGATCATCCCTTATCCCAGGAAAAATTTCCCTTTGCATCTCAATGTGAACAGCAACATTCACTGTGTGAAAAACTGGGTATAGCAGGGTATATGTGGCCAACACCCAACACAGTCGACAACCAACCACACCCTGAGCATAAATACAAGAGGCAAAATACCTGTAATAATGAATACCAACCAGTTTGGGGAGAGCCAAACTGAGGAAGGAGCCTGAATAGCTCTGAAACGCATCTGTTGAACCATACTAGCCAATTGTCATAACGTGACCAAAAAATTATTTATTCACCTCAGAAGTGTCCATTTACTGATTCAATCAAGAACCTTCTGTTTCTAACTCAAAGTGCTTTTGCCCTATATATTTTCACTGGTCTGGGAATATCACATTCAACCTGAAGTGAACCCCAGAGAAACATACCGACGCTGACCCTCTATACCCGCTGTGAGTGATTTACCGTACTAATCAAGCGGTGAACTTAAAGAGGCTGAGGCGAACCACGTGGGACGCCACGTGGGACGCCGAGACTGGTGGGAACAGCAACTCAGCTTCACTCTGCAGGACAACTCAGCACGGGACTACACCAGAGTCAACTGGGAGCGGTAACGTACACTTACTATCGTTACTATTGATTACCATAAAATTTGATGTGGGGCAGGACTTGTAATTCAGGACAGTGATCTCTCTATAATCTGATAGAATCTAACTTTTTGACCAGACACAAACCTTTATACGGAGCCTTAACTCCACAAGGGTCATCAAAGTTTGGACGGCTTTTCTGTGTATTTTCTGGACAGCAATTCTGTTATTATCAGATCAGTCAAACTAATTTGTTACCGTTTTTATATGTGTTGTTATATATTTTATTATAGACAGGCAGACAAATCGGAGTAGTTGCCAGTAACTTCCAGCCCTGTTTCAGGCTGTTTATATATATATACACTCACCTAAAGAATTATTAGGAACACCATACTAATACGGTGTTGGACCCCCTTATGCCTTCAGAACTGCCTTAATTCTACGTGGCATTGATTCAACAAGGTGCTGATAGCATTCTTTAGAAATGTTGGCCCATATTGATAGGATAGCATCTTGCAGTTGATGGAGATTTGAGGGATGCTCTATTGGGTTGAGATCTGGTGACTGTGGGGGCCATTTTAGTACAGTGAACTCATTGTCATGTTCAAGAAACCAATTTGAAATGATTCGAGCTTTGTGACATGGTGCATTATCCTGCCGGAAGTAGCCATCAGAGGATGGATACATGTTCTCATTCTGTTTACGCCAAATTCGGACTCTACCATTTGAATGTCTCAACAGAAATCGAGACTCATCAGACCAGGCAACATTTTTCCAGTCTTCAACAGTCCAATTTTGGTGAGCTCGTGCAAATTGTAGCCTCTTTTTCCTATTTGTAGTGGAGATGAGTGGTACCCGGTGGGATCTTCTGCTGTTGTAGCCCATCCGCCTCAAGGTTGTGCGTGTTGTGGCTTCACAAATGCTTTGCTGCATACCTCGGTTGTAACGAGTGGTTATTTCAGTCAACGTTGCTCTTCTATCAGCTTGAATCAGTCGGCCCATTCTCCTCTGACCTCTAGCATCCACAAGGCATTTTTGCCCACAGGACTGCCGCATACTGGATGTTTTTCCCTTTTCACACCATTCTTTGTAAACCCTAGAAATGGTTGTGCGTGAAAATCCCAGTAACTGAGCAGATTGTGAAATACTCAGACCGGCCCGTCTGGCACCAACAACCATGCCACGCTCAAAATTGCTTAAATCACCTTTCTTTCCCATTCTGACATTCAGTTTGGAGTTCAGGAGATTGTCTTTGTAAAGGGGGAATATTATTTACCAATATTTATGCAAATATCAATAATTAATATTCATAAATGAGAGGAGCCGTCTATTGATGACTCCGCCTATTTATACCTTTATATTAATAACACTAATATTACTTTACTATATTTTGCCTTACACTAATCACTACACTAGCTGCATGCGCCTTACTAAACTAACTATCGCTAATAACCACACATTACAAAGATAGTTACAAATAAGACATAGTATTTATTAATACCAACAATACACTACGCACGCAATACATTAACAATACAGTACTATAAATACAGCACTAAACTACACTACACAGTTCCCAAATTCCACCCACAAACTAACTATACAATACACTCACACATATATATTAGCAGCCCACCCACCTGGTTCTACTTACTGTCCCTATGGGGTTCGACGAGGGTTAACGGTGGCACTGCAGGGGTGTATGCAGGCCACAGACACAAATACAGTAATGTAAGGGTAAATACCCTGCAAGTAAATAGGGGTGAGGTATAGTGGGGGTGATCAGGGCTGCACAGCAATGCAAGGGTTAATACCCTGCAAGTGTACAGTGGAATGGTGGGGGTGGATAACAGGGAGAGGGATTGTAGGGATAATGGTGGTGGTAGATTCGGATATGGGGTATATAGTGGCAGGGGTTGGATAATCAGGGGAGATCAGGGGTGTAGGGGCTACCAGGGGTGTAGGGGCTACCAGGGGTGTAGGGGTTAATCAGGGTAGCAGAATCGTTGGTGGGATAGGGGATATGGGAAGAAGGAGGGGATACTCAGAGAATACTTAGTCCAGCATGCTCGTCTTCCAGGGGCGTCGCTCCGTTCCTCCTGAGCGCCGATTGCGCTCTCCTCCAGAGTGGGAGCCAGTCAGGGGTCCTCTTCTCCTCTCAGTGCAAGGCTTTATACCCCGCAGCCCGCACTCCCGGCGGGCCGCATGCGCTGCGTGCGCGCGCCACAGGTAAAGACACGTGGGCCGGCGGGAGAAGCCTTTGATCTCCCACCTGCAGAATCTGAGTTCTTTGTATCCATCAGGATGACCGGACCCTTGTCCGGTCATTCTGATGCAATCAGCCAGATTGCATCATTGTGAATGCTATGGAGGGGGATATATGTATAATATACATGTGTATGGATGCTTGGGGCACATCCATACACATGTATACACTGATACTGGGGTGTATAGGGGACATATATCAGGGGGCATATATATATATATATATATTATAAGGGGGATTTATATATATCATACACCTATATTATAAGAGGGCACAGATACCACGTATTTCCCACAGGGGCCGCCATGAGCCCCTGTGGGCCACTAAGGGCAGATGTGCGCAGATGCTGGGCACATCTGCGCACATCATCCTATAAAGTGACCATTAATGCATGCATATATATCATACATGCATGCATGTGTTTGCATGCATATATGTATATATATGCATGCGTCTCAACCCTTCCTCAACAATCCCCCTGTTGTCGGAATTACGACAATATCTTGGGGGAAAAGGGTTTGAGATATATTTGCCCCCCCCCCTCAACCCATCCTTGGGGAAGTTCAGGAAGAACTGTAGTGCACACGGATCTTTAGGTACCTAGACATCCCTCATCCAGCTTCCTCCGACCTGCCCTTCACCGTAACCTACTCCTGCGTCCACAGGATACACCGTCTTCTTGTCGCGGGAACTTTCTTGACATCTTTTGAATAGTCTTCCAGTGTTGGCCACTCCCCACGTTTGGAGTGACCACACCCCCACAGTCTCTCGGTAGTTGCCGATCTTCAGGTGTCGCCCTTCCCCCAAATCTGGAGCGGGTTCACCCTCGCAGTCTTTAACTGGCCTTTCTTCCAAGTCTTCTGGTGTCGGTGTAATGACCGGCGTCACGCACAGGGAGGGAAAAGGGAAAGCCCTGCCCAAGGGAGAGGGAAAGGTGGTGACCCCTGACTCACCTTGCGGCTGGCACCTGACTGCCCTGACGTCCCTAGACGGGTTCCTCACCCGTGCGGCGATCACGTGCCTAAACCCTGGCTTTCCCTAAAATGAGCCCTAGATAGTGAACGGGCCGGTGGGATCGCTAGTCCGCACCACTGACACTAAGAGGGAAACACCAGGGAGAGGACAGACAATACAGACAAACACATACACCCAGGTGGGTGACCACAGCAGATCACAAAGGTCCAACAGGGATCCGGAGGGTAGCGTTCTGGACCAACAACCAGAGAACGCAGCAACACAGCTCCAGAGGGTCAGAATAGATGTCCAGGCAGGAAGCTCTATATCTGGCAACCAGAGAAGTGTGAGAGGGGAATATAAGGAGGTTGGGAGTGCTGGACAAGGAACAGCTGAGAGAAGGAGCTACGGATCCCTGAGTGAGCCAAAAGGGTTTGCAAAGCAAACCCAGAAAGCTACCATAAGGAAACAGCCCTATCTTACATAGAGCGCGCAGCCAACCGCTGCGACTTCCTGACCCCGGGTATAACGGAGTCAGGCGTGGTTCTTGACACCCTCGTGACAGTCGGCCACCCCCAATTGGAGTGACCACACCCCCACAGTCTCTCGGTAATATTGCCGATCTTCAGGTATGGCCCGCCTCCACGGAATCTGGAGCTGGTTCACCCTCACAACCTTTAACTGGCCTTTCCTTCAAGTAACAGTCTTCCAGTGTCGGTCACCCCCACTTTGGAGTGACCACACCCCCACAGTCTCTCGGTAGTTCTGCCGATCTTCAGGTATGGCCCACCCCCAAGGAATCTGGAGCGGGTTCACCCTCACAACCTCAGTCCCAACTTTCTTCAAGCACGACTTTCGTCCAACATCTCTTGTTCCATCTTAATGGGTGCGGTTCTCCCGTGGACAGATTAATAGGTCTTTACAAGGCAGGTCAGACCGAGGTGATGTCATGGTACCTAAATTCTAACTGCGGAGAACACCTCCGCCACACTACACATCCAGCCCTCCCCTTAAGAACTTCACCGTTCCAGGGTTCAAGGTGGCAAATGGCAAACAGAGGAGGTCTGTCCCTATCGGATCCTAATCTTATCCCCAATCACACAAAATCAGGTCACTTCCCTCCCAACACCAAATTCCATTATATGCGTGTACCCATAGAGACTCATGCAACCTGGCCTATCTCTATACACCTCCAAAGACACAGGTAGGTCGTAGACCCCCGTGTCAATGGAAAACGACTATAGGATGCAAATGTGTACAGCCAAATTATAACTCACCGCAGTGTGTTGGGCGAGTTTCCCTGGGTATAGGCTGTCACACATTTGTACCTAGAGTGTCTATGGGTACACAATCGATCAACAAACAAAATCAATATATATACAATGTACTATGGGGTTTCAGGGTAGTACAAGTTATACGTCCTGAACCCTCATAGGAAACAAAGTGTCCATAAAATATTTGGCTACAGGACAAAGTTGGAGTTATGTCCTGAGCTTCCTCCTCCAGTTACTTCGGTAAAGTTCTGTCTGGTTCTGGGGTATATGGTCAATAAGTCCCTTGACCCTCCGATATGTAGATGACGATGACCAGAACCAGAAGAAGTTTCACTGGGTGAAACAAGCGATCGTAGAATAAGCTCTTCCACCCGAACGTCTCCAAGTTTTTCTCCAGAGCCTGAGATAATGCTCCCGCTGGATTGTGGTACAGTCCTCCATCTCTAGAACACCTCTGAACAAAGGTCGCTTGGTTGCCAAAATCCAGTGGGATCCTCTGGAGCCTCACAAGAGTGTCAGGGCGGATAGCTAGTCTCTTCTGTGGCATCATCTGGATTTTTCCTCTGCTCCATATAAACCACCTATGGCAGAAGAAAATACCCAGGCGTTTCTGGGGGATTTCTCCCCTCACCGGTTGCAATTAAATGTCAAATCCCAGCACCAATACCTTTGAACCAAGTAGAGAAAGGTATTGGGCTGCCCTTCACCTCACAGGACCCCTCATTATCCTAACACTGGTGTCTGAACACCCTACCTTCAGAGGATCGCGTCCCCTGCTTCACATCCCCTCTGCACCAACAGATAAGGATGGTCGCCCTACTAGGTTAGGACATCCGAGGTGGGCTGTGGACAAAGCACCCATTTTGTTATCGATGGCACTGTATCCTTTTCCACTCATGTGTACCCAGGCCTGACTTCCCCCTGTGATCCTGTCCTGTGGAGGCCTGCAGAACCAACGGCATGGGTCATGCCCCGGCTCTCCCCGGACTCCACAACACAAGGACACAGTCCACACCTCTGCTGCCAATAGCAGCAGCGACTGGATTTCTCAGCGGGGAATGAGAACAATCAGCCGGGCGAGACACATTCATAGACAAGGACCTCTGCCGTACACATAAAAAACATAACAAACAGATAGCAAACACACAGCATGGACATACACGGGGAACAGACGGTGTAACAAATAGTACAGGGGTATCAAATGTTGCCTAGCCTAGCTTGGCCATTCTGACCCCTCAGCGCCTGATGAGGCATGTGTCGCTGAGAGGTAACCCCTTTATGGCCAAACTGACTAGACCCCACTGCACGATTTGTTACCTGGATCCATCACTGGACACATTGCAATTACTTGCACAAGGGCAATTCCTTGCAATGTGTCCTTTGTTCCCACACCTGAAGCACCTGATTGGGCTTTCTGTCCTGTGTGTTTTGTTCTCACTTGTTTTTGCAGTGCTTCGCTATATGACCCAAGCCACCACACGCAAAACATTTGATGCTTTGCACGGCATGGCTTAGGTCCGTCCACACTGCATCCGCGCTCCCTGAATTGTTTCCATCCTCAGGGAGGCACTTTTCACAATCTTTCTTTTTCCCAAAGTCAGGGAAAAATCTCTGTTAGTCTGGGACCGGCTTGACCTGATGATTTTGACCGGTCACAGACTATTCTCCCCTCCTCTTTGCCCTGCACCGGGCAAAGTTTTGGGAGATTCCGACCCTGACTTTACGAAAAAGAAAGGGCCGGCACCAACTTGGTGATGACCTGTTGCATGCCAGTCATTATTGGGAGCTTACAGCAACCTGAGTCTTCAATTTGGCTACCGTCACATCAGTAGAGGCAGTCTGCTCCTTGAAGGCCTTGACCTCAGTATAAGACTGAGTCAATTTAGCCTCAATTTCCTCCTTCTGTCTCTGCAGCTCTACTAACTGTGACTCTACCCCTAGCCACCAGCGCATCTCGGCTAACAGTAGACTGCCCATTCTGCGCCAGCTGTGCCCGCAATGCCGAATCCTGGTCCGAATTACTGGCACAGCACTGGCAGTGAATGGTCGGAGGAATTGTCTCCGTTGACTGAGACACCAGCGCAACTTCCTTTGGCTTACAGATGCTAACCTCAAATGTATGCACAAGTTTGGCTAGAATCCGAAGCCGTTTGGTGGCCTTGTTCAACACCGTCCGTTTGTTAACACATAGCTTGTCGTAACTACAAGCCTGTGCTAACAAATCGGACCACAGCATTTCTGCTGACTTGTATGTGGTGGGGAGGATGGGGTTAAAAGTGCTGTGTCTGCTCAAGTGTTGGAGTGTGGGGAAGTCCATCTCACTTTTTGATGAGCGTCCATCTTCTCATTTGGGGCGTACCTCTTCGTCCTACACAGCTGCTTGGAAGAAGTTCTTTTTTCTCCCGGATCGCTTCTTCCCGACCAGCCGGACTTGTACATAGCTCCAACGAAGATGGATCTCCTTCAGTGACGTGTCCTCTTCTCCCTTGCAATCACTCGAGCGATGCAGTGACCGTGTAAAGCAAATAGCAAAATATTAGTTCACAGATAGACAATAGATTCTCTGCTAAAGATTTTGATCTGCGTTTGGTGCTATAAGGAAGAGTCGCGTTACCTGTCCGAATTATCAGGTCCTAGTCGCTCAGACCACTGACCACGTCTCTCTTGCCTGATAATTCACAGTATAACCGACCTCTAGCCTCAAACACCATAAGGAAGAGTCGCGTTACCTGTCCGAATTATCAGGTCCTAGACGCTCAGACCACTGACCGCGTCTCTCTTGCATGATAATTCACAATATAACCGACCTCTAGCCTCAAAACCAAATAGGGATGAGCGAACCCGAACTGTATAGTTCGGGTTCGTACTGAATTTTGGGGTGTCCGTGACACGGACCCGAACCCGAACATTTTCGTAAAAGTCTGGGTTCGGGTTTGGTGTTCGGCGCTTTCTTGGCGCTTTTTTGAAAGGCTGCAAAGCAGCCAATCAACAAGCGTCATACTACTTGCCCCAAGAGGCCATCACAGCCTTGCCTACTATTGGCATGGCTGTGATTGGCCAGTGCAGCATGTGACCCAGCCTCTATATAAGCTTGGGTCACGTTGCGCTGCACGTCACTCTGCTGATTCAAGCATAGGGAGAGGTTGCAGCTGCGACGTTAGGGCGAGATTAAGCAGATTAACTCCTCCAAAAGACTTCATTCTGTGATCGATCGGCAGCTGTGGATCATTGAAGTGCTAATATTGACTTGCTCACTTTTTTGAGGCTGCCCAGAGCGTTTTTAGATCACTTTTTTTCTGGGGTGATCGGCGGCCATTTTGTGATTTGTGGTGCGCCAGCACAAGCTATCACCAAGTGTATTTAACCATCAATAGTGTGGCTATTTTGTGCTATATCCTACATCAGCTGCAGGCTGAGCCTGTGTCACCGAAGTGCATTTAACCATCAACAGTCTGGTTATTTTTTGGCCATATACTACATCTGGTGCAGGCTGAGCCTGTGTCACCCAAGTGCATTTAACCATCAACAGTGTGGTTATTTTTTGGCCATATACTACATCAGGGGCAAGTTGAGCCTGTCACCCAGCGCCTAAAAAATAGACCTGACATTTCTATTCAACCAAATCTGTACTGTTTTAGCTGGTCAAGTTATTTGTAGTGACCGTAAAAGCAGACTTTTTGTTCTGGGTTGAAAAACTATTCCCAGATTTGCCATTCTCAAAATAACTAGTTTCTGGTATATGAGGCCTACTTGAAATCTATCCCAAAAAGGATATCTTACATTGAAGGTGCTGATAGTGTCATTCAGAAAAACCTAAGACACACGCTACCGTGCAGATAGAAGTCTGATTCTGTGATTAAACCTTTACCTGTCACACAGCGCAAAAAAAAAAAAGGCCTCACATTTCTATTCAACCAAATCTGTACTGTTTTAGCTGGTCAAGTTATTTGTAGTGACCGTAAAAGCAGACTTTTTGTTCTGGGTTGAAAAACTATTCCCAGATTTGCCATTCTCAAAATAACTAGTTTCTGGTATATGAGGCCTACTTGAAATCTATCCCAAAAAGGATATCTTACATTGAAGGTGCTGATAGTGTCATTCAGAAAAACCTAAGACACACGCTACCGTGCAGATAGAAGTCTGATTCTGTGATTAAACCTTTACCTGTCACACAGCGCAAAAAAAAAACAGGCCTCACATTTCTATTCAACCAAATCTGTACTGTTTTATCTGGTCAAGTTATTTGTAGTGACCGTAAAAGCAGACTTTTTGTTCTGGGTTGAAAAACTATTCCCAAATTTGCCATTCTCAAAATAACTAGTTTCTGGTATATGAGGCCTACTTGAAATCTATCCCAAAAAGGATATCTTACATTGAAGGTGCTGATAGTGTCATTCAGAAAAACCTAAGACACACGCTACCGTGCAGATAGAAGTCTGATTCTGTGATTAAACCTATACCCTGTCACACAGCGCAAAAAAAAAAACAGGCCTCACATTTCTATTCAACCAAATCTGTACTGTTTTAGCTGGTCAGTTTATTTGTAGTGACCGTAAAAGCAGACTTTTTGTTCTGGGTTGAAAAACTATTCCCAAATATGCATTCTCAAATAACTAGTTTCTGGTATATGAGGCCTACTTGAAATCTATCCCAAAAAGGATATCTTACATTGAAGGTGCTGATAGTGTCATTCAGAAAAACCTAAGACACACGCTACCGTGCAGATAGAAGTCTAATTCTGTGATTAAACCTATACCTGTCACACAGCGCAAAAAAAAAAACAGGCCCTCACATTTCTATTCAACCAAATCTGTACTGTTTTAGCTGGTCAAGTTATTTGTAGTGACCGTAAAAGCAGACTTTTTGTTCTGGGTTGAAAAACTATTCCCAAATTTGCCATTCTCAAAATAACTAGTTTCTGGTATATGAGGCCTACTTGAAATCTATCCCAAAAAGGATATCTTACATTGAAGGTGCTGATAGTGTCATTCAGAAAAACCTAAGACACACGCTACCGTGCAGATAGAAGTCTGATTCTGTGATTAAACCTATACCTGTCACACAACGAGCGCAAAAAAAAAAACAGGCCCTCACATTTCTATTCAACCAAATCTGTACTGTTTTAGCTGGTCAAGTTATTTGTAGTGACCGTAAAAGCAGACTTTTTGTTCTGTGTTGAAAAACTATTCCCAAATTTGCCATTCTCAAATAACTAGTTTCTGGTATATGAGGCCTACTTGAAATCTATCCCAAAAAGGATATCTTACATTGAAGGTGCTGATAGTGTCATTCAGAAAAACCCTAAGACACACGCTACCGTGCAGATAGAAGTCTAATTCTGTGATTAAACCTATACCTGTCACGCAGCGCAAAAAAAAAACAGGCCTCACATTTCTATTCAACCAAATCTGTACTGTTTTAGCTGGTCAAGTTATTTGTAGTGACCGTAAAAGCACACTTTTTGTTCTGGGTTGAAAAACTATTCCCAAATTTGCCATTCTCAAAATTGTGGTGAACGGGAACAATGAGGAAAACATCTAATAAGGGACGCGGACGCGGACATGGGTCGTGGTGGATTTAGTGACCCTCTGGTGCTGGGAGAGGACGTGACGTTCTGCCACAGCCACACGTCCTAGTGTACCAACTACCTCAGGTCCCAGTAGCCGCCAGAATTTACAGGATATTTGGTGGGGCCCAATGCCGTTCTAAGGATGGTAAGGCTGAGCAGGTACAGGCATTAGTCAATTGGGTGGCGACAGTGCATCCAGCACGTTCCACATTATCTCCCACCCAGTCTTCTGCAGAAAGCGCACAGATGGCACATGAAAAACCAAGCCCATCAGTCTGTCACATCACCCCCATGCATATCAGGGAAACTGTCTGAGCCTCAAGTTATGCAGCAGTCTCTTATGCTGTTTGAAGACTCTGCTGCCAGGGTTTCCAAGGGCATCCACCTAGCTCTTCACCAGGGGTGGAAGAGATAGAATGCACTAACGCACAACACTTATGTTTCCTGATGATGAGGACATGGGAATACCACCTCAGCACGTCTCTGATGATGACGAAACACAGGTGCCAACTGCCTGCGTCTTTCTGCAGTGTGCAGAAAACAGGAGGTCAGGGATCAAGACTCGGTAAAAGACGATGCAGGGGACGATGAGGTCCTAGACCCCACATGGAATGAAAGTCGTGCCACTGACTTTCACAGTTCGGAGGAAGAGGCAGTGGTGAGGACCGAGCCAACAGCGTAGCAAAAGAGGGAGCAGTGGGCAAAATCGAAACACCCGCCGCCAAGAGACTCTGCCTGCTACTGACCGCCGCCATCTGGGACCGAGCACCCCAAAGGCAGCTTCAAGGAGTTCCCTGGCATGGCCTTCTTCAAACAATGTGCTGACGACAAGACCGAGTGGTTTGCACGCTGTGCCATCAGAGCCTGAAGCGAGGCATTAACGTTCTGAACCTTAGCACAACCTGTATGACCAGGCACCTGCATGCAAAGCATGAACTGCAGTGGAGTAAACACCTTAAAAACAAGGAAGTCACTCAGGCTCCCCCTGCTGCCTCTTCTGCTGCTCCGCCTCGGCCTCTTCTGCTGCTGCCGCCGCCTCGGCCTCTTCTGCTGCTGCTGCCGCCGCCTCGGCCTCTTCCTCTGCCTCTGGAGGAACGTTGGCACCTACCGCCCAGCAAACTGGGATGTACCACCAACACCACCACCTGCGTCACCAAGCATCTCAACCATGTCACACGGCAGCGTTCAGCTCTCCATCTCACAAACATTTGAGAGAAAGCGTAAATTCCCACCTAGCCACCCTCGATCCCTGGCCCTGAATGCCAGCATTTCTAAACTACTGGCCTATGAAATGCTGTCATTTAGGCTGGTGGACACACAGCTTCAAACAGCTCATGTCACTTGCTGTCCCACAGTATGTTGTTCCCAGCCGCCACTACTTCTCCAAGAGAGCCGTGCCTTCCCTGCACAAACAAGTGTCCGATAAAATCAATGTGCACTGTGCAACACCATCTGTGGCAAGGTCCACACCTTCACCACCAACTTCAGCACAGCCCGGGTAAACGTCAGCAGGCCATTCTGAAACTCATATGTTTGGGGACAGGCCCCACACCGCACAGGAGTTGTTGCGGGGTATAGAACAACAGACCGACGAGTTGGTTGCTGCCTGAGCCTCAAGCCCGCCTGGTGGCGTGCGATAATGGGCGAAATCTCGTTGCAGCTCTGGACTAGCCGTTTGACGCACATCCCTTGCCTGCGCATGTGCTGAATTGGTGGTGCAGAAGTTTCATTCGCAACTACCCCGACATGTCAGAGCTGCTGCATAAAGTGTGGGCCGTTCTGTTCGCGCTTCCGGCGTTCACACCCTGCCGCTGCTCGCCTGTCTGCGCTACAGCGTAACTTCGCCCTTCCCGCTCACCGCCTCATATGCACGTACCCACCAGGTGGAACTCCACCTTGCATAGCTGGACAGACTGTGCGAGCAGCAGCAAGGCCATAGTGGAGTTTCAGGCTGCAGCACGCACGGGTCAGTCGCACTGCGGATCAGACACACTTCACCACCAATGACTAGGCCTCCATGCGAGACCTGTGTGCCCTGTTGCGTTGTTTCGAGTACTCAACCAACATGGCCAGTGGCGATTGACGCCGTTATCAGCGATACAATACCACTTCTATGTCTCCTTGAGAAAACACTTAGTGCGAAGATGGAAGAGGAGGAAGAGGGGGTCATATTTAGGCACTTTCAGGCCAGTCTCTTCGAAGTGACTCAGAGGGAGGTTTTTTGCAACACCAGAGGCCAGGTACAAATGTGGCCAGACAGGGCCCACTACTGGAGGACGAGGAGGACGAGCTTGAGGAGGAGGTGGAGGAGGATGAGGATGAAGCATGTTCACAGCGGGGTGGCTACCCAAAGCAGCTCGGGCCCATCCACTGGTGCGTGGCTGGGGGAAACACAGGACGATGACGATACGCCTCCCACAGAGGACAGCTTGTCCTTACCTCTGGGCAGCCTGGCACACATGAGCGACTACATGCTGCAGTGCCTGCGCAACGACAGCAGAGTTGCCCACATTTTAACGTGTGCGGACTACTGGGTTGCCACCCTGCTGGATCCCCGGTACAAAGACAATGTGCCCACCTTACTTCCTACACTGGAGCGTGATAGGAAGATGCGCGAGTACAAGCGCACGTTGGTAGACGCGCTACTGAGAGCATTCCCAAATGTCACAGGGGAACCAGTGGAAGCCCAAGGCGAAGGCAGAGGAGGAGCAAGAGGTCGCCAACGCAGCTGTGTCACGGCCAGCTCCTCTGAGGGCAGGGGTTAGCATGGCAGAGATGTGGAAAAGTTTTGTCACCACGCCACAGCTAACTGCACCACCACCTGATACGGAACGTGATAGCAGGAGGCAACATTTCACTAACATGGTGGAACAGTACCTGTGCACACCCCTCCACGTACTGACTGATGGTTCGGCCCCATTCAACTTCTGGGTCTCCAAATTGTCCACGTGGCCAGAGCTAGCCTTTTATGCCTTGGAGGTGCTGGCCCTGCCCGGCGGCCAGCGTTTTGTCTGAACGTGTATTCAGCACGGCAGGGGGCGTCATTACAGACAAACGCAGCCGCCTGTCTACAGCCAATGTGGACAAGCTGACGTTCATAAAAATGAACCAGGCATGGATCCCACAGGACCTGTCCATCCCTTGTGCAGATTAGATATTAACTACCTCCCCTTAACAATATATTATTCTACTCCAGGGCACTTCCTCATTCAATACTATTTTAATTTCATTTTACCATTATATTGCGGGGCAACCCAAGTTGAATGAACCTCTCCTCTGTCTGGGTGCCGGGGCTAAATGTGTGACAGTGGCCTGTTCCAGTGGTGGGTGACGTGAAGCCTGATTCTCTGCTATGACATGAAGACTTATTCTGCGCTGACATGAAGCCAGATTCTCTGTTACGGGACCTCTCCTCTCGGGGTGCCTGGCCTAAATGTGTGACAGTGGCCTGTTCCAGTGGTGGGTGACGTGAAGCCTGATTCTCTGCTATGACATGAAGACAGATTCTGCGCTGACATAAGGCCAGAATTCTCTGTTACGGACCTCTCTCCTCTGCCTGGGTGCCTGGGCCTAAATGTGTGACAGTGGCCTGTTCCAGTGGTGGTGACGTGAAGCCTGATTCTCTGCTATGACATGAAGACAGAATCTGCGCTGACATAAGGGCCAGATTCTCTGTTACGGGACCTCTCTCCTTCTTGGGGTGCCTGGGCCTAAATGTGTGACAGTGGCCTGTTCCAGTGGTGGGTGACGTAAAGCCTGATTCTCGCTATGACATGAAGACAGATTCTGCCTGACATAAGGCCAGATTCTCTGTTACGGGACCTCTCTCCTCTGCCTGGGTGCCTGGGCCTAAATGTGTGACAGTGGCCTGTTCCAGTGGTGGGTGACGTGAAGCCTGATTCTCTGCTATGACATGAAGACAGATTCTGCGCTGACATAAGGCCAGATTCTCTGTTACGGGACCTCTCTCCTCTGCCTGGGTGCCTGGGCCTAAATGTGTGACAGTGGCCTGTTCCAGTGGTGGGTGACGTGAAGCCTGATTCTCTGCTATGACATGAAGACAGATTCTGCGCTGACATAAGGCCAGATTCTCTGTTACGGGACCTCTCTCCTCTGCCTGGGTGCCTGGGCCTAAATGTGTGACAGTGGCCTGTTCCAGTGGTGGGTGACGTGAAGCCTGATTCTCTGCTATGACATGAAGACAGATTCTGCGCTGACATAAGGCCAGATTCTCTGTTACGGGACCTCTCTCCTCTGCCTGGGTGCTTGGGCCTAAATGTGTGACAGTGGCCTGTTCCAGTGGTGGGTGACGTGAAGCCTGATTCTCTGCTATGACATGAAGACAGATTCTGCGCTGACATAAGGCCAGATTCTCTGTTACGGGACCTCTCTCCTCTGCCTGGGTGCCTGGGCCTAAATGTGTGACAGTGGCCTGTTCCAGTGGTGGGTGACGTGAAGCCTGATTCTCTGCTATGACATGAAGACAGATTCTGCGCTGACATAAGGCCAGATTCTCTGTTACGGGACCTCTCTCATCTGCCTGGGTGCCTGGGCCTAAATGTGTGACAGTGGCCTGTTCCAGTGGTGGGTGACGTGAAGCCTGATTCTCTGCTATGACATGAAGACAGATTCTGCGCTGACATAAGGCCAGATTCTCTGTTACGGGACCTCTCTCCTCTGCCTGGGTGCCTGGGCCTAAATGTGTGACAGTGGCCTGTTCCAGTGGTGGGTGACGTGAAGCCTGATTCTCTGCTATGACATGAAGACAGATTCTGCGCTGACATAAGGCCAGATTCTCTGTTACGGGACCTCTCTCCTCTGCCTGGGTGCCTGGGCCTAAATGTGTGACAGTGGCCTGTTCCAGTGGTGGGTGACGTGAAGCCTGATTCTCTGCTATGACATGAAGACAGATTCTGCGCTAACATAAGGCCAGATTCTCTGTTACGGGACCTCTCTCCTCTGCCTGGGTGCCTGGGCCTAAATGTGTGACAGTGGCCTGTTCCAGTGGTGGGTGACGTGAAGCCTGATTCTCTGCTATGACATGAAGACAGATTCTGCGCTGACATAAGGCCAGATTCTCTGTTACGGGACCTCTCTCCTCTGCCTGGGTGCCTGGGCCTAAATGTGTGACAGTGGCCTGTTCCAGTGGTGGGTGACGTGAAGCCTGATTCTCTGCTATGACATGAAGACAGATTCTGCGCTGACATAAGGCCAGATTCTCTGTTACGGGACCTCTCTCCTCTGCCTGGGTGCCTGGGCCTAAATGTGTGACAGTGGCCTGTTCCAGTGGTGGGTGACGTGAAGCCTGATTCTCTGCTATGACATGAAGACAGATTCTGCGCTGACATAAGGCCAGATTCTCTGTTACGGGACCTCTCTCCTCTGCCTGGGTGCCTGGGCCTAAATGTGTGACAGTGGCCTGTTCCAGTGGTGGGTGACGTGAAGCCTGATTCTCTGCTATGACATGAAGACAGATTCTGCGCTGACATAAGGCCAGATTCTCTGTTACGGGACCTCTCTCCTCTGCCTGGGTGCCTGGGCCTAAATGTGTGACAGTGGCCTGTTCCAGTTGTGGGTGACGTGAAGCCTGATTCTCTGCTATGACATGAAGACAGATTCTGTGCTGACATAAGGCCAGATTCTCTGTTACGGGACCTCTCTCCTCTGCCTGGGTGTCTGGGCCTAAATGTGTGACAGTGGCCTGTTCCAGTGGTGGGTGACGTGAAGCCTGATTCTCTGCTATGACATGAAGACAGATTCTGTGCTGACATAAGGCCAGATTCTCTGTTACGGGACCTCTCTCCTCTGCCTGGGTGCCTGGGCCTAAATGTGTGACAGTGGCCTGTTCCAGTGGTGGGTGACGTGAAGCCTGATTCTCTGCTATGACATGAAGACAGATTCTGTGCTGACATAAGGCCAGATTCTCTGTTACGGGACCTCTCTCCTCTGCCTGGGTGCCTGGGCCTAAATGTGTGACAGTGGCCTGTTCCAGTGGTGGATGACGTGAAGCCTGATTCTCTGCTATGACATGAAGACAGATTCTGCGCTGACATAAGGCCAGATTCTCTGTTACGGGACGCTCTCCTCTGTCTGGGTGCCGGGTCCTAAATATGTGACAGTGGCCTTTTCTAGTGGTGGGTGACATGAAGCCAGATTCTCTGCTATGGCATGAAGAGACTGATTCTCTGCTGACGTGAAGCCAGATTCTCTGCTATGGGACCTCTGTCCAATTGATATTGGGTCATTTTTATTTTTTTAACTTTTATTTTAATTCATTTCCCTATCCACATTTGTTTGCAGGGGATTTACCTACATGTTGCTGCCTTTTGCAGCCCTCTAGCTCTTTCCTGGGCTGTTTTACAGCCTTTTTAGTGCCCAAAAGTACGGGTCCCCATTGACTTCAATGGGGTTCGGGTTCGGGACGAAGTTCGGTTCGGGTTCGGATTCCGAACCCGAACATTTCCGGGAAGTTCGGCCGAACTTCTCGAACCCGAACATCCAGGTGTTCGCTCAACTCTAAAACCAAACACAGATTTCAAAATCTAAGCAGTGGGCCTGGCTCGCCAATGTAAAGGGGGGGTATTAATCACTAATATCTATGCAAATATCAATAATTAATATTCATAAATGGGAGGAGCCGTCTATTGATGACTCCGCCTATTTATACCTTTATATTAATAACACTAATATTACTTTACTATATTTTGCCTTACACTAATCACTACACTAGCTGCATGTGCCTTACTAAACTAACTATCGCTAATAACCACACATTACACAGATAGTTACAAATAAGACATAGTATTTATTAATACCAACAATACACTACGCACGCAATACATTAATAATACAGTACTGTAAATACAGCACTAAACTACACTACACAGTTCCCAAATTCCACCCACAAACTAACTATACAATACACTCACACATATATATTAGCAGCCCACCCACCTGGTTCTACTTACTGTCCCTATGGGGTTCGACGAGGGTTAACGGTGGCACTGCAGGGGTGTATGCAGGCCACAGACACAAATACAGTAATGTAAGGGTTAATACCCTGCAAGTGAATAGGGGTGAGGTATAGTGGGGGTGATCAGGGCTGCACAGCAATGCAAGGGTTAATACCCTGCAAGTGTACAGTGCAATGGTGGGGGTGGATAACAGGGAGAGGGATTGTAGGGATGATGCTGGTGGTAGATTGGGATATGGAGTATATGGTGGCAGGGGTTGGATAATCAGGGGAGATTAGGGGTGTAGGGGCTACCAGGGGTGTAGGGGCTACCAGGGGTGTAGGGGTTAATCAGGGGAGCAGAATTGTTGGTGGGATAGGGGATATGGGAAGAAGGAGGGGATACTCAGAGAATACTTAGTCCAGCATGCTCGTCTTCCAGGGGGGTCGCTCCGTTCCTCCTGAGCGCCGATTGCGCTCTCCTCCAGAGTGGGGGCCGGTAGGGGGTCCTCTTCTCCTCTCAGTGCAGGGCTTTATACTCCGCAGCCCGCACTCCCGGGCTGCGGCGCATGCGCTGTGTGCGCGCGCGCCACAGGTAAAGACACGTGGGCCGGCGCGGTGATATGATGTCACCGCGCCAGCCCGCGTGTCCCTGCACGCGCACAGCAGGGCCGCGCCACTTGCAGACAGGCGGGAGAAGCCTTTGATCTCCCGCCTGCAGCACCTCGCATTCCGGACAGCACGATAGTAATCGCGCTGCCGGAATGTGCATAATAGAAGGAGGGGAGGTTTCTCCCTCCCTTCTATCATGCATAATTATCTCCAGCAGCGCTGGAGATAATTAGAACAAAGGACTCAGATTCTGTTGAATCTGAGTTCTTTGTATCCATCAGGATGACCGGACCCTTGTCCGGTCATTCTGATGCAATCAGCCAGATTGCATCAGTGTGAATGCTTGGGGCACATTCACACTGATGCACCTGGTGTCTATGGAGGGGGATATATGTATAATATAAATGTGTATGGATGCTTGGTGCACATCCATACACATGTATACACTGATACTGGGGTGTATAGGGGACATATATCAGGGGGCATATATATATATATATATATATACACTCACCTAAAGAATTATTAGGAACACCTGCTCTATTTCTCATTAATGCAATTATCTAGTCAACCAATCACATGGCAGTTGCTTCAATGCATTTAGGGGGGTGGTCCTGGTCAAGACAATCTCCTGAACTCCAAACTGAACGTCAGAATGGGAAAGAAAGGTGATTTAAGCAATTTTGAGCGTGGCATGGTTGTTGGTGCCAGACGGGCCGGTCTGAGTATTTCACAATCTGCTCAGTTACTGGGATTTTCACGCACAACCATTTCTAGGGTTTACAAAGAATGGTGTGAAAAGGGAAAAACATCCAGTATGCGGCAGTCCTGTGGGCAAAAATGCCTTGTGCATGCTAGAGGTCAGAGGAGAATGGGCCGACTGATTCAAGCTGATAGAAGAGCAACGTTGACTGAAATAACCACTCATTACAACCGAGGTATGCAGCAAAGCATTTGTGAAGCCACAACACGCACAACCTTGAGGCGGATGGGCTACAACAGCAGAAGACCCCACCGGGTACCACTCATCTCCACTACAAATAGGAAAAAGAGGCTACAATTTGCACGAGCTCACCAAAATTGGACTGTTGAAGACAGAAAAATGTTGCTTGGTCTGATGAGTCTCGATTTCTGTGGAGACATTCAAATGGTAGAGTCCGAATTTGGCGTAAACAGAATGAGAACATGTATCCATCCTCTGATGGCTACTTCCAGCAGGATAATGCACCATGCCACAAAGCTCGAATCATTTCAAATTGGTTTCTTGAACATGACAATGAGTTCACTGTACTAAAATGGCCCCCACAGTCACCAGATCTCAACCCAATAGAGCATCTTTGGGATGTGGTGGAACGGGAGCTTCGTGCCCTGGATGTGCATCCCTCAAATCTCCATCAACTGCAAGATGCTATCCTATCAATATGGGCCAACATTTCTAAAGAATGCTATCAGCACCTTGTTGAATCAATGCCACGTAGAATTAAGGCAGTTCTGAAGGCAAAAGGGGGTCCAACACCGTATTAGTATGGTGTTCCTAATAATTCTTTAGGTGAGTGTATATATATATGTATATATATATATATATATATTATAAGGGGGATTTATATATATCATACACCTATATTATAAGGGGGCACAGCTACCACGTATTTCCCACAGGGGCCACCATGAGCCCCTGTGGGCCACTAAGGGCAGATGTGCGCAGATGCTGGGCACATCTGCGCACATCATCCTATAAAGTGACCATTAATGCATGCATATATATCATACATGCATGCATGAGTTTGCATGCATATATGTATATATATGCATGCGTCTCAACCCTTCCTCAACAGTCTTGACCAGGACTACACCCCTAAATGCATTGAAGCAACTGCCATGTGATTGGTTGACTAGATAATTGCATTAATGAGAAATAGAACAGGTGTTCCTAATAATTCTTTAGGTGTGTGTATATATATATATATATATATATATATATATATATACATATATATATATATGTAGGAAAAAGGCAGCACTCCAAGGAAATAAAATAAAAAAAACCCTCTTTATTCACCTCAGTGGCAATGGCGACGTTTCGGCTCTATACCAGAGCCTTTCTCAAGCAAAGTAACAGGACATAGTGAACAATATATATACACCTACAACTTATTACATCATATCATGTGACCAATACATAATTAGTGCATTAACTGCTTAATATCTGAATACAAAAATTAAAAACATGTCTTAATCTCAAAACTTGCATGATAGTGACAATAAAAAATATTCCAGCTATTTCAAACATGATAGGTGAAGTTGCATATAACATACGTATACATGTGTAAATTTCATTCCATTAAATAACTTCCAAGACATCATATTCTTATATAGACAAAGTGCTGAAATGGTTAAAAAAGTGACGTGTGCAATTGATCAGTGATGTCGATGAAGAGTAACATGACAACCAGGAAAATACTGACCCGATGAACTGCGATCCCGCACCTATAGCAATGTCGGCTTTGGCGTGTACTCGAACTTACTGTGCATGCCCCAGCTTGCGTATGAACCGATACTTCATTATGACGAAGGAGGATCTAATGGAGTGTGCACAGATCAATCTCTCACATCAAGCGGCCATCTTGAAAGAGGTCAAATGACCACACGAATCACAGTACATTGACTGGATTATCGCGTACAGATCTCGAACAACAGGCCATTCTCATTCAAATTAGCATTCATACTGGGCTATATAATACCGGATCAAAGCAAAATAACAAATGTTCACCGTCAAGCGAACAATTTGTTGCATAACATAAGGAGAGTCGTATGGATACCTGCATATACATGCCGCATCCATTACCGTTATCCCAGTGTATCCTTACAAAGCCCAGGAGGGATCTCCTCCACACCATGTGTCATATCATAGAGAGATAAGCCACTCAGATCCATTCATATCGTATTTACGCAATCCGGGAACATACAATATATTACAGCACATGTATATAAGGAGGTCGCAGGGGCATCAGACCAGTGTAGCATTCCGATCTTATCATGTCTATCTTCATCGGCTCCTATCTGGACAAAACCAGGAAAAAAGAGAAAGAAAGTCTTTAAGTATATGGGTAATGAAAGAGCAATAATAGTCCAAATACTAACTACCCAACACAGAATAGCATTAGTGGTCGGACCAGAGCAGGGGAGAAATAAGGGCAAGCCACAATCCTATCTAACCAATCCTACATTGTATTCTACATTGAGACCACTTGGTTTGAGAGAATTAAGTACATAGATCCACTCTAGTTCTTTTTTTTTCAGGAGAGTGGATCTATTACCTCCTCGTCTTGGCATAGGTACATGATCAATTATACAGTCCTGATCAAAAGTTTAAGGCTACTTGAAAAATGGCAAAAAATCATATTTTACATTGTTGGATCTTAACAAGGTTCCAAGTAGAGCTTCAACATGCAACAAGAAGAAATGAGAGTGAGACAAAAAAAATTTGAGCATTCAATTAATTGAAAATAAAGATTAAACTGAAACAGGCTGTTTTTCAGCTGATCCAAATTTTAGGACCACATGCCTTTAAAAGGCCAAATCTGTGCAAAGATGTGGATTCATTGTCATTTTCTGTCAGTAGTCAGAAGTTGTGATGGCAAAGGCAAAAAAAACTCTCCCTTTTTGAATGTGGTCGGGTTATTGAACTGCATAAGCAGGGTCTCTCACAGCACGCCATCGCTGCTGAGGTGGGACGCAGTAAGACAGTCATTTGGAATTTCTTAAATGATCCTGAGGGTTATGGAACAAAAAAGTAAAGTGGAAGACCCAAAACAATTTCACCAGCACTGAGCCGAAGGATCCAATTGGCTGTCCGTCAAGACACTGGACGATCCTCCACCCAAATTAAGGCCCTTACTGGTGCTGACTGCAGACCCATAACCATCAGATGGCATCTGAGACTGAAGGGCTTCAAAAACAAAAAACGTCTTCAAAGACCTCGTCTCCTTGAACGCCACAGAACTGCTCGTTTGGACTTTGCAAGAGAGCACCAAACATGGGACATTCAAAGGTGGAAGAAAGTTTTAGTCTCTGATGAGAAAAAATTTAACCTTGATGGTCCTGATGGTTTCCAACGTTACTGGCATGACAAGCAGATCCCACCTGAGATGTTTTCTACACGCCACAGTGGAGGGGGCGCCATAATGGTCTGGGGTGCTTTTTCCTTCAGTGGAACAATGGAGCTTCAGGAAGTGCAGGGACGTCAAACGGCCGCTGACTATGTCCAGATGTTGCAGAGAGCATTCCTCATGACTGAGGGCCCTCGTCTTTGTGGTAACTACTGGGTTTTTCAACAGGACAACGCTACAGTACACAATGCCCGCAGGACAAGGGACTTCTTCCAGGAGAATAACATCACTCTTTTGGCCCATCCTGTGTGTTCCCCTGATCTAAATCCAATTGAGAACCTTCGGGGATAGGTGGCAAGGGAAGTTTACAAAAATGGACAACAGTTCCAGACAGTAGATGGCCTTCGTGCGGCCGTCTTCACTACTTGGAGAAATGTTCCCACTCACCTCATGGAAACGCTTGCATCAAGCATGCCGAAACAAATTTTAGAAGTGATCAACAATAACGGCGGAGCTACTCATTACTGAGTTCATGTTTGGAAGTTGGATTTCTGTTTTGGGGGGGTTTAGTTTTTTTTTGAGGTGTGGTCCTAAACTTTTGATCAGCTGAAAAACAGCCTGTTTCAGTTTATTCGTTGTTTTCATTAAATTGAATGCTCAAAAATTTTTTGTCTCTCTCCCATTTCTTCTTGTTGCATGTTGAAGCTCTACTTGGAACCTTGTTAAGATCCAGCCATGCTAAATATGATTTTTTGCCATTTTTCAAGTGGTCTTAAACTTTTGATCAGGACTGTATAACATTTAAGGTCCCTTTCATCATGTTTAATTTCAAGAAAATGTTTTGAGACCGGCAAGTCAGAGCGCTTCTTCCTAATGGATAATCTTCTGGTTATTGAGGCGTGTTTTCAAGTCAGTGGAGGTTTCCTCCACGTACAATAATTTACATGGGCAGGTAAGGACATACACAACATAACTTGAATTACAGGTTAAGTGGAACCGTATTGGATATTTCACCCCTGTATGAGGATGCAAAAAGCTTTTTCCTTTGACTATATATACACCCAAGACATGGGAAACAACCAAGTCCCGCAGAAGTTATTGTGGTTTGTTTCACCATTCTACTTGGGCCAACATCAGCTCTTACAAGTTGATCACGCAAACTTTTTGTTCTACGATATGACATCATTGGTAAAGACTGAAATTCAATGACAGATTTGTGACAACCCTTTAATATATTCCAATGTTTTTACGCAACTTTGCCATTGGAGCAAACTCTTATATTTTGGACACATCAGATTTTTTAAATAAACTGCATTCTATCAACATATCACATTTAAATTATGTCATTTTGGCATCATTTGATGTAGTTTCGCTCTATACCTCTATAGATCATTGCAAAGGGCTCAAAGCTGTGTCACATATGTTACAACATTCCTCATTTACTAAACAGGCATGCCAGTTTATCCTGGCGTTGTTGGAAATAACATTGCGGTATAATTACTTTTTGTTTCAAGATCATTACTACATACAGCATCAAGGCGTGGCTATGGGGTCCAATGTGGCCCCAACTTACGCTAATATTTACATGCGGGTCTATGAGAAGGATGTCATCTATGTCTCCCACCACTACAGTCATGTACTGGCGTGGTGGCATTATGTGGACGACATCTTCCTCATATAGACAGGTTCCTTGCCGCAATTACTTGAGTTTCAGGATTCTCTGAATAGTATCGATGATACTCTACAGTTTACACTTGTGCACTCCCAGAAAGAGATACAGTTTTTGGACACTAAGGTTATCTTATCTGATGGCAAATTATGCACAGAAGTATTTACTAAACCAACTGACAAAAACTCTCTTTTAGAGTATAATAGTAACCATCCGAGATCTATGATCAAATCTTTACCCTATTCACAATTTGTTAGGGCGCAGCAGATTACCTCAGATCCAGTGGTGCTTGACAACACTTTGAATGTGATGGTGGGCAAATTCCTGGATCGAGGTTATCCTTTTAAACTTTTAAAGCAACAAAGGCACAGAATCCATGACAGAGATAATACAACACTTTCTAAAAAGCTGATTTGTGCCAACACTAAGAGAATTCCATTTATCTCTACATATACGGAATGCAGTATAGATATTTCCAAAATTATTAAAAAACATTGGAATATATTAAAGGGTTGTCACAAATCTGTCATTGAATTTCAGTCATTACCAATGATGTCATATTGGGTGTGTAAATTGTCGTTATATAGTAAAAGGAAAAAGCTTTTTGCATCCTCATACAGGGGTACAATATCCAATACGGTTCCACTTAACCTGTAATTCAAATTATGTTGTGTGTGTCCTTACCTGCCCATGTAAATTATTGTACGTGGGAGAAACCTCCACTGAAAACACGCCTCAATAACCACAGATTATCCATTAGGAAGAAGAGTTCTGACTTGCCGGTCGCAAAACATTTTCTTGAAATGAAACATGTTGAAAGGGACCTTAAATGTTATATAATTCATCATGTACCTATGCTAAGACGAGGAGGTAATAGATCCACTCTCCTGAAAAAAAAAGAACTAGAGTGGATCTATGTACTTAATTCTCTCAAACCAAGTGGTCTCAATGTAGAATACAATGTAGGAGTGGTTAGATAGGATTGTGGCTTGCCCTTATTTCTCCCCTGCTCTGGTCCGACCACTAATGCTATTCTGTGTTGGGTACTTAGTATTTGGACTATTATTGCTCTTTCATTACCCATATACTAAAAGACTTTCTTTCTCTTTTTTCCTGGTTTTGTCCAGATAGGAGCCGATGAAGATAGACATGATGAGATCGGAATGCTACACTGGTCTGATGCCCCTGCGACCTCCTTACATATATGATATACATGTGCTGTAATATATTGTATGTTCCCGGATTGCGTAAAATCCGATATGAATGGATCTGAGTGGCTTATCTCTCTATGATATGACGCATGGTGTGGAGGAGATCCCTCCTGGGCTTTGTAAGGATACACTGGGATAACGGTAATGGATGCAGCATTCATATGCAGGTATCCATATGACCCTACTTATGTTATGCGACAAATTGTTCGCTTGACGGTGAACAATTGTTATTTCACTTTGATCCGGTATTATATAGCCTGTATGAATGCTAATATGAATGAAAAAGGCCTGTTGTTTGAGATCTGGACGTACGCGATAATCCAGTCAATGTACTGTGATTCGTGTGGTCATTTGACCTCTTTCAAGATGGCCGATTGACGTGAGAGATTGATCTGCGCACACTCCATTAGATCCTCCTTTGTCATAATGACGTATCGGTTCATACGCAAGCCGGGGTATGCGCAGTAAGTTTGAGTACACGCCAAAGCCGACATTGCTATAGGAGCGGGATCCCGGTTCATCGGGTCAGTGTTTTCCTGGTTGTCATGTGTAATGACCGGCGTCACGCAAAGGGAGGGAAATGGGAAGGCCCTGTCCAAGGGAGAGGGAAAGGTGGTGACCCCTGACTCACCTTGCGACTGGCACCTGACTGCCCTGACGTCCCTAGACGGGTTCCTCACCAGTACGCCGATCACGTGCCTAAACCCTGGCTTTCCCTAGGATGAGCCCTGAGTAGTGAACAGGGCGGTGGGATCACTAGTCCGCACCACTGACACTAAGAGGAAAACACCAAGGAGAGGACAGACAATACAGACAAACATATAATCCCAGGTGGGCGACAACAACAGACCACCAAGGCCCAACAGGGATCCGGAGGGTAATGTTCTGGAACAACAACCAGGGAACACAACTACACAGCTCCAGTGGGTCAGTATAGAAGTCCAGGCAGGAAGCTCTATATCTGGCAACCAGAGAAGTGGGAGATGGGAATATAAGGAGGTTGGGATTGCTGGACAAGAAACAGCTGAGGAGGAGAAGCTACGGATTCCTGAGTGAGCCAAAAGGGTTGCAAGGCAAACCCAGAAAGCTACCATTACGAAACAGCACTGTCTTTGTACATCGAGCGCGCAGCCACCCGCTGCGACTTCCTGACCCCGGGTATAACGGAGTCAGGCGTGGCTCTTGACACCCTCGTGACATCATGTTACTCTTCATCGACATCACTGATCAATTCCACACGTCACTTTTTTAACCATTTCAGCACTTTGTCTATATAAGAATACAATGTCTTGGAAGTTATTTAATGGAATGAAATTTACACATGTATACGTATGTTATATGCAACTTCACCTATCATGTTTGAAATAGCTGGAATATTTTTTATTGTCACTATCATGCAAGTTTTGAGATTAAGACATGTTTTTAATTTTTGTATTCAGATATTAAGGAGTTAAATCACTAATTATGCATTGGTCACATGATATGATGTAATAAGTTGTGGGTGTATATACACTCACCTAAAGAATTATTAGGAACACCTGTTCTATTTCTCATTAATGCAATTATCTAGTCAACCAATCACATGGCAGTTGCTTCAATGCATTTAGGGGGGTGGTCCTGGTCAAGACAATCTCCTGAACTCCAAACTGAATGTCAGAATGGGAAAGAAAGGTGATTTAAGCAATTTTGAGCGTGGCATGGTTGTTGGTGCCAGACAGGCCGGTCTGAGTATTTCACAATCTGCTCAGTTACTGGGATTTTCACGCACAACCATTTCTAGGGTTTACAAAGAATGGTGTAAAAAGGGAAAACATCCAGTATGCGGCAGTCCTGTGGGCAAAATGCCTTGTGGATGCTAGAGGTCAGAGAAGAATGGGCCGACTGATTCAAGCTGATAGAAGAGCAACGTTGACTGAAATAACCACTAGTTACAACCGAGGTATGCAGCAAAGCATTTGTGAAGCCACAACACGCACAACCTTGAGGCGGATGGGCTACAACAGCAGAAGACCCCACCGGGTACCACTCATCTCCACTACAAATAGGAAAAAGAGGCTACAATTTGCACGAACTCACCAAAATTGGACTGTTGAAGACTGGAAAAATGTTGCCTGGTCTGATGAGTCTCGATTTCTGTTGAGACATTCAAATGGTAGAGACCGAATTTGGCGTAAACAGAATGAGAACATGTATCCATCCTCTGATGGTTACTTCCAGCAGGATAATGCACCATGTCACAAAGCTCGAATCATTTCAAATTGGTTTCTTGAACATGACAATGAGTTCACTGTACTAAAATGGTCCCCACAGTCACAAGATCTCAACCCAATAGAGCATCTTTGGGATGTGGTGGAATGGGAGCTTCGTGCCCTGGATGTGCATCCCTCAAATCTCCATCAACTGCAAAATGCTATCCTATCAATATGGGCCATTATTTCTAAAGAATGCTATCAGCACCTTGTTGAATCAATGCCACGTAGAATTAAGGCAGTTCTGAAGGCAAAAGGGGGCCCAACACCGTATTAGTATGGTGTTCCTAATAATTCTTTAGGTGAGTGTATATTGTTCACTATGTCCTGTTACTTTGCTTAAGAAAGGCTCTGGTATACTGTAGAGCCGAAACGTCGCCATTGCCACTGAGGTAAATAAAGAGTTTTTTTAATTTTATTTCCTTGGAGCGCTGCCTTTTTCCTACTTATTGTTGTGGGATTGGCTTTTCCCAGCGGGCCGTGCACCCATCACCTGTTGGAGGCTGTGCTGCCTTTTTTTTTCTTCATATATATATATATATATATATATATATATATATATACTGACATCCAACTGCCTTGTCTCTATGGGAAAGAGAGATATATTTTTTCCAGCCAATTGTAACCAGCTAATCAGCTGTAGGTGATCACCTAACATTTATTCCATTCTTTCCTAATTATCTTAAGTGATTGGGGTCTGTTCCGGAACCAGTGGAACCTACACTTTATTCCGGTGCATTATATTAGCTTATATATTCATAGACAAGGGAATTTTATGTTATTTATTATAACTACTATTTGGTTTTTATGAATAAACCAACATAATATTTTAATTTAGTTCTAATCCATGCCTCACCAAATTTAAGTGCCACTACTCTGTTACTACAAAACTTTTTTTCACTTGGGCGACAGGTACGCCCTGGAGTGAGCACCTACTCTAAGGTCTGAAACAGGTGAACCACTGACACTATTGGTCTAGAAAACTAATCACTGCAACCAATCACAACACAGCTTTCATTTTTTTAAGAGCAGAATCTTTTACTTAACTACAGGCCATTAGTTTTGCACCATCCTTTTTGAATCACCATCTATATTACTGTTTCTACCAAAAAATAGAATGCAAGAAAGAAAAGGAAAAAAAATGCAGCATCTGAGCCAAGAATCAGTCTAGTTAATAATCTGAGGAAAATGGATACAGTAGTACGCCCGCGTGTTGCTAAGAGCATGAAACCCCAGTTTTGGCCAGACTTCATAGTTTCTGTGTTTTTTCACATCTGTTTCGAAATTTGTCTTCCGACCAAAACATTTCTTTGATACTAAGCTAGGGTTGGGCGATATCAAAAATATTCCCACGATAACGATATTAAGAAATTTATTGCGATAACGATATATATCGCAATAAATACCCACTTAGAAGAAAAAAAACACTTGGGGCCACAAGGAGATGTTATACTGTATGGGGCAGCCACAAGGAGACGTTATACTGTATGGGGGCAGCCACAAGGAGACGTTATACTGTATGGGGGCAGCCACAAGGAGACGTTATACTGTATAGAGGCAGCCACAAGGAGATGTTATACTGTATGGGGCAGCCACAAGGAGACGTTATACTGTATGGGGCACTGGGGCAGCCACAAGGAAATGTTATACTATATGGGGCAGCCACAAAGAGACATTATACTGTATGGGGCAGCCACAAGGAGACATTATACTATATGGGGGAAGCTACAAGGAGACGTTATACTGTATGGGGCAGCCACAAAATGACGTTATACTGTATGGGGCAGCCACAAAATGACGTTATACTGTATGGGGGCAGCTACAAGGAGACATTATACTGTATGGGGCAGCCACAAAATGACGTTATACTGTATGGGGCACTGGGGCAGCCACAAGGAGACGTCATACTGTATGGGGGCAGCCACAAGGAGATGTTCTACTGTATGGGGGCAGCCACAAGGAGACGTTATACTGCATGGGGCAGCCACAAGGAGACGTTCTACTGCATGGGGCACTGGGGCAGCCACAAGGAGACATTAGACTGTATGGGGAACTGAGGCAGCCACAAGGAGACATTATACTGTATGGGGCACTGGGGCAGCAACAAGGAGACGTTATATTGTATGGGGGCAGCGACAAGGAGACGTTATACTGTATGGGGGCAGCCACAAGGAGATGTTATACTGTATGGGGGCAGCCACAAGGAGACGTTATACTGTATGGGGCACTGGGGCAGCCACAAGGAGACGTTATGCTGTATGGGGCACTGGGGCAGCCACAAGGAGACATTATACTGTATGGGGCACTGGGGCAGCCACAAGGAGATGTTATAATGTATGGGACAGCCATAGGGAGATGTTATACTGTATGGGGCAGCCACAAGGAGACATTATACTGTATGGGGCACTGGGGCAGCAGCCACAAGGAGATAATATACTGTATGGGGCAGCCACAAGGAGACTTTATACTGTATGAGGCAGCCACAAGGAGACGTTATACTATATTGGCGCAGCCACAAGGAGACATTATACTATATGGGGGCAGCTACAAGGAGACATTATACTGTATGGGGCACTGGGGCAGCCACAAAGAGACATTATACTGTATGTGGCACTGAGGCAGCCACAAGGAGATGTTATACTGTATGGGGCAGCCACAAGGAGACGTTATACTGTATGGGGGCAGCCACAAGGAGATGTTATACTGTATGGGGGCAGCCACAAGGAGACGTTATACTGTATGGGGCACTGGGGCAGCCACAAGGAGACGTTATGCTGTATGGGGCACTGGGGCAGCCACAAGGAGACATTATACTGTATGGGGCACTGGGGCAGCCACAAGGAGACGTTATATTGTATGGGGGCAGCGACAAGGAGACGTTATACTGTATGGGGGCAGCGACAAGGAGACGTTATACTGTATGGGGGCAGCCACAAGGAGATGTTATACTGTATGGGGGCAGCCACAAGGAGACATTATACTGTTTGGGGAACTGAGGCAGCCACAAGAAAACGTTATACTGTATAGGAGCAGTCACAAGGAGACATTATACTGTATGGGGGCAGTCACAAGGAGATGTTACTCTGTATGGGGAAGCCACAAGGAGATGTTATACTGTATGGGGGCAGCCACAAGGAGATGTTATACTGTCTGGGGCAGCCACAAGGAGACGTTATACTGTATGGGGCACTGGGGCAGTTACAAGGAGACATTATACTGTATGGGGCACTGGGGCAGCCACAAGGAGATGTTATAATGTATGGGACAGCCATAGGGAGATGTTATACTGTATGGGGCAGCCACAAGGAGACATTATACTGTATGGGGCACTGGGGCAGCAGCCACAAGGAGACAATATACTGTATGGGGCAGTGGGCCACAAGGAGATTTTTTACTGTATGGGACAGTGGGCCGCAAGAAGAAGTTATACTGTATGGGGCGGTGTGTGGTAGTGTAGGGACGCCTCTTACGATTCATGTAACTGGGGTAAGATCCTATTAGGGTAATTCGTGTAGGAAGTCTTCTTTCGGAGATTTTAAAGAAGAGGACAGGGTTCCACATGGGCTAGAAGTGACAACTGGTATGGGGGGGGGGGGGGGGGGGTCCATTCTGTGGTGCTGTCACTCTCCACCCCCAAAATAGCAGTACATGAGGAAGCTGACTTCAAATACGAAGTTCTCCTACCCCTATAAATCTCCTCTATGGACAGTGACTGCAGTCATCACCTGAAGCAGTAGGGAAATAGCCAGGGGTTATGTTAGCAGTCAGTAGTGGGCTGTCGGTCACAAAGGGTGACGCAGCTGAAAACACCATCAATGTATGCCATCAGTCTACCGGTGCCCAGTACACATGATATGTACAGATATACACGTCATGTATGTACACAGTGACATCTCTATTTATACGCGTATCACTTCACAGGTGGACAACCAGTGACACTGGAGTGAAGATACATGTGTTGTTGACACATATTAATGTTTGTACAAAGTCTTGGTAATGTTGCAGCAGATGGCAGCAAGATCACCTACTGCTTTATAGGCTAGCTACCCGATGGGACAGAGAAAAGTGTATTTGTTAGGTCCCACTGAGTTCTAGTCATATGTCACTCAAACTACTGCACTGACAAGAGGCGGAGGAGCAGAGCAAGATGCAAGGTGGAGGAAGAGCAGAGCGAGGCGGCGGCGGAGGAGGAGCAGTGTTTGACAGGTTTCTATGAAGCGGAAAAAAAAAAAAGCCTGCTCGTCCCCTTCCTCCAGTGCACTTGCAGCCATGTCCAGACCTCAGCGCGCTAGTAGTAATGCAGAAGACAGAGACCAGTGACCGGGGAATGTAAGCAGGTGGTAGGAAGCGGACATTTTGGAAGTGGTCAGCACACATGCAAACGCTCCTATGACGTCATTAAATACGGCGGTTATTAGGAAACGGTGATATCGCCATATCACCGTTTTTAATATCGCGGTATATCGTGAATACTGGTATATCGCTCAAGCCTATACTGAGCCCCAGATTATATTTGAGAATGTCTGATGTTCCCCACTTTTCACCAAATGCTCTTTACCCATTATATGTGGGATTCCTATACATAGCAGCTGTGAGACATGACCACCTCAGGTAATGTGGTCCCAGCATCGGCAGGCTTGTTTATCATGTCCTTGTGTTTAAAGGCAAAGGTAAAATTATAAATTTTATGCTGTTTCATAAGCAAAATTCCTGAAATATTTTAGTTCACAGAGCAGGTTACAGTAATTTTCTCTTCACTTGTATTTATGACTGATAGCTCACAGCTCATTCCTTCCTGCAAGACATCAAAGTACATCAAACAGCTTGCAATATGGTATTACTTAGGTTAATCATGGGTGGAGCTTGGATACATCATGATGCCATTTCTCCAGCATCAGATACATAATCCATCTCTTGGGAAACCTTAAAGGGATTGTCCAGTAAACCCCTCCCATATACCCTATTATGGCACATGCATGACAGAGGGGCAGTGGTGTATATGAAAGAGAGGGGCCCTCATTATGGTGCTAGATTTTCCACCCAGAACAAAATAACTTAGGGTTTGTTTCTCCCACCACATCCTTTCCTTGACTCTTAGGCCAATTCTTTACTTTTTTTTTTTGTAACAAAGCAGTTCCTCCTTAGAGGGGAGTTATGTACATATTCTTGCCATAAGGGGGATAGGACCACCTAGGACTGGGCCTCCTCTCTCCAAGGGCCCAACAGGGAGTCTGTGTTGTACTTCAACTATTGAATAGAGGTGGATCCTTCACTCAGGACCTGCTTTATTAGCCAGAGGAGAGAAATGCTAAAAAGAACTGATTTTTTCTGGACGACTCTGCAAGGTGATGTAGTACATGGCTATCTGTTGATTTCAATATAGATATAATGATAACATGTATGGCCTGACAGCCAGACATTAACAACAGATAACTGGGGCTTCCAACAGTTGAACCACTGGTGATCAGTGGTAGGAACGACCTACCATCATTCTAATTCTAATACACTCAGTCAAAGTATTATGAAATTCAATGAATCCTGCAATAGCCTTATTTCTGGACCTTTAGAAGTTTTTTGGTGTCCGTATCCTTCTACTTAAGTGGGTGGGTTTATTTTCAGGTGGGATGTATAAGCTATGTGCTCTGAGCCAGATCACATAGCCTCCTGGACTGAGGTTTGTGAACATTAACGCAAACTTCAGGTTGGGAAGAATAAACTACAAGTTTAAAAAAGTGTAGTTTGATAACTCCTAACACACCCACTACCCTTTTAGCTAAAAGGCCAGTCTGGATCAACTGGCCTTTTAGCTAAAAGGGTAGTGGGTGTGAGTTAGGAGTTATTAAACGACACTTTTTTTTAAACTTGCCATCATTTAATGTTTTCTGTAAATCTTTGAATAAAATAAAGATCAAAATATTTTTTGATCTTTTCATGTTTTTGAATTTATCAGCTGCCATTGCCTCTTTCTGTATAATAATAGTACGTGGTGCTTAAAATGGGACTTCTAATTGTGGATTAGAACAAGGATCAGCTTCCAGACATTTCTTTATTTCTGCAGATGTTCTACATCTGTCTACTTTTCAGCCTTATCGGTTACTGTTTTAGGGAGTGTTCTTGAATCAGCATTTTTTCCAAAATATAATAGTTTTATATGCCAAGATTTATTTATTTTTTATGGACATCTGAAAAATTACAGCTGGAAAAATGAAGTTTCCCCTAGACTGAGGATAAGTCTAATCTGCAAAGATAGTCTACATCCTTCTATAGAGGAATGGAGACCAGTGGTGGCTCCATTGTGTACCTGAGGTGAACTTCCAACAGATGATTTATCAGTTTATTGCTATGGACCACAAAGACAGTTTTTTTTAGAGAAAACTATAAAATGAAAGTCCTCCAATACGTTGCCTGAGTAATTTGCCGCAGCAGGTCCCAATGGTGATGTGGACTTAATTCACACTTAGTTCAATGCGTCTTGTAGGACCGCACGATTATCAATATCAACAATTCACAGGATAGCCACTCCCAATCAGAACCATCCACCTCTACACATATAGGTAAAATATTAGTTTCCACAGATAACTTCCTCCTCCACTGGATCCTGTAGAATGTCAAAAATGACACCGATAGTGAAGTAACGCTATCATTAATCCCATGCACTCCTGGTGTTATACTCACAAGCGCACGTGGATATACAAGCACATCAAACAGAAACCGTCATCTCGAGCTCCTCCTGTCCTTTTTCTTCCATCGGTAATTCTACAGAAAATTCGCTCTAATAGTGAAGTACTGTCGCCAATGTGTGTATAGACAGATTTTTTATTATACTCACAAACGTCAGTAGTGGTACAGGCAAAAAAAAAAGAGATAAAACACAGAACCGGACCCGGGTTTCGCTCCAAGCTTTGTCAGGGGCATATACCTCAATCATCAGCACAAGTGTTTAAATACCCACCCAGTTTCCCTCCTCCCCTTTTTTTTTTATTTATAACTCCTATTCATAAATTGCCCTTAACCATCTTAAAACCAATTCATAAAAACTCTTTACTAATATTATAAAATCACCCGCAGCAAACATTAGACATATTCTGTCATTTTTATACAAACTGCCGCTATACAAATTTCCTTTCATTCATCCATTTCACTTTCATTCATAAAATTGCTCCACTACGTGATCCTTCTTGAAAGCTAATCACGTGGTTTATATCCACCAATCATAATCCAACTGAGCGGATCGAAATCTATTATTATCCACATTTCAAACTACAAAGCATGGGAACCTCCAACTTCCAAATATATTTTTTCTATTCTTTCAGACAGGGTTTTAAATCAAGAGTACAATGAAAAATTGGAGTGGTGATCCTTATTAACCACCTCAGCTCCCCTAGCCTAAACCCCCTTAATGACCAGACCACTTTTTACAATTCTGCACTACACTACTTTCACGGTTTATTGCTCGGTCATACAACTTACCACCCAAATGAATTTTACCTCCTTTTCTTCTCACTAATAGAGCTTTCATTTGGTGGTATTTCATTGCTGCAGATATTTTAACTTTTTTTTTATATTAATCGAAATTGACCGAAATTTTTGCAAAAAAATGTCATTTTTCAATTTATGTTGTAAAATGTTTCAAATATAACTACATTTCTATATAAATTTTTCTCTAAATGTATTTTTCTACATGTCTTTGATAAAAAAAAATGCAATAAGTGTATATTTATTGGTTTGGGTAAAAGTTATAGCGTTTACAAACTATGGTGCAAAAATGTGAATTTACGCACTTTGACTTTCTGAGCACCTGTCATGTTTCCTGAGGTTCTACAATGAAACAGACAGTAGAAACACCCCACAAATGACCCCATTTCGAAAGGTAGACACCCTAAGGTATTCGCTGATGGGCATAATGAGTTCATGGAAGTTTTTATTTTTTGTCACAAGTTAGCGGAAAATAATTTTTTATTTTTTTGTCTTACAAAGTCTCATATTCCACTAACTTGTGACAAAAAATAAAATTTTACATGAACTCACCATACCCCTCACGGAATACCTTGGGGTGTCTTCTTTCTAAAATGGGGTCACTTGTGGGGTATTTATACTGCCCTTGCATTTTATGGGCCCTAAAGTGTGAGAAGTAGTTTGGAATCCAAATGCGTAAAAATGCCCTGTGAAATCCTAAAAGTACTCATTGGAATTTGGGCCTCTTTGCGCACCTAGGCTGCAAAAAAGTGTCACACATGTGGTATCGCCGTACTCAGAAGAAGTAGGGCAATGTGTTTTGAGGTGTATTTTTACATATACCCATGCTGGGTGAGATAAATATCTCTGTAAAAGACAACTTTTCCCATTTTTTTATACAAAGTTGTCATTTTGCAGAGATATTTCTCACACACAGTATGGGTATATGTAAAAATACACCCCAAATCACATTTCCCTACTTCTCCTGAGTACGGCGATACCACATGTGTGACACTTTTTTGCAGCCTAGGTGCACCAAAGGGCCCAAATTCCAATGAGTATCTTTAAAATTTCACAGGGCATCTTTTACGCATTTGGATTCCAAACTACTTCTCACGCTTTAAGGCCCCTAAAATGCCAGGGCAGTATAAATACCCCACAAGTGACCCCATTTTGGAAAGAAGACACCCCAAGGTATTCCGTGAGGGGCATAGTGAGTTCCGAGAATATATATTTTTGGCACAAGTTAGCGGAAATTGATTATTTATTTTGTTTTTTCACAAAGTCTCCCTTTCCGCTAACTTGTGACAAAAAGTTCAATCTTTCATGGACTTAATATGCGCCTCAGCGAATACCTTGGGGTGTCTACTTTCCAAAAAGGGGTCATTTGTGGGGTGTGTTTACTGTTCTGGCATTTTAGGCGGGGCTAATTTGTGAGCAACCCTGTAAAGCCTAAAGGTACTCGTTGGACTTTCGGCCCCTTTACGCACCTAGGCTGCAAAAAAGTGTCACACATGTGGTATAGCTGTCTTCAGGAGAAGTAGGGCAATGTGTTTTGGGGTGCATTTTTACATATACCCATGCTGGGTGAGAGAAATATCTCTGTAAATTGACAACTTTGTATAAAAAAATGTAAAAAGTTGGCATTTACAGAGATATTTCTCACACACAGTATGGGTATATGTAAAAATACACCCCAAAACACATTGCCCTACTTTTCCTGAGTACGGCGATACCACATGTGTGACACTTTTTTGCAGCCTAGGTGCACAAAGGGGCCCAAATTCCAATGAGTATCTTTAGAATTTCACAGGGCATTTTTTACGCATTTGTAATCCAAACTACTTCTCACGATTTAGGGCCCCTAAAATACCAGGGCAGTATAAACACCCCACAAGTGACCCCATTTTGGAAAGAAGACACCCCAAGGTATTCCGTGAGGGGCATGGCGAGTTCCTAGAATATATAGTTTTTGGCACAAGTTAGCAGAAAATGTTTTTGTTTTTTTCTCTTACAAAGTCTCATATTCCACTAACTTGTGACAAATTTTTTTTTTTACATGAACTCGCCATGCCCCTCACGAAATACCTTGGGGTGTCTTCTTTCCAAAATGGGGTCACATGTGGGGTATTTATACTGCCCTGGCATTTTAGGGGCCCTAAAGCGTGAGAAGAAGTCTGGAATATAAATGTCTAAAAATTTTTACGCATTTGGATTCCGTGAGGGGTATGGTGAGTTCATGTGAGATTTTATTTTTTGTCACAAGTTAGTGGAATATGAGACTTTGTAAGAAAAATATATATATCTATTTCCGCTAACTTTTGGCAAAAAAAAAAAAATCTTCTATGAACTCGCCATGCCCCTCAAAAGTGATCTTTATAGCGCCGCAGCGATTTTACGGTGTTTTTGCAGTGATCAGAAAAAAAAATATTTCTGTCACTGCGGTGGGGCGGACTGAACGCAAGTGTGCGCACAAGATCAGGCCTGATCGGGCGAACACTGCTTTTTTTGTAGAGCCTATAGAACATGTCCTATTCTTGTCCGCAATTGCGGACAAGAAAAGGCATTTTCTATATAGTTCTGGCAATGTGTGGATCCGCAAAATGCGGAAAGCACATTGCCAGTGTCCGTGTTTTGCGGATCCACGGTGTTACGGACGTCTGAATGGAGCCTTACAGGGGGATGATCAATGACAGGGGGGGTGATCAGGGGGTCTATATGGGGTGATCAGGGGTTAATAAGGGGTTAATAAGTGACAGGGGGGGTGTAGTGTAGTGTGGTCATTGGTGCTACTTACAGAGCTGCTTGTGTCCTCTGGTGGTCGATCAAAGCAAAAGGGACCACCAGAGGAGCAGGTATATTAGATGCTGTTAACAAAACAGCGTCTGATATACCTTTCAGGGGTTAAAAAAAAATCACATCTACAGCCTGCCAGCGAATGATCGCCGCTGGCAGGCTGTAGATCAGCTCGTTTACCTTCCGATCCTGTGAACGCGCGCTCCTGTGTGCGCGCGTTCACAGGAAATCTCGCGTCTCGTGAGATGACGCGCCGATGCGTCTAGGAGTAACAAACCGACCGCCCGCAGGATGCATCCCTGCGTTAGGCGGTCGGGAGGCGGTTAAAACATAACTTTTAATTAGTTCAGTAGAAAAAGGGTCCCTAAAAATAACAAATATTAACAATATAGTGCACAATAACACATAAAATTCTTGATGCGCGGCGGCACCTGAAACATAACCGGTTGTCCTACCATAACCCAGGAGTCTTCCGGTCTTTACAGATATTCAGTGGATGTAGTCTTGCTGAAAATACAAAATGGCAGGAACCTGACGGGAATGATAGTGGGCTCTAAGTCCCTATATAACTCTAGGATAGGGGTGCTAAAGTGACCCTGATATCCTAGCCACGGAGCACCCGTCCTGAGAAGAACGACCCCGTCCGGAACCTTGCCCTCACACTACTTGGCCCTGTTGTGCCCTAGTGCAGCTGATCCCTACATGCATGTTTCATGTAACAATCATCAGGGGAATATTGTGTAATCGAGCAGGGCATAAATCACATAAAGTGTTGATATAAATGATTCAATAATCAACACTAAAGGATATTCGATGTGAAAGCAAAAGACACTTTAAATCAATACAGATGGTAGCCCGTGGTATAGGCTCCACTGGGTATCAGGGCTAAACGCATGCCTAAAGGTTTCAGGCAGTATGAGGGACAGGGAGGTCTATTGATATACGACTCCACCGGATCAGCGTGCCACGATATGTTCTGAGGCTGTGATATAGCCTACCTGAGGACGCTTGCCCGTGCGATTGTAAACATACCTTCGCCTCATAACGAGGCTTGGAACGCAGCACGGTGACGTGAAAGGGGCGGTCCATGCACCCGTGCATGCGCAGTCCACACTGAAGATCGACAGCGCTTGTAGGACTATGCAATGCAGACTGACGTAGCCAATTCGGCATACGTCATTGCAGATGGCCATGGATTGTGTCATCAGCCCAGGACACAACTACTCCAGTGGCCGTAGTTGAACGCGTTGTTATGCAACCTGGACTGTTTATGGCAACCATCAACATATCAGCGCTGTCTTAGACATAGGACAGCGCTCCTAATGTAAGGCATTTTGTGGCAATCAAATAAGAAAAGGTTAACTGATCTAAAAGGCCCACACACAGGGTCATGGTTCAACATAGGTATATATAATACATCCCACCTAAAGATTCAGGTGAGCAGGCATATCAGATAATACAGATAGAGATTTAGCCTAGGAAGTTTGGACCATAATAAAAATATCATGGTTAGTAAGGTCCGGTATATAAAGTCGGGCCTGGTTATTTATAATCTCATAACATTGTCAAATAAAACAACTGTAGCACAGTTGTTCATTTAGGCCTAAAGGGGCTACGGTACGCAGAGTATGGATCCATCGGGCTTCATGTTGTAAAAGTACACAGTCCCAGTCTCCCCCACGCGCAGGAGGGCGGACGACCTCAATGCCCATGGCTTTAATGCTTTGGGGGTCCCCATGGTGATGATCCTGTATATGACGAGATACAGCTGTATCTCTCTTATTGAAGATATCCTCCAGGTGTTCCCCAATACATCTGCGTAATTCTATCTTCGTTTTCTCTATGTATTCCATAGGGCACTCACATGTGATTTTATAGATGACGCTTCGAGTCCTGCAGTTCACAAAGTCCTTAATAAGGAAGGCTCTTTGACGATTAACGCTGGTGAATGATTTACCTGTCTTGATAGTACTGCAGGCAACACTACATCTAAAGCAGCCCAAGGGCCTTCAATCTAACCAAGAACCGCCCCTGGGAGATGGATTGTAGTGGCTGTGTACCAACAGGTCCCTGATCCCTGTTTCCCTTCCTGAATGTTATCTGTGGGTAGTCGTGAATCCTGTCTTTGATATCTGGATCCATTAGTAAAATCGACCTGTGTTTCTGTAAGATATTTCTAACTTGATTAGCTGCCTCATCAAAAGTACCAATTAGTCGAATTTTCTGCTCAGTGTTAGGCTTAATTATGGGTACCAATAATTCAGTGTGTGTTGATGAGAGTGCTGCTTGATAAGCTGGTCTTAATACTGAGTCGGGATACCCCCTGGAGAGAAACCTTCTCCTGAAGATTGTGGCCTGTTCTACAAACAGGGTTTATCAGAACAGTTACGTCTCAGGCGCACTAGGGCACAACAGGGCCAAGTAGCGTGAGGGCAAGGTTCCGGACGGGGTCATTCTTCTCAGGACAAGTGCTCCGTGGCTAGGATGTCAGGGTCACGTTAACCCCCTATCCTAGGGTTATATAGGGACTTAGAGCCCACCATCATTCCCGTCAGGTTCCTGCCATTTTGTATTTTCAGCAAGACTACATCCACTGAATATCTGTAAAGACTGGAAGACTCCTGGGTTATGGTAGGACAACAGGTTATGTTTCAGGTGCCGCCGCGCACCAATAATTTTATGTGTTATTGTGCACTATATTGTTAATATTTGTTATATTTAGGGACCCTTTTTCTACTGAACTAATTAAAAGTTATGTTTTAATAAGGATCACCACTCCAATTTTTCCTTGTACTCTGTATTTTAGGTTATCCAGTCATAGATTATCATACAGTTTTTCTACTTTATATATTTCTTCTTTTGGCATGGCGGGTTTTCTGGCATGTGGCCTAAACACAGAGACATGGCTTGCAGAGGCTAAGGAAGTGTTTTCAGACAACATATACAGTACACAAAAGAAATTTACTCCATCATTTAGATCAGCTTTCAAGGAGTTGAATAAACTGTATCGTGAACACCTTTCTAGCTGGTGGGAGGTACAAAGTCTTTATAATATTAAGCATGAAATTGTCCCCAGAGGTCTAAGGATTTCCCTTGTTCCTGTCCCCAAACAAAGAAGCACAGGCTTCAATAGCAAGTGGGAACAACTAGCTACGTCTACCTCCCTCCAGTTTATGACATTATTACTGGAGGAGGAAAAGACGCATCTGGACAATTTGAGTGAGAAACTGAAAACGCAAATAGAGACTGTTAATCTTTCTCACAAGACCCAGAATTCAATAATAAGGAGAAATAACTCCAGACCTCTGTGGAGAAATTCCAATATTTTCTATGTGATAGAAAACATCGGCAATTCAATCGGGATCTAGCGGAATTTAAGGAGAACAAGGCCTACTGTGTTCTCAGAGAGAAACCACCAACAAGCTGCCCTCAGATCTTTCCACTACTGAAACAGATATCTCTGACAGTGAACGGGAACAGCCAAATAGAAATAAAGCTAGAAACACATATTGGAGAGGTAGGGGACGGGATGGTAGAGCGAGAGGACAATCTGCAGGCTCTCCTTCTAATAATTATTTAGATCAGGGAATTTCTTATCCCTTGAGAAACCGCTCGCGACAGCGGGACCAACAGGCCCTGAAGTAATTAACTTATCCAACAGGTCTTTGTCCCCCACCGAAATAACAGTACTCAGTAAGGTACTTTCCTTTGTCCCGATGCAGCGCTTTAATGATTTTTCCTGGGTAAAAGATTTGAATTTATTTGTTCGTTAACTCAGATGGCATAAGTTCTTCAAGAACTCAGATAAGCGCCAGTGTCGGGACCTCGGAATTCCCCCCGATATGCTAGATGATGTGAGATTACTAAACAGTTTGTCCGAAATGGATAATCGGAATGAGGGAAAAGTACCCTTCACCTCCTTGAAAGAAAGAAGTAAAAAAATGCCACCACCTGAGGGTATCTCATGTTTGGATGTGTTTCTCCAACTGGTTACCTCTGAGTTGTATGAACTAGCATCCTCCGGAATGTCGAGCAATCTCTCCAGTAAGGAACGTGAAACAATCTCCTCTCTTAAAAACGATCATTCAGTAACAATTAAACCCTCAGATAAGGGGGGGAATACTGTTATCATGAATACACAGGACTATTGCAAAATGTGCAGACAGCTTCTGAGTGATAAACAGAACTACGGTATACTTACTACCAATCCAACGATTCCTTACTTGGCAGAACTGCGCGATATTCTGTTAGAGGAAAAACGCAATAAGATTATCTCAGAAACTGAATTTGACTTCCTATATCCAAAATTCCCAGTGGTCGCAACCTTTTACGGGCTCCCTAAAATTCATAAGGGTATAAATCCCCTAAAAGGACGACCGATAGTTTCAGGAGTAGGGAGTATTTGTCAAAATTTGGGCAAATACATTGACTGTATACGTTTACCATTTGTGACATCCCTGCCCTCATATACACGCGATTGCATGGATCTTCTAAAAAGGATAGATGGTATTACATTGGACCAACAGACGATCCTCGCAAATATAGACGTAGAGGTGCTCTATTCGTCCATCCCTCATAAGGCGGGTCTCCAAGCGGTCAGCTACTATTTGAGCATGAGGGGACTGCAATTTAGCAAACACAATCATTTTGTCCTGAAACTTCTGAGATATATTCTTACCCATAACTTTTTTCTTTTTAATGGCAAGTGGTACCACCAGCTCAGGGGCACTGCAATGGGATGTTCATGTGCACCAACCTATGCTAATCTGCTCCTGGGCTGGTGGGAGGCGACTATTATATTCAGTGATGCAGTGTCATCCTGTACCGGGCCCGTGGCATTGTGGGCCTGGTACATCAATGACATCTTCATCATATGGAATGCGATCGAATTGGCTTTTTTAACTCTTGTTGAGAAGCTCAACTGCAACAACCTGGGACTACATTTCACGTATGAGACAAACAAGAACACTCTTCCCTTCCTGGATATCTTGATCTCGGGAAAGGGCTCAGACGAACTGACTACCAGTATTTATCGAAAACCTACATCTACAAACTCGGTTTTACATTGGAACAGTAGCCACCCTCTACCTCTGAAGAGAGGAATACCGCGTGGCCAATATTTGCGCCTGAGACATAACTGTTCTCATATTCTGAGTTTGTAGAACAGGCCGCAATCCTCAGGAGAAGGTTTCTCTCCAGGGGGTATCCCGACTCAGTATTAAGACCAGCTTATCAAGCAGCGCTCTCATCAACACGCACTGAATTATTGGTACCCAGAATTAAGCCTAACACTGAGCAGAAAATTCAACTAATTGGTACCTTTGATGAGGCAGCTAATCAAATTTAGAAATATCTTACAGATACACTGGTCGATTTTACTAATGGATCCAGATATCAAAGACAGGATTCACGACTACCCACAGATAACATTCAGGAAGGGAAACAGCCTCAGGGACCTGTTGGTACACAGCCACTACAATCCATCTCCCAGGGGCGGTTCTTGGTTAGATTGAAGGCCCTTGGGCTGCTTTAGATGTAGTGGATGTGTTGCCTGCAGTACTATCAAGACAGGTAAATCATTCACCAGCGTTATCTTCAAAGAGCCTTCCTTATTAAGGACTTTTTGAACTGCAGGACTCGAGGCGTCATCTATAAAATCACATGTGAGTGCCCTATGGAATACATAGAGAAAACGAAGATAGAATTACGCAGATGTATTGGGGAACACCTGGAGGATATCTTCAATAAGAGAGATACAGCTGTATCTCGTCATATACAGGATCATCACCATGGGGACCCCCAAAGCATTAAGGCCATGAGCATGGAGGTCATTCACCCTCCTGCGCGGGGAGGAGACTGGGACTGTGTACTTTTACAACATGAAGCCCGATGGATCCATACTCTGCGTACCGTAGCCCCTTTAGCCTAAATGAACAACTGTGCTACAGTTTTATTTGACGATGTTATGAGATTATAAATAACCAGGCCCAACTTTATATACCGGACCATTATATTTTTATTATGGTCCAAACTTCCTAGGCTAAATCTCTATCTGTAATATCTAAAATGCCTGCTCACCTGAATCTTTAGGTGGGATGTATTATATATACCTATGTTGAACCATGACCTTGTGTGTGGGCCTCTTAGATTAGTAGACCTTTTCTTATTTGATTGCCACAAAATGCCTTACATTAGGAGCGCTGTCCTATGTCTACGACATCACTGTCATGTTAATGGTAGCCATAAACAGTCCCGGTTGCATGGCAACGCGTTCAACTACAGCCACTGGAGTAGTTGTGTCCTGGGCTGATGACACAATCCGTGGCTGTCTGCAATGAGGTATGCTGAATCGGCTACGTCAGTCTGCATTGCATAGTCCTACAAGCGCTGTCGATCTTCAGTGTGGACTGCGCATGCGTGGGTGCATGGACCTCCCCTTTCACGTCACCTCGCTGCGTTCCTAGCCTTGTTCTGAGTATGGTATGTTAAAATTGGGTGGGGGCGAGCGTCCTCAGGCAGGCTATATCACAGCCTCAGGACATATCACGGCTTGCCGTTACGGGGGAGCCGTATATCAAGAGACCTCCCTGCACCTCATACTGCCTGATATCTTTAGGCATGCATTTAGCCCTAATACCCAGTGGAGCCTATACCACGGGCTACCATCTGTATTGATTTAACCCCTTAAGGACTTAGGACGTACCGGTACGGCATGCTTCCCGAGTCCTTAAGGACCCATGACGTAGCGGTACGTCATGTGTTGTTCTGATCACCGCCGCCCAGCGGGTGGTGATCGGAACCCCGTGCCTGCTCAAATCATTGAGCAGACACCTTGGCTAAATGCGCGTGACCCCCCATGTCGGCGATTGACGCAAACCGCAGGTCAATTCAGACCTGCGGTTTGCTGCTTTTACCTGTGCTTGCGGCGGTGATCGGGCGTGCCATCGGGTCCCCATGCGGCTGTAGGGGGGACCCGATGATATGGAAGGCATCGCGCTGCCTTCCGGTGACGAGCCTGTGAGATCCAGCCCCCTGGATCTCACAGGCCGAAAGCTGTATGAGTAATACACACAGTATTACTCATACAGCCAATGCATTCAAATACAGAAGTATTGGAATGCATTGTAAAGGATTAGACCGCCAAAAGTTCAAGTCCCAAAGTGAAAAATACATACATATTAGGTATCGCCGCATCTGTATCGACCGGCTCTATAAAAATATCACATGTCCTAACCCCTCAGATGAACACCGTAAAAAATGTAAAATAAAAACTGTGCTAAATAAACCATTTTTTGTCACCTTACATCACAAAAAGTGTAATAGCAAGCGATCAAAAAGTCACACGCACCCCAAAATAGTGCCAATAAAACCATCATCTCACCCCGCAAAAAATCATACCCTACCTAAGGTAATCGCCCGAAGACTGAAAAAATTATGGCTCTCAGACTATGGAAATATTAAAACAAGATTTTTTTTGCTTCAAAAATGAAATCATTGTGTAAAACTTACATAAATAAAGAAAAAGTATACATATTAGGTATCGCAGGCATCCGTATCGACCGGTTCTATAATAATATCACATGACCTAACCCCTCAGATGAATACCGTAAAAAAAATTAAATAAAAACTGTGCTAAATAAACCATTTTTTTCACCTTACATCACAAAAAGTGTAATACCCTGTTTCCCCGAAAATAAGACAGTGTCTTATATTAATTTTTGCTCCCAAAGGTTCGCTAGGTCTTATTTTCAGGGGATGTCTTATTTTTCCATGAAGAAAAATACGGTACACATTTATTGTTGAACAAAAAAAAAGGAAATCAGGGTGGGGAGGGGGATCACTTAAAATGACACAGGGGGATCAGAAGGGGGAATCAAAATGGTACAGGAGAATCAGAGGGGGGGGATTACTATAGCATTTTAGTACCCCCTTCTGATCCTCCTGTGTAATTTTGATTCCCCCCTCTGATCCCCCTGTGTCATTTTAAATGATCCCCCTCCCCACCCTGATCACCCTGTGTCATTTTGATTCCCTTCTCTGATCACCCTGCGTCATTTTGATTCCCCCCTCCGATCACCCTGTGTCATTTTAATTACCGTTTTTAGTCTCCCTCCCCCATCTTCACCAGACATCCCCCACCTTCCATCAGATATTCCCCCCCTTACCTGTCACCCCGTCTCCTGTGTGTGCCAGCCAAGTTGTGAGACTCCATCAGGGCAGAGCGAGCAGCGAGCGGAAGAAGGCGGCAGCTTGTCCTGGCGGCGGCTGCGGCCAATCAGTGAGCTCCTTACATTCTGGGGTGGCTTGCTTTATAATCGGGGAGGCATTATGTCCGGCCAATGCTTTATAATCGGGGAGTCATTATGTTCGGCGGATGCTTTATAATCGGAGAGGCATTACGGTATGTTCGGGGGATGCTTTATTATCGGGGAGGCCTTATTTTCGGGGGGATGCCTTATATTACAGCGATAGGCAAAACTAGAGGTAGGTCTTATTTTCGGGGGGATGTCTTATTTTCGGGGAAACAGGGTAGCAAGCAATAAAAAAGTCACACGCACTCCAAAATAGCGCCAATAAAACCGTCATCTCATCCCGCAAAAATCATACCCTACCCAAGGTAATCGCCCAAAAACTGAAAAAATTATGGCTCTCAGACTATGGAAACACTAAAACATGATTTTTTCTGCTTCAATAAAGAAATCATTGTGTAAAACTTACATAAATAAATAAAAAAGTATACATATTAGGTATCGCCGCATTCGTGACAACCTGGTCTGTAAAAATATCACATGATCTAACCTGTCAGATGAATGTTGTAAATAACAAAAAATAAAAAAGGTGCCAAAACAGCTATTTCTTGTTATCTTGCCTCACAAAAAGTGTAATATAGAGCAACCAAAAATCATATGTACCCTAAACTAGTACCAACAATACTGCCACCCTATCCCGTAGTTTCTAAAATGGGGCCACTTTTTTGGAGTTTCTACTCTAGGGGTGCATCAGGGGGGCTTCAAATGGGACATGGTGTCAAAAAAAACAGTCCAGCAAAATCTGCCTTCCAAAAACCATATGGCATTCCTTCCCTTCTGCGCCCTGCCGTGTGCCCGTACAGCGGTTTACGACCACATATGGGGTGTTTCTGTAAACTACAGAATCTGAGCCATAAATATTGAGTTTTGTTTGGCTGTTAACCCTTGCTTTGTAACTGGAAAAAAATTATTAAAATGGAAAATCTGCCAAAAAAGGGAAATTTTGAAATTGTATCTCTATTTTCCATTAATTTTTGTGGAACACCTAAAGCATTAACAAAGTTTGTAAAATCTGTTTTGAATACCTTGAGGGGTGTAGTTTCTTAGATGGGGTCACTTTTATGGAGTTTCTACTCTAGGGGTGCATCAGGGGGGCTTCAAATGGGACATGGTGTCAAAAAAACCAGTCCAGCAAAACCTGCCTTCCAAAAACCTTATGGCATTCCTTTCCTTCTGCGCCCTGCCGTGTGCACGTACAGCGGTTTATGACCACATATGGGGTGTTTCTGTAAACTACAGAATCTGGGCCATAATTATTGAGTTTGGTTTGGCTGTTAACCCTTGCTTTGTAACTGGAAAAGAAAAATTTAAATGGAAAATCTACAAAAAAAGTGAAATTTTGAAATTGTATCTCTATTTTCCATTAATTCTTGTGGAACACCTAAAGGGTTAACGAAGTTTGTAAAATCAGCTTTGAATACCTTGAGGGGTGTTGTTTATAGAATGGGGTCATTTTTGGGTGGTTTCTATTATGTAAGCCTCGCAAAGTGACTTCAGACCTGAACTGGTCCCTAAAAATTAGGTTTTTGAAAATTTCAGAAAAATTTAAAGATTTGCTTCTAAACTTCTAAGCCTTGTAACATCCCCAAAAAATAAAATATCATTCCCAAAATGATCCAAACATGAAGTAGACATATGGGGAATGTAAAGTAATAACTATTTTTAGAGGTATTACTATGTATTATAGAAGTAGAGAAATTGAAACTTGGAAATTTGCAAATTTTTTTCAAATTTTTGGTAAATTTGGTATTTTTTTTTATAAATAATTTTATTTATTTTTTACTTTATTTTACCAGTGTCATGAAGTACAATATGTGACGAAAAAACTATCTCAGAATGGCCTGGATAAGTCAAAGTGTTTTAAAGTTATCACCACTTAAAGTGACACTGGTCAGTTTTGCAAAAAATGGCCGGGTCTTTAAGGTGAAATAGGGCTGAGTCCTTAAGGCGTCAAAGTGTCTTTTGCTTTCACATCGAATATCCTTTAGTGTTGATTATTGAATCATTTATATCAACACTTTATGTGATTTATGCCCTGCTCGATTGCACAATATTCCCCTGATGATTGTTACATGAAACATGCATGTAGGGATCAGCTGCACTAGGGCACAACAGGGCCAAGTAGTGTGAGGGCAAGGTTCCGGACGGGGTCGTTCTTCTCAGGACGGGTGCTCCGTGGCTAGGTTGTCAGGGTTACATTAGCACCACAATCCTAGGGTTATATAGCTACTTAGAGCCCACCATCTTTCCCGTCAGGTTCCTGCCGTTTTGTATTTTCAGCAAGACTACATCCACTGAATATCTGTAAAGACTGGAAGACTCCTGGGTTATGGTAGGACAACCGGTTATGTTTCAGGTGCCGTCACGCACCAAGAATTTTTTGTGTTATTGTGCACTATATTGTTAATATTTGCTATATTTAGCGACCCTTTTTCTACTGAACTAATTAAAAGTTACGTTTTAATAAGGATCACCACTCCAATTTTTCCTTGTACTCTTGATTTAAAACCCTGTCTGATAGAATAGACAGAATAGAATGTATTATCATACAGTTTTTCTACAGGGTTTTAAATCAAATTCTACATTCAGTCCCTGTGGCTGAATCGTGTCCAGCTCGTAAATCCACTTTACCTCTCGACAATCTATTTTCGTCATTGCATCTCCCCCCCCCCCCCCTGCCAGTTTGCCTTCACTAATTCTATCCCCGCAAAGATAAGGGGACAGTTTTAAAATGTAACGATACTCCATGTGTCTCTAATCCTTTCTTAATATTCCTAATATGCTCCTGTACACGTGTTTTTAAAGGGGACAATATAGGAGGAGGCAACCAAGTGGAGGAGTAGAAAAATACGAGTCAGACACCCCAAAAAAGAGGTCACATAGGGGAAAAAGGGGAGGAAGGAAGCATGGGACCAAACCCCAAAAAGAGCAAAGGAGAGGGACAGGCATCTTTAATTTGAGTAAGCATGTCCTTACTGAACAGGAAATAAAAGTATTAGGGAAGGGTCTCAAGTTTGCACCCACAACATAGAAACATAGAAACATAGAAACATAGAATGTGTCGGCAGATAAGAACCATTTGGCCCATCTAGTCTGCCCAATATACTGAATACTATGGATAGCCCCCGGCCCTATCTTATATGAAGGATGGCCTTATGCCTATCCCATGCATGCTTAAACCCCTTCACTGTATTTGCAGCTACCACTTCTGCAGGAAGGCTATTCCATGCATCCACTACTCTCTCAGTAAAGTAATACTTCCTTATATTACTTTTAAACCTTTGCCCCTCTAATTTAAAACTGTGTCCTCTTGTGGTAGTTTTTCTTCTTTTAAATATGCTCTCTTCCTTTACCGAGTTGATTCCCTTTATGTATTTAAAAGTTTCTATCATATCCCCTCTGTCTCTTCTTTCTTCCAAGCTATACATATTAAGGTCCTTTAACCTTTCCTGGTAAGTTTTATCCTGCAATCCATGTACTAGTTTAGTAGCTCTTCTCTGAACTCTCTCTAGAGTATCTATATCCTTCTGGAGATATGGCCTCCAGTACTGCGCACAATACTCCAAGTGAGGTCTCACCAGTGTTCTGTACAGCGGCATAAGCACTTCACTCTTTCTACTGCTTATACCTCTCCCTATACATCCAAGCATTCTGCTGGCATTTCGTGCTGCTCTATTACATTGTCTTCCCACCTTTAAGTCTTCTGAAATAATTACTCCTAAATCCCTTTCCTCAGATACTAAGGTCAGGACTGTGTCAAATATTCTATATTCTGCCCTTGGGTTTTTACACCCCAGGTGCATTATCTTGCACTTATCCACATTAAATTTCAGTTGCCAGAGTTCTGACCATTCTTCTAGTTTTCCTAAATCCTTTTCCATTTGGCGTTTCCCTCCAGGAACATCAACCCTGTTACCTATCTTTGTGTCATCAGCAAAAAGACAAACCTTACCAGCGAGGCCTTTTGCAATATCACTTATGAAGATATTAAACAAAATCGGTCCCAGTACAGATCCCTGTGGAACCCCACTGGTAACATGACCTTGTTTTGAATGTTCTCCATTGACTACCACCCTCTGTTGTCTGTCACTCAGCCACTGCCTAATCCACTCAACAATATGGGAGTCCATGCTCAATGACTGCAGTTTATTGATAAGTCTTCTATGTGGGACAGTGTCAAAAGCCTTACTAAAATCTAGATATGCGATGTCTACTGCACCTCCACCGTCTATTATTTTATTCACCCAGTCAAAAAAATCTATAAGATTTGTTTGACATGATCTCCCTGAAGTAAACCCATGTTGTTTTTCATCTTGCAATCCATGGGATTTTAGATGTTCCACAATCCTATCCTTTAATAGGGTTTCCATTAATTTGCCTACTATTGATGTCAGACTCACTGGTCTATAGTTGCTCGATTCCTCCCTACTACCTTTCTTGTGAATGGGCACGACATTAGCCAATTTCCAATCTTCCGGGACGACTCCTGTTACTAATGATTGGTTAAATAAATCTGTTAACGGTTTTGCCAGCTCACCACTAAGCTCTTTTAATAATTTTGGGTGTATCTCATCAGGCCCCTGTGACTTATTTGTCTTCACCTTAGACAGCAAACTTAGAACATCTTCCTCTGTAAAGATACATGCATCAAACGATTTATTAGTCATTCTTTCTAGTGGAGGTCCTTCTCCTTTTTCTTTTGTAAAAACTGAACAGAAGTATTCATTAAGGCAGTCGGCTAGCCCTTTATTCTCTTCTACATACCTTCCGTCCTTTGTTTTTAATTGAGTTATTCCTTGTTTTAATTTCCTTTTTTTATTTATATATCTGAAGAATGTCTTATCCCCTTTTTTCATAGACTGAGCTAGTTTTTCTTCTGCCTGCGCTTTAGAAGTTCTTATAACTTGCTTGGCCTCTCTCTGCCTAATCTTGTAGATTTCCTTATCTTCATTGCTCTGGGTTTTTTTATAATTACAAAATGCTAGCTTTTTATTTTTAATGATTTGGGCCACTTCTGCTGAGTACCACAGTGGTCTCCTCCTTTTTTTGTTTTTACTGACAAGTCTAATGCAATTTTCTGTTGCCTTCAATAATGCACCTTTTAAGTAGTCCCATTTCTCCTGGACTCCATGTAATCCGTTCCAGTCTGATAAGGACTCATTTATGACTAATTTCATTTTTGAAAAGTCTGTTTTTCTAAAATCTAAAACTTTTGTTTTTGTGTGGTGGGACTCTTTCACAGTTCTTATATTAAACCACACTGACTGGTGATCACTAGATCCCAAGGTTTCGCCTACAATGACATCATATACCGAATCCCCGTTTGTGAATACCAAATCCAAAATGGCCTCCCTCCGGGTTGGCTCCTCAACCACTTGTTGTAGAGATAACCCCAGTAGGGAATTTAGAATATCTGTACTCCTGGTAGAACTTGCTATTTTGGTTTTCCAGTTTATATCTGGAAGATTGAAATCTCCCATAATGATAACTTCTCCTTTCAATGTCATTTTAGCTATTTCTTCAACTAGTAGATCATCTAGTTCTTTAACTTGACCAGGTGGTCTATATATCACACTTACACGAGTTACTGCATGGTTAGCAAACTGCAACGTAACCCAAACTGACTCTATGTTGGCCTCACCAACTTGTATTAGGTTAGATTTAATGCTATCTTTCACATACAGGGCCACTCCTCCTCCTTTCTTGCCTTCTCTGTCTCTTCTGTATAAAGAGTACCCTGGTATGGTTATGTCCCAGTCATTTCTTTCATTAAACCATGTCTCCGTAACAGCCACTAAATCTACATTCTCAGATGCCATTATTGACCCAAGTTCATTGATTTTTTTACCTAAACTGCGAGCATTTGTAGACAGGACTCTGAGCTTATCATTTCTTAACCTCTGTGCTTCTGACCTGTTCTGGCATTGTTTCGGGGGGCAATTGGACTCTTTTATTTTCACTCTTTTGCCCCCCCTTCCTAGTTTAAATACTCTTCCGCAAATTCTTGGAGTTGTTCACTAAGTACATTTGTTCCTTTGAGAGAAAGATGCAAACCATCTTTTTTGTACAGTTCCTTTCTATTCCAAGTAGAGCTATCATGAGAAACAAAGCCAAATCCTTGCTCTTGACACCATTTACCAAGCCATATGTTGAACTCCGTTATGCGCCTCTGCCTATCATTCTGAACATTATGCACAGGCAGAACTTCAGAAAATGAAATGCTGGATGCAAAATCCTGTACGTCATTACCAAGTGTGATAAAAGTTTTTTTCACCTCTGACACTTCATTGCAAGCCAGATCATTTGTCCCTAGATGGACAAGAACATCCACGTCCCCTTCCTGCTTTGCTTGCTTAACAATATTTATTTATACGTCTTCTATCTCTTCTAGCAGTAGCCCCAGGGAGACATCTCACAAAACCATTTTCTTTAACCACCTCAGCCCCCAGTGCTTAAACACCCTGAAAGACCAGGCCACTTTTTACACTTCTGACCTACACTACTTTCACCATTTATTGCTCGGTCATGCAACTTACCACCCAAATGAATTTTACCTCCTTTTCTTCTCACTAATAGAGCTTTCATTTGGTGGTATTTCATTGCTGCTGACATTTTTACTTTTTTTGTTATTAATCGAAATTTAACGATTTTTTTGCAAAAAAATGACATTTTTCACTTTCAGTTGTAAAATTTTGCAAAAAAAATGACATCCATATATAAATTTTGCTCTAAATTTATTGTTCTACATGTCTTTGATAAAAAAAAAATGTTTGGGTAAAAAAAAAATGGTTTGGGTAAAAGTTATAGCGTTTACAAACTATGGTACAAAAATGTGAATTTCCGCTTTTTGAAGCAGCTCTGACTTTCTGAGCACCTGTCATGTTTCCTGAGGTTCTACAATGCCCAGACAGTACAAACACCCCACAAATGACCCCATTTCGGAAAGTACACACCCTAAGGTATTCGCTGATGGGCATAGTGAGTTCATAGAACTTTTTATTTTTTGTCACAAGTTAGCGGAAAATGATGATTTTTTTTATTTTATTTTTTTTCTTACAAAGTCTCATATTCCACTAACTTGTGACAAAAAATAAAAACTTCCATGAACTCACTATGCCCATCACGAAATACCTTGGGGTCTCTTCTTTCCAAAATGGGGTCACTTGTGGGGTAGTTATACTGCCCTGGCATTCTAGGGGCCCAAATGTGTGGTAAGGAGTTTGAAATCAAATTCTGTAAAAACTGACCAGTGAAATCCGAAAGGTGCTCTTTGGAATGTGGGCCCCTTTGCCCACCCAGGCTGCAAAAAAGTGTCACACATCTGGTATCTCCGTATTCAGTAGAAGTTGGGGAATGTGTTTTGGGGTGTCATTTTACATATACCCATGCTGGGTGAGATAAATATCTTGGTCAAATGCCAACTTTGTATAAAAAAATGGGAAAAGTTGTCTTTTGCCAAGATATTTCTCTCACCCAGCATGGGTATATGTAAAAAGACACCCCAAAACACATTCCCCAACTTCTCCTGAATACGGAGATACCAGATGTGTGACACTTTTTTTCAGCCTAGGTGGGCAAAGGGGCCCATATTCCAAAGAGCACCTTTCGGATTTCACTCGTCATTTTTTACAGAATTTGATTTCAAACTCCTTACCACACATTTGGGCCCCTAGAATGCCAGGGCAGTATAACTACCCCACAAGTGACCCCATTTTGGAAAGAAGAGACCCCAAGGTATTCGCTGATGGGCATAGTGAGTTCATGGAAGTTTTTATTTTTTGTCACAAGTTAGTGGAATATGAGACTTTGTATGAAAAAAAAAATATATAAAAAAAATCATCATTTTCCACTAACTTGTGACAAAAAATAAAAAATTCTAGGAACTCGCCATGCCCCTCACGGAATACCTTGGGGTGTCTTCTTTCCAAAATGGGGTCACTTGTGGGGTAGTTATACTGCCCTGGCATTTTCCAGGGGCCCTAATGTGTGGTAAGTAGGTAAATGACCAGTGAAATCCAAAAGGTGCTCTTTGGAATATGGGCCCCTTTGCCCACCTAGGCTGCAAAAAAGTGCCACACATGTGGTATCTCCGTACTCAGGAGAAGTTGGGGAATGTGTTTTGGGGTGTCTTTTTACATATACCCATGCTGGGTGAGAGAAATATCTTGGCAAAAGACAACTTTTCCCATTTTTTTATACAAAGTTGGCATTTGACCAAGATATTTATCTCACCCAGCATGGGTATATGTAAAATGACACCCCAAAACACATTCCCCACCTTCTCCTGAGTACGGAGATACCAGATGTGTGACACTTTTTTGCAGCCTAGGTGGGCAAAGGGGCCCATATTCCAAAGAGCACCTTTCGGATTTCACTCGTCATTTTTTACAGAATTTGATTTCAAACTCCTTACCACACATTTGGGCCCCTAAAATACCAGGGCATTATACCTACCCCACAAGTGACCCCATTTTGGAAAGAATAGACCCCAAGGTATTCGCTGATGGGCATAGTGAGTTCATGGAAGTTTTTATTTTTTGTCACAAGTTAGTGGAATATGAGACTTTGTATGAAAAAAAAAAAAAAAAAAAATCATCATTTTCCACTTACTTGTGACAAAAAATAAAAAATTCTAGGAACTCGCCATGCCCCTCACGGAATACCTTGGGGTGTCTTCTTTCCAAAATGGGGTCACTTGTGGGGTAGTTATACTGCCCTGGCATTTTCCAGGGGCCCTAATGTGTGGTAAGTAGGTAAATGACCAGTGAAATCCTAAAGGTGCTCTTTGGAATATGGGCCCCTTTGCCCACCTAGGCTGCAAAAAAGTGTCACACATCTGGTATCGCCGTACTCGGGAGAAGTTGGGGAATGTGTTTTGGGGTGTCTTTTTACATATACCCATGCTGGGTGAGAGAAATATCTTGGCAAAAGACAACTTTTCCCATTTTTTTATACAAAGTTGGCATTTGACCAAGATATTTATCTCACCCAGCATGGGTATATGTAAAATGACACCCCAAAACACATTCCCCAACTTCTCCTGAGTACGGCGATACCAGATGTGTGACACTTTTTTGCAGCCTAGATGCGCAAAGGGGCCCAAATTCCTTTTAGGAGGGCATTTTTAGACATTTGGATACCAGACTTCTTCTCACGCTTTGGGGCCCCTAGAATGCCAGGGCAGTATAAATACCCCACATGTGACCCCATTTTGGAAAGAAGACACCCCAAGGTATTCAATGAGGGGCATGGCGAGTTCATAGAAATTTTTTTTTTTGGCACAAGTTAGCGGAAATTGATATTTTTTATTTTTTTCTCACAAAGTCTCCCGTTCCGCTAACTTGGGACAAAAATTTCAATCTTTCATGGACTCAATATGCCCCTCACGGAATACCTGGGGGTGTCTTCTTTCCGAAATGGGGTCACATGTGGGGTATTTATACTGCCCTGGCATTCTAGGGGCCCTGAAGCGTGAGAAGAAGTCTGGAATATAAATGTCTAAAAAATTTTACGCATTTGGATTCCGTGAGGGGTATGGTGAGTTCATGTGAGATTTAATTTTTTGTCACAAGTTAGTGGAATATGAGACTTTGTAAGAAAAAAAAATAATAATTCCGCTAACTTGGGCCAAAAAAATGTCTGAATGGAGCCTTACAGGGGGGTGATCAATGACAGGGGGTTGATCAATGACAGGGGGGTGATCAATGACAGGGGGGTGATCAATGACAGGGGTGGTGATCAATGACAGGGGGGTGATCAGGGAGTCTATATGGGGTGATAACCACAGTCATTTATCACGCCCGTGTAAGGCTTCATTCAGACGTCCGGATGCGTTTTGCGGATCCGATCCATCTATCAGTGGATCCGTAAAAATCATGCGGACGTCTGAATGGAGCTTTACAGGGGGGTGATCAATGACAGGGGGGTAATCAATGACAGGGGGGTGATCAGGGAGTCTATATGGGGTGATCACCACAGTCATTGATCATGCCCCTGTAAGGCTTCATTCAGACGTCCGGATGCGTTTTGCGGATCCGATCCATCTATCAGTGGATCCGTAAAAATCATGCGGACGTCTGAATGGAGCTTTACAGGGGGGTAATCAATGACAGGGGGGTAATCAATGACAGGGGGGTGATCAGGGAGTCTATATGGGGTGATAACCACAGTCATTGATCATGCCCCTGTAAGGCTTCATTCAGACGTCCGGATGCGTTTTGCGGATCCGATCCATCTATCAGTGGATCCGTAAAAATCATGCGGACATCTGAATGGAGCTTTACAGGGGGGTGATCAGGGAGTCTATATGGGGTGATCACCACAGTCATTGATCATGCCCCTGTAAGGCTTCATTCAGACGTCCGGATGCGTTTTGCGGATCCGATCCATCTATCAGTGGATCCGTAAAAATCATGCGGACGTCTGAATGGAGCTTTACAGGGGGGTAATCAATGACAGGGGGGTGATCAATGACAGGGGGGTGATCAGGGAGTCTATATGGGGTGATAACCACAGTCATTGATCACGCCCCTGTAAGGCTTCATTCAGACGTCCGGATGCGTTTTGCGGATCCGATCCATCTATCAGTGGATCCGTAAAAATCATGCGGACATCTGAATGGAGCTTTACAGGGGGTTGATCAATGACAGGGGGGTAATCAATGACAGGGGGGTGATCAGGGAGTCTATATGGGGTGATCAGGGGTGATTAGGGGTGATCAGGGGCTAATAAGGGGTTAATAAGTGACGGGGGGGGGTGTAGTGTAGTGTAGTGGTGCTTGGTGGGACTTTACTGAGCTACCTGTGTCCTCTGGTGGTCGATCCAAACAAATGGGACCACCAGAGGACCAGGTAGCAGGTATATTAGACGCTGTTATCAAAACAGCGTCTAATATACCTGTTAGGGGTTAAAAAAAACACATCTCCAGCCTGCCAGCGAACGATCGCCGCTGGCAGGCTGGAGATCCACTCTCTTACCTTCCGTTCCTGTGAGCGCGCGCGCCTGTGTGCGCGCGTTCACAGGAAATCTCGCGTCTCGCGAGAGGACGCGCCGGCGCGTCCAGGAGGAATGAATCAACCACCTCCAGGACGCGTCTGTGCGTACAGCGGTCCGGAGGTGGTTAAGCTCCACACTTCTTATGATTGAATCACCCAGCAACAGCTGCTTCCTTTGAGACTTCACTTTATCTTTTTTGTTGCATACATTAGACATAGGAGTCGATGGTTTCACACCCTCTGTGCTTGAGTCCATATCCATGTTGTCCTTACATTCTGAGAGTGCTGCAAATGAATTATGGAGAACCACCGACTGTGAGACATGTCTTCTATCCACCACTCTAAGACTTCCAGAACCTACAGTAACCCATCTGCCATTTCTGGGGGTCCTCTGTGGCAGCTGCATTGCAGCAGTCCTAGCTGGAGTTTGTTTAACAGATAATTTAAATATTTCAGCTTTCAAAAATGCAATTTCCTGCTGCAGTAAGGAGAACTGTCTACAGATCTGACAGCATCCGAATCTCCAAAGAGTGGAACATGAAATAAATGCACAACAATTCCTGCACTGAACCAAGTCTGCCATTTTAAAGAGGAGAAAAAAAAAAAAAAATTGTAACTTTAAATCAAACAAATCTTACCTTTTTTTTTGTATTGTTTCCACCTTCCAGCCTACCTCCTGACTATCTCCTGCAATATCTCTTTACTAGTACTTAATGTAGAACTTGAAGCTAGTACTTGCAGCTAATGAATTAGGCCAGCTAATGAGTCTGTCTCTATATATACACACACTGCTTCCAAAACTCCTCCCCCAGCAACAAATGTAACACCTTAGTGAGCTAGGCTCATTAGCAAACGCACAATAGCAAACAGCTGACCGAATTCCTTACCTCTTCTCAAGCAATGATCAGCAAAAACAACACAGATGAGCCAGTTGGAGACTCTAAGCCAATCTCTTGCAGTATCTCTTGAATCTCTTCAGCCTCCTGCAATATCTCTTTACTAGTACTTAATGTAGTACTTGAAGCTAGTACTTGCAGCTAATGAATTAGGCCAGCTAATGAGTCTGTCTCTATATATACACACACTGTTTCCAAAACTCCTCCCCCAGCAACAAATGTAACACCTTAGTGAGCTAGGCTCATTAGCAAATGCACAATAGCAAACAGCTGACCGAATTCCTTACCTCTTCTCAAGCAATGATCAGCAAAAACAACACAGATGAGCCAGTTGGAGACTCTAAGCCAATCTCTTGCAGTATCTCTTGAATCTCTTCAGCCTCCTGCAATATCTCTTTACTAGTACTTAATGTAGTACTTGAAGCTAGTACTTGCAGCTAATGAATTAGGCCAGCTAATGAGTCTGTCTCTATATATACACACACTGCTTCCAAAACTCCTCCCCCAGCAACAAATGTAACACCTTAGTGAGCTAGGCTCATTAGCAAACGCACAATAGCAAACAGCTGACCGAATTCCTTACCTCTTCTCAAGCAATGATCAGCAAAAACAACACAGATGAGCCAGTTGGAGACTCTAAGCCAATCTCTTGCAGTATCTCTTGAATCTCTTCAGCCTCCTGCAATATCTCTTTACTAGTACTTAATGTAGTACTTGAAGCTAGTACTTGCAGCTAATAAAACCAACGGACAAAGGGGGGGACTTGTGGTAATGGATGTACAAAAGTATGAGGCTGAATTACAGAGACAATTACAGAGACAAAGGGGTTAAATAAATTTGAAGCATTTTTAGATGTTCATAAATATGTTAGAAAGATTAACATTGCTAAATACTGCATTAATAATCAAGCACCCCTTAATCAAGCACCCCTGCTGAGAAATGCTGAACAGGACAACGGGGTAATTAATACACAGTTGCGGGAGAGAACAAAATTATTCCCAAAAAATTAAAATAACGAATGCATAGAAGCATTTAAGAGAGGAGTGTTGAAGGAATTGGATAAGATTAAGCCAAAACCAAGACAGTACAATTTGACGAAGGAAGAAAAGGGGGCATTAAAGAATTTGGAAAGCAATCGCGAAATAATAATAAAACCAACGGACAAAGGGGGGGACTTGTGGTAATGGATGTACAAAAGTATGAGGCTGAATTACAGAGACAATTATCAGATAAAGAGACGTATACAGTTCTAAATGAGAACCCATTACCTATAAAATGGAGTTAGGTAGACTGTTACTAAGGGTATACAAAGATGGAATCATTAATAAAAAATAATATGAATATCTAACAATAAAAGCCCCAGTGACCCTTGTGATTTTTCACTTGCCTAAAATCCATAAGATTATTACAAGTAGGTTACACAAAACATAGGCATACACATAAACGATAATTCAATATACTATGTTAAATAGACCCGGAAAAAGTAAGTAAAAACCCACTCAGTGTACATAGATACAACAAACAACGAGAATGAACTGAGATTAGACGGGTATATCATCAAAAATAAATCCTTTATTAAATAAATGACATATAGACGAGAACGTGAGACAACAGATAAAAAATGGCTACATCTGAGGAGACATATCAGCACAAGTGAAACATAGAGGGGAGGGATGGAGTACAAAAATGGAGGCAGAAAACAAGAGTACAATACCTCACTAAATTCTGCATATACTTCTGCAACCAGAAATACTCAGTATATGCAGCACGCCAGACCTGCAGGGTATTGCGAAGTGAGGTCACGGTTATGGGCAATTGAGGGTTGCTCACTGTATTGAAGAACCCTGGGCAGGCATGCGGCAGTGAAGGAGAGGTAGACACAGTTCCTCTGGGGCACACTCGGTATGTAGGGACCAGGCCTGATGGTGGATGAGGTGCCCTGGATGTTACTGGTATTTTGTGTGCCTGTGGCAAGGTCCCTTTTGGATTTGTGACGCCAGTGCCTGTAACGGTGGCACACCGATTTATAGTTGGAATAAGTGAGGTACACAGGTGGTATAGTGAACCAAACTTTGCTTTACTTAAACATCAAGATAGCAATACAGTCCTTTAGATCACAAGCTTCACAAGCAGGCTTATTTCACAAGATGGCAGGTATTGATCATGCAAGATACTCAGAGGGTAAATCCACAACACACTCAGAATCAGGTTGTACCTTTCCTCAGAAATAGTGTACACTGTTCTTTTAGAACTCCTGTCTGGTTTCTTATCCCAAGGCCCGGATGCCGAAATGGTGGCTTAAATCCTTGGTAAAATATATCTTCCTCCCGTATTAATCCTTGCTTTGCTTTTTAGTTCCTCTGCCTATTAGGTTACTTATCTTGGCTGGAAATATCCTTACTTGACTTGTGAATGACTGCAGGTTTCTCCCAGGAGGTTCTGTCCTTCTACTGGGGTGTCTTCTGAGCTAACTAAGGCTCTTTGGATCTTCAGGCAGGCTAGGATTCTTCACTAGCCTCCTGGTCATGGCTAGCAGCCAGGGCTATCAAGCTGCATGTCAGGAGGAGGCCCTCAGCATATCTCTGGCTGGTGCCTGCTTACTTCTGTCTCCACAGACTCCTGACTCTGAACTCCCTCTCCATGTCTGGGCCTGGACATTTATACTAGGGGCTCCCTATCTCCCTCTAGTGTCTAGGATGTCTAACTACACCCTAACTAGGCCTGCTAAGCATTTACACAGGGGAACATTGCATATAAAAACACATTAGAAAATACATTAAATGCATAGTTAAACATAACATTTCTGTTCCTTGTGAGTAGGAGTACACGCACACCAATTGACCCTTGTGTAGTGCCCACGCCTATCTAGTGGGACACTACATATATAGGGGCAAAATAAAATTGAAAGTACTAAAGTGCAAGTGCAAATGGTAAAACACCACATCAGTAAATGGTTACAGACTGCACCGCAACATATGGATGTGTGATAGTTCCAAGAGAAAATTAAAATGCAAGTGCGTAAGGAGTCACTACATCAATGGTCCAATATCACGATTGTAACTGTGGTGACAACTTAAAACTCCATATACATAAAGATATGGCTCAGGTGCACGGCAACATCCACCCATGGATAACCAAAGTGGGTATAGCTAAGCACCAGAGCCAGTAAACATCTCCCCCAAAATCCACAAAAGCATTACAGATCTAGATACCCATGATATGGGGATATACACCTCAGGAGAGTCACATAACCCCGACTCGCGTTTCAGCAGATGCCCCTTACGCACTTGCACTTTAATTTTCTCTTGGCTGTTGTATGGTCCCATATACCTATTGGAACTATTACACATCCATATGTTGCGGTGTAGTCTGTAACCATTTACTGATGTGGTGTTTTACCATTTGCACTTGCACTTTAGTACTTTCAAGTTTTCTTTTGCCCCTATATACTGAGTATTTGTGGTTGCAGAAGCATATGCAGAAATTAGTGAGGTATTGTACTCTTGCTCTCTGCCTCCATTTTTGTACTCCATCCCTCCCCTCTATGTTTCACTTGTGCTGATATGTCTCCTCAGATGTAGCCATTTTTTATCTGTTGTTTCATGTTCTCGTTTATATGTCATTTATTTAATAAAGGATTTATTTTTGATGATATACCCGTTTAATCTCAGTTCATTCTCGTTGTTTGGTACCCCCCAGGGAGACCTATTGTCTCAGGTATAAATTCACTAATGAGCAGACTCACAGAATATATTGATTATTTTTTACAAAAATATGTTTTAAAAACTCACTCCTTTTTGAAAGACTCTGAGAGTTGTATTAAATTGGTGAATGATTTAGGCTCGTATAAAGAGAATATGTGGCTAGCAACTGTGGATGTTACCTCCCTGTACACCATTATACCGAAGGAACTTGGGTTGGAGGATATTAGCAGAGAATTGAATAGTGACCCAGCGATGTCCGAGAAACAGGGTGACTTTATTCTGGATTGTGTTGCGTATTGTCTGGATCACAATTATTTTTGGTTTAGGAATAAATATTATTTGCAGAGGGTCGGGACGGTAATGGGGGCGAAATTCGCCCCCAGTTTTGCTGACTTGTATAAGTCATTCTGGGAGAAAGAAAAAATTAACCCATGCCTGTCCAAAATAACACCATTAGGCAAATTAACCATATGGCGGCGGTATATCGATGACTGCCTGCTTATATGGGAAGGGAAAAGACAGGGACAAGAGGAGTTTATTAGGGAACCGAACATAAATAATTGGAATCTGAAATTTACTAGTAGTATCAGCAATGAAGCGGTGAATTTCTTGGATTTGACGATCTTTGTTGAAGGAGGGACTTAAAAAACTAAAACCTTTTTCAAGGAGACAGATGTAAATGGTTATATTGATATTAATAGCTGCCACTATAGTCCCTGGTTACGGAATATCCCGAAGGGGCAGATAAAAAGGATCTACCGCAACTGCACAGATGTGACTACGGTTAGAGACCAGAGCCAGATTATACAGGAGAATTTGTAGAAAATGGATGTGAGTGAAGAATTAGTAAGTTGTAATAGAAACATATAAGATATGGGAAGAACAGAAGAAAAAGAAATAGAAGGGGGCAAAAAGACGAATAAAGATTTTCATTTTGTGTTCCTTACGCAATACAATACGCATGCTGGCATGATAAAAAATGCCATTAGAAAGAATTGGTCAGTGTTAAAAAATGACCCTATTCTGGGAAAGAGAAATCCCCGACTGCCCAGACGTCATTTTTAAAAAAGCCCCCAATCTTGGAAACCATTTGGTGCACAGTGGCATCCCCATAGATATTGTGAGGAAAGGAGGAGATAGATTTTCCTAGTGTGTGGGTTCTGCCTCCCATGTAAAAATAGGAATAAGAATAATGGACAGTGTAGGGTGTCAACTATCCATTCTGACAAAAGGAATAAGGATTTTAACGGAGAAATTACATGTGAGAGTGCAGGAGTGGTCTACGTACTGGAGTGCCCTTGTGGCCTCCAGTACGTGAGCCGCACCATGCGGAAATTAAAAACACGTGTACAGGAGCATATTAGGAATCTTAAGAAAGGATTAGAGACACATGGAGTATCATTACATTTTAAAACTGTCCACCAAAAAAAAAAAGGGGACTTATCTTTTCGGGGATAGAATTAATGAAGGCAAACTGGCAGGAGGGGAGATGCAGTGACGAAAATATATCGTCGAGAGGTAAAGTGGATTTACGAGCTGGACACGATTCAGCCCCAGGGACTGAATGTAAAATTTGATTTAAAACCCTGTCTGATAGAATAGAAAAAATATGTATGGAAGTTGGAGGTTCCCATGCTCTGTAGTTTGAAATGTCGCTAATAATAGATTCGGATCCGCTCAGTTGGATTATGATTGGTGGATATAAACCACTTGATTATGAATGAAAGTGAAGTGGATGAATGAAAGGAAATGACTAACGGCAGTTTGTATAAAAATGACAAAATATGTCTAATGTTTGCTGTGGGTGATTTTATTATATTAGTAAAGAGTTTTTATGAATTGGTTTTAAGGTGGTTAAGGGCAATTTATGAATAAGAGTTATAAAAAAAAAAAAAAAGGGGGAGGAGGGGAACTGGGTGGGTATTTATGAGGTATATGCCCCTGACGAAGCTTGGAGCGAAACCCGGGTCGGGTGCTGTGTTTTATCTCTATTTTTTTGCCTGTACCACTACTGACGTTTCTGAGTATAATATAAAATCTGTCTATACACACATTGGCGACAGTAATTCACTATAAGAGCGAATTTTCTGTAGAATTACCGATGGGAGAAAAAGGACAGGAGGAGCTCGAGATGACGGTTTCTGTCTGATGTGCTTGTATATCCACGTGCGCTTGTGAGTATAACACCAGGAGTGCATGGGATTAATGATAGCATTACTTCACTATCGGTGTAATTTTTCACATTCTATACTATCCAGTGGAGGAGGAAGTTATCTGTGGAAACAAATATTTTACCTATATGTGCAGAGGTGGATGGTTCTGATTGGGAATGGCTATCCTGTGAATTGTTGATAATCACGCGGTCCTACAAGACGCATTGAACTAAGTTTTTTTTTAGATGTTTTTCATAAATTTATCTCAAAAAAGGGTTTCATGACCAAGGGAAGGGAGTCTGGTGTCAAAGCATGTTTAACATGTTTTAAAACACGTTCTCTGTATATTTTTGCATTTTTATTATTCTTTAAGCTTCTTTAGTTTTTAATGGCTGAGATCAGAGGTTTCTCCAATATCTGTTTTTGTACTGTGAATTATATTTGTGCATGTACAGCCACAAGTGTGAATTATCTACTATGTGTGATGTTCATGTACATCATAGAATTAAATTACAATGAAATTTAGAAATCAGAAATGCTTCTCATACCATCAAAATGCATGAGGATATAATTTATGAGGTTAAGACTTAAAAGGGTGATCCCATGATTAATATAAAAAATGAAAACAAGACATCATATAGTACATGACAATCTCTTTCTAGCAAAGCTAGAACCAGCCTTGTACCTCACATGGATCCAGAGATCTCCTCATTCATTGTTCCAATTGCTCTGCTAGATTTATTTCAGGCTGGCGGCTCAGGTGGCATGTCCTTTCTCGGGGAACATGTCCTTTCTGCTGCAGCTCTATCCTTTTCTCAGCTCAAGGGTCATGTCCTTTATCAGGCTGTATCCCTGTAACTGTCACAGCTTCTAAAGAAAGATCCAGCTGGTAACAGTTAAAAAATAGTACTGAGCATGTACAATACCCCATATTACTGAGGAGGACATAGAAATAATGAAAAGAACAAACAGAAGGTGGAGCCATACAGATACAGGGAGTGCAGAATTATTAGGCAAGTTGTATTTTTGAGGATTAATTTTATTATTGAACAACAACCATGTTCTCAATGAACCCAAAAAACTCATTAATATCAAAGCTGAATATTTTTGGAAGTAGTTTTTAGTTTGTTTTTAGTTTTAGCTATTTTAGGGGGATATCTGTGTGTGCAGGTAACTTTTACTGTGCATAATTATTAGGCAACTTAACAAAAAACAAATATATACCCATTTCAATTATTTATTTTTACCAGTGAAACCAATATAACATCTCAACATTCACAAATATACATTTCTGACATTCAAAAACAAAACAAAAACAAATCAGTGACCAATATAGCCACCTTTCTTTGCAAGGACACTCAAAAGCCTGCCATCCATGGATTCTGTCAGTGTTCTGATCTGTTCACCATCAACATTGCGTGCAGCAGCAACCACAGCCTCCCAGACACTGTTCAGAGAGGTGTACTGTTTTCCCTCCTTGTAAATCTCACATTTGATGATGGACCACAGGTTCTCAATGGGGTTCAGATCAGGTGAACAAGGAGGCCATGTCATTAGATTTTCTTCTTTTATACCCTTTCTTGCCAGCCACGCTGTGGAGTACTTGGACGCGTGTGATGGAGCATTGTCCTGCATGAAAATCATGTTTTTCTTGAAGGATGCAGACTTCTTCCTGTACCACTGCTTGAAGAAGGTGTCTTCCAGAAACTGGCAGTAGGACTGGGAGTTGAGCTTGACTCCATCCTCAACCCGAAAAGGCCCCACAAGCTCATCTTTGATGATACCAGCCCAAACCAGTACTCCACCTCCACCTTGCTGGCGTCTGAGTCGGACTGGAGCTCTCTGCCCTTTACCAATCCAGCCACGGGCCCATCCATCTGGCCCATCAAGACTCACTCTCATTTCATCAGTCCATAAAACCTTAGAAAAATCAGTCTTGAGATATTTCTTGGCCCAGTCTTGACGTTTCAGCTTGTGTGTCTTGTTCAGTGGTGGTCGTCTTTCAGCCTTTCTTACCTTGGCCATGTCTCTGAGTATTGCACACCTTGTGCTTTTGGGCACTCCAGTGATGTTGCAGCTCTGAAATATGGCCAAACTGGAGGCAAGTGGCATCTTGGCAGCTGCACGCTTGACCTTTCTCAGTTCATGGGCAGTTATTTTGCGCCTTGGTTTTTCCACACTCTTCTTGCGACCCTGTTGATTATTTTGAATGAAACGCTTGATTGTTCGATGATCACGCTTCAGAAGCTTTGCCATTTTAAGAGTGCTGCATCCCTCTGCAAGATATCTCACTATTTTTGACTTTTCTGAGCCTGTCAAGTCCTTCTTTTGACCCATTTTGCCAAAGAGAAAGGAAGTTGCCTAATAATTATGCACACCTAATATAGGGTGTTGATGTCATTAGACCACACCCCTTCTCATTACAGAGATGCACATCACCTAATATGCTTAATTGGTAGTAGGCTTTCGAGCCTATACAGCTTGGAGTAAGACAACATGCATAAAGAGGATGATGTGGTCAAAATACTCATTTGCCTAATAATTCTGCACGCAGTGTATGTTTGATTAAAAAACGTAGTGGCTGTACTAAACTTTTAATTACATGCATTTAGAAAAGTATTCCGAACCAGGTCATTGTTTGGAAAATGTTGACTATTTTGTGTTGGACAACCCTTTTAGGTCCTATCATCTCCAGACAATTTAGAGTTGTACTTGATGCTGACCCACAATTAAACTGATCTTTAAAGGGGTTTTCCAGGACCTTAATATTAAAGTCCTACTGACACCTCTGCTGATCAGCTGAGTAAAAGGGCTGTGGTGATCCAGCGAGTGCTACATTAACCATAACTGCTAATGCAGAAACAGTGCTGTTTATATGGTTGTGAGTGATCTTGGTACCATTTAATTGAATATGACTTAGCTGCAGTACCAAACACAGCCACTACTAAATTTACGGCACTGTGTCTAGATATACAATAAAGGGTATGACAAGCTAGCTCATCAGTGCAACATAGCCTCTTCACTTAGCCATTGGGGTGGAGTTAGTCCACCACTGATCAAATATTAATAGCTAAGTCAAAAAATAGGCCAACAGTTTGAAAATCCCGGCAAAACCCCTTAAAGTATATACAGCTTATCCACCTTTAGTTTTGGATGAACACCTGTCCCTTCTAAATTGAAGCCAATGTACAAAAAAAAAATACTAAAAGCAGACAACACATTTGTTGGTCTTTTGATTCTCATGAGAAGCTCTATGACAAGGAGATGGCTCAGTTTGGTCTTCATGTGTCTTGGGCATTGTGGCTGTTATATGTTGTAGATCGATATCAGTGCATATGTCCATAACTATGGTCAGTGCAACAAGGAAGATTCTAATCAAGGGTCAGAATTGTTATATCATATCATATATTCAAGACCAGTCTTTGTTATTAGAGATCCCAGTGGAATTTGGCATCAAATGGAATGAATGCTGGAAAGGACTATGCAGTCTCCCCACTGCAGGGGGCTAAAGTGTTAATGTCACTGTATTCCATGTATTGTATGTCCTACAGGTTGTGCATGGAGTGGCTGGGCATGGTTGGCAGCTCCTCTTCCTTTCTAGAAGGAAGTGTAGTGAGTCTGGTGTGAGCTGTTGATGAGGACACTGCTCCCATCAGCAAGGGAAGCAGTGCTGGACCCCGGAATCATTCCTTTACATTATGGAGCACAAGGCTCAAAGTGACAATTTATGTGCATTTTGTGCAAAATTATTTGTGCTTGTCCGCCGGCGTCAAGGCGATCTCTTTAGGATAGGAACCTAACACTAAATACTACCTCCACTGGTGCCATACCAGCCTCCATTAAATTCAGGGAATGCAGGTTTCACATGCATGCTAAGCCCACACTGTATTATACCTCTTGTGGTGCCACAGTGGCCTCCATTAAATTCAGGGAATGCAAGCTCCACATGCATGCCGACCCCACATTATATTATATCTCTTTAGTGCCACACTGGCTTCCATTATGTTCAGGGAATGCAGGTTCCACAGGTATGCTAAGCCCACTCTGTATCCCACCTCTCCTGGGGCCAAATGGCCTCCAATAAATGCAGGAGAGCAGGCTACAGCTTTATACTTGCACTAATTCAAATCAACCTGTGGGGCTGACAGGCACAAATAATTTTGTACAAAATGTATTTGCCAGGAATCTCACATTTATAACGCAGAATTAGCATTTTACATTTTTATAGTGAGTATGGCTCTGTTGTATTTACTTTGTTATTTGTGTTTGCAGAGTGTTGTTGCATAGTGTGTTTTTTGCTTTTGTGCTTCCAGCCATGGCGACGTGCACCTGCGCACTGGGATGTGCTGACTAAGCCCCAATTTTAGTTTCTTGACAATTTATGTGCCAATTCTAACGGAAGGATATTACTGAACATTTAACATTTACTAAAGAGGATTGAAAGGTAACACACTTACATAAAGGCTACAGACATTTCTGCATGTGGTGGAGCGATAAGCTTCAGGCTTCCCACTATAAAAAAGGACAAAAAGGATCCATTGTTCAGAGACTGTATTCCACTGAGGATACTGAGGTATCTAAATATATAGATAGATACAGTGCTGGGAAAGGAAAGAATGTGCAGACTATAAAATAAGGATTTAGCCCCATCTTCCATGCACAGCCTTGGGAATTGCTTATGCTCATTGTAAAGACTGAATTGGATGTGTACAGTGCTCGTGTGAACCATCTACAAAATAGCTTCTGTAAATCACCCACCACACTAATATTTGCATCATTATATCATTGCATGGCCCTAGGGATCTGTACTACTACTCCTATCCTCTCCGCCCTCCCCATTGGACTGCAACTACAGCTATTGACTCAAGGTTTTGACAGCTGCTAATGATCTTTACCTAAAAGTCGTCATCAGGAGGCGCCATGTTCTGGTATTTGATTATTAGCAGTTCAAGGAAAATAAATATTTGTAATAAACATCAATAAAATTGGATGCAATTTATGTTCATAATTCTATTTTATGAAAAGTTCTGGAGACTACCCATTTTATAGGATGCTATCTTCCTCTAATATGACTCCCTCAGACTTCAAGTCAGCCTAACCTCTGGTCGTAGAAAAGTTAGCACATTAGACAGAAAACTTAGTTCAAGAAATCCAAACCTGCTGCTGCAGATTTAATGCCAAAACCACATAAAGTACAAAGGATTCTATGAAATGTAATTTCATAAAGAGACATTATTTTACTGGATGGTTACTTGATAAAAAAAATCATTACAAAGTACCCCTTTAGGCCTTTCTGAGAGCCCCCACCCCTCGTATGAGATATCCATCAATCAGCCAAAATGGAAAGTGGCTAACAAATTCTTTCTTATTGCAGGGCCCAGTATGATTTCAAGGGGTTGCATGTAATGCCTCATTTCTCCTGTGGTGGTGCTGTAGGGAAATTGAACACTTTCTGCTGAATTTATGGTGCCGGTTACAGCTGGTGATAGAAATCATATCAGTGGGAAAAGGACTGATCTGCTTATTTGGCGGGAAGTAATCATAGTCATTGTTGAAATGAACATAGATACTACAGTAACCATTCCTTAGATAACTGATAAAGGCATTTTAATAAGTCTACATCTTACTTTTTCTTCCAATTATATCTAAAGTGAAGGGAGGCAACTTCTACTAATTGTTGTCCTCTGCTGGGCATTATACCTTGTCTGACCTGTCATGAGGAGGCAAGGAAAGAAGGTGGCAACTGTTCTCAGAATACTTTTTGCTTTGACAAGTTGTTGTCACCTTGCTTTAATAGATGGACTGACAAACGCAATATAATATATCATCCTTACACTAGCGCTTGGTGCTATATATACCACCCCCATGTCTCTCTGTTGCAGCAGCAGTCTGTGCTCCAGAGCTGCTCTTCTAACTGTACATGAAAACAGTGATAATACTCAGCCTTTTTGGAGTTGTATGGTTGTGTTCTGCTTCAGAACCTGCATACATATGTACGCAAACTCTTAGGGCTCATGCACGCGAACGTGTGCTGCCCGCTGCCGTATTGCGGACTGCATTTGCGGATCCGCAATACACGGGCACCGTTCTGTGTGCATTCCGCATCACAGATGCAGACCCATTCACTTCAATGGGTCCGCAAATCCGGAGATGCGGAACGGTGCTGAACGGAATTACGGAACGGAACACTACGGAAGCACTACGGAGTGCTTCCGTGGGGTTCTGTTCCGTACTTCCGTGGGGTTCTGTTCCGTACTTCCGTTCCGCAAAAAGATAGAACTCTCTCTATCTTTTTGCGGAACAGACAAATGCAGACCCATTTAAGTTGAATGGGTCTGGATTCATCCCGCTGGCCGTACGGAGGTTGCCCGTGCATTGGGGACCGACAAAATTGCGGTCCCCAATGCACGGAACGTCCCACCTACGGCCGTGTGAATGAGCCCTTACCCTGTTCTACCGTATGTCCATTAATATTGTGTATATTACACATATAGTCACATCTCATAAAGGAACTCTAAACCCAGCAGTGCCTTCTAAAAGTTAACAAAGATAGAGTTGCCCTCACTGTTTGGCAGGCTGCAGCACTTTCTGCACAATCCTCACACAAACAAAAGAACAAAAGGTTTAATCTCCTGCGAATCCGCTCTAACTTTGGCCGAAGACCAAGAGAGGGGACAGGGCTTAAGCCAAGGGGGCATGACAACCTTGTTGTCCTACTGCAGACAGAACACAGCAGGTAGGTTCCTGCTCCAGCATGTGACATGACTGTGAGGAGGAGGAGGGGAGACATGGATGATCTTCTGGGACACAGAGAAAAGTTTTTTTTATGTATCTCTCAGCTGTAATAGTAACATTAGACAACAAGGGAAATGGAGACGAAGGAAGGAAGTGCTTGGATGGTTTTTCTTGTATTTTCTGTATTGAACATTCCTTTGAGATGCCCATACACTTAGGTAGCTGTTGGCTGACAGATATTCTTACGGACTGTTCCATATACTTGCAAACAGCTCAGCCTAGCATGCATGTGTTTTCAGTGGGGAAAGAGGAATAATCCACTGTCAGCGACTTATCTGCCATGGGAACAAAGGATTAGGCATGTTGAAATGCACTCATGCACGTTACATAGTCAGAAGGTTCCTGGCTAGCTTACATCTAATGTATATAGACACCTAGTACACAAATGACTGGTATTATTACGCTGAGGTAGAAAAGTCCACACGACATCTAGACGACCTATCAATGCAAACCCTTACTCTTAGGGTTTTTATTATTTTCCATGTCAGACACAGCCTGGGAGAAGTCATCTATAAAACATAGATGTAGATAAAATATAGCATTACATAGGTTCGTCTTCAGGCACAGGTCTAAAAATCACTTTGAGAACATAGTAGAAAATAGGTGGAGAGTAGCCATGTATTGCTTGACAGATGTTGAAAACCTAGAACAACTTCATCCCATTTACATTTATTTATCCAAGGATCTCATATCTAATAAATGTCAATTGCCGCTTATCATTTATCAACTCCTGGTTTACATCTAGATAATTATACAACCACTGCTTATAAAACATCACTGTTTCCTTCTGTAGAGATGAAAAGCGCAGGAAGACAGCAAACATGACTTTTAAATTACTGTACTAGGAAACGCCAACAGCTAGAGAAATCTGGAGCTAATGAATACCTGCAGTTCCACTGGTCTAGGGCAGAAGGACCCCTCTAAGGGCTTAGTTGGCAGGAGATCGTAGAGGTATATGGGCTACATGGCAGCATTTCCACCTAATACTTTAGTTATTTTCAGTGCTAGTTTCATAGTGCTGATCCTCTTATTCACCAGCCTTATAATATACTAGCCTCAGAAGTCAGAAGTACAATAACAAAAAGTGTGCCTGCATAGGGAACATACTTGGAGAAAACTTTGGAAAGAAGACAAAAAGTACCCTGCATTTCACAGAATGTATAGTTAACATACCTGGTGTCCTCCTTTACAATGTTACTGCTGTGATTTGTTCCATTACCCATCCCCTCCTCATTCATGTAATTTGCCCACCAGATTCTCAGATTACCCTATGCATACAGTAGTCTGAGACACTCCTCCATGCTCTGAGGGAAAGGGATCTGTAGATAGAACATGGATACAATGCAGGCCTACAGCAGGCGGAAGGGTCTCAGACTACCAGAGCATATTGTGCATAGGATAGTCTGAGAATCTGGTGGCCATTTTACCTAAATGCGCAAGGGGAATGGGACAAATCGCAGTAGCAACATTGAAAAGCCGGGCACCAGGTATGTCACCTATACATCCTGCATATATAGTCATTTTTTTAAACTCTAAATTTGGTCGCTTAAATAAGTAAACGCAGAAATACATTATGGGGAAATTTGGTTATACTTGTTTATTTTTACACCTGTCAATAAAAATTAAAAAATAGGTAACTTTATTAAGAGGTGCATATACACTCACCTAAAGAATTATTAGGAACACCTGTTCTATTTCTCATTAATGCAATTATCTAGTCAACCAATCACATGGCAGTTGCTTCAATGCATTTAGGGGGGTGGTCCTGGTCAAGACAATCTCCTGAACTCCAAACTGAACGTCAGAATGGGAAAGAAAGGTGATTTAAGCAATTTTGAGCGTGGCATGGTTGTTGGTGCCAGACGGGCCGGTCTGAGTATTTCACAATCTGCTCAGTTACTGGGATTTTCACGCACAACCATTTCTAGGGTTTACAAAGAATGGTGTGAAAAGGGAAAAACATCCAGTATGCGGCAGTCCTGTGGGCAAAAATGCCTTGTGCATGCTAGAGGTCAGAGGAGAATGGGCCGACTGATTCAAGCTGATAGAAGAGCAACGTTGACTGAAATAACCACTCATTACAACCGAGGTATGCAGCAAAGCATTTGTGAAGCCACAACACGCACAACCTTGAGGCGGATGGGCTACAACAGCAGAAGACCCCACCGGGTACCACTCATCTCCACTACAAATAGGAAAAAGAGGCTACAATTTGCACGAGCTCACCAAAATTGGACTGTTGAAGACAGAAAAATGTTGCTTGGTCTGATGAGTCTCGATTTCTGTGGAGACATTCAAATGGTAGAGTCCGAATTTGGCGTAAACAGAATGAGAACATGTATCCATCCTCTGATGGCTACTTCCAGCAGGATAATGCACCATGTCACAAAGCTCGAATCATTGTACTAAAATTGTCCCCACAGTCACCAGATCTCAACCCAATAGAGCATCTTTGGGATGTGGTGGAACGGGAGCTTCGTGCCCTGGATGTGCATCCCTCAAATCTCCATCAACTGCAAGATGCTATCCTATCAATATGGGCCAACATTTCTAAAGAATGCTATCAGCACCTTGTTGAATCAATGCCACGTAGAATTAAGGCAGTTCTGAAGGCAAAAGGGGGTCCAACACCGTATTAGTATGGTGTTCCTAATAATTCTTTAGGTGAGTGTATCTTAAAATTTTATGCAGATCTCATCTCTTTCAAAAAAAATAAAAAAATAAAAGAAAGCTGTGCCTTTGGTGGATTATAGCCAGTGCAGGGCCTATAAGACTTCTTATGCCTACTAGGCGCTCTACTACATATTTTTTACTCATATAGTTTTCATTGTGTTATCTGTGATCTTATATAGGACTGCGGGTGGCATCTACTACATTATCTATACTCAGAAAGTTATCAGTGTTATCTGTGGTCTTACATAGGACTGCAGGTGATGTTTTCTACAATATCTGTACTCAGAGAGTTATTATGGTTATATCTGTGGTGTTACATAGGACTGCAGGTAATATCTACTATAATATCTGTACTCAGAGAGTTATTGTAGTGGTTGGGTATGGGGTAGTCCTAATGCTATGCTGGGTCCCCCAGACACCATAGAAGTGTCACCGCATGTTGCTGCTCTCCAGAGGGGCTGGTAAGGCATGGTGCACCTCAATGGGAAATAAGTCCAGAGAGTCTGTGTTTGCAGTAAATCAGTGAGCTTGTTTACTGGAGGAACTCGAGTGCAAAATAATACAGGTAACTGAGCTGACTACTCTATAGTCTCCTTCCTGGCAGAAGAGGGTTTTGTGCTGCAAAAAGGCCTGAGCTAGCTGTCCTTCCTTCTCAGAAAGCTGGTACCTTGGCCAAAGGGTTGGTGGCCCAGGGTCTGTGCCTCAATCATCTGGCTGGCCCTTTGGTCAAAGGGCTGGTGACCCAATGTCAATGATAGAGTATCCCCGTCTCAGTGTCTTCTTCTGGTCACTCATGCAGTCTGCCAGAATCTCTTTTACTAAACACTAGTCCTTATCTGCAGACAACTAGGGGCTCTAACTGCTTTCCTTATATACAGTTGCTAACTGAACACCTTTAAGTGGTGGGGAAGCACAGCCTAAACAGAATGCATATTGCAATTTCAGTCTGTCAAAGACTTGTATAGAGTTTCAATAGAAGTCTATCGGAATAACTAAGCAGTTCTTCCAGACACAAAGAAGTATTGAGATGTAAAAAAGAGAGCTAAATCAGATAGTAAGAAGCTCAGTGCGCCCTGCTTTTTTTCCCTAACACTAGACGGGTTCCTAACACTAAATACTACCTGTATCCAAAGAATGCAGGTACCAACATGCATGCTGGGCCCACTCCACACCACACCCGGAGCCAACTGGCCACCAAGGACTGCAATGAGAGTCCACAAACTATCTCTCTCCTGGTGCCAAATGGCTTTCAGTGAGTGAGGTGGAGCAGGCCAAGCTATATACTCACAATAATTAAAATCAGCCTATGGGGCAGACGAGCTGGAAGGAGTGCACGACTAAGAAGGCAGCCACACCTCCAGTACAAACTGCAAAGAAAAAAGGGGGGGTCAGTCAGCACATCCCAAAGCGCAGGGGCACGTTGCTATGGCTGAGAACAAGACTGCAAAACAAAACATGTGATGCAACAGCTCACTGCAATCAAATAAATTACAAAATAGCATAGTAATGGCATGTACTATGCTAATAAGTTAGAGATGCTTGGCAAATCATTTTTTACAAAATTATTTGAGCCTGTCTCCACCTCACTCACTGAAAGCCATTTGGCACCAGGAGAGAGATAGTTTGTGGACTCTGATTGCAGTCCTTGGTGGCCAGTTGGCTCCGGGTGTGGTGTGGAGTGGGCCCGGCATGCATGTTGGTACCTGCATTCTTTGGATACTAATAGGGGCCATTTTGGCACCATAAATGACAGAAATCAAAGCAGGCCCAGCAGGCATGTGGAACCGACACTCCCTGAATTGTATGGCAGCCGACATGGCGCATAACAGGTAGTATTTAGTGTTAGGAACCCGTCTTACAGAGATCGCCTTGACGTGCGGCAGACGGGCTCAAATAATTTTGTACAAAATGATTTGCCAAGCATCTCTAACTTATTAGCATAGTACATGCCATTACTATGCTATTTTGTACTTTATTTGATTGCAGTGAGCTGTTGCATCACATGTTTTGTTTTGCAGCATAGTGCAAGTTAACTTTACAAAGTTGGCAGTTCATGGCTTTGTGTACTAGTGAGAGGGGCAAATATCTACAAACACCAATACTTCAAAGTACCCTTTCTCCTGGGCACTAAACTATCACTTTGTTATCCGTGGTGTTACTGCGGGTAACATCTACATTATCTGTATTCAGAGAGTGAACGCTCCTTTACACTGGCCCAGCATCGGCCAGTTAATCGCTAATGAATTGCTATGAACGCTCGTTAGTGATTATCTGCCGGTATAAAGGTGTCACCAATTACCTGATGAACGAGTGAAACGCGTGTAATATGATCGTTTGTGCGGTCATCAAAATCATTGTTTGCTGGCAGCAGATCTTGCTATCTAAGCACGCTCTGCTGCAGGCAAACAATGATTCTGTATGGGGATGAGTGATGGTATTAGCGATCCCTCCCCTCCAAACTGTGGAGGAGATTTCTTTATGTAAATGTGGCGTTGTCCTTTACTGACAAGCAGGAGATTGTCAGAAAGGAAGGCTTCCTTCCCGACAATCATCTGCTTAATATATCAGTGTAAAGGGGCTTTTATCACTGTATTATCTATGGTGTTAGAACTGCAGGTAACATTTACTGCATTATCTGTACTTAGTGTTATCACTAGGTGTTATCTGTTGTATTACATTGGACAGCAGGTAACATCTACTACATTATCTGTACTTACCTTATCACTGGGTGTTATCTGTGGTTTTACATAGGACTGTTTAGTCTAGTCCTACATTTATGTGTTAAGGGTGTATTAGACACCCCAATTCTGAAAGCGCCAGATAGCTAGCAGCTATGCCAACGCTCGTCCCCATGCAGGACAGCGGTGTACCGGTGGCAGATCAAGATTACACAGCACAATCTGCAGCCGGCAAATCAAGATCTTTCAGCAGGCGCGATCGCTATTCCGCGTAATTGTGCTCGCTGCGTACAATGGAATGTGATTTGTGACGAAGTAATTCGTAACGAATCAAATTCCTTTGTAAAAAATTGGCGAAGCAGCCGAATCAAATTTTTTAGAACTTTGCTCATCTCTAGTCTATGAGTTGGAGGCCATTGCTATCTCTGTTTCTGTAATTTATGTAGGCTATTTCAGTTTTATGATGTGGATTAATTAAAATAGGGCAAACTGGACAGGAAATTTAAGAGCAATAAAGTTTGATGTGAAACATTCTATGTTCCCCAATATGAGGGAATGGCAGTAGTTACTTTGTAAAGTGGCAGCACATATAGATAAGATCCTAATGTTTTACAACGGACTGACTCTGAAATGGAGGAGGAAGTAAAGAACACATATTATCAAATCATTTCAGTGGTCAGATTTATTACCCGCTACCTTACTACAGCCTGTTTGTATAGTTAGCATTGATCATGGATATTTAGTCGCAGTGAATTTGCTGAATTATGATTTTAAAGTGTATACTGTTTAACCATTATTTTTTATGGTTAGGGCATTATGCTGAAAACATTCTTGATAAAAAATCTCCTACCATTTTGAGTCTATGTCACCTATGCAGATCTATCACCATGTCGGGCCCCCAGGCTGATTTAAATTAGTGCAAGTATAAGGGCTCATGCACACGAACGTGCATTGGGGACAGCGAGTTGTGGTCTTCAATGCATGGGCACCTTCTGTGTGGCTGCCGCAGATGGATGCAGACCCATTCAACCTGAATGGGTCCGTGATCCGTCAGCACCACAAAAAAATTGAATAGATCTGTTCCGCACCGCACCTTCTGGATTGGGGACCCAATCAAGTGAATGAATCCGCATCCATGATGTGGTGCACAAATGGCCGGTGCTCCTATATTGCAGACCCTCTGTTTGTGGGCCGCAATACGGGCCTGGTCGGCACACGTTCATGTGCATGAGCCCTAAGGTAGTATTAGGCGTAGGTTGCTGTCCTAAAGAGATCGACTTGTCGTTGGTGGATAGGCACAAATAATATTTGCCAAAAATCTGACATTTATAGCACAGCACTATAATTCCCAGCATGCAAACATGCTTGGTTGTTCTCACAACTCCCATAGAGGTGAATAGAGCTTTCTGGGAGTTGTAGTTTCAGAACATCTGGAGTGCTGGAGATTGCTGATCCCTGAATTAGAGAGTCGTAGTTAGGGACAAGGCGGGGTCCACTCTTGATAAAAATGTCAGCTATGTACAAGTCCCAACTCTAGGACCCACACCTACCTGCAGATCGTGCCCCTGTTTTGGACCCCGAGTAAGCGAGCCTAGCTATTTTGGGAAGTCACATAGAAATAAATGAAGGAGAAGCTGTGTATGCACGGCTGCTCTCCACTCACTTAGGGGTCTCATTCTAGAGACAAGTGCAGGTTCTAGAAGTGGGACTCACACCTATCTGACATTGGTGGCATATACCAACGATATGCCACCAAAGTCTCAGGTAAGACAACCCATTTAATTCCCTGGTGGTCTAGGGTAGAACAGTGGTTAATATTTTATTTCATTCCGTAGGGGTCTATGGTATCAGTGGAGGTTAATACCAGGTGGGCTAGCTAGGGCATATCAGGGGCTCCTTGTTGGTCTAGTGCAGGGATGGCAAACCTTTTGCAGACTGAGTGGTCAAACTGCAACCCAAAACCCACTTATTTATCGCAAAGTGCCAACACGGCAATTCAACCTGAATACCAGTATAGTATATCTTCCATGTATTTTATAATTTAGCTATAACAGCCTGCCTACATTCAATGAGCTGCTGTGCTGTTCATAGTGTGCCCTGCGCTGATGAATGGCAGGAAAAGTCTAAGGCTATTGGTACACCATACACTTTTTCCAGGTGCGAATGCCCACAGAAAGGACTCTGAGTGCCGCCTCTGGCACCCGTGCCATAGGTTTGCCACTACTTGTCTAGTGTAAAATAACATGTTAATACAGCCTCAGAGTTCTCCTTACGATTGAGCAGATTTATTTAGGAGCACTCCAACTGATCACCGAACAAATGATCACCAAGGTAGTCTGGTGGAGATGAGCCTCAAGATTTCAGACAATCACTTTTTAGTCTTTTCGCATATTTATTTTTACATTGGGAAGATATTATAAATGGTAGTCAGTGCTCCATGTGCATAGTTAATAGGCATCAATAACATGTTTGAAAGTTTCTAAAGTGAAATCGTCACGAAGGAGATGCCCATTAATTATAACTCTGTCTTTCCGGAGATGGTAAATATTTAAACGTCAAGCCCCTGGGGGGGACAGGAAAGAGCAGCCACTGGGTATTGCTTAGGAGAATTTGTTAGTAAACGGTCAGTGTTATTCCACATGCAAAACATATGTGAGCTGAGCACTGATCTGTTGTGTGAGAGACATGAGAAGGTGGTGGAAATTTTAGGCCAGGGCCAAACTATAGCTACCAATTGCACAATCGCGGCCAGAGCTGGGTCATGTGACTCAAATTACTTATTGCTTCATTTGTGTTATGTATTCTTTCCCGAAGACACACCTACAAAAGTAGTGAATACGAAAAGTTGGAAGACTGCCTTGGTCCCAGGGAGTGCGACTGTCTAGGGGAGGTCCATTGGGAAAGGCTGCAGCTGTTTTTTGGGATCACTACTGTCAAATAGTTGATGCCTTGTCAATCAATAGTTTTTACAGGCTCGGAATGACTCATAGGGAAACAGGTGAATCCCCCAGTGGGCCCCTGAGCATAGTGGACTCTCAGGGGGTCATTTATTAAGACCCTGTGTGAGGGGCCAGGGCTTGATTTTTGAGGGATGACTTGTATTTTTCATTGGTATCATTTTGGGTTAGGTACATAACATTTTTTGATCACTTTTTATAAAAAAAAAAATTGGTGGCAAATAAGGAAAGAGTAGCAATTTAAGTAAAAAACATTTTTCACTAAATAGAAATAGATAAATTACATCCTGTATGGTGCAGGCACAGCCTGCTGGGACATATTGGAAGCAGGCCTGGGACCTTCACTAGGCCCTAGGCTGGGTGCACAGATATCGGCACCCCACAATCTCATTCGTGGGGTGCTGATGGGAGACAGAGGGAGTTTCCGCTCCCGAGGCATCTAAGGGGTTAAACAGGCCGGATCGGTGCTTCTGCTGGTCCAGGCCGTTAGATCAGTAGCCCGACTCTCTTCTAAGAGCCTTGCCCCCGCTGTACACTGCCTAAGACCCCTCAGTGACTGTCATAAAATGATGTATTGGTCATCACTTATGGGTTAAAGCGAGTCTGTCACAAGAAAAATTTGCTATCAAACTAGACACACTACCTTATAGAGCTAGGTCAGCTGAATGTTATGATACATTCACTTAGTGATCTGCTGCTTACATTTGGAGAAGAAATACTTTTAATCGATCTGCAAATAAGCAGTTAAGAGCACCGAGGGCAGACCAAAGCCACTCTGTGCACCCTTGCTCCTCCTCTTTCCTCTGTCAGTCCTCTCCTCTCCTTCTTGATTGACAGGGCCAGGTGAGATGACTATGCAGTGACCTGGCCCTGTCAATCAAGAAGAAGAGTGAGGTTCTGGAAGAGGAGGCAGGAGGAGCAAGGGTGCACTTATTTGCATATGGATTACTTTGAAGTACTTTTTCTCCAGAATAAAGCAACAGATCACTAAATGAAATGCACTGTACTGGGTTTAACAATGATTTTCCTGGTGACAGACTCCCTTTAACCTCTTAGGGACCCATGACGTATCGGTACGGCATGGTTCCCGAGTCCTTAAGGACCCATGAGTTATTCCGATCGTCATGTGTTATTCCGATCACCGCCGCCATTTTCTCCAAATAAGTTTAAAAAAATTGGTAAAAAATAGGAAAAAAAAAAAATATACATATTAGGTATCGCCGCGTCCGTATCGACCGTCTCTATAAAGATATCACATGACCTAACCACTCAGATGAACGCCGTAAAAAATAAAAACTGTGCTAAATAAACCATTTCTTGTCACCTTACATCACAAAAAGTGTAATAGCAAGCGATCCAAAAGTCATATGCACCCCAAAATAGTGCCAATCAAACCGTCATCTCATCCCGCAAAAAATAAGACCCTACCTAAGATAATCGCCCGAAAACTAAAAAAACTATGGCTCTCAGAATATGGAGACACTAAAACATGATTTTTTTTTTGTTTCAAAAATGATATTATTGTGTAAAACTTACATAAATAAAAAAAAGTATACATATTAGGTATCGCCGCGTCCGTATCGACCGGCTCTATAAAAATATCACATGATCTAACCCCTCAGATGAACACCGTAAAATAGTGCCAATCAAACCGTCATCTCATCCCACAAAAATCATACCCTACCCAAGGTAATCGCCCAAAAACTGAAAAAATTATGGCTCTCAGACTATGGAAACACTAAAACATTATTTTTTTTGCTTCAAAAATGAAATCATTGTGTAAAACTTACATAAATAAAAAAAAGTATACATATTAGGTATCGCCGCATCCGTGACAACCTGTCACGACCATGGTCATGGTCGTGACTCAGGATCCGCATGCAGTTGCCTCCGGTTTGGTTTTATTGTCAACCACATGGTGAGGGCTGCTGGTATGTTGCCTCACGTGTGGTTGCCGCTGGCAACATGATTTGGTACTTGGCAGTATAGCAGCCTGAGCTGTTGCTAGGCAGCTTGCTGTCAAGTGCATGCGGTTACACCTGGTTGGGTGTGTGTGTATGTATGCACTTTGTATGTCTGGTGTGCACGAGGTTTATGTAGGTGTGCACTGTGACACTTCCCTTCACTGTGGCTGCCCTGGCAACGTTTGGTATTGTGTACATGTGGTGGCAGTGTCTCGGCCTTCTGGCTGACTCCCAGGACATGGTTGCCACGCATGTCGTTGCCTGCGGTAACAGCTGCAGTGTGATGTTTATTTGGACACTTCCCCTTTAAGTGGCTTTTTCCCTTGCATGGTGTAGGAAGGGTTAACTCCCTTCTTAGTTTGTGAACACTGGGTGTGTCTGTGTGTGGGTGTGGCCACTTGGGGCTATTTAGCTCCTGCTGGATGCCAGACTCTGAGGGGTACTTCAGCCATGGTTAGCTGAAGTCATCCTCCTGGCTAATAACCTCTGTCAGTGAGGGCCACCCTTGTGGTCATAAATTACGTTACATGGTGTTATGAAGGTGTGTGTGTGGTCTCATTGTTATTGCAGGTTATGGTCCTGGGTTCCTGTGTGATGTATGGTGTGTGCTAGCTGCGTTTGTGTTCTGGACAGCAGCACTTGCACATGGGTTCCAGGCTTTGTTGTCTGTGGCAGGTGAGTGTGGTGTTTGTTGCATTTACCTGCCATTGCCATAAGTTGTTTCTGTTCCCCTTGTAGCTTGGCAACTTTAGACTCCTGTTTCTCCGCGTCCAGGAGGAACGGGCTGTCTACCCAGCTCCTAGCTCAGGGATTGGCAGGGTCAGAAGGGATCCGAGGTTCCTGAGCATGAGCCCTCCTACCTTCAAGGTCGGCTCATGCAGCTAGGAGTCAGGGTCAGATTAGGGAAGCTCTAGGAGGTGACCTGCTCCCTAATTCTGTGGTTCTGGCCAAGTAGAGACCTTTCCATCTTCTGATACCGCACGGCTGATGATTTTCCCCATCCTCAGCCGTGACACAACCTGGTCTATAAAAATATCACATGATCTAACCTGTCAGATTAATGTTGTAAATAACAAAAAATAAAAACGGTGACAATACAGCTATTTCATGTTATCTTGCCTCACATGAAGTGTAATATAGAGCAACCAAAAATCATATGTACCCTAAACTAGTACCAACAATACTGCCACCCTATCCCGTAGTTTCTAAAATGGGGCCACTTTTTTGGAGTTTCTACTCGGCCACTTTTTTGGAGTTTCTACTCTAGGGGTGCATCAGGGGGGCTTCAAATGGGACATGGTGTCAAAAAAAAACAGTCCAGCAAAATCTGCCTTCCAAAAACCATATGGCATTCCTTTCCTTCTGCACCCTGCCGTGTGCCCGTACAGCTTTTTACGACCACATATGGGGTGTTTCTGTAAACTACAGAATCAGTGCCATAAATATTGAGTTTTGTTTGGCTGTTAACCCTTTGCTTTGTTACTGGGAAAAATGGATTAAAATGGAAAATTTGCCCAAAAATTTAAATTCTGAAATTTCATCTCCATTTGCCAATAACTCTTGTGGAACACCTAAAGGGTTAAAGATGTTTGTAAAATCTGTTTTGAATACCTTGAGGGGTGTAATTTCTTAGATGGGGTCACTTTTATGGAGTTTCTACTCTAGGGTTGCATCAAGGGGGCTTCAAATGGGACATGGTGTCAAAAAAACCAGTCCAGCGCCCTGCCGTGTGCCCGTACAGTAGTTTACGACCACATATGGGGTGTTTCTGTAAACTACAGAATCAGGGCCATAAATATTGAGTTTTGTTTGGCTGTTAACCTTTGCTTTGTAAAAGTAAAAAAAATATAAAAATGGAAAATCTGTCAAAAAAATGAAATTTTGAAATTGTATCTCTATTTTCCATTAATTCTTGTGGAACACCTAAAGGGTTAACGACGTTAGTAAAATCAGTTTTGAATACCTTGAGGGGTGTAGTTTCTTAGATGGGGACACTTTTATGGAGTTTCTACTCTAGGGGTACATCAGGGGGGCTTCAAATGGGACATGGTGTAAAAAAAAACAGTCCAGCAAAACCTGCCTTCCAAAAACCGTATGGCATTCCTTTCCTTTCCAATAATAGGACATGTTCTATTTTTTTGCGGAATGGATATATGGACACACTGAAACGGAATGCACATGAAACAGACACGGAAAGAAAATACGTTTGTGTGCATGAGCCCTTATAGATAAGAATTCTGAAGGAAGGGGCTCATATATTAAAGAGTCACTGTACTTTCACACAATTTCATTTCATTTGATAAAGAAGCGAGAACATTTTACTGGAACATGCTCTATAAATAGAGACCCAAGGTTCGTGTTTAAGAACTCTAACCCTCTGCGTCTCCTCATTGTGTAGGAAGCTCAAAGTAAATATTAAGAGTACACAGCACGGGCTCTAGATCACGTGGCCACCACTTTCGGCCAGGAGCTCACAACATCTGCATTCTCATCTTCCTAGTTATAAGTCAATGAAAATGTATCTCTCTGTGGGGTTACACGTTTTTTTTGCTGTGACTTGGATCAGTATATCTCATAGCCAAGTCTCTGGAGGGAGAAGACGATGAGCTTTCTTGGATGCAAAGTTGGGAAAATAATTTAATTACTGCTGTCCAGGTTTCCAAAAAACTCTGAGAGTCTGTTACATAATGTAAGTATGGTAACAATAACATAAATTGGAGACATTCGTGTCAGCTGATGTTCCACAGATTATTATTAGAGATGAGCAAAGTTTTGAAAAATTCAATTCTACTGCTTCGCCGAACTTCGACAAGAAATTCGATTTGTTACGAATTACTTCTTCACTAATCATTTTGCATTGTATGGAGCGGGTGCAATCATGGGGAACAGCGATTGCGCCACCCTGTCATTTAACCCTTCTGATGCCGCGTTCAACACTGATAGCAGCATCTGTGATTCACATTTAGCCTTTCAGGGGTTAATTAGGGGTTAAAAAAAATACTCACCTCATACCCTTGCTCATGGAGAGGCCATCCGATCCTGTCTTGATTGAAGAAAGCCTGCCAAAAGACCTTTGGCAAGCGTGATCACGTCACCACGTGCCACGATTTTTTTTTTTATTGATTCGTCACTCATGAAGCACAAGGAAATTTGGGTTTGTGACAAATCAAATTTTTTTCGGAATTTCGGACCGAAGTCCACTTCGGATACGGTCAGCACTAATTATTATATTATATATGTAGCGAGAGCATGCATGCTAACCTCTAAGATGTGATTAAAGGGAGAAACTGTATGTGATGAAACTTTTTCTTTAAAAAGGAAAAACATATTATAATTGACTAACCAGAAACATTATGTTTGCAAAGACTCAGAGTACATCTCAGACAGGAAGAAGGAACAGTCTTCAGAAGCAGTGAAACTGATAACTGTTGAAGACAAACTGTTGAAACTTTTTAATTAAGACCAACTGGAAAATTTATTTTTAGTCCAAGATAAAAGCAATGCAATAATAAAAACAATGGGGGAAATTTATCAAACTGGTGTAAAGTAGAACTGGTTTAGTTGCCCATAGCAACCAATCAGATTCCACCTTATATTTTCCAAAGGAGCTGTGAAAAATGAAAGGTGGAATCTGATTGGTTGCTATGGGCAACTGAGCCAGTTCTACTTTACACCAGTTTGATAAATCTCCCCCAATGTTCACAAAGGTGGCCATATCCTTTATGTGCCGCTTAAACACATTTATCTTATGCTGTGCACATGAATATAGGGAGTGCCCCAACCTATGACATTTGAATCACAAATGGTGTATATGAACCCCTTCATCACATCCCAAATTGAATTTAGACCCTACATCTGACCCCATAAACAACATGCAAACTCCACACCAGATCTCTAAATAAATACAGACTCCAGAATAGACCCCGGTGTACTTATTATACAGGCAGACCATGCGACTGCTATGGGGCCCAGGGGTGGGGGGGCCTGGCGCTGAACTTCTTTTCATATTCCCTCCTTAGATTTACTGCATTTTCTGGCAATGACCACAGTGAAAATAATTATTTACAGCTTATTTGAGCTCCCTCTCATGGTGGCTTCAGGCAGACAGTTAAGGGAAGCAGCAGACACAGAGCTTTATTGGGGAGGTTTATCAATGTATTTATGCCACTTGTTTGGTGTCACCCCAGAACCTCTACAGTTGTTGTCACAAGATGCGTAGATCACCACATGGGGCCTCAAATGCACATGGTGCTGTTTTATTCCTGAGCCCTGTTGTATGTCAAGGCAAATGTTTAGGGCCACATGTAGGGTGTTTATAACACCAGGAATCATGGCATAATAATAGGAGAGCATGCTTTTCACACTGGCATATGGTGGATATATGGACATATTAGGTACTGAAATAGCAATTTTCATTTTCCACCATCTGATGGCTCACTACACGTCTTTGTAAATACTGTTAGGACTGTACTTTCTAAGATGGGGTCACTTAGGGGTTTCTTTATTTTACTTCACCTCAGAGCTTTTGCAGTTTGCGGTCAGTGCTGTGTAAATCATCAAACTAGGCCTCAAATGCACATAGTGCTTTTTCTCTTCTGGATCCTGCAGGGTGCCCAAACAGCAGTTTATGACCAAATAGGGGTACTGTCGCACTCAGGCAATTTATGTAAGAAAATTTGGACTGCTTTTTCTTCTATTTCCACTTGAGAAAATGAAACATTTGAGGCTAAAACTACATACATATAACTACAATAAAATTTTTCATTTTATGTCTCAATTTTTTGAGATTCTATGAAACATCTGTGGGCTCAAGCTTATTATCATACCCCTAGGTGCAGGGCAGACTGGAAACTTAAAGTGGCCCTGGAAAAAATACAAAAAGTGGCCCTGTTTTGTAGTAGGGTCCAAATTGATGGAAGGCAGGGCCAGCAATAACATATTGTAGCACCCAACAGAACCAAATACCATAGTCCATCACAAAATACTGCTGACAGCACAAAATACATCCCCAAAAAACTCCACTAGCCAGCCATGAGGATGGCTCAGGCGGCCCCCTGGGCATCTGCCCACTGGGAAATTTCCCTGTAAGGTCGATGGCCAATCCGAGAACCATTACAGTGAAATCCGCCATTCAAAAGCCAATGGTGCTCCTTACTTTCTGACCCCTGCCGTGTGCCCATAAACCAGTTTACAACCACATACAGTATGAGGTGTTGCCTTATTCAGGAGAAAATGATGTTTCCAAACCATTTTGATGGGGTTTCCATCAATTTCTAAACTTTTTTTATGAACGAGACACCCTCTTCTCTTCCGAGCACGGGGTGCCTGGTTGTCCCCCATTGACTTCCATTATACTCGGGTGCTCGGCCGAGCCCATTAATATAGCAATGTGTTCGGGCTGAACACCTAAATACTTTGGTGCTCGCTCATCACTAATTATTAGAAGTGTAGGGAAAAGATAGGGAGGAATTATTCCACACTATAAAAGGAAAACAGGGTCAATAGGGGAGTGTACAGCCTGTATAATAGGAGTAATTCTTTTACTCATTGCTGCACTGACTGGGGATCTAAACTGCCATTATACAGCTCTGTATTTCCAGCAAACCGTTCTTGTTATTGGGGTGCAAGTGCTGTGTGATACAGCCATTAACAGGGTGTATTACTAGGAAATATTTCTACGTCTTATTAGCCCTTGTGCGGTGCAGTTATATGTTCTAAAGCATTTTTGAAGTGTATTAATGCAAAAAAATGGCTTATTAGCCGTTCAGCGGTGCAGTTATATGTTTTAAAGCCTTTTTTGGGGTGTATTAGTGGGGGAAAAAAAGGGCTTATTAGCCGTTGTGCGGTAAATTGACAAAATTACAGCCTTTTTTGGGGTGTATTAGTGCAAAAAAAGGGCTTATTAGCCGTTGTGCTGTGAAGTGACAAAATTACAGCCTTTTTTGGGGAGGGACAGAGTCCTAAATGTTTCTGGCGCAGTTACAGGTCGCAGCAGAGTAAGGGGGCGTGGCAGAAGGGGTCACTTCGAGAGGCCTGAGCTCTCATGTCATCTAGTGCTCGTGTCTTGACCAGCAACCCAGCGGTGCTTGAATGGTTGACTCAGTCATCCACTTCGTCCCAAGTGACATCAGACACCCCCAGCCAAGAGTCGGTGGGTTCATCAGACACAACCCTTAGTTGGCATGGCCCGGGAGCAGGCCCTGTGCCCTCACCTGTCCTCAACCTGCCTCTGTCCTTTTCTGTTCCCTCAGCCAGACAAGTATTATATGCTGTGATCTCAGCTCCTCCATACAGCGAGGACAAGCTACTAGAGGACAGTCAGCAGCTACTGCCCAGCCAAGATCTGGAGGAGACATCGGCTGCTTCCTCCGGTAGGTTGTCAAGTAGTGATGCGGAGAGTGGTGTGGGAGCTGGTGTTGCGAGCGGTCAGGCTCCTGGCTCAGAGACTGTTGAGGAGGACATCAGTGGCGTGCAGACAGAACTCGATGATGATGTAGCCGATCGCAATTGGGAGTCGGGTGACGAAGAGGCTTCATTCTCATCGGGAGAAGAGGGTGGCAGCTTGCGTGTGAGGCAGCAGCGGAGCCAGCAAGTCATTAGCGTGGCCGGGAGTCAGCAGGGTGGCAGCAGTGGGAGGTCGAGAGCCAAACGTGCCCGGAGTAGACCACCCTCTTTGCAGGAGCCTACCTGCCCGGAAAGTAGTGGTGCAGGGGTTCACGGAGGCAGCGGCCGTAGCAGTCAGTCAGTGTGGAGTGTTGAGGCTAAAATCACCTACTCGGCAGTGTGGCAGTTTTTTGTTAAGCCGCCAGAGGAAGTGAACATGGCCATTTGCCGAATCTGTGGGCAAAAGGTGAAGAGTGGCCAGGGTGCCAATGTTGGCACCATGACCCTGCATCAACATATGCAGCGTCACCATAAAGTGGCCTGGGAGAACCGTGGCTCCGATGTGGTGGTCCAGCCTGCCGCAGCAACCACTGCTTCACCCAGTGGAACGCACACGATTTCAGGCAGTCAAGGCTCCACAACCTCAGCTGAAGGGAGCTGTCTGTACTTCCCATCATCTACCGGTCCTGATGCTCCTGCTCCTATTCATTTTGTCAGCAGTTGATCACCGAAGCAATTGCCAAGAGACAGCAATATGCGTGTGGTCATCCTATGGCGCAGAAGCTGAACGTGCTTCTTGCCAAGTTGCTGGTACTGCAGTCCGTCCCTTTCCAAGTGGTGGACTCTGCAGCTTTCAGAGAAATGATGGCTTGTGCTGAGCTGAGGTGGAGAGTTCTAAACCGTAATTTCTTTGCCAAAAAGGCAGTACCAGCCCTGCAAACAGTGGTGTACATACAGGGGTCGCAGGGGTCGCAGTTGCGACCGGGCCCGGCACTCCAGGGGGCCCGGCCGCCTGTGGACCCCTGGCCCCTGCAGTAGTGCCACTCAGACTCAGGTGTGGGCCCGCAGCAGCAGTGGCGGCAGGTGACAGGGAGATGAACGCTTCCATTGCGCTCATCTCCATAGTGATCTGTATCGCCGTCCTCAGGACAGCGATACAGATAGTTGTGCTGCGGCCGGGCAGGGGAGGGAGAGGCGTCTCCCTTCTCTGTTCCTCTGATAGGCTGCGGGCCTTGTGCCGGCAGCCTATCAGAGCGGTGCAGGCGGCGCGATGACGTCATCACGCCGCCTGAGCTGTTCAGCGCGGGACACAGGCCAGAAGAGGCCTGCATCGCTTTGCTGCTAAGGAGGTAAGTATAAGGGTTTATTTTATTTTTTTTAATACCGGAGTTTACTGGTACATGAGGAGGCACTTCTGAGGGGGGGTTGGCACTTCTTACTGGCAAATGAGGGGGGGTTGGCACTTCATACTGGCAAATGAGGGGGGGTTTGGCACTTCATACTGGCAAATAAGGGGGGTTGGCACTTCATACTGGCAAATGAGGGGGGTTTGGCACTTCATACTGGCAAATGAAGGGGGGGTTGGCATTTGATACTGGCAAATGAAGGGGGGTTGGCAATTGATACTGGCAAATGAAGGGGGGGTTGGCACTTGATACTGGCACAGGGGGGTTTGGCATTTGATATTGGCACACAGGGGGGGTTGGCACTTGATACTGGCACACGGGGGTTTTGGCACTTGATACTGGCACATAGGGCGGTTGGCACTTGATACTGGCACATGGGGGGTTGGCACTTGATACTGGCACATGGGGGGAGAGAGGCACTTGTTACTGGCACATTATTGGGGGCACTATTGGGGACCACAGGGCACAGTATTGGGGTAGTAGGATGTTTTGTCCAGAAGATGGTAGGATGATGGAAAAGTAGTAAACTAAGATTATTTTTTTGGTCAAATTGCAGAGATTAAAAACGGCGTAAAAATGGTGGTCTGGTTTGAAAGGAGAAGACTAGGACAGAGAACATCTACATCAAAGGAGACGTCACTGGATGTAAGAGGTACGGGCGCGATTTATGGGTGGGGCTGTGTGTGGGTGTGGTTTGAGGGCGGGTGGGAACACAGGGGCCCCATAATCTCCTATTGCCCGGGGAAATGCCCCTCCCGAGACCGGGGGGGGCCCATGGATCAGTTTCGCACCGGGGCCCCATGGATTGTGTGTACGCCACTGCCTGAAAATATGCAGAACAGAAGGTGGGCCAATCCTTGAGCCTGTCGGTGTCTGCCAAAGTGCACAGTAGCGCCAACATATGGAGCTGTAACTACGGTCAGGGACAATACATGTCCTTTACGGCCCACTGGGTAAATGTGGTTCCTGCCCAGCCACACCAGCAACTTGGCCAGATGACGCCGCTTTCGCCTCCACGTTCTCACGCCATTGGTCCTGCGACAATATCCGCCTCTGCCTCCTCATCCACCACCATATCCTCAGCCTCCACTGCAGGGACAATTTACAGTGCTCCTCCAGCATACCACTTGTGCAGGGCACGGCGGTGTCATGCTGTTCTACACCTATTTTTTTCTGGGTAAACAGAGTCACACAGGGGAGGAACTGCTCTGTGTCCTTCATCAAGAAATCGAATCCTGGTTTTCACTGCGACAACTCAAAATCGGAACCATGGTGACAGACAACGGGAAGAACATGGTGTCGGCGCTGCGTTAAGGAGGGCTGAGCCATGCGTCCGGCATGGCGCACGTGTTCAATCTGGTTGTCAAGCGGTTCCTGAAGTCTTCCACCCATCTGCAAGACATCCTAAAAATGGGCAGGAAACTTTGCATGCACTTCAGCCACTCGAACATCGCCAAGCACACCATCTTTGAGCTGCAGCAGCAGAACGGCATCCCCCCACATAGGCTGAAATGCAATGTTTCCACCCGTTGGAATTCCACCCTCCATATGTTGGACTGACTATACGAATAGAGAAAGGCCATAAACGATTTCCTGATGATCCAAGCAGACAGGAGTACTCCCCTGTGTAACTTCGATTTCAGCCACTGGCAGCTCAAGAGTGACACCTGCTGTTTGCTCAGGCCCTTTTAGGATTCCACGTTACTTGTCAGTCACAAGGACTACGGGATGAACAACGTCATTCCACTGCTTCATGTCCTGGAGCAGATGCTGGTAAATCTGGGTGGTCAGGGGACTGGAGACGTGGCGCCTACATCTCACGGCCACATGAGCCCTGTGGGGGTTGAACTGGAGGAGTTGGACATTGGAGCACAAGCAATTTGTAGCGAAATGGGTGGTTTTTCTACACAGGTGACAGGAGAGGAGGAGCAGGAGCAGCTGGAGGAGCAAGAGGAAGATGAGGAAGACGAGGTAGATGACCCAGGCACACCATGGCAGTATGCAGTGGAGATGGAGGCAGGGAGTCCCTCCGAGTCACTTGCTCAAATGGCCCGCTGCATGCTCGCTTGCTTGGGTAGTGACAGACAAATTGTCACGATTCGGCAGAGGGATGACTTCTGGCTCTCCACGTTGTTGGACCCTCGCTACCAGTCCAAAATGGGGGCCTTTTTTACACCCGCTGAGAGGGAGGACAAACTGAACTACTATAGAAACATCCTATGTAGTCAGTTGGCCGCTGCCTATCTGCGCCATTGTTCATCCTCTTGCAGGTCTGACCGGGGGGCCCTCTTCCCCCATCGTTCCTCTGCTATGGCTGCTGTGGGGCGGTAGGAGCAGTGTCAGCGTCTAGAGTCAATAATAAGCAGCTTTCTTAACCTGCCTAGTGAAGAAACTACTAACCAGCAGCAGCTAGACCTGGAGATGAACCTTAACCAGCAGGTGGTGGCATACTTGGACAGCACCCTACTACCCCACTACTACTACTACTAGGCAGCCAAACTGGATTTGTGGCCGCAACTGGCCGAGTTTGCCCTGCAAGAGCTGTCCTGCCCGGCCAGTAGTGTGGCATCAGAGCAGGTGTTTAGTGCGGTGGGGGCCATAGTTACCCCAAGGAGAACTCGCCTGTCCACCCAAAATGTGGAGAGACTGACCTTTTTCAAGATGAATCAGGCATGGATCAGCCAGGATTTCCAACCACCCCAGGGGAGAACGCGTGAGGTTCACGGTGGGCCGATGGGTGCAACAGTTCATCAGTACTCACAGTTTCACGGTTAGCAGATACCTCCCTGGGTCAGCATTGCAGTGAAGGGGATAACAGCACCAAATTCTGCAGGGCCCACTCTATTACAGGGGACACCGGCCAGGTGGTGATCGAGGTGCCCTTGATGGTGATAGGCTTTTCTGGGTGCCTGTGCGGCTGGCCCCCTGAAGTTAGTATAGTCGTGACGCCAGCACCTTGGTGGTGCAAATGGTTGAGAGTGATTGTAGTATGGAGATGGATGAATTGGGCAGGGTTTGATTCCAACTAGAAACTTTACTGTAACCAGAATCTTGACAGCATTTTTACATCCAGTTATTAACAGTCTCTTATGAACATATAGGTTGAATGTGGTAAAACCAGGTAACAGGCTGTATATGTGGCTATATCTCAGGCTATAGTAGGAGGTTGTGTACTCACTGGTATTTAGCTCTTTGCCTTGCTCCAATCTCAGTAAGGGTCATTCAAGTCCTTATCTTCTACACACAAGTGATGCAACAGATGGCCTGTCTGTCCTTGAAGTAACGGTGAGGCTGCCGGAAGCTAATAAACCTTTACCTTATTACAAAGGCACCTAGAGCAATGGCCATTGTCCTTCCTTTGTCTTTCCACAATAAAATTTGTAAAATCCACTTGGCACTCCGGAAGAGTAGACGGTAGAATAAAGGCTTCACCTCTGCCTATTTTCCTTGCTTGACACTGAGACCATGAATTGGCTCCTCTGGGCCGTGGAGCCCAAGAGAGAGCTGAGAGGAGGGGTCCTCTCCTTCCCCCTTGCTCCTCACTCCATCTCCTCCTTCTTCCACACTCTAACTCCAACTCCACTAACTAGGCCTGAACTGTAGTATATATACTGTGGTGCTATCCCCATCTAGTGGTGGAATGTGTGTAGTGCATGTAACAGCCTATTAACAGGGATTTTTATACAAAAGGGCAATACAGCATGATACAACATACATCATAACAAGATTTGCAGTGCATGAGTGGGATGCTGAACAATGCCTGATGCATCAGATTAGATCATCCATGCTGCCCCACCCAAACCTTGACAAAAGAGACACGTTTCTTCTGGCTACCTGCCTCAGCTACTATTCTGATGCTGCCACCTGCCACACATCTGATGCCAAGTGCTCCTTATTACACCCACCTTCGTCAGCGGGTAATGTTATTGCCACCCACCTCCCCACTCTGTCACCGGGTCACTCTTTGGTCTCCTAATGCTGCTGCCACTTCACCACTCAGGTCTCCTCATGCTGCTGTTGCCACCTCCACACTATGTCATTGTGCCACTCTGTGGTCTCCTTATGCTGCTGCTGCCACCTGCACCTCTCTGTCGTTGTGCCACTCTGTGGTCTCCTCATGCTTCTGCCACTTCACCACTCTGTGGTCTCCTCATGCTTCTGCCACTTCACCACTCTGTGGTCTCCTCATGCTGCTGCTACTTCAACACTATGCTACTGGGCCACTTTGTGGTCTCCTCATGCTGCTGCCAACTCAAAACTCTGTCTCTGGTCCACTCTGTGGTCTCCTCATGCCGCCACCTCCACACTCTGTCATTGTGCCACTCTGTGGCCTCCTGATGCTGCTGCTACCTTCACACTATGTTACCTTGCCACTCTGTGGTCTTCTCATGCTGCTGCCAAGTCACAACTTTGTCTCCTGGCAACTTTGTGATATCCTCATGCTGCTGCTGCCACCTTCACACTCTGTCATTGTGCCACTCTGTGGCCTTGTCATGCTGCTGCCAACTCTACACTGTCACCTTGCCAGTCTGTGGCATCCTTATGCTGCTGCTGCCACCTACACACTCTGTCATTGTGCCACTTTATGGTCTTCTCATGCTGCTGCTGCCACCTCCACACTATGTCACCTTGCCAGTCTGTGGCGTCCTCATGGTTCTGCTGCCACCTGGACTCTGTCATTGTGCCACTTTATGGTCTCCTCATGCTGCTGCCAAATCACCACTCTGTGGTCTCCTCATGCTGCTGCTACCTCAACACTATATCACTGGGCCACTCTGTGGTCTCCTCATGCTGCTGCTGCCACCTCCACACTCTGTCACTGTGCCACTCTGTGGTCTCCTCATGCTGCTACCACTTCGCCATTCTGTGGTCTCCTCATGCTGCTGCTACCTGAACACTATGTCACTGAGCCACTCTGTGGTCTCCTCATGCTGCTGCCAACTCACAGCTATGTCTCTGGGCCACTCTGTGGTCTCCTTATGCTGCTGCCACCTCCACACTATGTCATCTTGCCACTCTGTGGTCTTCTCATGCTGCTGCCAACTCACATATCTGTCTCTGGGCCACTCTGTGGTCTCCTCATGTTGCTGCTGCCACCTCCACACTCTGTCATTGTGCCACTCTGTGGTCTCCTCATGCTGGTGCTGCTGCTACCTCCACACTATGTCACCTTGCCAGTCAGTGGCCTCCTCATAGTTCTGCTGCCACCTCCACACTCTGTCATTGTGCCACTTTGTGGTTTCCTCATGCTGCTGCCAATTCACCACTCTGTGGTCTCCTCATGCTGCTGCCACATCACCACTCTGTGGTCTCCTCATGCTTCTGCCACTTCCACACTATGTCACTGGGCCACTCTGTGGTCTCCTCATGCTGATGTCAACTCACAACTCTGTCTGTGGGCCACTCTGTGGTATCCTCATGCTGCTGCTGCCATCTCCACACTCTGTCATTGTGCCACTCTGTGGCCTCCTCATGCTGCTGCCACTTCCACACTATGTCACTTTGCCAGTCTGTGGCCTCCTCATGCTGCTGCTGCCACCTCCACACTCTGTCATTGTGCCACTCTGTGGTCTCCTCATGCTTCTGCCAAATCACCACTCTGTGGTCTCCTCATGCTGCTGCTACCTCAACACTATGTCGCTGGGCCACTCTGTGGTTTCCTCATGTTGCTGCTGCCACCTCCACACTATGTCAACTTGTCACTCTGTGGTCTCCTCATGCTGCTGCCACATCACCACTCAGTGGTCTCCTCATGCTGCTGCAACATCACTACTCTGTGGTCTCCTCATGCTGTTGCCATCTCACCACTAGGTCACTGGGCCACTCTGTGGACTTCTCATGCTGTTCCCACCCTCCCCACTCCATGACTGGGCCTCTATTTTGCTTTTTTGGCCTGGTTGATAGCATCATTTATTTGACCCTTCTTCTGATCTGTCAGAAGGAAAAATGAGACCCCCAAAAAACGGATCCTGTCTATGTAGCAGCTGTAATGCCTGTATGACATGGTCCCTATTTTGCATCAGAATTGGCTTAAGATTTTGTAGCCAAAAGCAGGAGTGGGCACAAAACACAGAAGACATGCAAATATTCCATTCTTGTGTCATCTCTGTTTTAGGTCCACTCCTGTTTTTTTTTTTTTTTGGCTTTAGCAATACTGATGGATTACTGACCAAATGCTGACCGAGTGAAGGCAGATGCTCAACAGACAGGATCCGCTTTTTGGGGGTTATTGTTCTGACGGATCAGAGGAAGGGAAAAATGATCAGTGACGTCAACACAAACTTACTGCTGACACCCTCTCCACTCTGTCGGGGGGCTCTATTTGTATAAGTGTTTAATAGAACAGGTTCTGTAGACATCTATGTGGAATCAGTGCAGTGGTCAGGTACAGGGGGATAATATTCTGGATTTGTTCGTGACGCCAATTGCAGCATGCATAGGGTACTATCCCAGGGCTCCTCCAAGGTGTTATAATGCACATCCCAGATTAGGAATGCCAGAGTGGTGTAATGGCTTATAATGTCTCTGTAGTTTGGTGGTAGTTGTGTCACGGTGTCTCCTACCTGGGTACGGCCGGACTCCTGACACCTGGCTCACTTGCAATACATTTGAGTGTAGTGATAGTAGGAGTAATAGAGGAACTCTGCAGAATAAATGATGTCCAGAACTTTAGATGAAGTTCAGACGTTGTTTTACTTGAAATAACTTGCATCCAAGCAGTATACAGCTTTGGTCTCTTGGTCCCAGCAGGTTTTGGCAAGAATTGGCAGGAATGAGTACTTCTGTTTTAAATGTAACTTCTGTAACTTCTGCTGTGTGGGGATAGACTAGCTGAGGAGGAATAGGCTTCTCCTAGGCACTGGCCTTATCTCACAGATGGATTCTCAGGGGATGCTTTCTTCCTGGAACTCTGGAGTTGGTCTGTAGTGTCTGCTTTCTTCATCCAGTAGAGCTGAAGGTGCTTTTGCTCCGATATATGGCCAAGTCTCAGCCGACCAGCAGGACCACTTTATGGGTCAGTTTATAGAAACTCCCACTAGGGGCGATGCTCTGTTGGATCTGGTAATTTCTAATGATGCAGAGCTTGTTGGAAATGTTCCTGTTCCAGAAACACTAGGTAATAGTGACCACAATATAATTATATTCCCCCTAAACTATAAAAAGAAAACTCTGTCAGGCAGAGCAAAGTCACTGAATTTCAAAAAGGCTAATTTCCCTGGGTTGAGGGCAGCATTTCAGTGCATAGACTGGGAGCAACTACTGTCACATAATAATACTGAGGATAAATGGGAGAGCTTTAAATCCACATAGAGTAATTGCACAAAAAAAATTATTCCTTTAGGTAAGAAGTATAAACGGCTAAAATTAAACCCCCAATGGCTTACAGCTACTGTAAAAAGGGCAATAAAAGACATAAAAAAAAAAGGGCATTTAAAAAATACAAGTCTTAGGGGTCAGCTGTGGCGTTTCAAGATTACAAAGGCCTTAATAAAATCTGTAAAAAGGAGATATAATTAGCAAAAATACAAAATGACCAGCAGGTGGCAAAAGAGAGCAAAACAAATCACAATTTTTTTTTTAAAATATATAAATGCTAAAAAACCAAGGTCCGAACAGGTAGGTTCCCTAAATAATGGTAAAGGGGGGTAGTCACTGAAGATAAGGAAAAGGCAGAGTTACTAAATGTATTTTTTTAGCTCTGTATATACAAAAGAAAAGAAAGGAGCTGATATCTGTGGGCTAGGACTGTTAGTACATCCAGTGATATATTCACTTGGCTAACTGTAGATATGGTCCAAGACAAGTTAAATAGGGTCATAGTGAACAAGGCTCCGGGTCCAGATGGATTACACCCAAGAGTTCTTAAAGAGCTCAGTTCAGTCATTGCTGTGCCACTGTTTATAATTTTTAAAGATTCTCTAGGTACTGGTACAGTGCCAAGTGATTGGCGCAAGGCAAACGTGGTGCCCATATTCAAAATAGGATCAAGGTCCTTCATGGGTAATTATAGACCAGTTAGTTTAACTTCTGTTGTGGTAAAAATGTTTGAAGGACTCTTAAGGGACTATATACAGGAGTATGTGACTGTAAAAATATTATAAGTGATAACCAGCATGGGTTTACCAAGGACAGAAGTTGTCAGACTAACCTGTTGTTATGAGGAGGTGAGTAGAAGCCTGGACAGAGGGGCGGCTGTGGATGTAGTGTTTCTGGATTTTGCAAAGGCTTTTGATACTGTCCCTCATAGACGCTTAATAGGTAAAGTAAGGTCTATAGGCTTGGAAAGTATAGTTTGTAATTAGATTGAAAACTGGCTGAAGGACCGTGTCCAGAGAGTGGTGGTCAATGATTCCTATTCAGAATGGTCCCGGGTTATAAGTGGTGTAGCCCAAGGTTAAGTGCTGGGTCCTCTATTATTTAATTTATTTATTAATGATATTGAGGAGGGGATTAATAGCACCATATCTATTTTTGCAGGTGATACTAAGCTATGTAGTATTGTGCAGTCTATGGAAGATGTCCATAAACTACAAGCTGACTTAAACACACTGAGTGATTGGGCATCAACTTGGCAAATGAGATTCAATGTGGACAAATGTAAAGTTATGCATCTTGGTAGTAATAATCTCTGTGCTTCATATGTCCTAGGTGATGTAACACTGGGAGAGTCACTTATAGAGAAGGATTTGGGTGTCCTTGTAGATGGTAGATTAAATAACAGCATACAATGTCAATCAGCTGCTTCTAGGGCCACCAGGATATTGTCCTGCATTAAACGAGGCATGGACTCGCAGGTCAGGGATATAATATTACCACTTTACAAAGCATTGGTGCGGCCTCATCTGGAATATGCAGTTCAGTTCTGGGCACCATTACATAGAAAGGACGCACTGCAGCTGGAGAAAGTACAGTGGAGAGCGACTACAATGATAAGGGGCATGGAGGGTCTTAGTTATGAAGAAAGAATTGAATTTATTTAGTCTTGAGAAGAGACGTCTAAGGGCGGACATGATTAACCTATACAAATATATAAATGGGCCATACAAAAAATACGGTGAAAAACTGTTCCATGTAAAATGCGCTCAAAAGACAAGGGAGCACTGCCTCCGACTGGAGAGGAAAAAGTTCAGTCTCCGGAAGCGTCAAAGCTTCTTTACTGTAAGAACTGTGAAGCTGTGGAATAGACTTCCCCAGGACGTGGTCACAGCAGGAACAGTGGACAGTTTTAAAAAGGGTTTAGATTAATTCTTAAAAGTAAACAACAATAATGCTTATGAAAACGTGTAGAAATCTGAGTCTCACTTCCTTCTGGGATTCGCGTCCCCACCTATCCCTTGGTTGAACTTGATGGACTTAAGTCTTTTTTTCAACCGTATTAACTATGCAACTATAATCACCTCAGCCCATACATAATCACCTCAGTCTATATATAATCACCTCAGTCTATATATAATCACCTCAGTCCATACATAATCACCTCAGTCCATACATAATCACCTCAGTCCATACATAATCACTTCAGTCTTTATGTTATCACCTCAGTCTGTATATTATCACGTCAGTCCATATATAATCATTTCAGTCCATACATAATCACCTCAGTCCATATATAACCACCTCAGTCCATATATAATCACCTCAGTCCATATACAATCACAGCAGTCGGTATATTATCACCTCAGTCCCTATTGCAGTCAGTGCTTACTGCTCAGGCTTCAGTTCTAGGCTTCCAGGGCCTAGGGGTAGGAGGTGGTGCTCACAGGAAGGTCCAGTAGTCACGTCTGCTTCTTCCTTGGTGGTGCCAATGGTGTCCATTAGTGATGGACAAACGTCGGCCGGGACGATTCGCGAACGCGCGTTCGCGATCAAAGGTTCGCAAACCGGGCGTTTGCGGAGGGCATCATTCACTTTAATGGCAGGCGAACCTGAAAAACCTTCAGGTCATATTTGCAGCCAGCAAACACTTACTAGAAGTACACAAATAGTCCCACAACATGGAAAGTGATATACCAGAAAAATATGTATTTTAATCAGGGGCCATTTTTATGCATCTTAAAGGGAAATTCTCAAAAATGTGCCCTGCTAGAGCCTAGAAATTTTTTATTTCCTATCAGTTTGACGTATACAAATGTGGAGCACTCCACGTTTTTATATCCTGAAGAGTCCATTTAAAAAAATGCATACATTAACGTAAATAGTTTTTCTACCATGAAACTGTATGCTGTACGGCATCAGTCTGAGGCATCTGTTACCGCATACATTTTTTGGATGCATTAAATGGATGGCAAAAATAGGATGTAAACCCAGCCCTAGTGTCAGAATAAGCACCAGTACACAGCCGAGCAGCGTGGCGGAGAGGGGAGGCCGCTATGTACTGACAGAGCGCTACCTGGTGGTCAGGGATGAGGACTGTGTTTCCCAAGGATCATTTTCTACTGGGAAATACAGGGCACAGTATAATACACTATAATCTATATAATATAAAGATATTAGCCCTACCCCCGAATTATAATACAATTAGGTGGCCATTTATTATATAGAAATACATCTATGTTAGGCGTATTTCTGACACAGATTGTGGAGCAAAGGTCCTTAGCACCGCAATCTGCATATTTTTCCCGCTCATGTCAGGTGTAAAAAAGGATGGCGTGGGCAGGGATACAGTTATGGCCATCCAGTTATTGGATACCACCGCCATAGATTGACAGGATAACACAGCCATACCGTGACTAGATAAAAGGGTACAGTATTGGGCCCCTGATGGGACTGGCAGGCTGGGCCCCTGATGTTTTGGCCCAGGCCCCGAATGTCCTGCCTGCCTGTTAGATATAACTGTATTGCCGTCCTCAGGGCGGCAATACAATTGAATCTAATACACTGCAAGAGCTGAAGGACCTGTGATGACCTAACAGGTCATGTGATCAGTTCTAAATGCAGTAGCTGAAAAGGACCTGGGCTGATGTCACCATCATGTGACCAGTGTAGGAGAGGACGGCTCAGCAGTGAATAGAAGTCCTGGGAAGAGGCTGATGTGAGATCTGCTACATGAGGAGAGGTAAGTGAGGGGTAGATTACTCAGTGTGAGAGGCATAGCAATGTTGGGAGTTGTAGTTATTTAACTGGGACTGTATGTTAGGGCTGAAGGGAGGGAAGTTATTTACATGGGACAGTAAGGTGGAGTGATGTTAATTACATGAGACTGAAATTTGGAAGTGGCTGGGGTAGGGTGATGTTATTTACATGGGACTGTATGTTGAGGGGTAATGTTATTTATATGGGACTGCATGTTAAAGGCAGCTGTGGGAGGGAGTGATATTATTTACATGGGATTGAATGTTAAGGTGTAATGTTATTTACATGGGACTGCATGTTGGAGGTGGCTGGGGAGGGGTGAATTTATTTACATGGGACTGTATGTTGAAGGTGCCTGGGTGAGGGAGTGATGTTATTGATATGAGACTGAATATTAAAGGGCTTCTGTCACCCCCAAAACTCATTTTTCATTTTTGGGCATATTAAAATCCTTATTGTACGACTATTCCCTATATAGGGCTCTTACCTTGTTCTGTGGCTTCGTTTCATTAAAAATCGAGCTTTTGAAATATGCAAATTACTTCACTACCAGCAAGTAGGGCGTCTACTTGCTGGTAGCCGCCGCATCCTCCTTTTAAAAAAACGCTCCCTCCTCCAGTTGATTGACAGGTCCAGCGAGCGCTCTCCTCCTCCGGCTGGCCCTGACTGCAATTCAAATCCCGCGCCTTACGTGTCTTCATTCGGCGTAGGCACTCGAGAAGGACGCTCAGTTCCTCAGCAGTTCCTCAGTGCGCCTGCGCCGATGACGTCTTCTCTTTCGGGTTTAGAGGTGACCTCATCAGCGCAGGCGCACTGAGGGAGTGCTGAGGAGGCGAGCGTCCTTCTCTCAGAGCGTCTGCGCTAAATGAAGACACGTAAGGCGCAGGCGCTGGATTTGAAATGCTGACAGGGACAGCCGGAGGAGGAGAGCGCTCACTGGCCCTGTCAATCAACTGGAGGAGGGGGCATTTTTTTAAAAGGAGGATGCGGCGGCTACCAGCAAGTAGACGCCCTACTTGCTGGTAGTGAAGTAATTTGCATATTTTAAAAGCTTGATTTTTAATGAAACGAAGCCACAGAACAAGGTAAGAGCCCTATATATTGAATAGTCGTACAATAAGGATTTTAATATGCCCAAAAATGAAAAATGAGTTTTGGGGGGTGACATAAGGAAAGGACCATTCTTTGTTCTGTGTGGTGGCGGATATGTGTGGGCTGGCATGAGGAAATTCAATTACACGTTGTCATGCCCTGCTCAGACGATGTGCGGAGGTCTGTCAGATTAGCAGCATGTGTCTAATCATTTGTTTTGTTTTGGAGTCGTGCTAGATCCGCCTCCCTTCAGGTGCTCTGGGTGGGGTCATTGGCTTAAATAACTTTCACTCCCAGGGGGCTGTGCTGGTTGTCGCTCAGTCAGTCTGTGGTAGTAAGGAGTGAAGGATTGGCTTTTCCGGCTCAGATAAGATAAGTTGGTTTCTTATTTCTTTGGTTTGCTGTCTTGGCTTTTGTGTGTCGTCTGTCCCCTCCTGGTTCTGAAGGAGCAGGCTGTCCCTTTTTCCCCTTTCCCCATCTCAGGGATTCTAGGGTATTCTCAGCCCAGGCACGAGGACACATTATTCCGACCTTCAAGGTCTGAATGTGGGCAAAGCAGAATAGGGAGAGCAGTTAGGGATTAGCTAGGAGGTGACCTTATCCCCAGCTTCTCGCCTAGAAAACTTCCTTTGATCTCCGACCTTATCCCCAGCTTCTCGCCGTATCCCCTTCCTTTGATCTCCGACCTTTTTGATCAGATTGTTGGTGCCAAGGTGTTCTCCAAGTTGGATTTGAGAGGGGCCTACAATCTGGTCATTTTGAGAATCTGGTTATGCCTTTTGGGTTGACAAACGCGCCAGCGGTATTTCAGCGATTCGTCAATGACATTTTTCATCATTTGGTGGGGAGGTTCGTGGTAGTTTACTTGAATGACATTTTAAAGGGCTTCTGTCACCCCACTAAACCTTTTTTTTTTTTTTGCTTACTTATAATCCCCACACTGCGATTTATGCCTACATAATCAAATTAATCATTTTGGTCCTGTAGATTTTGTTTAAAACATGCTTTTAAAATATGCAAATTACATTGCTACCAGCAAGTAGGGCGGATACTTGCTGGTAGCAGCCGCATCCTCCGATCCTAAAGACGCCCCCTTCGCATTGTGATTGACAGGGCCAGGGGACGTAATCGTTCTCTGCTGGCCCTGCCTGTTAGCATTCAAAATCTGGCTCCTGGCACGCTCGGCCGCTCCATCCTCAATGCGCCTACGCCAATGACGTCACATCTACACCCGGCGCAGGCGCATTGAGGATGAAGCGGCCGCCTCTCAGTGCGCCTGCGCCGATTGAAGACAGGTACGGCCGCGGCGCAGGCGCCAAATTTTGAATGCTAACAGGCAGGGCCAGCAGACAACGATTACGTTCCCTGGCCCTGTCAATCGCAATGCAGAGGGGGCGTCATTAGGATCGGAGGATGCGGCTGCTACCAGCAAGTAGCCGCCCTACTTGCTGGTAGCAAGGTAATTTGCATATTTTAAAAGCATGTTTTAAACAAAATCTACAGGACCCAAATGATTAATTTGATTATGTATGCATAAATCGCAGTGTGGGGATTCTAAGTAAGCAAAAAAAAAAAAAAAGTTTAGTGGGGTGACAGAAGCCCTTTAATTTCCTCTCCTGATCTGAAGATCCATCAAGATCATGTGAGACAGGTTTTGACGATCCTTCGGGAGAATAAATTATATGCCAGATTGGAGAAATGTGTGTTTTCTGTGCAGGAGCTTCCGTTTTTGGGATATCTGCTTTCTGACTCTGGTTTTCGTATGGACCCCGAAAAGGTCCGGGCGGTCCTGGAATGGGACCGACCAGAGAATCAGAAAGCTTTAATCCGGTTTTTGGGGTTTAATAATTATTATAGACAATTTATTTTGAACTATTCTACCATTGTAAGACCTCTGACTGATATGACAAAGAAGGGCGCCGACGTCTCTGTTTGGTCGGATGAGGCATTGCAGGCCTTTTCGACTATTAAGGAGTGTTTTGCGTCTGCTCCCATTCTGGTGCAGCCCGATGTGTCTCAGCCATTCGTGGTGGAGGTTGATGCATCAGAAGTGGGGGTTGGAGCGGTGCTGTCGCAGGGTTCATCTCCTGGCAAGTGGGACCCGTGTGCTTTTTTTTCCAAGAAGCTCTCGGTCGCCGAGAAGAATTATGATGTGGGAGATAGAGAGTTGCTGGCCATCAAGTTGGCCTTTGAGGAATGGCGTCACTGGTTGGAGGGGGCGTCTCACCCCGTTACTGTATATACGGATCATAAGAATTTGGCTTAACTGCAATCTGCAAGCGTCTGAACCCTAGACAGGCCAGACGGTCACTGTTTTTTACCAGGTTCAATTTTGTGGTTACTTTTCGCCCGGGGGTTAAAAACATCAAGGCAGAAGCGTTGTCTCGCAGTTTTCCTGGGGGATGTGATTCAGAGGATCCTGCTTTGATTTTGGCTGATGGGGTGGTGGTCTCCGCTCTGTACCCCGAATTGGAGATGGAGGTGTTGGGAGCCCAGGAGGGGGCTCCTGGTTCTTGTCCCCCAGGGAGGTTGTTTGTTCCCGAAGAATTGCGATACAAGGTATTCAAGGAACATCACGATACTGTCCTTGCTGGACATCCTAGTGGTAAGTCCACCTGTGACCTTGTGCTCCGGAGGTTCTGGTGGCCAGGGTTATGTAAGAGCATTGAGGATTACGTGGCAGCTTGTGAAACCTGTGCACAATCTAAGGTTGCTCATACTCGACCGGCTGGTTCACTCCTTCCTTTGTCTATTCCGTCTCGTCCTTGGACGCACTTGTCTATGGACTTTATTACGGATCTGCCGAGTTCCTCCGGGAAAACAGTAATTTTGATGGTAGTTGACCGTTTTAGCAAGATGGCTCACTTTATATCGTTAACTAGTCTGCCTAATGCCAAGACTCTTGCGCAGATTTTTGTTGATAATATCATGAAATTGCATGGTATTCCTTCGGATGTGGTTTCTGATAGGGGCACGCAGTTTGTCTCCAGGTTTTGGAGGGCGTTCTGCTCTCGGCTTGGCATTCAACTTTCGTTCTCTTCGGCTTTTTATCCGCAGTCGAATGGACAGACAGAGCGTACTAATCAAAACCTGGAGACCTACTTGAGGTGCTTTGTGGCGGAGAATCAGAAGGACTGGTCCTCATTCTTGTCCCTAGCAGAGTTTGCTTTGAATAACCGTAAGCAGGAGTCCACGGGTAAGTTGCCATTTTTTGGCGCATATGGTTTTCATCCTCAGTTTGGTACCTTTTCTGGGACTAGTTCCTCTGCCTATTTTCTTCTGCCTTGTCTTCTATCTGGCGGAGGATCCAAGTGAATTTGGAGATGATGGGTGAGATGTATAAGCGAATGGCTGACAAGAAACGTGTGACTGGTCCGGACCTGTGTGTGGGTGATCTGGTGTGGTTGTCCACTAAAAATATTAAACTGAGAGTGCCATCTTGGAAACTGGGTCCAAGATTTATTGGCCCGTACAAAATATCTGCGGTGATCAATCCAGTAGCATTTCGGCTGGATCTTCCGCAGACTTGGAGGATCCATGATGTATTCCATAGGTCTTTATTGAAAAAATATGTGAGAACGGTGGAACCATCGCCATTGCCCCCTCCTCCTATTCTGGTTGATGGAAATTTAGAGTTCGAGATCTCCAGGGTTCTTGACTCTAGAGTTCTTCGGGGTTCCCTTCAGTACCTGGTACACTGGAGGGGATACGGCCCTGAGGAGAGGATGTGGGTTCCGGTGCTAGATGTCAGTGCCAGCCGACTGGTTAGGGCTTTTCACAGATCCGACCCGGATAAGGTTGGTCCGGGGTGTCCGGAGGTCACACGTAGAAGGGGGGGTACTGTCATGCCCTGCTTAGACGATGTGCGGAGGTCTGTCAGATTAGCAGCACGTGTCTAATCATTTGTTTTGTTTTGGAGTCGTGCTAGATCCGCCTCCCTTCAGGTGCTCTGGGTGGGGTCATTGGCTTAAATTACTTTCACTCCCAGGGGGCCGTGCGGGTTATAGCTCAGTCAGTCTGTGGAAGTAAGGAGTGAAGGATTGGCTTTTCCGGCTCAGATAAGATAAGTTGGTTTCTTATTTCTTTGGTTTGCTGTCTTGGCTTTTGTGTGTCGTCTGTGCCCTCCTGGTTCTGAAGGAGCAGGCTGTCTCTTTTTCCCCTTTCCCCATCTCAGGGATTCTAGGTTATTCTCAGCCCAGGCACGAGGACACATTATTCCTACCTTCAAGGTCTGAATGTGGGCAAAGCAGAATAGGGAGAGCAGTTAGGGATTAGCTAGGAGGTGACCTTATCCCCAGCTTCTCGCCTAGAAAACTTGTTTTGTGATTTATGTATCTTATATCCTGTCCGCCGTGACACACGTGGTCATCACAGGTGTTGAATTTCTCCAAGATCCATGCCTCTGTCATTTTTAAAAATGTGAGGTAGTCCACACTGTCATGAGCTAGGCGAGTGCGCTGATCGGTCACGATCCCCCCTGCTGCGCTGAACGTCCTTTCTGACAGGACACTCGACGAGGGGCAAGCCAAGAGTTCCATGGCAAATTGTGCAAGCTCTGGCCTCAGGTCAAGCCAGCACACCCAGTAGTCCAGGGGTTCCTTACTTCTCAGAGTATCCACATCGGCCGTTAACCCGATGTAGTCGGACACCTGTCGGTCTAGGCGTTCCCTGAGGCTGGATCCGGAGGGCGGCTGTCGATGGGTTGGGTGCAAGAATGATCTCATATCTGAAGTGACCAACACATCTTCAAACCGCCCTCTTTTTTCAGGTGCGGTAGGATTGGTACCCGCACCTGTTTCGGTTGTGGGTGAAAATTCCTCTGCCAGCGCCCGCAACAGCAGAATGCAGCATCTCTCGCAGCAAGGCCTGGAAATGCTGCATTCTGACTGCCCTCTGTGATGCTGGTAACATGTCCGCCATTTTGTGTTGTACCGGGGGTCTAAGTACGTTGCCACCCAGTAGAGGTCCTTGACCTTTATACTTTTTATACGGGGGCCCCTCTTCAAACACTGGAGCATGAAGGCCCCCATTTGCACTAAATTGGAAGCGGTGGAGCCCCCCGTCTCCTGCTCATCACCCAGAAGAATGTCATCCTCTGTCTCCTCTCCCCAGCCATGGACAACACCAGGGATCCCCGAAAAGTTTAAAGCCTGCTCTTCTTGCTCCTCCTCCTCCCCCCAGCCACCATCCTCCTCTGACTCCTCTTCAGACTCCTGCTGACTTGTCTCAGATGGAGTAGTTCCCCCTTGGAATTCATCCAGCTTTGCGTCCTCTTCTTTTTCCTGCTCCTGCTCCTCAACGGCTTGATCAATGACACGACGCAATGCACGCTCCATAAAGAGGGCGTAAGGTATGATATCACTGATGGCGCCCTGGCTGCGACTGACCAGTTTGGTGATCTTATCAAATGGCCTTAGAAGTCTGCATGCGTCGCGCATGAGCAGCCACTGGAGCCGTGAAAAGAAACCAAGCTACCCAGAACCTATCCTGCTGCAGAGTTCGTACAGGTAGTCGTTAACAGCACGTTCCTGCTGGAGCAGCCTATCAAGCATATACAAGGTGGAGTTCGAGCGAGTCGGGCAGTCAGAAATCAGACGTCTGACTGGCAAGTGGTGTCGCCGCTAAACGTCAGCAAGGCGAGCCATAGCCGTGTAAGATCTAAAATAACCAGAGATTTTCCTGGCCTGCCGCAAGACGTCCTGGACCCTGGATTATTTGGCAACGAATCGCTGCACGACTCAGGGCGTGTACCATGCATGGCACGTGTGTCTTTTTGCCCTGTTTCAGCACGCTCAGCAGATTGGCACCGTTGTCGCACACCACTTTACCAACTATCAAATTTAGCCGGGTTAGCCACTGATCGGCCTTTGACTGCAGAGCTGAAAGCAGTGCAGGACCGGTGTGGCTCTTGACTTCCAGGCACAACAGCCGCAGCATGGCATTGTCTCACCTGGCATGTCGAATAGGTTCTGGGGAGCTTGGGGGGGTTGCAGTGGAAGAGGCGGTAGCAGTGGAAAAGGAGAAGTCAGTCAAAGAGGAGACGGAGGATGGAGTAGGAGGAGGAGAAGAAGAGGCCGGCCTGCATGCAATCCGTGGCGGTAACACCAAATCTACACTGGAGCCACAGGTTACATGCTTGATGGCTGTCAGAAGGTTCACCCAGTGGGCAGTAAAAGTTATGTACCTTCCCTGCCCTTGTTTGCTAGACCACGTGTCTGTGGTCAGATGTGTCTTGGCACCAACACTGTGTGCCAGAGATATATTAACTTGCCGCTGAACAAAATATTTCCTTCTGGGGACCTTCCATTGCGGTGTGCCAATGGCCACAAATTTTCTAAAGGCCTCCAAGTCCAACAATTTATATGGCAGTAGTTGGCGGGCTAGCAGTTCCGACAATCCAGCGGTCAGCTGTTGGGCAAGAGGATTATCCGGCATCATAATTTTTTTTTTACGCTCGAACATTTGGGCCATGGAAGCTTGCCTTCTGCCAGATGAACGCGACTACGGTGCGGTGGAAGGTGGATTGGACAAATGGGAAGAGAGAGGAGAAGGAGAAGAGGCAGGACATGGAGCGCCGGGAGTGTGACTTTGTGTGGGCTCTGACGGCGTTGCTCCCACTGGGCTCGATGATGGGAGGCCAGGTGCCTTCTTAAGGCGGTCATCCCTAGGTGAGTGTTGGGCTTACCGCGACTTATGCGTTGACAGCACAGGCTGCAGATGTCAACACTATTGTCAGCAGCTGACACGTTAAAAAAAGCCCACACTGCGGAGCCATGTTCCTGCGTCCTGGGAGCGCAAAATGTGACCATGCATGGTGGATGGCTCGCTCCAGATACATTTGCAGTCTGCTTTTTGCCTCCTGTGCACTGCGAGTTCTCTCTGCTTCTCCTACCTATCTGCTGCTCCGTCTCTCCCTCTGAACTCCCCTCCTCTTTCTCTCTTGTGGGCACCCACGTGACGTCCATCAACACGTCATCATCGTCACCTTCACCACCACTGACATTTGAGATATCGGAGTAGGCATCAACAGCGGGGACAACCCTCCTTGGGCTGATACTGTCATCAGACCGCTGGGTGGCAGCCGTTGCTACCTTCTCTTCCTCATCCGATGCCAAGAATGGCTGCGCATTGGTATGGTCTGGGAATGGATGGGTAAATAGTTCCTTTGACTCGAGTGGAGGGGCTATGGTGGTGGTGGTGTCTTTGGGGGTGCACACAGCAGAGAGTGAGGAGGGTGCAGATACAGAGGATGAGGAGGGTGCAGAAGTGGAAGGCTGAGTGAGCCACTCAACCAACTCTGGTGCGTCCTTTGACATAATCGCATGCACCTTCTCCAACATCCCACGTAGGCTCCGGCCTGGTGCACCTGCCCGACCCCTACCACCCCTGCGGAACGGCTTGCCTCTTCCTCTGCCTGTCATTTTCAAAGTGACCTTGTGCCAAAGTCCCTAGATAAGAGCAGTATTTTGTAGAAGCTGATATATGGCAGGCCTCAATCAGTTGTTAGTTGAAGCAGGTATATCAAAACCCGCAATCTGTATTTTGTGGACGCAGGTATATGGAAAACCTCTATCACTATTTTGTGGAAGCTGTTATATGGCAGGCCTCAATCAGTTGTTAGTTGAAGCTGGTATATCACCCTTAAGTAGTAATTTTGTGGACGCAGGTATATGGAAAACCTCTATCACTATTTTGTGGAAGCTGATATATGGCAGGCCTTAATCGGTTGTTAGTTGAAGCTGGTATATCACCCTCAAGCAGCAATTTTGTGGACGCAGGTATATGGAAAACCTCTATCACTATTTTGTGGAAGCTGATATATGGCAGGCCTCAATCAGTCATTAGTTGAAGCTGGCATATCCCCCTCAAGCAGTAATTTTGTGGACGCAGGTATATGGAAAACCTCTATCACTATTTTGTGGAAGCAGAAGTATGGCAGGCCTCAATCAGTTGTTAGTTGAAGCAGGTATATCAAAACCCGCAATCTGTATTTTGTGGACGCAGGTATATGGAAAACCTCTATCACTATTTTGTGGAAGCTGATATATGGCAGGCCTCAATCAGTTAGTTGAAGCTGGTATATCGCCCTCAAGCAGTAATTTTGTAGATGCAGGTATATGGAAAACCTCTATCACTATTTTGTGGAAGCTGATATATGGCAGGCCTTAATCAGTTGTTAGTTGAAGCAGTTATATCCCCCTCAAGAAGTAATTTTGTGGACGCAGGTATATGGAAAACCTCTATCACTATTTTGTGGAAGCTGATATATGGAAGCCCTCAATATATTGTTAGTTGAAGCTGGTATATCACCCTCAAGCAGTAATTTTGTGGACGCAGGTATATGGAAAACCTCTATCACTATTTTGTGGAAGATGATATATGGCAGGCCTCAATCAGTTGTTAGTTGAAGCTGGCATATCACCCTCAAGCAGAAATGTTGTGGACGCAGGTATATGGAAAACCTCAATCACTATTTTGCGGAAGCTGATAGATCACAGCCCTCAATCAGTATTTTCTGGAAGCATACAAATGCTCTATAATATACTTTCTATGTTAGAAAGTATATTATAAGTATAACACACCCCTCTGTGTATCACACCTATCAATAGCAGAACGTTACCAGTCCTTAAGAGGACTTTTGTGGCCCTATTAGTTAGCGCTTGGTGTCCCTAAGTTCCTAACAGCCTGTCCCTGCTCCAAAATGCAACCTCTCCCTATACTGGCAAAACACATAATGTAAAATGGCTGCCAGATCGGGTTCTGTTATAGGGTTGGGGGTGTGTCTATGTGCTGAAACGTCTCAATTGGCTGTCCCGTCCCACCTGATGGATGTGTCATAGGTCAAAGTTCGGCGCAATGCAAAAGAATATGGCGAGCTAGGACATCGCCATATGTCCGCATGTTCAGCAGATCGCGAACGCGCAAAGTTCGCCGAGAACCGACCGCCAGGCGAACTGCAAGGCCATCACTAGTGTCCATCGCTGCTGGAGATTATGTGATTGAGCTGATTGGCGGAGCAGCAGTTTTCACTTGCTGCCGCTCCACCAATCAGCTTAACACTTACCGCCCCATTTAAGGGTGACCACTAAAGATGAGCCAATTGATCTGTGATTTGATTCGACTGCTTTGCCAAACTTCAACAAGAAATTCGATTAGTTACAAATTACTTCATCACAAATCACTTTCCATTATATGGAGTGGGCTCAATAACGGGGAACGACGATCGCACTGCCCCATCATTTAACCTCTAAGATGCCACATTCAATGCTGATCGCGGCATCTGTGACTAACATTAAGCTGTTCAGGGATTAATCAGGGGTTAAAAAAATTATACTCACCTCATCCACTTGCTCGCAGAGAGACTGTCCGCTCCCACCTTGATTGAAGAAAACCTGCCAAAGGACCTGCAGCGAGAGTGATGACGTCACCACATGATCACACTGGGCACCATTTTAGGAAAAATGTATTTGTTACCACGAAGCATGAGTAAATTCGGCTTCGTGGTAAATCAAATTATTCCTGAAATTTGGATCGAAGTCCACATAAATCACGGGTGTCAAACACAAGGCCCGCGGGCCGAATCCGGCCCGCCAGACCTCGTCATGTGGCCCGCGCAGCCGCCACCGATATGCGGCAGGCGAGCGAGCTGGCGGCGGCGGCTGGGCACAGGGAGATGAGCGCTTCCATTGTGGAAGCTCTCATCTCCAGTCATCTGTATCGCCGTCCTCAGGACAGCGATACAGATGCCTGCCTGTGCTGCGGTAGGGGAGGGAGAGGCGTGTCCCTTTCCCTTCCTCTGATAGGCTGCCGGCCTAGTGCCTGCAGCCTATCAGAGGCCGGAGCAGGCGACGCGATGACGTCATACAGCGTGGGACACAGGCCAGAAAAGGCCTGCATCGCATCACTGACATGGAGGTAAGTATGTGGTTTATTTTTATTATTTTTATTATGCACAATACTTTTACTGGCGGGGGCTGTTATTACTGGCAAAGGGGGGGGCTGTTTGTTATTACTGGCAAAGGGGGGGCTGTTATTACTGGCGGGGGCTGTTAGGGCGGGGGCTGTTATTACTGGCAAAGGGGGGGGCTGTTATTACTGGCAAAGGGGGGGCTGTTATTACTGGCGGGGGCTGTTATTACTGGCAAAGGGGGGGCTGTTATTACTGGCAAAGGGGGGGCTGTTATTACTGGCAAAGGGGGGGCTGTTATTACTTGCAAAGGGGGGGCTGTTATTACTGGCAAAGGGGGGCTGTTTGATATTACTGGCAAAGGGGGGGCTGTTATAACTGGCAAAGGGGGGGCTGTTTGTTATTACTGGCAAAGGGGGGGCTGTTTGTTATTACTGGCAAAGGGGGGGCTGTTATTACTGGCAAAGGGGGCTGTTATTACTGGCAGGGGCTGTTATTACTGGCACAGAGGGGCTGTTATTACTGGGGGCTGTTATTACTGGCACAGAGGGGCTGTTATTACTGGGGGCTGTTATTACTGGCAAAGGGGGGCTGTTATTACTGGCAAAGGGGGGGCTGTTATTATTGGCAAAGGGGGGGGGCTGTTATTACTGGCAAAGGGGGGGCTGTTTGTTATTACTGGCAAAGGGGGGGCTGTTATTACTGGCAAAGGGGGGGCTGTTATTACTGGCAAAGGGGGGGCTGTTTGTTATTACTGGCAAAGGGGGGGCTGTTATTACTGGCAAAGGGGGCTGTTATTACTGGCAGGGGCTGTTATTACTGGCACAGAGGGGCTGTTATTACTGGGGGCTGTTATTACTGGCACAGAGGGGCTGTTATTACTGGGGGCTGTTATTACTGGGGGCTGCTATTACTGGCAAAGGGGGGGCTGTTATTACTGGCAAAGGGGGGGCTGTTATTACTGGCAAAGGGGGGGCTGTTATTATTGGCAAAGGGGGGGCTGTTATTACTGGCAAAGGGGGGGCTGTTTGTTATTACTGGCAAAGGGGGGGCTGTTATTACTGGCGGGGGCTGTTATTACTGGCAAAGGGGGGGCTGTTATTACTGGCAAAGGGGGGGCTGTTTGTTATTACTGGCAAAGGGGGGGCTGTTATTACTGGCAAAGGGGGGGCTGTTTGTTATTACTGGCAAAGGGGGGGCTGTTATTACTGGCAAAGGGGGCTGTTATTACTGGCAGGGGCTGTTATTACTGGCACAGAGGGGCTGTTATTACTGGGGGCTGTTATTACTGGCACAGAGGGGCTGTTATTACTGGGGGCTGTTATTACTGGGGGCTGCTATTACTGGCAAAGGGGGGGGGGGCTGTTATTACTGGCAAAGGGGGGGCTGTTATTACTGGCAAAGGGGGGCTGTTATTATTGGCAAAGGGGGGGGCTGTTATTACTGGCAAAGGGGGGGCTGTTTGTTATTACTGGCAAAGGGGGGGCTGTTTGTTATTACTGGCAAAGGGGGGGCTGTTTGTTATTACTGGCAAAGGGGGCTGTTATTACTGGCACAGAGGGGCTGTTATTACTGGGGGCTGTTATTACTGGCACAGAGGGGCTGTTATTACTGGGGGCTGCTATTACTGGCAAAGGGGGTGGCTGTTATTACTGGCAAAGGGGGGGCTGTTATTACTGGCAAAGGGGGCTGTTATTACTGGCGGGGGCTGTTATTACTGGCACAGAGGGGCTGTTATTACTGGGGGCTGTTATTACTGGGGTCTGCTATTATCTCCAAATACTTATTATGAAATCTTTCTCATTAGGCTAAAACACCTCATCAGCTCCACCGAGCCCCCGGCCAAAGTGTGGAAGTGGCGTCCGAGATCCCCAAGGGCCAAGCCAAGTAACTGTAAGTTTTCCGGCCCTTTGAGGGTGACCAAACTGCTGATGCGGCCCCCGATGAATTTGAGTTTGACACCCCTGACATAAATCATTCTTTTACTCACCAAACATGGCGTCTACTTGCAGTATTTAACTTTCCTTGCTGCCTCCAAGAGTTTGCTATTTGACATTACAGGCAGAAGGTTAAAGAGGAGAGAACTGCAACTCCCAGCATGACCAGGCTATTATGTGATATCATAGCACATTATAGGAAGGAGGCATAAGAGCAGAGGTCTACAACTTCCAGCATGTCCAGGCTGTCATTATGTGATATATACAGGGAGGAGTTGCAAGAGGAGAGAACTACAATTCCCATCATGTCCAGGCTGTTATTATGTGATATTAGAAAACATTACAGGGAGGAGGCATAAGAGGAGAGAACTACAAGCATTTCTCCCTCAGCTCTCACATAGAATCCATAGCTTTTCCACTTTCTTTTCCCCACACAAAACTGTGCCATCATGTCATCACATGGTTTTACACCACATCTTCTCCCCTCCACTGCTGGGCTCTGCCCTCTACTTCACTGTTCACATGATGGTCACATTATCACAGGTCCTGGCTGTGTAGCAGATAAAGAACAGGTCCTGGCCTGTAGTCACAATTGTTGAGTCTGAACCCATGTGACTAGGTTACTCTGTTAGCTGGGAGGGGAGTTGGCAAGTGAAAAAAAAACTAAAAAAACAATCCTCTCTGGAGCTGCCCCCCTGCTGGACCTAAAGTACAAATACAGCCCTGGTGGATGTTACAGGAAATTATGGATTAAAAAGGAAAATCTGCAAAAACAAACATTGAATTTTAAAATTTCACCTTTATTTTGCTTTAATTCCTGTGAAACACCTAAATGGTTAATAAAAAAAAGTTATGAGTTATAAGCGTTCTACTGTCCTAAATAAAATGACATTTACAAAATGATGTCAAAATTAAGTAGACACATGGTGAATGTTAATTAATAAATATTTTGTGAGGTATCCTTTTCTGTTTTAAAAAAGCAGAGAAATGCAAAAAATTGCTAATTTTCAACTTTTTTTTGGGAGGGGGGGATATATATATATTTTTTTAATGAATAAAGGTAAAACGAATCAACCCAGCTTTACCACTAATATGAAGTACCATGTTACAAAAAAAAAAACTGTCTCAGATTCAGTTGGATAAGTAAAAGCATTCCAAAGTAATTTCCACATAAAGTGAAGTCAGATATGAAAAATTAGGCTGTGTCAGTAAGGTGAAAACTACTGTGTCCGGAATAGGTTAAATATTCTTCCTACTTAGGTACCCTGGGCATCTGGTATCACACAGGACACATCGTTTGGGAGCACAAAGCTTTAAGAGATGCAGTGCTCCTGAGTGGGAGCAACATGATGATAATGTTCGTCTTTTCTTGCCATACAGTGCCTTGCGAAATTATTCACACCCTTTTGTCTTTTTCTTGTTTTGTTACATTACAACCTGGAATTAAAATGAATTGTTGTTGGTTTATATCACTTGATCTACAGATGCCTAGCACTTTGAAGGTGCCAATTATTTTTTTTACTGTGACATAAACAATAATTAAGACAAGAAAAGAGAGAACTTTAATGTGCATCAGCATTCACCTCCTTGTAAGAGAATGAGGTCTGACTAGATAGTTCCAGCTATGCTAGATTGTAGAAGAAAACAGGATTTCAGCCATTTCTACTAGTGTTTTTTTTTTTTTTTACAAAACTTAGTAAGTGAAGGAAGCTAATGAAAAATCTGACTTCTTGAAGAATTTCATGCACCAACTGCCTCAGTCCACAGAGATAATGAAGTCACAAATTCAGACAATTCGGTTATTACATTTTTAATGTTATCTATTTCTAGCGTTAATGACTTGACCTTTGTTTTATCTCAGATCACGAGAACTGTTGCAAGAAGATGTCCTGTGGTGCCCTTGTAAGATATTAATCAATAGTCAATAATTTTAACAGTAGAGACACATGGGGTCATTTATTAAGTCCAGTGTTTTAGACACCGGGGTTAATACCCCTGCGTTGGCGCATAATGCACCTATGTTATGTAGAGGAGCCGACTTCTACACAACTTAGGTGCATCCACCACCAACCTATATCTACTCTAGCTCCCTTGCTAGCTAGATTTAGTTTTCTACACCTAAAACAGGTGTTCCTTCTACTTTATCATGAAGTTAATGATGCTCCAGGGGATATGTTTTTACAAACCATCCCTTAAAGAAGAACACCTGCAAAAAATATAATTTTCTGACCTGCTAGAAAGGTACATGATGTAATCTGTAGTGAATGTAATATTCTTACCAGTGTCTGTATTTCTGAGCTATCCCCTCCCTTCTGTTTCTCAGCTGTGTCATGTGACCATAAATCAGACTCTCCAAATAACACAGCATTTTATGTGTGGACAGGAAGTCCGTTTCTCTATGTATTTCTATAGAAGCCTCACTCTCAGTCTCATAGGAATGAATAGAGATGTAACTGACTTCCTGTCCTGTGTCAGTGGGAGATCAGAGAGTTGGTCGCATGACACAGCTGAGAAACAGAAGGGAGGTTATAACTCACAAATACAGTTACCGATGAGAAGATTACATTCACTACAGATTACATCATGCACCTTTCTAACAGGTCAGAGAATAAAAATTTTTGCGGGAGTTCTTCTTTAACTATCCATGACATTGTCTCTGACCTGTTTGAAGACCTCCTCGGTCTTCATGTTACTTGATTAGTAGATTTTGCAAACTCAGTGGCTTCTCAGAGCAGGAGAGGGAACCTTATTCAACTAATTATGTGACTTCAATTGGTGGGACCAGATCTTTTTTGGGGTTTTATAGTAAAGGTGGTAAGTACATACAGGTGAAACTCGAAAAATTAGAATATCGTGCAAAAGTCCATTTATTTTAGTAACGCAAATTAAAAGGAATTGCATTAATGCAGCTTAAAATTAGAATTTTGTGAAAAGATTCAATATTCTAGGCTCAAAGTGTCACACTCTAGTCAGCTAATTAATCCATATCTCCTGAGCAAAGGGTACCTCAAAATTGTGACTTTGGGGTTTCATAAGCTATAAGCCATAATCATCCAAATTATAACAAATAAAGGCTTGAAATATCTCGCTTTGCATGTAATGAGTCTATCTCATATATTAGTTTCACCTTTTAAATTGGATTACTGAAATAAATGAACTTTGCACGATATTCTAATTTTTCAAGTTTCACCTGCACTCATAACCTTTCAGTTTTAAAAATAAGATATTTTTTATTCTGCTGTAGCAATTTAGATTATTTTTTCAGCTTCTTTGTATGACAACAAAATTAAAATCCATTTTAATTCCCGGAAAAACACCTAGGGGGTGAATACTTTTTCAAAGCACTTTAGATAGGAATCCAATAGTATAGTCCAGAGCTGCGTTCACAGTTCTGCTATTGGAATTTTTTGACAGCTTGTTGATAAACAGCTTACCAGAGCTTAAACCATACAATGCTCTGTATGAATGTAATTCGATCACGGACATCTCAGCGTGGAGAAGTTATGATCTCCCTGGAGTTTCTTATAGGTTCTCCTCTTTCCATCCGCACTCCAAAATCATACTTAGGTTAATTGGATTCCAATTAAATTGGCCTTAGCATGTTTGGATGAGAAAAATTAGATAGTGACCCTAGAGGGGATAAGCCGTGATATGAATGTGTTCTCCACATATTACTGCACATATGCTTATACAGTACAATTCCACAGGACACTGCCAGATTATAAAATATTCCAGATTATCAGTTATGTTACAGAATTTTACACGGTTCAGTTCTGAAGTACATTACATTACAAAAGGGAACAATAGAAATGTCTAGTCTTACAATTTATTATGGTATCCTGGCTCCATATGTTATCTGGGAGACTGTTCTCTTCCAGACAAGGAATCCTTGATGTGGTCTGTGAATTCAGTCTCTACACTCTGACTCACTGCGCAGCATTTTTCTGGAGGTTTTTACGAGAACATTTTCTATTCTAACCAAGTTAGGACAAATTTAAATAGAGCTATGTTAAGTAATTTTATAAATACTATAAAATTCATTTTATCCAGCATTTGATAAACCAGAAAATGTAATTATCCAGCCAGGGTTGGCTCCAAGCATATGTGGTCTTTAGAGTAGTAGATTTACACAGGGCCCTCTTTTCTACCCCACCCTTGGCTTGACTAGAGTAGTCCATGTGTGCCCTGGCATCTGCCCAGGTTTGTCATTTGCTGTTGTCAGTCCTAAATATAACATTAGTTTCCAGCACAGACCTACAATATACTGGGGAGCCATAGAAGAATTTATAATCCTGAACTATTAAAATCTCCTTGGTGCATGCTTGAGGGAACGTCACTGAAAGTAACATTTCCTATATTCTTATAATGCTGAGATATTCACCTTCCTTCTCCATAGCTGTATTCACAATTCTGCAGTTTGCTATGAAGGCAAGGCCAAAGGAAAGTTGATGTCACTCTTATACAAGCCCTGAATGGCATATGAGGTATTATGAATGTCAGTGATACATGTCCGAGTGCTGTCCATGTTATCTACGGACAGCACACAGACCCATTTAAAACTATATTTGTAGTGTGCCCATTCTATCCAATGGGTAAATGAAAACCACAGATAGCGCACACATGTGCCATCTGTGTGAGGTCCATCTTTTACAGAATCATTGCATAGAAAAGTGCTGTAATTAAAATAGAAAGCAAAAAATAAAATTAAAATAAAAACAGATGAACCACATGTCGTGTCCTGGATGCAGATCTTTGCAGATGCAAAATGTTCTGAGATTTTGCCTCTGCAAAATGGACATAGATGTGTGAAAAAGACCTTGACATGTTGGGTTACATTCCATCATGATATGTGCAGTACCCCAGACCATTGAACTTGCAAACTGTCCTTGCTATTTAATGTTGTTGAATGTTATTTTATATGTTTATACCTTGTAATATACCCAGTATAGCTTTTGTATAGATTAGTCAGGGTTAACAATCCTGACTTAGTTCCACCCCTAGCTCAGTTTAGTCTAGAGTTAGAGGAGGAAGGGAGAATGGTGACAAGTGCTCTACTCCTCACAGGACTAGGCTGATGTTCCAGAGCATCACCTTCCCTGAGGATTATCTACTCAAGAGAAAGACATGACCATTTTTACAGTACTCCAGTCAGAGAGAGGGAAAGAGAGAACCAAGAAGGTCCAAAATCTGCATGGCTGGGCATTGGAGTCAGTCAGTAAGGTATTTTGCTGTTTATGGCTGATAGAGACTTTACTGCAGTGAGGGGGACATTGCTAAAACACCCTTCACACTTGGACATGACCTGGCCAGTCGTATTTTGACTCTGTACCCCTCAGCTGGGAATTACAGCCCCCTTTGCAAGGGTAATATTGCCTTTCTTAGATTCTGCAGCGAAAGATAGAGAGCAAAAGAGTACTACAACTCCCATCCTTGCACAAATCCATACATTACTATCTGGGAAGACTTGCACTGTGAATTATTTGGAACTGTGTTTTGATACTGTTGGATTTGCTACAACTCCCATTCTGCACTATGCCACTGTGAATAAGTATTACAGCCAGACCCACTACTACTCCCATCCTCTGCTCCGCTCCTCCGAGCCTTGCAGCATATCTCTTCTACTTTCCTATAAACATGTCAGTCTAACTTCAGTGCTGGCATTCTGTTCATGAATCAGGAAGTCCAGGAGGAACATGATGAGTGGTGTAGGCCAATCTCGAATAGGAGTGCTTTTAAATGTACTGTGGGAGCAAATGTATACAGTATGTCTAAACTAAAGCAATAAAGCAATCGTCCTCTAATTTCTCTATTTCTAATTTTAGAAAGTTGCTATCCAGCTTTTTGGAATTACAATTATAGGTTTTAATTAGACTAATATTTCCTTTCTGCTAGCTCAGCAGAAACGTCGGATGACATGGACATTCATATTTGCTCTCTGCGGAAGGCTTGCTTTTCCTGTGGGCTGTGATGACTTCCCTTACATTTGGATGGGTAATCGTCTCTATTCTGACTTCATACAAGGGTTTCCTTTTCCTGTCAATCATTTAGTAAAAGTGAAATATTCTTCTATCCAATACATATTTGCTTAAAGTGCACGTCCACCCTAGAACACAATTTTGTTTAAATAGATCCAAAATTCAGTGTTGATTAATTTCATAACATATATTTATGGTGGTCCCAGCTTCTTTTTTTCTCTTATTGACCTTGAAATATCCTATATAAATATAGAGTTAAAGGGATTCTGTCACCTCGAACAACCCCTGTTAACTACACTAAGCATAAATAGTACACCCGATGTTGATCTATACCCACCCCCTCTCCCAGAAATGTGATGCATAGAGAGGACTCCGCATCATGCATTGCACGGTGGACAGTGGAGGATGGGGGTGAGTATAATTAAGGCTTGTGCAAGGGGACAGCGTCCCAAGAAAGGGTTTATTCCCCACCGGCGTTCTAACCATGCATAAAACATTACATTTGCCATGGACTTGCATGGCTTAGTCTGCCTTCACATCAGTGTTTTTTATTCAGGTTTTGAGATCCAGCACAGGATCCGTTTCATTTAATACATCTGGATGCATACGTTTTCGTCTGGATCCGGTTGTATTAAATAGAAACTGAACAAACCTCATGGCTGCCAGATCCGTTTTTTTTTTGGTCACCGAAATCTGGCACTGGATCCAGCACCATTGTCTTACATTGATCTTCATTCCGTTTCCAGTTTGTTAAGGTTCACAGACTGAACACAATCCTTTGCCTGATCTCAAAACCGGAATGCAAAACGCATATGTGAAAGTAGCCTTAGGCTACGTCTACACGACGACATTTGTCGCGTGACATTTTGTTGCACTAATGTCGCGTGACAATTTTTATAATGGCAGTCTATGGTGTCGCACTGCAACATGCAACATGCTGCGACTGCGACGCAACAGTAGCAGAAAATCCATTCGAGGTGGCTTTTTCTGCGACTGTTGCATCGCAGTCGCAGCATGTTGCAGTGCAACACCGTAGACTGCCATTATAAAAATTGTCGCACAACATTGGTGCAACAAAATGTTGTGCTACAAATGTTGCAGTGTAGTTGTGCCCTATCTGTCGCGCGACAAATGTCGTCCTTATTCTGGCGATATTCCTAATTTCTGTTGCATGTCAAGTGCATAGTTCCTCTCCCACTGACATCACATATATTGGTCCCATGGTTAGCTATTGCATTCAACTCCCCCAATATACAAGACGTCAGCAGTACCCTAACATACAGGGAGCTGGGCAATATACTGGCTGCAATGAAAATGTGTGGGTCAAACACCCAGCACATGCGCAGAAGCCATTTTGTAGATGTGTGCATGCTCTGTGGGTGTGGCTACAAGCCTATTAAGATGAAGGAAGGGTTTGCCCTGCAGAATACTCCCGGTATGTTGTATGTTAGGAATGGTAGTCCTCAGCCTCAGGCTACAACGACAGTATAGAAATGCTCCACACCAGAAAGCAATGAGGTTAAACAGTGGAAGCTTCCTAGAATGGGGAAGGAGGTAGAAATGGAAAAAATGGAAAATGGGTAAAATAAACAAACACAGTTGAGAGGTTTGGGATTTTGACATCTGGAAAAAAACTTTAAAGGTGTTTTTCAGAAGTTTAATATGGATGGCCTATCCACAAGATAAGTCATCAATATCAGATAGGCAGGGGTCCGATGCCCGGAGCCAGGGGCGGACTGGGAAAAAAGCTAAAAGTGGCCCCAATGTTGTAGGTGGATCCAAATTTACAGAAGGTGGGTTAACACAACTAGATGGGGACAATACAAGTTGGCTGGGTCTGTATTACCACAGTGCAGCACAAAATACATGCCTAGAAGCTTGTCTCTCTGTGGTGGCCATCAATAGCTGCCACGTTCTGTCCTCCTCCTCATCCTCCAATTATCTCTAATATGGATATGGAACAGGGGTCTTAGGAGGTGAGATATGGGGCACAACACCAAGTCAGCCCTACAGTCAGCATGCTGCCTGGACTTCCTCTAATAATGACCCCTATAGTTCCCCTAGTAGTATGTAAGCCGCCAGCGGCAGTGAGGAGGGCTCTGGCGGCCATATGGGCATTGGCCTGCTGGGAAAATTGCTTCTACAGTCTATGGCCAGTCTGCCCTTACCCGGATCAACTATTTGAGGAGGCCGCGGGGCTCATCGCAGCTTACTGAGCACAGCACCATCCATTGGATAGAAGCTGTGCTTGGTACTGCAGCTCAGCCCCATTCACTTGAATGGTACTGAGCTGCGCCTAGGTCACGAGACCGATAAATCACTGGCCTAGGAAAAGGCTACAATGTTCACAGGAGCACCCCGGCCTCTTCAAACAGCTGATAGGTGAGGGTGCCGGGAGTCAGACCCTCGCTGATCAGATATTAATGACCTATCCTCAGAATAGGCCATCAATATAAAATTCTCGGGCAATCCCTTTAAATGATAGCCACCACTAGGCGGAGCTTTATGAATACTACGAATAGGTATGTTATATGACTGGATTATAAAAAAAATCAAGGGTTTTAGGAATCCAAGATATAAGAAGTTGTTTGTCCTCATACTGTAGAGCTGCTGTTGCTGTCCCTATACCACCTGTGACATGGAGAGATGATTCTCTGCTTTCTGGGGTCATGAAAAAATAGTTTTGTTATTAAGAGAGACATAAATTCACTGGTGAAAAAAATGCTAGTTAGCCACATGGACATAGGTACATACGAACATGGCCCCATCAAACAGCATTCGGTATAGAAGCTTCCTGTGTGTGTCATAGAGTGAGTGAACTCCAGTCATATCCAAATTCAAGGTAGTTTTTCCATTTGTCCATCTGCAGCGAGATCAGAAAGGGAAGCGGAGGAAGGGAATGGTTGTAGCCCTCAGAGGAGCAGTAGTGCTCACAGTTCACAGTGGAAGTCCTCCCTCTGGTGCTCCCCGCTGTCATGCAGTGAATGGATGGGGCACCCTTTCTTCCCCGGTATTGGTGCTGCTGCCTGGTCGTAGTTGGGTTGATGTTAGCTGTTTGTCTAGATGCAAGGCATCTAGGCATCCGTCATAGGATCTCAATAGCGGTTGAAAACGCTTCCATTTTGTCCCCATTCATTGTCAATGAGGACAAAACTGAACTGAATGAAATGGAGTGCACCAGAATGCATTCCGTTCCGTTTGGTTGCGTCCCCATCGCGGACAGAATAACGCTGCAAGCAGAGTTTTTCTGTCCGCAATGTGGTGCAGAGCAAGATGGATCCATCATGACTCACAATGTAAGTCGATGGTGGCGGATCCGTTTTCTTGGACACAAAAGAAAACAGATCCGTCTACCATTGGTTTTAGAGACGGATCCGTCATGGCTATTTTAAAGATAATACAACCGGATCCATTTAGAACGGATGCAGACGGTTGTATTATTATGACAGAAGTGCTTTTGCTGATCCATGATGGATCTAGCAAAAACGCTGGTGTGAAAGTAGTGTAACCAGGGGGTAGAGCCAGGTCCATCTCCTGGCAACCTAACACAGTGAGCCAAGATATTACCCATTGATTGTCCATGCAATGCTATTAGGTGCATAAACACAACAAATCACAACATTTAACTGAATGATGACATGACAGTAATTAACTCTTTGCATTAACCCTTATGGAGTACTGCACATCCAACATTTTTTTTTATAAACTATACTATCTTACTCTCCATTCTAAATATGTTTCAATTCCATTATATTGTGCTTGATACAGTAACATTCAGAGCTGTATTCAAAATTCTGCCTGCTGCTACTTGGCACGGTATAGACAAGCAAACCTTTATCTGCTTAGCTAAACTTCTATAAATGTGGTGCACAGGGGTATATACAGGGAGTGCAGAATTATTAAGCAAGTTGTATTTTTGAGGATTAATTTTATTATTGAACAACAACCATGTTCTCAATGAACCCAAAAAACTCATTAATATCAAAGCTGAATATTTTTGGAAGTAGTTTTTAGTTTGTTTTTAGTTTTAGCTATTTTAGGGGGATATCTGTGTGTGCTTGTGACTATTACTGTGCATAATTATTAGGCAACTTAACAAAAAACTAATAAATACCCATTATAATTATTTATTTTTACCAGTGAAACCAATATAACATCTCAACATTCACAAATATACATTTCTGACATTCAAAAACAAAACAAAAACAAATCAGTGACCAATATAGCCACCTTTCTTTGCAAGGACACTCAAAAGCCTGCCATCCATGGATTCTGTCAGTGTTTTGATCTGTTCACCATCAACATTGCGTGCAGCAGCAACCACAGCCTCCCAGACACTGTTCAGAGAGGTGTACTGTTTTCCCTCCTTGTAAATCTCACATTTGATGATGGACCACAGGTTCTCAATGGGGTTCAGATCAGGTGAACAAGGAGGCCATGTCATTAGATTTTCTTCTTTTATACCCTTTTTTGCCAGCCACGCTGTGGAGTACTTGGACGCGTGTGATGGAGCATTGTCCTGCATGAAAATTATGTTTTCTTGAAGGATGCAGACTTCTTCCTGTACCACTGCTTGGTAGGTGTCTTCCAGAAACTGGTAGTAGGACTGGGAGTTGAGCTTGACTCCATCCTCAACCCGAAAAGGCCCCACAAGCTCATCTTTGATGATACCAGCCCAAACCAGTACTCCACCTCCACCTTGCTGGCATCTGAGTCGGACTGGAGCTCTCTGCCCTTTACCAATCCAGCCACGGGCCCATCCATCTGGCCCATCAAGACTCACTCTCATTTCATCAGTCCATAAAACCTTAGAAAAATCAGTCTTGAGATATTTCTTGGCCCAGTCTTGACGTTTCAGCTTGTGTGTCAGCCTTTCTTACCTTGGCCATGTCTCTGAGTATTGCACACCTTGTGCTTTTGGCCACTCCAGTGATGTTGCAGCTCTGAAATATGGCCAAACTGGTGGCAAGTGGCATCTTGGCAGCTGCACGCTTGACTTTTCTCAGTTCATGGGCAGTTATTTTGCGCCTTGGTTTTTCCACACGCTTCTTGCGACCCTGTTGACTATTTTGAATGAAACGCTTGATTGTTCGATGATCACGCTTCAGAAGATTTGCAATTTTAAGAGTGCTGCATCCCTCTGCAAGATATCTCATTATTTTTGACTTTTCTGAGCCTGTCAAGTCCTTCTTTTGACCCATTTTGCCAAAGGAAAGGAAGTTGCCTAATAATTATGCACACCTGATATAGGGTGTTGATGTCATTAGACCACACCCCTTCTCATTACAGAAATGCACATCACCTAATATGCTTAATTGGTAGTAGGCTTTTGAGCCTATACAGCTTGGAGTAAGACAACATGCATAAAGAGGATGATGTGGTCAAAATACTCATTTGCCTAATAATTCTGCACGCAGTGTATATATGTGAAATGGAGCTGCATAGCAAAAACTAATGGGCCATCCTCTGACATCATCATAAATTTTACCACCTGTGATAGAAGAACTTGGTGCCCCTTCTCCTTTGTATGATGATCAGACTACTGCATAGGGCTTTGGAGACGCTCGCTACGCTCCACAGTCCCAAGCTACAGTCCCTTACAGTACTCCATGAGACACTTAGAATGGTGTAAGTGTTCAGTCTATGAGAACTATGAAGCAAATGACAGGATTTTGAATATAGCTCTAGATGTGACTAGACTAGAAGACAGAAGTATACACAAAGCACATGGCTGTGCTTCTGCAAGGAACTTCTCATTATGTGACAGAGACCTACTACTAGGCCCACCCAGTGACATTTTCCATATTATGAAGCATTGTTATACAGTAGACTCTATATACATTAAAGGTGTCAAACCTGCTAGGAAACAATAGCAAAAGCAAGTTATTGGAACGGCAAAGAAGAAGTGAGACGCTGCCAGACATTAGGCTTCTAAAATTAGCTGCCCTTCCTTTGAAGACAATTGGCCTTTACTGTATAAGGATTCTCAAGTAAGTACAAATATCTCAAGAAGAACCATGAAGCTACTAAGGTGTCACTATTGTGTATAGTCCAAGAAAGCAATACTTTAGTATTGTACTGGAGGTTGGACGAAGCAGAGGAATTCCCTCTCAGTGATATCTAAAACTAACTATAGTCATAGGTCAAAAATTGCTTTACTGGCATTAACATCTCTGATACCTCACTAACATGAATATTCGCTTGGCTTGGTCCATAAAATATGACAAGAAAGACCAAAAAATTCCAATCCTGCTGGAGTGGTCTGTGGTGCCAGTGAGCATTGGATTCAAGCTCTTTGATAATTGTGGGATCTGCTGACAACAAACTAATTTCTATAGACAGTTTTAAGAGGATCACCACCAGTAGAGACCTCATGAAAGGTCCACACAAGGTGGATTTACCACAAATTTCACTCTCTGCATTGCAAAGGGTGCACGGGATTTGTATTCTGTTAACATGGAGACAGATATGTGTTATAGATATGTTACTATAAGAGGTATGCCTTGGAGACAAAGACATTTTTCTTCTGGCACAGGTCATATTTTTAGGTTAATGTTCATGTGGTTTAAAGAGGTTATCCCATGATTAATGTAAAAAATGAAAATCAGACACCATAAAGTACATGACAACCTCTTTCTAACAAATGTGATGGAAAAATGAATCAAGCCAGCAAAGGAGGCAATATGGCCAATCACAGTACATTAGTAAGTGCCCTGTATTAACTTTGTCTACAGGGGTTATCCCATGATTACTGTAAAAAATGAATACATCATGGCAATCTCTTTCTAACAAAGCTAGAACCAGCCCTGTACCTCACATGGATCCAGAGATCTCCTCAGTCATTGTTCTGTTAGATTTATATCAAGCTGACAGCTCAGGGGGAGTGTCTATTCTGCTGCAGCTCAGGGGGCGTGTCCATGCTCTCCCTATCACAGCTCAGGAGGCAGTTGAAGGATGAAACTGAGCATGTGCGGCCACCTCAGTGAGCAGGACAAAGAAATAAGAAAAAGAAGCAGGTGGAGCTATACAGATACATTTTATTGAATAACTCAGTGGCTATACAAAATTTTTAATTACATGTAATTACAAAAGTATTCAGATCCAGGTGCTGGTTTTAAAACTGTAGAATATTTTTCATGGGACAACCCCTTTAATGTTCATGGCTACCACAGACCCCACTAACCATTCAGTATTGTGATGGTGACAGATCCTGAGTTGACTACACATAGGGACAGATGTATCTAAGCTTTCTAAAAGAAAAACCTTCTTTTTTGCCCATAGAAACCAATAACATCACTGCTTTCATTTTACCAGAGCAGTATAACAAATGAAAGATAAGCTCTGATTGGTTGCTATGGGCAAAAAAGATAGTTTTTTCTTTTACAGTTTCTTGGCCTGGTACTGGTAATATGAGGCAATGAAATCTTTTTTTTTTTTTAGGTTCCTCATGAACAGAAATCTTTCCTCCCACCCTGTGTTGTTGTCATACACAGACACATGAAGCCGAGACCTGTTTTCTTTTATCCCTCTTCTCCCGCATTGCTTTCACTGTACACACATTACCGCACTCTGTGTTTTCAATTCTGAAACAACAGGCTTTATGTCCCCTATGGCCTCACATTTGGCGTCAAATGACCGTCCAAGCCAAAAAAATCGAGTGAATCATCAGATCGTTACAAAAGAAGAAGCTTCATTGCTCGATTCTTTGCACAGGACGAGTGTCTGGGGTGACAACGGCGAACTGTTGATCCAAGCAAAGGCTTGGCAAGTATTTAAAGGTCAGCACGTCAGCTCTAGCTGCGATGTTCATCTTGCAGGCATCATGAAAAGCCCCCGATACAAGGACTTTTTTCATTAAGTGACAAGCCTCAGAGACAGCAAGAATGCTTGGTAGTATCTAGGGACCCTCTGAACTTTTCCTGAAGAAATCTCAATGTGTCATAGACATATCTTATTTTCCTTCATGACAATTAGGGTAAGGCCACACGGTTGGGTTTCCTGATGCAGTTTTCGAAGCCGAAACCAGGAGTGAATTAAAAAAACTGTAGAAATTGTATACAGTATATACCCTTAAAGGGGTCATCCAAGACTATAAAATGCTCCCCCATATGCCGGGCCCCTCACATTGAATATACTTACCCCACTCCCCGCGCCGCTCCTGGTCCCCCCACCGCCGTTTTAGGTTCTCCCCGTGCGCTGATGAAAACATCTGGTGTCGGGGGGAGCAGCCAATTGCATGCGGAGACAGGGGACGAGCCTCCCTAGCATCGCGTGTGACACTAGGGAGGCTCGTCCCCGTCACCACCTGCCATTGGCTGCCCCCCCCCCCCCCCCCCGACACCGGATGTTTTCATCTGCACACGGGGAGAAGTTGTAGCGGCGGTGCGGGGACCAGGAGCGGCGCAGGGAGCCAGGTAAGTATATCCAACGTGGGAGGCCCGGCACATGGGGGGGCATTTTATAGTCTTGGATAACCCCTTTAATGCTTTCCCTACTTTAATAACCCACTTCTCAATTTGGCTTCCAAACCTGCATCAGGAAACCGTGTGGCTGTACCTTTACAAAAAGTAAGAGTCTGTATATGAAGTAGAAAATGGGGCTAAACTTTCCAAAGGGAACACATTTATATAGGTATACTGAAATATCCACAGTGTCCACTGCCTTCATTTCAGATGCATATAATTGGGCTGATTCACGTTTCATATGCCAGTCTTAGTGAAAAGTCCATCAGTATAGGCCTCTTCATAAATTTGGCACATCGTCTTGCAGCCTACGTACCAGAAAATGAAATCTACTCCAGATTTTAGCCTGTTTCTGGTGTAAATTATAGTGAACAATAGTTATGTCAGTCGTACTGTGGGGGTTCATGCCCCTCCTACTGATCCCCACCTACTTTTCTGACCAATTTTGAAAAGTGTCAAAAGTTGCAAATTATAGCACGAATATGACTTTTTGAGGGTGGATATACATATGATCTATGCAACTGTATAGGGGATCAGTAGAGAAGAGAGCAACTACGGCCGAATAATTACTTTTTATCTAATGCTTATTTTATTAAAGGGGTTATCTCACTTCAGCAAATAGCATTTATTCTGTAGAGAAAGTTAATACAAGGCACTTACTAATGTATTGTCATTACCCATATTGCTTCCTTTGCTGGCTGGATTAATTTTTTCATATACATTGCTAGTTTCCATCGTTATGACCACCCTGCAATCCATCAGTGGTGCCCGTGCTTGCATACTATAAAAAAGCACCAGCCTATGTGCGCTCCCACAGTCCCAACCACCAGAGAGGCCGGCATTTTTTCCTATAGTTTGCAAGCACGAGCGCCAGTGATGGATTGCAGGGTAGTCGTAAACCATGGAAACGAGCAGCGTATAAAGTGATGGAAAAATGTACCTAGCCAGCAAAGGAAGCAATGTGGGTAACGACAATACATTAGTAAGTGCCTTGTATTAACTTCCTCTACAGGATAAATGCTCCTTGCTGAAGTGACACAACCCCATTAAGTAAGAATCTTCTGTTTACAGAGGCAGGCCGCGAACTTTAGATAAAAAGTAATTATTCCTGGACAACCCCTTCAAAGTAGATTGCCTAAGGCACTGGTATCCAGACATTTTTTTCCGGGTGGGGGGGATGGGGACGCAAATCACGGCAAAGCCAGATTTCCTCATACTTTGTGTTAACCAATCAATTTTCGCTGAAATGGCGGTAAAAATTAAAAAAAATATAGTCACCTCATCCATTTGAGCATACTGAGACCGCCGCGGCCATCATGCTTGAAGATCACGTATGAAACCTCGTGCTTGGTGACATATGATGTTACCACGCCACCCAGTGGGATGATCTCAGCACCACGCAAGTTTTGCGTGGGATCTTCAAGCAAGATGGTCGCAGCGGCCTCTTTGTGCTCAAACCGATAAAGTGAGCATTAATTTTTTTTTTACATCAGATGCCGCGATCAGTGATGAACGCGGCATCTGAGGGGTTCAATGACGGGGGCGGTGCAATTGCTGTTCCCCGTCATTGTGTCCATTACTTGCAAAGAAATGTGCTTTGCGACAAAGTAATTGATCAGTAAGCACATTTTTTTGTGAAATTTGGCGATTCAGCAAATTTTTAAGAACTTCGCTAAGGACAGATCATCAATATTAAAATCCCAGATAAACCCCTTTAACTCCTAAACCAGTAAAGATAACAGGTAAAGCTAGGCCAAAACTTACACTTTTAGTGGGTCTCTGTAAATTCTAGGCAAGAATTATATATCACATGACCCCCTTCTAGTGTTGAACGAACCCGAACTGCAAATAAAACACCTTCCTCAGGTGCACGTAGGCGACAGGACGTTCAGCGTCATTTTGTAGGCCTGAATACTGGTGTACGAGTGGTGAGGCCAGAACAAATAGAGGCAGTAGTGGATTGGATGGCTGACAGTGCCTCCAGTTCCTTCACATTGTCTCCCACCCTGTCCCCTGCTGAAAGCACAGAGTTGGCACCTGGAGCCCATGGGCATCTGTCTTTCGCCTCACCCCCTTGCAAATCAGCCAAGCGGTCTGAGCCCCAAGTCATGCAGCAGCCTCTTATGCTTTTTGATTACTCTGCTGGTGGGGTTTCTGTGGGCCATCCACCTAGCCCTGCCCCAGAAGTGGAAGAGATTGAGTGCACTGATGCCCAAATACTTATGTTTCAGGATGTGGACATGGGGGGACCACCGCAGCACGTCTCTGATGATGATGACGAAACACAGGTGCCAACTGCTGTGGCTGTCTGCAGTGTGCCGACCAGCAAGGAAGGCATGGGTGAAGAGTGGGTGGAAGATGATGTGGCGGATGATGAGGTCCTAGACCCCACATGGAATCAAGGTCATGCGAGTGACGTGTGCAGTTCGGAGGAAGAGGTGGTGGTCACACAGCGCCAGCTGCACAGCAAAAGATGGAGCAGGGTGCAAAAGCAGAGTGGCCAGCCCCTAGCCAGTATGCTTGCTACTGCACACCGCACCCAGGGACTGAGCACACCAAAGCCATCTCCAAGGAGTTCCCTGGCGTGGCAGTTCTTCAGAGAATGTGCAGACGACAAGACGCGAGTGGTTTGCATAAATGTTCTCAACCTGAGCACCACCTGCATGATCCGGCATCTAACCGCAAAGCACGAGCTGCAGTGAAGTAGACACTTCAAGAAACACGAAAGATCAGAGGCTCCTCCTGCTCCCTCTCCTGCTGCGGTCCCGGCCTCTTCCTCCCCCTCTAGAGTGACAGTGGCACCTGCCACCCCGCAAACAGAGGATGTGGCAGCAACACCACCACCTCCACCACTGTCACCAAGCATCTCCACACTGTCCCATGGAAGCGTTCAGCTGTCCATCCCCCAAACATTGGAGAGAAAGAGGAAGTACCCCCCTAACCACCCGCAATCCCTGGCCCTGAAGGCCAGCATTTCAAAATTCCTGGCGTTTGAAATGCTGTCATTCCGTCTGGTGGAGACGGAAACTTTTAAAAACCTTACAGTACGTGTTCCCAGCCACCACTACTTTTCCAGGCGAGCCATCCCTGCCCTGTTCAACTGAGTGGTGGACAACATCAGGTGCGCACTGCGCAATGTCATCTGTGGCAAGGTCCACATAACCACCGATACGTGGACCAGTAAGCATGGGCATGGACGTTATATCTCCCTAACTGCACAATGGGTAAATGCAGTGGCGGCTGGGCCTGAGGCGGATAGCAGTTTGGCGCATGTCCTACCACCACCGAGGATTGCAGGACATTTCTCATTGCCTCCTGCTGCCTCCTCATCCGCTAGCGCAACACCTGCAACAACAACTTCAGCATGACTGGGGAAAATGACAGCAGGCTGTTCTGAAATTAATCTGTTTGGGGGAAAATCCTCACACTGCGCAGGAGCTGTGGACGGGCATGGAACAACAGACCGATGAGTGGTTGGTGCCGCTAAGCCTCAAGCCCAGCCTGGTGGTGTGCGATAATGGGCCTAGCCTGTTTGACGCACATCCCAGAGATTCCTGAAAAATTACTCCGATCTGTCAGAACTGCTGCAGAAAGTGCGGGCCGTCTGTGTGCGCTTTCGGCGTTCTCACCCTGCTGCTGCTTGCCTGTCTGGGCTGCAGCATAACTTCGGACCTCCCGTTCACCGCCTCATATGCGACGTACCCACAAGGTGGAACTCCACTTTGCACATGCTAGAGAGACTGTGCGAGCAGCAGCAAGCGATGGTGGAGTTTCAGCTGCAGCACGCACTGGTGAGTCGCTCTGCGGAACAGCACCATTTCACCACCGAGTGGGCCTCCATGCGGGGTGTGTGTGCTATGTTGCACTGTTTTGAGTACTCCACCAACATGGCCAGTGCCGATGACGCCAACTATCCCACTTCTATGTCTCTTTGAAAAAACGCTTTGGGCGATGATGAATGAGGATGTGGCACAGGAGGAAGAGGAGGAGGAAGAGGGATAATTTTCACGTTTATCAGGTCAGTCATTCACAAGTGGCTCGGAGGGTGGGTTCCTGCACCAACAGAGGCCAGGTACACAACTGTCCAGCCAGGACACAGGTCTGGAGGAGGATGATGATGATGATGATGAGGAACTGTGTTTACAGCAGGGTGGCACCCAAAGCAGTTCATGGGCATCACTGGAGTGTGGCTGGGGGATACAGAGGACACAAACAATACACCTCCCAAAGAGGACAGCTTTTCGTTGCCTCTGGGCAGCCTGGCACACATGAGCGACTACATGCTGCAGTGCCGGCGCAACGACCGCCGAGTTGCCCACATTCTAACCAGTGCTGATTACTGGGTGGCCACCATGCTGGATCCCTGCTACAAGGACAACATGCCGTCCTTAATTCCGTCACTGGAGTCTGATCGTAAGATGCGCGAGTACAAGCGCACACTGGTAGACGTGCTGCTGATAGCATTCCCACCTGACAGCGGGGGCTCAGTGGAAGAACAAGGCGAAGGCAGAGGAGGAGGAGCAGGAAGTCGCCAATGCAGCTGGAGCACCGCCAGCACCTCAGAAGGGAGGGTTAGCATGGCCAAAATGTGGAAAAGCTTTGTCAGCAAGCCACAGCAACCAGCACCACCAGCTGATATGGAACGTCTTAGCAGGAGGCAACACGTTCTGACTGATGAGTCTGCCCCATTCAACTTCTGGGTCTCCAAATTGGGCACCTGGCCTGAGCTTGCCCTTTACGCCTTGGAGGTGCTGGCCAGCTCTGCGGCCAGTGTATTGTCCAAAAGTGTGTTTAGCACGGCATGGGAGGTGAGTACAGACAAGCGCAGCCGCCTGTCCTCAGCCAACGTGGCGAGCTCACATTCATTAAAATGAACCAGGCATGGATCCCACAGGACTTGTCCGTACCTTGTGCTGAGTAGACAAGTATACCGGCCGCACCCAGCCATTGTTATACTCCAGCGCACTTTCTCATTGCATTCTCTTTTCCATTTCTCAATGTTTTGGGGCCTTCCCAAATTTATTAAAAATGTAATAAAAAAATGAATAAAGGAAAAAAATTTTTTTTAAAACAACAAGAACAGTGTTGGCTACATCCTCCTCCTCCACCACCGCTTCCACTTACACCGCCACGTCCACCGCCTCCTTAACCTCCTACTCCTTTGACCTCCGCTTCCTAGTTCAAGATTATTTTTATTTTTATTTTTTATATTTTATGTTATTTTAAGTAATTTCCCTATCCACATTTGTTTGCAGGGCAATCTTCTTCTTCTTTTTGCAGCCCTCTAGCCCTTACTACGACTATTTTACAGCCATTTTAATGCACCAAAGTTCGGGTCCCCATTGACTTCAATGGGGTTCGGGTTCGAGTTTGGGTCAAGTTCAGGTCCCGAATCCAAACTTTTGACCCGAAGTTCGGCCGAACCCCGCGAACCCGAACATCCACGGCTCCGCTCATCCCTATCCCCTTCCCATTGGAAAAACCTGAGCTGAATTCAGTATGGCGGATTTGAAAATCATGGCCGAAAAAGTTTTCTCAACCAAATAATGTCGCCTCCCTCCCAATTAAAACTTTCACATATTGGTAGTTAATTTTCTACAAATTACACCAGTTAAAAGGGTGTGTCCAGACTTTTGCCTCACCCTGTAAAACCTTTAATTGTTTGCGGTAGGAAACCTCCTGTTAGTTTCTTCAGGAGTCCCTCACCTGTGGCCTCTGTGTCTCCAGAAGTACTCTAGATTCATAGAACTATTAGCAGAGTAATGTACTGTATGGGCTGAACCGAACATTCCTTCTAAGGCTACTTTCACGCTTGCAACGCAAAAACGCAAGTGTGAAAGTAGCCTAAGTTGCTCACTCACTGTAGTAAAGAACACAAACCTCCATATCTTATCCCATTCTATATAAACATCACATATAGGGCACGCATAGCTACAGACCCTTAAAGTCTATACAGCATTATCAAAAATGAATAGCGCTGGAACACTCTTTTCTATGGTTCTCGGCTCTAGTTACTGAATAGGAAGGTTGTGCAAGGCACCTCCCTCTATTACATCTGCACATCTGCATATCCTATAACAGTATAAGGCTAATAACAGCAGGTTATTTAGTAGCGCCGTGGATTGGGCCACAAGCCAAAAAAAAAATGCACACTGGTGATAGGAGACCTGAATTGGAGCATGGGGTGCTATTCAGTTGGAAAGTAGCACACACTGGGGGACATTTATCAAACTGGTGTAAAGTAGAACTGGCTTATTTGCCCATAGCAACCAATCAGATTCCACTTTTCATTTTTATCACAGCTCCTTTGGAAAATGAAAGGTGGAATCTCATTGGTTGCTATGGGCAACTAAGCCAGTTCTACTTTATACTAGTTTGATTAAAATCTACTGTGTTGCTTAAAGCATCTTAGACAAGTTTGTCATCATGGCACATGAGGGGGATTTATGGCCTAGTGAAAACGTCTGATTGCTGCTAGTCTGAATGATGCAGTATCCCTGAATGTAGAATACAAGATTATGGACATCTGGGCCCCGCTAGTCACAGCAGGAAGTTGACCATAACTAAGTTCACTCACTGTTTCTGTATCTCCCATAGACATTAATAGAGTGAGTCTACACAGTCCATCAAGAGTTCCAAAAAATTACAGTTGAAAGAGAATTCCACCTTAAACATTCTTGGCTATAACTGTTGTCATGAAAGCTCTTGAACAACCGACATGGCTGCCACTAGACTTCAACCAGCTTTTTTAGACTGTACTGTCATATCTATCTATTTATGCAGTCATGTATGCAGAAAGGTAACTTGAAGCTCATGGGTCCCCAAGCAAAATATCTAGCAATACTCTGCCACCTACCATTACTGGTGTCTTTGGGGCCCTTTAGACTCCAAGGCCCAGATGTGACTGCTATATCAGCACCTTCTATGTCTACGCCCTGCTTGCATACTTAGAGAGATTTGCTATTTTAGATGCTAGAAAAGACAGTTGATAGTCCCTGTGTAATGGTGACCATATTGCGTAGCTTTTTCACTCAGCTTTCCCAGAAACAGATGTAACTAAGGCTACTTTCACATCTGTGTTTTCCTTTCCGGTATTCAGATCCTATGACATAGGATCTCAAAACTGGAGGAAATTACTTCAGTTTTGTCCCTATTCATTGTCAATGGGGACAAAACTGAACTGAAGGGAACGGAGTGCTCCAGAATGCATTCCGTTCCGTTTTGTTACCATGCTGCACACAAAAAAGCTGTAAGCAGCGTTTGTGTGTGTGTCATGGGATACCGATCAAGACAGAGCCGCCATGAAACACAATGTAAGTCAATGGTGCAAGATCCGTTTTCTTGGACACAAAAGAAATCAAATCCGGCGCCCATTTACTTACAATGGGTTTAGTGCCGGATGCATTATGGTCATTTACTAGAGATAATACAACCAGATCTGTTCAGAACGGATGCAGCCAGTTGTATTATCATAACGGAAGCGTTTTTGCTGATCCTTGCCGGATCCAGCAAAAACGCAGATGTGAAAGTAGCCTAAGAGAGGGAATTCCTAATTGTTACAATCCCCCACCAAGATGGTCAACATTCCTACAACTACAACATAAGAAGATGAGGTCCAGAGTAAAAACTATTCAGGATTTTAGAATAAGAGTTTTGGGGAAGCCTCTGACCATTCTCCCATAGTAGTGCTCTGGCTTGCTTATATGACTTGAATTTCAGTGGATAACAAAGCTATTTGCATAAATTATGAATTGTTGCATTATTATTTACAGATGTCCTTGGATTTACATGGCTTAGGGCTAGGAATATTTGACCCTTGCACTCCTCAACAATAAAGGTCAGAGCTGGAGGTTTGTCAACACTCATCCAATGCAGCTGGATGTGCCCTGGGGTCATTGGACATGAGAAGGCAGGTTTGCTGTCCACTCTGACCTTTGACCCCTACCATTGCTGTTTAATTACATATGGAGTGTTACTGGAAAATTTGCTTGGTGACCAGTGGTCAGAAGTAACAAAACTGTCAAGTTGAACATGCAGATTGAGCTGAGGGCAGCATGGCATAGAGCCAGAGAAACTGAAGAGATTGATGTATAGTTTTCTGGGAAAATATTTAGTAGAACTAGTAATTTATTAATTGAAATTCCTGCTCAAACTTATGAGTCCAGTGGGCAGTGCTACCCAGTGATTGGCAGCCTTCCCTTTGTGGCTACAAATATAGAGGTAGCTGTAAATCACTGGGTAGGACCGCCCACTGGACTCATAATACTCAAAAGAGCAGAAAATAACTGGACATTGTTGGAGGGGACCGGGTGATATGGAGTCTAGTTAGCTGAGGCTTATGGGCATTTGCTCCTCCCACCATTATTTGGCCATGTGTACTAGCACTTATGGGTGCAAAAAGACAGAATTTGTATGGCTCCACACACAATCCTAAAATGAGGAATAGACTCGCCCTTTAATGTTTGGGATTTGTGATGGAAGTGATGTCATGTAAAACAAATTATATTATATATGATCTTATATTTTTACTATATCAGTGATCATGGAAAATATTTTCACTAAGAACAATTAGGAACACAGTGAAGGTGGAATTTGCAGACAAAACAAAAAAAGTAACTGCCGACAGAATCACTAGATTTGGCCAATTAATTGACTGGCAGAAATATCGGTATGACATCAGCTCTTGCCTTATTCAGACTGAAGTCTGTTTCTTCCACTGCAGGACAAAACCACATTTTCATATAATTGGTTATAAATGTTCCATCACTTTGAGGTTGAGAATGTTTTGAAGTACAAAATTTTTTGGAATCCACCTAACCATACATCAAAATATGTATCATTTATAATTTTAATTTTTTAGACACTAGTCAGTAGACTTATGGCATTTTGGCCAGTCATTTTGAAGAGCATGACAGAATCACTCAGTCATTTGGATCATTGATCACAAAATTTGCACATTTCTGCATTCTCATTGTCCACCCACAAAATATATAAAGCCAGTCTCTAGACAAAAAGTAAGACCCCAGTTTTGATTTTGAATTAGTTCTCCCAAAACTAAATGTATTCGGTAACAAGGGTTTGCCAGTTCCAAGAAAAGGTTGAGATGTTTGGTTATGGGTCCCCAAACAGTGGTCTTGGTCCTGAAGATAGGTGCCACACCACATTTACTGCAGCCTGGCCAAATACATAATTAAATGTTCCCTCTGCAGACCTTTGTACTGGGTTGACGTCAGCGCCAGAAAAAGGGTTTAGGAACCCATAGCAATCTGCGCATACCTGAAGCTTGTTAAGGGGAGTGTTGGATACAAAAAAGGCCTACTGCCAGCCAAAGACCCCTGAACTGAAGATGGCCCTGCCTGATAATTATGCTACTGGTAAAGGAAGTATTGTGTGGCATTCTACTTTAGCTGCCTTGCTCACCTGTATGGACCACAATAACCTGCCCCACCAAAATGGGGTACAAAAAAGCATTGTGAAGTTTGTTAGATTAGTCAAGTACTCATGCTGGTGCTTTCCCAGTGTAAGATGGCAGAAGTGGGGGGGGATGTCACACAAATATGTTGGTGAACAAGCGTCTTTATTTTCAGAAGAGACACAAGACTCAATCATGAAGCACAACACTTGTCAGTTACAATCACATAGAGGTTCAAACTTGTTAGCTACACAACTATGTAGGGACGCAGGGCTTGGTTTATCATTCACCAGCGGCCACAGTGTGGTGGTACTGCTGCCCTGGAAACCCTCTCTGCCCTAATTCTTTTCGGGAAAGTGGTGAAGACAGCGGAGAAATTCCATTTGCGCAAAACGTTTACCAGAAAACTGGCCAAAAGTTAGGAAAAAAGTCTTCTCAACCACAACAGTAACAGTAATGGAATACTCTGTGAACCAGTTAAACTCCCTCTGACCAGTAAAATGACAGTCCTCACCATGTGGCTGTACACTTGTGGCATCTGCCATGCAGACCTGGAGGGATGATTGCATCCAACTGCTTCCGATCAATAGTGCTCCCATAAGGTAGAACTTTGCTACCATCACACAGTCTCTCTCTACTCCGTGCTCCTGTGTCAGACTGCTTTTGCCCTGTTCTGTACCCTGTGACTTCTCATCTGCAGTCAAGCTTCACTGTGACAACTCACTACCACCACGAAATAAGAACAGTCATCCCTCAGGCCTTGAATAGCAGCATATCCTATGTTCTCTACTTTTTCTCAATTCCAACCTCTGTTGACTCTGGAAACTGAGTTACCCTAGAGACTATTTGCTGGACATAGAGGATGTGCATATCCTCAGGTACACACCAAACCAGCTTCTTGGCGCCAAAGTATCCTATATATATTATGCCTACAGTTCCTCCTATCAAATGCTGTGGTGCAATGCTTATATTCCCACACATTCTAAATGGTCCCAGAAAGAGACAGGACCTCATGTGGAATGGCAAGCCTTTCCACAGGACATTGCCTTACCAGTCGCACAGCTTTACTTGCTGCCTAAGGCAAGTGCCATCACTTAACAGTAACATAATGAAATGTAAAGTATAAAACACATAGCGCTAACGAGTCAAATGCACAAAAACATATACATAATAATTGGATATCAGCACCAACAACAGAAGAATATACTCTTTGGGCTACTCTTGCTAGCTGAAAAAGAATTGACAAGCTTAATAGCTATGTGCTACTTCAGTAGGGTTTTATGGATCCATTAACAATCTAACATGCATAGGAACGGTCAAGAACCCTCCTAATGCTTCGTCAGACAATTATTTTCTGTCTATGGCCTACATTTTTGAATTTGTATGCATACATCATAATTACTGAGTCCTAAGGTAACCCCAGGCCGGAATTGAACAACTATCAGAGAGACGAATATCATAGACTCATTGTCTATATTTCACCTACACAACCTACATTAACTCCCAACAATGTAATGTGAGGCGTGGAGATTGTGCTGCCAAGGACAAACCTATTCTAGAAGGAGCAAGCAGGGAGATAATCTTGTTCTGTTTACTCATTTTAGGATTTATCCAGCTCTATCCTCATAGGGCACTAGTGCGCCAGATTTGCAGGATTTCCTTAATTAACCTGCAATCAATCAATTAACTTTCCTGCATATAAACAAGTGTCTTGGCATGTCCATGGAGCTCAGATGTATAAATTGGCCGACTGAGACCCAGCTGGAAAGCATTGCAGTCAAGAATGATATTCAGTACTTGTTCTCACTCTATAATTTTCTATTGTCAGGTGTAGACTCGCTGGCTGCGAACTTGTGAAGTGATAGCACAAAACAATACCTTCTTTCTCTGGCCTTGAAGAACAGTTCTTTGATTGATGGACAGTTCTTTCATTGATGGACAGTTCTTTGGAAATTAATTAGCCTATACTTTGTTTATTAAAAAGTTGTATAGAAACACAGAATACTTATAGGACTCAAATGAGGAAACTTCTTATGGGCGGGATAGATTTTATAAGTATTTAAAGGGTTTCTGTCACCCCATTAAACCGTTTTTTTTTTTTTTCTTTACTAATAATCCCTATAGTGCGATCTCATGATACATAAGCAAATTAATCATTTTGGTTCAGTAGAATTTGCTAAAAATCGATTTTTAAAATATGCTAATTACCTTGCTACCAGCAAGTAGGGCGGCTACTTGCTGGTAGCAGCCGCATCCTCCGATGGTAATGACGCCCCCTCGGCATGCTGATTGACAGGGCCAGGGAAGGGAATCGTTCTCTGCTGGCGCTGTTAGAATTTGAAATCTCGCGCCTGCGCCGTACCTGTCTTCAATCGGCGCAGGCGCACTGAGAGGCGTCCGCTCGCTCGACCGCTCCATCCTCAATGCGCCTGCGTCGATGACGTCATCAAGTACACCCGGAAGAGAAGACGCCGGCATCGCTGGAAGGAGGCGGAGAGTCTGGTGACGTCGCTGGATGCTCGAATCAGGTAAGTATGTACATAATAAGCATGCTGCCACAAAAACCACCAACGAAATGGGAATAAATAATTTTATAAAAATGACAGTTATTAACACTATACCACCAACGATTATTAATAATAAATATCTTCCGGGTGTACTTGATGACGTCATCGACGCAGGCGCATTGAGGATGGAGCGGTCGAGCGAGCGGCCGCCTCTCAGTGCGCCAGCGCCGATTGAAGACAGGTACGGCGCAGGCGCGAGATTTCAAATTCTAACTGCGCCAGCAGAGAACGATTCCCTTCCCTGGCCCTGTCAATCAGCATGCCGAGGGGGCGTCATTACCATCGGAGGATGCGGCTTCTACCAGCAAGTAGCCGCCCTACTTGCTGGTAGCAAGGTAATTAGCATATTTTAAAAATCGATTTTTAGCAAATTCTACTGAACCAAAATGATTAATTTGCTTATGTATCATGAGATCGCACTATAGGGATTATTAGTAAAGAAAAAAAAAAAAAACGGTTTAATGGGGTGACAGAAACCCTTTAACATAGCCAAGAAGGATCCGTCTTGAACACCATGGAAAGTCAATGGAGGACAGATCCGTTTTCTATTGTGCCAGATTGTGTCATAGAAAACAGATCCATCCCCATTGACTTACATTGTGTATCAGAATGGATCCGTTTGGCTCAGTTTCGTCAGACGGAAGAATGCAGGCAAACTGATGCATTCTGAGCAGATCCTTTTCCATTCAGAATGCATTAGGGCATTAGGGCAAGCCCTGAACGGATCTCACAAACGGAAAGCCAAAACGCCAGTGTGAAAGTAGCCTTAGAAGTCAGTTTATAGTACCAAAGGGCAACTTTAAATGTGGCTATTGTTCATATTCACAATTTAATTGCGGTTCAAGGAATCTTTCCATAGGTGGAGTGAATTGGGTAGTAAAAAACTTTATAAATTGTCTCAACTTTATGGTATATGTTATCTATTGTCCTTGTAATAGATTGTATATAGGCAAGACTATCCGCAACCTATATGAAAGATTCAGTGAACTTTATCGTTCAATCACCATAGGCCATGGAGCCATATGACTAACCGAAAATGAGAATGAGGTCCATGCTGGAAATTCTAATGTGTTGCGGTTTGGAGGTGTTTTGAAAGAAAAACCCTTAGTCATGGGAGGAGATTGTCCTAAAGCATTACTACAAAAAGAAGCTTGGTTAATTATACAAGCCAGAGCCATGGGTTTTAACAATAAAAATTATCTAAGTGTGTTCCTTTAATAAGAAAGCATTGCATTGTGTTATTTATAATGTTGTTACGGCACTGACCTATGACGTGGGGTGCGCATAGGTATTTTAAACTGATACGCGGCAAGGTAATTAAGCAGGCTTCGAGGAAGCGCTGATTTGAGCGCAACAGCTGTTACCTGGGCACCCCGCGTCCTACTACCCTGTTGGCTTTTAAGTGAAGATATAAAAGGAAGATGATTTATGGTGAGTGCCATAAGTGTTTTCTTCATTGGGGCATGTGGATTTTCTTGATCAATGTTCTATTGTTCTTCCCCCTGTTCAGGAAGAAAAGTAGTATCTGGAAGACAAATTCTTCATAGGATATGCCAACTTTTACTGTTAAAACCTTTTATTAAAATAGACTCTTTGAAAGGGTCTTTCTGCTCATTTTCTACTGTTTGCCACACAAAATAAGTAGTGATGGAGGAGCTTAGGATTTAATAATAACTCCATCTCCACCTTCATTAACACCAACATGCATGTTTGACCAATTATGGTCTACACAGTGATATAAGACAACTGGAGCTGCAATAGAACCCAGTGTCTCAGGAATGATATCAGTCTGCTGTACCAACTGTATCCAATTTTTTGGACCTGCATTGTATCACAAATATTTGAATAGTCATTGCTGGTCTTGGATGATAGGATGATCAAGCATTGTTTGAAGTGTCCAGCCAGTGGAAGCTGCTTGCATTCTTCCTCCTCATGGAGCCTGCCTTTCTCCCCGAGGAGCCTGTCTTGCTCTTCATGGAGCCAGCCTTTCTCCCCGAGGAGCCTGTCTTCCTCCTCATGGAGCCTGCCTTCCTCCCCAAGGTGTCTGCCTTCCTCCCCGAGGAGCCTGTCTTACTCTTCATGGAGCCTGCCTTCCTCCTCATGGAGTCTGCCTTCCTCCTCATGGAACCTGCTAGTGCACAAAAGCCTCTATCATAACACATATCTAATAAATCTGTACAAAACAGAGAAATTATTCAATGAAATTTCCGAGATCTGCTCTTCTACAGCTCCACTTCGTGATCAGTGTGGGAGGCACATTTAGGTTAAGGTCTAAATTTGAGAGTTTAATCCTATCGCCTATTGCTGCCTCTAGAGGAACAGTTAAAGTTTAGAATCCCCCACCTCCAAAATTTCCAAAAATGATCACTGCTATATAAAAACTAGGCCTTTTTGAAAACTAGATCCTCCTTTCTTTGGGTTCTTATCATAAGCAACATTATAGTTTGTTCTTTTCAACAAACACAGTAACCCAACCTTTATTCAATGTTTTCTTCAAAAATAGAATTGCACATTTTGATGTCCGTTTTCTTTTTGAACCAGTAATCCCAGACAGATTTTTAAGGAATGTATAAAATTGTTTGTTATGGCACTTAACCAACCGTAAAAATGTGTGTGTGATTTCCTTGTTGTAGACATAAAGATAATAAGCTACAGGGGTTTCCTGTATATCCATCTATCTATCCTAGGGTATAAAGATTCCAGGTGGAGCACTGGGGTACCATTAGAGTTGAGCGGACACCTGGATGTTCGGGTTCGACGAGTTCGGCCGAACTTGAAAATAAAGTTCGGGTTCGGGACCCGAACTTGACCCGAACTTGACCCTGAACCCGAACCCTATTGAAGTCAATGGAGACCCGAACTTTTGGGCACTAAAATGGCTCTAAAATAGTCCTGGAAAGGGCTAGAGGGCTGCAAAAGGCATCAAAATGTGCTTAAGAGCATGGCAACTGTTCTGCAAACAAATGTGGAAAGGGAAATGACTTAAAATAACATAAAATACAGAAAAATTTTAAATAACAATCTGGATCTAGGAGTAGGAGGTAGAGGAGGCGGTGGATGGGTGGATGTGGCGGTGTAGGTTGACGTGGCAGTGTAGGTGGAAGCGGCGGTGTAGGAGGAATATGTAGCCAACACTGATTTGTGTTATTTTTTATTTTTAAATTGGGGTATCCCCCAAAATATTGGGACATATAACAAAATAAAATAAAGAATAAGTGCACTTGAGTACAAGAATGGATGGTTGAGGCTGGTATAAATGTCTATTCTGCACAAGGTACGGACAAGTCCTGTGGGATCCATGCCTGCTTCATTTTAATAAACGTAAGCTTGTCCACATTGGCTCTGGCCTGTGATAATGCTCTCTGCTGTGCTAAACACACGTTCACACTATACACTGGCTGCAGGGCAGGTCAGCACCTCCAAGGCTGACAAAGCTTTTCCACATTTTGGCCATGCCCTTCTCAGGTGCTGGCGGTGCCCCAGCTGCGTTGGCGACCTCTTCCTCCTCCTCTGCCTTCGCCTTGTGCTTCCACTGTGTCCCCGCTGTCAGGTGGGAATGCCATCAGCAGCGTGCGCTTGTAGTCGCGCATCTTCCGATCAGTAACAGATGTTTTCACTAAATTTAGTTCCCTGTCAGCAATGCAGAGCAGGGGTTCATTCACGGCAAAAGGGGGTTCATGTCACCCAGCAATAGAACAGAGGATTTTGAGAGATTTAGGCCCCTGTCACCCAGGCACAGCAGGGGTTCATTCACGGCAAAAGGGGGTTCATGTCACCCAGCAATAGAACAGAGTATTTTGAGAGATTTAGGCCCCTGTCACCCAGGCACAGCAGGGGTTCATTCACGGCAAAAGGGTGTTCATGTCACCCAGCAATAGAACAGAGGATTTTGAGAGAACGAGGCCCATGTCCAGGGCCGGGCCGACACAGAGGCTGGGGAGGCTCCAGCCTCAGGGCGGCAGGCAGGCCACTGAGTCAGAAGATCCGATGGTATATTCTAACCCCCAGGCGTTCCCATGGTGACAGGGACGCTTGCCTGGGGGTTAGAATATACCATCAGAGTTTTCACGCTCTCAGTGAGATCGTGAAAACTCAAATCCGATGGTATATTCTAACCGACAGGCGTTCCCATGGTGACAGGGACGCTTGCCTGGGGGTTAGAATATACAGGGCCACGCCGCTCACAGGAGTACATTTATAAACTAATCAGTAACTTTAACTTTAATTATTGCTCATTGCTGATCTCTTTACTTGGATTATTTGGATACCTTACTCTGTCTTAGCTCCGGTAATAGCAAGCAGTGCGGGGGGCGGCGCTCACTCACTGACTTCACGCGCCTGCTCCTCCTACTAGGCAGTGCAGGCGCGTGACGTCAGTGAGTGAGCGCCGCCCGCCCGCACTTACTGCTGTTACCAGAGCTAAGACAGAGTAAGGTATCCAAGTTAAGAGATTAGCAATGATTAAAGTTACTGATTAGTTTATAAATGTACTCCTCTGAGCGTCGAGGAGGGGGATCTGTGGCTGTTACTGTTTAGGGGAGGGGGATCTGTGGATGTCACTGTTTAGGGGAGGGGGATCTGTGGATGGCACTGTTTAGGGGAGGGGGGTCTGTGGATGGCACTGTTTAGGGGAGGGGGATCTGTGGATGGCACTGTTTAGGGGAGGGGGATCTGTGGATGGCACTGTTTAGGGGAGGGGGGATCTGTGGATGGCACTGTTTAGGGGAGGGGGATCTGTGGATGGCACCATTTAGGGGAGGGGGATCTGTGGATGGCACCGTTTAGGGGAGGGGGATCTGTGGATGGCACCATTTAGGGGAGGGGGATCTGTGGATGGCACTGTTTAGGGGAGGGGGATCTGGATGATGATTAATAACAAACATACATATCTAAATGGCGGGTGGGGGGCCCACTTGGGCAGCTCAGCCTCTGTTGGTGGTGGACCTTGTCCCAGCCCTGCCCATGTCACCCAGGCACAGCAGGGGTTCATTCACGGCAAAAATGGGGATCTTGTCACCCAGCCAAAGAACAGAGGATTTTAAGAGATTTAGGCCCATGTCACCCAGGCACAGAAGGGGTTTATTCACGGCAAAAGTGGGTTCTTGTCACCCAGCAATAGAACAGAGGATTTTGAGAGATTTAGGCCCTTGTCACCCAGGCACAATAGGGGTTTATTCACGGCAAAAGGGGGTTCATTCACGGCAAAAGGGGGTTCATGTTGTAGTGTCCCACTACGTAAGGGTGGGCACTACTAAGGGTCATGTTGCCCCACCTCCTGGGGGAAATTGCTATTGTATTTTATATTGCATTGTAATGTATAGTTTCATGATTATCTCCTGTACCAGGCCTGCTAGGGGTGAAGTTTCTCCTCCTAAGCTGTAGAGGGAGCTAGGGAACCCCCTAATATATATAGTTAGGCCCAGACAGGAAAGAGTAGTTCAGTACAGTCCAGGAGGCTAAGTAGCCCAGTCTAGTGCAGCGTACTCAAGTTAGGTTTAGAAATGTTCCTGGGTGTTGTAGTGCAATAGACACTAACCTGAGACGGCTGACTCTCTGCAAGGGCAGGTGATGATGAGAAATGTTCGTGACGCCAGTGCCAATTAAACGGTGGCACGCCGTTTGCTGATAGCAGGAATAACTGAGGAACCACGTGATGTTAAAACAGAATTCAAACTTTAGTAGTCATCATTTAGGGACATTGACGGAAGCGCAGTTCCTTTGAAGACAGTTGATTTTCAATACAGTTGATGCAGGCAATATATATATATATATATATATATATATATATAGCAAGGTGACTTTAGAGTGTTAAACACAGGACTTGCAGTACAGGCAGCTTGCACTCTATTCCTGACTGATCCTGGAACATAGAAACTCTTCTCCAAGGTCCAATGCCCTAGCTCTGGCGTATATCCTTGGTTTTATCTCTATCAAGTACCTCCTCTGTTGTCTTGAGTACCTCTTGCTTTTCTTGACTTGCCTCTGTCTCTCTCTCAGTTTCCTCAGGCTCTAGAAACTTCAGTGTTCCTGCTTCTGCGTATATGAATTCAGGAGGGGAACCTTCTCCTTGGATCTGGAACCCGGTTACAGGGACTGCATTACCCTCTCCTAGTCTGCAGGCTTCAGGCCTGGACTTGACTCTGACATTGTCTAATCTCTGGTTAGACTAGACTATCAACCTTAGACTGCCTTTCCCTTCCCTGACTGGGCCTTATATAAACTAGGGCTCCCTAGCTCCCTCTTGTGACTAAGAGCTGGAATAACACCCCTAGCAGGCCTGCACATGCAAATTTCACAGTAACAGGGAAGTACATAGCATTACATTATGAAGATGACTCATACCAACCTCCCCATAAATAAGGGGAAACGACAGCACAACAAGTGACCCTTCTGTAGTGACGGGCATTACAGTTCCCGTACACTACATACCCCGCTGCTTTAAGCTGAGTACGACCTCGTACTCCATCAGGGCCCGCCCAACTGGAATTTTCACCTGAAATAGAAAAAGAGACATGCAGGCATACATATATGTAATTCATCTGCATTTACATTCATATCAGGTCCAATTGGCAAAGGTGAAGGGTGGTGACAAGGGGCGTCGTTCTCTTCTCTCAGGATAGTGAATGGAACTGGGGCGCTGACCTGGCACAGCGTGACATTAATACCAGGATAGTCCATATGTGCAAATTGTTCTTAATAGAACAGCAAGAAACGGTAAAACAGTATAAAAGTTCTTGGAGGCTCAAAGAACAAATATGAGTCCGTACCCAGGTTACTTTCCTATAAATCACAGAGGCTCTCATGCGGTGGAGTCCATCTCTGGGCACATTTCCTTTAAAAAAGAGTAAGAATCTCAGAGGCTCAGGTTCTTTTGAGTCTATCTCCGGGCACAGTTCCTTAATATCAAGTTGCACAATATAAAACAAGTGCTGTAATACCCCTGATCAACCTGAAAAGGGGGTTAAGGGTAAGAGGTGCAACAAAGGAACAGGCACAACTTGGCGTGGGATAGCAAAAGCAGGCAGGAGGTCCTGGAAACAAACTTGGCTTCGTTGACTTTAATACTTCAGTGGTTAACACCTACCACTGAGCCGTGGATAAACTGGCAGCAGCAACAAACGACCAAGAAACATAGGACTCCTGTCCTGGAAGGGTTAAGCTTTCAACATCATTCTTTAGCAAAATAAATCAAAGGCCTAGCAGGCTGATTCACAGTGGCATGTCATAATCACGTGGCTCTGCTGGCAAATACGGCCTGTAGTAGTCCTCTGCAGGAGGATGTGCCCACATTACAGTGTTAGGGGGCAGCTGCAAAGTGAAGGGACCCCTAATAGGTATTGGCCCCATAGGCCTAGGGGTAAACACTCTTGTGGACCGTACCGGTCCCGGCATAACTACTGTAGGCTGTAGTGGACTTGGTACCGCCGCCGCAAGCGGTCCGGTGGGCTCTGTGCAGCAATTCACAGCAATAGGGGGTCTTCTTTGGGACCTGGACGGAGCAACATTAGTAGAAGGTGGTTTACGGGTGGTGACAGGCACCCTTACCTCGTCCCTCTTAGGCGGCGTCTGGATCCTGGCGGTGGCAATATTGCGCAGCTCCCGCAACTTTTCCTCCAGCCGGACAATCTGGTCACCGATGCTTTCCGTGTCGGAATCGTTGTCCTCTGCTGGCGTCGCCGGCGCAGGTACAGTCAACGATGCGTCGGACGCGGCCGCGTCAGGCTCCGGTGGCACATCGGGTCTCTTTCCCTTACGGATATTCTCCAGGGTAACACGGAGTCCCTTGAGATTTTCCAAGTCCTGGATTGTCTTCTCCCGACGAGGCAGCTCGGGGGAAGGATAGGGGCTCACCCATTTTTCCAACACGGTTGGCTGCCAGAAGACATTAGGCCCAATGAAGGAGCCTCGCTCCTGGAAGGCGTGGTGGGCCTGTTCTGGAGAGCGTTCAGGTTCCCGCTCGCAGCCAGAGTAGTCTTCTTCTGCCTCCCAGTCCTCAGGTTCTCGCTTGGGACGGGTCACAGCAGTCGCATATGGGCCTCTCAGGCTCTCGGCAGGGGTGAACTCCACCTCCTCTCCCTCGCGGAGGCTATGCTGATACGAAGGGAGGTAGTCTCTCTTAACAGATCTCCTGTTGACGTATAAGTCTCTGCCAGTTAGGTAGTCTTGTATAAACCCGTAGCCACGGGTTTTGTCAAAGGACACCACCAACCCCTTTCTCCTTTCCAGGCGGGGTTGGGTACTGGTGTGACGCTCGTGAATAGTCTTGGTTAATTCCTCATAGTAAATTTTAGTTTTTGTGTTCCTCTTTATAGCGGCCTCCCGGATTTCTGCCATCAATGAGGACCACTTGAAAGAGGGCTGAAAGAAGTCTCTCCAATAGCCATAATGGAGCTCCGGTTCTTTCCCCAGTGGCGGGCAGGCGGGTCTCTCCGGTCCCGGAGAGTAGGCCGGTGGAGCCTCCTCTGGCTCGACACCAACGACATCCGTCTTCAATAGCTCAGGCGCAGACATAGTAGCAGAGCAGTCCTCACTCTCCAACATGCTCGATCCTTCTCTGGAGAGCGACAGGGTGGCGCCAATAAGATCAGCCAGATCCTCCCATTGCACTGGGAGGCCGCCCCCCAAGTATTCCAGTATACGGAAGGCGGAGTCCATGCTGGCAGACATGCAAATGTCCAGACAGGCTATGGCGCCTGACCTCGAACCCTTTCCCGCTTTTTCATCAAAAAGGCGCCAACTTTTCCCGCAATTTCGGAATTAAGATGACGCAGCAGTAAATTCAGCAAGCTCAGCGGCCATCTTTAGCAAAATCCGCTGTCTATTCACTGACAGCAAGCAGGATGATAAAAAGTCCATAAAACCACACTCCGGTGTGGCGATTTCTTTCCTCTTGATAGCGCAACACTGCACAGCGCTTTTTTGAAGTTTTAGGGACACTTTGGGTATGTTTTTCAGTCCACAAAGTCCACTTTAATAAAACAGGCAATTTGTCACTTTGGTCACAGGGCAACTGTATAAGGCACAAAGTTCACGCTTCTTGCACTAGAAAGCGTGCGTATCCTGTTCGTGACGCCAAAAGAGAGGTGCAGCGTACTAAAGTTAGGTTTAGAAATGTTCCTGGGTGTTGTAGTGCAATAGACACTAACCTGAGACGGCTGACTCTCTGCAAGGGCAGGTGATGATGAGAAATGTTCGTGACGCCAGTGCCAATTAAACGGTGGCACGCCGTTTGCTGATAGCAGGAATAACTGAGGAACCACGTGATGTTAACCACCTCAGCCCCCAGTGCTTAAACACCCTGAAAGACCAGGCCACTTTTTACACTTCTGACCTACACTACTTTCACCGTTTATTGCTCGGTCATGCAACTTACCACCCAAATGAATTTTACCTCCTTTTCTTCTCACTAATAGAGCTTTCATTTGGTGGTATTTCATTGCTGCTGACATTTTTACTTTTTTTGTTATTAATCGAAATTTAACGATTTTTTTTGCAAAAAAATGACATTTTTCACTTTCAGTTGTAAAATTTTGCAAAAAAAACGAGATCCATATATAAATTTTGCTCTAAATTTATTGTTCTACATGTCTTTGATAAAAAAAAAATGTTTGGGTAAAAAAAAAATGCTTTGGGTAAAAGTTATAGCGTTTACAAACTATGGTACAAAAATGTGAATTTCCGCTTTTTGAAGCAGCTCTGACTTTCTGAGCACCTGTCATGTTTCCTGAGGTTCTACAATGCCCAGACAGTACAAACACCCCACAAATGACCCCATTTCGGAAAGTACACACCCTAAGGTATTCGCTGATGGGCATAGTGAGTTCATAGAACTTTTTATTTTTTGTCACAAGTTGGCGGAAAATGATGATTTTTTCTTTTTTTTTTTCTTTTCTTACAAAGTCTCATATTCCACTAACTTGTGACAAAAAATAAAAACTTCTATGAACTCACTATGCCCATCACGAAATACCTTGGGGTCTCTTCTTTCCAAAATGGGGTCACTTGTGGGGTGGTTATACTGCCCTGGCATTCTAGGGGCCCAAATGTGTGGTAAGGAGTTTGAAATCAAATTCTGTAAAAAATGACCTGTGAAATCCGAAAGGTGCTCTTTGGAATATGGGCCCCTTTGCCCACCTAGGCTGCAAAAAAGTGTCACACATCTGGTATCTCCGTACTCAGGAGAAGGTGGGGAATGTGTTTTGGGGTGTCATTTTATATATACCCATGCTGGGTGAGAGAAATATCTTGGTCAAATGCCAACTTTGTATAAAAAAATGGGAAAAATTGTCTTTTGACAAGATATTTCTCTCACCCAGCATGGGTATATGTAAAATGACACCCCAAAACACATTCCCCAACTTCTCCTGAGTACGGAGATACCAGATGTGTGACACTTTTTTGCAGCCTAGGTGGGCAAAGGGGCCCATATTCCAAAGAGCACCTTTCGGATTTCACAGGTCATTTTTTACAGAATTTGATTTCAAACTCCTTACCACACATTTGGGCCCCTAGAATGCCAGGGCAGTATAACTACCCCACAAGTGACCCCATTTTGGAAAGAAGACACCCCAAGGTATTCCGTGAGGGGCATGGCAAGTTCCTAGAATTTTTTATTTTTTGTCACAAGTTAGTGGAAAATGATGATTTTTTTTTTTATTTTTTTTTTCATACAAAGTCTCATATTCCACTAACTTGTGACAAAAAATAAAAACTTCCATGAACTCACTATGCCCATCAGCGAATACCTTGGGGTCTCTTCTTTCCAAAATGGGGTCACTTGTGGGGTAGTTATACTGCCCTGGCATTCTAGGGGCCCAAATGTGTGGTAAGGAGTTTGAAATCAAATTCTCTAAAAAATGACCTGTGAAATCCGAAAGGTGCTCTTTGGAATATGGGCCCCTTTGCCCACCTAGGCTGCAAAAAAGTGTCACACATCTGGTATCTCCGTACTCAGGAGAAGTTGAGGAATGTGTTTTGGGGTGTCTTTTTACATATACCCATGCTGGGTGAGATAAATATCTTGGTCAAATGCCAACTTTGTATAAAAAAAATGGGAAAAGTTGTCTTTTGCCAAGATATTTCTCTCACCCAGCATGGGTATATGTAAAATGACACCCCAAAACACATTCCCCAACTTCTCCTGAGTACGGAGATACCAGATGTGTGACACTTTTTTGCAGCCTAGGTGGGCAAAGGGGCCCACATTCCAAAGAGCACCTTTCGGATTTCACAGGTCATTTTTTACAGAATTTGATTTCAAACTCCTTACCACACATTTGGGCCCCTAGAATGCCAGGGCAGTATAACTACCCCACAAGTGACCCCATTTTGGAAAGAAGAGACCCCAAGGTATTCGCTGATGGGCATAGTGAGTTTATGGAAGTTTTTATTTTTTGTCACAAGTTAGTGGAATATGAGACTTTGTATGAAAAAAAAAAAAAAAAGCAGCATTTTCCACTAACTTGTGACAAAAAATAAAAAATTCTAGGAACTCGCCATGCCCCTCACGGAATACCTTGGGGTGTCTTCTTTCCAAAATGGGGTCACTTGTGGGGTAGTTATACTGCCCTGGCATTTTCCAGGGGCCCAAATGTTTGGTAAGTAGGTAAATGACCTGTGAAATCCTAAAGGTGCTCTTTGGAATATGGGCCCCTTTGCCCACCTAGGCTGCAAAAAAGTGTCACACATGTGGTATCGCCGTATTCAGGAGAAGTTGGGGAATGTGTTTTGGGGTGTCATTTTACATATACCCTTGCTGGGTGAGAGAAATATCTTGACAAAAGACAACTTTTCCCATTTTTTTATACAAAGTTGGCATTTGACCAAGATATTTCTCTCACCCAGCAAGGGTATATGTAAAATGACACCTCAAAACACATTCCCCAACTTCTTTTGGCACAAGTTAGCGGAAATTGATATTTTTAATTTTTTTCTCACAAAGTCTCCCGTTCCGCTAACTTGGGACAAAAATTTCAATCTTTCATGGACTCAATATGCCCCTCACGGAATACCTGGGGGTGTCTTCTTTCCGAAATGGGGTCACATGTGGGGTATTTATACTGCCCTGGCATTCTAGGGGCCCTAAAGCGTGAGAAGAAGTCTGGAATATAAATGTCTAAAAAATTTTACGCATTTGGATTCCGTGAGGGGTATGGTGAGTTCATGTGAGATTTTATTTTTTGACACAAGTTAGTGGAATATGAGACTTTGTAAGAAAAAAAAATAATAATTCCGCTAACTTGGGCCAAAAAAATGTCTGAATGGAGCCTTACAGAGGGGTGATCAATGACAGGGGGGGTGATCAATGACAGGGGGGGTGATCAATGACAGGGGGGTGATCAATGACAGGGGGGTGATCAGGGAGTCTATATGGGGTGATAACCACAGTCATTGATCATGCCCCTGTAAGGCTTCATTCAGACGTCCGGATGCGTTTTGCGGATCCGATCCATCTATCAGTGCATCCGTAAAAATCATGCGGACATCTAAATGGAGCTTTACAGGGGGGTAATCAATGACAGGGGGGTGATCAGGGAGTCTATATGGGGTGATAACCACAGTCATTGATCACGCCCGTGTAAGGCTTCATTCAGACGTCCGGATGCGTTTTGCGGATCCGATCCATCTATCAGTGGATCGGTAAAAATCATGCGGACATTTGAATGGAGCTTTACAGGGGGTTGATCAATGACAGGGGTGTAATCAATGACAGGGGGGTGATCAGGGAGTCTATATGGGGTGATAACCACAGTCATTGATCATGCCCCTGTAAGGCTTCATTCAGACGTCCGTATGCGTTTTGCGGATCCGATCCATCTATCAGTGCATCCGTAAAAATCATGCGGACATCTGAATGGAGCTTTACAGGGGGGTGATCAATGACAGGGGGGTGATCAGGGAGTCTATATGGGGTGATCACCACAGTCATTGATCACGCCCCTGTAAGGCTTCATTCAGACGTCCGGATGCGTTTTGCGGATCCGATCCATCTATCAGTGCATCCGTAAAAATCATGCAGACATTTGAATGGAGCTTTACAGGGGGTTGATCAATGACAGGGGTGTAATCAATGACAGGGGGGTGATCAGGGAGTCTATATGGGGTGATAACCACAGTCATTGATCATGCCCCTGTAAGGCTTCATTCAGACGTCCGGATGCGTTTTGCGGATCCGATCCATCTATCAGTGCATCCGTAAAAATCATGCGGACATCTGAATGGAGCTTTACAGGGGGTTGATCAATGACAGGGGTGTAATCAATGACAGGGGGGTGATCAGGGAGTCTATATGGGGTGATAACCACAGTCATTGATCATGCCCCTGTAAGGCTTCATTCAGACGTCCGGATGCGTTTTGCGGATCCGATCCATCTATCAGTGCATCCGTAAAAATCATGCGGACATCTGAATGGAGCTTTACAGGGGGTTGATCAATGACAGGGGTGTAATCAATGACAGGGGGGTGATCAGGGAGTCTATATGGGGTGATCACCACAGTCATTGATCATGCCCCTGTAAGGCTTCATTCAGACGTCCGGATGCGTTTTGCGGATCCGATCCATCTATCAGTGCATCCGTAAAAATCATGCGGACATCTGAATGGAGCTTTACAGGGGGGTGATCAGGGAGTCTATATGGGGTGATCTCCACAGTCATTGATCATGCCCCTGTAAGGCTTCATTCAGACGTCCGGATGCGTTTTGCGGATCCGATCCATCTATCAGTGGATCCGTAAAAATCATGCGGACGTCTGAATGGAGCTTTACAGGGGGGTGATCAATGACAGGGGGGTGATCAATGACAGGGGGGTAATCAATGACAGGGGGTTGATCAGGGAGTCTATATGGGGTGATCAGGGGCTAATAAGGGGTTAATAAGTGACGGGGGGGGGGTGTAGTGTAGTGTAGTGGTGCTTGGTGCTACTTTACTGAGCTACCTGTGTCCTCTGGTGGTCGATCCAAACAAAGGGGACCACCAGAGGACCAGGTAGCAGGTATATTAGACGCTGTTATCAAAACAGCGTCTAATATACCTGTTAGGGGTTAAAAAAAACACATCTCCAGCCTGCCAGCGAACGATCGCCGCTGGCAGGCTGGAGATCAACTCTCTTACCTTCCGTTCCTGTGAGCGCGCGCGCCTGTGTGCGCGCGTTCACAGGAAATCTCGCGTTTCGCGAGAGGACGCGCCGGCGCGTCCAGGAGGAATGAATCAACCACCTCCAGGACGCGTCTGTGCATACAGCGGTCCGGAGGTGGTTAAAACAGAATTCAAACTTTAGTAGTCATCATTTAGGGACATTGACGGAAGCGCAGTTCCTTTGAAGACTGATTTTCAATACAGTTGATGCAGGCAATATATATATATATAGCAAGGTGACTTTAGAGTGTTAAACACAGGACTTGCAGTACAGGCAGCTTGCACTCTATTCCTGACTGATCCTGGAACATAGAAACTCTTCTCCAAGGTCCAATGCCCTAGCTCTGGCGTATATCCTTGGTTTTATCTCTATCAAGTACCTCCTCTGTTGTCTTGAGTACCTCTTGCTTTTCTTGACTTGCCTCCGTCTCTCTCTCAGTTTCCTCAGGCTCTAGAAACTTCAGTGTTCCTGCTTCTGCGTATATGAATTCAGGAGGGGAACCTTCTCCTTGGATCTGGAACCCGGTTACAGGGACTGCATTACCCTCTCCTAGTCTGCAGGCTTCAGGCCTGGACTTGACTCTGACATTGTCTAATCTCTGGTTAGACTAGACTATCAACCTTAGACTGCCTTTCCCTTCCCTGATTGGGCCTTATATAAACTAGGGCTCCCTAGCTCCCTCTTGTGACTAAGAGCTGGAATAACACCCCTAGCAGGCCTGCACATGCAAATTTCACAGTAACAGGGAAGTACATAGCATTACATTATGAAGATGACTCATACCAACCTCGCCATAAATAAGGGGAAACGACAGCACAACAAGTGACCCTTCTGTAGTGACAGGCATTACAGTTCCCGTACACTACACTAGCCTGCCTGAGGTTCCTGAGTAAGCAAAGCTCAGAAGTTAACCCAGGAGAAGAAGTTGCCTCCTGAAGATATCTAGCACCTTGAAAAGTACAGTGCAGAGCCACTTTTACCCAGCTAAGTAGAAAGCTGAAAGGTAGAAGCATATTTACAGCAAGAGGATTTACACCAGAGGAAGGTTTCCCTATCCAAGGATATAGCCAGCTATAGGGCATACGGGCCTTGGAGAAAGCCAGCCAGGATCTGAGGAAAATACAGCCTGATCTGTAAGTGTTATTCCCTCTGAGTTATCTTGCAAAGACTTTGCCTGCCATTTATGTGAAGCCTGCCTGTGACCAACATTGTGCATGTGGAACTAACTGAAACCTGTAAATAGTTGAACTGTTCAGTAAAAAGAAGTTCTGGTTCACTGCAACTTTGTGTACCTCAATTATTCCTACAACAAATCGGTGTGCCACCATTACCGGCACTGGCGTCAGGAACTATAAGGGATCTTGCCACCGGCACATTAAACTTCCAACACCCAGGGCACCTCGCCTACCACCTGGCCGGGTCCCTATACACAGAGAGTGCCCCAGAGGATTCATGTGCCAGCCTCTCCATCACTGCTGTATGCCTGCCCAGGGTAAATAAAAACTGTGAGTACCAAGAGCAACCCTCGGTTTGTTAACTACCCCTGTGACCTCATATTCGCTCACCCTGCAGGACTGGCGCACTGCAATGTCACCCAGCAATAGAACTGAGGATTTTGAGAGATTTAGGCCCCTGTCACCCAGGCACAGCAGGGGTTCATTCACGGAAAAAGGGGATTCATGTCACCCAGCAATAGAACAGAGGATTTTGAGAGATTTAGGTCCATGTCACCCAGGCACAGCAGGGGTTAATTCACGGCAAAAGTGGGTTCTTGTCACCCAGCAATAGAACAGAGGATTTTGAGAGATTTAGGCCCCTGTCACACAGGCACAGCAGGGGTTCATTCACGGCAAAAGGGGGTTCATGTCACCCAGCAATAGAACAGAGTATTTTGAGAGATTTAGGCCCCTGTCACCCAGGCACAGCAGGGGTTTGTATACGCCAAAAATTGTAAAATGTTACCCGACAATTGAAAATTAGAATTTTTTCAATTTTGGGCACTAAATTGGGCACTTTTTTTGCATTAAAATGGCTCTGAAATAGTCCTTGAAAAGGCTAGAGGGATGTAAAAGGCAGTAAAATGTGCTTAAGAGCATGGCAACTGCTCTGCAAACAAATGTGGATAGGGAAATAACTTAAAATGAAATAAAATAACTAAAAATTACAAATTATTAACCTGCAACTCAGAGAAGAAGGTGGATATGGAGTCGGAGGTTGAGGAGGCGGTGAATGTGGTGTTGTAGGTGGAGGCAGCAATGGAGGAGGAGGAGGTAGCCAACAATGTTTTTTTTTTTTTTTTTTATTGGGGTAGGTAGCCCCCATAATATTGGGACAAATAAAAAGAAAGAAAACAAAGAATCATTGCACTTGACTTGAGTACAAGAATGTATGTCTGATGGTGGTGTAAATGTCTATTCTGCACAAGGTACAGACAAGTCTTGTGGGATCCAAGCCTGGTTCATTTTAATGAACGTGAGCTTGTCCATGTTGGCTGTGGACAGGCGGCTGCGCTTGTCTGTGATGACGCCTCCTACCGTGCTAAATACACGTTGAGACGGTACACTTGTTGCAGGGCAGGCCAGCACCTCCAAGGCATACAGGGCAACCTCTGGCCATGTGGACAATTTGGAGACCCAGAAGTTGAATGGGGCAGAACCATCAGTCAGTACGTGTAGGTGTGTGCACAGGTACTGTTCCACCATGTTGTTCAAATGCTGCCTCCTGCTAACACGCTGCATATCAGCAGTTGGTGCCGGTTGTTGCGGCGAGGTGACAAAGCTTTTCCACATGTCGGCCATGCTAACCCTGCCTTCTGAGGTGCTGGCGCTGACACAGCTGCGTTGGCGACCTCTTCCTCCTCCCCTGCCTTCGCCTTGTGCTTCCACTTGTTCCCCGGCGTCAGTCGGGAACAGGGCCGGACTGGCCATAGGCAGCAGCCGGGCAGGAGTGGAGATGAGCGCTTCCATTGTTGAAGCGCTGATCTCCATATTCATCTGTATCGCCGTCCTCAGGACAGCGATACAGATGAATGGAGCAGGGGAGAGGCGTCTCCCTTGCCCATTCCTCTGATAGGCTACAGGCACTAGGCCTGTAGCCTATCAGAGGCCGGTGCAGGCGGAGCGATGATGTCATCGCGCGCGCCGCCCGAGCTGTACACCGCGGGACACAGGCCGGAAGAGGCCTGCATCGCATCGCTGACAGCAGCATGGAGGTAAGTATATTTATTAGTTTATTGTTTTTATTATTTAATTTTATACTATACTGTGGCAAGAAGGGGGGTGGGGGCCCTATATACTGGCACAATATAGGGGGGGGTCGGCACTATGGAGAAGAGGGGAAGCACTATGGGGCCATTTATACTGGCACAATATGGGGGGGACACTATGCAGAAGAGGGGAAGCACTATGGGGCCCTATATACTGGCACAATATGGGGGGGTCGGCACTATGGAGAAGAGGGAAAGCACTATGGGGCCATATATACTGGCACAATATGGGGGGGCCTATATACTGGCACAACATGGGGGGGCACTATGGAGAAGAGGGGAAGCACTATGGGACCCTATATACTGGCACAACATGGGGGGGCACTATGGAGAAGAGGGGAAGCACTAAGGGGCCCTATATACTGGCACAATATGGGGGGGCACTATGGGGCCCTATATACTGGCACCATATGGGGCAGTTGGAACAATGGAGAAGAGGGGAAGCACTATGGGGCCATATATACTGGCACAATATGGGGGGCCTATATACTGGCACAATATGGGGGGGCACTATGGAGAAGAGGGGAAGCACTATGGGGCCCTATATACTGGCACAACATGGGGGGGCACTATGGGGCCCTATATACTGGCACAATATGGGGGGGCACTATGGGGCCCTATATACTGGCACAATATGGGGGGGTCGGCACTATGGAGAAGAGGGGAAGCACTAGGGGGCCCTATATACTGGCACAACATGGGGGGCACTATGGAGAAGAGGGGAAGCACTATGGGGCCCTATATACTGGCACAATATGGGGGGGCACTATGGGGCCCTATATACTGGCACAATATGGGGGGGACACTATGCAGAAGAGGGGAAGCACTATGGGGCCCTATATACTGGCACAATATGGGGGGGTCGGCACAATGGAGAAGAGGGGAAGCACTATGGGGCCATATATACAGGCACAATATGGGGGGCCTATATACTGGCACAATACGGGGGCACTATGGAGAAGAGGGGAAGCACTATGGGGGCCCTATATACTGGCACATTATGGGGGGCACTATGGAGAAGAGGGGAAGGAGCACTATGGGGGCATCTACTGGGGGCCCTATATACTGGCACGCATTATAGGTGGGCACCATGGAGAAGTGGGGGACAAGAGCACTATGAGGGCATTATATAGGGGCATTTAATACTGGCACCCATTTTGATGCCACTATGGGGAAGGGAGGAAAAGAGCATTATGGGGGTATCTATGTGGGGCAGTCTATATGGGCATTTTATAGTGCCACATTATGGAGGGCACTATGGGGGCATCTTCTGTGGGGACTATATAGGAGTATTTTATACTGGCACAAATTATAAGGTCACTATGGGCACCTAAGCTCAACTGGTGGCACTAAGTGTTTTTTGTAGTGGCACACAGTACAAGTCATTGGAACACATGAGGGCACTCTGGGGACATTGGTTCTACTGGGGGCACTAAGAGGAGGTAATTCTTTTTTTACTGCCACACAACGGGGCATTTTTTGTACTGGTGCACATTATAAGGGGGGGGGGGGTTCTACTGTCACACATTATAAAGAGAATTATTACTATCGGGGCATTATGGTGGGCTTTATTACAACTGGGGGACTATGGGAGCATTATTACTTGTGGGACACAATTACTGTTGGGGGCACTGTAGGAGCACTATTACTACTAAATGCACTCTGGCAAAGAAATAATTACTATTGTTGGGACTTTGGGAGCACCATTACTTTGGGGGCATCCTGGCACAGCATCAGCTTAGCACAGTTCTTTTTGCAGTATAGTTTTGGGGAGCACAGCTTCTCAGTATTGGGGGTGCATGATGGGATGTTAATTGGAGGATGATGGAAAAGTAGGAAACTAAGATGTCTGTCAAACTCTGCAGAGACGTGAGATGGCTGAAAGAAATTATGACGGTGGTCTGGTCTGAATGGAGAAGATGAAGAAAGAGAACATCTACATCAGAGGAGACGTCACTGGATATAAGAGGTATGGGGCGCTGTATGAGGCTACTTTCACATCTGCGTTAGTGATCCTGGCAGGCTGTTCCAGCTGAGAATTCACTGGATCCGGCACTGCTGGATGCAGACAGAATGCCCTCCAGCCCCATTAACTATAATGGGGTACGGCAGAGATCCGGCCACAATCTGGGAAAAATGCAGAGAATCAGCGGGACATAACCCGCTGTATGCTGTGCTTTGTGTCCAGTCAATTCCTTGCATTTTCTGCCGGATTCGGTGGCCGGATCGTACTAAGACCCCTAATGTCACCTGGGGACCCCCAAAGAAGCTTGTGTGTTGGCTGAAGCCTTCCTATCTTACTGGTGGCTGGCCCTGCCTCTCAATTGTGCTTCCGGTTTTGGCTCCGCCACTAGACTGCAAGGGGGTGGGGCCTTTTGCGGGTCATGTGATTGGGCTGCTTAGTCAAAAATGCCCGGGCCTATTTTTTGTCCCAGTCCGGCCCTCGTCGGGAATGCTCTCAGGAGTGCGTCTACCAGCGTGCGCCTGTAGTCGCGCATCTTCCGATCACGCTCCAGTGAGGGAATTAAGGACGGCACATTGCCTTTGTAACGGGGATCCAGCAGGGTGGCCACCCAGTAGTCAGCACACGTTAAAATGTGGGCAACTCTGCAGTCATTGCGCAGGCACTGCAGCATGTAGTCGCTCATGTGTGCCAGGCTGCCCAGAGGTAAGGACAAACTGTCCTCTGTGGGAGGCATATCGTCTGTGTCCTCTGTATCCCCCCAGCCACGCACCAGTGATGGGCCCGAGCTGCGTTGGATGCCGCCCCGCTGTGAACATGCTTCATCCCCATCCTCCTCATGGTCCTCCAGTAGTGGGCCCTGGCTGGCCACATTTGTACCTGGCCTCTGCTGTTGCAAAAATCCTCTTTCTGAGCCACTTCTAAAAGACTGGCCTGAAAGTGTTAGAGATGACCCCTCTTCCTCCTCCTCGTCCTGGGCCACATCCTCTTCCATTATCGCCCTAAGTGTTTTCTCAAGGAGACATAGAAGTGGTATTGTAACGCTGATAACGGCATCATCGCCACTGGCCATGTTGGTGGAGTACTCGAAACAGCGCAACAGGGCACACAGGTCTCGCATGGAGGCCCAGTCATTGGTGGTGAAGTGGTGCTGTTCCGCAGTGCGACTCACCCGTGCGTGCTGCAGCTGAAACTCCACTATGGCCTTCTGCTGCTCGCACAGTCTCTCCAGCATGTGCAAGGTGGATTTCCACCTGGTGGGCACGTCGCATATGAGGCGGTGAGCGGAAAGGCCGAAGTTACGCTGTAGAGCAGACAGCCGAGCGGCGGCAGGATGAGAACGCCGAAAGTGCGAACAGACGGCCCGCACTTTACGCAGCAGCTCTGACATGTCGGGGTAGTTGTGAATGAATTTCTGCACCACCAAATTCAGCACATGCGCCAGGCAAGGGATGTGCGTCAAACCGGCTAGTCCCAGAGCTGCAACGAGATTTCGACCATTATCGCACACCACCAGGCCAGGCTTGAGGCTCACTGGCAGCAACCACTCGTCGGTCTGTTGTTCTATACCCCGCCACAACTGCTGCGCGGTGTGGGGCCTGTCCCCCAAACATATGAGTTTCAGAATGGCCTGCTGACGTTTACCCCTGGCTGTGCTGAAGTTGGTGGTGAAGGTCTGTCACTGACCGGATGAGGAGGTGGTAGAAGAGGAGGAGGAAGCCGAGTAGGAAGAGGAGGCAACAGGAGGCAAAGAATGATGCCCTGCGATCCTTGGCGGCGGAAGGACAAGCGCCAAACAGCTCTCCGCCTGTGGCCCAGCCGCCACTACATTTACCCAGTGTGCAGTTAGGGAGATATAGCGTCCCTGGCCGTGCTTACTGGTCCACGTATCTGTGGTTAGGTGGACCTTGCCACAGATGGCGTTGCGCAGTGCACACTTGATTTTATCCGATACTTGGTTGTGCAGGGAGGGCATGGCTCTCCTGGAGAAGTAGTGGCGGCTGGGAACGAGGTACTGTGGGACAGCAAGCGACATGAGCTGTTTGAAGCTGTCCGTCTCCACCAGCCTGAATGACAGCATTTCAAAGGCCAGCCGTTTAGAAATGCTGGCATTCAGGGCCAGGGATCGAAGGTGGCTAGGTGGGAATTTACGCTTTCTCTCAAAGGTTTGTGAGATGGAGAGCTGAACGCTTCCGTGTGACATGGTGGAGATGCTTGGTGACGGAGGTGGTGTTGTTGGTGGCACATCCTCTGTTTGATGGGCGGCAGGTGCCAAGATTCCTCCAGAGATGGAGGAAGAGGCCAAGGCAGCAGCAGAAGAGGGAGCAGGAGGGGCCTGAGCCCTTTCTTGGTTTTGAAGGTACTTGCTCCACTGCAGCCCGTGTCTCGCATGTAGATGCCTGGTCATGCAGGTTGTGCTAAGGTTCAGAACGTTAATGCCTCGCTTCAGGCTCTGATGGCACAGCGTGCAAACCACTCGGGTCTTGTTGTCAGCACATTGTGTGAAGAAGTGCTATGCCAGGGAACTCCTTGAAGCTGCCTTTGGTGTGCTCGGTCCCTGGTCACTGTGGCTAGTAGCAAGCGAACTGTTTTGGCGACGGCTGCTCTGCTTTTGCACCCTGCTCCCGCTTTTGCTACGCTGTTGGCTCGGTCTCACCACTGCCTCTTCCTCCGAACTCTGAAAGTCAGTGGCACGACCTTCATTCCATGTGGGGTCTAGGACCTACTCGTCCCCTGCATCGTCTTCCACCCAATCTTCCTCCCTGACCTCCTTTTCGGTCTGCACACTGCAGAAAGACGCAGCAGTTGGCACCTGTGTTTCGTCATCATCAGAGACGTGCTGAGGTGGTATTCCCATGTCCTCATCAGGAATCATAAGTGGTTGTGCGTTAGTGCATTCTATCTCTTCCACCCCTGGGGAAGGGCTAGGTGGATGCCCTTGGGAAACCCTGCCAGCTGAGTCTTCAAACAGCATAAGAGACTGCTGCATGACTTGAGGCTCAGACAGGTTCCCCGATATGCACGGGGGTGATGTGACAGACTGATGGGCATGGGTTTCATGCGCCACCTGTGCGCTTTCTGCAGAAGACTGGGTGGGAGATAATGTGAACGTGCTGGATCCACTGTCGGCCACCCAATTGACAGAGGGTTTTTTCACCCCAGTAACCAAAAATCCGTATTTCTGGCCTAAATGTGACAGTCACTTATGCACGTCTAATCCCAGATGTGCAGTATATTAGAGGGTTTTTTCACCGCAGTAACCAAAAAGCCGTATTTCTGGCCTAAATGTGACAGTCACTTATGCACGTTTTATCCCAGATGTGCAGTATATTAGAGTTTTTTTTCACCCCAGTAATCAAAAAGATGTATTTCTGGCCTAAATGTGACACTCACTTATGCACGTGTAATCCCAGATGTGCAGTATATAAGAAGCTTTTTTCACCCCAGTATCCCAAAGCCGTATTTCTGGCCTAAATGTGACAATCACTTATGCACGTGTAATCCCAGATGTGCAGTATATCAGAGACTTTTTTCACCCCAGTATGCCAAAGCCGTATTTCTGGCCTAAATGTGACAATCACTTATGCACGTGTAATCCCAGATGTGCACTATACTTAACAGATGTATTTTTTTAACACCAGTAAGCAAAAATCTGTATTGCTGGACTTGCAGACATGCAGATATCCTGTGCTGGTGCACTATCGTTGCATAAAATGGCTGCCGATTATGTATTGATATTGACTAACTGAAGAAAAAAAGTTTGTTTTCAGTAGTAGTTGGCTCAGGGCAGGCTTAAAAAAATTGTGCACTGCACCCACAAAACACATTTGCTGTAGATCGCTGAGTACAAAAAACAGTTCTTGATAAGATTTCTCCCTGATCTCTCCCTCACAGCAGCTGCAGCCTCTCCCTACACTAATCCGAGCAGAGTGACGGGCGGCGCTACGTGACTCCAGCTTAAATAGAGGCTGGGTCACATGCTGCAGCCATGCCAATAGTAAGCATGGCTGTGATGGCCTTTTGGGGCAAGTAGTATGACGCTTGTTGATTGGCTGCTTTGCAGCCTTTCAAAAAGCGGCATAAAAATCGCCGAACACCGAACCCAAACTTTTACGTAAATGTTCGGGTCCGGGTGCCGAAAACCCTAAAGTTCGGTACGAACCCGAAGTTTACAGTTCGGGTTCGCTCAACTCTAGTTACCATCAGATGTTCCTAGCTACCTAAGAAAATGATCAATGCTACTTCCATGTCTCCACATTAGGTCTTGCTTGAGAAGGCTGCAATATCTTTGACTTTAGGAGTAGTGTTGATCGCCAATTTTCGTATCACAAATTTTTATTCCCAATTTTCTGATTGCCGATTTTAGCAATCAAGAATATAATGACTGGAGATCACGAATTCTCGAATTTATGATGAATATTCACCCAAATATTCGCGAAATTTCGCGAATTCAAATATTGCCCCTGCCGCTCATCACTGTTCTTAACATGTAAATTAGGCTTTTGGTGCAATGAGGATGTCACCATTGCTTTAATTGCACCCAAACTCCACTCCTTTCTATAGTCAGCACCTCCCTCGATGCTCTTCCACTGCCTATCAATCAAGTAGCCAGGGAGGGGCTGGCCACATAAAGGAGTGGTGGTTTGGTGCAGCAAGAGTAATGGTGATGCTCTCATTGCACCAAAAGTCTAATTTGCATGTTACGAAAAGGAATCATAACTCAAGAACACAGCAACAGATCAAGAAAAAAAACAAACATTGTTTTAATCAGGTGAGCCATAGCTATATGTCTATGCTGACAGTTTGATAGAGAGGTCACTGGTGACAGATTCCAGCATTTAGAGATTGCTTTACAACAGCCACCATGGGCCATAGACACAATGGACAGGAGGTAACTCATTGATTCTATGGGAAAGTTTTCTAAGCATGCTCCGTGACCTGTGCAGAGGTCAGGAGGGAGTAGATAAGATTTGAAAATCACCTATTGAGAATGGTGGATCCTGTGTTATCTATAAATAGTTGACATCTGTCATCCTAATCCTACCTGTAATGGTAAGTAGATAACTGCAGTACAGTGGTCTATACAGACCAAGAAGTGGCACCTATTATTAGACTTAGTGGCCAGTGCAGAAACTGCAGGATTTTAGGATTTTTTTTAAATAAATATAGATATTGAAATGGAAAACTAAAAATAACCACCAAAAATTCTTTAAAAATACATTAACATAAAAATACATTTTTAAAAATATGTTAAGGTAAAGGCATGATTTAAATGATAGGTCATTTTCTGATGACACATTCCCTTTGAAGGTTCATGGAATTAGGATTCAGTTTGGTGAAGCCCAGGGGTGTTTCATTGCAGGCATTAAAATGACTTCCCCCTTGATAATGACAAACAGGTTAGAAGGGCCTGGTGCTTGTTAGCCCTTCTTATCCTCCTTTTTGTGGGCTAACATGGCAGTGCCTTTGGAAGAGTCTTTCCCAGGTTCTCGGCACCCAGTTGCAGAGGGGATGGGACCAAACCTATCTGTCTCGATGGGATAGATAGTAGCCACATGGCTGACCCTATGGTGTGTACATCATTAGTGAAGCACCAAATTTAACTGTTGGGAAGGTCCTCCACTCAGATAAGAGCTCTGCTTTTCTCATAAACCACTATGTGAGGTAGGGCAGAATGAAAACTTCAGTGGCCCATGGTGTTCTATAACCTCCAGAGGAAAGCATCAATGTAATAATGAAACTACATGACCTGCACCAGTAGAAGTCCTTCAGCCTAATAGCAAATTAAGATATGATAGACATTGGGTTTACGATAGACTACTGATTGGCATTGCTGATTTGGCAAACCCCCACCTTGGCTGGACTTGTAAAGGGAAACTTACTTACCTGTTTCCCAGCGCTGGCTCCCTGCTTCTTCTCTTCAATGTCAACATCTGCTGGGCTCCCTTTATGTCAGCATCTGGTGTGAAATCATCACATCTAATCACTGGCTGGATCCCCTTGCATCATGTGTCTATTTGTCATGACGTAAGGGGAGATGATCACCAATGATGGACGAACATCGGCTGGGACGATCCCCGAACACGATCTCGCGAACGCGATCAAATGTTCGCGAACCTCAAGTTTTTCGGTGGGTCCCATTCACTTTAATGGCAGTCATTATTGCAGCCACCAAATACTTACAAGAAGTGCACAAATCGTCCCACAACATGGGCAGTGACATAACAGGGGGGGATCAATGGCAAAATTTCCCCAAAAAATATTTATTTTAATCAGGGGCCATTTTTATGCGTCTTAAAGGTAAATTCTCAGAAATGTGCCCTGCTGGAGCCTAGAAATTTTTTATATTAGGCCACGGGAGTACGGTCCTTAAAAGTTAGGCATTCACCTGACATAAAAGAAATTGTGATTATGTGGCTCGAGGTACATTATGCGGTCAATGGATACAAATTTTAATGTAGGCCACTGGAGAACAGGCCCCAAACATTAGGCATTTACCAGACAGAAAAGAACAAGTAATTATGTGGCTGGAGGTATATTAGATGGTCATTGGATATTAATTTTACTGCAGGCCAGTGGACTACATGCCCCAAACATTAAGCATTCACCGGCCAGAAAAGAACAATTACAGTATGTTGTGGCTGGAGGTATATTAGATGGTCATTAGATATCAATTTTACTGCAGGCCAGTGGACTACAGCCCCCAAAAATTATTCATTCACCGTACAGAAAAGAACAATTGATAATGTGGCTGTAGGTACATTAGGCGGTCACCGTATAAAAATTTTACTGTTGGCCAGTTAGATTACAGACCCAAAAATTATGCATTCACCGTACATAAATGATACAAATTTTACTGCAGGCCAGTACAAATAGATGTCAAATACATATGTTTAAAAGAACAAAAAATATGAAATTAAATTAAAAACATGGCTAACGAAATCCCCCCTCTTGAAAAACCCCCAAATGATAATAGTTGAAATTCGATAACACGTGTCGTCACAGGTGTTAAATTCCTTCGAGGTCCCAAACATTAGGCATTCACCGGACAGAAAAGAACAAGTAATTATGTGGCTTGAAGTATATTAGAAGGTCATTCAATATCAATTTTACTGCAGGCCAGTGTATTACAGGCCCCAAACATTAGGCATTCACCGGACAGAAAAGAACAATTGATAATGTGGATGGAGGTACATTAGGCGGTCACCGTATAACAATTTTACTGTTGGCCAGTTAGATTACAGGCCCCAAAAATTATGCATTCACTGTACATAAAAGATCAAGTAATTATGTGGCCGGAGGTATATTAGTCGGTCAATGGATATCAATTTTACTGCAGGCCAGTGGACTACAGGCCCCAAAAATTATTCATTCACCAGACAGAAAAGAACAATTGATAATGTGGCTGGAGGTACATTAGGCGGTCACCATATAACAATTTTACTGTTGGCCAGTTAGATTACAGGCCCCACAAAAAATATGCATTCACCGTACATAAAAGATCAAGTGATTATGTGGCCGGAGGTATATTAGTCGGTCAATGGATATCAATTTTACAGCAGGCCAGTGGACTACAGGCCCCAAAAATGATTTATTCACCGTACAGAAAAGCACAATTGATAATGTGGCTGGAGGTAAATTAGGAGGTCACCGTATAACAATTTTACTGTTGGCCAGTTAGATTACAGGCCACACAAAAAATATGCATTCATCGTACATAAATGATCAAGTGATTATGTGGCTGGAGGTATATTAGATGGCCATTCAATATCAATTTTATTGCAGGCCAGTGTAGTACAGACCCCAAACATTAGGCATTCACCGGACAGAAAAGAACAAGTAATTATGTGGCTGCAGGTATAGTAGATGGTCACTGGATATCAATTTTACTGCAAGCCAGTACAAATACATGTCAAATACATATATTTAAAAGACCAAAAAATATAAAATTGGATTAAAAACATGGCTAACTAAATCCCCCTCTTGAAAAAACCCCAAATGATATTAGTCGTCACAGGTGTTTAATTCCTCCAAGGTCCCAAACATTAGGCATTCACCAGACATAAAAGGCCTTTTATGCCGCTGTATTTACCTAAGACAGGGACCATTATTTGTTCTGGGTGGTGGCGGATATTTGTGGGCTGTCATGAGGAAATTCAATTAAACGTGGACGTCATAGGTGTTGAATTCCTCAGAGATCCATGCCTCATTCATTTTTAGAAATGTGAGGTAGTCCACACTGTCTTGAGCTAGGCGAGTGCGCTTATCGGTCATGATTCCCTATGCTGCGCTGAATGTCCTTTCGGACAGGACACTCAACGAGGGGCAAGCCAAGAGTTCCATGGCAAACCGCTGTCTTTTTGCAGGCGCGGTAGGATTGGTACTCGAAACAGTTTCTATGTGGGTGGAAATTCCTCTGCCAGCGCCCGCAACAGCAGAATGCAGCATCTCTCACAGCAAGGCCTGGAAATGCTGCATTCTGACAGCCCTCTGTGATGCTGGTAACATGTCCGCCATTTTGTGTTCATACCGGGGGTATAAGTACGTTGCCACCCAGTACAGGACCTTGACCTTTATGCTTTTTTTATATGGGGGTACCTCTTCAAACACTGGAGCATGAGGGCCCCCATTTGCACTAAATTGGAAGCAGTGAAGCGGCCTGGCTCCTGCTCATCGCCCAGGAGAATGTCGTCTTTGGTCTCCTCCCCCCACCCACGGAAAACACCAGGGATCCCAGAAAAGTTTAAAGCCTGCTCTTCTTGCTCCGTCTCCTCCTCCTCCCCCCAGGCCCCATCCTCCTCTGACTGACTCCTCTTCAGACTCCTGCTGACTTGTCTCAGATGGAGTAGCTCCCCCTTGGAATTTATCCAGCATTGCAACTTCCTCATCTTCCTGCTCCTGCTCCTCCTCCTTGATCAATGACACGATGCAATGCATGCTCCAGAAAGAAGGCGTAAGGTACAATGTCACTGATGGCGCCATGGCTGCGACTGACCAGTCTGGTGATCTCAGCAAATAGCCGCAGAAGTCTGCATGCATCACTCATGAGCAGCCACTGGCGTAGTGAAAAAAAACAAGCTCCCCAGATCCTATCCTGCCGCAGAGTTCGTACAGGTAGTCGTTAACGGCACATTTCTGCTGGAGCAGCCTATCAAGCATATACAAAGTGGAGTTCCAGCGGGTCGGGAAGTCACAAATCAGACATCTGACGGGCAAATGGTATTGTCGCTGAACGTCAGCAATGTGAGCCATGGCCGTGTAAGAGCTTTTAAAATGGCCAGAGATTTTCCTGGTCTGCAACAAGACGTCCTGGACCCCAGGGTATTTGGCAACGAATCGCTGCACGACTAAGTTCAGGACGTGTGCCATGCATGGCACGTGTGTCATTTTGCCCTGTTTCAGCACGCTCAGCAGACTGGCACCATTGTCGCACACCACTTTACCAACTGTCAAATTGAGCGTGGTTAGCCACTGATCGGCCTGTGACAGCACAGCTGAAAGGAGTGCAGGACCGATGTGGCTCTTGGCTTCCAGGCACAACAGCCGTAGCACAGCATGGCAACATCTCACCTGGCACGTCTAATAGGTTCTGGGGAGCTCGGGGGGTGCAGCGGAAGAGGCAGTAGCCATGGAGGAGTCAGCTAAGGAGGAGATGGAGGATGGAGTAGGAGGAGGAGAAGAAGAGGCAGGCCTGCATGCAATCTGTGGCGGTAACACCAAATCCACACGGGTGCCATGGGTTACATGCTTGACGGCCATCAGAAGGTTCACCCAGTGGGTAGTAAAAGTTATGAAACTTCACTGACTGTGTTTGCTAGACCACATGTCTGTGGTCATATGTATCTTGGCACAGACACTGTGTGCCAGAGATATATTAACTTGCCGCTGAACGTGGCCATATAGTTCAGGGATGCCCTTCTGGGAGAAATATTTCCTTCCGGGGACCTTCCAATGCGGTGTGCCAATGACCACAAATTTTCTAAAGACCTCAGAGTCCACCAATTTATATGGCAGTAGTTGGCGGGCTAGCAGTTCCGCCAAGCCAGTGGTCAGCCGTTGGGCAAGAGGATTATACAGTGTCATAATTTTTTTTTTACGCTCGAACATTTGGGCCACGGAAGCCTGCCTTCTGCCAGATGAAGGCGACAATGGCACGGTGAAAGGTGGAGTGGAGGACAAATGGGAGGAAAGAGGAGAAGGAGAAGAGGCAGGATGTGGAGCACTAGGAGTGTGGCTTTGTGGGTTCTGACGGCGTTGCTCCCACTGGGCTTGGTGATGGGAGGCCAGGTGCCTTCTTAAGATGGTCGTCCCTAGGTGAGTGTTGGGCTTACCGTGACATATGCGTTGACAGCACAGGCTGCAGATGGCAACACTATTATCAGCAGCTGACACGTTTAAAAAAAGCCCACACTGCGGAGCCATGTTCTGGCGTCCTGGGAGCGCAAGATGTGACCGTGCATGGTGGATGGCTTTTGCCTCCAGTGCACTGTGAGTTCTGCCTGCTTCTCCTCCTTCTCCTCCCTATCTGCTGCTCCATCTCTCCCTCTGAACTCCCCTCCTCTTCCTCTCTTGTGGGCACCCATGTGACGTCCATCGACACGTCATCATCGTCACCTTCCCCAACACTGACATTAGAGATCTCGAAGTAGGCAGCAACAGCGGGGACCACCGTCCTTGGGCTGATCTGGGTACTGTCGTCAGGTGGTCTGGTGGGCTGATCTGGGTGGCAGCCATTGCTACCTCCTCTTCCTCATCCAATGCCAAGAATGGCTGCACATCGGTAAGGTCTGGAAATTGATGGGAAAATAATTCCTCTGACTCAAGTGGAGGGGCTATGGTGGTGGTGATGGTGGTGTCTTTGGGGGTGCACACAGTAGAGAGTGAGGTGGGTGCATAAGCGGAAGGCTGAGTGAGCGACTCAACCAACTCTGGTGCGTCCTTTGACATAATCGCATGCACTTTCTCCAACTTCCCACTTAGGCTCCGGCCTGGTTCAACTGCCCGACCCCTACCACCCCTGCAGAACGGCCTGCCTCTTCCTCTGCCTGTCATTTTCAAAATGACCCTGTGCCAAAGTCCCTATAGAAGAGCAGAATTTGTGGAAGCAAGTATATAGAACCCTTTAATCAGTTTTTTTTGGGGCGACTGGTTTATCACATAAGTTGCAATTAGTTGTTCCAATGGCGTTTGTCCCTCTGTATAGCTTCAGTATCTCAGCAGAACAGCACACAAATGCTGCACAATACAAATGCACTATATAGAAATTATATTCTCTGTATATCGCACCCCTGCTTCAATCCGATTTTTTTGGGGGGCAACTGGTATATCACACCAGTTGCAATTAGTTGTTCCAATGATGTTTGTCCTTCTGTATAGCTGTGGTATCTCAGCAGAACCGCACACAAATGCTGCACTATACAAATGTACTATATAGAAATTATATTATAGGCATATTACACCCCTGCCTCAATCAGATTTTTTTGTGGGCAACTGGTATAGCACATCAGTTGCAATTAGTTGTTCCAATGTCGTTTGTCCCTCTGTATAGCTGCGGTATCTCAGCAGAACCGCACACAACTGCTGCACAATACAAATGCACTATAATATACTTTCTATGTTAGAAAGTATATTATAAGTATATTACACCCCTCAGTATGTCGCACCTATCGATAGAACACTTATACCAGTTCTTAAAAGGACTTTTGTGGCCCTATTAGCTAGCGTTTGATGTCTCTAGATTCTCTAACAGTCTGTCCCTGCTCTACACAGCAACCTCTCCCTATACTGGCAAAAGACTGAATGTTTAATGGCGGCCAGATTGGGTTTATTTATAAGGTAGGGGGTGTGTCCATGTGCTGAAACGTCTCAATTGGCTGTCCTGTCCCATCTGATGGATGGGTCATGGGTCAAAGTTCTGAACAATGCAAAGAATATGGCGCCGGCGGACATCATTCACCGCGAAACGACTGCCGGGTGAACCGCACGGCCATCTCTAATGATCATCACCGCGGCCAGTGATTGGTTACAGGCGATGTCAAATCAGATGTTTTCCGCGAAGAGCATTTTGGGGAGCCAGGCCTAGAGGCAGGAAAGCTTCCCTTTACAGGTCATTCTTGCACAACCCCTTTAAACCTTTCTAGCTACATAATGGAGGATGCTGACTAGAGATGAGCGAATTTCATGTTATGAAATTAGTTCACGCTTCCGAGGACGGATCCGTTATGCAGGCCATAGACTTGTATTATGACGCTCATCTCTAATGCTGAGATATATAAATTTGAAAAAAGTCACCATCTGCACTACTCCATATAAGAACTTGTGCTATGAAAAGCAGCAGCATATGAGAATTATGTCACTCCTTGCACTGACTCATATCTGCTATTTTACTATATCAACACCTCCTCTGTATACAACACATTCACTGCGTTATCTGCTGGAAGATGGATTTTGATTTATTACATAAAGAGAAACTAGTGGCAGAATTCATCCAAAGTCCTAAAAGGTCTTCCAGTTGTCAGTTAATAGGTCTTAGTGACTGTATATAGAAAGATTCGGCAGCTTTCTATAATACTTCTGTTTCAAATTATGACTATTTTCAAGATCTCTGCTTGCTGTCAGTGAATCTGAACCTTGACGTCTCAAACTTCTCTCTTCTAGAGTTTTGTATCCAGTTTAGTCAATCCACTGTGACGGCCTGGATTCCAGAGTAATTCACTGTAACACATCAGGTGTGTATTAGGGTCATGTTCACACAGCGTTTCTATGTAAGTTTGCGATATGTGCCAGAGGAGCTCCTGTCATATAGCCAAGAGTATCCATAGGCTTCCAGCCACTTGATGGAAGGCCAAAATAGCACCCTTTAAAGGTTTTTTCAGAGACTTTTATACTGATGGCCTATCCTCTGGATAGGTCATCAGTATCTGATCGTGGGGGTCCGACACCCGCAGGGGCGGGCTGGGCCGGGGGGCAGGGAGGCAATTGTCCCCCAGGCCGCCCTAAATAAAAGTCCGCTGGGCCGCCCGTCTTTAAAAAAATTTTTTTTTATTTTTTATTCTTCAGGGCCGCACCGCCGATCACCACAGGCGGCGCAGTCCTGGATGTAATTGCGGCCGTGCTGTGTGCTGTGGGGCAGGGGAGGGAGAGGCGTGTCCCTCCCCTGTTCTTCTGATAGGCCGCAGGCACTAATGCCTGCAGTCTATCACAGGCCGGCTCAGGCAGCGCAATGACGTCATTATCATTGCGCCGCCTGAGCCGGGCAGCACACAGCAGGGACACAGGCCGGAAGAGGCCTGCATCGCATAATTGTTTAAGGGGGCACTATCTGTGTGGTAGTAGTATTCCCAGGGGTACTGTTTCTGCAGTATAGTATTGGGGGCATAGCGGGTACAGTATTGGGGGCACTATCTGTGTGGTAGTAGTATTTCCAGGGGGGCTGTTTCTGCAGTATAGTATTGGGGGTGGCAGAAAAAGGGTGTTCAGAAGATGTGAAGATGATGGAAATGTGGGAAACTAATGTCTGTTTCTCAATCTCTGCAGAGACGGGAGATGGCAGAAAAATCATCATGGCGGTCTGGTCTGAATGGAGAAGATGAGGAAAGAGAACGTCTACATCAAAGGTGACATCACTGGATGTAAGAGGTATGGGGCGCTATGTAGGAGAGGAGATGCTCCTCCTCTTGCCATTTGCAGAAGGAGGATTCAGAGCTGGGTGAGGACGACGAAAGGGGGCACCAGGTAACAGGCGGGTGGCAGATGGGGGGGGAACCACAAGCCCTGAGCAGGATCTGGGGAGGGAGGAGAGCGGAGGAGCTTCCTGGCTGTAGCTTGTTGTATAAGCAGGCAGTGCAGCCAGGACAGACCCTCCCCTCTCCGTATGATGTGTATGATGTGTAGACAGGCCTCAGCTATAGAATGCCAGCTGTACAGTGTGTGTTAGGAGTAGCCTATGATATGTAGGAGGGGCTTTTAATAATGGGCGGGGCTAAAAATGGGCCACTTGATTGGATTTGCCCCCCAGGACTAAGGCTGCCAGCCCTCCCCTGGACCCGAGACCCCTGTTAATCAGCTGTTTGAGAAGGCACTAGTGCTCACAGTAGCACCACGCCTTCTCACAGCTTTTACTAGGCCAGTGACGCAACCAGTGGCGTATGTAGAGAAGTAAGGGCCCCATAGCACGAATCTAACCAGGGCCCCCACCCAGGTCAGAAGGGTTTCCACCTAAACCCCTTTCAATGACCACTGGGCCATTTTTTCCACTGCCTCATTTGTTACAAGTTGTTTCTTTAGAGGGTAGAGTCCTGACCAGTAGAAGAGGAGATGATCCCAACTAAGACTGGGCCCCCTCTTGCCCTGGGCCTCAGTTGCATGGTCTGCCGATATATGGTAGTTACGTCCCTAGACGCAATGTTCAACGTTCACATGGTCTAGGCGCAGTTCAGTTCCAAAGAAGTGATGGGGCTGAGCTGCGATAGCAAGTACAACCGCTCTACAATGTACAGCTCTGTACTTGATGAGCTGAGAGAAGGTCAGGGTGCTACTGTGAGCGCCAGTGCATTTTCAAACAGCTGATCGGTGGGGGTCCTGGGTGCCTGACCCCCACCTATCAGATACTTACGCCCTAACAAAGGTATGGGTCATCAGGATAAAAGTCTTGGAAAACCCCTTTTAGCAATTGTTTTTAACTGTAAAGTGTAGTCAGTTAAGCGTTTCTATGCAGAGGGAACGGGATGCCAGAATGAAAAATGTAGTTAGAATAGTTTTTTTTACAGAAAGTCTCTAGTGTTAGAGGAGGAGTGACTATATAACTAGCTGGTGGGAGGAGCTATAAACTAGCTGGGTGTTGTTAGGGGCAGTGATAGGGGAGTGTTTATGTAACTAGCTGGGTGGGAGGAGCTATAAACTAGCTGGGTGTTATTATGGGCAGTGTTAGGGGAGGACTGACTATATAACTAGCTGGTGGGAGGAGCTATAAACCAGCTGGGTGTTAGGGGCAGTGTTAGGGGAGGAGTGACTATATAACTAGCTGGTGGGAGGAGCTATAAACTAGCTGGGTGTTAGGGGCAGTGATAGGGGAGTGTCTATGTAACTAGCTGGTGGGAGGAGCTATAAACTAGCTGGGTGTAACTAGCTGGACATTGTTAGGCGCAGTGATAGGGGAGGAGTGTCTATGTAACTAGCTGGGTTGGAGGAGCTATAAACTAGCTGGGTGTTATTATGGGCAGTGTTAGGGGAGGAGTGACTATATAACTAGCTGGTGGGAGGAGCTATAAACTAGCTGGGTGTTAGGAGCAGTGATAGGGGAGAGTCTATGTAACAAGCTGGGTGTAACTAGCTGGACATTGTTAGGAGGCGCAGTGACAGGGGAGGAGTGGCTATGTAACTAGCTGGTGGGAGGAGCTATAAACTAGCTGGGTGTTATTATGGGCAGTGTTAGGGGAGGAGTGACTATATAACTAGCTGGTGGGAGGAGCTATAAACTAGCTGGGTGTTAGGGGCAGTGATAGGGGAGTGGCTATGTAACTAGCTGGGTGGGAGGAGCTATAAACTAGCTGGGTGTTAGGGGCAGTGATAGGGGAGTGGCTATGTAACTAGCTGGGTGGGAGGAGCTATAAACTAGCTGGGTGTTGTTAGGGGCAGTGATAGGGGAGAAGTTGCTATGTAACTAGCTGGTGGGAGGAGCTATAAACTAGCTGGGTGTTAGGGGCAGTGATAGGGGAGTGGCTATATAACTAGCTGGGTGGGAGGAGCTATAAACTAGCTGGGTGTTGTTAGGGGCAGTGATAGGGGAGAAGTTGCTATGTAACTAGCTGGGTGATAGAGAGCTATAAACTAGCTTGGCACTGTTAGGGGCAGGGATAGGGGAAGAGTGTTGTAACTAACTGGGTGGTAGAGAGATATAAACTGGCTTTGTATTGTTAGGGGCAGTGATAGGGGAGTGTCCACGTAACTAGCTGGGTGAAAGAAGCTATAGACTAGCTTGGCATTGTTAAGTGAAGTGATAGAGGAGGAGTGTCTATGTAACTAGCTGGTGGGAGGAGCTATAAACTAGCTGGGTGTTAGGGGTAGTGATAGGGGAGTGGCTATGTAACTAGCTGGTGGGAGGAGCTATAAACTAGCTTGCTGTTGTTAGGCCCCATTCAAACGGAATTGCCAACTCATTCATTTCTATGGGGCAGCACGATGTGCTGCCCGGATACAGAACTGCGGACCTGCACTATTGTGGACAAGAATAGGCATATTCTATTAGTGCCGGCGATGTGTGGTCCGCGAAATGCGGAAAACGCACATTGCCGTGTCCGTGTTTTGCGCATCTGCAAAACACGTTATGGATGTGTGAATGGACCCTTAGGGGCAGTGATAGGGGAGAGTCTATCTAACTAGCTGGTAGGAGGAGATATAAACTAGCTGGACATTGTTAGGGGCAGTGCTGGAGATTTGGCAGAGAAAGACCTCATGCACACGACCATTGTTTTGGTCCGCATGCGAGCCGCAGCTTTTGCGGCTTGGATGCGGACCCATTCACTTCAATGGGGCTGCAAAAGATGCGGACAGCACTCCGCTTCGTTCCGTGGTCCGCCAAAAAAATATAACCGTTTTGCGGACAAGAATAGGCAGTTATATCAATGGCTGTCCGTGCCATTCCGCAAATGGCGAAACGCACATGGACGCCATCTGCATTTTGCGAATCCTCAATTTGCGGACCGCAAAACACACAACGGTCGTGTGCATGAGGCCAAAGGAGAAGTGCATCATGGGTTTGGTTGGATACAGCAACAAGAAGTGCTACATACAGAATGGAAAAAAATACTCAGATTTGTTAGGGCTGTAAAAAAATACTCAGATTTGTTAGGGCTGTTTCACACGAGCAGATGCCGTGCGTGACATCCGCTCCGTGAATGACAGCCAAGACCCGATGCAGACTGCAGAGGCACGGAGCATTAACATGACTGATAATGCTCCGTTCCTCTCTGTGACCTCTTTACTATGAAATCACATTGACAACTTTATCTCACTGTGATTTCGTAGTAAAGAGATCACAGAGAGGAACGGAGCGTTATCAGTCATGTTAATGCTCCGTGCTTCTGCAGTCTGCATCGGGACTTGGCTGTCGTTCACGGAGCGGATGTCACGCACGGCATCTGCTCGTGTGAAACAGCCCTTAAATGGTTAAAACAGGTCAGGAGAGTTCAAATGGAAAAAAAAGGACATGGGGAAGATGAACATAAGTTAGGGTCCATTCACACGTCCGCAAAATGGGTCCGCATCCGTTCCTCAATTTTGCGGAACAGGTGCGAACCCATTCATTTTCAATGGGGCCAGAATGTGCTGTCTGCATCCGCATTTGCGGATCCGAACTTCTGTTCCGCCAAAAAATAGAACATGACCTATTCTTGTCCGCAATTGCGGACAAGAAGAGGCATTTTCTATGAGAGTGTCGGCGATGTGTGGTCCGCAAAATGCTAGTGTCCGTGTTTTGCGGATCCGCAAAACAAATACGGGCGTGTGAATGGACCCTTAAGCAACTACATGAGCCTATCTGTTAAACACTATAGTAATAGCAGAAAACTGCTTTAAGGGTTTTATTTTATTCCTTCCTAGACTAATAAGGCTACTTTCACACTCGAGTTTGGTGCGGATCCATCATGGACGGATCTGTTCAGATAATACAACTGTCTGTACCCGTTCAGAACGGATCAGTTTGTATTATCTTTAACATAGCCAAAACGGATCCGTCTTGAACACCATTGAAAGTCAGTCTAGGACGGATCCGTTTTCTATTGTGTCATAGAAAACGGATCCGTCCCCATTGACTTACATTGTGTGTCAGAACGGATCCGTTTGACTCAGTTTCATCAGACGGACACCAAAACGCTGCAACCAGCGTTTTAGTGTCCGTCTCCAAAGCGGAATGGAGGCTGAACTGATGTATTCTGAGCGGATCCTTTTCTATTCAGAATGCATTAGGGCAAAACTGATCCGTTTTGGACCGCTTGTGAGATCCTATGACGGATCTCACAAACAGCCAAAACGCGAGTGTGAAAGTAGCCTAACATAAATAGGATTCCCAAACTCCCTGCAAACAGGATTCCTAAACCAGACATCCCCTTTAAGCACCGCCCTATTAATGGGTATGACATAACAATGGTGAAGACCTCTCCCTACATTACCCAGTCCTTCAGTAAGAGGATTAGGCTTTATCCCGACCTCCCCAGATCGCATAAACTCATGTCATGTAAGTCCTTAACATCTGATTTGTATATACATGTTATATGTTAGGTCTTGTACATACATTTCTGGGAACCTACAGTAAGTAGGACAGCAGTTCCTAAAACACACACCTATCGGGCCAGTGGCCAACGCTATGACATTACAATGCTGCCTTTTTTCAGGCAACCCTTGAAGGCAGACAAGTCTTTCAAAGCCTCTCATTCAATTGTTCCAGATTCATTCAAGCCGCTTTCCCAGCGAACATGTGGTTTTGATTTAAAACAAATTAACCCCCCCCCCCTTTCTCCTTTTTCCATCATGTAGCAGAGCTGAATTTGTCATTTAACTCTTCGAGGTTATCTCTGCTTTCGTGATAACTCAGTGTAAAAAAAAACGTCCAAAACAACAGAAGAGTTTCGACGGATGACAAACTCCGCTCTGCTACACCGCAGTTCTCTTTGTTGCAGCTGATTATTTTTATGCAGCTGCATTCCACAAGACATCCTATTTTTCTTTTTCTTTGTAAGATTACGGTTTCTTATGATCTTCTCTGTCAGAGGATTTTCTTACAGAGGCCCTGAAAGCATAACCAAAAAAGGATATGTTACTGAAATTGGCAGACTGCATGAATTTGGGTTTTTCTGATGAGCCCTGTCTCTGAGCATGCTTGGGGAATGACAAGCATTTTTCTAGCCAGGGCTAAGCCCACCTTTTCTTCGCTGGGAGAGACCCCATTGGCCGGCTATTAGAATATGCTGAGGAGGACAATGGCTTTTACTGGCTGCCAATGGTAAACATAAGGAATAAGGATTCATCTAGCGTTGACTTTTTTTCTTTTCTTTTTTTTTCCTGAGGGGGAGGGGCTTAGAGAAAGTCTGCAAGTTTAATTCAGTAGAGCTGTGTTTTAAGCTGAGCCTCTTTGCAAAGCAGCCAGTGACTTCCTTCCAGCTGCAAACTTTTCATCAGAAAGGTAAGGGAACCGTACATTGTTTCTACTGCAGACCTGGAGCAGTTGGAAATTTCCCTGCATGATATATATTATAGACTTCTTTATTGTCTTTTTGCATTTGTATAGATTGATGTTACAGATGTACAATGGTTAACTTCACACAGTAAATATGCAATTGCTGCAAACTTTATCTTTACCGTCCATGGTGTTTAAGTGTCAGTTCACTGTGTTGTCAAGTTAAAGATTGCTGCCTCTGTATTTCATAGGGATGAACGGATTGTTTGCACCCGTAATAATATCTTATTTGATGTATTTAGTATTATAATACTTCATTTGATATTCTTAATTGATTTACTCTTCCTATAGATTTGGGGGGGGGGGGCGTGTCCCCTTTGTTAAATGTCCTGTGCAGGTAAAAGATGGGGGGGGCGCACCTTTGATCTGTCTCAGCCAGTAGCTATAGCATACAAGGCTTTCAGCTCCCGAGGACTGATTGCTTCCCATTGATTTCAATGGTGGCTACTTAATGCTACGTTGCAGGAAAAAACGAGCATATACCTTGTGGTTACTGGTTACCCACAAATGATTATAGCGGGTTCCAAACTGGGCAACCTCTGCTTTAAAATGATGGGACTTAATGCAGCACTAGCATTTTTTTAAAGGAACAGTACGCCATATAGATCAGCTTCTAAAATTGGAGCAAGAGAAGCAGCTGATGTATGTGAATGTTTCTGGAGGTTCCCAGAACTGGTTATATGGGGGGTGGGAAGGGCTCGTTCTAGACTTCCTGTTACTTATCCTATTGGATGTTCCTACCCTCAGCCTCTCCTAGCCCAAAGCAGCTGATAACAGGGAACAATAGATCTGATCACATGAAGGCTACAGCATCTGCACTGTGCATTTTTGCAATCTGAATCTGTGTGTTCAGCGACACTGCAGAGCGAAATTCTTAAACTTCATGTACAAGACCATATTTTGCGTGCGTGTGCTTCCCACTTTTTTGCGGATAGTAGACTGACCCATTCATTTTTATGCGGTTTTTGTACAGCTATGTGGCAATATGTAGAACAAGACCTGTTCTTGTCCGTATTGCCCTTTAAAATTGATGGGAATGAGAAAAATCTGGCATGCACATGGAAGGCATCTTTATTTTGCAGATGCGTGGTTTGTGCATCCAAATCCGGCTGTGTGCATGAAGTCCAAGATACAGAATTGCAATAGTTTCACATAGGACTGCAAGTAACCTACTGTTATTTTATTCCAAGACAAATTCAGCTCTGCTACATCTGTAGATGAAGTTTGCATAAAAGCCATTGAACTGGGTGGGTCCTACTATAGGAACATCACCATCCTTATGTCATGCAGTTATTCCAGGAATAAAGGAAACGAGAGACATGCTGAGACAGTTCTGGCCCAGCAGCAGACTTGATGGTTGAGGGAGATAGTGTTTGTGGGCAGGAATTCCTACAGAAACACAATCCTGCTTAGAAAACATTGATTATCTGATAACCTTTGTCTGGACTCCAGTACTGTATATTTTTACATATGCCTTAGTTACTATTATACTAATAATAATATACTGTATTGAGCCTTAAAGGGCAACTGTCCTTATACTTATAGATGAATAACAAGCGTATGTATTGATTGGTTTTGCTGTGTTCAAGTAAAAGAATAGGAATTTCTTAAAGGACGTCTCCAACAATATATGAAAGAACTCTAACTTACAGATAGATTTTAGGGATTCTACAGCCGAAAAGGAGGGGAAGGGGATTGGGGGAGGGATGTCTGTTTACATGCATGGGCTGTATCCACAGGATGCCAAGAGAAATCCCTATGGATTCATCCCGTGTTTTCGGATGAGACATATGTGAAGAACCACACCCCTTTCCTGCTGTGTGGGGGTCACTGTTTTGGGACTAAATCTTTATGCTCAAGAGCACTGGAGAGTATATACTGGCACTATGCTATGGGGTGTCTTAGCACCCACGCAGTGGGTGTTCCTCCCATGCTAGATGGCCAAGAAAAATCACATGGGACCATGAATATGCTGTAATTGAAGTGTGCATCCATTTCCCTTTAATATTTTTGTGTCCAGCAGCCCCACAACAATATTTATACATTTAATAATACACCCTACTTTAACAAAATAGACAAAAACTTGGTGTTGTTGCCCATAGCAACCACAATTTTTTATTTTTTTTAACTTAACGAGGTTGTCCCATCTGTGCTGTTCACTAACCTTCCTCCACCGCAGTACCCTGCTTCCTGAGTCCCCTGGGGGTGGTTACCAACAAATTTGATAGTACAATTAAGCGACGCTAAGTTGATGTCATCACGCCATTTGTCTGCACGAGCATGCTTCCGATGCAGCTACTAGCTGTTTGTATTATCAGTGTTGCCAGTGCAGGACTTCTACAGGGTCTTCACAACCAGACATGGTACGAGTGGTTTCTCCAGGATGCCCAGAACCTTGTTCAGTTGATTTCTATGGAGCAGCAGAGAAGTGGCCGGGAGGGGAGATGCCACGCATTCTTGAATATGCTTGCTTCTGTGGTCCTGGCCACCACAGTCCAGACCAAGGAATGAAAGACACTGAATAAGCGCGGCCACCGATGCAGAATCGCAGAAGGTGGCTATAACCCCTGACAATGAGCGATAAACACGAACAAGAGTCAGGAGAGAAGGAGGCCATTATGAAAATCACATGCGTAAGGTTATTATACTAAAGGCCTGGTTTGATCCTTGATATGGGGCCCTTACTTCTCTGTGTACACCACTGTGGTTATACCCAGGCCCTCTCTGCCATAAAGGAGAACTGCCAGGGTCATGTACCACAGCAGCTTCTACCCTAGAGACCCTTAGAGAGTGTGGAGACCAGATGTGGTTGTTCCAATCCCCTTTGCTATTGGGTGGTGAGAACCTGTGCAGGACTCCCATCTCTATAGAGGCTGTATTGTTGGCAAATCAGGGGTGGAGTATTGACCCAAGAGTCATGGAAATGAACAGCAACCCTTATGACCTGGGTAGCAAATGCCAGCACCATAATAAAGGGCTGAGTTGATATTTGGTGTGGTATCCCCTCCAAATGTACCCTGAAACTGCTGTATTATAGATGCTGTGAGGGTTGTAGGGCCCTGTTACAGGTTCTCCCTCAGAAACCTCAACTCACACTCCAGCCATGAGGCTGACTATGGTTCCAATGGTACTATTTGGAGACTTCTGAACATTTTTCTTCCTGAGGTTGACACTAGACACACCAAATGCAAGGTTTTGGGCACAATACAAAAGAGGCCACTGATGAGAGGGGTAACTCGATGCTTGGTATAAGTTGCTAAACCCAATGCAAAAGCTGTAACGGAGCACATACCTACCATGAGATACTTATGTGTTTGGGGAAGGGATGCAACAGGTACCTCTGCATCCCCTATAGCTGTACCCCTGTCCTCCAGACTAGTGCTGTTGCCTGTTCTACTACTTATGCCAAACGCAATATTAATTTGTTACTTAATATACTGTAATTTTTTTGTACTGGAGCCTGGCACTGAGCTATGTCTGAGACCAGCCATGTTTGCCCTAAAATAATGGAGTGGATATTTAAGACTAATAATAGTCAGCTAAAGTACAGCATGTATCCATCAATCATAAAAACATATCCCTTGAAATTTTTATTTCCCTCTAGAGTTTTCCTCTTCTGGCAAGCACAACGGAAATTTCAACGCAGGCCATATTGGTTGTCACCTCCCAGCTTTCCCTGAAAGAAATATCACGGATAACCATAAACGACCAATATGGCTGCCATCTTTTATAGATGTGTAACTCATCAATGGAAATATACAGTGTTTGCCCAGATAAAGACAAAAGGCTGGGTTAAATTTAGGGGGGGGGGAGGAAATCACTGGTGAGAGTAACTTATGGGCCTATGTTGCAGATTTTATAAATGGTTTAATACATGGTCTGGGGTCTGTATTAGTTTATGGGGTCTGGTTTTGGGCCTATAATTGCTTAGGGGTGTGGTATCAAGAACGTATTCGTTTAAAGGATCCAGTTTGGGGACTGTGTTTAGGGAGCCTGGTCTATAGCCTGTTTTAATTTAAAGGGTATGGTCAAAAGTCTACTTTAATTGGCTTGCTATGGTGTGTGTATTAGTTTAAGGGATCGGGATTGGGTTTTATATTTGGTTAGGGGTTTGGTCCAGGTCTGTATTCATTTTGGGGTGTAATGAATGCAGACGTACACTAATAATTGTAAATCAAATACTGCAGGGTGTGATCATGTTTTAGAAATAAATGAGCAGGGCATACATTATAACCAGTGTTGTGATTTTGTGTGCCACTGTGACATGCCAAGTTTGCTAGAACCAAGAATTTTTCCTTGAGCATTCATTAGAACTCTTGTGCCACTCGATCACAGTGACCTGCAGCAATTGGACAAAGTCATACTTCTGAAGGTTGGCGTCTGGGAAGTGTGAGATTGCAGCCCTAAGTTTTTTTTTTTTTTTTTTCTTCCAATGCCACGCCCCTTTTTTTCAGGCCTCGCTCTCTATTGAGTGATCCAGAATCACAGTGCCCCATACAGTTACAGTGCATGGAAGATTTCCCAAGTGCCATGCCCCCTTTTTCAGGCCCTGCTCCCTTTTGAGTGGCACCCAATGCTCCCTCCAGTTACTTTGGACATTGGGGCTGCAACTAATAATGCAGAATTTCCGTGCCACATATAGTAAAAGTGTATGGAAGATTTCCCAACTCTTCTGGAACTGTGGAAGTTTTCTAATATTTAACGGAGCCTCCTAGAAGTTTAGGGGAAGTTCATCAAGTATGGATTATGTTACCATGGAGGTAATGTCATCAAGGCCTATTAAACACCTAGCTAGCATGAGGTCAGGAGGCTTTCACAAAGTCTATCATTGGTGGAAGGTTCAGATGGATGTCCCTCTAATAGGAATACTGTGGCATATGTTGGCTGGTATATAGAGTACAGACCAAAGTCTACCTCTTGAAGCTCATCAAGAGAATGGCAAGAGTGTGCAAAGCAGTAATCAAAGCAAAAGGTGGCTACTTTGAAGAACCTAGAATATAACATATTTTCTGTTGTTTCACACTTGTTTGTTATGTATATAATTCCACATGTGTTAATTCATAGTTTTGATGCCTTCATAGTCATTAAAATAAAGAAAACTCTTTGAATGAGAAGGTGTGTCCAAACTTTTGGTCTGTACTCTATATATATATATATATATATATATATATATATATATATATATATATATATATATATATAATTATTTTTTATTTTATTTTTTTGTGTGTGATGCCTCTGCATTGAAAAACTTTTCTATACAATGATAAAAAAAGGGAATTCAATGTATTCCAGCCAGATGGATGATAAAAAGATACCCTTCTGGCAGTTTATGCTCCAGGTGTTTTCACAGCATTGTACTCGGAACATAGGGCATACAATTGTCTACATCTCAGACAACCTCTTGATATACACTTGCTACAGAAGGTTTTGAACTGTTTAGGTTAAAGGTGGAAGACTCCCTGGTTAATGGGTAGACGATTTAGGGGCTTTGGAGCCAGTCAGGTCCATTCCTAAGATATTTGAGGAATGTCAGTTGCCTTAGGGTATTCCAGATGCTTGAGGAACATTGTGGAATGCTGACGGCTCATGATGAAGTAAGATATTAGAAAGCTGATGAGAAGGATTATCTTCCCTTTATTATTATAGTTTCTTATTTCAGGGGTTAATTGCCACTTAATTATTGTTAGAAGGCAGGTTTGCTGGAAGTAAATGTGACTAAAGTGGAATATTAACCTAATAGGTCTGATTTATAAAAGGAAAACTATAAAACAAACCCTCCATAGAGCTAATATATTCAAACTGTGCAGCATAAATGATGCTATACTGTATGTGCTGGATACAATAGTGGCCATACTATAGTCTGTATATCCGTAGCATACAGTATGCCCCAATGTATAAGGCAGAACGAGATGTGAAAACCCTTGGGCAGTTTTGATGAATGAGTCCCAATGGCCAAGCAAACCTATAGGTGGTTTTCAGACATAGCATTTACTGTAAAATAAAGATGCATCAACTAAGAAACCACCCTTGGGGTGATTTCACACCCTCTTAAGCTCCTGACAGGAAAATGCTGATTGGTTGCTGTAGGCAACAAGGGCAGATATTCCAGTAGACAGTTTGGTTGAACGAGATGTGGTTTTATTGTAGTCATCTTGGATACCATGGAATATGTATCAATTTCAATTGCTGAGCTGACCGTACACTTGGAACAGTCATTGGCTGCATAGTGGATGATCAGTCATTTGTGGGAGCAACATGCCAGACTACATTGGCTGGCCAAGAAAACCATTTTTAAAAAACTGAGTACAATGGCAAATGATTGGCCAAATTCAGCTGATCATGCTATAATCACTCAGTTTTGGTTGACAATGGGCAAAAACTTTGAGTGTTGTCAAATACATTTTCGGCATTCTGCCATTGGCCACTATAGCGAATGATCATTTGCACTAGTTTTTAAAACGACAGTCAGCCAAAATGTGTATGGCCAGCTTTAGGCTTTGTTTGGACCATCTGTTGAAGATTTCCTCACAAAAAATTGGGAAATAGTGCTGCTCGCAAAAACAAAACAAAAAAACACGACAAGATTGGACAAACAAACCACATTATAAGTCAATTGGGGTCCAACAGGTGTCATTGGTATCTGGCACTACTTTGCAGTTTCTACAATGGAGATAGGATCAGAGTTTAAAAACATGTCTGATTAAGGGCCCTTTAGGAGAAGGGGCCCAGCAGTGGTTAATCCCGAGTCCAGGGTGGATTGACCTGTGCAAGACTCCGCTCTTTGATTGTTAGTAGACACAAAGACAGAGAATTTTCTAGAGATTTATAGACTGGGCACAACATTGGGCAATTTTGTCTGTGATGGAAAAACTCTGTACCATATAGGTGTACTATGGGGTCACCTTTTTCCATGTTGGCCACTGTGTTTTTACTAAGCTTTAAATATAATATGTTCTAATTGTATATAAGAAAACGTAGTATAGCCTAAGGCCTTATTTACATGACTGTGAAAACTGGCCATTAAAAACTAGGACATGTCCTGCTTTGTCCGTTTTCATGGCCCAACAGTACTCATACAGGTTAAAGGGGCTGGCCACTTTCTGGCTACTGTTCAATGTGTTTGAAGGTGACTATATGGAACTTACTGATATACAGTAGCCTTTGTTGATATTTTGTGTATTTCATAAGGTATTCTCTCTTGTTTGCCAAGTCTTTTGTGCTGTCCACACAGAGGTCCTGTCCATAAGATGGCTGCTGATGGAGGGTCATGTGACCAGGCAAATCACTCAGTCTCCTCCATTAAAATACACTATGCAGCGAACCGGACCGCAGGGGAAACATGTGAGGCGCAGTGGGCCGATGGGGGTAGTAGTAGTTGGTACTCACGGTTAGCAGAGCCTCCCTTGGTCGGCGTGCAATGAAGGGGAAGACCGCACTAAATCCTCCAGGGCACTCTCTATTGCAGGGAAAACCAGCCAGATGGTAGTTGAGGTGCCCTTGATGGTAATGGGTATTTAAGGTGCTTTGGTGGCTGGGCCCCTGTGTTGTTCATGACACCAGCACCGTTAGGTGCAAAGATTGGTGATGCAAAAGATGAGGAGTCAGTTGTACAAACAACTTGTGTACAAACAACTGTGTAAAACTGTTGAACCTTTACTTGAATCACTTGTCTCCAGGTAGTCAATACAGTTCATTTAGATGGCAAAGTTCATAAGCCCAATGATATCCACTGTAATCCTATAACAAGCTTAGCAATTGTACTTTAAGGAGTTTCCTTCTCTCTATATCTGTCTATGTTCTAGCATCCAGGTACTGAATATGATGCTTTCCTTACTTTTTCTTGAGCAATCCAATAAGAATGTTCTCCCTCGTGGCAGGTAAACTCTCTGCTACATTATTTGATGCAGGATGTTCACTATGTCCCAGAAGGCATTTAGTGAAAATAATAATTCTGCGTAATAATCTTCCGGTTGTGTCCAGGCGTTTTTAGGCTTCTCCCGGTCACTGGTGCTTGTGAAGTCCACAGGCTAAGGTAGCTCTTACCTTCACTAGACTTTCCCTATATTCAAACGTAGGCTTCGTGCTCCTTTGACCTGGCCAGAGCCAAGGGGCTAACATGGCAGCTACATGATGGAGTAGGGCTGTACTGCTCCTCTCCTGACTCCTCTTAGACATAGGGCTCATGCACACGACAGTATGGCTTTTTCAGTGTTTTGCGGTCCGTTTTTTATGGATCTGTTGTTCCTTTTTTTGTTTCCGTTGTGTTTCCGTTTCCTTTCCGTTTTTCCGTATGCCATATACAGTATACAGTAATTACATAGAAAAAATTGGGCTGGGCATAACATTTTCAATAGATGGTTCAGCAAAAACGAAACGGATATGGAAGACATAGGGATGCATTTCCGTATGTGTTCTGTTTTTTTTGCGGACCCATCGACTTGAATGGAGCCAAGCACCGTGATTTGTAGACAAGATTAGGACATGTTCTATCTTTTCACGGTACGGAAATATGGAAATACTGAAACGGAATGCACACGGAGACACTTCAGTATTTTTTGCTAAACCATTGAAATGAATGGTTCAGTATATGTACCGCATACTGAACTCAAAAAACGTCCAGTATACTGAACGCAAAATACTGTCGTGTGCATGAGCCCATACACTCCAACTGACTAACTTCTTCCTATTTCCTGTTCTAGCTAAGTGATGACAGCACCACCTAGGGGTGAAGGGTTGGAATAACACCCTACAAGCCTGTTATTGGGATATACAGGGTGCAGACATTACATTACAATGTCAAATAACACAGTTTAAAGTGCCGACGCAGATCACTAAGTGGGACACTGCAACTACACCTACACTAAGCTCTCAACATTGCAAGTACAGATAGCAGATTTGGTGAATTTGAGTGGAGAAGGCCATCTAATGGTCGTCAGGACATCTGTGTGGACAGCACAGAAGATTTCCCCAACAAGGGGACATGATTTATAAAATATATCAAACGACACAGTAAATCAACAAAGGCTATATTAGTAAGTGTTAAACTCATCTTACACATTGGTCAAAGTAGCCAGAAAGTGCCAAGCTGCTTTAACGGGGCCATTTTTAATGGCTGTTTTTCAAAAAGTCTTCCATAAAAAAAACAACTGCAAAAAAAACCACAGTTTAACTATTTTTTATTTTTTTTTAACAGCCGATGAATGTAGCACAGGAGAAAAATAGTGTGTGTGCCCATCGATTAACATAAAAGCCAAGTAATCACAACTATTTTTTAAGTGTGAAGGAAAAAGCTCTAACAAATTCCAGTGTTTATTTGCTACTTAGTTACTAGAAATCTCTTCCATATAAGGACAAAGTCACACTCTCCATTCATTAAATAGTGGAGATATTATTCATCCTGGTGTCCACATTCCGAGCCAAGCCACAAACTAGTCATCCCAGTCTTTTGCTCAGATCCTTCACTGTCGTGCTATTCAGGTTTATGTTTAAGCAGATTTCTTAGCAATACACTCAAATAAATAAAAACATAAAAATATGCCTGGAGTTTATATGTTCTCCCTGTGTTTGCGTGGGTTTCCTACAGGTACTCAGGTTTCCTCCCACACTCCAAAGACATACTAATAGGGACCTTAGATTGCGAGCCCCATTGGGGACAGTTGGATGCTAATGTCTGTAAAGCGCCACGGAATATAGTAGCGCTATATAAGTGCATAAAATAAATTGTGAGCCCCATTGGGGACAGCTTGGTGCTAATGTCTGTGACAAGTCCTAAATATGTCACTGTGATACGAAGCAGACTGTATTCTAGGTGGAGAAGTCCTTTAAATGTGAGTGTTTTGCATTCGCTGTTCAGTAAGACAATTGCGCTTTCACTGCCGGTACATTAGCTCCTGTTTACAATATGAACTCACGTTTCATACGGGGAACTCCCTTGATTAAATCAGCAGTTTGAGTAATCTTCGTGAGAGCAGGAAACACGTTCTCTGGGCACAGGATCTAGGAGGTGCTCTAGTTCCTCTGCACTGAACTTAGGAAACCAAGTACAGCCCAGAATTTTTTTTATGCAAAATATTTTAATAGGAATAGGTTACTCCTAATATTTTATTTTCAAAGTGTGTCTTCAGTTTATTCATCATTGGTTCAATGCCCCGTTTGTTCGCTTCGGATCAACGAACTGCTGATCCCTAAGAAACTTTTTCAAGGAACATTCAGCTCAAACAATCTTTAATCTTTTCGGATCAGATCTAGAACTGACTGCTTCTCAAACCGATTTGCACATGTTCACTGTTGTTTCTACTGATAGGATGGATCTCTTGCTAAGGGGCAGGGTTTACTGTGCCTGGTGGGGACGACCTCCTTCTGCATCTAGCTGTTTTACAAAATTGACTTACCTGAGACAGAGGCTCAGAGCTGCCATACTATGTGTTTTCCACCTAACTTGGTATGTGGACATGTTCAGTTGCAACAAGTAATAGTGGTGGTAATGACCTTAGGCTGGATGATGACCTGTGTGGGATCTTCTGCTAATACCCCCTCTACTATATTTTGTAAACTGTATTGGCCAAATACTAATTCCATAAAGGTAACAAATAGTCATATCATAGAGCAACTAATTACCAGCAGTATGAAGGCTAATTAACAGTGCTGTATGCTGGCCAAAGAAAAGTGTCCTATGGTCACCTAAATAACAATGCTATACCGCTCCTAATTAACAGTTCCATACAATGTCTAAATTACAATGCCACCATACAGTGTTTAAATAATACCAAAATACAACACTAAAATATGAGCACTATCTACGGTAGTTCTTATTTAAACTAACATGGCATACAGTGTCAAATTAACAGTACCATACACTGACAAAATATAACTTAAAATGACCTGATAAGATGTTAATATCCCTTTGTTTTTAGGGGTTAATATCTCTGGTAGTCCTGTGTGTTTTAGGGCTTAATATCCTTGGTGGGCCTTAGAACACTGTACCAAAACAAAAATTGGAGGTTTCAGTTCCAAGCCTGGAAATATGGCACTAGCCTTGGGTGATCATGCCATAGGGGGCACCATCTTCAGTAGAGACTAATGTTCAAACTGTGAAGTCATATTGACATACGCTGTATATCAGTTGAGCGTGTAGTGATATCTCTGCCCCCATAGCGTTTCTAAAGGTTTTTAGAGCTAAAAGCTGAATTTCTTTTTTTTTAACATAGTCCAAATGTCATATGTTTTTGATTTGGCGATATGTCTAAGGAGATTAAATCTTTGGAAAACCATTTGCAATATTGCTTGCCATATGAGGAAAATCTGCATGTGTTTGCCTAATAGGGAAGAGGTCCTTTACAGTGTCACGGAAATAAATTATGGCCTATTGAGTTTGAAAGATAGCAGCAGCTTACCAGTACAAAGTCCTAGCTAACTCAGTCATTCCACCCCGTTGTATCAAATAACGCTCCTTGTAAGGGCCAGAGCATATTTGGCTTCAGTAAACCACTAGTAGTTTAGAATATTTTTGTATTATATTTTACGTTTAGCGCAAACAATCTTTAATCTTTTCAGATTAGTTCCATATGTTGTAAGAAACTTCAGTAGGAAATTTTATGTAATCTATTAGACATACTTGGTTGTCACATTTTAAGTATGTGCAAAGTAGTAACAAGTAATCTGTTGGAATTCAATTGGCATTTGCAAAACAGGAATGGTGGGGGTAATAATGGGAATGAAGGAGGTAACAACTGTCTCCTCTGCCTTTTAAGACGGGATAAATGACAATGTCTCCTTCCTAATAATATAGTTTACCAAATCAGTAAAAATAAAAATCAGACACAATTTCAAGTGATACACAGGTTCTGTGTTATTTTTTGGAACTTCATAGAAAATACTGTAGTTTACACTTTGTCATTATCAATCAGCAGATGACTTTGGATTCCGTTCTCTTCATGGTGATGCGCTACCTTCTGTCCTCCTCTGTATATTGGAATTGTCCTCCTCAGCAGCATTTTCCATGTCTTGCTTCATCTTTCTAAAATGGAAAATCAATTAATTATCATCCCCAGAGAGTACTTTATGTAGTATACCATTTGAAGTCTTAAGAAAGCTTCCAGACAAACAATAATTATGACAGATATGAAGCTGTAACTTTGCCAGACAGGAAACAATAGTCTTCTGTATTGGGTCTCTCAGAGAACCTGATTTACAATATATTTATACATCTTTATCTAAAATAAGCTCAATATAATTTATTGAAGTTGTCTTACTTAGAGCGACCCTCCAGCCCAGGCTCGGACTGGCCCACCGGGGAGGCGGGGGATTCCTCGGTGGGCCCCCAGTTTCCTGTGCCCGAGATAAAATGGAGGAGTAATTATTTCTCCTTTCTCAGGAGAGATAATTATTGTAACCACTAGGTGGCAGTATTGCGATGTGATGCAGCCTCCTACTGGTGTACATTGTACAGGAGGCCCCGCAGTATCTTGTAGACTTCTGGGGCTGCTGGCTGTGAAGGAGGAGAGAAGGTGTCTACGTCCTCCTGCCCTCCCTGCTGTCAGAAAACTGTGGCTGCTGGAGAGAAGGACTCCTCTGCGGGTGCTGGGCTGATTTCTCAGGTGTGTGACAGTAGTGAGCTGTAGCAGACTGTAAGGGGGAAATGTTTATAGCAGAGACAGATCTATGAATGTGTGCTGCTCTCTGCAGAGTTCAGAGTGGCATTGGGGGAACTCTGCCCTAGGTCCCCCCCAATGCCTCTGCTTTAGGTGCACCCCCATAAGTGCCCCAGCTCCAGATGCCCCCACTCTAAAAGCACCCCTAATATTGAATCTTCTCCAATTGCCCCCTAATACCCCTGCAGCTGCTCCAGGATCCCCACTATTACCCTGCCTCAGGTGACCCTAATGCCTCTGCTTTAGGTGCACCCTCATTAGTGCTCCAGATAGCCCCACTCTAAATGCACCGCTAATATTGCCTCTTCTCCGGTTACCCCTGCTCCAGGATCCACACTACTATCCTGCCTCAGGTGACCCTAATGTCTCTGCTTCAGTTATGACCTTCCTTTTGTGCCATTTGCTCACGTTGCTCCTCTGGCACCTTTGCTTGGGCTTTGTTAAAGGTTGTGACCTGCAAAGGGGGTTGGACTTGTGCCCTAAAAATTCTGCACAGTGCGTCACATTCTCCAGTACTGACACGTATGGTTTACATGGTGGCAGTGATGATATTCCGTATTTACAGGCATCACTGCTGCCATGTAGAGATACTGGTGGTGGAGGATTTAAATGGGTTGTGCAGGTTTTCAAGTTATCCTCTCCACACCATATGACATAACTATATAAATAGTGGGGTCCAATTCTACAACCCCCACTGATCCCAGGAATGGGTCCTGTTCCCCCTTTTTATGGTGTGACAGGCCACACATATGCCCTGCTGCTCCATTCATTCTCTTTGGGTCCACTGGAATTAGCCAGCGCTGTACTCCGCCATCTCCGGCGACCGTATAGAGAAAGGTGGAGCATATGCCCTGCCTCTCCATCCAGACACTCAGTCAAGAAGGGGGATCAGTCGGGCTCCAGCGTTCAGACCCCCACGCATTTACACCCAAAGAAAACCTTTAAGGATAGGGAATGTGAAAAGGTGAAACAGCTATGATACGACAGGTGATAAGTGTCTGATTGGTGGGGGTCTGACTGCTGGGACCCCCATGATTAAGGGAACGTGGTCTTAGGGCTCTTTCACACTTGCGTTATTGTCTTCCGGCATAGAGTTCCGTCGTCGGGACTCTATGCCGGAAGAATACTGATCAGGATTATCCTAATGCATTCTGAATGGAGAGTAATCCGTTCAGGATGCATCAGGATGTCTTCAGTTCCGGTACGGAACGTTTTTTGGCCGGAGAAAATACCGCAGCATGCTGCGCTTTTTGCTCCGGCCAAAAATCCTGAAGACTTGCCGCAAGGCCGGATCCGGGATCAATGCCCATTGAAAGGCATTGATCCGGATCCGGCCTTAAGCTAAACGTCGTTTCGGCGCATTGCCGGACCCGACGTTTAGCTTTTTCTGAATAGTTACCATGGCTGCCGGGACGCTAAAGTCCTGACAGCCATGGTAAGTGTAGCGGGGAGCAGGGGAGCAGCATACTTACCGTCCGTGCGGCTCCCCGGGCGCTCCAGAGTGACGTCAGGGCGCCCCAAGCGCATGGATCACGTGATCACATGGATCACGTCATCCATGCGCATGGGGCGCTCTGACGTCATTCTGGAGCGCCCGGGGAGCCGCACGGACTGTAAGTATACTGCTCCCCCGCTCCCCGCTCCTACTATGGCAACCAGGACTTTAATAGCGTCCTGGGTGCCATAGTAACACTGAAAGCATTTGGAAGACGGTTCCGTCTTCAAATGCTTTCAGTACACTTGCGTTGTTACGGATCCGGCAGGCACCTCCGGCAACGGAAGTGCATGCCGGATCCCAACAACGCAAGTGTGAAAGAGGCCTTAAAGGGGTTGTCTCACTTCAGTAAGTCAGATTTATCATGTAGAGAAAGTTAATACAAGCCACTTACTAATATATTGGTATTATCCATATTGCTTCCTTGGCAGGCTGGATTAATTTTTCCATCATATTATACACTGCTCGTTTCCATGGTTACGACCACCCTGCAATCCATCAGTGGTGGTCATGCTTGCATGCTTGCACACTATAGGATAAAGCACCAGCCTATGTGTGCTCCCATGGTCCCGGCCACCAGAGAGGCTGACACTTTTTCCTATAGTGTGCAAGCACGGCCACCACTGCTGGATTGCAGGGTGGTCTGTAACCATGGAAATGAGCGGTATATAATGTGATGGGAAAATGAATCCAGCCAGCAAAGGAAGCAATATGGATAATAACAATATTTTAGTAAGTTGGTTGTATTAACTTTCTCTACATGATAAATGCCACTTACTGAAGTGAGAGAACCACTTTAAGACCCTTGTGTACATAGACTGGCGGTAATCTAATTGAATGTCTCAGGACCCCTTTTTTCATGATCAGTGGGTGTTCCAGCAGTCAGACCCCCAGCAATCTGATATTTATCACCTATCCTGTAGATAGGTGATAGTTCATTATGGTAGGACAACCCTTTTAAATATACTGTAGATTATGTGCAATCTGAGGAGGTTAAGATTTGATAGATTTCATGCCAGACATGTATGGTTAAAGGGGTTGTCTCACTTCAGTAAATGGCATTTATCATGTAGAGAAAGTTAATACAAGGCACTTACTAATGTATTGTTATTATCCATATTCCTTCCTTTCCATCACATTATACACCGCACCTCTTAGGCTACTTTCACACTAGCGTTCGGAGCGGATCCGTCTGATGTTTCATCAGACGGATCCGCTCCGATAATGCAGACGTTCGCATCCGTTCAGAACGGATGCGTCTGCATTAAAACTTAGAAAATTTTCTAAGTGTGAAAGTTGTCTGAGCGGATCCGTTCGGACTTTCCATTGAAAGTCAATGGGGAACGGATCCGCTTGAAGATTGAGCCATATTGTGTCATCTTCAAGCGGATCCGTCCCCATTGACTTACATTGTAAGTCTGGACGGATCCGCTCGCCTCCGCACGGCCAGGCGGACACCCGAACGCTGCAAGCAGCGTTCAGGTGTCCGCTCACTGAGCGGAGCGGAGGCTGAACGCTGGCAGGCGGATGCATTCTCAGTGGATCCGCCTCCACTGAGAATGCATTGGGGCCAGACGGATGCGTTCGGGGCCGCTCGTGAGCCCCTTCAAACGGTGCGCACGAGCGGACACCCGAACGCTAGTGTGAAAGTAGCCTTACCTGTGGTTACGACCACCCTGCAATCCAGCAGCGGTGGCCGTGCTTACACACTATAGGGAAAGGCTGGAAGTGCGCATAGGCCAACACCTTTACCTATAGGATGCAAGTACGGCCACCACTGCTGGATTGCAGGGTGGTCGTAACCATGGATACGAGCAATGTAATGTGATAGGAAAGATCCAATATGGAGAATCAGAATACATTAGTAAGTGCCTTGTATTAACTTTCTCTACATAATAAATGCCATTTGTTGAAGTGAGGCAGCTCCTGTGCTACACTTAATAGGGTTAGGCAAAAATGTCTTGGTGCGTGCATTGCATGTTTCCTATGTGTGAAAGGAACTGCACGTGTCTTGTTTCTGACTGACTTAAGAGCAGGATACCCATATATGTGTAAGGCTACTTTCACACTTGCGGTAGTTCCAGTGGAGAACAGCCTGCCAGATCCGTGCTTACGCTAGGCCACCGTTCCGCCGGAGGTCCGCTCCAGCCCCATTTACCATGCCGCCAGATAACAACTACGGCAGACTTTTGGCGGCACGGTGGGCTAGCGTTGGCACGGATGAGGCAGGCTGTTCCCCCTCCGGAACATCCTGCTGGACCCTGTTACTGCAAGTCTAAACGTAGCTTAAATTCTGCCACCTGTTTGTGCATTTTGCTGTGAATGTCTAGCAGTGGTGGCCGTACTTCATCTTTATCACTGTAAGTGCTCATGAACACGACCGTTGGATGTTTTGCAGTCTGCAAATTGCGGATCTGCAAAACATGGATACTGGGTGTGTGCATTCCACATTATGCGGAACAGAACATCCGGCCTCTAATAGAACAGTCCTGTCCTTGTCTGTAATGCCGACAATAATAGGACATGTTCTATAATTTTGCGTAATGGCCATGCGGACATATAGACACTGAATGCACATGGAGTAATTTCCGTTTTTTGCAGCCCCATTGAAGTGAATAGTTTCACATACAGGCCACAAAAAAAAATGGTACGGATACGGAAAAAAAAAAAAAGTGTGCAGGAGACCTAAGGTGGGCCCTCAGAATCAGTTACACTGGTGGGCCCTAGGTACCCCAGTCCGACACTGCTCCAGCCCCAAACACAGTTTGTCATCATACCCGGTGACTTCTGCCTAAATTATGTTGCCTCAGCTCCTGACATCTGGTCCCCCAACTTCTATCCAAAGTGACCATCAGAGTCTTAAATTTGCCAATGTGGCTACTCCCAGCAAGTTTAGGACACGTCCTCTTCCTTCGCTATCCTTGGATAAACCAGCACTGATGATAAGGCCACTGTATCCTCCCTCTACCAATAGGTATTCACAGGGCTGCAAAAAAGCGGAGATATAAATGTATAAAATATAGGTTTTACTGAATCTGTTCCCATCTATGAATCTGCTCGGCTTCTCCTGCTCTATAACGTGGCGCTTTTCAGATTAAATAGCATTTTGTGGTGACAGGTTCTCTTTTTAAGGACAAAAAAAATCACCAGTAAATACAAGCCCTTGAGTCATTATTTTTTTTCTGTCAGATTGTATTCATCTGTTCACTGAAAGCTAGATGGCTGCAACTATGGCCACAGTTACCACTTCAACATTGGTAGTCACACAGATTTCCCAACGCCTAACCAATGCCTCTTGGTATTCAGGTACACCCAGGACTAGAGTAGAGCAGAATTGTGTATGAACCGGATGATCGCAAGAAAATATGACGCACATACAGTATCAGATTGACAGAGAACAAATACTGAATAATAAAGTCACTGATAGATGACCGGAAACTGAATGTGGATGCAAAAAATGAGCAAGATGGAGTCTGGCAATGGAACATGCTGCAGACAGCAATGGTGTACAGGTGAAGATTGAAGAATGTAGGTGAGAGGAATAATGCTTAGCAAAAACTGACCCTGAACTATTGGATGAAGTCCAATAATACAATAAGAAATTCAAAACCCAAACCACAAGCAGACAGCTGAACCCAACAAACACAAATGGGACACCAACAAGAATAAGACCATGAAGATCCTAGGATGCATCCAAACCAGGTCAGTGGACTAGGATTTAAGACTCTGGAAAAACCTGCACATAGCATTTGCTATACCTAGCAAAGAGGCACAGAAAGTAAAAGTATTTAAAGGCATAAAATGACATAGGCCCCTCCCAGCAAACACCAGACCAAGCATGTTGATAACAGAACCAGATTCAGGTGCATAACAATGCCTCACAGTTACCAACAGGCAAGAGATCCCTGTTGCTCATAACACTTGCACAATAATACATGCCATGCATCCATATTGTTTCATAAACAGGCAGACTTGCTTCTCAGTAATTCAGCTCATCTGGGTGGCGGCCTCTATAGAAGCTGAAATTACATATTGTCAAAAATGTGGCCACACTTCAAGGATTTATATGGATTGAGGGTAGAAATGAACTTTAATATTCTAACTAAAACATTACGGTTCTGGGGACTTGGGTGGAAAGAAATCCCCTGGGAACACCATTGACGATACAATATGCTGCTAACGGTGTAAATCGGAGGAATACTTCATACTTCTAGTATAAAAAGATTGCAGGTCTGTGCCAAAAACAAGAGTGAAGTTTTTAGTCTATATTGAATTGCTCACTAGCCCTCCAAGGAACTACAGAATCCATTACCAGAGGACTACAGTGGGCTCAGGCTCTAACTCAATTATATAGTGTGTCCCAAAGGTCCAGTAGAACGTAGCTCCATTTGGAAGTGACTTTGGAGCCACCTGTTTCATAATTAACTAATAATCTATTAGATTTTCTTCACGATGTCTTGCATGTGCATTGATAAGAACAAAGGTTATGAATTATGATGCAATTACAAACAGACTTGTACATGGACTATCCAGGTTTGGGTCGGCCCCGATGCAACACTAGATACCCCGGACACCATTGAGGTGTCACCATGTGTTGCTGCTCTCCGGAGAGGATGGTAAGGCGTGGTACACTCCAATAGGAAATAAGTCCAGAGAGTCAGGGTTTGCAGTTAACCGGTGTCTTTGCTGGAGGAACTCAAGTGCAAAACAATATGAGCTCTCTTTCTCGCAGAAAGCTGGTAGTACCCTGACCAAAGGGCTGGTGGCCCAGGGTCTGTGGCTCAGTCATCTGGCTGGCCCTCAGGTCAAAGGGCTGGTTAGCCAGAATCTGTGGTAGAATATCCCTGTATCAGTGTCTTCTTCTGGTCACTCGTGTACTCTCTCTTCTAGTAAACACTGGTCCCTATCTGCAGACAACTAGGGACTTTGACTGCTCCACTTTTATACAGTTTCTAACTAGACTAGAACCTTCTAGTTGGAGGGGTGGATTGGAGAAGCATAGACTTAACTGAAACAATATTGCAATTTCAGATGTAGAAAAAAGGTCTAATCCAGACTCCCTCTAAAACTTTGCATAGTCCCTTATAGTAACTGTGAAAGATTTCTAACTTCTCAGCGCATAGATACAAAGTCTCTAAGCATTTTCTAACTGTGTATTAACATTTTCCACAGTGCAGATATAGTGCAATAACGGTGCAAATGAGCAGGATACAGTATATTAAAATAGACATAAAATGCAGTTCAACAATATAAACAGGGAGTGTAAACAACTATATAAATCACAGTGCAAGTTAACCCTTTAAAGTGCAATCAAGTAGTGAGTTGATGACTTTTCAATATGGGCAAATATCCACAAATGTCCATGCTCCAAAGTACCCTTGCTCGAGGGCATTACATACAGTAAATGTTCTGTATGGATGGAGGATGGGCCCTAAAAATTATTTTCTGTGGTGCCCAAGGGACCCATATCCAACACTAATGATCCTATCCTATTGGTCACACTGAGGAAAGGGGTGAGTGGTTTTCAGCTGTATATAGTTGAAAGTGATGATCACCTGTGGAACAGCCTCTAGTCTGAATTAACAGGATTAAAGGAATTCTATATACCACATAGTATAGATTACCAGAATTATTTCTCTACTTTTTAATTGGATAATTATATTTTTACTTTATTTTTCAAACCAGACTAATTAACTTTTTGATACATTTCCAAATTACACCCATACAGTCGCACCTTTTAGTTATGACAGGATTGTGTAATGGGACGTTTTTGACATGAAGTGCACATACTGTTGACTTAATCAAAGCCATCAAATGTAAATTGCCATTAGAGCCCATGTCATTATGACATCTTGGATTTTAATTGCTGCTCCTCCCCCCTCAGGTCAATAACCTCAGGTGAGTAATTGAGCAGCAGACAGCTAATGGGAGTTTACTGGAGGGCTGCAAGTCCAAAATTGCTTTATCCTGTTCCCAAGTATTTGTACTGTACATTAATGGCACTCTCTGGAGAATGTGAGAGGACAGATTTATGAACCAGATGTTTTCTGTGCGTTTGTACAGGTGCGATATGAGTGCTGCAGGAACATTCTGTATGGGGCGTAAATTACTTATTTATACAATTTTTTTTTTTTTTAAATTACCTTACTTGACTCTCTTGCTCCACAGGCATTTGCCATAAGGCGACATGAAAAAAAAAGTTTTACAGCTCTATATAAAAATGAACAGGGTCTGGATTGTAATGAAGTGTGCATTACAAGGGAACTATTCACTATTGATGTTGATTTTTCATGCTACCAAAGATCATGCTAAAGAGATTCTCTGTCTAAATCTATTTTTTTGAAAAATCCGATTAACAATGCCACGACATGAGGACTGGTAATATATAACTGCTGCCACAATGCTTTCCCCTTCCCCCTTTAAATACTTTATTAAGGATTTCTGAGATGATAGATGGGGGCTTCCTCATTTAGGTACCTTCTAGATTAGCCGAAGCAGAGAGTGTCTACGAGGGACATGGCTCATCTGTGTAATGCACATGTCAATGCGCACTATGTAGTGGTTTATTTGCATTGTGGGGGGCATTGCAGGGAAATTATACAATTGCTGCCAGGTTCCCCTTTAGATCATTGCTGATCACCAAGGGTCCCAGTAATGGAGCATCGTCAGGTTTATTTGTCATTTGCGGCTCTCCTAACAAAAGTGGATTTCTTCTTTAAGGTGTCTTTCAGATGGACGATTGGAAAGTTATCCATGTTTATCGTCCAGAACATGGATGAGTTTCCGATCAACCATCTGAATGAGGCCTTTTCTAACGCAGCCAGATTAGTATATTCTTTCCTTGGAAACAATGTCACAGGCAGACGCATGGACAGTATCTGTACAATGTGATGACCCACCAAATACCTCCACACATCAAATCTCTGCTTCCTGCAGACGCACCTGAATTTTCAGCTTAAGACATATGTATAAAGTATTGTACAGGCTCTTACTTTCCAAAATTGGGCAGTGTTCCTTAGATGGCAGCAGAGGCTTAGAGTGTTTTCTTACTGTGTAAACAGTTTCTGCAGGCAGTGGACCAGCCTTCCATCAACATCAGTCTAATGTAAAGCACTTCTGGGCTTCCATGAAATGTTATACTTCTAATATCAAACATTTTTAGATCCCGAGGCCCCTTCCAGTCCTGTTATTATGAATGTATAAATGTTACATTTAAGACATTCTTGTAGAAGACCACCAACTCCTTTTTTTTTTTTTTTTTTGTAAGGGTAGAGGAGCATTGCTGCCGCCTTGTCTACTACTTCTTTTGTTCTTATGCTAATGTCCAAGGATATCAGGGTTTATTAAATAGACTTTTCCCCTAGTATCCTTAATAACTACAAGTTCTTCAGTTATCCTCTTATTGTCGGTGGCAGTATTATGGCAACATTGTGGCTGGCAATATCATTGGAGTGCCCATTGTGTCTGGTAATGTTATAGGGGAGAGTTGACTGTGGCTGGCAATACTATGGGAGCATTGACTATGACTGGCAGTGTTATTGGTGCACTGACTATGGCTGGAAATATTATGGGAGCAGTGACTGTGATAGGCAATATTATAGGAGCAGTGACTGTGATTGGTAATATTATAGAAGCACTGACTGTGACTAGCAATATTATGGGAGCTTTCACTATGGTCGTTAATATGTGGGCACTGAATGTGGCTGGCAATATTATAGGAGCCTTGACTATGGCAGGTAATATGTGGGCACTTACTGTGGCTGGCAACATTAGGCCATGTTCACATGTGCGTTGGAGGCTCTGTTCAGGCCCTCAGCCACAGGTTCCACCAAAAAGCAGACACCCGAATAGACCCTATTATAGTCAATGGGATCTTTTCTGCACCATTGGTTTCAGGAATGTGCCATACCCAGCACTTCTGTTATTTCCATGGTTCTGCTCAGGAGAACAAATTTAAAAAAAACTAGCGCTGGGGTGAATACATGAGAGCACTGAATATGGCTGCCAATAACTGTGGCTAGAGATGTTATTGGGGCACTCAGTGTCACTGGCAATATTTTGGAAGCCATGACTATGGTAGGTAATATAATGGGGGCACTGATGCACGCCAAACTATCATGTTTGTTTGCTATGGGTAAAAGTATGTTCATCACATTTTATAGCATTAAGCTTAATCTGACAACACAAAGCATTTCTAGAATTCAGCTATCATTGGAACTGGTTGCCCTGTGTAATTAAGGATTTCTCATAAAGACCACATTTACTTGAAGAATGTAATTTAGAAAGAATCTGCAATATGCAGCAAAATGGATTTTCACTGGAATTCAATAATGCTGCTTGATTTTCATCAAGTGCTCAGCCAATTTATGTCAAGAATCAAGATGCAATAATGAGTAGTCAAAGATCAACCACAGGACATGTTAAAAATATCTAGTAGGAAGCAGAAATGGGATTAAGAAACACAAGCTTTTATTCCTATAGAGGCCGAAATGATTATTACACACAGTAGGCCTATGGCTTTGAGAAGGGTCAACCAAGAGGTGGATATTTCCATGTAATGCTTATATGTGAAAGAATGAGCAAAATCAAGTGGCCGTAGAAATTGACAAGAAACTGGACAATCACACTGAAAATGATGACAAAGCAGTACAAACCATGGAGGCAACTCATCTGCTGTGGTTCACTTTGTGGTCCAAGGTGCTTGAGAACTCCTATCTCCAGAGGAACTGCATTCTCAGTAGCTCCAGTACCCCCTCCCCCAATCCATATCGATTGGGGGAGGGGATAAGTGTTACATAGCTTTATTAGTATCTACTCTACTGAACACTAATGATGCTGACCATGTCACATAGGACTAGGCCTGTGACGGCAGTACTGCCCTGTTGCTGGTCCTGCTCAGTAGAGATGAGTGAATTGACTCTAAACTACCGGTAATTTGATTTGCTTTTGAATTTTGGGTGATTTGATTTGGGCAATTTTTTTGGGAGAGAGAGAATGTAAGAAAGATAAAATTATGTTAAAAAACTTAGAGACAAGAGAGAAAAAATATGAGTCCTTGAAGAGCTCAAGGTGTCATACACAAATTATTATTTCATAAGGGTGTTTACTAAAAAAAAGACATGTCAGAAGTGCTTAGGGGTCTTTTTTTAAAAAGAAGCCAAATGTGTTGTGCCTACCAGTTCCAACAGTCTAAATCCAGTCATTTTATTTTGGTTGAGATATCAAATGCCTGGCTTGAAGTTTTTGGCAAGTACTTTCTATTCTGATAAAATATTTTGAATTTTTTTTCCTTCTTACATTCAACATTCCACGTTATCCCAGTCTTTATTTGAATAAACAAGAGGTATTATTTTTGGATAATTGACTGGAAAATAAACTATAAAACATCAGCCTGTTATAGAATTATGTTGTGTCATTACCATTACCTAGAAAAGTAAAGAATGCATTCTACTATTTGATAAGCAACAGAGCGGGAAGTGCTGAACTGGGATATTATAAACCAGTATCATAACAAGGTGCTTCAGGATTAAAGGGAATCTGTCACCTTGTTAAAGGACACTAAACCATCAGCTTGCTGTTATACAGCTAGGATTTAGGAACCCAAAAATGCCCATAGCAAACCCTTCTGTGCCCCCTCCCCCTAAAAAAAGTTTATAAAATGCAAACTCATGGTCCGAAGAGTCCAGGACTCCTCTTCTCCTAGCGACAGACACATTTGCGACAGACACATTTGCTTGATGTGCAGTGAAGCAAGGTATACCGTCCTTGGCTCCATCCACCCAGTGCAAATGCTCCCGATACCACTGGAGAAGAGTCCTGGACTCTTCTCCTACTAAGTTTGAATTTCGTTTACTTTCTTTTGCGGGCTCGAATAGGTTTGCTATGGGCAGGTATGGGAATCTTAATACCAGCATGCTGGTATTTTAGTGGCCCCCAAACCAGATGACCGGTCCCATTTAGGAAAATGACAGATAGATGCTTCATGCTGCTGAAATTTTGCTTTATAGGAACAGGAAAAGGACAGCAAATCTCTTGGAATATAAAAAAATGGGGATCTGCTCTTTTTCCTTGAAGGGCACCACAGTTGTCCATGGGTTGTGTCTGGTACTGCAGCCCATCCCCATTTAAGTAATTGCGGTTAAGCTGCAATGCTAAACACAGACTAAGGACAAGAGTGGCACTTTTTCTGGAAAAAAAAGATCTCCTTTTCCAGCCCTGGCAAAGTCTAAAGATGGCCATACAACATAAGATGTTTGTCAACTGAACATGCCAAAATTTTCCATGGGGGGCTTACGACTCTCTTCCCCGATGGCAGATGTTAGGGGGGGAGAGAGAAGGATCAGACATGTTGAATTTTTCAATCCTTTTGTTCTCGGGAAGACAACGAGATATGTCTGGCAGAGGCTTCCCTCAATTCTCCTTTTGAGAACACATACATGCTCAGTCGAATCAACCATTTGTGTAGGGAAAATGGGAGTAATATCGACTGAAAAAGTGTTCTTAAGTGTATGGCAAGACATAGTCATCTAGATACAAAAATACAATAACTTACTATTAACTTAACTTCCTCATGAACTGAAAGTTATTAGAAAAATTGTCAAGTGGATCCTATATTTGTCATAATGGAAGCCTTTCTTAGCTCCTCAAAAGATCCCCCTTGGTAATGTGCAGTATGCACTTGTAAAACATTTCATCTGTTTCCCCCCCCCCTAATATATATGTAATACCCCAGAGTGGCATTACCACCTCTTTTGTGGGGCCCCCACTATCTTTATTTGTGAATCATGTGTCCTTTTGTACATCTAATATGATGTCCTGCAATATGTGTATTTGTATTTCCTTGAGAATTAATGTTCAAGTGTAATGTGCCTGGTTGAGGCAATCTGTGCAGAGCTAGTGTCTCTGGGATGGAGCCTTCTGTCCATTCCAGCCTTCCCTAGAGAGGGATGAGTTAGTAAGGAGTCGGTCTAGCTTACCCCTTCCCAGGGGAAGGCTGTGTGTCGGCCAGCAGAGCTCTGTCTGCTCTGCTGGGCCTGCAGGCCTTGCCTGTGACTTCTACATGGTTGCATGTCCCATTCTGGGCTTGCACTGCCTAAAAGCTAAGTGAGCTTGAAGCCAGGAAGAAGTTCCTAGGATTAAAGTAAGAGACAGACAGCTAGGATACAGTTCCAGCAGAAGAGGAAGGGTTCCTATTTAAGCCAGCCAGCAGAGCTGAGAGAGTACAGATGTAGCAAAGCTGAGCGTGTTTGCCTGCCAGAACTACATGCCAAGACCTGCTGATGACCAAGATAAAGTCTGGAAATTGTTTGGATTACCGTTTATTCAAGTAAAGCTGTTAATTACATTACTACAAGTCTGGACTCTCAATTATTCCTTCATCATCCAAGTTATTCATCCCTTTTTGCACTGCTTTGTCCAACCACATCTGGGATCCAAGGATATCCATGTAGGAGCACCGTGACACGTGCATACAACACCTTCAGAGAGACTGTAGGCCACTCTGGCAATCCTACACCTGGGTACCAACACTACCATCTACAAAGGGGACTCCATGTCCTCGTTGCTTCAATGCAACTGGCGTCACGACTACTTGCTCTGTAAGAGGGACATATAACGTAAAAATCTCCTAAAGGGTAAGGGATACCCCAGACGCCGGTATAAGGGCTTCGCATATATTTTATTTTAGCCAGATCACTGTCTATGGGAGCCACTGCGACAAACATTGTGAGGGGCTTCCTCCAGTGTACAGGTAAAAGGGGATAACTGTATAACCACACCATGTTAAAGGGGGTTTCTGATACATAAATACTGATGACTTATCCTCAGGACAATCAACACTACCATACAATGACCAAATAAAACAAGCCAGACCCAAGGAAGAGTCACAAGAACCACCCTATACATGCACATCCTTACTCTTTAGATTACTTGTATTTATTGGTGTGCCCCCTCCTTTCACATTTACTACAATGACCAAATAAATTACAAAAAAATACACTGCCAAAATGAAAATGTCATGCAGTAACTGAATATATAACCGCAAAGTCCCCAAATAATACCACCTTGCCATACGGTGACTACATACACCATCATACAGAGCCCAAAAAATAGCATCATATACCGTACTACTCAAATAGTGCCATAGTAATCAAACAGCGCCTCAACATGACAACACCTAAAAGTGCCTGGGTAAAACTTCCATACACAACCCAAATAAAAGCGCAGTATAATTACTGAATAATACTAACACACATTGCCCTAATAACAGCACTGTAAACTGTCATCAATTACTCTACAACCATAACCTGCCCAAATAACAAAATTTTTATCGTTTCATATAATATGACTTTTTTTTTTTTTTTCACCAAAATCTGAAAGTATGCCTTAAATTCTTTCTGTGTTGACAGAGTAGTATTTTGCCTCATCTAAATGATAGTAACCCCTATTTTAGCAGAATAGATTGTTATATATGTTAAACTTTTCATGTTCGTCGCCACCTACTGGTTATTTATAGATTATAGACAATTTTTTTTACTTCACACATCTCCATTATCTCTTCTTGAATTTCATCTCTCATCATGTCAACTGATTGCAATTACCTAATCAGAAGCAGAGATGCAGCCTTCTAGCCGCCGGCAGAAGTCCAAGAATGCATGACAAACCTCGGAGGAATGCTTTTCCTTGTACACTGGGCTTATGTCTTAGGGAACCTTTTAATTGGATCTAGTCGCTCGGCTGAGGAAACAAGTTATTTTTTAATTTGAACAACAATTGGTCGGGTCCATCAACCAGATGTCTTGTCTTATGCTGTTAAATCCAAACTAACAAGGTTTAGATAACAATTAGGAAACATGTGGTTCACCCAGGGCTGGAAGAACCCTTGGCAGATATGGTGTTCAGGAGATTTTCAACACCAGCGGGACTTTCCTTGTACAATATGATGGTTTTGAAGAACTATATCTATTATGATGTTACTCATGGTGCATGTAAAGGAAGCTCCATAGTACAACTTATCTTGCTTTATATGCTAGATATAGCATATACTTAAGTATAGGAAGCTACAAAGTATAATTTCTCGCAATTTCTTGCTTTTTATGCTGGATGTAATTCTCAGGACTGTTATGATATATATACATATAGAGAGCCACAGAGGGCAACTTTTCCTTTATACATACCTCTCAACATTTTAAAAGGTCAAAGAAGACTACATGTGCTGTGGCAAGTTTTTTTGACCCTAAACTACACCACTAACTCAAACCAATACCTATCTATATGCGGAAAATCCCACCCAGTTCTTTGTACCCTAAATTTTTAGTGCCCCACACAGTAGTTATGCCCCCTTAGTGACCCACACAGTATTTATACCCTCTTAGTGCCCCACAAAGTAGTTTATTCCCCCTCCTTAGTGCCCCACACAGTAGCAATGCCCCCTTAGTGCCCCACATAGTAGTTATACACTTAGTACCCCAACACAGTATTTATGTCCCCTTTGTGCCCAACACAGTAGTAATGCCCCCTTAATACCCCACATACTAGCTATGCCCCTTAGTGCCCCAAACAGTAGTTATACCCTCTTTGTTCCTTCACACACTAGTTATATCCCTTAATGCCCCACACAGTTGCTATGCCCCTTCAGTGCCCCACACAGTAGTTAAACTGTTAGTACCCCAACACAGTATTTATGCCCCCTTTGTATCCAACACAGTAGTAATGTTCCCTTAGTACCCCACGCACTAGCTATGCCCCTTAGTGCCCCACACAGTAGTTATACCCTCTTACTACCCCCCAAGTAGTAGCTATGCCACTTTAATGCCCACACAGTAGTTATACTAAGTACCTCCCATAGTAGGTATGCCCCCTTAGTGCCCCCACACACAGCAGAATGCCCTGTTACAAAGTGAAGCCTGTACAGAATAAAATAGATAACACTCACCTAGCCCATTCCCCCAGGAAATGGAGCTCATCCTGCTCTCCCCAGAAGCAGACTTGATGAAGTGATGTCATTGCGCCTGCTGAGTTGAGCACCCATCATCCTCCAGCCTGTGCATTCTATTTTTCAGTCCAGCAGGTGCGATGAGGTCACCACATCATGACTGCTGTTGGGCAGAACACTGCCCTCTGAATGATGGAGCAGGGGATTCAACTGTCTCTGCATCCTCAGGACACAGGGAAAGTTGAAATGGGGCACATACCTCAGGTGTTTAGGGGCCGTGGCACAGCCACTGAATCCAGGACTGGTCCACTGTATCTGGGACAGTTGGGAGTCTTGGGAAGTCTTTATAATGCCTAATGTAATTTTCAATAGTATACTCAAGATGTATGTGTGGAAGCTGCACATAATGACTTATCTTGTTATAGGCTGGATATAATTCTTAGGACTGTACTTAAGAAGCTGGAAGCTTTTATATGCTTAAGTCCTGGATGTCATTCAAAAAGCTTTGCACCATATACTTAATATGTAACATGATTCCCACATTATCCCTAAATTCTCAGGGTTATGAACATGCGTTCTTATATAATACCGCACTTACTAATTACTCAGGTATTCCAGGAATGGGGATTATACTGGACACCGCCTGTTCCTCTGCATTGAACAGGCCATAATTCTAGATATCAATTATTAAATTACGTGTTCAATGAACAAATTTTTCATATGATGATATGCAGCAGCATGGCCAATAGTGATGAGCGGTAGGGGTCATATTCGAATTCGTTATATTTCGCGAATATTTCGTAGAATATTCGCAAATTCAAATATTCGTTCTATTCTACTTTTTATTTAATTTTGTTCTTGAAAAATCGGCATGGTAATGATCGCATAATATGCAAATATTACGCGATCAATAAAGGCATGGGTCAAAAACGAATATATAGGACTATAGAATTTAGTGCTATATATAAATTTTTTTAGAATATTCGTAATTTTGTTCCATCTGAAGTCCATCAGGAATCATGACTTCAGATGGAAAAAAATGACAAATATTCTAAAAAACAAATACCGGTATATAGAGCAATATAGCTAATATAGTGCGATATTAGTTTTTCAGAATATTCGTAATATAATAAAACAAGAATATATAGCAAATAGAGCAATTTAGCTAATATAGTGCTATAATCTTTTCTTTTTTTCTTTTTTTTTCAATCTGAACTATTACAACTATTAGACAAAGAAGATTATAGCACTATATTAGCTAAATTTCTCCATTCGTTTTTTTTTTATATTTGCTATATTGCTATATATTCTTGTTTTAGAATATTACGAATATTCTAAAAAACGTATATATAGCACTATATCGAATATATTCGTTTTTTAGTATATTCGTCTTTTTTAATTTTTTTTAAATCTGTACAGTTGTTCCACTTCGGCATACTCCTCCCCGACAAGCGTCCCCGTCATCATGGGAACGCCTGGGGGTTAGAATATACCATCGGATATGAGTTTTCACAATCTCACTGAGATCCTGAAAACTCAGATCCGATGGTATATTCTAACCCCCAGGCGTTCCCATGGTGACGGGGACGCTTGTCGGGGAGGAGTATGCTGAAGTGGAACAACTGTACAAATTGAAAAAAATAAAAATAAATGAATATTCTATAAAACTAATATATTCGATATAGTGCTATATATTTGTTTTTTAGAATATTCGTAGTTTTTGCCATCTAAAGTCATGATTCCTCCCATGTTTTCAGATGTCAAAAAATGACGAATATTCTATATAGCACTATATTAGAAATATTTGCGAATTCTCGAAGTTGCGATATTCGATATAAACGTAATTTGAATATTCACGCTCAACACTAATGGCCAATATGAGCTGCCCGCAGGTTCAATATGATTGCTCTAGGCACATACACTTATTTGTTATATTTCTGCATCTGGGAAAGCTGGATGGCAGAAGATTTATAAATGTAAATAGAGGACCTATCATTGAATAACTAGTCAGACATTCAGGAGATGGGAAGACTTATATGAAAATTAGATGAAAAGTCAGCCATGCTTGTTGCTCTTGCTTTACCAGGATTGGGTAACATTATGGATTTTTAGCAAGGGTTTGAACTTGGAATTCTTACAGTTTATTGCACAATACAAGGATGGGGTATTGCACAATAGTTGCTAGAAGACAGCCTGCTGCTTCCAGCCATTATATTAGGCAGGGCTAGCTTCTGAGCAGCAGTAAAATGGGAGAAGTTGGGGGAGGACATATGCCATACAAAAAAATATGGATACACATATATGATATTAGAAATCAAATTCCAGCACCAATCACAGATTCTGTACTGTATAATGGAGCTTCTGCAGGTATACTGGTAAACTTTAATTTATTCAGTACACTGAAAAAACCTAAAACCAATATCCAGCCATGTAACAAGTTTGTTCCCAAGACATACTTCATTGTATGTTTCAATCATTGAGTCATTTTATTTGCGTAACTCCACCCAAATAACTGGCAGCTATAGATGGCAATTGTGCCAGTATATTCAATACTTACATATTTGACCTATTTAAGGCATATTTCCCATGAGTTGCAAATTATATAAAGATAAAAAAAAAATACAACAACATTTGAATAAAAAAAAAAAAAACACCATAGAGGCCGTCCACCTGGTTCTTTCGGGGCCATTAGAGAACAGGAGCCCACCCCTGGTTGGCTGGATCCTTGATCCGTTCCGTTTGTCTGCAAATTTTGTAGGTTGTGTTTCCGTGTGTCTTCAGTTTTTTTTTTTTTTTTTTCAGTCCGCAAAAAAAAATGAAGGCTGTAATTCTTGAAATTTAATATATGCAGGTTTCCCAGCAACCATCCGCAAAAAAAAAACGGATGCGGATGACATATGGATGGCTTTCGTTGGTCATCCGCATTTTTTTGCAGACCCATTAACTTCAATGGGTCCGCAAAACGTTTATTGCGGACAAGAATAGGACATGCAATACTTTTTTTGCGGGCGGGAAACACGGACAGCGGACACGGAAAAGAAATGGTTGACTACACCGCAATTTTAACGGCTCCATAGAAATGCATGGGTAACCATCCAATCAGCCAAAAAAAGCTGAACGGACGCAGAGAAAGCATGTCGTGTGCATATAGCCGAAGTCAGTGAGGTCCCCTACAGTCTATTGTGTCTGTGGCTCATGTGGCTGCTCTCAAAGACACGTTTTAGGCCAAGTGATCAGTGTGAAGCATGATTTTAGGATTATTTCTTAAATATAGATAGGGACAAGGAAAATGATTGATTACCAACAATTCTAAAAAATGTTAACATAAAAAATGTATTTAAAAATAGGTGATTTTCTGAAGACACATTCCGTTTAACAGGTTTCAGCCCATAGTGTTTTGTGGCTGAAACCTCCAGCAATCTGTTGTAAACTCTGGTTGACTGTCTGGAAGTCTTCAATTTCCCTGCAGCACCACCACAGGGGAAATAAAAAATTACACAGTTCTCATTGAAATCAATGGTCTCTTTTAGTCCTCCAGAATGAGAATAGGTGATCTTTCAGAATGGTGCGATCACCCTCTCAATCACTTAACTCGGTATTCAAAAATGGACTTTGTAAACTACAACCACTTTAAGTAATTTACTTTGTTATCCCAATATTATAATATATCAGTCGAGGCTAATGAGGTCAGTCACCACCAATATCCAAACCATGGAATATGCGTCTATCCCTTTGCAACTGCTTGGGGATTTCTACAGCATACCGTATCATTGTCATATTATTTTAGGTGTAGTTCCCCTTTGTATTGCATTTTACCCCCAAAAAAGTAATCAAAATATTAAAATCCTTCAATGAAGGAACACCATGTCATTGTACCTTGTACTCTCCAATATTCGTACATTCCATTCTGTGCTATTTGATACCTGTTGGCGTTTACAGGGAGACTTTATCTCAATATCACTAATTCTTTTTCAGCTACTGGCTGGAATTTCACCCTGACCCAATCCTTACTCTTACAGTAAACCTATGGAATCCTAAATATGTGCTTAATTGAGTGTCTGTAAACTACAACATTGTTCTCATTTATTTCATTTGTTATTACGGAGCAATAAAAATGTAAGCCGTATACACATGACTGGGTTTGTGATATCCTATGTAAGAGTGGAATATGGGACAACGGTTGGAATTGTATATCAAAACTGACAAATAAATCTTGCTTTACACTTCATTACAGTTTAACTTTTTTCGTCAACGTTTGGTTTTCTATATAGACCCAAAATTCTTTGCTACTTAATTTCTTAAAGTGACCTTTAAGCACATTAACTGAGGCTTCCAAACATTTATCGAGGGGGAGTGGTGTGTCACTAAAGGGGAATAGTCAGTGACCAATATTGTGTTGTCTTGAAAAAGGCAGTGCCAGCTGTGCTCTCCTTCCTAAAGGATGCAACAATGAAATGTTGCATGCATGCATGCATAATATGTCTTTATAGTGGTTGGTGCACCACTGCAGCCACCATTAGTCAGAACTTAGGAGTAATAAGTAAAAAAAAAAAAAAAAAAAGTGCGCAGTAAGTTCGTAAACTCCCTCTAGTGGTGGCTGCTGGAAGCCTGAATTTTATCAGTTTATTTTATTTATTTATGCATTTTATATAGCGCTACTATATTCCACAGCGCTTTAAATATACATTATCATCCAACTGTCCCCAATGGGGCTCACAATCTAAGGTCCCTATAAGTATGTCTTTGGAGTCAGTTCACATTAAGTCTATTTATTGGGGTTTGGAGGTCAGAATCAGATAAAAAAAAAACTGAGCTATAAGCGCTGAACAATTATATTAAGGATTCAGGCATTAGCTATCGAATAGAGTACTTATTGTCTTGGTTTTGTTTACCCTGCAGTGTGCAACTCTATAAGCCATTCAAAGCAGTACTTAGAAGTGACCCCCATCCCACACACACACATATAGCTATCCTGAAAAGGGAACTTCATGGGTCATAACAATTTCTTTTGACCACAGTAGCCACCATGTTGGTTGGGAAATCTACGGTATATATTTATGGTTGTAAGCAAATTATGAAGATGTTTCAGCTCTCAGGTTTCCAGGTTGAGTATGATTTGTATGTAAAGATATTTGAAATGTTCCTCTCAATTGCACTTCTGGTTGTCACGGACGTTCCCGCGACAGGTGGCAGGAGATCGGTGAGACTGGCAACACGTGGTTTGATCTGACATGTTTTCCGTTTGGATCAAATGACGTCTGTGTTGTTTCTGGTGCTTGCCACACCTTCTTTCCCCAGGTGTGGCTATTAGGGTCATTTAACCTTCACTATTTATAGTTGCTTCTCCCACAATGCTGTGCGGTTTATAGCTTCTGTTTGGACCTTTGGATAGATTGTGGTTGGATCTCGGCTGAGTTCCTGGTGCTTCCATTGAGCCTTTGAAGTTAAGTCTTTCCATTCCCTTTTGTATTTTGTTTGGGTTCTGTGTGTTGCATTTCCCTATTGTTTGTATTAGGCCTGAAGGAGACTCCTGTTCATCCTTCCCTTTGAAGGAACAGGTAGTCTCATCCCTGCCATTAGTACCAGGGTCCTATAGGGCTTGATAGGACTCTAGGTATTCCTGCATCTGAACGCGCCTACCTTTGGGGTCTGTTCATACTGGTAGTCAGTCAGGATTTTGGTTAGGGTTTTTACTAGGAGGTGTCCATTTTCTTTCTCTAGTCCTCAGGCCTGATTCCCTGTTCCCCCTCTTCCCTCCTATGCTCTGTGTGGTGTTTCCGTCCCACACCGAAGCGTGACACTGGTATGGTACATTTGCATGGGAAGTGTGTGCTACATTACACATCATGGAGTCATAAATCCAGAAACAACAACATATTTCAACAGTAAGAGTCCTCCTCATTGGTGGATCATCTGACATGTTTTCTGTATGGTAATAAATTAAAGCTGTTGAGTCAGGATTGGAAAGAACGGCAGAGCTGTTTATGGTGAAATGGTCGAGAAAATATACAAAAGTTAGGTGGGTAGCTAAAAACTTGTTTTGTGTGAGATTATTCTGTACTGTCATACTTGAGAACTGTCCTCCAGAAGGAAGAAAACTGTCTTCATTGGTTGCTACCATGTCCAACCCTTTAAAACCTGGCAGGGTCATCAGCCAGACCCAAGATCTGTTTCAAGGCTTTTTAAAAGTTTGGGCATTGATGTATAAGGTAGCCCCTTATAGATGGTATGAGATAAGACAGTTTTTTTTTTTTTTCTTCTGGAGCAGCGTTATCTACAGTATAAGGATTCTATAGTTTTACAGTGATCTCAACTTTGAGTATACTATGGCATGTGATCAAAAACAGGAAAAGTATAAGAGTATTTTATGTGGACCATTATAGGGATCTTTAAACTGCCTGTATGTATGATCTCTAAAAGAGTCAAACTTAAAATGTATCTTGTCTTTGTTGGCAGTACTTTTTAATATAATAAGCAAGATATCCAGAAAACTGTCCATGATCTGTATTTCTCATTTGTTCAGTTTTGAGATACCACAGAAATATTCAGTGCAGTATACCACAGCATCTGTAGTATACAGCGATGTGTAGTTCATCCCTCATATTGTAGACCAGAAGCTGTAGTAGCTTATCTGTATCACATATACAGTACATCTGACATTTTTAGCTTAGAAATATTGATCTACCCAAGTGTCCTTTGCATGTTGCACATGTCTGTCCTGTCCTCTAACTCTCTGCTGAGGATCCTCTAATCTTCTTGTTCACCCCAAGCTGCTCTGCCTCACATTCTAGTCGCAGGGTGGAGGAGATCCTACCAAATATGCAATAGCCCAGCTCTCTCCTGCAGTTCCTCCTATGTACTTGCTCTCCTCAAACTGCTTGACCTCACCTTCCAGGAATGAGGAGAAGCTGCTAGAGACTTGAAGGGGAGCCAGAGGACAGCACAAGCACATGAGGCATACAAAGAAAATTTATGTAGAACAAGAGGCTACCAGAGCAGCAGATGAGCCACCTACCCAGCTTGACTGTAGCTGAACTCTGTGGGGACCAACCAACTGGCTCGCGACCGTAACCATCTAATGATAAAAAAATAAAATAAAAATTATGCTGCTACTATAGCATGCTGTCTTATGTCTCAGTAGACCTCAAGCAATGGTTTAAATGTCGTGGTAAAGTGCTTTTTATAGCAGCACCTATTCACATAGCCGTATGTGAATTGGGTTTACATATTATACAGGCCGACCAGAAGGTCTACAAGAGGACACTTGGAGTGGGTTCAGTAGGGTCATGATCTCGTTGGCAAATCCCAGCACCAAAATGAGGGGCCCATTTGGAGCTTTCAAAGAAACACCCTCTCTTCTATGTCTACAACTGTGTTTGATCTTGTACTTTTTACCATTGTATCAATGTATTCAACTTGTATTCAGTATTATGGTAATTTGGTCAATCATGTTACATTTTCTAAAGATCAGTAATTGGTAATATATATTTATTATTAATGCAATGTAAATGTATATTGAGGGGAAGAATCTGAACCTGGCTCTGTCTGCCTTAGAATTCAGCTTCTATTCATAACCTTAATCCCTTAAAGAGGACCTGTCACCACAAAATGCAATGTAATCTGCAGGCATGTTATAGAGCAACAGGAGCTGATTATATAGATATACAGTATCTGACTGTACATCCCTCACATTTTTGTAAATATTTTACTAATATCTTAGCGATAACACCAAATTTAACACACCTGCTTCCCATTCACACCTGAAACCTTGTAATAATAACGAGTCACTTGACACCAGGGTGAGAAAATGGCTAATTGGGCACAATTTGGCAATTTTCCCTTAGGGGTGTACTCACTTTTGTTGCCAGCGGTTTAGACATTAATGGCTGTTTGTTATACAAGCTGTACACTGACTACTTTACATTGTATCAAAGTGTCAGATATTCAGTGTCCCATGAAAATATATAATAAAATATTTACAAAAATTTGAGGGGTGTACTCACTTTTGTGAGATACTGTATATTTTTGTGGGAAAAGATTCAGGAAAACCTTTACAATTATACAGTGTCTCTGCTTTTTTCACTTCCTCTGAACAACGATCAGTACAGGATGACGTGTTATCAGTGTTTGAAGCATTGAGTGCATAAATGTGTATAAGAGATACTTGTCAGTCACTGATAACACCTCCCTCCTGTACCGCGACGCATTCACAGGAAGTGGAAAAAGGCAGAGATATTAATGTATAAATTGTGGGTTTTGCTGAAGTTTTTCCAACAAAAATCCGTATCAATTTACTCAGCATCTCCTGTTCTATAAGATGCTGCCTGCAGATTACATTGCATTTTGTGGTGACCAATCCTCTTTAACAGGCCATTTTTCTCCTTAAGGACCAGGCCATTTTTTGCATATCTGACATGTCACTTTATGTGGTGATTAATTTTAAAACACTTTTACTTCTCCAAGCCATTCTGAGATTGTTTTCTCGTCACATATTGTACTTCTTGACAGTGGTAAATTTGAGTCAAAATATTTCATTTTTATTTATAAAAAATACAAAATTTACAAAAAAATTGAAAAATTAGCAATTTTCAAAATTGCAGTATTTCTGCTTTTAAAACAGATAGTGATACCTTCTAAAATAGTTATTACTTTACATTTCCCATATGTCTACTTAATGTTTGGATCATTTTGTAAATGACATTTTCTTTTTTTCGGACGTTAGAATCAGATTCAGAATCAATTAATTTGGCCAAGTAAATTAATAAAAACTAAAAGGCTTAGAAGTTTAGAAGCAAATCTTAAAATTTTTAAGAACATTTCCAAAATCTAATTTTTACGTATTAGTTCAGGTCAGAAGTTACTTTATGGGGCTTACATAATAGAAACCACCAATAAATGGGCCCATTTTAGAAACTACACCCCTCAAGGTATTCAAAACTGATTTGATAAACTTTGCTAACCCTTTAGGTGTTCCACAAGAATTAAAGGAAAATGTAGATGAAATTTCAAAATTTCACTTTTTTGGCAGATTATCTATTTTAATCCATTTTTTTTCCGCTAACAAAGCAAGGGTTAACAGACAAACAAAACTCAATATTTATTGCCCTGATTCTGTAGTTTACAGAAACACCCCATATGTGGTTGTAAACTACTGTATGGGCATAGAAGCAAAGGAACGCCATATGCTTTTTGGATGGCAGATTTCACTGGAATAATTTTAAGTTGCCATGTCACATTTGAAGACCCCCCTGATGCACCCCTAGAGTAGAAACTCCAAAAATGTGACACCATTTTGGAAACTACGAGATAAGGTAGCAGTTTTGCTGCTACTATTTTAGGGTCCATGTGATTTTTTTGGTTGCTCTGTATTACACTTTTTGCGAGACAGGGTAACAAAAAAACAGCTGTTTGGGATCGTTTTATTTTTTGTTTTTTACAGTGTTCACCTGGCAGGTTAGATCATGTGTAATTTTTATAGAGCAGGTTGTTACAGACGCGACAATACCAAATACAGTATGGCTACTTTTTTGGGTTATTTGTTTGTTTTACATAATAAAGCATTTTTGAAAAAAATATATTTTTTAGTGTCTCCATATTCTGAAAGCCTTTTTTTTTTTTTTTTTTTTTTTGGGCAACTGTCTTATGTATGGGCTAATTTTTTTCGGTATGAGATGACGGTTTGATTGGTACTATTTTAGGGTGCATATGACTTTTTGATCGCTAGGTATGACACTTTTTGTGTTGTAAGGTGCCAAAAAATGGCTGTTTTTTTTTTTACATCCGTTTTTCTTTTCTTTTTTTACAGTGTTCACCTGACGGTTAGGTAATGTGATATTTTTATGCAGCAGGTTATTACGGACGCAGAGATACCTAATATGTATACCTTTTTTAATTTATTGAAGTTTCACACAATAACAGCTTTTTTGAAACAAAAGAATCATGTTTTAGTGTCTCCATATTTTGAGCCATATTAATTTTTATTTTTGCCTAGATTGTTTTTGTAGGAGCTAATTTTTGTGGGATGAGGTGACCGTTTAATTGGTACTATTTGGAGGGCATAAGCCTTTTTGATAGCTTGGTGTTGCACTTTTGTGATGCAAGTGACAAAAATGGTTGTTTTAGCACAGTTTTTATTTTAATTTTTTTCTAACGGCGTTCAGGTCAGGGGGAGGATCATGTGATATTTTTATAGAGCCGGTCATTACGGACGCGGTAATACCCAATATGTCTGTTTTTCACGGGGACCCGATGGAGATGCACCTGTACCCTCCGCAAACCCTCTGCATGCCGCGGTCAGCTTTTACCGCGGCATACAAGGGGTTAATACGCCGGTATCGGTGTCTTCACCAATGCCGGCGTATGCAGCACGGACCTGGCTGTCAGTAACTGCCGGGTCCGTGCCACTGATCAAGCGGGCGCAGCTCCTGCACCCGCCCGATTAGCCTGCTGTACATGTACGTCCCTGGTCCTTAAGTCACGTCCAGCTGGGACGTACATGTACTTTGATATTTTAATAGTTCAGAAAGTGGGTGATTTGAAGTTTTTTATATTTTAGTGTTTTTTTTAATTTTTAATTTATTATTATTTTCTTAACCGCTTTACGTCCGCCCATAGGATATAAACGTCCTATGGGTGGACGTCTATTTCTGAACGCACGTTTTAGAACGTCCTTTCAGAAATAGCAGCTGCACGCTAATCGTGCAGCTGCTGATCGGGTTGCCCGCTGTCAGTGACAGCAGGGCAACCCTAAGACAAGGCAGGGACAGTGCCCAGGTGTCCCTGCCTTCACGATCGCTGCAGACACAGCGCTCACCGAGCGCTGTGTCTGCAGAGAAGGAAGCGCTATGCGCTTCCTGTTCCGGCCCGGCGGTCATGTGACCGGAGTGTGCAGGAGCTGTGTGAGGTCTCTCAGAGACCTCGATCAGCCCTGCTCTGAGGCTGTACAGCGCTGGATTGCTGCTGTACAGCCTCTCTAGGGGTGCATTTGTCCTGCAACTGGGGCTATTATGTCAGCCCCAGTTACAGGAGAAATCATTGTATGACCTTATGGGGGACGAAAAGTGTAACATAAAATAAAAAAAATAAAGGGTTGAAAAAATAAAAAAGTTTCACATGTAAAAAAAAAAAAAAGTTCCCAAGTAAGGAATAAAAAAAAAAAAAAAAATAGAAAAAATAAAATAGACATATTTGGTATTGCCGCATCCGTAAAAACCAGCACTATAAAAATATCACATGACCTAACCCCTCGGGTGAACACCGTAAAAAAAAAAAAAAAACTGTGTCAAAACAAGTAATTTTTGTCACCTTGCATCACAAAAGGTGCAACACCAAGTGATCAAAAACACGTATGTCAAAATAGTACCAATAAAACCGTCACCTCATCCCGCAAAAAATGAGCCCCTACATAAGAAAATCTCTCAAAAAATAAAAAAACTATAGCTCTTAGAACATGGAGACACTAAAACATAATTTTTTTGGTTTCAAAAATGCTATTATTGTGTTAAAGTGAAAAAAATAAAAAAAAGTATACATATTAGGTATTGCCGCGTCCGTAAAAACCAGCTCTATAAAAATATCACATGACCTAACCCCTCGGGTGAACACCGTAAAAAAAATAAAAAAAACTGTGTCAAAACAAGCAATTTTTGTCACCTTGCATCACAAAAGGTGCAACACCAAGTGATCAAAAACACGTATGTCCCACAAAATAGTACCAATAAAACCGTCACCTCATCCCGCAAAAAATGAGCCCCTACATAAGAAAATCTCTCAAAAAATAAAAAAAACTATAGCTCTCAGAACATGGACACATTAAAACATAATTTTTTTGTTTCAAAAATGCTATTATTGTGTAAAACTTTAATAAATGAGACAAAGTATACATATTAGGTATCGCCACGTCCGTAACAATCTGCTCTATAAAAATGTCACTTGACTGAACCCCTCAGGTGAACGCTGTAAAAATAAATAAATAGAAACTGTGCTAAAACAACCAATTTTTTGGTCACCTTGCCCCATAAAGTGTTATAATGAATGATCAAAAAATCATATGTACCCAAAAATAGTACTAATAAAACTGGCACCTTATCCCCTAGTTTCCAAAATGGGATCACTTCTTGGGAGTTTCTACTGTAAGGGTGCATCAGGGGGCTTCAAATGGGACATGGCATCTAAAAACCATGTGGAGTTCCTTTTCTTCTGCGCCCTGCCGTGTGCCCATACAGCAGTTTATGACCACATGTGGGGTGTTTCTGTAAACCGCAGAATCTGGGTAATAAATATTGAGTTTTGCTTGGCTGTTAACCATCGATGTGTTAAAGAAAAAAATTGATTAAAATGGAAAATCTGCCAAAAAAGTGAAATTAAAATTTGATCTCCATTTTACCTTTAATTCTTGTGAACGCCTAAAGGGTTAACAAAGTTTGTAAAATCTGTTTTGAATACCTTGAGGGGTTGTAGTTTCTACAATGGTGGTCATTTATGGGGGTATCCACTATGTAGGCCCCATAAAGTAACTTCATACCTGACTGGTCCTTAAAAAGTGGGTTTTGGCAATTTTCTTAAAATTTGAAGAATTGCTTCTAAACTTCTAAGCCTTCTAACGTCCTAAAAAAATAAAATGACATTTCCAAAATGATGCAACATAAAGTAGACATATGGGGAATGTTAAATAATAAATATTTTATGAGTTTCACTTCTGTTTTAAAAGCAGAGAAATTGAAAATTAGAAAAATTGTGAATTTTTGAAAATTTTTGGGTAAAATTTGGGATTTTTTCCTTAAATAAAGGTGAAATATTTTGACTCAAATTTATGACTATCATGAAGTACAATGTGTCACGAGAAAACAATCTCTGAATAACTTGGATAAGTAAAGGCGTTCCAAAGTTATTACCACATAAAGTGTGATATGTCAGTTTTTGCAAAATTTGGCCTGGTCAGGAAGGGGGCAAATGGCCCAGATGGCAAGTGGTTTAAAAACTTCTTTTTTTTTTACTTTTTACACTGCAATTTATTGCAAGGGAACTTGAACATGCGATCTTCTGTCACTTGTTCCACAGACTGCAATAAGAATAGTATGCTGCCTGTCAGGCCATAATGTAGGCAGGCTTTTCAGGCAGGTAGCCAATGAAAGAGCTTGGAACCTTCACAAGCTCTAGGCATCATGGCAACTGATTGAAGTCCTGTGATTTCGCTGTGGGGGAGGATTAAAGGGAGCCGCCTCCTCTGTCTAACATCACAGATGCCGAGAATGCTATTGACAGTGGCATCTTAGAGGTTTTATTACAATTACGCTAATCCCAGTCACTTCCAGCGGGTACCTTCTGTATTATACAGCTGGCACCTGCAATATATGAAGCAAGTTCAGCATTTGAGCGCTCTCCATACAACCCTTTAATGCTAATCTCGCACATGAACATGATTATGTGTTAAGGAGAGGCACTAAAGGAGGCAGAGGACAGCAGTACAAACATTTCTTTTGTAAGACTTTTGTTATCAGGAGTAATGAGAATAAGAGAGTTTTATTCTGTCAACTACAGATCTCTCAGGGAGGATGGTCTTCACTGTAAAGTGTTCTCTGCATCAAACTGCTTCACAGTCCCTTCCCGTTAGTCTGAGTGACAGCTATAGTGGTCTCCTGGTTGGATGCTACAGTAGTAACTTATTGCTGAGGGTATGATACTGTTGCAGGAACAAAGTTTAGTAGAATACAATTTCTTATTCACACTATTCCTGATGAGAAAAGCTCTAGAAAAGGTATGCTTGAATTGCTCTCCCCAGCCCCTGACAGTAGTTTTGCATGGGCTAAACTGCTGACAGACTCCCTTTAAGACATGGTAATTTGTGTCTAGGATTTACGTCTGTTCTCTAAAATTAACTGTCAGACAGCATTAAAAAAATCTGAAACTTTTATTTATGCAAGACTTGGTCTGAATGGTGTGGAGGTGGGTGGGGGCCTGCATTGTGTTACAAATGAAAGTACAGTTAGAGTATACTTGACATTTTAATTTAAACATATTCTAAACAGATGCCCGTGGCACACAACTCAATGGAAGGTTGTTAGGTTTGGCGTAAAACACTTTGCCATATTAGGCCATTGGGACAGGAGCCAGGAAATCAGTGAACCTGGCCTTATACATTTCAGCTTTGTAAATGTCCAGGCTTCAGTTTCCAATAAAAAACATTCTCCAAACCTGTAAGACAGATATAAATACACAGTGACCTGCCCACAGATGAATCAGAAGTGCTGCTTATCTTTTATGATGTTTTGCCAAAAAATGAGATGTCGTCATATGTCCATAAATTCATAATTATTCAGGACATTGGGCACAGAGCCAGGTAATCAGGCTGGTAGTGTAGATCATGATGGAGAATGTCTGAACTAAAACTTTATGCAATTGTAGTTTTAACATTTCATGCTCAATCTCCTTAAGACAATCTTTACATTTTCATTCTTTAGATACTATATTGCATTCGTTTTTTCATTTATGTACAATGCATTTGCAAAGTCCTCAGGCCCTTTCACGTTTTTCACATTTTGTTATATTGCAGCCCTGTGCTAAAATAGAAAAAAAAAAAAAAGATTTCCCACATCAATCTACAATTAATACCCCATCCATAATGACAAAGTAAACACAGAATTTTAGATTTTGAGTTAAATGTATTTAAAAGAAGGCCTCACAACTGACAAGGCATATCAGAGCAAAAACCAAACCATGAGGAGGAAAGAACTGCCTGTGGAGCTTAGAGAGAGGATTGTCAGAAGGCACAAATCTGAAGAAGGGCAGAAAAAATTCTGCTGCACTGAAAGTTCCCAAAAGCACAGTAGTCTCCATAATTCTCTAATGGAAGAAGTTTGGAATAACCAGGAGTCTTCCAAGGACTGGCCACCACAACAAACTAAGTAATCGGAGTAGAAGGGTCTTAGTAAGAAAGGTGACCAGCAACCCAATAGTCACTTTGGCTGAGCTCCAGAGGTCCTGTGGTCCAAGATTCTATGGTCTGATAAAACCGAGATTGAACTTTTTGGCCTAAATTCTAACAGTCAGTGTCTGGCGGAAAGCAGGCACTGTTCATCACCTGCCCAATAACATCCCTACAGTGAAGTGTGGTGGTGGCAGCAGGATGGCAGTGTTTTTCAGCAGCTGGGACAGGGAAACTGGTCAGGGTTGAGGGAAAGCTGAATGGAGCAAAGTGTAGATATTTTCCTAATGAAAACCAAATCCAGAATGCTCTGGACCTCAGACTGTTACTAAGGTTCCCCTTCCAACAAGACAATAACCCTAAGTACACAGCCACAACAACACAGAGCCTTTACTTGTATCCATTCGAATATCTCTGAAGAGACCTGAAAATTGTTGGTGTTGGTCGAGCACCAACATGCTCGTGTGCTCTGGTGCTCGAGTAGAACACTTCCCGATGCTTGGGTGCTCTACAGAGCACCCGAGCACAATGGAAGTCAATGGGAGAAACCGAGCATTAAACCAGGCACCCCCTGCTATGAAGAGGGTGTCAGGACTCTAGTTCGGCTTAGGAATCCCTACTCTGACTCCATATGTAGCTATGTCCATATATGGAGTCAGTGCTTGGGGACACCCAATGTATTTAAATCTAATTTAGCTCTTTCTGAAAAGTTTCTGGTGGGATTCAAAGTCGCAACCTTCTACACTACAGCCAAGAATCTTAACCACTATACTATAGAGCTGCATGGCCATTTACTTAAAAAATAAATAAAAATGAGACTTCTGCTGTTACTAGTAGTAAGTATTCCTATACAGCAAAAGTTATATATATATATATATATAATTAATACAATTTTTATTTCTATATATATAAAACTTTTGCTGTATAGGAATACTTACTACTAGTAACAGCAGAAGTCTCATTTTTTATTTTATTTTTAAGTAACTGGCCATGCAGCTCTATAGTGTAGTTAACATTCTGGGCTGTAATGTAGAAGGTTGTGAGTTCGAATCCCGTCAGAAACTTTTCAGAAATGGAGGCTAAATTTAATTTAAACATATATCTTTTTAGCTATAATATATTTACATATATTATATATTTAGAATATATTATAATATATGTAAATATATTATGGCTAAAACATCAGTAGTAGTTTCCCACATATGCATTCATATATATCAGAAGCATGATAATAAATATATATATATATATATATATATATATATATATATATATATATATACACACACACACAATACAGACCAAAAGTTTGGACACACCTTCTCATTCAAAGAGTTTTCTTTATTTTCATGACTATGAAGGCATCAAAACTATGAATTAACACATGTGGAATTATATACATAACAAACAAGTGTGAAACAACTGAAAATTGTCATATTTCTAGGTTCTTCAAAGTAGCACCTTTTGCTTTTGATTACTGCTTTGCACACTATTGGCATTCTCTTGATGAGCTTCAAGAGGTAGTCCCCTGAAATGGTCTTCCAACAGTCTTGAAGGAGTTCCCAGAGATGCTTAGCACTTGTTTGCCTTTTTTGCCTTCTCTCTGCGGTCCAGCTCACCCCAAACCATCTCGATTGGGTTCAGGTCCGGTGACTGTGGAGGCCAGGTCATCTGGCGCAGCACCCCCTTCACTCTCCTTCATGGTCAAATAATCCCTTACTTTCAACGTTTACCCAATTTTTCGGCTGACAGACCTTTATTTCTTAAAGTAATGATGGCCACTCGTTTTTCTTTACTTAGCTGCTTTTTTCTTGCCATAATACAAATTCTAACAGTCTATTCAGTAGGACTATCAGCTAGTGTATCCACCTGACTTCTCCTCAACGCACTGATGGTCCCAACCCCATTTATAAGCAAGAAATCCCACTTATTAAACCTGACAGGGCACATCTGTGAAGTGAAAACCATTTCAGGGGTCTTCCTCTTGAAGCTCATCAAGAGAATGCCAAGAGTGGCAAAGCAGTAATCAAGCAAAAGGTGGGCTACTTTGAAGAACCTAGGATTATGACATATTTTCAGTTGTTTCACACTTGTTTGTTATGAATATAATTCCACATGTGTAATTCATAGTTTTGATGCCTTCAGTGTGAATCTTCAATTTTCATAGTCATGAAATAAAGAAAACTCTTTGAATGAGATGGTGTGTCCAAACTTTTGGTCTGTACTGTGTGTGTGTGTATATATATATATTTATATATATATATATATTATATATCATATTTATATATATATATAATTATAATTTCTCATTTAGCCTCTATTGAAAAGGTTTCTGACAGGATTCAAACTCACAACCTTCTATATTACAGCCCAGGATGTTTACCACTACACTATAGAGCTGCATGGCCAGTTGCAAAAAAAAATAATATATATATATATATATATATATATATAAGACTTCTGCTATATAGGAATACTTACTACTAGTAACAGCAGAAGTCTGTTTTTTTTTTTGTTTTTTTTTTTTAAGTAACTGGCCATGCAGCTCTATAGTGTAGTGGTTAACATTCTTGGCTGGAATGTAGAAGGTTGTGAGTTTGAATCCCACCAGAAACTTTCAGAAATAGTGGATAAATTAGATTTAAATGCACTGACTCGTGCATCGAGCTTGAAACACCGCGATGTGCGAGCATAGCAGTGCTCGAGCGGAACTAATGTTCGGAACGATCATGCTCGCCCCTATAATACTGAAAATGCCCTGACATGGTTTGGAAAGCTTGTGGCATTATACCCGAGGAGACTGGAGGCTGTATTCGCTGCCAAAGGTGCTCCAACTATGTTCTGAGTAAAGGGTCTGAATACTTATGTCAAAATGTATGCAATATTTTGGTTTTTCCTTTTCAATAAATTAGCAAAGATTTTGAACACTCAGTTTCTCATTATGGGGTATTGTATCCAGAATAATGGGGAAAAACTAGAATTTTGTGCATATTTTAGCACAAGGCCACAACATAAAAAAAGTACAAGGTCTGAAAACTTTCCAAATGTTTTGTATGGTCTTAATTCTAAATTATTCTGGTATGTCATTGGAAACAGGACAACAGTTAATTTCCACTCCATTGTCAGTCATTTAACCTAACTGTGTAACTATTATTCAGGCTTGCAAAATATACTCTTTAGTATACACAAAACATGGTGTGAGCCTAGCGCTACTCAACATTACATTGTATGTGACATGTTCTAAGATGGAGTCTTTTGTTAAAAGTTTTTGTTTACGGGGTTCATTATCTTAGTATATTGTATTACATCCAATTATCCAATATAGCAAACTAATGCCACTTATACAAAAATGCTTATTTGATCCTACGTATGTTTTGGTTATATTATCTTACCCCAAGATTCTTTAAGGTTAAAAAAAATAAGATCTAGATTGTCTCATAAATATTTGACCAAACATGCCAGTAGTGATGGCCTGGGACTTCCAGTGTGTTAGATGTCTGAAATGGCTTTGCCCATCACAAGGTAGTTTGGATATTCAGGTCAAAAACTTAATGGCCAGGTCCCTCCCAGAGTGCTATTATTTATAGACAGAGTTGACCCTTATCTTTTTACAATTGCCAACAACACCATAACTAGGCATACTCTAAAAGTTTGGCATGTCCTCAAATTTAAACCACTTGTAATTCATAACTAGTCATCTTTGCTACAAATTCGAAATGTACAGTTTAATTCCTCTCAAGCCTTTAGAGCTACTTTACCAAGTGGAGTGACAAAACTACAGTCTTCAATATTTGACCTGTGTCCGAAGAAAGATATCCCCACTATGGAGGAACTTAAGACTAATATACTAGGGCGCACAATATCCTCTCAAATGTCGCTACCTTTGAGACATTAATTGAAAAAAGTGCTCACAAATGGAATTTTGGTTTTACATAATGTACTAATCCAAAATATGGCCACTTTAGAATTCGGCTTTATATCCATATAGGAAAGAGACATGGAGGTGAAGTTCTCTAAAACAGAAATATCACTTTTATTATCTATGATGAGGTAGGTTTCATGGGTGGGTAAAGCTGCAAGAGAATGTTTATTAGTTGTAACATGGTGGCATTACACTCCCTTGAAACTTCATTCTTTTTTACCCACTGTCAGTCCCTTGTACTGGAGATGTAAAATGGAATTGATATCCTACTACGATATTTGATGGCAATGCCCTGGCATAGCTATTTCTTGGTTGACCATCTGAGAGACCTCTTAAAAATATGTGCCATAAGACTTTCTCCCTCACCAAAAATATGCCTTTTTGGAATTGTGATCGAAATTAAGGGCATGCTAAGTGTCAGAATCTTGTGCCGGATATTGCCAGCTACAAAGAGATCCTTGACCTCAACTCATTGGAAACAAAAATCCATCTCCTATTGGATCAATAGGGGGGACCAGTTATATAATCTGGAACAGATAGCCCACTGGGAATCACAAACACATCACAAGTTTGTCTCTGTATATGAACCATTGAGAAAGTTCAGAGGTTTCTCTAGTCCCAATAATATCATTTTGGCCTTCTTGCCATGCAATCTCTCAATATTGGTAGACACTCCCACCCCCTCCCTCCTTTTTCCACATTCCGATTTCCCTCCTCCTTCTCACCGCCTTTTTTCTTTTGATTATTCTTTTCTTTTTTATATGAACATGGGCTGGTTGAGAAGCTGTATGCTGCCTATCTATATATAGTACAGTCAGTCTACTTTATCATTTCCCACTTGTGCAGGGGTGGGGGACTAGGGGCCCACCTTGCTCAAAGACCCTCCAGGGGATTAACCTGTTGTCCTGGGGGTGCAAGTCCAAGTCTGCCCAAAGGTCATAGAAAGTGGGTGGATGGTGATGTGCCATAATGGGGGTCCAGTTTGATATTTGCCATGCTATTATGAACTGGTATTCTATGGGCCAGTTTACATGACTGATTTTGAAACACATGGTTAAAAAATCTGCATGGGAACTGCATGTTTGTAGGATTTTTGATGCTCTTTTTTTATGTCTTTATTAAAAAAAAATGGCTGTTCACTTCAGTACAAAGCTGCATTTTCAGCTTGAGGTTTGTGACACAGATCTGCCCCAAAAAACACACTGAAAATGCATGGACTTACATGGAGCTGTTTTTTTATGATTCTCATTCATTTCAATGATGCCTGATTCTGCCCCAAGATAGAGCATGCTTGCTTCTTTTTTCCATGCTTCTTTTTTACATGTGTTATAAAATAAAAAAGTACTGCTTCCCATTGAAATAAATGGGAAGCTGTTTTGAGGCATTTTTGGAGCTGATTTTGAGACAGAAACGCTTCAAAATCAGCACCAAAAAACGCACTGTGAATTGTCCCTATATGAGTTCAACTTTTATTATTTATTTTATTTAGTTTGATTTTCAAGCACGTTTAATATTTTTTGCACATAAATTTTTGACTTTGCATTCCTTAGAGAGCAGATCATAGTTCAATTCAAACCAAACCAGTTTAGTGGATTATACTTTGAAAATCAGCATAATGACTTGTGCTTATCCATCCTTGAACTGCTCCACCATCGTGGATCATCATGAACAGATAAGTAATTAGAAGCTCTGGTGCAAATCCTCTAGCAAGACTTCCCACCTATTATGTACCATTTATAATGCAGGTATTTTCTTTTGTGGCAGAGGGGCTTCTGTGCTCTCTCAAACATCAGAGACCATGTGTCAATGCTAACTCTGCACCCCTTATAGCTACGCCCATGTTCTGGGTTATGAGTGTCCTTGGATAACCCTTGCTAAAAACTAGCAAAATCATTATTCATTATATATACCCTTCAAAAAACAATGAGCTTCTTAAAGTGGAGACCAGACTGAACTAAGGAAAAGCAAAACAGTGTGTGCAAGAAAACATCAATACATATTTCTGTACAGAACAGATTTATTAGGAATCGGATGTTTAAAAAACTAAATCATGATTGTTAGACCAATTAAAGAAAAAAAATAATTAACAATGAATAAAAATATAGTAAATCAACATTCACAAAAACATAAAATATGGGACAATATTAAAAAGATCATAATTCTTAAACGGAACAGACTGAACTGAGAAGAAAAATATTAAGAAAACATCAATGCATATTTCTGTACAGAAAATATTTTTTTTGGCTCGTTAAGAAATAAATCATGTAATTGTTAAACCATTTAAGGAAATTAAAAAATATATACTATAATATAATAATTATAAAAATAATTATAAAAATAATTAAAAATAACAAAATATGTAGTAAATTAACATTTGCAAAAACGTAACAAAAAGGACTTTAAAAAAAAAGATCATGTGAACTAGTTGACTCCTCCACTGTAAAATTTAATGCTTTTTATTTTTTTTAGAATAATACTTTGGAAAGAATATTGCCTTATACTCAAAGCTATGGTCTAGTGAGATTGGACAGACACCACGGGGCATTCAATCCTATAACACTCACGTACATTCCAAACTTTCATTATAAATTTTAAACCTTTTTTTAAAAATAATATAACTGACAACACAAACATGAACATTAAACCGAGTCCAGCTTGCTGTTAATTTTACTGATGATGCACTGTGTTACTAAAAGCAAAAGGTGAGCAGTACAACCTTTTGTGTTTATGGCTCAAGAATGGAAATTTGCCTCTTTAAATTACGGTATGATAATTTGCCTTTTCTAAGGGTACATTCACATGGCGGGTGTTAAAAATGGATAAACTGTCAGTTTTTCATGGTCATTTTGCATCCATGTGTGTATCCTTTTCCTGGCCATCTATCTGTTTTAACGCCTTTTTGCCATGTGTTTTGCATCTGGTTTTAATGGCCGTTAAAAATGGATGAATATTATTGTTTGTTTTTAACCACAATCACTGCAGTGCCCTCAGTATATATTAATGCTCCTCACACAGTGCCCTCAGTATATATTATTTCTCCCACTGTGCCCTCAGTATACATTGATGCCCCCAGTATAAATAATGACCCTCAGTAGTGCCTCAAGTATAAATATATAATAGTGTCTTCTGTAGTTATAATGCCCTTCCCTAGAGTCCTCAGTATCTATAATGCACCACTGGTGTGCCCTCAGGCTATATAATGTCCCCCTTTTGCCCACCCCCGGTATTTCTGGGAACGTCAGGTTTATAGTTTAACCATGGTTTCTTTTCAAAGTGTACCCATTTTTAATGGCTGTTAAAAAGTGCCCATTGATTTCGATAGGATCCATCTGGCCATCAAAACAGTCAAAGGACATTTCCTATTTTTGGACATCTATTATTCAGTGGCCATTAAAAAATGTCCCTGTGAATAACCCCATAGATGGAAATGGTTCCTAAAATGGCCGTGTGACAACAGGTAAAAAAAAATGGCCATCACACGTGTGTACCCGAAGTGCACCTTGGCCCCACTCAAGTGAATGGAGCTCAGCTGCAATACCAGACACTGCCATAGACAAGAATGGAGAACCAAAAAAATGCATTCCTCCTTCAATGCTTCATGCAGGGTTTCTATCATTCTCATACTTTGCTATAATTTGGCTTATATATGTTACGGCTTTGTAAGGCAACTTTCATTAGGCTGGGATCAGTTTACCTTCCCTAAAAGTGACGGGTCTTGTTTTTCTGTGTTCTGGAGAGCTCTTGATCAGAGCTAAAGGAAGCCCGGAGTTCCTGAGAACCCCGGTTGAGAAACATTGCTCTACAGTGACTATATACTAAATGGTCAAACTGAAAAATGCAATGATATCTTGTTACTTGAATGGTTAAGGCCTAGCTAGGATCCATTTCATTGCCATGTGGCTATAAGCCAGAATTCTGGGGAAAAAAAAAATTATAATAATAAATTAAAATAAATAAATATATATATATATATATATAATATATATATATATATATATATATATATATATAATGTGTGTGTTATGAAGCCTAGCTAGAAACAGCCTCGATCCTCCAATTACATGGCTGACAATGAAGCCGCCCAGAACTTGGCCCCTTGACGGTGACCTTCTTCATGTTGTATGTTGTGACTCAGAGCACTGCTATTGAACATGTTAAGAAACCCTTATTTTGAGACTTTAAACACATGACTGTAGTATGCCTTTGTATAATCTCCGAGCTGTACGTAGCTGTAATACAGCACTCACAGATGTCTATGGAGTCTAACTGTACCTCCATATGCCTCCATTTTCATAGATAAATATACAGTGTTTCTCTCACACAGATCCTGTGGCATTCTCCATTGGATGATATGCAGCCTGTGAATCTACCACCATTGCAATACTATAACCCCCAGCATTCCCTGAAAGATTTCAGAGTTGGATGCCCTAGCCCTGTAGTCAAGGCAAAGTATCTTGCTGGCACCCTCATGCCCAATGCCAGGCTTCTCTAGTTCCTGGGTGGGAAATCACTACAGTAGAAGTCATGATTAGGGAGTTATACCAAATAAACCTCAAGCAGGCGACTAAATTCCTGTACAAGAAATACAATTGAAAATATTTTGCTATATCTGTTGTCCCATTAAAAAAGATAGAGGGGTGTATTTATCATTACCCCTACGTCATTTTTCTGGCATAAAAAATTTGGGAACCTGATGTTTGCTACACGAGTGGACATGACGAGTATTAGGAGGGGGTGGTGCCAGCTTCATAAAAAAAGGCTGGCGTAAAAGATGACTGAAATGTATGGCAAAGAGTTGCCGAAGATTTCAGTCTAGGCGCATCGACTGCTGGAGGATGCACCTAATTTATGACTAGACCTGCACCTTGTCATAAATGAAGTACGTTCTCCGGCAGCGCAGGCGATAGTGCCAGTCTTTGATAAATTCCCCCATAGCGTTTCTATTACAATGACAAGATAACAAAAACTAGTAAGACCCGTAATGCCCTGAAGATGTCTTCTCTCCTTTCTCTCCTAAAACCTAGCCTAATTTCTGTGGATGGTGACGACTTTTATAGTTTAATGAAGTATGCGTATGGCTTTAGAAAGCAGGGGTGTGACAAACATTACTGTTTGGGTGTGGGCATATAGTAAAATGTTTCAATGGATCAAGGGTATGGCATCAATAATACACTTTTTTTTTTTATTTTTTTATAGAGCATTATGTAGGACTTTCTAGAATAAATGATTTTTGGCCTTTTTATCCAATAGTTTCTATGGATTTTATTACTATACATTACTATATAATTTTTTAGGCAATTTTGGCCCGCCAGTAAGTCTTTATACTAGAACCACCCAAATAAATATTCTTAACAAGTAGTAAAGAAGGATCAATATCGCAGCCTCAAAATTGATTTATATTTGCCAAAGCTAGAATCAAATAAGATTTTAATTTAATTTTAAGTTTATAAAATATATTGTTGTGAAAGAGATTGTATTGTTTGCCAGAAAATGATACCAATAAATTTAACAGATGTTTTCATTGCAACTTGGCATTAAAAAAGAGAAATCAAGTCCAGGCAGTCATTTTGCGGAGTAAAAGGGTTTATCTGGGAAATTGACATTGATGGCTTATCCTCAGGATAGGTCACCAACCTCACATTGGTAGGGGGCTGACTCCCGGGACCCCCGCCGACAAGCTGTTCAAAGAGGTTGCGGCGCTCCATTGAGCGCCTAGGCCTCTTTCTAGGCCAGTCACATCACTGTACATCGGTCACGTGCAGGGACTGACTAGGAACTTAAAGTGGCCCTGGAAAACTAACTTAAACATGGCCCCATGCTGTAGGCGGGTCCAAATTGACAAAAGATGAATCAACACAAGTAGACAGGGCCAACACAATTAGACAGGGACAACAGAAGTTGGCAGGTAGCCAGCAATACCACAGTGCAGCACAAAATACTGTCCCAGCAGGACCAAATACCACAGTGTAGGACAAAACACTGCCATCTCCACTGCAGTATTCAACTGTATCACTGTTCTATGGATGGTGATACAGCTGACCTCACCTGCAGCCACCAGCCAGGTACCTAAGTAACTGATGCTCCTAGCATTAACTAATGCTTTGAACATTAGATTGTTTCATACCTGGCGGCCTCATGAATATTGGCCCACTGGGAAGTTTTCCTGTAGGGTCTATGGCCAGTCCGCCCCTGGTCACATGGCTGAGATGCCGTTGATACGTTGCTGAACGAAGGTTACTGTCTGACTGACTGGCCCAGTACAGTACTACCAGATATTCCGGTTGGTCCAGACTCTTGGTTCCCAGAACTCTGGCATAAGAAAACCCAATTTCGAGCTGACTTTGTAAAAAATTAGTATGATCTATATCGTATGGTTTGAAAGACAAATCCGTCAGAATAATTTTCCATAGCTGGTCCAAGATTAGTGGGCCCTTTCCCAGATTAACTGGGGCTCATGATACAGTCAGTTTTTTTCCACCAATATAAACAGAGCAACTACTCTGTTCTAGAAAGAAAATCATTAGTGACCACCAGGTATTCCATTTTGTCAATAACTAGAAACCGCTCCTAATAACGCTTCTTCCTTCCAGGGATATAAAATGGATTTTGGGATGAGTTAAGATTCAAATAAATCTTTTTATAGTATTTTTTATATGTCTAACTAGTGGAGATAGCAGATTTATTATGTTAAACCCCTGAAACTGGAGACCAACCAGCAGAGGCGGACTGGAAACTTATAGTGGCCCTGGAATAAAAAAGAAAAACTAAAAGTTACCCCATTTTGTGAGTCCAAATTAACAGAAGGAGTGGGCAACACAAGTAGGCTGGCTCATCAATACCATAGTGTAAAATTCTATCCCAGCAGAACCACATAACACAGTGTAGCACAATATACTGTCCCAAAAGCTGGCCCTCTGTGGTGGCCATCAATAGCTACCATCTTCGGTCCTCCTTCTCCAGTTGTCTAAGGAGCAGGGGGCTTAAGGGGTGAGGTGTGGACCACAGCAGTTGAATTCAGGAGGGCATGTGCGGTCTCTGGCTGGGTACATGAGTACCTGAATCTCAGTGTTAATTACTGTTGAGAGCTTATTATATACCCGTCAGCGGCAGAGAGGAGGGCTTGGGTGTCCCCCTGGGGCATCGGCCAACCCGGAAATTTCCCTGTAGAGTCTATGATCAACCTGCGCCTGCCTACCAGAATGATAAGAGATTGGTTCTAGAATTAATATTACACCACCTAATTTGGAACTTTTTAAAGGTATGGCTGCCTAATCTGCTGATTGGAGTACTGTTTGACAGAATCAAGGTTAATGTTCTTCCAATTATTGCAGGACAAATTTCTAAAATATTTAACCTGTTGTATTTCAAAGGTTGCATATCTTGTGTCATGCACTGTTGTAATCCGTGTACCGGGGTGGGCCCCCCAGGATACAGTGAAGTCACGAACGAGGAAAGCAACCCCAATACCAGCTTTTGCCAAAACAGAATTTTACTTAAATGTGGCAATAAACAGAACCACAAATACTGGGAGCATACAATAAATTTACATACACCCAGCCCGAAGGCTGAGACCCTTGTGCAGCACAGCATGGCGCCCTCCGATAGATGGAGGAAAGTGCAGTAATTTACCTACTGGCAGGCACAATTAAACTGCCACACCTTACCTGTTATTACTCTAAAAACAAGAACCACTGTATGGGTGTGTGTTACGGGCTATCCTGAAGTGCAGCACAACAGCTTAAAATCTTTCCAAGTTCTACAGTATTCCCCCGCCCATAACTGGTCCTGTAGCACGTGCCTGAGTATTCCCCCTGAGCAAGAAAATGCCAGCCTGGTTTGAGTCTGTGAGAATTTGATCAGCTCTCCAATGTGAAATGTCATGTCACTTTAAGTTATGGAGTCCTTGAAATGAACAGTAGTAACACTTGTGACCTGACACAAACAGAAACCCTAACTAACTAACTTACTACAGGCCTGGTCTCAGTCTCTAGGCGCCAACACGGTGATGAGGTGCGTTCACGATCTTACCAACCTGGGTCTGCTTTGCATCCGCTGGTGACTCTGAACAGAACAAATGTCTCTCCAACAAGCATGCGGTACCGCAGTGTATGTTGCTTTGTTCCTCTGCTCTCATCAGTGTTCCTGGCAGTAATCCTCCTTCCTCTGGACAGAATCGGGATCTTGGACACGATCGGCTTCACTTAGCTGCAGCTCTGGTCACTGAGGGAGGCTCTCGCACCTGGATGCCGTCAGATTCTCTGCTCACACAGCCTTAGTTTCACCTCCCTCTAAGATGGCTGCTCTCTCCTTCTCTTCTCTCCAGACTCTGTGTAAACCCCACCTCTCTCATGAATATAGCGATATATCTGCAGTCTGTAGCTGTGTTTAGGAAACAGCGGCATCTTGTGGCCAAACAGCAGAATGTCAGTCCAGAACATTTAATTTGATCACACAAACAGTGTTCAGACAAGGAGAGCTGTTTCCCCGCCTCACACTGTCATGGTCCTTGTTTCAGTTGTGGTGGTTTCTTTTGTGAAAAATGAAACAAAGCCAATGATCACGGCCAGCCTTCACATGCAAAGATATGAATGCCCATAAACAATCATTCAGGCATGAAGGCAAGATGTGTAAAAACAAAGAGCTATATCGCGTCTGAGCATGCAACTTTCATGGGTGATAGAGCACCCAGGAACTTGTCTAGCCAGTGTTTGTTACTGGATTTATCTCCTGTAAGAGCGGCAGTGTATGCTAAAGCAGTTATCTGTTTGATCCTGTTTTTGGTTGCCTTGTTTGTAAAACTTCTGCTTTATATGATCTGATTGGCCACAGTTCTAATGATTTTTGTAATTTACTTACAGTACGTTAGTCATAGACCGATGGAAAGTTGCGATCTCATAAAGAACCTTACTCTCTCATAAAGCTCTCCCAATGTGTTATAAAATCTCAATAATAACTTTGAAATCCAGAACTTTATCATCCCCCTATATGCCCAATTTCTTGTACTACACTCTTATTTGACCCTAGAATCTGGCGATACAAGATGTGGCCTTGACCTAAGAATGTCCTAATGATCTGTCTGCTTAATCTAGCAGGCCTTATTCCACAGATGTCTGTTTGCTGATATAGTCCTACATGAGGTTATTACGGGATGGGTCACATGTTGATTTAAGGAGTTCTCTAGCTTACAAAACCCTGTTTCAAATACCCTGTTATTGAGTTCTATCTGAGTTTAAAAAAAAAGAGGCTACCCCATTCAAAACCTTAGCCAGAATTATCCAGAGTGTATAATATCAATAGGTACTGTGTAATACTTCATTTATCATGTTGTGGTGCTACAGGAGAATTAAACGGTTAAGTCCAGGTTCCTACAGAGAGCTGTTTTCTGAGGGTTCAAGCAGTGGAAGACCTTCTGATTAGTTTATTGTCAGGAATCAGGGACCTTGAACAGAGGAGCCTCTTCTAATAGCTAAAAATTCCCTAAAATGGTATATAAAAACAGTTCTAAACTAGACAGTCCCTTTAAGGGATTAGAATGCATTGTAATGTTCAGTATTAAAGTATTTAATTACTCACATTTCACATTCTGGATCTTGAGTGGTGTACTCCTCTGTGAGAGCTTTTCGTAGCATGTCAAAATGGCCCTTAATGTATACTTAGCTTCCTTTTCATGGTTTAATAAGCCTTAAGGTCTCAAAAATGTCCCTAATTTGTTGATTTTGGCTGAGGCGGACAATGTGATAATAGTTCCTTAGAAGCAAAACAAGAGCTGGCATACGTACAAGTAAAATATGGCGTGTTTAGTCTTCTGATAAATGGGATTGTTTAGGCTTTTTTTTTTTTGCGGTGCCCATTTTCTTAAAGATCACAAATTGCAGGATGCAGTATGACTCTCCTGAGGACCCTATTAAATAGCACTGACACTAATGAATATTTAATATACACTTATGTACAGATGTAACAATGCTGATGTGTCTTCAAAATTTGGCACCACACTTGGTGAATTGACAAACTGAGCTCCACACAAACACTAGTTTCAGGTACAGATGTTTTTTGTTTTGTTTTAAAGGGCTTCTGTCACCCCACTAAACTCTTTTTTTTTTTTTTTTTTTTTTTTTTTTTTTTTGGGGGGGGTACTTATAATCCCTATAATGCGATATATCTATACATTATGCTATTAATCATTTTCGTTCAGTAGATAATGCAAAAAACTTACTTTTATAGTATGCAAATTACCTGTCTACCAGCAAGTAGGACGGCTACTTGCTGGTAGCAGCCGCAAAAAACCGCCCCCTCCTCTTGTTGATTGACAGGGCCAGCAGCGATCTCCTCCTCCGGCTGGCCCTGTCTGCATTTCAAAAATCGCGCGCCTGTGTTGATTCGGCGCAGGCGCTCTGAGAGAAGGAGGCTCGCCTCCTCAGCACTCCCTCAGTGCACCTGCGCCGAATCAAGACAGGCGCGCGATTTTTGAAATGCAGACAGGGCCAGCCGGAGGAGGAGATCGCTGCTGGCCCTGTCAATCAACAAGAGGAGGGGGCGGGTTTTTGCGGCTGCTACCAGCAAGTAGCCGCCCTACTTGCTGGTAGACAGGTAATTTGCATATTATAAAAGTAAGTTTTTTGCATTATCTATAGTATGTAACTATAGATACACATAGGTCCAAATAGGGGCAGTAGGCAAAAACAGTGTGAATTTATTTTACATTTGCTTTTTAATACTACCACAAATAACCAAACTTTTACCTATGTTCTTTTACAGTGCTAAAAAACACAACTTCTTTATGTCTGCCTGCTAAGCAGTTGCTTCGTCTGATAAATAGGACTTGGCCCAGTGACCCCCTATCTTCAGTAACACATGTAAGTGTGTCTAAAGTTATATATTTTTTTTACCTTTTGAGTTGCTAAATATGATTTTGAAAAGCCATAAAACTTTTCAAATTAAGATTGGAATGACCCACAATTTTTTTTGTATGGAATCAACTTATCAAAAAACAACATAAAAAATAAATAAAAACAGATTAAGTGTGAATTCACATGACCATAAGTGTTTTGCGGTATGCAAATTGCAGATCCCCAAACACGGATACTACCCGTGTGCGTTCTGCATGTTGCAGACCGCACATGGCCGCACTATATACAAAATGCCTATTCTTGTCCGAGACTGTGGACAAGAATATGACATGTTCTATATTTTCGCGGAGCTGCAGAATGGAACTACTTTTGCAGCCCCGTTGAAATGAATGGGTCCACACCTGTTCTGAGAAATTGTCAGGGTGAATGGACCCTACAGGTGCATTTAGACAGGGCAATGAGAAGCTGATTGTTGAGAAGGAAGCGTTACTTCCCCACAGTCGGCTGCTCACTCAGTGAAGGAGACCACCTCATTTACATGCAGCGATCACCTCCACAGTATTTATCATTATTGTAATCGCTCGTCCTCATACAGCTGCATTGTTTCTGGGCAGCAGATTGCTGTTTAGAATGCACAATCTGCTGCCCAGAAATTATAATTTAGGTGTCTGCATCATTGGGTGATCTGCGGCACGCTTACATGGGCAGATTGTCGGGAATGAGCGTTCGTTTCCAATAATCTGGCTGATTATTGCACCGTCTAAATCCATCTTTAGATTTAAAAATGCTGTTGATATCTATACTGCATGAGTGGTAAGTGGGCATGATACCCTACAGGAGTTTCAACTGTGGGAGCCAACAGCAGGGCTTGAATTAGACTGGGTTGCCACATAGAACATATTTAGCTTTTTTTGTTGTTGTTGTTGATTTAATATTTTTTATATTTAATAGTGAAATGCTTGTTTCATTTTATATTTGATATTTACATTTTTTATGGCCCAACAGAAATTTTATGTTTTAAACTTTGATTTAAAGCCGGAATGACTTTTATCACAGACTCCAGATAAATGAACTGTCATTGTTGGATTCCTGCTCATTTACAGGAAGGCTAAAAGGGCACATAACTTGCATAGTTCATTCTGCAATGACTGGATAAAAGGAGATTCTAGAACATAATTCACAGTACATTGGTGCAGCGCATTATGATTTTGGGAATTTCCTCTTGTCATCTGTACTCAACTCTTTGAATGCAACTTTTGAAAAGACTACTTGCTACAATTTATAAAAGACAGGTCTACACAGTAACTTGTGCACTGATTAGGATTGCCTTGGCTAGAACAGAACATCTAAAGCTTACCATTATCAAAGCTCTGGCTGTAATATTCAGCGAAAAGCATTTGTTTAAGGTTAAAGGTTGTCCTCAGGATAGGTCATCAATATCTGATTGGTGGAGGTTTGACACCCAGCATCCTCATGATCAGCTCTTCACGATTACACTGCGCATCGCCCCAGGAGTCAGACCCCCACTGATCATATATTGATGACCTATCCTCAGGACAGGTCATCAATATGTAGTGGCTGGACAACCCGTTTAAAGAGAACCCCTCAACGTGAAAATGCAGTGCAATCTGCAGGCAGCATGTTGTAGAGTAGGTGAAGCTGATGAACTTGTTAAATAGTTCTGTGGGAAAAGATTCAGCAGAACTTGTAATTTAGACATTTATAGCTCTGCTCTTTCTGAGCTCAGTTGTACACGGTCATCTTTTCAGTGACTGACAGCTCACTCCACATACACGCTTACACAGAGAATGCTATCAATCACTGATAATATGGCCCTGAGTACAATGGAACTAACAGAGATTTAAATAAATCTTTTCCCGCAAAACTATATATCAACCTGCTCAACTCTTTCTGCTCTATAACATGCTGCCTGCAGATCACACTAAATTTCACAGTAACAGGTCCTCTTTTAGAAGTAGTGTAAATGTTTTACTTCCTGGTTCTGTGTCTGGGAAGGGGAAATGGAGGAGCAGAAAGAGAGAGCAAAAAGGAAAATCATATTCAGTCACTGTCTGATTCTGTCATGTCTCCCCCATGTACAGTTTTCCAGTGACCCTAGAGAGGAATACTTTTCTTTATGCTATCACGTCTCTAAACAATCAGATAGGATCTATATTTTTTTTTTTCTATTGAAGGTTGAGAAGATAACTCAATGCTTTATCTGGATAATGGAGATTTGTTACCTAATCAGTTGTGGTAATTATGTGCTGATATTTGAATGAAGACATAGTGACATTAAAGGGCATCTGTCAGCAGATTTGTACCTATGAAATTGGCTGACCTGTTGCATGTGCGCTTGGCAGCTGAAGGCATCTGTGTTGGTCCCATGTTCTCATGTGGCTGCATTGCTTAGAAAAAGTTTTAAAATATGTAAATGACTTCTACGAGCAACAGGGGCGTAGTCATTACACCTAAAGGCTCTGCAACTGCCACACCCTCTGCCCTTTGATTAGCAGGGCCAGGCAGTGTAAACATGATCACACCAGGCCCTGACTTCTCATAAAGTCTTGCACTATGCCTTGCGCTTCAGTATCCGCCACAGGCGCAGTACAGGAAAGAGGCGCAGTTTGATGCAAAATTGAATGAAGACGCTGATGAATGTAAACTGCTTGGTGGCATTTTCAAAATATACTATATAAAAAATATAGGAGTATAAAAAAATACCATAACCTAAAACACTTTTTATACAATTTTGAAAATGTTAAACAATGTACATTAAATATATAAAAACTTTTTTATTCCCAAATGTTAGTTATAATTAAAGTTTATTAATAACATAGCATTAAAAGACCTTTAAGAGTGACCTTTCAAAAGCAATTTTTTTGTGGGCAAAAATATTTTTCTTCATTGTATTCTTTAAAAATATGAAAAATTATAAAAGAAAATATTTTTTTAACTTTCATTCAAAACCAGGTTCTTATGTTGTACAAAAAAAGCCCCTTTTTCCCTTTAGCTTACACGACATGTGGTTTTAATCTACACTTTGCTTACACAATGTTTTTCCCTTTTGACCTGAATACATGTTGTTGCCATTAAAACTTTTACCATATCTGTAGGTATGTTCAAACGAAACTGACGTGGTAGGCAAAAGACAAAAATGTTTCAAACCAGCCCCATTAACACCGCCACGTTTTCTCTGGGTTGTCTATCTGCTTTTGCCATGTTCCATTATGAACCTTCTGTATAACAGCTGGCGTTCTGTAAACCAAGGGGAATTTTTTTTTCTCCAGTTTTTCTTTATTTGCTTATGTTTATAAGTACATCACAACATGCAGCAAAGCATGAAAAAAATCTCAAATCCTGTCAAACATATTACATTCCCCAAAGCAATACTGAAGATAATTGTAGACGAGGGATTTTATCCAAAAAAAGCCCAAGATTGTAATCTATTTGGCACAATGACCTAACGTCATGAAAATGATGGAGTAATGTTATTTTTTAATATATATTTTTTTCTTTTTTCACCAGTTAAGACATTATCTCCATTGTAGATTAAATAAATAGACAATTGTGTGAGAAACAGTGCGCTGGAGATGACAGCCAATCAATATCTTACTGTAACATTTAATGGCGTGAGGTGAGGCATGGTTCCCGGCACTCGAAATGGCTCAAATAAAACAGACAAAGGCAGAGATTCTTCTCACAGGCAAAATTTCTCAAGACTGGGGATCTTAGAGGAAATGTCTCATGTATTTAATTAGAGTGGCATTCATTACAAGTAGAGTTGAGCGAACACCTGGATGTTCGGGTTCGAGAAGTTCGGCCGAACTTCCCGGAAATGTTCGGGTTCGGGATCCGAACCCGAACCGAACTTCGTCCCGAACCCGAACCCCATTGAAGTCAATGGGGACCCGAACTTTTGGGCACTAAAAAGGCTGTAAAACAGCCCAGGAAAGAGCTAGAGGGCTGCAAAAGGCAGCAACATGTAGGTAAATCCCCTGCAAACAAATGTGGATAGGGAAATGAATTAAAATAAAAATTAAAAAAATAAAAATGACCCAATATCAATTGGACAGAGGTCCCATAGCAGAGAATCTGGCTTCACATCAGCAGAGAATCAGTCTCTTCATGCCATAGCAAAGAATCTGGCTTCATGTCACCCACCACTGGAAGAGGCCACTGTCACATATTTAGGCCCCGGCACCCAGACAGAGGAGAGCGGTCCCGTAACAGAGAATCTGGCCTTATGTCAGCGCAGAATCTGTCTTCATGTCATAGCAGAGAATCAGGCTTCACGTCACCCACCACTGGAACAGGCCACTGTCACACATTTAGGCCCAGGCACCCAGGCAGAAGAGAGAGGTCCCGTAACAGAGAATCTGGCCTTATGTCAGCACAGAATCTGTCTTCATGTCATAGCAGAGAATCAGGCTTCACGTCACCCACCACTGGAACAGGCCACTGTCACACATTTAGACCCAGGCAGAGGAGAGGTTCATTCAACTTTGGGTTGCCCCGCAATATAATGGTAAAATGAAATTAAAAATAGTATTGAATGAGGAAGTGCCCTGGAGTAGAATAATATATTGTTAAGGGGAGGTAGTTAATGTCTAATCTGCCACAAGGGATGGACAGGTCCTGTGGGATCCCATGCCTGGTTCATTTTATGACGTCAGCTTGTCCACATTGGCTGTAGACAGGCGGCTGCGTTTGTCTGTAAAGCTCTGGCCACGTGGACAATTTGGAGACCCAGAAGTTGAATGGGGCCGAACCATCAGTCAGTACGTGGAGGGGTGTGCACAGGTACTGTTCCACCATGTTAGTGAAATGTTGCCTCCTGTAACACGTTCCGTATCAGGTGGTGGTGCAGTTAGCGTGGCGTGTTGACAAAACATTTTCCACATCTCTGCCCATGCTAACCCTGCCCTCAGAGGAGCTGGCCGTGACACAGCTGCGTTGGCGACCTCTTGCTCCTCCTCTGCCTTCGCCTTGGGCTTCCACTGGTTCCCCCTGTGACATTTGGGAATGCTCTCAGTAGCGCTGTTACCAACGTGCGCTTGTACTCGGCATCTTCCTATCACGCTCCAGTGTAGGAAGTAAGGTGGGCACATTGTCTTTGTACCGGGGATCCAGCAGGGTAGCAACCCAGTAGTCCGCAACCGTTAAAAAGTGGGCAACTCTGCTGTCGTTGCGCAGGCACTGCAGCATGTAGTCGCTCATGTGTGCCAGGCTGCCCAGAGGTAAGGACAAGACTGTCTCTGTGGGAGGGTATCGTCATCGTCCTGAGTTTCCCCCCAGCCACGCACCAGTGATGGGCCCGAGTGCTTTGGGTGCCACCCCGCTGTGAACATGCTTCATCCTCATCCCCTCTCCACCTCCTCCTCATCCTCGTCCTCCTCGTCCTCCAGTAGTGGGCCCTGTCTGGCCACATTTGTACCTGGCCTCTGGTGTTGCAAAAAACCCTCCCTCTGAGTCACTTCCAAGAGACTGGCTGAAAGTGCTAAAAATGACCCCTTCCTCCTGGGCCACCTCCTCTTCCATCATCGCCCCCAAGTGTTTTCTCAAGGAGAACTAGAAGTGTATTGTAACGCTGATAACGGCGTCATCGCCACTGGCCATGTTGGTGGAGTACTCGAAACAACGCAACAGGGCACACAGGTCTCGCATGGAGGCCCAGGCATTGGTGGTGAAGTGTGTCTGATCCGCAGTGCGACTGACCCGTGCGTGCTGCAGCTGAAACTCCACTATGCCTACTGCTGCTCGCACAGTCTGTCCAGCATATGCAAGGTGGAGTTTCCACCTGGTGGCACGGTCACATATGAGGCGGTGAGCGGGAAGGCCGAAGTTACGCTGTAGCGCAGACAGGCGAGCAGCGGCAGGGTGTGAACGCCGGAAGCGCGAACAGACGGCCTGCACTTTATGCAGCAGCTCTGACATGTCGGGTAGTTACGAATGAACTTCTGCACCACCAAATTCAGCACATGCGCCAGGCAAGGGATGTGCGTCAAACCGGCTAGTCCCAGAGCTGCAACGAGATTTCGCCATTATCGCACACCACCAGGCCGGGCTTGAGGCTCACGGCAGCAACCACTAGTCGGTCTGTTGTTCTATACCCCGCCACAACTCCTGTGCGGTGTGGGGCCTGTCCCCCAAACATATGATTTTCAGAATGGCCTGCTGACGTTTACCCCGGGCTGTGCTGAAGTTGGTGGTGAAGGTGTGTGGCTGACTGGATGAGCAGGTGGAAGAAGAGGAGGAGGAAGCTGAGTAGGAGGAGGAGGAGACAGGAGGCAAAGAATGTTCCCCTGCGATCCTTGGCGGCGGGAAGGACGTGCGCCAAACAGCTCTCCGCCTGGGGCCCAGCTGCCACTACATTTACCCAGTGTGCAGTTAGGGAGATATAGCGTCCCTGGCCGTGCTTACTGGTCCACGTATCTGTGGTTAGGTGGACCTTGCCACAGATGGCGTTGCGCAGTGCACACTTGATTTTATCGGACACTTGTTTGTGCAGGGAAGGCACGGCTCTCTTGGAGAAGTAGTGGCGGCTGGGAACAACATACTGTGGGACAGCAAGTGACATGAGCTGTTTGAAGCTGTGTGTGTCCACCAGCCTAAATGACAGCATTTCATAGGCCAGTAGTTTAGAAATGCTGGCATTCAGGGCCAGGGATCGAGGGTGGCTAGGTGGGATTTACGCTTTCTCTCAAATGTTTGTGAGATGGAGAGCTGAACGCTGCCGTGTGACATGGTTGAGATGCTTGGTGACGCAGGTGGTAGGGTGTTGGTGGTACATCCCATGTTTGCCTGGGCGGCAGGTGCCAACGTTCCTCCAGAGGCAGAGGAAGAGGCCGAGGCAGGTGGCGGCGGCAGCAGCAGAAGAGGTAGCAGGGGGAGCCTGAGTGACTTCCTTGTTTTTAAGGTGTTTACTCCACTGCAGTTCATGCTTTGCATGCAGGTGCCTGGTCATGCAGGTTGTGCTAGGTTCAGAACGTTAATGCCTTGCTTCAGGCTCTGATGGCACAGCGTGCAAACCACTCGGGTCTTGTCGTCAGCCACATTGTTTGAAGAAGTGCCATGCCAGGGAACTCCTTGAAGCTGCCTTTGGGGTGCTCGGTCCCAGATGGCGGGCGGTCAGTAGCAGGCGGAGTCTCTTGGCGGCGGGTTGTTCTGATTTTGCCCACTGCTCCCTCTTTTGCTACGCTGTTGGCTCGCGTCCTCACCACTGCCTCTTCCTCCGAACTCTGAAAGTCAGTGGCACGACCTTCATTCCATGTGGGGTCTAGGACCTCATCGTCCCCTGCATCGTCTTCCACCCAGTCTTGATCCCTGACCTCCTGTTCAGTCTGCACACTGCAGAAAGACGCAGCAGTTGGCACCTGTGTTTCGTCATCATCAGAGACGTGCTGAGGTGGTATTCACATGTCCTCATAATCAGAAAAATAAGTGGTTGTGCGTTAGTGCATTCTATCTCTTCCACCCTGGGGAAGGGCTAGGTGGATGCCCTTGGGAAACCCTGGCAGCAGAGTCTTCAAACAGCATAAGAGACTGCTGCATAACTGAGGCTCAGACACTGTACCACCACTGTTGATGGTTAAATGCACTTGGGTGACACAGGCTCAGCCTGCAGCTGATGTAGGATATAGCAACAAAATAACCACACTATTGATGGTTTAAATACACTTGGTGACTAGCTTGTGCTGGCGCACCACAAATCACAAAATGGCCGCCGATACCCCAGAAAAAAAGCTGATCTAAAAACGCTCTGGGCAGCCTCAAAAAGTGAGCACGTCAATTTTAGCACTTCAATGATCCACAGCTGCCAGATCGATCACAGAATGACGTCTTTTGGAGGAGTTATCTGCCTAACTCGCCCTATACGTCGCAGCTGCAACCTCTCCCTATGCTTGAATCAGCAGAGTGACGTGCAGCGCAACGTGACCCAAGCCTTATATAGAGGCTGGGTCACATGCTGCACTGGCCAATCAAAGCCATGCCAAATAGTAGGCAAGGCTGTGATGGCCTCTTTGGGGCAAGTTGTGACGCTTGCTTGACTCTGGCTGCTTTGCAGCCTTTCAAAAAGCCGCCAAGAAAGCGCCGAACACCGAACCCGGACTTTTACGAAAATGCTTCGGGTCCGTGTCACGGACACCCCAAAATTCGGTACAAACCCGAACTATACAGTTCGGGTTCGCTCATCCCTAATTACAAGTCTTCAGATGATTTTTTTTTTTAAAGGTTGTAAGTACTGTATGAGAATTAGGGCAGTTAAAATTAATTCATAGTTAAAGGGGTATTCTAGTAATATGTTTTTCTACAGAATGCCCCCTAAAAACATAAGACTTCATATTTACCTGCTCCACGCTGCTCCAGACCTCCTTGCTGCCCCCGCTGTCTCCATCTAGTCCCCATGCTGTTTGCATCCGACTGCCATGATATGCTCATATGTACCTACTCCAGCCAGTGACTACAATGACTGGCTTCAGTGGCGATGTGCTCCTTGTGGCCACAGGACTAGGCATAGGCTGGAATAATACATTTGACCTTGCCCATGGCTGGATGTAAGCAGCGCATGGCCAGAAGATAGAAACAGCAGAGTCAGTCTGGAGGAGCGGGTGATGTGGAGCTGGTAAGTATGAATCTTCTGTTTCAGAGGGTATGCTGTGGGCACTTGATAAAAAATTATTATTACCGGACGACTCCTTTTAAAGGGAACTGTCACATAACTGTAACTTGAAGAAAAGTTCCTGAAATTCCCCCGAGACATGACTGTATCAGACAGTAACTGACTATGATTTTTTTGTTTGTTTTTTTGCTCTAACTTGCTGCTCCCCCCTCTCCCCCTACACAGACACAGAACTAGGAAGTAAAATGTTTCAGTCTGCTCCTTAAAGAGGAGCCGTCACCATGAAATTCAATCCAATCTCCAGGCAAGAGGATCTGAGCAGATTGACTTCCCATTAAAGTATATATCATTCAGTAAAACTTGCAATTTCTTCATTTAAACCTCTGCTCTTTCTATGCTTAGGAGTCATGTGGGCGATCCTACTCGGTGATTGACAGCTAACTCTGTGTAACTAAGTGAATCAGTAAGTAGGACTCACGTGCCAGCTAAGCATAGAAACAACAGAGGTTTACATTAATAAATTACAAGTTTTACAAAAAATTTTTTTCATGTAAAACTATTTTTTATATATACTCTTCAGACATTTTGCAGTGACTTCTTTTATGGCCCTTCTCCCATTCAAGTCCTTTCTTCAGATAGCCAAGTTGCTCCTGTCTTAAAAATGGTGGCTGATGGAGAACTGCACCTGATTACCTTCTGGACACAGTAGGTCCTGAGTGCGAAAAGAAGCTGGCACAGACCAGTTCCTTTCAGTGGGAGGTAGAAATGTTTAGTAACATAGTTTATAAGGCTGAAAAAAGACATCTGTCCATCCAGTTCAGCCTGTTATCCTGCAAGTTGATCCAGAGGAAGGCAAAAAAAACGGATAAATTCCTTCCCGACTGCGATCCGGCAATCAGAAATACTCCCTGGATCAACAACCCATCTCTAGTAGCTATAGCCTGTAGTGGTGGTACATGGGAGACCTATCATGCTGTCATTGGCAGGATAGGTGTGGTGGGGTTGTCTAGAGACTGGACATGGATGTGAAAGGGCCCATGGGATGGCAATTTGCTACAGAACTTCTGAAAAGTTTATTAGTAGACTGCCAGTATCTCAATCACCCCTGTCCTATACTTATTATATTTAAAGTGGCCATTTAAGCTGGCCACACACATTACGCTAAACTCAAACAATTTTGGCAGTACCAGCCATGTACTTTCTATAGGGGCCTCCTAACTCTCTACCAATGGCAGATTGGAAATTAGCTTTCAACATGCCAGCTCCTTTTGTTCTCAAACCACTAGATGTATCTAGCAGTGGCTTACTGTCCTCTCCCTGATAAGAACACGTGCATGTGTATCGGAAGATTGGCCAATTACTGTCCTGCAGGTGGCTATCAAATGTGTGTAGTCTGCCTGAATGGACATATATGTGTCAACAGACTAGTACAGTGTCCAAGAAGTGAAAGAGGATAGCCCTTCCCCTAGAGATCAGGAAGTGGCAGGGTAGCTGCATGGAGCACCCTAACTGTAATGTATGCTGTTGCAGTCTTGCTTTATCTAGACCTCCTGCAGCTCAATAAAAATAAAACCTCCTTTAAGGTGGCCTTACACATTCAATAGCTGTCGGCCTGAACAAATCTTTGGCCTACAGCTATTTATCCCAACTCTCTACTGACTTCCCCATCCACATCCACAAAAGGATCAGGCGAAACTATTTAATTTGCCAATCCTTCTCTTCCCCCACAACATTTGTCAGGGGAGGGTAAGAAGCTCCCCACACACATTACAGTATTGGCCAAACCCACCGTTCTTGGTTGGTTCAGTCCACAATACTCTAATAAAATGATGACTGGAAACTTCAGAAGGCTTAGTCATTATTTTATAGCCCTGACAGAGGAAGCATACGGTGCAAGTCACTTCTGACATGAAAATTCAATATCTGACATGAATATTGCACATTCTACAATCATTTTATTGTCCTTTGAACCTCTTAAACAAAAATATTTTCTTTCCTTTAGTGTAAACCTCAAGTTACAAGTAATAATATGGTAATGATATTTAATTACGTTAAACATCCCTAATCCAGCATCTATTAATCCTGAACTGAAAGTCTAATAAACTGGCACTGGTTTTGCATAGTCATTTTTTTTTTTTGGTCTCCCTTTTCATTTTTCTCTAGTATACTTCATAAGGTTTATGTATTAGTCATTATTTCATAGCCCTGACAGAGGATGCACCCGGTGCAGCTCGCTTCTGACATGAAAATTCCATATCTCAGTTCCACAGACACAAAGGCCAATTTTATAGGAAGTTAGTTATTTTATTTATATTGTAGAGGAAATGAGATTACGGTACATATTGGAAATTCAACCCAACAGGAGAACATGCAAACTACATGTAGATGTTGCCCTGGTCATATAGTAAAATGTATGGCCTGTGTGATGCTCGCAAAAAAATACTAACTACATAGCCTTCATACATAGATCAACATCAGGGGTTTTCTGTGCCTAATGGGAGTCTATTGTCAGAAAATGGCGTGATGATTAAATCCATGGCAAGCTTACAATGAAAGGTAACACTTTTATGATAAAAATTGAGGCAGATAACATAGCTTCACAGTATATCTGATAATGAAGACCCTCCTGCCTCCAGAACCTTCATACAGTGTAAGTATTGAACATGTCACAGAGCGTGCCCCCAAAACTCTCTCACAGAAGTCAATGGGCAGTTTTCTAACTTGCTAGCATCATCTCATAGCAGTAGCTATGCAGTCCTAGGACATCACTTTGGTTACCCGCAATTTAAACCCTACAATGTGCAATGAAACAGTTCAAGTGGATCCATGTAGAGTAGGGATTTCCAACTCGTGGTCCTCCAGCTGTTGCAAAACTACAACTTCCAGCTATAGGCTGTCAGGACAACATGTACGTTGTAGTTTTGCAACAACTGGAGGGCCACGAGTTTGACATTCTTTATGTAGAGGATTATTGCATGCAAAGTTTAACCACTATCTGTTCCATTGATCATCAAACAGACTCCCCCCTAAGATTAGTATACACTTATAAAGCATGGAGGATCTAGGGGTTTTTGACTTGTAGCATCTCCTGCTTTCTCTGAACATAGTATAGCAATGCTGCTATTTGCACCCTTTCTCCCTTACACATACTTTGTCCCTTCAAACTAAATTTTGCCCCAAATCATAGCAATCTAAAAGAAATTAAATGAAGTTCCCAGCGTGGATCTGTAAAACATAACAATGATCATGGGGGTCAGGATATCCTGTCAGTAAGCATCCCCCATGGTCCTGCACAAAGGTTCCTAGTAAATAGGAAATATCGCCATGAGATTTTCCTACCCGGCAGTGCACGAAGCTTTCACTGAATTAGCAACTTCAAAATTAACAACTTTTTTTGTTTAGTTTTGAAAAAAAAATTGTTCTAAGTGTTCCGGTCGTAGCAGCTAATTAGAAGGACAATGCATTCTTAGATGTTTTTAAAAGATATGATCCTTCATGCAGAGTAGATGACTTGCACACAGAAAGTCTAAGGCGTGCATAGAGCTGTTGGGTTGAACACAGAGTTCTTAAAGGTTTGCATTATGGCCCAAAGCTTAGAGGAAAGGTGTGAAGGAGGAAACAAACCAAACCCTTCTGTCCTGGATGGCAAATCCTAGCACTATAACAGGGGCCCATATTAAAATACACTATGGGACAACCTCTGTTCTATGTATCCCACTGGCTAAACGGTTCAAGCATCTGATTCCCCACACATTCTTACCTGTTAACCTATATACAATGGATGGGCTTTATCATACAGTGAATGCATTACTTGGACTTTTCAGTACTGTATCCTGGAACACAAGTTATAGATTTAGGTAACGGCATTGTAAAACAAGGCCATGAAGCTTTCAGGATGACACGCCAGGAACCAATTAAGTGTTCGCCTGAGCCTTGATCTCTATCTATTTATGTATAACACGACTATTTAACACTGACATTAGAACATTCTGTTTCGGACATTCCCTATAGGGGGGCTGCAAAAAGCAACAAAAACCTAAAAGTTATTATTAATCTCTGCTTATCTTTTAAAAACATCATGCTACACCCCAATGCTCAGCAGTTATTTTAATATAGTAAACTATCTGGTCTTAAAGAAGATGTCTAGAGGTTTTTTAGATTGTTTAACAGTGTGTGTTTAAGGAACATAAATGAATAGGATAAAATAAGAACAAAAAACTAAATCTTGAACAGTTGTCATTCTGCTTTGGTTTCTGCATGCTTCAGGAACGAGCACTTTTGTAGAAATTTGATGAAGAAGTTGGGACCTTGAACACCTTGGTTCTCTCTGTGTTTCAGCTGGTGTGTTGGAAGGGTGAGGCTTAAGTAAAGGGTTGTGGTTTCTTTTAGCTTGGCATTATTTTCAGTCAAATTAGTAGTGGTCTGTTTCTACTCAACAAAGCAGCCTTAGTCTACTTTCACACTCGCGTTTTGACTTTCCGCTTGTGAGATCCGTTCAGGGCTCTTTCACAACCCAGCCGGTCAAAACGGATCAGTTTGCCTTTTAATGCATTCTGAATGGAAAAGTCTCCATTCCGCTTTGTCCGTCTGATGTAACTGAGCCAAACGGATCCGTCCTGGCACACAATGTAAGTCAATGGGGACGGATCTGTTTTCACTGACCCAATGTGGCACAATAGAAAATGGATCTGTCCTCCATTGACTTTCAATGGTGGTCACTGTACTTTCAAACAATTTCATTTTATCAAATAGAGAATGATGTGGCTAGCTCACTTCTAACTCACTTCATTTAAAAATATGCCTGCATCCACCTTAAAAAAAAGTAAAGTCATGATCACTAGGGGTCTCAGTCCAGTCCACTGCCTGTTGTCAGAAAAGATCCATCCCTGGTAACAGAGACTCTGAAGACAGCTGAGAGGAAGTGTGTGTGTGTCGGGGGGGGGGGGGGGGGGTCAGAGCTAGGTTTGAGATCCTAAAGCAGATTTTTTTTAGAAAAACTGCATCTACACAGATTCTGAACATCACAGGAGCTTTCTGCTTTTCTGTAAGTGTGATTCATACCTACTTATCAGCTTTCGTAGACCCCTTGAAGAAAATAAACATAGTGGGAAGTAAGGGAAGTGAGGTCACGGCACACAGTACCGGCAGAAGGGAGACACTCATTGCTTCTGAGAGAAATGCATCTAGCTTTGCAGCTGAGCCAGGGAATAGTATGGCTGAAAGAGACTTTAGGGAAGTCCAAAAAACACCTGTTCCTTCACTGTTATGATTGTGCACAGAAGCACAGCCATTATGCAATTATTATTTTTTTTAAATCCAAGTACTTTTTAAAACATACATGGCGGGAAGAAGGAGAGATTAAATAAACACTTTCACAACAATTTAGACAGAATATAAGGAACATTTTTTTTTATGTTTTACCCTTTGCATTTCAAATTGAAACAGAATAGCCTCAATGAAGAAAAAGGTATATTGTTTATATTAGTACATGGGATTTTTGTTCAATATCAGTCTTAAAGCGTTTGTGCAGCCTGTTTGTATGGATGACCTATTCTCAGGATAGGTCATTAATAACTAATTGGCAGGGGTCCGACACCCGGCACTCCTGCCGATCAGCTGTTTGAAGAAAAGGCAGAACTCCACGTGAGTGCTACTTCCTCTTTAGTATACTGCCTGTTGTCCCGGAAGTTCAGTGTCATTACAAGTGCTCACTCCATTCACTCAAATGGAATGAGTACTTGTAAGTACACTATGGCACTGCTACAGGGGAGACGACACAAAGATTGCTTAATTTTGTGTATTGTCTTCCCACAGTGTTGTATTTGCTCCCACTGTGTTAGTAATACTCTATTTGTAATCCATGTTAATTAAAGATTATTATCTCCACCCATTTCTTGTTATATTAAACCACAAATGTGCAAATACGACAGAACAAATAGGACCACACATGTGGCATTCAAGTAGCTTAGTGCAATGGCTCTGTGCCCATGAAACCTAATATTGTTAATCATATGTGACATAGGAAGAGGCATAAATAACAGGTAGTCATTGAATGCAATAGTTGAGAAGTATTTTTTTTTTTTAAGGATGGGGAACAATTATACAAAGTATGTATGTCACAACACTGCAAAATCTATAATAGTCCTCCTTCCCCCACCCACTAGGTCCCTTTTAATAATATTGGTATATTCTTATTTGGCAGAGGATCCCTCAGGTGCTATGATAGGAATATCCTTTTTGGGTATGTACACACCTCATTTGTCAGGAGCCTTCAACATTGGTTTAGTCGTTTTTGATAGGAAGAAGAGCACTGTATCCAGCATTATTTTCCATTCAAAACAACAGATTCCATAGTGAAACCCAATGATAAGTCAGTGGTTCCAATCGTCACCCCCGCTGTTCATTTTATGATGAATATAGCACTGCAACGTTTTTATTTTTGACAGAAACCAAGACACACATGTGCACAGAGATTAAAGGGATTACGGCGATCTGACTTTGCGAACAAGGAGGAGATTCGTGGGTACAGGCGGTGCTGGGCTCCTTTACAGGGGGGCGTGGCTGGGCTCCAGAACAGTTAGTACAGCCCCTTGGGCTCCTTACCAGGCTGATTTACGTATATATAAAATCTTTTTTTACACTCAATAAAACCACTCAGAGATATGGGACAGGTATATTGCAGACATGCTAGCTGCGATCTAGCCGTGCATGTCCGCATCTCTATAGGGTAAAAAGAGGTGACAGAATCCCTTTAAGACATTTATTGATTTAAGGATAGTTAACAAGTGACTTTAAAAGTCACCTGCTAGGTGTCCTTGGTGCAGGAATCTACAATAATGTCCTATTTATTTGAAGGAAATTAGCAACAGAGACCGCCACTGATCATAATGATATGGCATAGCCATGTTCTGTTCATGTCCAGATCGCACAGCAGCAGGGTTTGTCAAATGGTGTTAGAACTCTCCTATGTAAGGTGGACATGATCTGGATGGCTTGTTACACTCTGGATATAAACAAGAATGTTTATACTCGCTAACAAAAAGCAGAGGTTTTGAAAAATGTGAGAAAATGAAACTAAGGGCTCATGCACATGACAGTTGGCTACCAACCGTGTGCATTCTGCATTTTGCATTTTGCGAACAGAACAGCCGGCCCCTAATAGAACAGGGCTATCCTTGTCCATAATTCAGACAAGAATAGGACATGTTCTAGAATTTTGCAGACTGCACTGAACGGATGTGGAGTGCTGTCTGCATCTTTTGCGGCCCCATTGAAGTGAACGGGTCCGCATCCGACCCACCAAAAAATACTGATCAGATGCGGACCCAAACTACAGCACAGGCCTCTCCATAACTTCAGTGCATCCAGCTCCAGTTCTAAACGTAGTTTAAACGTAGTTCTAAACAGCTTCTGAGCCTAAAACAGGAGTAGAAAATGGTAAATGAGACGGGCCTGCCAACCCGTCCCCTTCCCCGTCCACTCCACTTTTTTAGACTTGGCATGAGTGGGGAAAATTTGCAGATTGTGGCGCAACTAACCTTTGCACCACCATCTGCGCCTGAAATATGCCTAATTTAGGCGTATTTCAGATCAGTAAATGACCCCCAATATATTTTATTTAATTTTCAGTGGCATAGTACTGCCAAAATGAAAAAAGCCGTAAATTCCCCCCAAAATGTGCTTACTGTGAATATTAATTTACAAAATATAACCCTTTCTCATGGAAGTGTTCTTTTAAGAGAGCCATGCACATGGATTAAAAAAAACGACCAAGGAGACTAATTTGTTAATGAAGAAAAGGCAACATATTTTAGGGTCAGGGATAATGTTGCAGTTCATGCTATCAGTCGTAACCTTCAGTTTGGGTATTTCCTGTTGTGTTGACTATAACTCTGTGCAAGCCCCGGCTCAAGTTTCAGTTACTTCACTTTTCCAGATGATCTGAAGTGAAATTGTTCTTGTTTTTCCCTAAAAGTAAAAAAGTTTCAGAAATTGCAGAGCTACGGGACAGCCTCAGGAAAAATAACTATTATAAGCCTTTATTTTATATTTTTCGAGCTGGAATAACTAATGAATGGGTGTCCCTTAGATCCACTATAAAAGATAAGTAGCAGGACAATCGCAATACAATATATAGTAAATTGTTTATCTGACCCTTTTTGTATGGCCCACAAATAACTGCATCTGGGGCCAGCCCAAACTTTGTGCCGGCCATAGAATCCCACATAACACAGCCAGCTACACATCTTTGCATAATACTTCTAGCCACAGATTCTATGATTCAATAGTGCCAACAACAGAAGCCCCTACAACAGAACTAGGCACAGATCTTCTCAGGACACTAGCCACAGATGTGTCCTCAATACTGCCAGCAACATCTGTCCAATGACACCGCCAGACAGGTAGCTACAGATGTCCCCATTACATAGCCAAATACAGTAGACCTTATAAAAATGTTAGCTGCAGAGGTGTGTCTAGTAGCAAATAATACATAGCCACAGCAGCCCCTATAACAGTGCAACCCACAAAGGCCTCCATAACACAACCAGCTAGAGATGTCATCATAATACTGCTAGCTACAGATATGCCCATAACACTGCCAAACACAAGGAGGTTTACAATATTTCTAGTCACAGATATGCCTTCAATCCTGATAGCAACAAAAGCCCCCAGACATAAATACCGCATAGCACTACCAGCCATAGGTTCAGTCACAGAAGCCTCTATAACACTGCCAGCCACTGATGTCCCCTTAACACAGATGATCCCTAAAGTCTGGTATCACTGTTCTCTATAACTCTTTCAGCTGCAGAAGGTCCTGGGGGCTTACATTTTATCTATCATATGTCTCAGGTATCCTTTTGTAGACAACGGAACTTGACTATGGAGAAAAGAGGATTGTTTTATCACCTAAACCCCATTGCACTGAAATGTTATAAATGTGTTCTTAGAGGCAGAGTCTTGAGTGCTATGGGGTCCATGAAGAGGTAAACCACCACTAAATTGCAGTACCGAAAACCAGTAGGAATTGGTTATGAAGACCTTCTCTCTCCTACAATTTATGAAAAGAGGAGTTGGGTTAAAAGCCTTGGGATGACTGGACCACAGCAAAACTAGTGGGTGTGCCATGGAACTATGTTCTTTAAAGAGTAACTGTTCAGAAGATTAGTTTTAGACAGGACATTTCTTCTTGAGATTATTCATAGCTGTAACAGACATGGCATGAAGAAGTTAGTTCCACAGAACAGAAACATGCGCGATTGCCCAATTGTAATATGTGTCTTTTTATGTGTGGATTGCTGGTGGCTGAACAAAGTTTATCCGAGTCTAAACCCAGCGTTACTATTATTGTAATAATGCTTGCTAATTCTCGTTAGTTATTTCAGGTTAGTGATAAGTTCTGTGTTGACCAGGGTAAGAGTGAGAAGGCAGAGGGTATTACAGAGGAAATGGCTAATACATAGTAAGGAAAACGATATATCAAAGTGGTCAGTTAGGTTTGTTTGTAAGCAGAATATAGATATATTGAAAACCAAATGAGTTGTCCATGTCCATAGATGGAGAGGAAGAAAAAGGTAAGAACCTATTGGCACAAATGACAGAGATGGAAGTTAAAGTGAGGAAATGACTTAACAGCTTCAGACATGAAATATCCAAATGTATGTATGTATGTATGGACACATAAAGAAAAAAGATCAGGAGAATACTAAAGAGATAGTCAATCATTACACCTGGCAGAAATTCTCCTGACATTGATACAGGGCAGTATTCTCTAACTGGTGGATCAGATTGCCTCAATCTTCTAGCAGGTCCAGATCCTATTGTGCTCTAGTGGCATAAGGGAGGTCATATCTAGAGATGAGCGAATTGTAGTTGACGAAGTGTAGTTGACTGAATTTCCTCACGCTTCGTGGTAACGAATTGCAATTTTTCCTAAAATGGCTGCTGCACGTGTTTGGACATAGAGCAAGGAACTCTTGGAACGAGGGATCACCCACAATGCGAGGCATGCAGCCAATTAGTAGCCAGCCAGCCCTGTGATGTCACTGCCATATAAATAGCCTCAGCCATCCTGGATTCAGCCATTTTCCAGTGTACTTAGTGCAAGGAGAGATGTCAGCAGCCGCTAGGGATAGTGGTAAAAAAGACTTTAAAACTTTTATTTTGCTGTATAGAAGTTCAGGGAAAGGATAGGGAGGAATCATTCCACAGTATTGAAGCAGAACAGGGTTCAATAATGGAGGTTACAGCCTGGGTAATAGGAACAATCCTATTACACCTTGCTGTACTGACTGGGGACCCAAATTGCCATTTTTCAGCTCTGTAATTCCAGCAAACCGTTCTTGTTATTGGGGTGCAAGTGCTGTTTGATACAGGCATTAACAGGGTTTATTACGAGGAAATATTTCTACGGCTTATTTGCCCTTGTGAGGTGCAGTTATATGTTCTAAAGCATTTTTCAACTTGTATTAGTGGGGGAAAAAAGGGCTCATTAGCCGTTGTGTGGTGAAGTGAGAAAATGACATCCTTTTTGGCTTGTATTAGTGGCAAAAATATATATATTTGCAGTTCATCAGTGCAGTTATATGTTCTAAAGCCTTTTGTGGAGTGTAAGTGGAAAAAAGTAAGGGCCTACTTGCCGTTCAGTAGAGCAGTTATACAGTGCCTTGCAAAAGTATTCACCCCCCTTGACTTTTTTTGTATTTTGGTACATTACAGCCTTAAGTTCAATGTTTTGTTAATCTGAATTTTATGTGATGGATCAGAACACAATAGTCTAAGTTGCTGAAGTGAAATGAGAAAAATATATAAATAAAACTATTGTTTAGTAATCGAAAACAGAAAATTGGCATGTGCATATGTATTCAACCCCTTTTGTTAGGAAGCCATAAAAAGCTCTGATGCAACCAATTACCTTCAGAACTCACATAATTAGTGAAATGATGTCCACCTGTGTGCAATCTATATGTCACATGATCTGTCATGACATAGACACACCTTTTTTGAAAGGCCCCAAAGGCTGCAACATCTAAGCAAGAGGCATCACTAACCAAACACTGCCATGAAGACCAAGGAACTCTCCAAACAAGTAAGGACAATGTTGTTGAGAAGTACAAGTCAGGGTTAGTAAAAAAAAATATCCAAATCTTTGATGATCCCCAGGAGCACCATTCAAATCTATCATAACCAAAAGCCATGGGCACAACAGGAAACCTGCCAAGAGACGGCCGCCCACCAAAACTCACGGACTGGCAAGGAGGACATTAATCAGAGAGGCAGCACAGAGACCTAGGGTAACCCTGGAGGAGCTGCGAGTTTCACAGCAGAGACTGGAGCTATCTGTACATAGGAGTACAATAAGCCGTACGCTCCATAGAGATGGCTTTTATTGCCAGAAGAAAGGCCATTACTTTTTCAGATAAAAACAAAAAGGCACATTGTGAGTGTGCGAAAAGGCATGTGGGAGACTCCCAAAATGTATGGAGGAAGGTGTTCTGGTCTGATGAGACTAAAATTTGACTTTTTGGCAATCCCATAGAAAATCTGTGGTCAGACTTAAAGATTGCTGTTCACAAGCGCAAACCATCCAACTTGAAGGAGCTGGAGCAGTTTTGCAAGGAGGAATGGGCAAAAATCCCAGTTGTAAGATGTGGCAAGCTCATAGAGACTTATCCAAAGCGACTTGGAGCTGTGATTGCCGCAAAAGGGGGCTCTACAAAGTATTGACTTTTGGGGGGGTGAATATGCACATTGACTTTTTCTGTTATTTTGTCCTATTTGATGTTTGCTTCACAATGAAAAGAAAAAAATTTAATTAAAAGAAAATAAATTAAACAAACAATCCATGTTAATTTCAGGCTGTGAGGCACCAAAATACAAAAAAAAAGTCAAGGGGTGTGAATACTTTTGCAAAGCACTGTATGTTCTACAGGCCTTTTTGGCGTGTATTAGTGACAAAAACAGTTATATGTTCGAACGCACTTTTTTGTGTGCATTAGTGGCACAAGAAAAAGTATTTGCCATTGTGTGGTGAAGTGAGAAAATTACAGCCCTTTTTGGCATGTATTAGTGGCAAAAAAAAAAAATTTGCCGTTCAGCAGTGTAGTTTATATGTTCTAAAGCCTTTTGTGGCAAAACTAAGTGGAAAAAAATAAGGGCCTATTTGCCCTTCAGCGGTGCAGTTATATGTTCTAAAGCCCATTTTGGCGTTGGGGCTTATTAGCCATTGCGTGGTGAAGTGAGAAAATTATTGACTTTTTTTTGGGTGTTTTAATTTCCTTTTTATTTATTTATTTATTTGATCTAACAGTATGTCAGACCGAGAAGTGCCAGGCCCTGCATAGGGGGAGTGGCAGAGGCCTAAATGTTTCTGCCACAAGCACACGTCGCAGCAGAGTAAGGGGGAGTGGCAGCAGGAGTCGCAGCGAGAGGTCTGAGCTCCCGGTGTCATCTAGTGGTCGTGTCCTGACCAGCAACCCAGCGGTTCTTGAATGGTTGACTCGGCCATCCACTTTGTCCCAAGTGACATCAGACACCCAAAGTCAAGAGTCGGTGGGTTTGTCAGACACAACTCTTAGTTGGCATGGCCCGGGAGCAGGCCCTGTGCCCTCACCTGTCCTCAACCTACATCTGTCCTTTTCTGTTCCCTCAGCAAGAGAAGTATTATATGCTGTGGGCTCAGCTCCACTATACAGCGAGGGCGAGCTACAAGAGGACAGTCAGCAACTACTGGCCAGCCAAGATGTGGAGGAGACATCCGCTGCTTCCTCTGGTAGGCAGGAAAGTAGTGATGAGGAGCTGGTGGCGTGGGAGCTGGTGTTGCGAGCGGTCAAGGTCCTCCTCAACGATCTCTGGGTCAGGAGATCAGTGACGTGCAGACAGTACTCGATGATGATGATGATGTAGCTGATCGCACTTGGGAGCCGGGTGAATTAGGGGCTTCATCATCATCGGGAGAAAAGTTTGTCAGCTTGCCCATGATGCAGCGGTGGAGCCAGTAAGTCACTAGCGTGGCCGGGAGTAGGAGGTCGGGAGCCAAGCGTGCATGGGGTAGACCACAAGCTTCGCAGGAGCCTACCTGCCTGGAAAGTAGTGGTGCATGGGGTCCACGGAAGCAGCGGCGGTAGCAGTCAGTTGATGTAGAGTGTTGGGGGTAAAATCACCTACTCGGCAGTGTGGCAGTTTTTTGTTAAGCCGCAGGAGGAGGTGAACATGGCCATTTGTAGAATCTGTGGGCAGAAGGTGAAGCGTGGCCAGGGTGCCAATGTTGGAACCACGGCCCTGCGTCAACATATGCAGCGTCACCAAAAAGTGGCCTGGGAGAACCGTGGCTACGATGTGGTGGTTCAGCCTGCTGCAGCAACCGCTGCATCACCCAGAGGCACGCAACCGATTTCCGGCAGTCAAGGCTCCACCACCTCAGCCAAAGGGAGCTGTCTGTCCTTCCCATCATATGCGGGTCCTGATGCTCCTGCTCCTCCTCCTACTCCTCATCAGTCATTCTGTCAGCAATCGATCACCGAAGCGATTGCCAAGAGACAACAGTATGCGTGCACTCCTTCAACGGCACAGAAGCTGAATGTGCTCCTGGCCAAGTTGCTGGTGCTGCAGTCCCTCCCTTTCCAAGTGGTGGACTCTGCTCCTTTCAGAGAACTGATGGCTGGTGCCGAGCCAAGGTGGAGAGTCCCAAGCCGTCATTTCTTTGCCAAAAAGGCAGTACCAGCCCTACACACACAGCTCCACAGAAGTTGGGCCAGTCCTTGAGCCTGTCGGTGTCTGCCAAAGTGCACAGCAGCGCTGACATGTGGAGCTGTAACTACGGTCAGGGACAATACATGTCCTTTACGGCCCACTGGGTCAATGTGGTTCCTGCACAGCCACATCAGCAACTTGGCCAGGTGACGCCGCTTCCGACTCCACGTTCTCACGCCATTGATCCTGCGACAATGTCCGCCTCTGCCTCCTCATCCTCCACCATGTCCTCAGCCTCCACTGCAGGGACAATTCACAGTGCCCCTCCAGCATACCACATGTGCAGGGCACGGCGGTGTCAAGCTGTTCTGCACCTCATTTGCCTGGGCGAACTGAGTCACACGGGAGGAACTGCTCCGTGTCCTTCATCCAGAAATTGAATCCTGGATTTCTCCGCAACAACTCAAAATCGGAACCATGGTGACCGACAACGGCACACGTGTTCAAGCTGGTTGTCAAGCGGTTCCTGAAGTCTTCCACCCATCTGCAAGACATCCTAAAAATGGCCAGGAAACTTTGCATGCACTTCAGCCACTTGTACACTGCAAAGCACACCCTCCTTGAACTACAGAGGCAAAACGGCATCCCCCAACATAGGCTGATAGGCGACGTTTCCACCCATTGGAATTCCACCCTCCAGATTTTGGACCGACTATACGAACAGAGAAAGGCCATAAACTATTTCTTGATGATCCAAGTGGACAGGAGTGCTCCCCTGTGTAACTTCGAGGTCAGCCAGTGGAAGCTCATGCGTTACACCTGCCATTTGCTCAGGCCCTTTGAGGAGGCCACATTATTTGTCAGTCACCAGGGCTAGGGGATGAACAACATCATTCCACTGCTTCATGTCCTGGAACAGATGCTGGTATATATCTGGCTGGTCAGAGGACTGGAGATATGGCGCCTAGATCTCATGGCCACATGAGCCCTGTGGGGGCTGAACTAGAGGAGGAGGAAGAGGACATTGTTTTTGCTCCACTGTGTAGCGAAATGGGTGGTTTTTCAACACAGGTGACAGGAGAGGAGAAGCAGAAGCAGCAAGAGGAGCTACAGGGCGATGAGGAAGATGAGGCAGAGGACCCAGACACACCGTGGCAGTATGCAGTGGAGATGGAGGCAGGGAGTCCCTCCGAGTCACCTGCACAAATGGCCCGATGCATGCTCATTTGCTTGCGCAGTGACAGCCGAATTGTCACCATTCGGCAGAGGCATGACTTCTGGCTCTCCACCTTTTTGGACCCTCGCTACCGGTCCAAAATAAAGGCCTTTTTTGCACCCGCTGAGAGGGAGGACAAACTGAACTACTATAGAGACATCCTATGTAGTCAGTTTTCTGCTGCCTGTCTGCGCCATCGTCCATCCTCTCGCAGGTCTGAATGGGGGGGGCTCTGTGCTCACGTTCCTCTGCCATGGCTGCTGTGGCAGGGTGGTGGGGTAGAAGCAGTGTCAGCTCTATCAGCAGCAACTTGAGTCTAGAGTCGCTGATGAGCAGCTATCTTCACCCGCATAGTGAAGAAACTTCTCACCAGCAGCAGCTAGACCTGGAGCAGGACCTGAAACAGCAGGTGGTGGCATATTTGGCCAGCACCCTTAGACCCCCCATTGAAGATCTGCTGGACTACTGGGCAGCCAAACTGGATTTGTGGCCGCAACTGGCAGAGTTTGCCCTGGAGAAGTTGTCCTGCCCGGCCAGTAGTGTAGCATCTTTTTTTGTCTTACATTTGGACCTTTTTCCACGCCCTTTTCCGGCCCACAATTTTAGACCTGAAGCTAGCGGGGCGAAGTCGCATATAACAGAGCAACTAACCGTTTTGCCGTCATTTGTGCTTGGAATATGCCTAATTTATAAATGACCCCCTTTATTTTTGTTCCCTGGAAATTTTAGCACTGCTGTCATTTTTTTTATGTTTTTTAAACCGGTTTCCTCAGTCTTGCACCTTTGTTGCACAATTGTTTATTTGGTGTTGCTAGATTTATTTTTACATGTAAAACTATACTTGAGAAGATGCCTGAAAAAAGGGTAAGGTCAACGAGATGGAATTTATTTAGATCGTGAGCCCCAATGGGGACATGATAAGAAGCTCTGCATCACTTCTGTCAAATGAGTTTTTATGCATGATATACAATCTTACACGTTGCATGTTCGCATAGGACTGAGGGCCTTCTAAACAATGTGTGCATGGAATTTCATGGAATGCGAAAGTGTATGTAAGGGGTTAATTGTGGAATTTTTGTCCCAAAGTTCAGAGAGGCAGCCTCAAAAACCTCACAGGAAACTCTCTAGTTCTTGGTGCTGATCTGGCATTCAGTATCCGAAAGTTAAACTATGCACTGACAGGACGGTTTAGCTAAACACAGTGCGGACACAAAGCCTTTCCCTTTTCTGGTAGTACTTTAATATGATCTCCAGAGTGGAGGAGACAAGCCTCGTCTTTGATGTGCTGCACACAGTGTGTCTGCTCAGTGATACCTAAGACATTATATTAAAGCTGGTGGATTACAAATCACAGAAGAAAAGCAACAGCTCGTGAGTATGGAGTATTTCAGTTTTGTGTTTTTGTCTTTAGAAATAGATGAAAGGACAGAGAAGAAACAGTAGGGGAGGCGTTAGTATCCAGATCCTACACAATACACATGCATAACTCTATCAATCTTGCACCCACTTTTTTTATTGGCAGTCCATTAACCTCTTCGAGTACGGCCACATGTTTAGGATTCTTGATGCAGCTTTGAAAGCCAAAACCAGAACTGAATCCCCAAAAGACACCTCGTACTGTCCTTTATACTTTCTATCCTTTTATGAACCACTCCAGATTTTGGCTTCCAAAATTGCATTAAGAAACCCGAACATGTGACCGTACCTTTTTAAGGATATAGCATTAACGACAAACACAGAAGTTTGGGGTCGGGGGATTGCCATAGCTTTCTAGTGTTAAGAGCCTTGTTTTTTTTTTTTTCTGCAAAAAGAAAAAGCTTTGGCTACATGAAATTTGGCATTAGACATCTATATATGCCTTATATGCTGGTTTTGTGCTGTAAAAAATCACAAATGCTGGTACACACAGTTTTTGTGCAAGAATTTGCAACTTTTTAAAATCTTAGGCCACCCTCCCCACTTTAGAAAAGTGATTTGGAAAGTGGGAGTGGTTATCCAGGTGAGGGGGTATATGAAATTTTTTCAAAAAGTCACAAAAAATTTCACAATCTCTGTCTAGTAGGGCGTGGCATAAAAATTGGAATAACAACGCAGACTCAAGCAAAACTGACTTCAGGGGGTTGTCCAGTTTCAAGAAGAAACCTAAAACACTTGGGATGTGCCTGCAATAAAAAACAGATCATCTGCTCTATTATTTTTATCATACTGATTGTACTGGATATGGGGTACTAAATACATACAGGTTGTGTATACGTATGGGAAGACTAAATTACAGTTTTTTATGTCTGTTTTGAGATATTTATTAGGTAAAGCATTTTGTATTTGTTTTGTTTATTGGTGGATTTTCACTTGTAACTAGTTTTTTTTCACCTGGGGTGAACATTTAGTTTCTGATCTAGGCAAGCCTAGTTTGTGACCGTTTTGGGTGGAGTCAGAATCCATAGAAAAGTACCAATTCGAACTCAATCCTTAGAATAAAATTATTAAATATTATTAATATTGTATAATGTATTAAATGCATAGCTTCTTGCATTTTTACTTTCGTTAGTTTTTAGGAAGAGTTAGAAATTTGAAATATATATCTAATATATATCTAATCTATATCTAAGGCCCCTATTTATTTAATAAAGTTAAAACTTATACATGAGCCATTTTTAAGGGGTTGGATCTGGGGTCGGAGTAAGACTGTGGAAATACAGAGGAGTTGGAGCTGGAAAATTGTCTTTCTGACTACACAGCACTGCATCTTAGCCAAGTATCTAAATAACCTGACCAAGACTGAGTGGCTTGTTGCCCACTCTACAACCCAGCCCCCTCTGGAACCCAGCACCAGTTCACATTGTCTGCCAGTATCACTCCTAGCCAGGTTAATGCTCTATTTGCATTTATTAAATATTATTCTATTTGTATTTCCATAAGGGAATTTTACTTTTGATTTACCATTTTTAACTATGTTGTACTGGCATATATTTAACCGACATTATCATAGCCCTGGGTAGTCTATGTAAAGGTGCAAATCTCAGTAGTAATGTCATCAGGATTCACAAGGAGGGGACAAAGATGCTAATATCAACAGATATTATGACCAATTGACCACCAAGATATACAGTATATAGTTCAATGGAACAGCAAATGCCCTGAAATATATATATATATATATATATATATATATATATATATATATATTAGTGAAGAACTCAAGTGTGCTTCTTGAATGGGGGTGGAAATCAAAGTACCCAGAGATAATACACACAAACGCAAAAAATGCAGCTCAGAGGACCTAGGACCGTGTATTTAGCATAAACCTGAATTTCCAGGGGATATTAATTTGACTACTTCATGTTTTGTTTTGTTTTTTGTATATGACCATGATAAATTGATCTGAGGACAAAGGGGTTCTGTAAAGTGCTCACACTTCTTAGGCACTGCTCAGTAATTTGTAGAGTAAGAGAAAGGAGAGGGATGAAGGGGATGCAGCTGCAGTTTCTTTTTATCTTATGGGGCTGCAATTTGTGGGATTGATAGTGTGCAGATGTGAGAGACAATGGACTGGCAGAGTGTTGACCACTGCCTTATAATCTGCAAAGAAGTGCATATCCACTCAAAATGCAAGCAGAGGAATAGAAAGGAGTAGAAATTCTTTGTCTTCGAACCAGCTGTGAAGAGAAGAAGGCTTGCTTAGCTAATTAATTGAGCCAAACAGCCCCTTTAAACATGTCACTGACACACAAGGTTAGGGAGGATGCTCCTGGCCAGAGAAGCCTATGTCGAAGGTCACAGCTTTCAGCAGAAGCTCCTCCTACATGACTGAAGGGACAAGGACTGAAACTGGACCATCTGTAAGGCTTTCATAATTAAAGTAATAATTAGTAAATTTAATTAATTGATATTGGAAAACCCCTGAAGAATTTTTTTATACCATCATATATCACCTGGTGATCTGTAAACCTTCGCTCTTTCAATGCCCCTGGTCCATTGTGTCAATCTAGCAATGCCCTGTGTATTCTGCTTCTGCATGCTGCCTCCTGCAGATCATTTAGGGCTTTTTGCCCCTTCAACTCTTCCTCTCCCTGAAGAGACTGGAGTTTTTGCTCTGCTCGTGACATACAGTACAAACTGCAGGACAGAGTACAGACAGCTGCCTCTCCTGTACCTTAAACCTTCATCTATGGTTCTCCAGCATGCTATTTACTATTGGGAATTATCTATATAATTATAGCTTCTGGTAGATATGATCTGGTAACACCAATCTATCTAATAGTGATCTAGAATTCATGATCTCCAGTCATTATTTTCACGATTGCGCAAATGATGCGCATATTTTTGGCGCATGACATGCAACTTCACATTTTATAAGGTCTTAGTAGATATTACTGATTGAAGCACTAAGTATTGTTGTGACATCACTGCACTATGTCTGTAGCATGTATGTTTAGACAGCAGAACCTATCAGCTACACTATATTACTATCTAACCTACACTGACCATCTCCCACTATCTGTATTATATATGAGCTAACAAACTAACTAACTAACTAACTAACTAATGTAATTGGATAAGGAATAGGATCCAGATAAAAGCACAGAGCACAGCAGTGTCACTGCTCTCTCTCTCTCTCAGAACTGCAAAAAACAGCAGAAAATGGCTTCTGGGGAGGTTCTTATATAGTAAGGGGGTAGGCAACTTTCCTATTAGTTGCTAGGGATCTTGCTAAGCTTAGACAAATACATTGCAGCCTTCTCATTGGCCCACAATCAAGAAGGGAGGTTACTGATGAAAACAAAATCTAGAATATTTGCGATTACGAATATATAGCACTATATTCTACATCTTCGCGAATTCTTGAAGTGCCGATATTCGCAATAAAAATTTGTGATTAAAATATTCGCGATCAATGCTACTATCTAATGCTTGGCAAGGTAGGAACAGACAAGATCGTAATGGACAGGTAGCAACCAGAGCTCCTGTCTGCAGACAGTCATCTCTGAAATAAAGATGGGGCCACATGCGGGATTGTTCTCATCTAAAAAGGATGTTAGAAGCAGCCTGAGGAAAAACAGAACAATGTTTTAGTGTGGGCTAGGGTTGGGTGGTTGGAATGATTTCTTGTATCTGCTTAAGGTCCTCTTTTTAAAAGCGTTATCTCACAAACAGAATTATCACCTATGTGAGCATAGGTGGTTTGACTTTTAGCGATCCAAAGAACGGGCATCTCCAAGTCTCCTGTCTGAGTGAAATGAAGTGCGCATGTCAGTCCACCACTCAATCTACTGACGGAGCACTGTCTACGTCAGTAGAAGTAAATGAAATGGCGGACAAACGTGAACACTATAACTCAGTTCAGACAGGCAACTTGGAGACCCCAGTACTTGGTATCTTTGGGGGCCCCACAGTTGAGCCCCCAGAGATACCAAGTCTGACATTTAACAGCCACACTGTGGATATGTGATACATGGTGTTCATGTAATAATATATAATTTGTCTAAATCTGACATTAAGCAGTACAGAGAATTAGTTCTGCGCCACCTAGTTCTGTGCCAGGATAGATTAGTGTTTTGTCTAACCTGTGGTTTTTGCTGTTGTTTTAGATTTCAGCTCAGAAGTTCCAGTGGCCACCATGGATGACTTTGAACGTCGCAGAGAACTCAGGAGACAGAAACGTGAGGAAATGCGCCAGGAAGTCGAAAGGTAATCTCATAATAAATTTGCAAGTACAGTGCTCATTATGTTTGAATTGGAGGTTACCCATATCTAGCAGTTATACTTGGCCAGCTCAATTACCATGCCATGAAATAACCAGCCATGTTGCATCTCCAAAAATGGTCATAAATAATGATTTGCAGTGTCTTCTGTACATTGGGCCAAATACGACATGTCAGGAATGTAGACCGAGTTAGGAGTCGGACGCTATTTATAATTGTATATTGATTACATCATTGTTCCCAGTGGACCCGTTTTATTTCTTGGATATATTGTTGACAGGAAACATTTCTGGATATGTAGCCAAGTATTGGCAAACATCTCCTAAGAAAGGAAAGTTAAAGCTTTGAAAGTTGGGCTATATCAGTTATGAATCATATTATACATGCAAAATGAGAAGCCATATTAAAGGGTTAAATATAATATGCTATACATCCACTTGATGTATTACAACCTATGGTGGTCTCTTCATACAGTATGTGTTTAGTTATTTAATTTAGGAAGGTGGGATTTCAATTCATTACATGATGTTCAGCTTGATCAGTTAAGGTGGCCTGCGGGGTCAGTAGGGTAACTTAAAATTCCTGAACCACAATGCATGCAAAATCTGTAACAGACCCCCTTCACCCCCACCAAATGGTGTCTTTCATGACAGAGAGGCCTTAGGGGTCCCTGAAGCACAATGGACCGGGGTAAATATTACCACCCTTATAGCTACTCCCCCAGACTGAGTGGATGACCAGCCCTGAAATGTCCAAGGAGTTATGCCTGATGGTCCCTATAGTCACTCCACCTACTTCATGCACCTGGCAGAGATGACTTTTACTACTCAACTTTGTTTTATCCTTAACTTGCCAAAACCAGAATAGCCCTTTATCTCCTATCCAGAGAATAGGGGATAATTATTAAATAGGTGGGAGTCAAAGCGGAGCCGATTGATATATAGTTTTGTGGGAAAAGATTCAGTATAACTTGTGATTTACTCATTTATGGTCCTGCTCATTCTGGGCTTTGAGGTCAAGGAGGAGGTCCTGTCAGTGATTGACAGCCATCTTTCTATGACTGTGTATACACAGCTGTCAATGACTGATAGGACCGCCTCCTGGACTTCAAAGCCCAGAATGAGTAGGAATTTAGGTGAATGGCATATACTGTAAGTTTTACTGAATCTTTTAGTACAAAACTATATATCAACTTGCTCATCTCATTCTGTTCTATAACATGCTGCCTGCAGATTACTTTGCATTTTTATGGTAACAGGTTCCCTTTAAAAGGGTTATCCCAGAAAAGTACTTATTACCGATCCACAGGATAGGTGATAAATATTTGATTTCAGGGGTTCTGACCCAATCTCATCTCTAAATACATAAAGTAGTGCACGGAGACTGATGAGAATGATAACCAATTTTTTTTTTACAGATTAGAAGTGTGTCCATGGGGGCTAGGTACTCCCCCTCCCTAGCCAACCTGGTGATGGCGCATTGGGAGGAACGCTATATTTTCTCCTGCGGCAATCCATTCATGCCTGGCGTGGTCTGGTATGGCAGATACATCGATGACCTGCTCCTTATTTGGGGCGGTGGTGTGTCTGCCATAACAGACCTCGTCGGGTACGTTAATGACAATCCTTACAATCTTTGTTTCACCTGTCATTTTGACAGAAATACCATTACCTTCTTGGATCTTACACTAACGAGGGAGCATAATTCGGTCATTCAAACCACAAATGTCAGGAAATACAATCCTGCAGGCCTCCAGTCATCATCCTATGCACACTATTAAGGCGATACCCGTCGGAGAGTTTATCCGAGCAAGACGCAATTGCAGCACTGATGCTGCGTTGAATCTGAATGCTCACTTATTTGGGATCGCCTATGTGACAGAGGATTTTCTCACTGGATGCTTAACAGAGCATTTAATATTGCTAACAATAAAAGCAGAGTAGATTTACTTTTTCCGTAATAAACCCAATAACATCAAATTGATCGCTGGGGGTATTAATGTGTCTAACGAACAAACCTCGGACGTAACTGTAGGTCCAAATGACAAAGGGGACCAGAGTTCCCTTTTTGCAAATGATGCACCTACATTAGTTCTCACCTACAGTCATCAATTTGTGGAGATCAAACGGACTATCCAAAAATGTCTTCCCATACTCTGAGGACCATATTCTGTTTGATATCCTCGGAAAAGTCTGTCGTATAGTGCGCAGAAGATCCCAGACACTGGGCAAAATATTGTCTCCTTCGTTTTTTAACAGTGTACGGCAATCTACAAGTAACACCTGGCCTAAATCAGTGGGTTTTTTTTAGATGTGGAAGTCACCCATGTCGGACCTGAAGATTTGTTACTAAAACAATATCCTTTGAAAATTCTCTACATACTGAGAAGTTTGCGATTCAGAACTATATTAACTGTAACTCTGCTGGTGTTGTCTACATGATTAGGTGCACTACTTGTGACCTGGTGTATGTGGGCAGCACCAGCAGACAGTTTAAAACCAGGTTCAGAGAACATCTTCATTATATATCTAACCCCCGAGGCACTAATATCACCAATGCCGCACAACACTTTTATACAGTGTCATGACCGTAAGGCCCCCTGCACACGAATGTGTGCTTCCCATTGCCGTATTGCGGACCGCATTTGTGGATCTGCAATACACGGGTGCTGTTCTGTGGGCATTCCGCAAATCCAGAGGTGCGGAACGGAAGCACGGAACGGAACCCTACGGAAGCACTACAGAGTGCTTCTGTGGGGTTTCGTCCCGTACGTCCGTTCTGCAAAAAGATAGAACATGTCCTATCTTTTTGCGGAATGGCTGGATCGTGGGCCCATTAAAGTGAATGGGTCCGCGATCCGCTGCGGCTGCCCCACGGACTGTGTTTGTGCAGCACGACCACTGGGTGCACACGTTCGTGTGCAGGGGGCCTAAGACTGACTATCTGAACGCATTTGCCTTTGAGAAGGTTGCTATACCCATTAGAGGAGGCAATATAAAAAAGAAAATCCTCCTGAGAGGCCGATTGGATTTTTCGTTTTAATACCAGAATTCCCTATGGGCTCAACTTAAAAAAAGAGTTAATGCATTTTTATTAGGCTTATTTTGACTTAATTATTTATTTACATTCCCTATATGCCATATATAAAAGAGAGAGAAAGAAAAAAAGAGACAACTTTTCTCTTTTAACATCTTGCCGATTTGTATATACAGTTTTTTTTTCTACTAAACAATGCTTCCTTTATTGTTTGGATAATGTTATGTATGTTATTCCCCTTGCTGCCTTTTTCCTGTTTTTATAACTGGTATTATCTAGGATCTCATGCAGATTGCGCAAAAAAAAATTGAGTCTTTTTTTTTTTTTGTTCAAGTCTTATTTATGACCTTTACTTATATGAACGCGCAGATTTTTTCTGCATGACACCCTAGAATAATTTTATATGTGAAAGAACTTGTATTTAAAAATCTTTTTTGTATCTATTGGTGTTGGCTTTTTCACCTTGCATATTTCACTATGATTAGAGCAGGTTGCTGCCTGGGCTTGGTTTCCATTTGCGGCCCCGCCTCCGATCACCTGCACACTGTTTCCCACTTCCCCCTTCTCCCTTCCCCCTTCTCCCTTCCCCATGCACCTGATTGGAGGTGGGGTCCCATATTTGTGTCCAGACCCATACAGCTTACGGATCATGATTCATGACTAAGAACCGGCTGGCTCAAAACATGTCGGTCTGACCAGGGACATGGAGGGACCTCTTTCACTGCACCGTATGTACGTTTGGAATATTCAATAAAGAACATGCAAGATCTTATCTCCTTTGTTCTGGAAATCTGTTTATTTGAATGGCATTGTGCTGTCTGCATCAAGTGAATGGAATGGTGGACGGACCTGTGCACTAATGATTCATTCAGAGAGAGGACTCGTGGACCCCTTGTTTTCACTAGGGGTCCCGGTGGTTGAAATCCCAGCAATTTGATATCTATCACTTATATTGTGAATAGGTTATGAATACTTTTGTAGGATAACTCCTTTAAAGGGCTTGGCCCATCTGGGATATTGATGGCATATCACTAGGATATGCCATGTCTGTCATATAAGTGTGAGTTCCATATCAGGGATCCATCCCTATCTAGAAAACAGGGACCCTGAAGTGAATGTGAGCACACTAAGCATGTTAGGCGTGCTCTTCATTCACCGCTATGGGAGTTCTGAAAATAGCGAGCATGTACAGTGAATGTAACGCACACTGCGCAAGCGCAGCCACCTCTCCATTCACCGCTATGGGAAATAGCCGATCCCAGAATTTCCAGAACCCCTATAGCAAGAGTGACTGCTCTTCTTTACTTCAGGGGTCCCATTCTGGAGATAGTGATATGCCATCAATGTCCCAGATAGGAATACTCCTTTAAGTTATATAAAAGGTTATATACTCCTATTAAGTTATATTCGCCTTTATGTTAGATAATTTATTTTTAAAGGAACTGTTCCTCTACATTATGAAATATCTACTCTGTGTAATACAGTATATTCATTTGCAACTAGTCATTTTAGCCATGGACCATTCATATCTTGCATTTTAACTAGCTAGTAAAATATCTCAGTTGCCAGCTAAACTCACAAATTACCGCCTAGGTGATGACAGACTAATGAAGTTAGGCAGGACTGGTGTCAGCACCATGCAGACGTAAGGCACGCACCAGCACCAACTGGGCTTGAGTTGGGATAAGGGAGATTGATGAAGGTAAACATGTCCTAGACTGATCAAATCATGGGTGGTATAGACCCCTATAACACCTAAATAAAGGCCTCCTCATCTACTGGGAGAACAGGGTATGGATTCCTGGACACTGCAGTCTCCATCGTGGCTACATTTGGATCACTCAGCAGGGGATGACAATGAGTGCAAAAAAAGTTCCTTCCCATTGAAAGAAGAGTATGAAATCTATCCTTAGGGTGTAGCTATAGTGGGTGCAAAGGTAGCAGTTGGACCGGGAACCTGGTGCCTGAGGAAGCCCAAAGTCACCAGTGTGGCAGGCGCAGCACTATGAAGTGCCTTTTGCACTGTGGCATTAGAAGAATTTTGATATCTCCTGACTTTTAGTCTAACCAGACTGTCTATTACTCTGTAATTCCTCTAGTGCCGTTCTATGGAAACAGTAGGTTTAAAGAGCACACCAAATACTTCAAATAACTTCTTTATAAACTTCAACTTTTCTTCATATATAACACTGCCACCTCCACAGCAGATAGTCCATGTACAAAACACATGTTGAAAAGATATCACAAAATGGCGGTATGCATAAGATGGTGGTTCAACTGTTCAATCTTTATCATTCAACATAAAATGGTGGATATATTTCTCTCTTCAGTATCTGTACTCTCCCTTTAAGTTATTTAAGCACTTAATGATCTCTCTGAGAGGTATATCTAAGATTTGACCGATAGTTCTACTGATCTGTATGCAATTTGTATGGATTGCTATTTGTATGCTATTTGTAGTTTGCAATTAATGGAACTGCAAGTAAACACATATAACCACTTCAGTATACGGCTCTAATCACACTATTAACAATAGGAACACATCATAACTGTAAATACCTATTTTGGCCTCTTTGCTTCCATAAAAACACAGCTCTCAGTGGAGTGAATGTCTCTTCAGCTCCTGTCTCTGGTGAATAATGATTCTAGCAGCTCCTGCTAGGGGAATTCCCAGACAGGCTGTCTGTGAGGCCAGCTGTCATTGGTGAAAACTCTTGCTGTGTAAGAAGATGGCTGTGATTGGTCTAGACTTCTGCCCAGCAACAACAGATTAACACTATGCTTTCTGTTGTTTCTGCTGTGTCACTGAGCTTACCTTACATTACAAAATGAATCTTAAAGGCATATTATCTTTTTCTGCTTCTGTGAACACCAAATATAAAAGTTATGACATCCAAAACATGATGTCACAGTAAATAACTCTGCTTTTGTCTCTAACACATAAACATAGGAACTGTGTTAAGGTTATTGGCAGGTCCAGCTGCATAAACATACAAGCTATATTAGCAAAATAGGACAGGTCTTAGCTGGCCAGCTACAACCAGTACTATAAAAGACACATGGCAGGGAAGGACCTGACACAAATTTTGCTTTCGGCCCAGGACAATCACGTTACGCTGCACTCAATCCTTATGCTAAATGAGAGTGAAATTCTTCTGTTTTAAATCTACTATTGAACTTTTACCTGATTCAGTGTTAATATTATTTGTTAGATATAATAGTCAGTTAGGAGGTTTGCAGAGAACAATCTTTTTGTTCCTTAGCATATTTCATTGTGTTGCGTCTTTGAGCTTGTGGTTTAGTGAAGCTGTGATTTAATGAGGTGGTATGATCAGCCCACACTTCAGGCAATCTGGTGAGTCATTAGCCCTTGCAGACTGTGGGCCAGCGGAGCATCCTGCTATACTACAGGGTCTAAATCCCACCCTGTGTGTTGACTTTTTTTCTTCATCTATTGTGCATAAATTTGTAATTGGCATTGGAGGTCATTATGATGAAAAAGAGAAAAAGGAAATAATAATAATAATCTGCTCTCGACCCAGGGTTGGCAACTAACAGTGATTTTTATTTTTTATTTTTTTGTACTGGAAATTCAATAAGATTCTGTTAAAGGGATTATGTCACCAGGTTTGGGGCTATAGAGATAAGGACATGCACGGCTAGATCGCCGCTAGCATGTCCGCAATATATGTGTCCTATAGGGCTGTGTGGTTTTAATTTCTTTAAAAAAGGATTTTATAGATATGTAAATGAGTGTTGAATGTGTCCAAGGGGCTGCACTAACCTTCTTTGTGCCCAGCCACGCCCGCCTGTGAAGGAGCCCAGCACCGCCTATGTCTCCTCCTTTCATCAACGATAGATAGCCGTAATCTCGCGATGCGCGAGCTAGCGCATGCGCAGTGCCGGTATAGTGTTCCTTCCCTGTGCTGGCATCGGCTTCAGGGAAAGAACTGCGCATGCGCGAGCTCATGCATCGCGAGATTACGGCTATCTATCGTTGATGAAAGGAGGAGACATAGGCGGTGCTGGGCTCCTTCACAGGCGGGCGTGGCTGGGCACAAGGAAGGTTAGTGCAGCCCCTTGGACACATTCAACACTCATTTACATATCTATAAAATCCTTTTTTAAAGAAATTAAAACCACACAGCCCTATAGGACACATATATTGCGGACATGCTAGCGGCGATCTAGCCGTGCATGTCCGTATCTCTATAGCCCCAAACCTGGTGACAGAATCCCTTTAACATTTCCCTAGTAACTTTGCCTTTTGCCTTGCAAGGGCATTTCTGGCTTCCTTTTCACATTATATGTAATAATAGTTGGTAAACCCAGGGCTAGATATCCTGGTATCACATGTAGGCCACTGCAGATATCCCTATAGAGGGTTACCTCGACAATAAGCTGTTCACATGCACTCCTTGGGCTAGAACTAGGGCTAGTTCATTTTCTCTGCAGCGCCACCACAGGTGAAACAAAGCATTGCAAATCCATGGGCTGTTCACGTAATGTACTAAGATGAGGGGTCCTCCACAGCAAGAAATGCTCTGCAGCATTTCCTGGCTACAAGACAAGCGTGTTGACTTTGGGAAGGGGTTAGAACTTCTCTATTTGCTCAGAATACATTTTTTGTTATCATGGACTTGGAATTTGGGATGTGGTTGGCACTCCATTCAAATTTCTATCCCTCTATAAAGGCTAGAACCTCACATGCATGTAGGAAGTACAGTGACAACCGACAACTAGAAATATTACTGTAAATATATATATTTCCTTCTACCAAATTGAAGTTCAAACGTGGAAATTATAAAAAAAATTATCTACTGTAGGTGTAACTTGAAGTTCCTGGGGCACCCGATCTACTAGGTGCCTATTGTTTACTTATGTGGCTAAGGGGCATTTGGCAACTACCTATACATCCCCTATATACTGTAGCTATAACCTAGAATCTATACAGGGGTGCCTCAACATGGCTATAGGATATTTGCAGCACTCTCTCATTTTTCAAAAACATTTTTGAACTTGGAATCATAAACTTGACCCACATTTTCGCCAACGTTTTTCTTTTCATCTAATATTCTGTATTTGTCTCATCAACACTTTTCTACTTGAGCCCCCATTGTGTGTATATATTAAAACACATAAAATATATAATAGGAATTGCCTGGGAAGGTATTACATTTCTGAAAACCCCTACTGGAATTGTTCAGTGGGAGAAAGTATTCTAGACATTTGCTCTTGATAGAAACATGATGTAGCCAAGATCATTTGTCTGAGAAACTAAAGTGCTCCCTCATGCTTCTTCTCCTAGACGGCCACCTTGGAGATATTTCAGTCCTCGTCACGTATAGCAGAATGACCTTCGAGCTTGATCTATAATCCACAAATCCCACTTAAAACGGTTCTTGGCATTTCTTATTTGTTGATTTTTCTGTCGAGTGATCCAAACTCTTATGCAGCTGCAGACAGAGGGAGCTTTTGTAAATTCACTTCCACCTTCGGGGACGTATTAAATACTGTAGCTGTTCGTCAAACTATATACAACATATGTATTGTTAAGAAGCAAAAAAAATCCACAGATTTGCAGTTACAGGAATTTTAACTTCTCAGCAAACGTTAAAATTCATTATTTTTTTTTTTTTTTTAAATAGGAATTAGGAAATTTTAAGCTTGTCTAAGATTTTTAAGGACGAGTAAAATTATATTCCATTGTTGTATTATTTAGTATACTGACAACATATTCTGTAGATCTGTACACAGAATGTAATGCTCACATCAGTCCTGGTAACCTATAGATCTCACAACGTAATTCTGTGCCTCATATGATAGTGCCAATAAAGAAATTAACTAAGCTATCATTAAAAGGGTTGGCCCATCAATGTCAGATAGGTGCAGGTTCCACCTCTGGGACCTGCTTCGATATACAGAATGGGGTCACGAAGTGAAGGAAATCACACCATGCAGACAAGGCATACTTTCTATTCATCGTAATGGGAGTTCCTAAAATAGCCGAGCAATCACACTTGGCTATTTTTGCAAGTACCATAGCAGTGAATGGACAGCACACCACGCAAGTATGGTTACCTCCCCATTCACCGCTATGGGATTGCCAGTGCTTGGCTATTTTTGAACTTCCATAGCTGTGAATAGAGGGTGGCCGCGCATTCACGGCTGATCTCCATTCTCTTTGGGGCCTCATTCTGGAGATAGGAGTGGGTCCCAGAGGTGGGACCCACACCTATCTGACATTGATGGCATAACCTAGCAATATACTTTCAATAGGATTACCCCTTTACGTCAGAAACTTGAAGGAAATTCACACAAACATGTGCATATATAACATGTTCATATGTAAAATTCTAGCGTCTTCTTATGTAGTGGAGGGACTTTGGGCCCCAGGCAACTGCTAACTCTGCACCCCCTATAGCTATGTCTCTATGGAGAAGAACATGCAAACTCTACGTAGATGTTAGAAATGCTGTGGTCAAATTTACACTTAGGAGCTGAACCACATATGTTTAATTAGTGGTGCATTTATAGAAGGTTCAGAGGTGACTATCGACTCTGGACTCTGGTGCCTGAGGTCACCCTCAAGGCCTCTCTGCCATATGAGAGGTCACCATAAATTATGAACGGGGTCCCATTACAGATGAGTGGGCTTAAAGGGGTTGTCCATCTTCTTAACCAATTTTTTCTCCATGTATGCAGCTATCATTTCTGCTCAACGATTAGACAATACGCGGAAATTAACAGTTCATCCTCATTCCTTGCATATGCATCAGCCAGTGTAAAGGGGTCTTTACATTTTACATTTCGTGCCAGGTCTTCACCACTTTTTCACATTTCCATAAAATGTGCCTGAATTTGCCTAAAGCCTTCAAACTCGGGTGTTATCAGTATAGATTTTAAAAATTTATTTTTTCTCATGATTTTTGGCGTATTATTTTCCCTCCTTTGAACATCTTTTGCTCCTGTGAAATAAATATATCAGCACGCTGTCTTTAGACATTATAACCTGGCTGGAGACCAATGCTGCAGTGAATTCCCAGACAAAACCCATGTGTAGACATGGCTTTCCCCTTTACAACTGAATAGTGATAACGAAGACAAGCAAATGCTGATTCTCATGACACTTGTTGTCCATTACAAGTTTATTATGTAACTGCTTGAGGCTGCAAGATTATCTCCTTAAAAGTGTTATCCAGTCTAATTCTAGGGAGGGATGTCATCTGATTAAACCTTATAATAGAAGAATTATCTATAATACATAGGCTCCCACCCACCTTTCCTAAACTCTTAAATATCTAAATTGCCTAGTAATAGATACAGTCATGTAAAAAAATTAGGACACCCTTTGAAAGCATGTGGTTTTTTGTAACATTTTTAATAAATGGTTATTTCATCTCCGTTTCAACAATACAGAGAGATTAAAGTAATCCAACTAAACAAAGAAAACTGAAGAAAAGTCTTTTCAAGATCTTCTGTAAATGTCATTCTACAAAAATGCCTATTCTAACTGAGGAAAAAGATAGAACACCCTTGCCCCTAATAGCGAGTGTTACCTCCTTTGGCTGAAATAACTGCAGTGAGACGGTTCTTGTAGCCATCTACCAGTCTTCGACATCGGTCTGAGGAAATTTTACCCCACTCCTCAATGCAGAACTTTTTCAGCTGTAAGATGTTTGAGGGGTTTCTTGCACGTACAGCCCTTTTCAAGTCACCCCACAGCATCTCAATGGGATTCAAATCTGGACTTTGACTTGGCCATTCCAGGACTCTCCATTTCTTCTTTTTCAGCCAATCTTTGGTTGATTTACTAGTATGTTTTGGGTCATTGTCATGTTGCATGGTCCAGTTCCGCTTCAGCTTTAATTTTCTAACTGATGGTCTCACATGTTCTTCAAGCACCTTCTGATACACAGTAGAATTCATCGTGGATTCTATGATGGTGAGCTGACCAGGTCCTGCTGCAGCAAAGCAGCCCCAAACCATGACACTTCCACCTCCATGCTTCACAGTTGGTATGAGGTTCTTTTCTTGGAATGCTGTGTTTGGTTTACGCCAAACATGTCCTCTGCTGTTGTGTCCAAATAATTCAATTTTGGACTCATCTGTCCAAAGAACATTATTCCAGAAGTCCTGGTCTTTGTCAACTTTATCGCTGGCAAATGTCAGTCTGGCCTCGATGTTTCTCTTGGAAAGCAAAGGTTTCCTCCTTGCACACCTCCCATGCAAGTTAAACTTGTACAGTCTCTTTCTGATTGTAGAGGCATGTACTTCTACATCAACAGTAGCCAGAGCCTGCTGTAGTTCTCGAGATGACACTTTAGGGTTTTTGGATACCTCTTTTAGCATCTTGCGGTCTGCTCTTGGGGTGAACTTGCTGGGGCGACCAGTCCTGGGCATGTTGGCAGTTGTTTTGAAAGCCCTCCACTTGTAGACTATCTTCCGGACAGTGGAATGGCTGATTTCAAAATCTTTTGAGATCTTTTTAAATCCCTTCCCAGACTCATAGGCTGCTACAATCTTTTTTCTGAAGTCCTCTGACAGCTCTTTTGCTCTCACCATGGTGCTCACTCTCACTTCAACAGTCAGGAGCACACCAAACTAAATGTCTGAGGTTTAAATAGGGCAAGCCTCATTCAACATGCAGAGTAACGATCTACTAATTATGTGCACCTGGTGTGATATACCTGTGTGAGATCTGAGCCAATTTAAGAGGGAATACATGTGAGGGTGTCCTATCTTTTTCCTCAGTTAGAATAGGCATTTTTGTAGAATGACATTTACAGAAGATCTTGAAAAGACTTTTCTTCAGTTTTCTTTGTTTAGTTGGATTACTTTAATCTCTCTGTATTGTTGAAACGGAGATGAAATAACCATTTATTAAAAATGTTACAAAAAACCACATGCTTTCAAAGGGTGTCCTAATTTTTTCACATGACTGTATATTCTCTACTTACATTTTGCAGTGTAGCTATACAATTTTGCTGTACATGCCTTTTGAAGAACTAGGCGATAAGTTATGTATCAGTTTTACAGGTTATGAATATAGGTTGTCAGCCAGCTTAAGCTGAAACTGGTATATCAATGGGGTGCGGTTTTTGTGTGAACCTGAAATTTTGTGCTGTTTATTAGCTTTAATGACTTGCAAGCTGTACACTCCTTTCATTTTAATAGGGCAAAGTTAGAAGAGACTGTTTGATGGGCTGTGGCTCCATTATATTTGTGAATTATTAGGGAGAGGTGTGAAGAACATGATCCCTGCAGTGACAGAGTTTTTTTTTCCCCCCTAGTATCATAATTTTTAAAGCCAACAAAAAAACTCATTTGGGCAGAGACAACCAAGGTGTGATATTTTTTTTTTTTTTTTTTTTTGATACCCTAAAACTTACATAGAGTATGATTACCAAGAAAACTAGTAAAAGCGACAGCCCAATAAAAAATACAGCTGACTATGAACCCACTAAAAGCCAGCCACAAGATCCCTTATGCCATCAGTGTTCTGCCACTGAATGGCCACCTGTTTCTTATAAACGAGTCCCTTTTTTTTTTTTGTTCTTTTTACTCAACTTGTCCAATCCCTCTGGTTTCCTGGCAGATAGACAGCGGCACCATCTCTGATGAGATAACTTCTACTCCTGGCATCAGCCCAATTATTGGCACTACATCCTTCGTCATGAGCTTTAGAAGATAAGCTGGGGCTCCTGCCTAACATCTTTCCTTCTATACGCAAGAAATGTCAAGAGCCCCTAGAAACTGTGTGGGGTAGATCAGCTAGTTTCACAAAAGAAGAAGTCAAACCATGAAAGCACTACCTGGGCACTTGGAAAGCCAAGCAGTGTTTGCCATTTTCAGACTTCAGCTCTTCACCTGAAACACAGAAAGGCTTGCCCACTAAGCCACATATTTGCTGTTTGTCCTCCATAGAAACATAGAATGTGTCGGCAGATAAGAACCATTTGGCCCATCTAGTCTGCCCAATATATCTGAATCCTATGAATAGTCCCTGGCCCTATCTTATATGAAGGATAGCCTTATGCCTATCCCATGCATGCTTAAACCCCTTCACTGTATTTGCAGCTACCACTTCTGCAGGAAGGCTATTCCATGCATCCACTACTCTCTCAGTAAAGTAATACTTCCTTATATTACTTTTAAACCTTTGCCCCTCTAATTTAAAACTGTGTCCTCTTGTGGTAGTTTTTCTTCTTTTAAATATGCTCTCCTCCTTTACCGAGTTGATTCCCTTTATGTATTTAAAAGTTTCTATCACATCCCCTCTGTCTCTTCTTTCTTCCAATCTATACATATTAAGGTGCTTTAACCTTTCCTGGTAAGTTTTATCCTGCAATCCATGTACTAGTTTAGTAGCTCTTCTCTGAACTCTCTCTAGAGTATCTATATCCTTCTGGAGATTTGGCCTCCAGTACTGCGCACAATACTCCAAGTGAGGTCTCACTAGTGTTCTGTACAGCGGCATAAGCACTTCACTCTTTCTACTGCTTATACCTCTCCCTATACATCCAAGCATTCTGCTGGCATTTCGTGCTGCTCTATTACATTGTCTTCCCACCTTTAAGTCTTCTGAAACAATTACTCCTAAATCCCTTTCCTCAGATACTGAGGTCAGGACTGTGTCAAATATTCTATATTCTGCCCTTGGGTTTTTACGCCCCAGGTGCATTATCTTGCACTTATCCACATTAAATTTCAGTTGCCAGAGTTCTGACCATTCTTCTAGTTTTCCTAAATCCTTTTCCATTTGGCGTTTCCCTCCAGGAACATCAACCCTGTTACATATCTTTGTGTCATCAGCAAAAAGACAAACCTTACCATCGAGGCCTTTTGCAATATCACTTATGAAGATATTAAACAAAATTGGTCCCAGTACAGATCCCTGTGGAACCCCACTGGTAACATGACCTTGTTTTGAATGTTCTCCATTGACTACAACCCTCTGTTGTCTGTCACTCAGCCACTGCCTAATCCACTCAACAATATGGGAGCCCATGCTCAATGACTGCAGTTTATTGATAAGTCTTCTATGTGGGACAGTGTCAAAAGCCTTACTAAAATCTAGATATGCGATGTCTACTGCACCTCCACCGTCTATTATTTTAGTCACCCAGTCAAAAAAATCTATAAGATTTGTTTGACATGATCTCCCTAAAGTAAACCCATGTTGTTTTTCATCTTGCAATCCATGGGATTTTAGATGTTCCACAATCCTATCCTTTAATAGGGTTTCCATTAATTTGCCTACTATTGATGTCAGACTCACTGGTCTATAGTTGCTCGATTCCTCCCTACTACCTTTCTTGTGAATGGGCACGACATTTGCCACCAAACAATCCTGCAGGCCACCAAAACTGATCCCTAGTTCAATATCTCCAATGGTTGCCACACCCTGGTGACTGGACAAGTGTATAATGTGTACCTATTTGATTCATAACAACCCACTTTCTTGATCACTTCCCTATTGAACCCAAACCTGGAAGCGTTGGCTGCTCCGCTTTGAAAGAGTGGGAACCAAGATCATGGTCCACCCCCTCTAGGACCTTCTTTCTCAACATTGACAAAAAATTGAACCTCTTAAGTGGTGATACATCAGCTTCACCAACCAAGGATCTGACTGGAGAGGGGGTCTAATATCAATAAAGGCCTGGTTTGCTGCTATTGGGCAAATCATTGACTCCTTGATTCTGTGAAATAAGACACACTTACCCTTACCCAGCTAATCTGTTTTGACCTGGCCAACAATAAACTCACACAATTTCAACCCATCACCACATCCTTCTTAGACAAGTTCCCCATGTGCTATTTACTCTCACTCACCAATTTTCCCACTTGGGATGCTCCAAATATGACCATTATAAGGCAATATGGAAGAGTGCACACTCATAAGGAGAGGTGAATAACTTATCCAGGCTACTGAGTAGTGGACCAATATGAGGACAGGAGCATGAAATACAGTTAACTGCCTCCACTATTGCCATGTTGTCTTTCCAAAACACATCCATTTTGTTCCTGTATTGTCCACATGTGCACATTTGTTATAATCAAGAACCGCTCTAGAAATGTCAAATTTTGGAGGAATGCGGATCCAAACCACTTATGGGTCCATCATTCTGTGGTCCGATGCCTCTCCTAAAATATTGCCAAACTTTTTTCCTTTAACCCCTTAAGGACTCGGCCCTATTTCACCTTACGGACTTTGACGCTTACGCTTTGACCTTATCCAGGCCATTCTGAGATTGTTTTTTCGTCACATATTGTACTTCATGACACTGGTAAAATGAAGTAAAAAAAAAATCATTTTTATTTATAAAACAATTGCAAATTTACCAAAAATTTTAAACAAATTGCAAATTTCCAAGTTTCAATTTCTCTACTTCTATAATACATAGTAATACCTCCAAAAATAGTTATTACTTTACATTCCCCATATGTCTACTTGTATCATTTTGGGAATGATATTTTATTTTCTGGGGATGTTACAAGGCTTAGAAGTTTAGAAACAAATCTTGAAATTTTTCAGAAATTTTCAAAAACCCAATTTTTAGGGACCAGTTCAGGTCTGAAGTCACTTTGCGAGGCTTACATAATAGAAACCACCCAAAAATGAACTTATTCTATAAACTAAACCCCTCAAGGTATTCAAAACAGATTTTACAAACTTTGTTAACCCTTTAGGTGTTCCACAAGATTTAATGGAAAATAGAGATACAATTTCAAAATTTCACTTTTTTGGCAGATTTTCCATTTTAATAATTTTTTTCCAGTTACAAAGCAAGGGTTAACAGCCAAACCAAACTCAATATTTATGGCCCTGATTCTGTAGTTTACAGAAACACCCCATATGTGGTCGTAAACAGCTGTACCGGCACACGGCAGGGCGCAGAAGGAAAGGAATGCCATACGGTTTTTGGAAGGCAGATTTTGCTGGACTGTTTTTTTGACACCATGTCCCATTTGAAGCACCCCTGATGCACCCCTAGAGTAGAAACTCCAAAAAAGTGGCCCCATTTTAGAAACTATGGGATAGGGTGGCAGTATTGTTGGTAGTAGTTTAGGGTACATTTGGTTGCTCTATATTACACTTTTTGTGAGGCAAGATAACAAGAAATAGCTGTTTTGGCACTATTTTTATTTTTTGTTATTTACAACATTCATCTGACAGGTTAGATCATGTGATATTTTTATAGACCAGGTTGTCACGGATGCGACGATACCTAATATGTATACTTTTTTTGATTTAAGTTTTACACAATAATATAATTTTTGAAACAAAAAGAAAATCAGGTTTTAGTGTCTCCATATTCTGAGAGCCATAGTTTTTTCAGTTTTTGGGCGATTATCTTAGGTAGCATCTCATTTTTTGCGGGATGAGATGACGGTTTTATTGGCACTATTTTGGGGTGCATATGACTTTTTGATCGCTTGCTATTACACTTTTTGTGATGTAAGGTGACAAAAAATGGTTTATTTAGCACAGTTTTTATTTAAAAAATTTTACGGTGTTCATCTGAGGGGTTAGGTCATGTGATATTTTTATAGATCCGGTCAATACGAACGCAGCGATACCAAATATGTATACTTTTTTTTTATTTATGTAAGTTTTACACAATAACAGCTTTTTTAAAACCAAAAAAATGATGTTTTAGTGTCTCCATATTCTGAGCCATATTTTTTTTTATTTTTTGGGCGATTGTCTCAGGTAGGGGCTCATTTTTTGCGGGATGAGGTGACTGTTAGATTGGTACAATTTTGGTGGGCAAACGCCTTTTTGATCGCTTGCTGTTGTACTTTTTGTGATGTAAGGTGACAAAAAAGTTGATTATTTAGCACAGTTTTTATTTTTTACGGTGTTCATCTGAAGGGTTAGGTCATGTGATATGTTTATAGGATATGGACGCGGCGATACCTAATATGTATACTTTCCCCCCCCCCCCCCTATTTTTTACCAAATTTTTTTAAACTTTATTTGGGGAAAATTACGTTTTTGTTTATTTTTACTTGAAATTTTTAATTTTTGGGGGGAAAACTTTTATTTTTTCAACTTTTTTTTTCACTTTATTTTTTGTCCCACTTTGGGACTTCAACTTTTGGGGGTCTACTTCTGTATTGGAATGCATTGGCTGCATGAGTAATACTGTGTGTATTATTCATACAGCTTCCGGCCTGTGAGATCCAGGGGGCTGGATCTCACAGGCTCTTCACCGGAAATTGACCTTTAGTCAATTTGAATTGACCTGCGGTTTGCAATTTGAATTGACCTGCGGATCGCCGACACGGGGGGAGGGGGGGGTCATGGGACCCCCCCCCCCCCGCGCATTTAGCTGAGGAGCAGGCACCGGCTTCCGATCACCGCCCGCCGCACGGCGGTGATCGGAACTATAGATGACGTACCGGTACGTCATGGGTCCCTAAGGGGTTAAAGGTTCAACAAATGTACTGTACATGAGTATTTAGGTGCAGTTAGAGAGAACTTACCTTCACTCCTGACATGTATTTTAGTAGATAAGCATACTGCACATTAAATATAATTCTAAAGCATCTATTCTTATGTTGTGTCATTCATCTATTATTCCTAATAGAAGTTTATGAATATATTGACAACTGGATGTTACCAGTTGGGGGTATTTTCCTGCACAATCTGACACTGTCCAATAGGTGCTAGCAGTGGCAGACTCTGCAGGGACACACCTTTTTGACAAAGGGAACGGTAACACCCAGTTGGCAACTATACACAATTATTAACAGCTCAACTTACAGTATATCTATTCCAGAATTGGAATGCAAGTAGTTACTAAAACAAACATGTCAGGAGAAGTGACAAGTCCTCTTTAAGTTTTTAATTCTTACTGGCGGTAAATTTTGATTAAATTCTTTAGACCAATCATGTTTCCCAGGTCATTGGATGCCAGACTAAAGGAATATTGGTACATTTTATACCCATGTTCATGGGAGTATATCCTTAAATCCACACAGAAGTTGCCAGATCTGGAGTGAAGTTAAAATAAATACACATTTCCCTTTTAGGCAATCCTGCGGGTATTTTGTGAATTTTGTGGAGCTATTTGAATAGAAGTTCAATATCTCAGCGAGCTGTCACCACAAAGTATGTCATGAATGGAGGCTTTATTTTGTCTCCATCTCAGGCTCCTACATGGCTTACAATAACAGGGGCCAAATTATTCTGTGCTCCCCATAGAGGGCCATGTCCTTTAGAAAACTTCAAGTAAAAGTGTGAATTGAAACAAGTATATATTGTGGCTCACCCGTATCTGTCAATGCGGTAAGGGTGCTCTGCTTTTTGGATGTATCACCTATGCATCCGGTATAGAGAGTTGCAATTATTTGAAATTAAAAGCAGGCACTCACCAGCTGGTTAGTCTAATAAGTAGTAGCTTTATATATTGAGATAAAATTTACAATAAAATATACATAAAATTAACATATAATACACTGGGGATAATATGACATTAAGTATCCTACTTCAATATCCTGCCGGGTGAACAAATATCAAGCTCTGGGTCTATGAGTGTATATAATCAATTCATATAATCAAATCAACATCCTGTGTAAGATAAGGAACATACATGCATCCTTTGGTGAACAAAAAATCTGTGAAAAATAAAATCAAAATCCTGTGCAAAGTAGATAATACAAAAATAGTATGCTGGTGATATATTATAGGTAAATATAGTGATAAATAAGGTCGTGCATAGACCTAGTAGCAATTCCTCAGTTGAGGTATATATTGTTTCGGTTCAATGGCAGTTCCTCTATGCGTTTAGGCAGTAAGGCTTAGGTAAAGAATAGTCGGGTGTTAGAACTGGGGCGTCCCCCTAGTTCTTCAAACCCTCTTACCTTGCCTCTAGTTCAGGCTAAACCTTTGAAGGTGTCTCTCTCCTAAACGCTGGGGTCCTTGGTATAGGATCCAAATGTATAAAAGTTTTCCTCTCGTCGGTCTCAGCGTTCCACGAGAGTGCTTCCGTGCGTCTCAGCAATCAGGAAGTGATCTCTGCGTTCCACGAGGGTACTTCCGTGCGTCTCAACGATCAGGAAGTGATCTCTCCAATTCTCGTGGGCTCGCGTAGTCTCTGAGGAAGCCACTGAGGAAGAGGGAGGACCCTCGAAACGCGTCTGGCTGGTTCCTGCGAGTATTTACCCACCCTATTCTGTAAAAAGTTGGAAGAATACCGTTGAGTCTGCAGCTACAATCCAGTGAAAATTTAGCTGGACTAATTGATCGCGAGACTACGCGAGCCCACGAGAATTGGAGAGATCACTTCCTGATCGTTGAGACGCACGGAAGTACCCTCGTGGAACGCAGAGATCACTTCCTGATTGCTGAGACGCACGGAAGCACTCTCGTGGAACGCTGAGACCGACGAGAGGAAAACTTTTATACATTTGGATCCTATACCAAGGACCCCAGCGTTTAGGAGAGAGACACCTTCAAAGGTTTAGCCTGAACTAGAGGCAAGGTAAGAGGGTTTGAAGAACTAGGGGGACGCCCCAGTTCTAACACCCGACTATTCTTTACCTAAGCCTTACTGCCTAAACGCATAGAGGAACTGCCATTGAACCGAAACAATATATACCTCAACTGAGGAATTGCTACTAGGTCTATGCACGACCTTATTTATCACTATATTTACCTATAATATATCACCAGCATACTATTTTTGTATTATCTACTTTGCACAGGATTTTGATTTTATTTTTCACAGATTTTTTGTTCACCAAAGGATGCATGTATGTTCCTTATCTTACACAGGATGTTGATTTGATTATATGAATTGATTATATACACTCATAGACCCAGAGCTTGATATTTGTTCACCCGGCAGGATATTGAAGTAGGATACTTAATGTCATATTATCCCCAGTGTATTATATGTTAATTTTATGTATATTTTATTGTAAATTTTATCTCAATATATAAAGCTACTACTTATTAGACTAACCAGCTGGTGAGTGCCTGCTTTTAATTTCAAATAAAAAAAAAGTGTGAATTGTCACAAAAAAATGTCACTAAAATGTATCTGTCTAAATATAATATTAATAACCATACTTGCCTACTCTCCCAGAGTCTTCCAAGAAAGAGGGGGATCTTCTGGACTCCCAGCGGAACAGTCAAGTCTCCCACAAAGACTAGGGTTAGGTTGTGGAATGTGTATTTATATCACATTTATTGACCTCAGTAGTATGTATGCAGTGAGCTCCCCCTGGAGGCAAGACTAATTTATCACTTAGATTGTTTCTCCAGGCTTTGACATTAATTAGCTATGTATAAAATAAGACATCTATGTTTGGAGGGGATCTGACCCCTGAGACACCCACCTATCAGCACAATGAAGGTGTTGAGGTTCTCGAGAGTGCTGTGTTTCCTTCATCATTTAAATAGGCACAGTAACTTGCCGTACAGACAGTATTGCCTGGTACTGCAACTAATTTTATTCAATCCCACTTATGAATAGGAGTCTGTCAGCAATTATGACTCTGCAAAACTAATGTCAAAATTAGTTAAGAGACCCCAGACTTCCTTAAATGGGTTGTAGCATGAAAAAGATTCTACATTTCGTTAAAAAAAGCATCTGGATCTAAATACTATTTGTAATTGCATGTAATCAAAAATTTTATATAGCTGTTGAGTTAATCAATAAAATCTACCTGCTTAGCATCACCTGCTGTTTGTTCTTTTGTTTATTTCTCCAACCACCTTGCTGAGGTGGACACACATGCTCAGTTCCATCCTTGAACTGCGACCAGCCAGGTCTTCTGTTAGAAGCTGTGGCAGTTACAGGGAGAGCTGCAGAAAAAAGGCTATGCCCCTAAGAAAGGGAATTCTTAATCCCCACACCCTCCCCGAGCTGCCAGTTTGAAATACATTTAGCAGACCAATTGGAGCAATGAACTGGGGGCAGGGGAATGGAGATATGTTTTTCCATGTTAGGTACAGGGCTGGTTCTAGCTTTTTGTCACGTACTATCTGATGTCTGACTTTCATTTTTTTTACAATAATCATGGAATAACACCTTTAAACTCAGCCTTGTATATGTTCTTACTATCAGCCTCACCAAGACGAAGTTTTAAACCCATGCAGGCTGCTATTGCAAGTGCCCTCTGGGTGTTCCCTAACGATGACGTGCCCTGGTCTCTGTACACTAAGTGCTCCACAACCCCTCCTATGTTAGAGCCTGTCACAGCCATCACTCACCACCGAGGTGAGCAGTTGTGGACCATTACTGCTGGGGACACTTCTGCACTGGGTAACAAACAGAAAGCACTTATGGTGTGTCTAGAGAGGTGTAAGGTCTCAATGTATCTCAGTCAGCAGTTTTGCATGGTCAAAACTGCTGACAGACTCCCTTTAATGGCCGATCCTAAGCATAGTTGTGAATACCCCTATAGTTGGATGTGTGAAGATAATCTACGTTAAGGGGCTAAAAGTGAACATGCTCTTGTTTATGTTCTTTGGTATAGATGTGGGATAGACCTTCAAGAAAATCATCTGGTGGGCTCAAAATACCCAAGCTCATCAATGCTGACATTACAATGAATATAGCAGGGCCTACTGTTGGATAGATCCAAAGGCAAACCGTATTGCACATGCTAACTATATCCAATAAGATACTAACAGGACCTAGGTGGTATTAAAACTAGGATTCCAAAGTGATCCTTCTACAGGGAAACATTGATCCAAGTATTTTATCATGACTCACATGCAACCATATGGAGTTCTTGCCTTAGGGTCTCCCTTGAAACTGTATGGATCACCTGTGTATACAGACCAAAATTATGCCAAAGGCCAGAGTGATGTCGTAGTCTATAGTGTCACAGCTTTCATGCTGGTTTGTATCCTATTAATACTTGGTCAGTTCAAATATTCATTAGCAGGAGTTTTGATTTTCCAGCTTGTACTTATTTACTTCTTGCTATCTCAGTGCTTGGCCCACTATGAAGATATGCAGCTGTTTCTGATTCTGTTACAGTACAAATATTGCGACTACTCCCCAGCACACAGTTCACAAGATTTTTATAGTTTGAATAATAAAGTATTCACACGAATCCCCTGACAGGGGATGGAGTCCAGCATCCAATGGTCAGATGCCTTCTCCTCGCTAGAGGCCTATTTATCTGTCCTGCATCTTGTATCACTGTTTTTTATTTTGTCATTACAAAAACACAATGCTCCACTTTTTGACAAACATGTCATTGCAAAAACACAATTCTCTATTTTTTGGACAAACATGTGGCTGACACATGGCAGTGCAAAGAGGTAAGAGAGCCCCCTGCTGGTGATTGACACCAGCTCACCCATTCCATCTAGCAACAAAAGCTTGACTATGTGATCTTCCTATGGTAATCACACATTCTTTATCCATGGAGAAGCCCCATGCAGGTACCTGTGAAGTCAGATACAAGTTCACTGCATGGACACTGGCTGTCTATATGATACATACTTTCTTGACACGATTTCAGAGAGTCACTAATGCAGACCACTTTAAGAAACCCTTTGATGACTGGCCGTTGAAGGGTTAACCGAAAGAGTTATGGTACGCCAACAATGCAGCACCAAACAGTTAAATTTGACACTGCCACATCTGTGTGTTCAGCTAGGCCTTCCTTCATCCAAAGCAAAAATTTGACCTCTATCTAGTAACCTGATCAAGTCAGAGTAGATTTTTGGTGCCTAGTGATGAGTGAATATATTCTACGCAAATGAAAACTGTTATGAATTCCCCGGAAGATTCTAATTTTGGCAAATCTAAAACTTGTGTGATTCATCAAGTATAAATCACTTAAAATGGCCCACACGATTTCACAGTTTCAGAAAACCAAGCAGACATCTGCCACCAAAAAAGGATACTTTTTGGACTGTTTAAAAAAAAAATCTGACAGGACAGTGTTCTATCAAACAGGCTGTTTCTTACCATTTGTTAACATCTGTAGTACCCCAGTACCCCCTGTATATGCAAATGTTTGGTGATGTTTAGAGATGAGCGAATCGAATCCCATGAAGTGGAATATGATCTGAATTTCAGGATAAATTTGATTCGCCTAGATGACGAATTTCCTCATGCTTCGTGTCATCGAATCGATTTAACCTGAAATAGTATAAAAAACCAAGAAATGACGTAATCTTGCGCTGCACAGTATTTCGGATGAGATCTTCAAGCAAGATGGCGGCGGCCGGCCCGTCGCAAACAAATGGAGGCGGTAAGTTTATTAGAATGTTTTTTATATTGTTAATTTTGCACTCAGATGCCGTGATCATGTATGAACGCGGCATCTGAGGGGTAAAATGACAGGGGCAGCGCTATCGCAGCTCCCTGTCATTGCACCCACTACTTACAAAAAATTTGCTTCGTGACGAAGTAATTCGTCACAAAGCGATTTTTTTTTTTTTTTTACGATATTCGGCGAATCAGCTGAATCGAACTTTTAAGAAATTCGCTCATCTCTAGTGATGTTATGTACAGTCAGGTCCATAAATATTGGGACATCTACACAATTCTAACATTTTTGTCTCTACTGTCAGCTTTAATTTGAGGGTATTTACATCCAAATCAGGTAAATGGTGTAGGAATTACAACAGTTTGCATATGTGCCTCCCACTTGTTAAGGAACCAAAAGTAATGGGACAATTGGCTTCTCAGCTGTTCCATGGCCAGGTGTGTGTTCTTCCCTCATTATCCCAATTACAATGAGCAGATAAAAGGTCCAGAATTCGTTTCAAGTGTGCTATTTGCATTTGGAATCTGTTTCTGTCAACTCTCAAGATGAGATCCAAAGAGCTGTCACTATCAGTAAAGCAAGCCATCATTAGGCTGAAAAAACACAACAAACCCATCAGAGAGATAGCAAAAACATTAGGCGTGGCCAAAACAACTGTTTGGAACATTCTTAAAGAGAAGGAACGCACCGGTGAGCTCAGCAACACCAAAAGACCCGGAAGACCACGGAAAACAACTGTGGTGGATGACCGAAGAATTCTTTCCCTGGTGAAGAAAACACCCTTGACAACAGTTGGCCAGATCAAGAACACTCTCCAGGAGGTAGGTGTATGTGTGTCAAAGTCAACAATCAAGAGAAGACTTCACCAGAGTGAATACAGAAGGTTCACCACAAGATGTAAACCATTGGTGAGCCTCAAAAACAGGAAGGCAAGATTAGAGTTTGCCAAACGACATCTAAAAAAGCCTTCACAGTTCTGGAACAACATCCTATGGACAGGTGAGACCAAGATCAACTTGTACCAGAGTGATGGGAAGAGAAAAGTATGGAGAAGGAAAGGAACTGCTCATGATCCTAAGCATACCACCTCATCAGTGAAGCATGGTGGTGGTAGTGTCATGGCGTGGGCATGTATGGCTGCCAATGGAACTGGTTCTCTTGTATTTATTGATGATGTGACTGCTGACAAAAGCAGCTGGATGAATTCTGAAGTGTTTCAGGCAATATTATCTGCTCATATTCAGCCAAATGCTTCAGAACTCATTGGACGGCGCTTCACAGTGCAGATGGACAATGACCCAAAGCATACTGCAAAAGCAACCAAAGAGTTTTTTAAGGGATAGAAGTGAAATGTTATGCAATGGCCAAGTCAATCACCTGACCTGAATCCGATTGAGCATGCATTTCACTTGCTGAAGACAAAACTGAAGGGAAAATGCCCCAAGAACAAGCAGGAACTGAAGACAGTTGCAGTAGAGGCCTGGCAGAGCATCACCAGGGATGAAACCCAGCGTCTGGTGATGTCTTTGCGTTCCAGACTTCAGGCTTTAATTGACTGCAAAGGATTTGAAACCAAGTATTAAAAAGTGAAAGTTTGATTTATGATTATTATTCTGTCCCATTACTTTTGGTTCCTTAATAAGTGGGAGGCACATATGCAAACTGTTGTAATTCCTACACCGTTCACCTGATTTGGATGTAAATACCCTCAAATTAAAGCTAACAGTCTGCCGTTAAAGCACATCTTGTTTGTTTCATTTCAAATCCATTGTGGTGGTGTATACACTCACCTAAAGAATTATTAGGAACACCTGTTCTATTTCTCATTAATGCAATTATCTAGTCAACCAATCACATGGCAGTTGCTTCAATGCATTTAGGGGTGTGGTCCTGGTCAAGACAATATCCTGAACTCCAAACTGAATGTCAGAATAGGAAAGAAAGGCGATTTAAGCAATTTTGAGCTTGGCATGGTTGTTGGTGCCCGACAGGCCGGTCTGAGTATTTCACAATCTGCTCAGTTACTGGGATTTTCACGCACAACCATTTCTAGGGTTTACAAAGAATGGTGTGAAAAGGGAAAAACATCCAGTATGCGGCAGTCCTGTGGGCAAAAATGCCTTGTGGATGCTAGAGGTCAGAGGAGAATGGGCCGACTGATTCAAGCTGATAGAAGAGCAACATTGACTGAAATAACCACTCGTTACAACCGAGGTATGCAGCAAAGCATTTGTGAAGCCACAACACGCACAACCTTGAGGCGGATGGGCTACAACAGCAGAAGACCCCACCGGGTACCACTCATCTCCACTACAAATAGGAAAAAGAGGCTACAATTTGCACGAGCTCACCAAAATTGGACTGTTGAAGACTGGAAAAATGTCGCCTGGTCTGATGAGTCTCGATTTCTGTTGAGACATTCGAATGGTAGAGTCCGAATTTGGCGTAAACAGAATGAGAACATGTATCCATCCTCTGATGGCTACTTCCAGCAGGATAATGCACCATGTCACAAAGCTCAAATAATTTCAAATTGGTTTCTTGAACACGACAATGAGTTCACTGTACGAAAATGGCCCCCACAGTCACCAGATCTCAACCCAATAGAGCATCTTTTGGGATGTGGTGGAACGGGAGCTTCGTGCCCTGGATGTGTATCCCTCAAATCTCCATCAACTGCAAGATGCTATCCTATCAATATGGGCCAAAATTTTTAAAGAATGCTATCAGCACCTTGTTGAATCAATGCCACGTAGAATTAAGGCCGTTCTGAAGGCAAAAGGGGGTCCAACACCGTATTAGTATGGTGTTCCTAATAATTCTTTAGTTGAGTGTAGAGCCAAAAATTTTAGAATTGTGTAGATGTCCCAATATATTTTGAGCTGACTGTATATGTTTATGTATATGTTAAATTATTTAATATTCTGTATTACACCCACCATATAGTGTATGGATGGCAACCCAGGATTAACAAAGCCTGACTCTGCCCTTGTCAAAAGGTTAGTTGTGCACTGGTCCCATCCCCTCTAACCTTTGGGGGAGTGTACAGTCGTGGCCAAAAGTTTTGAGAATTACATAAATATTGGAAATTGGAAAAGTTGCTGCTTAAGTTTTTATAATAGCAATTTGCATATACTCCAGAATGTTATGAAGAGTGATCAGATGAATTGCATAGTCCTTCTTTGCCATGAAAATTAACTTAATCCCAAAAAAAACTTTCCACTGCCTTTCATTGCTGTCATTAAAGGACCTGCTGAGATCATTTCAGTAATAGTCTTGTTAACTCAGGTGAGAATGTTGACGAGCACAAGGCTGGAGATCATTATGTCAGGCTGATTGGGTTAAAATGGCAGACTTGACATGTTAAAAGGAGGGTGATGCTTGAAATCATTGTTCTTCCATTGTTAACCATGGTGACCTGCAAAGAAACACGTGCAGCCATCATTGCGTTGCATAAAAATGGCTTCACAGGCAAGGATATTGTGGCTACTAAGATTCCACCTCAGTCAACAATTTATAGGATCATCAAGAACTTCAAGGAAAGAGATTCAATTCTTGTTAAGAAGGCTTCAGGGCATCCAAGAAAGTCCAGCAAGCGCCAGTATCGTCTCCTAAAAAGGATTCAGCTGCGGGATCGGAGTGCCACCAGTGCAGAGCTTGCTCAGGAATGGTAGCAGGCAGGTGTGAGCACATATGCACGCACAGTGAGGCGAAGACTTTTGGAAGATAGCCTGGTGTCAAGAAGGCCAGCAAAGAAGCCACTTCTCTCCAAAAAAACATCAAGGACAGATTGATCTTCTGCAGAAAGTATGGTGAATGGACTGCTGAGGACTGGGGCAAAGTCATATTCTCCGATGAAGCCTCTTTCCGATTGTTTGGGGCATCTGGAAACAGGCTTGTCCGGAGAAGAAAAGGTGAGCGCTACCATCAGTCCTGTGTCATGCCAACAGTAAAGCATCCTGAGACCATTCATGTGTGGGGTTGCTTCTCACTCACAATTTTGCCCAAAAACACAGCCATGAATAAAGAATGGTACCAAAACACCCTCCAACAGCAACGTCTTCCAACAATCCAACAATCCAACAACAGTTTGGTGAAGAACAATGCATTTTCCAGCACGACTGAGCACCGTGCCATAAGGCAAAAGTGTTAACTAAGTGGCTCGGGGACCAAAACGTTGACATTTTGGGTCCATGGCCTGGAAACTCCCCAGATCTTAATCCCATTGAGAACTTGTGGTCAATCCTCAAGAGGCTGGTGGACAAACAAAAACCCACTAATTCTGACAAACTCCAAGAAGTGATTATGAAAGAATGGGTTGCTATCAGTCAGGAATTGGCCCAGAAGTTGATTGAGAGCATGCCCAGTCGAATTGCAGAGGTCCTGAAAAAGAAGGGCCAACACTGCAAATACTGACTCTTTGCATAAATGTCATGTAATTGTCGATAAAAGCCTTTGAAACGTATAAAGTGCGTGTAATTATATTTCACTACATCACAGAAACAACTGAAACAAAGATCTAAAAGCAGTTTAGCAGCAAACTTTGTGAAAACTAATATTTGTGTCATTCTCAAAACTTTTGGCCACGACTGTATAGTGATAATTCAAAAGAGAATAAAACAAAGTCCATGTACTCCTTCTTGGACCTCAAGTTCCAGAGACTAAAAGATCTCTGCAAGATCTACAGAAAGAGAAAGACAGAGAAAGAGAAAGAAAAGGAGAACTTGGAATTTGTAAAGCCAAGCATAGGAGTCAGTAGGGTAATCTGCGACTACAGCTAACCAAACCATACTGCAGTGGAGGGATACTGTTAAGACACTATTCACCCTTGGACACATCCTGGCTTGATGTGCAATCAAAAGACCTATATCCCACAGTGGTCATTACAGCCATTACTGCCAGAGTACTATTGCCCGCCATAGATTCTACTGAGAGAGACTTTGGCAAGCTAGAGAGGAAGGAGGGCCATAATACTCAAGCTTGCTGACATCCATAAACTGTTATCTGTGAAAGAATTGCACTGTGAACAGCTGTAACAGTGTTTTGCTATAGATGTACAGTTGTATAGTTGGATGTTCTATTACTCCTATTTTGCACTATAGTAAAGAAAAGCATTTATTCTAGCTCTGGCCTGGTTTCCTGACTCCTGCACCATACGCCGGCTATTGCATTCTAAACTCCCTGTCTTGCACCCATCCAAACGCCTAACATCAAGAGTACCCCAACTACCATCAAGCAGGAGCCCCAGAATCAGAGTTGTCCCCTGAGGGAAGAAAGGGTGCCCTTTCCTTATGCTGCACTGGCCCTAGGGAGCAAAGTTGACAGGACAACCACTGTGACAGACTGTGATTACAGAAGCCACTACCAGTCACATTCTCCACTTCAACTCCTCACAAGCCACTTCACATCCATTTAACAATAGTCCTATATGTCACTGTCACTCTGACATTACTAATGCTGTCTTGGTTTTAAAGAGTTTGAAAGGGGTTGGATATAGTCCTAGGAGACCTCAGAATATCATAAATTACTTTTACAAGACAATCTGGGCATTTTTGATTAAAATTGAATTTACTTGGATCGAATCTGACTGCTAATTCTACTAAATCGGACCCGAAATAAATTTTGGTAAATTTGCCACTGTGCCCCTTCCCAGCGCCCAGAATTTAATGAACATGACTTGCCAACCCCTCTTACTAGCTATGACACTGGTAGGTTGTCTTAGGGATAATCCAATGGGCCCTCATACTGCCATACAACATTGTATCCAGGTCATAGGCATAACTATAATTCATAGGGCTCCATAGCAAAATACGATGGGACTCCACCATCCAGTGTAAGAAATTTAAAACATCAGCATAAGTACCTATAATTAAAGGTAATAGCACCATATATCAGAAAACCCACATTATAGCAAAAAGCCACCATATTGTTATTCCTCCTGACTGGGCTCTCCCAACCTCTGGGTCCAATAGCAAGAGCTATGGCTATGGTTACACCCATGCCCCAGCCTAAGATAACACCCTCTATTACTGCTTGATCTGCAAAAGTCTGCAAGACACTGGCTTGGGATCTTCTGTCACATTTACATATGTATGCTCTGTTCTTGGCTGAAGGACGGCTACTAGAGGTTGTGAAGAAAAACAGCTAAACTTGGCTGAATACTACTTCCCAATTACTGTTCTTCATTAATGAATTGATAACCGTTTTTCAATGTATCTGTTTTCAGAGAATAAATAAAAATTTTTGGGAAGGAACATTCAGCTTATTGATTGTCACAGGTTAAAATGGCCTCAATAGTCCTTTGTTCTGGATTTCCTTCAAGCAGCATATGTTCCTTTTTCTGTTATACTAAATTTACATGCTGATTAAAATAGGCAACAAATAGTTAAATAGCAGAGGACAATAGGGGTGCTATATCTATAACTATAGCACATACATTTGTGGACTTCAGTAGATCAGCAACCTCTTGTGCTAATAATTATACAAAAGAAAAGGGCTGGGCACTCACTATATCTAGTAGCCGTGGTGCTTTATTAATTAAAATCAATTATTATAATATAATTAAAAATGCAACAAAAAAATGCAACAAAGACGCATCAATACCGCATAAGCAGTTACTCCAGCTTATTGTAATAAGGCTATATAACATAGCCTGACACGATGGTGACCTATTTGATATTTATATATTTTTATAGATATGTATATGAGGGATCTACACAGTTATGAAATCTGGATCGTTTGGAATATAAATGCAACAAAAAAATGCAACAAAGACGCATCAATACCGCATAAGCGGTTACTTTATATTTGGTGTATCTTTGATATATACAATCCAGATCTATACATATCTAATGAAAATTATGGAAAGGAGTATGGAGGATATTTTGGTGTATCTAATATTGATTCATTCGAAGAGATCCCAATATTGAGATCCACCACAGATTTTGAGGAGAACCCGATCCATTTCAGAATTTGAGGAATACTTGGCTCATTTCCCAGTTGGATTAATTACTGAAGTCCTCTATAAAAGGAGAGACATTAGGGAGGGGAGGTCAACCACTGAGGAAGGGGCCACTAAGAGCCCCGAAACGCGTCTGGTCCTGGACCCCCCGACTGGACCTAAGGACCACCAACCTTTGCAGCTTCGCCCCTTCTTGGAGAAAATAAATTGAAGGTGGAACGCATATCTGCAGAGCTGTGGAATACAAAGATACTACTGGCGCCAGTAAGTGAGGAACTTTGATTGTTCAATTGAAAAACAGCTTGTTGAAAACTCTCTGTGAAACCTACTAGGAGTTATCAAAGACTATTCCATTGTGAAGTTGTGGCTCACACGTACAAGCGGAGATCATACCCTGACTATTACGCGGGACGCCGCGGATTGTTGATCTGAGCCGCCTAAGTACATTTATTATGTGAGTAGACTATAATACAACTGACACATTATCCATTTGGAAATTAACGCTGTTACTTTGAACTGTGCGAATATTTGAATTCAGGACTATTCGTCTCTGAAAAAGATCTCAGGATATCGGATCAACTATTTCATCCGTCCTTTTTGTATATGGCACACTTCTGATATTGGACTGAACATTCGGATAGTTTTGGACTGTTTTCGTCATCCATATATGCGGACTATTACTGATCATATCTGACTCTTATATATATCAAATAGGTCCTTTTACCATTGTGTTACAGTGATTATATTTATATTTTAGATATTATTATTGATGTGTATGAATGTGTGTTAGAATATGTGTTTTTAATTATATTATAATAATTGATTTTAATTAATAAAGCACCACGGCTACTAGATATAGTGAGTGCCCAGCCCTTTTCTTTTGTATAATTTTTTGCTTGTTAGATTGGGTGAATCTGCGGGCTGTGAGCACCCATCCGGGTTTTTCCATACAGTAGTGCGACCCATTATCTGTGAATTAATCCTACTCTTGTGCTAATAGTTCCTAGTTAGGCTTTGCCCAAGACCACTTTCAACAGGGAAATCAATAGACACTCTGTATGCTCACACTCCTACAGTAACCCACTAGTTCACTGTTAAAGAATTAATGCTATGGTTCACTGCTGAAGAAAAAGTGTTATGTTTCACTGCTAAAGGGTTAATGCTATGGTTCACTGTTCCAATTATCAAATGGTTCCCTGTTAAAGGTTGTTTACTGAAAGAGGTAACAATGCAATATCCTTGATACAAGTGGTTTATGTAACTTTGCTATGCAATGTGTATTCCAAAAGACTGAATATGGGTAGGAAATTAACTGGCAGTACTTAATAGTTGCCAGGTAGTGTGCTGGACCCATTTCCCCTGGTTAGAGTCTTCTGTTTGGAGTATGTGCTGCTGCCAACTAAGCCAACAGAGAATCCTTCTCTAGGAAGACACACTTCCTGTAAGTAAAAGCTGCCTGACGGGCATCTCTGCTGGGAACTAACTTCTGAGGGAAAGAAGAAGCATTGCATTTTTGCAGGAGGTTGAGGCCATTTAAAGGCTATGTTTGGACAAAGACAGTAAAGGTAATGCATGCATTATGCTTTAGACTTTACTGCACATGGTTTGGGTTATATTGCTCCTGGCGCCCGGCACACTACTGAGATGGACTGGCCATCTGATGTAGATGGCACCCCACAGTTTGCAGAGAAATATTAAGAGTGATTGCACGCCTTTGGTTAACTGGGAAGATTGCTAGTATCTACTGTATAATCTACTGCATAGCCACCTCCTATACACAGATTTTGGAAATAGATTATTCTATTGAAATACTTATGCTTACTGCTAGCATTTGTACTGTAAACACCATAATCTTGTTCAGTAAAGGACTTTATCTTATTATAATCAAACAGTCTGCTCATTGGTCTCCCTACCCAATCAAGGTTTTTCTTGCCTGTTCTCCTGCATTCTACCCTGCTGCTCACCTAACATAAAGGGAACCCCAGACATCACCAGAAAGGAGACCCCAAAGGCCAGAGTGTGCACTGACGGCAAGAAGGGTTGTTCCCCTCCTCTTTGCTACAATGCGAGAGCACTGGAGCAGGGTTTGCCACTGTGAGGACGATGACCTCCCTCATTGCGACCGCCACCACGCCCATCCTCTCCACTTCCTCCCTATGCCCTCCCCCTGGAGGCCAGCAGGTTGCACTACAGTATGTTCTTCTAGTTAGAATACAAGAATAAATAATACAGATATAATCCATATCGTCTAACAGGGGTAAAAATCTGTGAAATAAAAAAGTTTTTGGGAAGTCTCCTCTGCACCACAGAGGTATTGCATCTATTACCCAGTATAGTCGCGTTCCATAGACAAGTGCTTCACTAAATCAATAGTCTTCACATCTTCACATTCTTCCATTTGTTTTTAATCACTGCAAATTGAATAAAAAAGTATCAGACTTTCAATAGAAAATCTTCAAGTGTAACAACAACTCAGCCGAGCATAACCGCATTGTATCGTTCTCTATACAAATCTCCGACCTTTGTGTACTTTCAAGACTTCCTTTTGAATGACAAGTTTGACTACTGCGGTGGAGCTGCCTCCGCTTGTTTATTATGGGAATTTAGAACATTCTTCTATGCTTCTGCTGGCCTCCATTAGTGGTCACGACAACCTTTTAGAACACCCCCCCCCCCCCCCCCCCCGAAATGTAGCCAGTTAAATATTCCCGCTCCTGGCTTACATGAGAAACTATATGTTTGATTATTGATTATTTACTTCAGCGCATCTGATGTGTACAGTGATTATTACTGCGAGAGAGGCAACAATAGACTCCATTAAGATTGGGCCAAACCCCTTGGCTCACAGTAGGGTAAGCCATAGCTGACAGCTATTCCTCCCGACCACCTCAGTAGAGAGAAGGGAGTAAGCTTCTAACTACTCTGGGTTATCTACCCTGAGAACAAAAGGACCTGAAATCCAACTGATGTCAGGAGGCCCCACACACATCGTCAAATATGCATGACCAGCTAAACACATTATCATGACCACTGTATGACATTTTCATTGATGAAGAGTTTTTGCTGCTTGATAACCTTCTTTGGTCTCTTTGCCTTAGGCAGGTTGCTGAATCTCCTTAAAGAGACCAGCCCAGTATGGAGATTTATTGGTAGTGCTCCATGGTATGGAGACTTATTGGCAATGCTCAATGGGAACACAAGATGCAGAGAGGTATCTCCCAAGGAGAGAAAATCATCTTGCTAGCAGCACCTTGGGATATAACGAGGGAAAATAGCCAAGCCAAATATCCATCCGTTGACAGCTGTTTCGGGGTGCTTACCCCTCATCAGTACAGAGTAGGATTCTGGCTGGCTCAGTGTGATGCCTTGGATGCAGCTTAAGCAGGGTAATTGCTGACCGTAAAAAAAAAAAACAGCCCTTTATGGAGACTGATTGAGTGGGGCAGTGAGTTTCCATACAGGACTGGTCCCTTTAAGGACAGCCAATACCCTACCTAAGCTGCAACCAAGGCATCGCATCCAGCCAGCTACAATCCTACTCTGTACTGATGAGGGGTAAGCACCCCCCGACAGCTGTCTATGGATTAATATATTTGGCAGGGGATAGGTTATCAGTTAAAGGGAATCTGTCACTAGCAATTTACCCAAAAAATGTTTTCATGAATCCATGTTTAACAGAGTACCTTTTTTCCATCGGTCTTGTTCTTTTGATTGTCCGTCTTGTCATTTCTTCAAAAAATCGATTCTTATGATGTGTAAATGACGCTGTAAGGAGCCCAGAGGGGCGTTCTTCTTTCTCCACGGTGCCCAGGAACGCCCCTCTGAAGTGCCGTGCCCGCCTAAATTTGAAATCTAATAACACCTCCAAGTTCATCTAAATCCCCTCCCAGAGGCGAGGCTAAGTGCTCAACAACGCCCCCTCCTCAGCGCCGCGCTCTGCGGCAAACACCCCGATCCTCCTCTCGCCGGCATCCCAATCCCCGCGCAGGCGCAGTGCCGACAGTCATCTTATCATAGCCCAGGAAATCGCCGGCACTGCGCCTGCGCGGGGATTGGGATGCCGGTGAGAGGAGGATCAGGGTGTTTGCCGCAGAGCGCGGCGCTGAGGAGGGGGCGTTGTTGAGCACTTAGCCGCGCCTCTGGGAGGGGATTTAGATGAACTTAGAGGCGTTATTAGATTTCAAATTTAGGCGGGCACGGCACTTCAGAGGGGCGTTCCTGGGAACCGTGGAGAAAGAAGAACGCCCCTCTGGGCTCCTTACAGCGTCATTTACACATCATAAGAATCGATTTTTTGAAGAAATCACAAGACGGACAATCAAAAGAACAAGACCGATGGAAAAAAGGTACTCTGTTAAACATGGATTCATGAAAACATTTTTTTGGTAAATTGCTAGTGACAGATTCCCTTTAAAAAGTCTCAGAAAACCCCTTTAAAAAGTCGGATTTCACTCACAGGGAGCCACTACCACAAGATGGCACTAGCGAGACAGTTCTCTTTCCTTGCGAGATACCTCTTTGCCTTGAAATTCTTTCGGTTCTGAGCCCATCTTCGGACAAATCTAAATGACTCGGTTTCCATGCTGATTTTTGATGTGCGTTTATCATAGTTTTGTTTTAGATTAGCATTTTTTTTCACTTCCCATTGATTTCGATGGGAAATTCAACTCAGATTCTGGCCCAATATATAGCATGTTGCTTCTTTTTTCTGGAGCTGAGAAAACAGCAGTGGAAAAAACAACAACAATGCTACTAAATAGCACTGAGACCAATTGGAGGTTGTTTTGAAGCCATTTTGACACTTATCAAAATAAGCACCAAAAAAACTGATATGAGCTAGACCTAGAGGGGTTTCCAGAGTTAGAAAAAGGGTACCTGCACATGGGTGCAGGTTAATGTGCAGAAGATCCACAGAAATTTCCATATGGATTTCTGTGCATTTCTGCCCCCTATCCGCTCCAAAATCCACAATTTCTAACATTGTTTTTTGGTTTAGAGTTTGATGCGATTTTACCAAAGATCTCACCCTTCATTGGAAAGGGGTCAAATGTGCAGCTAAAACTGCAAACACAATTGACATGCTGCAGATTTGGGACATGCTGCGGATTTGGGAAATCCAAACGGCAGGTCAATTTCCGCACCGAAAAAATCGGCAAAGAGTAAATGAGATTTGTGTAATCTCATACACTTTGCTGGTACTGTACTACACTGCGGTTTTTCTGCACATGTGCAGGTGGCCAAAAGGGTCCGCTTTGTTTCTGGAGAAAGCACCACTCTTGTTTCTGGTCCTGCAGCTCAGCCCTGCTTACAGCACTTGAAGGGCATCTGTCACTGACCTGGCAGCTGAAGGCATCTGTGTTGGTCCCATGTTCATATGTGCCCGCATTGCTGAGTAACATGAAGTTTTAATATATGCAAATGAACCTCTAGGAGCAACGGGGGCGTTGCCATTACTCCTTGAGGCTCTGCTCTCTCTGCAACTGCCACAACATCTGCACTTTGATTTGACCATGTAATGCTTCAAGTCTCCTGCCGGGGCAGCGCTGGTAAAATGAGCACTTTCTGCAGAGGTTTCTTCTCCTTTCTACAGCTGATCACTGGGAGTCCCAGCAGCAGGACATCCTGTATTCAACTTATAGTAAAGCAACCTTCAACTAAGTCCGTAGAATGTGTCCGCACCCATTCCACAATTATCCGGAATGGGTGCGGACCCATTCATTCTCTATGGGGCAGGAATGGATGCGGACAGCACACAGTGTGCTATCTGCATTTCCGGAGCGCGGCCCCGAACTTCCGGTCCGCATAGAAATAATAGAACATGTCCTATTCTTGTCCGCAATTGCGCACAAGAATAGGCATTTCTATGGGGGTGCCGGCCGTGTGTATTGCGGATCCGCAATACACTACGGACGTGTGAATGGACCCTTAGTGTTTATTCACACGACTGTATTTATGGGTCCTCAAGTTTGCGAAAAGGGTGCAGACCCGTTTTTTTTTTTTCAAAGGGAAAACTGCAAAAAAAGATAGAGCATGTCCTATTCTTGTCCGCAATCGCGTCCAAGAATAGGTATTTCTATCATAGGTCTGGCCAGTACCCGTGTTTTGTGGATCGGCAATATGCAGGCCGCAGAACACTTCCGGTCGTGTGAATGGACCCTAAAAAAAACTGTTTCCAAAATTGAACCCCTTTTAATGGCTTATATATACAAAAATGTTGAGTGTGTACCCCATATTATACTCACAATGGCTGTAAGGAACTATCATTATATGTAGCAGTTCAATGTAGAACATCCAAAAAACAACCTCTCACACCGGTCTCACAAAGCCAAACAAGCGGCGCAGAATCCGGAACATTTACATAAATGATCAGACTCTTATAGGTAAACTATTTAAATTGGCTTAAGATGTTCAGTAGAGAAGTCGCCTCGAATGTAGACTTCAGAGTTTCTGCTTTCCAGATAACAGACCTGGAAATATTTAATGCAATTTTTCTCAGGTGACGTAAGCTTAGCGTAGACATTCCTGTATTATCAGGGGGGGTGGGGGTGGTGGGATTGGGAGGGAGAATATAGGAAAAATAGAAGACAAAAGAGTAGAGAACTTCTACTACAGTGATTACGGTAACCAAGAAGAGGGGGGGGGGAGCATTCGTATATGAGATCATGTGATGAAAAGTGGTGGGTCAAGCTTGGCAGGCTCTGTCGTCATAGGCTGATGGGCAAGGAGAATGCCTAGGTGTGCTGAGCATCCTGCAGGGTTGCAGCTCTTGGAAGGAATATGACATTGTCTCATCCCATCCTGCATTGTTCTTAATGAGAATTTGGAAAAGAGTCATTGACTTCCACAAGCAGAAATGATCAGCAGATCCAACAGCAGCAGGCACAGCCTCTCCGCCCTTTCCAAGTGAGTTATTAACTTTTCTGCCTCTGTTCTGGCCCCAACCTGTGCATTTTTTACGGCTCAGAGATTTTGTAAAAAGCCATTGGCAACATACTAGGAAGCTAGATCACCTATTTGCTAGCACAGATGTAGCAGAGCTGAGTTGGTCAATAGGCACAGTACAGCTGGATAGTATATCTTATCTAGTATTTTATCTAGGACTGCCTAAAAACATCTCAAAGCTTTTACCCTCCTGTAGTCCATGACAATGTCAGCTCTGCTACATCTGCATGGACCGTACTGAAAAGGATAGTAGATCTATGCTTTTGTCGATTTTTTTTTATTTTTTTTTATTTGCATACTAGGCAGTTTGTGGCAAGATGGGAGTAGTAGTTCTACAAGCTGCCTGAAATGCAGGGGTCAGCAACCGCCGGCGCTCCAGCTGTTGGGAGACTACAATTTCCAGCATGCCCCATTCACTCTTATGGGAGTTTGGAGAACAGTTGAGCAGCTGTGCACGCTGGGAATTGTAGTTTCACAACCTCTGGAGCCTCTACTGTAATGTATAGACTTGATGGGTTCTACTCTTGTAGTCTTCTCCACTGTAGCTTTTGTAAAAGGTATCCTAAGTGCATTTATCATGGTCCTAGTAATAGCAGAGCTGAGTTTGTCAATTAGCATGATACTCAATATCTCCTAGCTGGAGGAGAGAATGTTCCCTGTAAGGGAGTTAAAGGTCTGGGACCTCAGTGTGGAACTATATCAAAGCCACCTCGGATGTGAACGAGCTTTCAGATACATTAAGATGTTTTTTTTTACATAGGACTGCAGATAATCCTAGTGCATTATCTTACCTGAAAGCTGCTACCCTAATGCAGCCTCTGACAATATCAGCCCTGTCACTTAGAGAAACTGAGAGGGGGAGTTTGCCTTCAATACGGCAACCTAGAACGCTGGCGGCAAGATGAGAGTTGTAGTTTTACAAGCTGCTCTTTCCTGCAATGCACAGGCGTGATGATGGTAGGTGTGAAGGGCGTCCTCCATTGCAGCTTTTGTACAAGTTAGTCCTGTACATGATGTGCATTGTTTTTGGATAGCTTTAACCCTTACATTCCCGATGCGTAGAGCAGATCTTCTAGTAGGCATACATCTATGTTGTGTATGTGTATTCATTGTACTTTATGGAGCCCATTGGTCCATGTGCCTTCTGCGGTCTAAGACACTGGTCTTCAACTTGTGGCTCACCAAATCTTGAGGAACAAAGGCAGGGAATGATGAGAGTTGTAGTTTCGCAACAGCATAACAGCCACAGGTCAGAGATCACTGTTGTAAGGTATAAAGAGTCTTAAATAGATACTCTGGTGAGGAGTTGCTTTAATCTTTAGACCAGGCAATTGCCTGAGTGACAATGTCCTAATGTAATGGTACTCGCATAATGGAGGAAAGTTATCAAAAATGGTGTAAAGGAAAACTGGCTTAGTTGCCCATAGCAACCAGTCAGATTCCACCTTTCATTTTCCAAAGGAGCTCTGGAAAATGAAAGGTGGAATCTGATTGGTTGCTGTGGGCAACTAAGCCAGTTTTGATAAATTTCCCCCATTCTCCCTTCACAATCAACCAGAGACGTTGCAGAGTACAGACACCAGTTATAGCAGTCTGTATTCTGTTTATAGAATGCTGGTACATGGGCTTCCTCAACCATGTCAGGGAACTGTTATTTATGCGATTCTCTCATATATTTAATGGAATCTTTATTCCTTCACTCAGGCCCTGGCAGGGTCAAGGGGACCAAATAGCATCTTCCTGTCACAGGGACTTGCTAAATCAGTTCCATCAATCAGCTTCTCCTATCTCAGCTCTCTGGACGGGATCTCAGGGAGTGAGACTGACACAAAAGATATATATTGTGTGTGTGTGTGTGTGAGATATATATATATATATATACACACTATAGTGCTATAAATGGTGCCAGTTGAGGGGCGGGGGCTGGGACAGTTGCTATGAAACATTATAATCAGGGCTCATGCACACGAACATATTATCTTTACGTGTCCGTTCCGTTTTTTTTTTTTCCCGGATGTTACTCCGTGTGCATTCCGTTTCCGTATGTCCGGATTTCTGTTTTGCAAAAAAATAGAACATGTCCTATTATTGTCCGCATTACGGACAAGGATAGTACTGTTCTATTAGGGGCCAGCTGTTCCGTTCAGCAAAATACGGAATGCACACAGACGTCATTAGTATTTTTTGAGGACCGCAAAATACATACGGTCATGTGCATGAGCCCTCAGTCTGTGAACATGGTGGATGTCTGATTGGACCAGTTGGCATAGCAACTAAAGACCTCTTCACACTGATCTGCTCGTCAGTGGAAGAGACTGCTGCATTTACATGCAGCGATTTCCTCCACAGTATGGCGAGGAGTGACCGCAAATGCCATTGCTCATCCCCATACAGGAAACACTGTTTGCCGGCAGAAGATGCTGATAACATGGAACGATCTGCCTCGTTCATCGGGTAATCATCAGCGCCTTTAAACGTGCCGATTATTGGTAAAGAATGTTCATCTATGGCCCCAGCGTACGACTGTGTGGTACTCAGTCATGACGTGACTGTGGCATGATCGCGCTGTGTAGTTGTACCTTAAATGGAAATGCTTTCTTAGGGGCCCGTTCACTTGGCGGAATTTGCAGTCAGAATTCTGCACCAAAATTCTGGCAGCAGCCGCGTGGTGTCTGCCTCCCATTGTTTTCAATGAGAGGCAGAGTTGCAGGTCACAAGCCAGCAGTTTAAAGCGAAAACCGCGCCAAGAGAAAAGTTGTCCACTCGTAGTTTAGCTCCATGCAGTAGAGCTAAGCCACAAGTGGGTCCATGGCATTCAAAGTAAAGAACCGCGGCAGAAATAGCGCCAAAATCCACCTTTAGGCTTCACACAGAAATTTGCTTTGCTGTTTTGTCCTGCTAAAAAGCGCCATAACAACCTCATGCGTTTTTGGCCATACCATGGTGCTGTTTTTGGGTTAACATGTTTCAATGGTGCTTTATTCAAGCCGTTTTTTTCCCCTATATTGAAGGGGGTGGAAAAATGCCTGAAAAAAACACCCGGTATGGATTTTGTGTATATACAGGTGTGTATGTACTCATTTCTTGCGCTGTCATTGAGGAAACAAGACCTCTAGACACTGCACGCACGGTACATACCGTACATGCCCATTTCTTGTACTCTATAATAGTTTTTGTTAATGAATGCATCCATTATATGTTAGAATGATTTTCATGCCTGGCTTTTTCGGCTTTAGATTTTATGTAGCTTGAATGTTCTGTGTACTTTGGTAATCTAATTATAATAGGATAATAGGGCGCTGCCCGGTAGAATGACCCCAGATCAGCATCTTTTATGACAGGTTAACCGCTTCATTGTCGCTATGAAGTAACCGATAAACCCTGTGGGAATTTGAAGCCTTTCAGGACCCCGACAATTGGGGTATAGGGGACCTGAATTGTTTTCTAGTTTGGCCCTCCTGCATTCTATACATTATGTTTTTATACAGGGAGTGCAGAATTATTAGGCAAGTTGTATTTTTGAGGATTAATTTTATTATTGAACAACAACCATGTTCTCAATGAACCCAAAAAACTCATTAATATCAAAGCTGAATATTTTTGGAAGTAGTTTTTAGTTTGTTTTTAGTTTTAGCTATTTTAGGGGGATATCTGTGTGTGCAGGTGACTATTACTGTGCATAATTATTAGGCAACTTAACAAAAAACAAATATATACCCATTTCAATTATTTATTTTTACCAGTGAAACCAATATAACATCTCAACATTCACAAATATACATTTCTGACATTCAAAAACAAAACAAAAACAAATCAGTGACCAATATAGCCACCTTTCTTTGCAAGGACACTCAAAAGCCTGCCATCCATGGATTCTGTCAGTGTTTTGATCTGTTCACCATCAACATTGCGTGCAGCAGCAACCACAGCCTCCCAGACACTGTTCAGAGAGGTGTACTGTTTTCCCTCCTTGTAAATCTCACATTTGATGATGGACCACAGGTTCTCAATGGGGTTCAGATCAGGTGAACAAGGAGGCCATGTCATTAGATTTTCTTCTTTTATACCCTTTCTTGCCAGCCACGCTGTGGAGTACTTGGACGCATGCGATGGAGCATTGTCCTGCATGAAAATCATGTTTTTCTTGAAGGATGCAGACTTCTTCCTGTACCACTGCTTGAAGAAGGTGTCTTCCAGAAACTGGCAGTAGGACTGGGAGTTGAGCTTGACTCCATCCTCAACCCGAAAAGGCCCCACAAGCTCATCTTTGATGATACCAGCCCAAACCAGTACTCCACCTCCACCTTGCTGGCGTCTGAGTCGGACTGGAGCTCTCTGCCCTTTACCAATCCAGCCACGGGCCCATCCATCTGGCACATCAAGACTCACTCTCATTTCATCAGTCCATAAAACCTTAGAAAAATCAGTCTTGAGATATTTCTTGGTCCAGTCTTGACGTTTCAGCTTGTGTGTCTTGTTCAGTGGTGGTCGTCTTTCAGCCTTTCTTACCTTGGCCATGTCTCTGAGTATTGCACACCTTGTGCTTTTGGGCACTCCAGTGATGTTGCAGCTCTGAAATATGGCCAAACTGGTGGCAAGTGGCATCTTGGCAGCTGCACGCTTGACTTTTCTCAGTTCATGGGCAGTTATTTTGCGCCTTGGTTTTTCCACACGCTTCTTGCGACCCTGTTGACTATTTTGAATGAAACGCTTGATTGTTCGATGATCATGCTTCAGAAGCTTTGCAATTTTAAGAGTGCTGCATCCCTCTGCAAGATATCTCACTATTTTTGACTTTTCTGAGCCTGTCAAGTCCTTCTTTTGACCCATTTTGCCAAAGGAAAGGAAGTTGCCTAATAATTATGCACACCTGATATAGGGTGTTGATGTCATTAGACCACACCCCTTCTCATTACAGAGATGCACATCACCTAATATGCTTAATTGGTAGTAGGCTTTCGAGCCTATACAGCTTGGAGTAAGACAACATGCATAAAGAGGATGATGTGGTCAAAATACTCATTTGCCTAATAATTCTGCACACAGTGTAGGTTTTATACCTGTCTGAGGCCCCTCTATGGCACATGTAGAATGCACTAATGTTTCATTTTGTATGATTTTTTTAAAAAATTTTTTTATTAGGAATCACAATATTTTTTTATTTTTATTTTTTCATATTTTTATTCATTTTGATTTTGGGAAAAATGCCTCAATTTATATTTAGTGATACTATACTTTTATTGTGCTGGTTGTTATGAGGATATTTTTAGCATTTTGGGATGAGTAAAAGGAGCTATCTGTGAAATGATAATCATGACCTATCCTCAGGATAGGTGATTATTATCACATTGGTGGGGCTATGAGTCCTGGCACCCCCGCCGATCAGCTGTTACAGGGAGCCACCATGCTCCCGTAACTGTAGTTAGCGCAGCTGGCTCCTGGTATCTCTCCAAACACAGCGCTGTACGTTGTATAGTGGCTGTGCTTGGTATTGCAGCTCAGTCTCATTCACTTCCACAGGGCTAATCTGCCTTTAGGCCATGTGACTGACTTATGGTGACATCACATAGACTAGGAAGAGGCCGTGGTGCTCACGGAGTGCCTGGCCTCTTCTAACAGCTGATCGGCGAGGGTCCCGGGTTTTCGATTCCCGCCGATCTGATATTGATGACCAGGTGATAAATATTAATTTAATTAATGGATAACCCCTTTAAAGGGATTGTCTAGTCTTTAGAAAGTGATGGTCTATTCTCAGGATAGGCCATAACTAGCTGATTGGCTGGGGTGTGGGCTGTCGGACCCCAGCCAATCAGCCGTTTTGTGTAGTTCCATTGCCAGAAGTCTCCACAGGAGCTACTCATCACTGTCACATTGTAGCGGAGGAAGCTTGACTTCAATGGGAGCAGTGCTGTAGTAATGATCTTCCTCCATTACAATGTTGATGGTGTTCCGACTTCTGCAGCAGAGCTACACAGAACAGCTGATCACTGGGACTGTGGGATGTCTAACACATGCCGATCAGCTAGTTGTGGCCTATCCTGAGAATAGGCCATCACTTACTAAAGGTTGGACAGCCTTTTTAAGAAAGATTTATTCTGGGGGGAAAAAAATTATTTTTTCTTGTTTTCCTACAGTTTTTCTTAGGCCCCTTTCACACGAGCGAGTATTCCGCTCGGGTGCAATCCGTGACGCGAACGCATTGCGCCCGCACATGGAATCCATTCATTTAAATGGGGTTGTGTACATGTGCGTTGGTTTTCACGCATCACTTGTGCGTTGCATGAAAATCGCAGCATGTTCTATATTCCGCGATTTTTAACGCAACGCTGGCCCCATAGAAGTGAATGGAGCTGCGTGAAAATCGCATTTGCAAGCAAGTGCGGATGCGATGCATTTTTCACGGATGGTTGCTAAGAGATGTTGTTTGTATGCCTTCAGTTTTTTATCACGTGCGCGCAAAACGCATTAAATCGCATTGCACCCGCGCTATAAAAACTGAACAACTTAACGCGATCGCAGGCAAAACTGAATGAACTTGCTTGCGAAATCGCGCATTTTTCACTGAACGCATTCGCAACGCATCCGGACCTAATCCGCACACGCTCGTCTGCAAGGGGCCTTACTGTTACTTTTTTTCCCCCCATTTTTAATCTCAAAAGAGGACTTTAACTTGAATTGTATACATTTAAATATTAATGAGATTGTTCATTCATATTTACATGGGTAATCCCATGATTAACATATAAATGAAAGAAGTATTCCAGCACAGTAAAATTGCCGCCTAGTGGTCTGCAAATGATAATAAAATAAATAAAGCAGCTAATACTCACATTGACCGGCTGGTGTTCCGATGGTACCTGGATCCCCACTGCACGCCACTTCCAGCTCCTGTTCTTGACATGGCAGGAAATGGCTTGGAATGCCACTCCGCCAATCACTGGCTGATATGGGTCATCGCTGCTGCTAGTAACTGGCTGAGCGGAATTGCCAGCCTTTTCCTAGAAGTCAACAGGAAGTGGCGCACAAAAGTGAGTATACGCTGTTAATGGCACAGGGCAAGCATTTTTTTTATGTGCTAGAATACCCCTTTAAAATCTAACATACATAAATATAATACAATACAATCTCTTTCTAACAAAGGTAGAACGAGTCCTGTAACACACATACATCCAGAGCCCACCCATTCATTGCTCTACTGGATTATCTTCAGGCTGGAAACTTGGGGGGATGGGGGGGGGGGTCAGTTGGGGCGTGTCCTTTCCCAGGTGGGGTGTGTCTTTTCTCCAACAACTCTTTACCTGTCACATATTGCAGAGGAAGATCCTACTGTATCACTAGGAGAAGCTTTACAAATGCCCCACATAGCCAGACTTTTCAGGAAAGTCCAGTTCTAGATAACTGAAGAAGAGGTCGAGCCTGGGGCTTCCACACAGAGGCTGAGCAGGAGAGGAGAGCATTAAAGCTGCATGCAAGCAGAGCTGTATGATTGGGCTCTCTCTGCTGACTCTCCTCCTTTCTGTGATTTCTCTATCCACTGTTTGGGTCTCCTTACACAGCACAAGATGTTCTGTCCATAGAAGAAAATCCCAACAGAGAACCTCAATCGGCCCAACAGAGAACCTCAATCGGCCCTTCTAAAAGAAGGTCCGGCTGGATGGAACTGAGCACGTGTGACCTGCTCCTTCAGCTCAGTAGGAGGAATTGAACATTGCTGAACAGAGTGAACACCAGGGGGCACCAGTATAATGCCAGAGATGAATCCGATAATATGCAAACTACCCTGACCCTCCAGACAATGATTGATAGTTTATTTTGGTGTTCTGCATAGGACAAAACTGTCAGTCACTGCCCAGTGGGTGCGGGAAGGGCATATCTGGCAGTGCTTACCACTGGTCATGTGATTTCAGCCAAGATTGCGGAATCGACAGAGCAAAAGAAAGCTAAGCATTGCTCAATGTGTCCTCTGTCCACAGGTTATTTGAAAGTGCCATTTTAGGTATGGGCCCCGAGAACCCCTTTAATGTTGGAACAACCCTGGTTTTACAGAAGGTAATATGCCTGCAGTTATTGCACCTCCACAAATCCCAATTCCTATGATGCTGTAAGTTCCCAGGGTTGCCCTGTTGCGGGATCAAAATGGTGTTCCTCCAATGCCTAGTTAAATGGTGATGACCATAGAATTTTGCTCATCTGCACAGTGGGAGTTCCATACCCATTTTCACTTATGTCTTTCCTTGACGGGCATTTTTATCATTGTTTGCTGGTGGGAGAAAGTAGGGGTAAAGTTTAACACTCAGCTTTCCCAGAAACAAAATAAAATAAATGTCTCATCCAGTAAATAGAAATATATTCATCATTCCTGTTCTAATATTTTTTCAGGACGTATTTTTGGGCCGTGATTTTTCATTTATTTTTGTTGCCTTTCAGGCCTCTGACACTGGTATGCGTTTAGAGGTCACCAGATAAGACTTTGGAATTTAGAGGAAACTTTACAGAGCACCTAATCCATTAATTAAATACAAGGGCTCAGGTTCAAAGCATTGGATCTCTTTCACTTTCTGCACTTAGATCAAGTGGAAAAATCTTTTTCTCCATCAAATCTCTTTGTTACCTGTGATTATCACCGACCCTTTAAATAATTTAAACTTTATTATGTAACTTATTTTTTTCAATTTTTCTATAATTTTTTTTTTTTTAAATGGTGAACATGTACACAAATGTATCTCCATCTGCATCCTAAAATCCTCACTGCATGCAGATCAATACAGGTCCCAATGAGTACAATACTAGTTGTATAAATAGATATGTACATATGTTCCCCCTAGTGGTGGCTGCATTCAAACAGAATTCTATCATTTATGAACTCAGACAACAGTGCTCTGCTATACAGATACAAGTAATGCAACTTAAAAGGTGAAACTAACATATGAGATAGACTCATTAAGCAAAGCGAGATATTTCAGGCCTTTGTTTGTTATAATTTGGGTGATTATTAGTGTTGGTCGAGCACCAAAGTGCTCGAGTAGAACACTTCCCGATGCTCGGGTGCTCTACAGAGCACCCGAGCACAATGGAAGTCAATGGGAGAACCAGACGCCCCCTGCTCTGAAGAGGGGAGGGTGTCGGGACTCTAGTTCGGCTTAGGAGTCCCTGCTCTGACAACATATATAGCTATGTCCATATATGGAGTCAGTGCTTGGGGACACCCAGTGTATTTAAATCTACACTATAGAGCTGCATGGCCAGTTACTTAAAAAAAAAAAAAAAAAAAAGACTTCTGCTGTATAGGAATATTTACTTGTTAGTAACTGGCCATGCAGCTCTATGGTGTGGTGGTTAACATTCTGGGCTGTAATGTAGAAGGTTGTGAGTTTGAATCCCGCCAGAAACTTTTCAGAAATAGAGGCTAAATTTAATTTAACGTTTTTAGCCATAATATATTTACATATATTATATATTTAGAATATATAATATATTATAATATATGTAAATATATTATGGCTAAAACATCAGTGATGTCAGCTTCTCTCCCTGCTCTGATAATGTTAGTTTACAAGCCTGTAAACGAGACGTCACTGTGCTGGCCACGCCCCCCTTCACTGCCGTCTACTCTCTGCTAGGATTCTTAACCCCTTCAGCTGCACAGCTCTGCAGGCAGTGAGGAGACAATGCTGGGCACTGGATCTGACAGACTAGAGAGAGCATTGCACAAGAAGGTAGGGGGAAGATCCTGTGTGTATTAGCAGTGTCATTATACAGCTGGGACTTGTAGTTCTACACTTACAAGTTGCTGTTGATTCTCCCAGCCCTCAGGGCAGCTCTTATATCCACTCCCTTAGCAGTGTCATTATACAGCTTGGACTTGTAGTCCTACACATACAACATGCTGCTGATTCTCCCAGCAGGCAGACATGTCACTCAGGACAGCTCTTGTATCCACTCCCTTAGCAGTGTCATTATACAGCTGGGACTTGTAGTCCTACACATACAACATGCTGCAGAGTCTCCCAGCACTCAGACATGTCACTCAGGGCAGCTCTTGTATCCACTCCCTTAGCAGTGTCATTATACAGCTGGGACTTGTAGTCCTACACATACAACATGCTGCAGAGTCTCCCAGCAGGCAGACATGTCACTCAGGGCACCACTTGTATTCACTCCCTTAGCAGTGTCATTATACAGCTTGGACTTGTGGTCCTACACATACAACATGCTGCAGAGTCTCCCAGCAGGCAGACATGTCACTCAGGGCACCACTTGTATTCACTCCCTTAGCAGTGTCATTGTACAGCTGGGACTTGTAGTCCTACACATACAACATGCTGCTGAGTCTCCCTTAGCAGAGCAGGGGGAGGGGCAGAGATTGTTTTTATTGCAAGTAAACAAAGGGCCAGAAAAGAACCAGGGAAATGAGGAAATATATTTTATTTTTTTGCATAAAACTTGCTTAGCTCAGTTATATATCAGATTTTCAGTGCTATATTATTTTTTTTCATAACTCGGACAACCCCTTTAAGGAAAAGAACCTTTGGGTGCAACAGAACATATATCAGCCACATAAAGGCAAGTGCAGAGTATTGCTTAGAGAAAGGTAACACATGTACATTGTGGCTATTGACTTCTCTGCAAAAGGCTTCAGGTTTCTCATCACATCAGAAGGGCCCTCTGTTCAGAGATTGTATTCCCCTGAGGAACTGGCTTACCTGCCATATAGGAAGACTAGGTAGTTGCTATTAGGCCTGTGAGTGTGAAGGGCCTGGCCAGGCTGAATGGTCCCGCCCCCTTTCTGACCTAAATGCACAGCTTTTTCTCCTGGCCCCTGCAGCTGCTGCCATGTGCCCAAGATACCGAGCTGGTCAATAAGCAGGGAGATGCTGTGTTCCCTGCTCTGCTTATTGACCAGCTGAATTTTCAGGGCCATGACCTGATCTGTTCTCCAGTTTTCACTCTTCTGCTTCACTGCCTGATGTATCCAGCATCATTACAGCAGCAGATGTCATTGCTGAGAGGGGGCCCGGCAACTTTAACAGAGCTTCACTGCTCTAACCTCCTCCTGACCAGTGACCTGCAGAGGTAGGGATTAACTCTTCCAGGGACCAAACTGAGCCCGTACAGACCAAGCAGACAGTGATCTCACTACAATAATCATAGATGACTGCTGTGTCTGCTGGCTGAGGCTAGGTGTGTAAATATATATATATATATATATATATATATATATATATATACTGCTTACTGACTACACAGCGGCCTCCATACGCTTCCTACCACTCACAGACACATGATTGAAATTCAGGGAATTCAGTCTTTGCTCCTAATTGCCCTATTACGAATAGCGTATTTCTAATAGGGCAATAAGAGACAGAGACTGAATCTTCTATATATATTTTTTTTATAGATACATAGTATGACACAGTGAGGAGTTTTGTCTGGGAAGGTATTTTCCTCCCAGCATGTGCGGCTGGGCTGGTTTCCAGCCAGGTGAGGTCAAATACCGGACCGGAGTTTAAGTGCCATTCCGGGTTTTGGCAGCACCTGGCTGTCCTTAAATGGGCAGCTGGGCTCAGCAGCTGAGTCTCTGTGTTGGGATCTGAGGTTTTGTGCCAGACTGGAGGGCTGAGACCCATGTGCATGGGGAATAGGCCCCCTAAAGCCTGCTGTGGACTAGTGGAGGTAGAGCTGCCAACAAGGTGACTTGTGCAATATGAACTTTCCATTGTGTGTGAATTAACACCAAAGACTGCAAAGTTTTGTGCAACTGCCGCAAGTGTGAATAAACACTGAAGTTTGAGTTAAGGACTTGTATTTTGCCTCTGTACTGCATCCGTTTACCCTTTCTACCAGAGCGAAACCCCACAATAGATATATATAGATCTATAGATATACTGTATATAGTGTAGGAAGGCGCAGGGGTCCGTAATTGATGGAAGGTACGTGTCACCGAGGTTCCTGGCCTCGGTAAGATAGGAACCGGTAGTTTAGTGTGTCAGCAGTAGCTAGGCTGGCTGACACAGTGTTTTTACTTAGTGTGGCTGTAAAGCCGATCCGGGCCTGTTCTTATTGGGAGCAGCCAAAGAGCAGGGTGGGTGGCTGTTCCCCACGTTCCAGGCCAGGTTTTGGGCTGGGAATAAAAACCCAGCCAGCAGTCACAGCTGTGTGTGGATTACCCTGCATTTTCATAGTGGAGTTGGTAGCGTGCTGGAGAGCCGCACGCTGAAAATCAGGCGCCCTAAAGCCTGCGGTGGACGGCTGTGGATTGCCATGAACAAAACAGTCCGCCAGGTGACACGTTTGTGCTGTGAACTTTATGTGGTGTGAATTAACACCAGGACTCTGCACACTGTTATTTTTGCTTTATTGCTTTTTGTGTGAATAAACACTGAACTTTTGCTTTACTACCGTGTTCTTGCCTCTGTACTGCCTCCGCTTACCCTGCCTACCAGAGCAAATCCCTACAATATACACTGCTCAAAAAAATAAAGGGAACACTTAAACAACACAATGTAACTCCAAGTCAATCACACTTCTGTGAAATCAAACTGTCCACTTAGGAAGCAACACTGAGTGACAATCAATTTCACATGTTGTTGTGCAAATGGGATAGACAACAGGTGGAAATTATAGGCAATTAGCAAGACACCCCCAATAAAGGAGTGGTTCTGCAGGTGGTGACCTGACCACCTCTCAGTTCCTATGCTTCCTGGCTGATGTTTTGGTCACTTTTGAATGCTGCCGGTGCTTTCACTCTAGTGGTAGCATGAGACGGAGTCTACAACCCACACAAGTGGCTCAGGTAGTGCAGCTTATCCAGGATGGCACATCAATGTGAGCTGTGGAAAGAAGGTTTGCTGTGTCTGTCAGCGTAGTGTCCAGAGCATGGAGGCGCTACCAGGAGACAGGCCAGTACATCAGGAGACGTGGAGGAGGCCGTAGGAGGGCAACAACCCAGCAGCAGGACCGCTACCTCCGCCTTTGTGCAAGGAGGAACAGGAGGAGCACTGCCAGAGCCCTGCAAAATGTGGATGTGTCTGCTCAAATGGTCAGAAACAGACTCCATGAGGGTGATATGAGGGCCCGACGTCCACAGGTGGGGGTTGTGTTTACAGCCCAACACCGTGCAGGACGTTTGGCATTTGCCAGAAAACACCAAGATTGGCAAATTCGCCACTGGCACCCTGTGCTCTTCACAGATGAAAGCAGGTTCACACTGAGCACATGTGACAGACATGACAGAGTCTGGAAAAGCCGTGGAGAACGTTCTTCTGCCTGCAACATCCTCCAGCATGACCGGTTTGGCATTGGGTCAGTAATGGTGTGTGGTGGCATTTCTTTGGAGGGCCGCACAACCCTCCATGTGCTCGCCAGAGGTAGCCTGACTGCCATTAGGTACCGAGATGAGATCCTCAGACCCCTTGTGAGACCATATGCTGGTGCGGTTGGCCCTGGGTTCCTCCTAATGCAAGACAATGCTAGACCTCATGTGGCTTGAGTGTGTCAGCAGTTCCTGCAAGACGAAGGCATTGATGCTATGGACTGGCCCGCCCGTTCCCCAGACCTGAATCCAATTGAGCACATCTGGGACATCACGTCTCGCTCTATCCACCAACGTCACGTTTCACCACAGACTGTCCAGGAGTTGGCAGATGCTTTAGTCCAGGTCTGGGAGGAGATCCCTCAGGAGACCGTCCGCCACCTCATCAGGAGCATGCACAGGCGTTGTAGGGAGGTCATACAGGCACATGGAGGCCACACACACTACTGAGCCTCATTTGGACTTGTTTTAAGGACATTACATCAAAGTTGGATCAGCCTGTAGTGTGTTTTTCCACTTTAATTTTGAGGGTGACTCCAAATCCAGACCTCCATGGGTTAAGATTTTTTATTTCCATATTTTTTTTTGTGTGATTTTGTTGTCAGCACATTCAACTATGTAAAGAATAAAGTATTTCAGAAGAATATTTAATTAATTCAGATCTAGGATGTGTTATTTTTGTGTTCCCTTTATTTTTTTGAGCAGTGTATATTGATATATCGATTTATCAAACTCGCGTATAGTAGAACTGGCTTAGTTGCCCATAGCAACCGATCAGATTCCACCTTTTATTTTGGAGAGCTCCTTTGGAAAATGAAAGGAGGAATCTGATTGGTTGCCAAGGGCAACTAAGCCAGTTCTACTTTCTTTTTTTTTTTAACAGTTTCCTGCTCTGCTATGTAGATGTGTAGCACAGTGATCAACTTTTGGTGTCAGCTATATAGCTGATACATTACTGAAACTGACATGTGTGAACTAGCTCCAGTTCTGCCATTGTAACCCTTTGGGTGGTCCAATTCTGAGTTTTGCTAATGGGGCCCCATGATTACTATGTATGCCCCTGCCCTGAGGATACTGCAGAGATACCATACAGTGACAGTGATAGAGGGCAGTTGCACCCCTTAGGCTTGCACAAAAATTTGCATGCATCTTGTGACATTGTGGCGCACAGCTCTTCATAAATTCAATGTATATAGACAGTTAAGGGGGGTTATGCCATGATTGATGTAAAAATGAAGATCAGACAACATATAGTACATGACAATCTCTTTCTAACAAAGTTAGAGCCAGCCCTGTGCATGGATCCAGAGATTTTTCCATTCATTTCTCCAATTTCTCTGCTAGATTCTCCTGAGGCTGTGTCCTTTCTCATGGCTTCTAACAGTAGATGTGGCTTTTGAAGGATGGAACCAAGCACGTGCAACCTCCTCAGTAGGGATTACATTGTAACGAAGTAATGAGAATATCTCACAACTGGAGCATTTTTGTAACAGAAAGTAAATTACCGTACAAAAGCTACTAGTTTTTCAAGCTAAATTATATTAAAATAGCATTTATTGGTGCCACAACCTCCTAGTGGTGTCTTGAGGCAGGCAGAACTTGGTTATTTAACTCTGTGTCTATGCAGGAGATTTGGCATCACAAAAACGTATCCCCGACCGCTATAAAGTATATTAAGAAATAAATTAACAGAGAATCTTTGGATCTATTTTGATTATTTTTTTTTATGTATTTAAGGGATCTCATAGCAATCTGTCAAAGTTACTTAGGTGAGAATGAAGTCTGGCATAAAGCTATATTCCAGCCAAAAAGAAAAACAGAAATGTCCTGAGAGGCGCACAGCGCAGGGAAACAATGCCCTTTTGTTGCAAGTGTTTATTTTCACAACTCTGAGCCCAGCGGAGATCTCAGGGATGGTGCATGCTGGGACGTGAGCCCTTTCAGGTGAAAGCAGCAGTTTCTCCCAGACCTTGTGGGTAATTTGCAGGCGATTTAATCTGAAATGGTTGGAAGTCAGGAGATGACACCGGGTCATAGCAAATAAACATGTGGCTAAAACAGAATGTGCCGGGGCAGAACAAGGGCCTGTTGTTTGGATGTTCTTGCATTGCGGCTGCTTACATGACTATGTGAAATTTAGAGATACACTGGTGGGTTAAAATATGTCAAGACTTTAAGGGGATGTATATATGAAGAGCGCCAATCTTGTCCATGGCCTGTGTCTTGTATTGCAGTTACTACAAGCCCCATTTATTTAATCTCATGGTCATAGACGTTAGATGGATCTCCAATTCCATGCTATGAGTCTCCCCCAATATCAGGATAAAAAAATTCTGTCTCATCCTTCTGTATACCAAAGTAATAAGAGACGACAAAGGTATCAGCAAGCCCCTTAACTCTTCCTCCGTCATTGAAATAGCATCCATGCTTGGCCAAGCCAAGAAGGCTTTTTAATACTAAAATGAGGATTCATCATTGTTGACCTATTTCAATAATATACTCTGGTTTTCGACCATAACTTTTTGCCCAATAACGAGAGGTGTCAGAAAGACACTTGTCCCCATGCTCCATGTGAACGTGCATGTTGATGTGGAAATCTGGCCTATTTCTTTGGACAAATGTGGGTTTTGTAGAAATTACTGGTCAGTCCTGCCCTTAAGATCTGAAAACCACATATGAGCAAAGCATAGAGGTAGACCATGCTGCTGCTATGGGCCACTTAGAGAAAGGGTGCAAGCCCTGATCGGTTCCATGTCCTGTATGACAAACATCTGGACTCCTTTCTACAGAGGAATTGCATCCTGGACAAGCATGGCGGTGGGGGGCTGACAGTCATGCAAGGAGAATGGAGGGGGGTACACACCACAGGCCCATCTGACCTGGATAGCAAAACTCATCATCATAATAGGGTACAGTTTCATTTTTTGATATGTGCCCCGCTTTCTTCATTGTACATCACTTATATTAGAGAACGTTTCCAAGTACTGATTTTAGGATTACCGCCTCTAAAAGCGAAGAAAATTGTCTTAGCGTGGGTTCTTTAAAATATGAGATGCAGACAGGAGACACAGATACAAACACGTTTATGTAGTTTTACCTGACAAAAAAAGTGATTCTGGCCAGACATAGCATCTTGGAGGCTCTCCGTGGGTGTGGGTTTAATCTTACAAGATGACAGAAGAATCTTAATTACTGTTTTCTGTGCACGATGACAGTGATGATATCACAAAATGCACATAATAATATATAGGTGATGGAATTTCTCTCTGCTGGTGTCCACCTAGCGTGCACCACGCATACTATTCCATGACTGTCACTCACTAATCTTCTCATTAAAGGATAAGGAGTGTTGTTTTAATCTGCAGCTCCTGTTGGGAAGTTATTTTCTGCAGTCATTTAAAGGGAATGTGTCATCACAAAATGACCTATTATTTAATTTAATTCTTATTTAAAAACAACTGAAATCGGAAACGGATTAGAAAAAAAGATTTGCGTCGCTTTCTGGTTTAAAACTGCAAAAAAAATAATGTGGTTGACATATTCCCTTTAACCGTAAAATCGGTGGCATTATAAAATAAGCTACTAAGACCATTCACACCTATGGATGTACGTGTATGGATGCAGGTAGTCTTAATTCTAAACTACGACTATTTTGTGTATACAGTTTCCATGTGACTGTTTCCATGGCTACAGACTACAAACAAACTCTTTTATGTAGTCTGATCGTGCAGTGATGTGTCACTCCCTTGAGGCATGTTTCTCCTGTGACTGATACGCTTGCTCATCAAGTGATTGCATCTTTTATGCGGCACATAAAACCATAATTTTTGGGCAAACCATTGCCCTGTGTAAACCAGGATCTGCTGCTATCAAACGCTGAATTTGTATGGGGATCAGTGATCGCTGTAGCAATTGTTAAAGGGAACCTGTCATATTGAAAATAGTATCTGAGCTGCAGCGGCATGTTATAGAGCAGGAGGAGCTGAGCAGATTAATATATAGTTTTATGGGAAAAGATTCAGTTTAACTTGTAATTTACTCATTTATATCCTTTCTCATTCTGGGCTTTGAAGTTAAGGAGTTAGTCCTATCAGTGATTATTGCTGCATGTAAATGCAGTTCTCCCCTCCACTCAATGATAACCAATTATGGGGAATAAACTGTTTGTTCCCGATAATTGCCTATTAATCAGTCTTTGTAAAAGGGTCCTTAGAATCTCGGAGTCCCGATGGACAGCCCCCACAGTGATGGCATATCCTAGAGATGTGCCATCACTTCTTACAAGGGGAATACCTATTTAAAGGGAATGTATCTATGTTACTTACTGATTGAAATCGGATAGTGATACACATTCTTTTTCATAATCGCTTTTTTTTTTTTTCTAATTGTAGATATATTCTAATTCTATTTACTGTACACGAGTATGGGGCAGCCATCTTGCCTGAGCTTTTATTTACAGCGTTCAGAGATGTGCTAGGAATAACTTCTTTTCTTTTATGGGATAGTGTTGTGGCCATGTTTTGTGACCTGTTCAGAGGTCTCAATGCAGGGAGTGGCGAGAAGTTGAGGTGCAACCATTACAAATTATGAATGGTGGATCCTGTGTTGTCTGCTTCCACCTTTTGTAATAGAGGTGTTGCCTGTCATTGTAATAATGCCTGTGATGATATAATGACTACTGAATAATGATCTCTACAAAACCGGAAGTGTTGATCTATTGTAAGGCTTAGTGAACAGAGCAAATCCTACAAGATGTCATGATTTTTTTGTATGCAGTGAACTCGGAAAGTCTTCATGCACTTTCACTTTTTCACATTTTGTTATGTTGCGGCCTTGTGCTTAAAGTAAAAAAAAAAAAAAAAAAGTTTTATTAAAAATAAAAAAAAATTCATTTTTCATTGTCATAAGTATTCAGATCCTTTGTTGTGACACTTAAAATTTGGTTCTGAAGGCTTTCCATTTCTCTTTATCATCTTTGAGATGTTTCTACCCCTTGATTGGAGTCTACATGTGGTAAATTCAGTAGATTGCACATTGTTTGGACAGACACACCCCTGTTTATATAAAGTCTCACAGATGACAATGCATATCAAAGCAGAAACCAAGCCACGAGGAGGAAATAACTGCCTGTACAGCTTAGAGACAGGATTGTGTGGAGGCACAGATCTGGAGAAAGTTCCCAAACGCACAATGACCTCCGTAATTCTTAAATGGAAAAGGTTTGAAACAACCAGTACTCTTCAGAGAGCTGGCAGCCTCACTAAACTACGTAATACTGAAAGAAGGACCTTGGTGAGGGTGGGGACCAAGAACTCAATGGTTAGTCTGGCTGAGCTCTAAAAAACATGTGTGTAGATGAGAGAAACTTCCAGAAGGTCAACCATCACGTCTATATTCAACCAATCTCTGCTTTATGGCAGAGTGGCCAGAAAGAAGCCTCTCCTCAGTTAGAGAACACAGGAAAGTTTGAAGGAAAAAAAAACTTAAACGACTCTGAGAAACAAGATACTCTGGTTTGATGAAACCAAGATTGAACTTGTTGGCCTCCGTTCTAAGCATCATGTTTGGAGGAAACCAGGCACTGCTCATCACCTGCAATATCATCCCTACAGTGAATCATGGTGATGCCAACATTACGCTTTGGGGGTGTTTTTCAGCAGCTGGGACAGGGTGACTGGTCAGGGTCCAGGGACAGCTGAATGGAGCAACGTACAGAGATCTTAATGGAAACCTGATCCAGTGTGCTCTGGACCTCAGCCTAGGCCAGTGATAGCGAACCTATGGCACGGGTGCCAGAGGCGGCACTCAGAGCCCTCTCTGTGGGCACCCGCACTGTGAAAAAAGTCTATGGTGTACCAATATGCCTTAGACTTTTCCTGCCATTCATCAGCGCAGGGCGCACTATGAACAGCGCAGGCAGAGCACTAAATGTAGCTATTATAGCTAAATGATAAAGTACATGGAATATATACTATATTGAACTATAGTATTCAGGTTAAATTGCCGTGTTGGCACTTTACGATAAATAAGTGGGTTTTGGGTTGCAGTTTGGGCACTCGGCCTCTAAAAGGTTCGACATCACTGGCCTAGGCCAAAGGTTCACATTCCTTAAGTATACAGCCATGACAATATAGCAGTGGCTTAGGCCCTATTACACCTGCAGATTCAGCAGGCAATTGTCCGGAGGGAGGCGTGCAGCGATCGCCTACACAGCATGAGGAGGAGTGATCGTTATGCCATCGCTTGTCCCCATACCGAATCATTGTTGGCGGCAGCAGAGTGATGATTACATGGCACAATCTGCTGGTGGCAAATGATTATTTTTAAACATGTTGAACGACTCCGATTACCCGATGAAAAAGCGTTGGCTCATTCATTGGGTAATCCGCGGCAGCATTACACTGCCAGATCATCACTAATGAACGTTTATACGAACGCTTGTTAGGGATGATCTTACTGATTACCTGCAAATGTAATACGCCTTTAGGGACAACTCTTTGAATGTCCTTGAGTGGCCCAGCCAGAGCCCTGACTTGAATCAAACATCTCTGGAGAGGCTCTGCAAAGAAGAATGGCAGAAAATTCCCAAATCTAGGCGTGCAAACCTTGTGGCATCATACCCAAGAAGACTGAAGGCTGTAATGGCTGACAAAGGTGCTTCAACGAAGTACTGAGTATTGGGGCTGTATGCAAGATTTTTTATTTTTTTTGCTTTTTAATAAATTAGCAAAGATTTACCACAATCACTTCCTCATCATGATGTATTGAGTGCAGAACGATCAGGAAAACGTGATATATATTTTTTTTCTACCTACAAAATGTAAAAAAAAGGCCGCATGCACATGACCGTGGTGTGTTTTGCGGTCCACAAAACACGTATGCCGTCTGCGCGCGTTCCGCAATTTGCGGAACGGCACGGACAGCCTTCAATATAAATGCCTATTCTTGTCCGCAAAGAGCGGACAAGAATAGGACATGGTATTTTTTTTTTTTGCGGGGCCACGGAACGGTTGCGGCCAAAACGGCGGCTCGGATGCAGATCAAAACAACGGCCGTGTGCATGAGTCCAAAATGAAAGGTTTTGAAGACTTTCCAAATGCACTTTAAAACATCACCAAAATTTCTTAAAAAACATAAAACCTTGATTTAAAAAATAAAACACTCCCTTTAAGCACCTTCAGGCTGAGGTACATGCAACGAAACCTTATCCTACACTCAGGAGCTCCAAAAAGAACAAATCAGGCTTTTTTTTGTAAAATTCCTCTCTCTGTAGTTCTTGGAATAGTCCAGAATGAAACCACTGTGTAAAAACTGCTGCTGGGACAATTTAATATCCCAGAAGTCACTGCTGCGGCCCCAACCTTTATCAATGTTTCACTAAAGCTAAACATATTGTTTCAATTGAGTGAATCAACTTGGGGTGGTGGGTGGAGGGGCTGATAACCGTCTGTTCATGACCTACAGTTCTCCTTTCCAAACACATGCTCATCATCGTGGTAATGGTTGTTAGGGGGAATTGCTTTTTATTGCACATACATTGTCCTAATAAGGGAAAAGATTTCAACTCTTTTGGAGATGCAAAAAAAACCCTAAAAAACTGTGTGAGACTTTAATGCAAACTAAACTGTTGATTAATGAGGATGAGGTATGGCCTCAGCCTGGCTCACCATTGAGTAATGACTGTTTTACGGGGCTTGTAAAGTAGTTGTAGACTTTTATTTTATTTTATTTTTTTCACTCAATACCAAGTTATCTGAATTAACATTTCCCCAGCCATAGCTGTCATGTTCTCTCTTCATAACAGATTGTTCTGCTCTTAAACCATCATTGATACCGGTTGGAGGATTCGTTTTTTTTTTTAGCAACAGTTCCCCTTTTGTCCATGGGCTGTGCCTGGTATTGCATCTTTCAAGTAAACATGGCTGAGCTGCATTACCATATGTTATTCATGGCATAAAAATCATGTTGATATGAAGGATCTACCTTTAAGAATCAATTAAACCGCAAAGATGAGGAAGAACTTGTCTAAATAGAAACCGCTAAAGTACCTCCATTTAGATTGCCATCAGAGTGCCCCCAATAAAAAGACTGAGCAGAATACTCCCCCATGAACAGTATCAGCATTGCTTCTATAAACAGATTAATGGGGTTATCTCTTAATTACGCAGCCTCTTCCTAGGTCATGTGATGTCATCGTACATTGGTCACATAGCCTAGTTGCAGCTCAGCCCCATAGAAGTGAATAAGACCGAGCTGCAATACCAGGCACTGCCACTGTACTATGTCCGGCGCAGTGCTTGGAGAGATGCAGGCAGCCGGCTGCGTTCACCAGAAATCCGGTGAGCGCAGCAGCTCCCTGGAACAACAAAGGATAGTGCTCCCTTGTCATAAACGGGCTAAGCGGAGCGCCCTTGTCATAAACGGGCTAAGCGGAGCGCCCTTGCCACATATGGACTAAGCGGAGCGCCCTTGCCACATACGGACTAAGCGGAGCGCCCTTGCCACATACGGACTAAGCGGAGCGCCCTTGCCACATACGGACTAAGCGGAGCGCCCTTGCCACATACGGACTAAGCGGAGCGCCCTTGCCACATACGGACTAAGCGGAGTCCTCCAATAAGGACTTTTAGAAGAGTTGCAGATTATTAACCATAAGGGTTCCAGAGTATGAGAACATTTACATTTTTGGCTGTAGATACTATAGATCTTTCATTCTTTTGTCTTGTAAATTATAACATTGAGTTCTCGTGTGAAATCGCTGTCCTCTTAGTGAGTCACCTTAATAAAATAACATGAAGCAATTTCTATCTCCGGTGAGGTCATGCCACCTGTATGATAAAGGTGTCCATTGTTGGGGGTGGGGCAAATTTGAATCAAGTGATACAACACAGAATGTTCAAAATAACAGAGCAACATAAAGTACAAAATCCACTGTCTCTCCTTGCTGCTTAAAAAGATGTTTCATTAGAAGGTCTATGAGCCTGTCTTCAGCGCTCTGTGTGAATGTGTCAATCTCATTTTAATGATCGGTGAGAATCTCAACACTCTGACCCCCACATGTTCTGCTCATGTGAGGCCTACACATGTGCTCATCTTGTTATGGTAGCCGTATTAGAGCTTTCTTTTTTTATTGAGCCATGCACCAATTTATACATCCTATGACCAGATGAGTGGCTTCAGCAGCCAGAGTACGAGGTGATAGTAGGAATAAGGACTGCGAGAATCATTGAAACAATGCAATTGCTTTATTTGACTGCCAGTCTATGATTGATATACAGTGGCTCTCCCTCATCTATTAACCAGACTGGATAGCAGCTACATAAAACATCTCTAGAGGACCTGTTATTACCTTTTCCCTGTGGAGGCGCTCTTGGGAAATTGAACACTTGCAGATGGGTTCTCCCAAATCAGACAACCCCTACTGCAACTAAAATACCGCTTTCATATTACCCCACCCCACCACCACCGCCACGTTTTACAAGCAAAGGTTAATACCCTGCATGACTTGCTAGGATTTTTTTTTTAGCTCATTTCTGGCTCAGTGACTTGGGAAAGGCCTTAGGTAGAGAAGACCCAGGTCACAAGAATGTTTCCTTTTTTTGTTAAAAAGCAATTAATTGTCTAAGAAAGTGACTTGGCTGGAGGGCCTCCAGTATTTTATATGGCTTACATTGCCTTGCATACATTTTTAATGCAACAGATTAGGTATCAGCCCAAAGAAAAGGAAACGGCTTCAGTTAGGAAACTGTATCCTTTGCTCTGGAGAACTGCCGGTATGAGGAGGATGGAGACGAGAGATGGATAACAGGTTTGGTTTTTGATAAAAAATAAAATCTAAATAATCCAGAGCATGAGTTATTTTCTTTGCTTTTTTTCATGTGAAAGCCTATTTTCCCGTAATTCTTCATGACAGGGGAGCATGATCATTAGCTTTTGACCCTAAGTTATAGAATACTGGTGGCTGGTTTGACCGGTATAAATGCATCTAATAAAAGAACCTGAGATGTTTGGAGATGTTTTTGACTTTTTGACCCTATGAAATGTTTGTCCTTTGATGACCAAGTGGGTTCTTGGTTTTTCCATAGTTCAAAGGTTCATCTGGTTGGTTGCTATGAGCAGAGTCCGTGTTTTAATTGTGCTGATTTTCATAAATTGTCCTCTATTGTCTGTTTTTGGGGGTCAGTAAAAGGGAAACATTCCCACTGGGAGATTGGGGTGATTTATTAAAACTGGTATGAAGGGAAACTGGCTTAGTTGCCCATAGCAACCAATTAAATTCCACCTTTTCTTTCCAAAGGAGCTCAGAAAAATGAAAGGTGAAATCTGATTGGTTGCTATGGGCAACTAAGCTAATTTTGTTTTTTACACCAGTTTTGATAAATTGCCCCCAATATCTTTATAGTATTGGTTAAATACCTTTATTGGCTAATGGTATGTACTAAAGTGCACTTACTAGGGGAACATGAAATGTTTTTGAGACCATTATTTATCATCAGAAGATTCCGTCTGAATCAGTCCAGATCATGTAGCAGCTAGGATCATAATACAGTTCTGTACTGGCACAAGTCACTATATGTTCCAGCTGACCATCAAATGTGAGAATTCAATTCAAATGCACTCTGTACGATCTCTTAGTATATTTACTCATTTCTATTGCACATTTATCTGCAGACACCACTAGTATTCCCAGCATAATGCTCTGCAGGACATAGTTTTGTTCCTATAGAGAATATTATGCATTGACTGTGCAAAATGCATACCTGAGAAATGATCTGTATGTTCTAAACCTGCACTTTGTTTATGCTGTAGAGTAACCTATGAGAGAAATGACGATGATGAAGAAGAAGCTGCAAGAGAGAGACGCCGAAGGGCTCGCCAAGAACGGCAACGGCTAAATAAGGATGACACAGAAGGGCATGATGGAACTCAGAATAGGTAAATCCAGCACACTTATGTTCTCTACTGTATTAGGGTACTTTCACACTAGCGTTTTTCTTTTCTGGTGTTGAGTTCCGTCACAGGAGCTCCATACCGGAAAAAAACCGATCAGTTTTATCTTAATGCATTCTGAATGGAGAGCATTCCATTCAGGATGCATCAGGATGTCTTCAGTTCAGTCCCTCTTACGTTTTTTGGCCGGAGAAAATACCACAGCATGCTGTAGTTTTCTCTCTGGCCAAAAATCCTGAACACATGCCGGAATGCCGGATCTGGCATTAATTCCTATTGAAATGCATTAATGCCGGATCCGGCCCTAAGTGTTTCAGCAAAACGGATTAGTGCGCAGACCATTAAATCTGTGAAAAAAATAAATACCGGATCCGTTTTTCCAGATGACAACCGGAAAGTCGGATCCGGTATTGCAATGCATTTGTGAGACGGAACCACATCCGGATCCGTCTCACAAATGCATCTGTTTGCGTCCAGAGGATGCCTGCCAGAATCCTCTGCCGCAAGTGTGAAAGTACCGTTAGACATAGGGAATGACTAAACTTGTTGAATCAGAAAACCAAATAGTCTGTGCAGTTTTGAGAGTTGATCCTGTTGAGGCTGATGAATGGAATTATTTTATTGACCAGCATTTTTTTGCCCACCTCATGTCATTAATATACTGTATGATAGAGGGCACATTTTGCAGTTCAATTTTCAAAGGTAAACCGAGTGGTCTGAAACACCAACATTAAAGGTCATTGGCCTTTTACATATGACTAGAACCATGATAAACTTGGGCTGCAGTATGATGGATAATCCACAGAAAATGGAGAATGCTTCACATGTGTTTACCCTCCCCCTACACACATTCACCCCTTTGCAGCTGGGATATGCATAGCCCAAGAGCACATCAAGGGATGCAGGACCCTTTATTCAAAAGATAGAGATCAGAACAGTGGAACCGTCACCTTTTCAGCTATTTAGGATACATTTTAGCGATATGCCTGAATTTTCTATATTTGGAATACCGCCTTTAGGGAGTGTTTTAACTGGCTTAGAACCATGAGTTCCCCACAAGCGATAGACTATCACACAGTGTGCAAATGTACAATCCATTCCTGGTTTAATATGATATTGTGACCCATACCTAAAGTTATACAGAAAAATCCAGCACTTCATGGTAGAGATTATTATTGGCACATTCTTGGTTGGACTGGCAGACCAGAAGACCTTGTGATCCTCAATTAGGCCCAAATTGTGGGGCAATCAGAGTGCAGCCAAAGCATGAGATCCAGAAGAGAACAGCCTCATCTAAAAATTTCACTGGGTGGATTAGTTAGATTAGTAGCTGGTGTTGGGTTATTTAACAAATGTTAGTAGGAGTTGTCATTCCGTTCTCAAATCCACAGTACCTTATTATGCAATGACACATTCTTAGTTATTGCTGCATAACATAGCAAATTACTATTCAGGACGACGTAGCATGACAAACTCCTATAAGGGTATCGCGCAACCATCCACATGTATCGTTCCACTGGCACCACCTCAGTAATAGGGTATCATTCCACAGCTCTAGCAGGCATCCATAGCTCTATAGTAACGTCACTTAGTCCTCCTTTGGAGTTTGAGCTTCAGGTATAGGAAAAGGAGTTGAGCCACCAGTCGGTACATAAGTACCTGTCATAGCACCCTGGATTTAAACCCCTGCAGATTAAGGGAGGAATAAGCCGTGGATCTGGAGGACAGCAGAAAGGAAAGCTAGGTAATGAATGATTCTTTGTGCTAAGCTGTATCAAGGATACCCTATTACTGAGGTGGTGTCAGTGGAACGATAGGTGCGGATAGTTGTGTGGTACCCACTAGCTGTGTTTTACTTGTCTATCTGTTTCCTGCAGCAGTTGTGGTACTGCAGCATAGTAGATTAGTAGCTAATAACAATGTACAAACTCCCGTACAATATTCAAACTCCTATCTGGGTTGTATTTGCAGCCATATACTGTAGATTGTCACCCAGAGAATACACAGAATCACCTTATATGAACCGTGTGCCCTTGAAGATTCTATCTCCTTTGCTATTGGGTGGTCAACCTGTTCTGGTCTCCTCCATCCAGGGGAACTGCATTGTTGGCAAACAAGAGGGTGACGAATTGGCCAATGGGTCATTCAAACAAACGTTAGTCCTTCTTGCCCTCAACAGCATAATCATGGACCAGTTTGAGAGAGGGGAGCCTCTTTTCTATTATTTAGTTTACCCATAAATATGCAGGATGTTTTTCCTCCATTATATTTCACCATCTTATGGTAAAACTCATGAGAAAACATTAACAAAAACAGAGATCTTTCTGCAAGAGCAGAATGGGATGCTGGAGAACTATAGATTTGCTTGCATAGATGCATATCTTGTAGATGGGAATACTAATTTTATATAATATGGCTCAAGGTTCAGTGAAAGCATAGTATAATCTAAATATTAAAATAGTGTGGGTATTATAAACCCAGATTAGTTGTTAGTTCAACCAACCTCTGGATGCTGCTAGTAAGGTAGGGGTCTGTCAGATATATTTATTGTACCTAAACTTTTAATTTATTTTTACAGCATCACAGGAGACGAGACCAAGTCTTCTTCAATAACAAACACTGACCTTTCAGTGGATGATGAAGGTGCATTGCTGGAGAGACTGGCCAAAAGAGAAGAGAGACGTCAGAAACGTCTAAAAGAAGCTTTGGAACGGCAGAAAGAGTTAGACCCAACCATATCTATTACACTCAACGAAACTATTTCTATCACAAAAAGTAGTAGAAATGGAGAAAATGAAGTCCAAGAAAATGATACCTCGCCTAAAGAACACAATACTGAATCTTATACAGGCCAACATGAAGTTGAAGAGACTGAAACTGTTGACAAGTCCTTCAAGACTAATGACAGAAAAGAGGAAGAAGTAGAACATGTAGAAACAGAAGAGGTTGAGGTCAAGCAGGATATACAAGAAGAAGCACCTGAGGAACCTCACATAGAGGAGAATCAGGTAGAAGTAACTTTCCAAATTAAGAATGTAGAGATGTCTACAGTTGAGAAACATGGTGAGGTGAGGATAGAAGCCATCATCACAAGAGACAGTGAGAGGGAGCATGAGCAGAGAGAGGCAGAAGAAATTAGAGAATCAGCTGAGGAAAGGGAAACACTTGAGCAAGAAGCAATACAAGAGACAGCAGAGAGGGAAAGAGATGAAGTAGAAAAAAGGGCTGCTGAAGAAAGAGAGAGGCTGGAGGCAGAAACAAGACAGGAGGAAGCATGGAGAGAAAGAATAGAAGCAGAAAGGAAAGAACTTGAGGAAAGGGACAGACTTGAAGAAGAGGCAAGACGGGAGGCAGCAGAAAGGGAAAGGCTTGAGGCAGAGAGAAAAGCGGAGTTTGAAAGGGAGAAGTTAGAAGCAGAGGAAAGAGAGCGACAGAGAAAACAAGAAGAAGAAGAAAGGAGGGCAGCAGAAGAAAGACAAAAGGCAGAACAGAGAAGGGCAGAGGAGGAAAGGAAAAGACTAGAGGCAGAGGAAAAAAAAAAAGCAGTTGAAAAGAGGAAAGCAGAGGAGAAGAAGGCTGCAGAGGAGAAGAAGGCTGCAGAGGAGAAGAAGGCTGCAGAGGAGAGGGAAAGGAAAAAAGCAGAGGAGAAAAGGGCAGCAGAAGAGAAGAGTAGGTTAGAAGCCAAAAAGAAAGAGGAGAAGTTAAAAGGAGAAGAGAAAAAAGATGTGAAAGCTGACGACAGACAGGTAAAAGGAAAGAAGCTGGAGGACAAAATGCAGCCAGCCTTCCTCAGGAAGCAGGTACATTATGCCCACTGTAAACTTATTTTGCACCTGTGTTTTGAAAAATGGAATGGCAGCAATAACTTGGGGTCTTGTTAACACCCTGCAGTTCTTTAACATTTGCTGTCACTTTCTTTCATCTTGCTGATAGCTCAGACTTGTACTGGCATATAAACACCTTGCTTACAACTATCACTGCTAATACTGCACAACTAATCACTATCTACACCCTGTTAGTTGAGGGACCATAAAGCATGTTTGTGAGACGTTCAGCTGAATTTTTTTGAGTGCTACAGGTTTGATTTGCCTCACGTTTGGTGTTTGGGCACGCTTGCATCAAGCATTTGGTGTGTATCACAAGCTTCAATAAGAACTCTTCCATGGTGTTTCAGTGTGAAAACCATACCTTAAAAAAATCCAACATTTATTTCATATACAGAAAAAAGCCAAGGACCTTTTTAACTGGACAAAATTTGGTCACCAGACCACCAAGTCAAAACCAGGTTTTGCTCCTTGCTCTTCATGCAGTCAGGGCCATGTGATCCCACCTGGTGCCAAAGGCATGAAGTTGGATGCTAACACCGATGGGAAAGGGTGACCCTGATCTAAGGAGTAGTGGGTCCCCCATTGTCATGATCATGGGGGGCCCAACAGTAGGACCCCCACTAATCTAACATTTATCCCCCGATGGATAGGGGATAAGTTCTCACAATTAGAATACCCCTTTAAGTAACTGTAAAGACAAGCTTGCACATCCCCAGAATGTTTGCTGGGAATTGTTTTTTCTTTGTAAAATTGTCCACTTATAGATCTTCTAGACCTTTTAGGCTTGCCAAGGCCCGCTATATACATTACTTTTTGTTAACTGATCCTACAGTTTTTTTGGTCAGGAATTGGCAACAATCTAGTGTCTATGGGCACTAGCAATACTTTCCTGGAATGAGCATTTTGCATTATTACGGGACAAAGATAAAATTAGCGCCCATATGAACAGTGGTATGGTTCAAGTCCAGGCATGCACACAACCGAATTCCACACTCAACACGCCGGCATTTTATCAAGCGCTAGATTGCCTGCAGATGCTAGAGTGCACCTTGTCTGCTCGTAATCTCATAGACTTTTCTGAAATCTGTGAAATATCACGCAAGGGAGAAGACAAAGAAAATAAATTTGAAGCTAAAAAAGATGACAAAGGTCGACCTGGCTTCAAAAAAGAGGAGGTAACTATATGGCCACTTTTATTTTTTATTTTCTATTCTTATTATTTTATTCATGCTCAATCAATATGGTGGCACGTCCTGTTGTCAAAAATGGCTGCCTTATTACATATGAGAGTAACGAAAATACAATTATTTTCTTTCTCCTTACCAATTTAAATAGTTTACAGTAATGTGTATATTTGTACTTTTAGTTTACTGACCCTTTGATTATCAGATGTTACTGTGTATTAACTGTACTTTTAAGACTACTTTTACCTTTTCCCTGTGTTAAATGTTTAACAGTATTCTCTGTAATACAGTATACTAGCTCATTTTCAGTAATACGCTGTCTGAATACATACTATAACAACTGATCTTTCTTAAAACTCCAACTAATTTGTTAATCCATAAAAATGCCCAATTGTGCTGCATTACATTTTATTACAAACACAAAGTGGTGCAAGTATACTGCATAGCATGGTAAGTACATACTGTTCTGACTATAAGACTCTGCTTTTAGCTACATCTAATAGTCTGATCACCAGCGATCATCTGTAATCTGTGAAATAACCAGTTCAGTTAACCTGCAGCGCCACTACAAGAAAAATAAAGAACTGATGTGAGAACTGTTTTCACACGGATGTGCTGGGTCCTCCAGAGCAAGAGGTGCATTTTGTAGCCTCTCTTTGCTTTGCTAATTGGCAAAGGCACTGAACATAGATTTTTGTTACTGCAGAATTCCCTAATAAAATACAGTACTCCCTCAAGTTACAATATGAATTGGTTCCTAGATGATCATTGTATGTTCAAACCATTGTATCTCGAGTCTCTAACTCTATGAAAAACTAGTAATTGGTTCCAAAGCCCCAAAATATAATCCCAAGATGAGAGAAAATTATCAATTAGGAAAAATAAGCAGATAACTAAGACATATAAAGGACAAGCTGTTGGAAACTGTAAATCACTTTCTATGATGAGGACAGGAGCTTCTTCATGGCTCTGTAGAGCACACAGTGTACCAGAAAAATAAAAACTAATTTGAGCTGGCATCCAAAGAAGCAGCCCATCTTGGCACAGATAGAGAGCAGTACAGAAGATGTAGTACCAAACTGTACTGTAAATAAGAACTACTAGACAACCAATACAGGTGTTTTACCTGAGAAATGGTCATGTTGATTGGTTGTATCTGAGTTTGAGGCACTGTATGTTGAGTCTAGTTTCAACTTGCGATGGCCTAGGAAAGACCATTGTATGTTGATCCTGAGGCCATTGTTTATTGAGGGATCACTGTATTTGACATTGGGTGTTCTAGACTAGACAGCCCCTTTTAATAAGTGATTTTTAGGAAATTGCATTGAATATGATACTAGCAGTTTAAAGCTGACCAATGTATGATCAATGATCACTCTTAGCAAAGAATAAACAATCAATAAAGTGATAAATATTTAAACCCAATGTAGTAGACTCTGAGTAACCTCCTAAAACCATAGTAAAGTCTATACAGTGTTCACTAAGACTGCAAGCAGCACAGAGTGCCTATCAGGGATACTGGTAGACCTGTCAAATGGTTGAAAGTGGTGATCAGTGGTGCCAAGAGACCCATGGGCCCCTGTTCACAGTTACTAACGACTCCACTGGTCTCTTATGGTGTTGCACTCCATGTCCTCCATATAGCACCATATAATAGCCTCTCATTTACACATTTTTCTTCATATGTCTCTGTTTAGAATCAGAGGTACAGTATGACCATGGGTTTGTATGGGTGCTGTATTATGGCTTCATATAACTCAGAACCTGTTTGGAGCAGTAATGCAACCATGTGAATGAAGTCACTGAAGAAACTCGTGCTTGCAGTCATTATTCTAGTGGCCAGGGCTCATGCTATGTTCTGCACCAAACTTACTTGTTGTTTTCTTGGTCTCCTAAACTTTTTTCTGACCAGGTTAAGGATGAGAAAACAATTAAAGACAAGGGAGGAAAGGAAGAATTAAAGGCCAGCTGGGAACGCAAGACTAAAGCTCAAAATGGAGAAGGTTTACATGAAGTAACACCACAGAAGCTTAAGCATATAGACAAGTTTGGGTAATAAGTGTTTTCCATTAACCAAACAACTTCATATCTGGTTTCAGATACTTTAGATGTCTCATCTCCTGTTAAAGAACCACTCCCATGTTTTTTTTTTTTTCAGACTTGCATTTCAAATAGATATTAAACCTCCTTTACTAATAAAGTTACATTTTGGGGGGTCATTTATTAAGACGAGCGTTTTAGGCGCCAGTAATAAGTCCCTTTCCAGGCGGTAACTTTAGTCCAAAAGCTCAAAGATCCAGCTCCACTTCAGTAAAGGAATTCTTTTATTTTTGCTTGCGGTAAAAACACATCCAGTTTACAAAAAGTCTTGTTTACCCGTTTCGGGCTACCATAAGACAATTCAAGCCCTTACTCATGACACCGTAAGACATAAAAAAGGCGGTATTTATAAGGAAGGTTGCACCTGTCTTCACTAATTGTGGTCACATGATTGCAAACACCCTCAAAAGACGCCACACCTTAAACAACCCTTCACTACAGAAAACGAAAAAACCATACAATCAGTAAAAAAATCCTTGAGTTATATTAGCTTGAAATAAATTATTTAAAGGAATCATTCATAAATATGGGAGGCTGCAGGAACTCTACACATATGAACTATTGCTGTAAAATTAAATCGAAACGTTTATTTAAACCCTCTGGTTGACGTGTATTTAATTCAGAGATCCAGAAGGATTCTCAATTTAGTAATTTCCTTCTGTGGTCTCCTCCTCTTTTGGGCATTATAACCCTTTCAATGCCTTGTACGACCAGGTCCGATGGCAGACAGCAAAGTGCAGACTAGCAGCAGATACATTGCGGCTGCCATGATGGGGCACATTGGAAATGTGTTTGCGTACCCTGGTCTTGATGGCATTGGTGGTGCATCCCACATATTGCAATTTGCATTTTCCACATGTAATTAAACAAACCGCATAAGTAGTGTTACAATTTAGATATGATTTCATATGGAAAAGTTTGCCATTTGAGGTTGAAACAAAGGTAGTTAAGACTGACATATGAGTGCAACAGATGCATCTATGATGTCCGCATCTGTAACTCCCCTTAGTTGTTAACCATACAGGCTGCATTTTTCTTCTTCTCTGGTATAAACTAGGACTAACATAACTGGCAATAGTGGGCGCCCTTCTAGCTGCACATTTAACCCCATCTGCGACTATATCGTTCCACTCTTTATCATAGGCTAGGATAGGAAAATGTTTTTTAATGATATGACAAATTTGCATAAACTCCATGCTGTATTGCGTGACAAATAAATTGCTGAATTTATTTCTGTTATTTTTGTTTTTATTTTTGGTATTCATATCTGTACCATGGGACTCATCACTATCAGGCAAATTTTCCTGCTTAGGATAAATAAGAGAACTCCTCTCAATATCCGTCACCTGCCGTATTGCAGCTGCCACTTGTTCTCTAGCATTGACTCAATTTGGGTCTTGTATAGGCCACTATCAATTGCAACAACCCGCCCCCTTTATCAGATTGCTTAATTACAATGTCATCCCTTGTTTTCATTTGTTGTAAAGCCTTTGGCCGCTATATAGATTCCTGTGTGGAGACCATCTCCTTTAGTCTTCATCATGACACACAGGAGATCTCTTTTTTTGGATTTGCGCCTGAGGGGGGATCCCCTCACCACTAAAATCCATACGTCCACATATAGAAAGCCATTGGCTGGCTTTACTACTCTCCATGCTACATCCTGTCACCCCAAACATGTAGCCAATATACAAAGGGGTGAGATAATTTGTGCAAGAAGGAATTGCACAGATGTGAAGAGTTTCAGGATTGAAGCTGAGAACATTGCCCATAGATTATCTAAACGTGCCTATGCTAGAGAACAAGTGGCCGTTGCAATACGGCAGGTGACGGATATTGAGAGGAGCTCTTTTATTTATCCGAAGCATCTCCACATCAGCATAGAATGCTTACAATCACTAAGCTGCAAAGGCCTTTTGACATCACATGGTTACATGAACAGATCAAGTCACTCAGAAAAATGAAACAACCAGCAGATGCACAGATCTATGTTAGCTTTTCTATAGGCCCCTTTATATTAGGAAATTAAACAAAATTAATTTGATCAATTAATCAAGTGTTTTGATGTTTGGAAGTCTGAAAACAGAGGTCACATGACCGAGTGACATCATAAGGTCCTGTCAGGACGATGAGAATACAAACTTCCAGGAGGAGGATCAGTGGATGGAAACAACATTATGGAGGAAACGTCCACCCTCATTTACACTCTCCTCTTTAGGACAGCAGTATTCTGGGACTTGTAGGCAAAACTGCAGCAACATGGGATTTTGACTCAGCAGCAGTCATTTTTAATAAATATAGTAGAGAGAAAAGGCAGATAAAGATGCAGACCAGTACAGGAGAACCAGTGACTTGTAGCAGGGATGAAGCAACAGCTAGAACTGTTGACATACTTGTAGAGATATGGTTAGGTTTAAAGCAAAACAAAATGATGGAAGTGCTTTATTAAAATGTCTTCCTCCCCTAAGACTATGTGTAAGGTGACCTAGTTCAGACTGTCTTCCTGTCATCTGTCTCTCTTTATAGGGCTGTATTACACATATTACTTAAATGTTGTTTAAAGGGTCAAGCATTGACTTTACTCAGTAAGTAGCCCTAGAGGGACAATTTTCATCTGTTTCCTAGAGACCTTTGCTCAAAAGAATTGGTCACAATAACTTTTCTGTGTGTGGTGCCCTTATGGTTGTCTCTACTGAGGATCTAGGCGGATTGTGTGCAACCATCTGGTTCCTCATGCTCTTGCAACCTGGCCAAACCTAGACTTTGAGCTCTGACATTTCCAGGGCTCAAAGATTGGGAAATAGGAGACCTTCACCTTTTGGAGATGGTTTATGATTGACAGCATTCTTCTGCATTTTTTGTAGCACTTGCCAAGTCTTGGAATACAATGACCAGTTAAACAACCAGTGCATAAGCTGAGGAGCCAGAGATACTGTAGCAAGTATCTCTTATAATTGCCATTGTCAGTCTAAAGTCTATAAACTATTGACACATATACGTGTTTACTGTATCCTCACTATCCTGGTGTTCGACTCAAGGAACGATAAGAGGGAAAGTGTTTCCATTAAGATCAGTACATGGACAGTACTGAAGATGGCCTTTCCCACAAGCAGTACTTGGCACCTATCCACAGAATGGGTGATAAGTGTCTAAAAGCTGGGACCCCTGTAAACCACGAGAACAGAGGCCTTGGGATACCTAATGGAATAAAGCAGCAGTTGGGCTTTAGCACTGCTGCTCTATTCAGATCTATGGGGTTGACAGAGGTAGCCAAGTGCTGCACTCAGCCATCTCCTTCAGTGCCATAGAGTCTAAGTTAGTGGCAGCACATTGTCGACCACTGCTCCTTTCAAATGGGGGACACTGGTCCCTTGTAATGTTTGGGAGTCCTAATAGGTGGCTTGTAACAAACCTTTATTATTGTTTTTGCCTCCATGTATCTCTACCCACAGTGACTCCACATGTGCATGTCCCTCACTTACATCTTCACCGAGTGTGAGCTTTACATAAAGGCAAACCCCTCCCCCTCTCCAGTTTTGACAATCCTGTACTTTAACCCCCCAGTCATAGCTATCATCCAGTCATGTCCTCCTCACACATCACTAATTCCAGTTCCCCAGTTTTATTAGTCAAGCTTTTTACACTACACCTTTTCTTCTGAACTGTTCTAGTCCCTCTCTTCAATTCCCCCCAGTCCCATTACCTCACTCCAGGTCTATATCTGCACTATCTTACCCTCCTATAATGTAATTACCCTCCCCCCAAGTCCCTAGTTTAAACACTCCTCTAAACCTCTAGCCATCTTCGTCAAAACAACTGCACCTTCCTCATTGAGGTGCAGCCCATCTCTATGATAGAGCCTCTAGCCGACAGAGAAGTCAGCACAGTTCTCCAGGAACCCAAATCCCTCCTTCCTTATCAGCTTTTGAGGCACTGCTTAATCTCCTGCTGCCTCTCTGATGTGGCTCGTGGTACAGGTAGTATTTTGGAAATCCGCGATATGTTGAACTCAAGCACCAAGAAGACAACACATCTTTTGACGATCCCGTTCTTTTTGACAGATAGCCCTATCTGTACCTCTAATGATCAAGTCTTCCACTACCAGCATCTGTCTGGCCTGCCCTGCTCTCCGGGTCCCCTTCTTACTGGAGCTGACATTCCTCTAGCAGAGGAAGTATTTTGCTGCAGCAGTCCTATCCCTGAACTGAACATCCCCTTCATCTGCCAACCATGCAAACTTGTTGGGGTGTGTCAGATCAGGACTAGCCTCCTTGGCATTCTTCCCTCTACCCCACTTTCTAAATGTTATCTAGCTATCTACCTCACTTTCCTGATCCTCCATGCCACCACCTTCCACCAGCCAGTATTAAGAAATTAATCAGCACACTATGTTCTAAAAATTACATAGTGTTGGGCATAAGGTGGGACTTCAAATCTATGTATTATGTATGTTCTATGACAACCAAATTGATCTCATGATTCTCGTCTATCAAGTTCAACATCGAGTCTAAAAACTACATAACTCATAGGAAACCAGCATTGGTGTAGCACACATATTTGATGCACGCTAAGCTAAGTTGTTTGATCTTGTCCTATATTTGGATGCTTGCAGCCTTTTTAATTCAGATTCCACAGCTGCTGGTTGACACTTCATATTTATAATTGAAAGAGCTTGGAATGAACTTCTAATCTTTGACCCAAAAAAGGCCTGGGAAAGCAGAATTTGTAAAGCAGCTATGGTTTTCATGAACATCTTCATAGAAAACATCCAATGAGTTTTTAAGGGCCAATCTATTCCCATGAAAGGATATTTAGTAATTTTTTTCAACTTACATTGCCCTGCCAACCAATTTTTTTTGTTTTTACTGTCTTAAATTCAAGATAGACCCAAACAGAGGGCGAAAACTCCATAAGACACAAATCCCCCTATTTGAGCAATTTAGCATGAGTTATTCTAACATCAGTGGTATAGTAAACATGTTAAAATGTTTTTGGAAAAATAAGATTGTTTTATTTTTCTGTTTAAGTGGTGCGAAAGGACAGCCAGGTTCTGATCAGATGGACACTGGGAAGAAGCTAGATGAACTCAAGCGTCGTAGGGGAGAGTCAGAAACCGGAGAGTTTGAGAAGCTTAAACAGAAGCAACAAGAATCTGCCGTGGAGCTGGAGGAGCTGAAGAAAAAACGTGAGGAAAGGAGAAAAATTATGGAAGAGGAAGAACAAAGAAAGAAACAGGAAGAAGCTGAGAGGAAGGCTAAGGAAGAGGTATGATACAGTTATTACTAGTAGCAACTTAAAGGGTCACTGAGTTTTAGAAACATATATCAAAAGTTTTGATTGGTAGGGATCTTAGTGCTAAGACTCCCACCGATTATTAGAACAAGGATAGAGCAGTGTTTGCATATCGCACTCCTCGCTGCAGGAAGCAAAATAGAATCAGAAGAAAGTCTTTGGGCACATCTCAATTCTGTCTCCTGCAGCAAGGGGACAGATCACAGTATGCTAGCGCTTCTCCTTCTTTGTTCTAGCATTTGGGGAGTGGTCTCAGCACCCAGATGCCCACTGATCAAAAGTTTTGATATGTCTATATGACATATAAAAAGTTTTCTGAAAACTCAGTGACCCTTCGAAGGGTTCTTGGTTGCCATGGTCAGCGGAGGAAGACATTTAGGTGTTGTACATAATTGGCACAGGTGGCAATTCAAAATGGCACAGCAATGAGGAGGACACTTTAGCTGCACTTGTTATAAAATTTTCTAATAGAAAGCACAAAGCCTAGTGGTTACATTCAAAACAAGGTACAAAGCTTGATGGTTATACATGTATTATACACTTGGCAGTTACTATGGGCAACTAAAAAGTCTCTCTCTGAGGATAAACAGCTTAATGGTTTCAGTCTTTCACTGAGGGCGCACAGTCCCCTTTACACTTAATACAGGGAGTGCAGAATTATTAGGCAAGTTGTATTTTTGAGGATTAATTTTATTATTGAACAACAACCATGTTCTCAATGAACCCAAAAAACTCATTAATATCAAAGCTGAATATTTTTGGAAGTAGTTTTTAGTTTGTTTTTAGTTTTAGCTATTTTAGGGGGATATCTGTGTGTGCAGGTGACTATTACTGTGCATAATTATTAGGCAACTTAACAAAAAACAGATATATACCCATTTCAATTATTTATTTTTACCAATGAAACCAATATAACATCTCAACATTCACAAATATACATTTCTGACATTCAAAAACAAAACAAAAACAAATCAGTGACCAATATAGCCACCTTTCTTTGCAAGGATACTCAAAAGCCTGCCATCCATGGATTCTGTCAGTGTTTTGATCTGTTCACCATCAACATTGCGTGCAGCAGCAACCACAGCCTCCCAGACACTGTTCAGAGAGGTGTACTGTTTTCCCTCCTTGTAAATCTCACATTTGATGATGGACCACAGGTTCTCAATGAGGTTCAGATCAGGTGAACAAGGAGGCCATGTCATTAGATTTTCTTATTTTATACCCTTTCTTGCCAGCCACGCTGTGGAGTACTTGGACGCGTGTGATGGAGCATTGTCCTGCATGAAAATCATGTTTTTCTTGAAGGATGCAGACTTCTTCCTGTACCACTGCTTGAAGAAGGTGTCTTCCAGAAACTGGCAGTAGGACTGGGAGTTGAGCTTGACTCCATCCTCAACCTGAAAAGGCCCCACAAGCTCATCTTTGATGATACCAGCCCAAACCAGTACTCCACCTCCACCTTGCTGGCGTCTGAGTCGGACTGGAGCTCTCTGCCCTTTACCAATCCAGCCACGGGCCCATCCATCTGGCCCATCAAGACTCACTCTCATTTCATCAGTCCATAAAACCTTAGAAAAATCAGTCTTGAGATATTTCTTGGCCCAGTCTTGACGTTTCAGCTTGTGTGTCTTGTTCAGTGGTGGTCGTCTTTCAGCCTTTCTTACTCTGGCCATGTCTCTGAGTATTGCACACCTTGTGCTTTTGGGCACTCCAGTGATGTTGCAGCTCTGAAATATGGCCAAACTGGTGGCAAGTGGCATCTTGGCAGCTGCACGCTTGACTTTTCTCAGTTCATGGGCAGTTATTTTGCTCCTTGGTTTTTCCACACGCTTCTTGCGACCCTGTTGACTATTTTGAATGAAACGCTTGATTGTTCGATGATCACGCTTCAGAAGCTTTGCAATTTTAAGAGTGCTGCATCCCTCTGCAAGATATCTCACTATTTTTGACTTTTCTGAGCCTGTCAAGTCCTTCTTTTGACCCATTTTGCCAAAGGAAAGGAAGTTGCCTAATAATTATGCACACCTAATATAGGGTGTTCATGTCATTAGACCTCACCCCTTCTCATTACAGAGATGCACATCACCTAATATGCTTAATTGGTAGTAGGCTTTCGAGCCTATACAGCTTGGAGTAAGACAACATGCATAAAGAGGATGATGTGGTCAAAATACTCATTTGCCTAATAATTCTGCACTCCCTGTAGAGGACAGCATCAATCACCATAAGTGGGCTCTCTCTGTACTATGAAGAACACCTCCCTTTACAATTTAAAGGGTCAGTGCCATATTCTTGCATGGCTGTGTTTTTGGGAGAATGCAGCTGTGCTTTTCTAATCTTGTACAACCCCCAGGAATCTGCAGCTGTTGACTGCACCATGTTGGCCTTTTGGGGCAGTTGTAGTTTTGTAGCTAGAGAGCCACAGGTTGAAGACCACTGGCATAACATTCTGGTACTTATGGTCCTTCAAATGTGGTAAATGGTGTTCTGTCCACGAGTTGGTTGCTTCTATTGTTTATAACCATTGAACAGCTTTCCAATTTCTTGTTCTTTCATCATAGGAAGAAAAGAAGAGACTTAAGGAAGAAATAGAAAGGAGACGAGCAGAGGCTGCAGAAAAACGCCAGAAACTTCCAGATGATGGGTCATCAGAGGAGAAGAAACCATTCAAATGTTTTACTCCAAAGGGTTCAGCTTTTAAGGTACAAACCATTATAAACCCTTCTTATAGATAATCACCTGTTAGTCTTCTTGTAAATTGTAGTTTTTGTAGCTTAGCTCAGGAATATACAACCTTGGTGAGGTAGTGTCGGCCACCCCATAACAAAGCATGACCTTACATGAAACAACCTTAGGCTGAAGTTTTATCTGCATCCCTCTGCTTAAAGGGGTCTTCCGAGATTTTTATACTGATGACTCCTGTGAGCACCGCGGCCTTCTCTCTGTTTTAAATAGGCAGTGACGTTGCATTCATCAGTCACATGGCCTAGGAGCAGCTCAGCCCCATTCAAGTAAATGGGGCTGAGCGTGATATCAAGCACAGCTGCTATACTTTGCACTGTGCTTGGTAAGCTGCAAGAAGGCCATGGCACTCAAAGGAGTGCCGGTGCTTTGTCAAACAGCTGATCGGGAGGGGGGTCAGATTACTTATTCTGAGGAAAGGTCATCAGTAAAAAAAAAATCTTGGAAAACCATTTTTAAGCGTTCGGTTATAATCAAGAAAAATTTATGCCGATTTGGTGAGGGCTGTGGCCTGCCTATATGTGAAGACTACGTATAACTGCAGAGCTCCACTATGGGTATTTGAATATCTGATTGTATATTTTGCTCCACCGGGCTATGCTGGAACCTTTTATTCACCTTTTGTCCACAGAAATACATTTCAGAACACTAACAGTGCCTATGACACTTGGGGGAAAAAAATTGGTGGCATCTGGTTTAGAATGGGTTAACGAAATAAAGAAAAAACCTGATACCTCACTGATAAACCAAGTTTTTACTAGTCTCTAATTCTTGGTTCTGTCCTGACTCACAGGAAATGCCAGCTCAGCCAATCACTGTGGCCAATGATTAGTTGTGCGACCATTTCCAGGCATTTCCTGTTTGTTGAGGCAGGTGGGAAGAAAACGACAGCAGGAACTCAAGCAATGTCTGTACAGGAGCAGTGGGGAATTAGTGCCAGCTTTATTCATGGTTATCTAGTCAGGACGTGTCAGATATCTACCAGTATATCCAGAATTTCTGGTTACCTACCTAGCATTTAGCTAACAATTACTATATAACAGAAGAATTTACTAGAGAGTCATCTGGCTGCATAATCACTGCAAATAACAAAATCCAAGAAAATTCCAGCTCATCCGTTAACCACTTCAACGCTGCTTCTGGGTAAAATACCTATGTACTATGGAACCATAGGGATAGACCTGAATGACTAGACCCAGGTCTCCTGTTTTGGAACTCCAGCTGTGAAACTACAACTCCCATCAAGGTGTGAGGGTTTATTTCACAACAACTGGAGAGCCTTTGATTGAAGATCACTCATACTCAAACTAAATAAATTAACTAATGAAGCTGAGCCTCTATGATTGATCCCCTAAAGTGGAACTGCCATTTGGTTTATTTTTTATTTTTATTTTTTTTGCTGATATAGTGTATGGACAGGGATGTTAAACATTTTTATAATATACTTTATTACAGAAAGGTAAGAAGAGCCTGTCTGAACGCTGAAAAGACTATGCGGAACATGCAGAAGCTTCCAGCCTGCCTCTTAGCTTACTAACCCAGCCCCTGCCTCTCTATATGTACCCTCTGCCTGTCTCCTTGCCTATATGACGTAGTGCCAACGCTGAGCACTGGCAGCTCTATTCTCCGCACTTCTAAGTTACTGAGTGCAGGGAAGAAAGAGAAATACGGCAGTGCACGGTGAGAGGCCACCGGACTAAAAAGTCAGACATGCAGTACTTTTAGTCCAGCGGCCTCTCGCCGTGCTGCGCCGTTGCTCCGTCCCCCGTCCCCCGTCCCCATTATAGTCAATGGGGATGGAGTGGCAGCACGGCGAAATAGCGGCAGGACGTATACGACAGGGTGAACAGCCTGTCGGATCAGTCCTGCCGCTAGTGTGAAAGTAGCATAAGGAGACTCTTTACACCCCGTTGTGATTTTATACAGTGTATGTCATTCAAGAAACAATGTGTGTTGTGTGTGAAATATAATGGTGGATTTAGTAACCTGCTGCCACATAGTAAGCATGATTGGTGCATCATTTTTTTCTTCTCGTTGCACTTTGATTTAAACCTACAGTACTTGTAAAATGCTAAGAATTAATGATCAAACAAATCAAATGACCAATATGTGGCATTCAGTTAATTTTCTAGTCATTTTATTACCCGGGATTACATATGAAGCAGACTTTAGTGTTTCAGGAAGTGAGGTTTATTTAATGAATGTGAGTGATGTAAATGTTGAAATGGTGCAGTTAGAAATCTACATCATGTGTGACATTTTTCTAATACATCCTATTTGGGCGCTCGGTGTCTATGTAAACTTTAGGATAGTCGTATTTTATTCTAAGTTAATGCTGCACTAAAGTCTTCTTTACGTGTAATATCTTCTTTTGCATGGCTGTGCCAACTTTTGGGTATTTTGTCATTTATTGCATGAAATTAGCCTTGATTATTAGAGGAGAGAGGCCCCAAAGTGGACATCAAAATGTGCACCCATTATAGTGCCAGGTTTTGGCATAAGGACCTGTTGTTTATTTCTCTCCTCCACCGCCATTCCATTATGCTAGGGCCAAATCCTCTTTGTTTGTTTAGTTGATGCACTGGTTGGAGGGAGTTGGAATAACCAGGACTGGGCCCTTTTCTCTACACATGGCCCACAGACAGTGCATGGGCTGCCTCTAAGGTCCACAAGCCATACACCATTGGAAATATGAATATAGAATGGCATTCATGACTAGTTTAAGACTAAATTTCTATTACTTTTTTTTTATAGATTGAGGAACGGGCGGAATTTTTGCATAGGTCGTCCCAGAAAAGGTGAGTATCAATGTCATAACACATATGAAGTATCTTCACAGGATGAGAGTTATGCTGGGGAGAAGGCATAAGGGGCAAGTGCCGTAGAAGCTAGCAGTCATTGGAGTGCCAACAAGCCTTTACCAGTGTATTTAGATACAAGGCTAAGGCATTGAACGGAATCTATGCTCCGGATGAAGGAAATCCTAGCTATCTTTCTATCTTATGTAGCTGTACTGTAAAATATATAGGTGTAACAGTTTTAAGCTCATAGAATCATGCAATACATAATGTGGAAATCCAAAATCCATAACAAATGCTCCATCCATCTGACAACATTACCTGCTCACTTTACACAGCAATATTCATTATTCAGCAGAGGGGCCCCTTTTGGCTGGTTTCTTTATCCTGGTTATAACAAAACTGTGGTCGTGTCATCAGAATTGTACAGTCAGCTTAGAATGAATGACTAACATTTCCCATCGTTCCACCTTTAGGTCAAAAATTCAGTGGTGCTTAATTTCTTTACAATGGTCGGAATAATAGTTTTTGACCCAAAGCACCAAATCCCCTGCACAGACATTGATTTAAAACATAACATTCTGGCTTCCTCCAGCCACCACTAGGGGGAGAGTATGGCATACTGAATGTACCGTATACACAGTATATAGTAAGCTTCAAAGCCAGGAGCTCTGACCACTGTAAAGATATATTAGGAAATTAATCAGCACAAATTGTATTCAAGGATTAAGTTATGAGCATACATGGTGCAACTTGCGCCATACTATGGCACAAGTTGTACAGTGGTCATTGAAAGGGCTGTGTTACCAGCAACAACCCTTTGCATACTCAAGCCGTTATTCATCTCATTCATTCATTCATTCATTCATTCATTCATTTTGCTGAGGAATCCTTTCTCAAGTCAGACATTTCTCCAGCAGCAGATACTGCAAGGGAAATGTAGTATTACATGGCAGTAATACATTGTAGGCTTGAGTCTGCTGGAGCAGGGAATGTTCTTACAGAGTGGTTCTCTGTTCCAACTCATAGAGTGGGACCTCCCTGCTATGACATCTATATGTCTTAGTGAGAGTTTGAACTCTGGGTACGTGTATGCGTTAGATGACTTCTCATGATGCAATTCCATTATACATTACTTAAAGTAGTTCCGCTTAAAATCCCGAAAACTATCAACACAAGCCAAATAATGAGTTACCCCGAACTCTCACATTACGTGACACGGCTGAACAGCCCCTGACGTCAATACACACACTCTAATTTCAGAGGTGACTGCCTTAAATCTGCACCTTTATTGTCTTCTGCAGTTTAGTTCTCTTCCGCTTTTCCTGAGTCTTAACACAAATGACTCTGTTCTCAGGCGAAGACTCATTAATGACAAGTGCTGTAAATGAAGGCTTTGTTCTATGATTAAAGCCGGCCTCAAAGTTCCCAGACGCCCAGGCAGCCATCTTTACTTTGTGATGTTATCTTCAAGTTAACTAGTCAGAGGAAATGGATGACGATTGTTGTATTGTAAGCTGAGTTCAATGTGGGTGTAGGCAAGTCACAATTGCAAATGGTGCAAAAAGTCAGGTGCCGCAAGTAACAGCCAACTTCACTGAACAGTAAGGCAGGTTACACATTAGAAGTCGACCAGGTCAAGAACAACAGTCTTCTCATGTAGAGAGGTGCAGACCTTAAACTGAAACATAACTCTAAATGCAACGTAATTCAGGTTGCCATCTGGCCAGTAAGCCAGTGGCCTAGCCGGTACTACCAGCAGAAAGTTGGGGTCGCTATTTTATTTTTAACAGCACATAGAAGTGTCAGCAATTTTCGAGATATAAGATATATCTCGATATAGATATAAGATCAAGATATATCTCAGTATAGCACCTAGAGATATGATCCCGGTCTTGTTTTAGAGCTAAGAATCTAAGATAAGGATCGCTGTACTAACTACCATACAGCCTGAGATATGCCTCTTAGAAATGAGGTCATTAGTGAGATCTGTAGGTAATATCTGCAGATCTGGCTCATATCTCTAGGCTCTATATAGCCTGAGATATTCCAGGTTGAAGCTGGCTAGCATGGAGGAGGAGAGGGGCAGACATGCTGACGGGCTACAGGGACAAGAGGAGAGACACAGATCGTCCTGTTCTTGAGTATTTGTACATGATCTCAGGGGAGGGGGATCATTCACATTTGCAACAGAGGATTCTTCAGGAGCCTCTGTTGCAAATTCCTTCAAATATACGGGCCAGAATAACGCAGAAGGCTGTGCTTTTTGGTGAGGTAAAATGCAGGTTTTCTAAGGGAAACCAGATCCCATTATAGTCAATGGGATCCGTTAAGTGGTGTTTCTTCCCGTCATTTGATAGAAACATTGTTTCCATTATTTCCATTGTTGTACTCCTATAATAAAAATGCCAATGTGAACCAAGCCTGACATGGACTTCTGTGCATGTAAAATTTGGTTATATTCACGCTAGTAATTTCTGTTTTTCTGTTCCATTAAAGAATAGAAAGACTGAAAAAATGCTTCCGCTATTATCACCATTGATTTTATTGGTGTGATGTTAGCATCAGTTATACTCAGATTTACTCAGTTCCGTGTATATCTTTTTCCTTTTTTTTTTTTACATACAAAATAATGGAAACATGATGGAAAGGAACTTTCCATTTTACTTTTAACATTAAAGTCAATGAATGATGGATGGAAATTAGAGGTAATTTGTTGGTATCCATTATTCAACAGATGTGTTTATCAGTTTTTCTGATCCTCTGATGGAATAGAACAAAAAAAAAAGTCACCATGGTTGTGTACTCAACCCAAAATTATCCCCCCCCAACCCCCACATTTCTGGCTGCATTTTATCTAAAAAATATTAGTTTAAAAAAAAAAAAAAATACTCAGAATATGATGAAACCATTAGTGTCAAATAACACTAAATATTAAGCCATGCCCACAAAACCTTACCCTGTTTTATTCATGTAACCTTGGCTGGTATTTTTTGTTGGAAAAGGTGGCAACCCTAAATGATCTAGGGGTGGCAATGGTGGTTCTTTGTGGTGCAGGAATTGTAATGGGGTATCTGCAGCTATCCTCTAGTCAGTCCTGCTTCTCTTATAGTCCAGGATCACACTTGCAGCCTTCTCCTGGAGGAAAAGAGTACAGGACAGGGCTTGCTGTAATAGTCCTGGCCATTACCAATAGAGACTGACTAAACATTGAGGTCCTAATTAGCCTAATAGGAGTCCATTGTGGCTCATACACCCGTATGGTACTCCGCCACGATGTGACCGCTCTGTGTGGTCGCACCTTCACACTGCTTGAGCATACACCCTTCTAACCGTTGTTCTTTGTGAAAACTGTGACGTTCCTACCTTCATGTTCTCATGCTTCGGAGCCAACTACCATGTAGTTCTCTAGCAGTCTTGGTGTCAACACCATTTAAAGGCACAGTATTAACACCTTTTTGTATATGTACATATATATGAATATAACTGTAACTTATTGAAATCCCGAAGGATCTCTCTCCACATCTGTAGAGTCATAGTAATCCTGGAGTGCACAAAAGTAATCCTTATCCCTTTCTACCTGTCATTCTATACACTCAACACCAGAGGGCGACCTTCTGTTACCATAAAAACAGGTGCCGCCTGGAGTTCTATAGTGTTGAGGTCGTATGGGAGGTAACCCTTTTCTAACCGGTATCTGAACAGCACCAAACAAGCCATAAAATTTATTTTATGTATGACCGCGGCACATCAAGGGTTAATGCCTGGCATCAATGATTTCACCGATGCCGGTGCATGCAGCAGGGGTCCAGCTATCAGTGACTGCCGGACCCCTGCCGCGGATCGGGCGAGCGCATCTCCTGCACCCGCCCGATCACAACGGCGTACATGTACGCCGCTGGTCCTTAAGTCACGGACATCTGCGCCATACGTGTACGGCGCAGGTCCTTAAGGGGTTAAATAATCTCAAACCAGTGACCTCCCTATCTAACCGTTTTTAGGCCTTTGGTGCAATGCAGCGTCACCATTGCTCTTGTTGCTCCCAAGCTCTGCTCCTCTCTGGGGCCAGCCCCTCCCTTGCTGCTTTGTCACTGCCTGGCCCTGTCAATCAAAGCAGTGAGGGAGAGGCTGGCTGCTTAAAGGAGGGGAGCTTGGGAGCAACAAGAGAAATTATTTTAATCAGGTGAGTCACAGCTATAGATGTAGCCGAGCTAAAATTGACTCTGATGTAAAATACAAGAAAAAGAACTGGATCGCACATCCTCGGTACTATGCTTTTATCTAACTGCTTTTCAGCATAATTAACATCACTTTTTTTTGCACAACGGAAATACGGAAACGGAATGCACACAGAGTATAAAAAAGGAGCGGACACGGAAAGAAAATATGTCCGTGTGCAAGAGGTTGGACACTCAGCAATCAGTTGCAACCTGTAGAGGAGCTTGGTTGCACAATCATCTGCAGCACCACCACAGCGGGAGCGAAGCATTACATGATGCCTTTTCAAATCAGTGGACGCCCCTCTAAGGCCTCTTTCACACGGGCATGTCTGGATTAGTTCCGGATGCATCCCGGTGCATTGCGGCAAAGCCGCGCGAGTAGGAACGCAATTGCAGTCAGTTTTAACTGCAATTACGTTCCGATGTTCAGGTGCAATGTGTTTTGCATGCGCGTGATAAAAAACCGACTGTGGTACCCAGACCCGAACTTCTTTACAGAAGTTCAGGTTTGGGTTAGTTGTAGTGTAGATCATATTATTTCCCCTTATAACATGGTTATAAGGGAAAATAATAGCATTCTGAATACAGAATGCATAGTACAATAGGGCTGGAGGGGTTAAAAAAATAAAATAAAAAATTTAACTCACCTTAATCCACTTGTTCGCGCAGCCCGGCTTCTCTTCTGTCTTCATCTGTGGGCAATAGGACCTTTTGATGACGTCACTGCGTTCATCACATGGTCCGTCACATGATCCATCACCATAGTGATGGATCATGTGATGAACGTAGTGACGTCATCAAAGGTCCTATTGCTCACAGATGAAGACAGAAGAGATGCCCATGGGTGCGCGAACAAGTGGATTAAGGTGAGTTCAAAAAAAAAATTTGAACCCCTCCAGCGCTATTGTACTATGCATTCTGTATTCAGAATGCTATTATTTTCCCTTATAACCATGTTATAAGGGGAAATAATAATGATCGGGTCCCCATCCCGATCGTCACCTAGCAACCGTGCATGAAAATCGCAGCGCATCCGCACTTGCTTGCGGATGCTTGCGATTTTCACGCAACCCCATAAATTTTTATGGGGCATGCGTTATGTGAAAAACGCACAATATAGAGCATGCTGCGATTTTCACGCAACGCACAAGTGATGCGTGAAAATCACCGCTCATGTGAACAGCCCAATAAAAATGAATGGGTCAGGATTCAGTGCTGGTGCAATGCGTTGAACTCACGCATCTCATCCGCGCGGAATACTCGCCCGTGTGAAAGGGGCCTAAAGGGAATCTGTCACCAGTGACCTCCCTATCAAACGGTTTGCATAGACACATACAGATGCAATCGAGCTAAACTTGACGGTTAACGTGTTAAGTAAAAAATGGCACAAAAAGGTTAATTAACTTTTCAATGTATTTCAAAGACCCTTGTCACAAGAAGGCACGAGAAAACACTGTGACATGAGTTATCAGAGTCAATTTTAGTAGTAAATGTAAAATACAAGAAACAGAACTGGATCGCACATCCTCAATACTATGCTTTTATCTAACTGCTTCTCAGCGCAATTTTCTGTATACCTACCCCTATGCTGCATGCTGTACATGAGGCATTAGTATACAATTTGATAAAAAAGCATAGGCCCACTCACCGCGACAAAGTTGCCTCTTTGAATGGGACCCTACTCTAAATTTGGCGCAGCGCTGCACGCCGACCACCGACGCCGCAGCACCGCCCCAGCAGGCAGCAGGACCCAATAGCCAAACAGCGCCCCCGCTGTCTGGCAAAGCCACCCTGGCACTGGGCTCCACCAACCCACCAGGACAGCACCAAAGCAACAATAGCCGCTGTGCAGTACTGCGCCATGTGAGCAGGTGTGGAACCCACCTTATCACATACTCTCAGGAACTCCAACTGAGAGGTAGGAATTTATACTTGCAGACTCCTGCTAATTAAAATCACCTGGGCCGAATGGGGCGGAGTGCTGATACCAGTGGGGGAAAGAACAAAGATTATACAAAACGTATTAAATATGAGAAAAAGAACTGGATCGCACATCCTCAATACTATGCTTTTATCTAACTGCTTCTCAGCGCAATTTCTCGTATACCTACCACTATGCTGCATGCTATACATGAGGCATTAGTATACAATTTGATCTAAAAGCATAGGCCCACTCACCGCGACAAGGTTGCCTCATGTACAGCATGCAGCATAGGGGTAGGTGTAAGGTAAATTGCGCTGAGAAGCAGTTAGATAAAAGCATAGTATTGAGGATCTGCGATCCAGTTCTTTTTCTTATATTTTACATTTACTACTAAAATTGACTCTGATAACTCATGTCACAGTGTTATCTCATGCCTTCTTGTGACAAAGGTCTTTGAAATACATTGAAAAGTTAATTAACCTTTTTGTGCCATTTTTTACTTAACGCGTTAACAGTCAAGTTGAGCTCGATTGCATCTGTATGTGTCTATGCAAACAGTTTGATAGGGAGGTCACTGGTGACAGATTCCCTTTAGAGGGGCGTCCACTGATAATGCTTCGCTCCATGGATCCCGGCCGTGTGCATGCTGTCATTTTCTTTTTCACTTCAATAGAAATTTCCTATTCTTGTCTGCAAAACGGACAAGAATAGGACATGTTCTATCTTTTTTGCGGGACTGCAGAATGGACGTGCGGATGCATCTTTTGTGGCCCCATTAAAATCAATAGGTCCGCATCTGATCCGCAAAAAATGCACATCTGATGCAGACAAAAATGACAGCTGTGTGCATTATCCCTTAGAAATTCATATTTTAATTAGGGTATTTGAATGACTGTTAATAAGCTGAGTTTTTCCGAGTATCCACGCAAGAATAAAAGAAAGCTACAATATTAAGTGTCGACAGCAGCTAGCCTGCTTGTGGACAGTTTCCATGTAGCAACACATTTTTCTTTTCTGCACAATAAATTAAAGCTGGACATAAGTGGGAATATAAAAAACCTGAAAAGTATAATAGAGAGAGATAAAAAGATTGATGGATTTTAAATTTGCTGTTTACGGGCCAAGTCTTAATTGACAGTGGAGTTTACTTCAAACTTCATAAGCAATATATGGTAACAACAGCTGAAGCTGTTTTAAAGGATTAAGGCTAGGGCTACACGACGACATGTGTCGCACCAATGTCGTGCGACAATTTTTATAATAGTCTATGGTGTCACACTGCGACCAAGATGGATTTTTCTGTGACTGTCGCAGTGCGACACCATAGACTATCATTATAAAAATTGTCGTGCGACATATGTTGCAGTATAGTTGTGCCCAATAAGTCGCGCGACACATGTCATCGTGTAGCCCTAGCCTAACATGGCAGCAAGAGATGATAGAAAATGAGGTTTTGGCAAAGCCTTTTTGACTTTTTCTCTGTGAAAATGCAGTGTAAGGCCTCGTGCACACGGCAGTTTTGCGGCTGTTCCGTGCATTGGGGACCAAATGCACGGGCAAAATCTGTGCGCGGCGGGGACGGATCGAGACCCATTCAACTTAAATGGGTCCGTGATCCGTCTGCAACGTAAAAAAATAGAACATGTCCTATTATTGTCCGCATAACAGACAAGCATATTACTGTTCTATTAGGGGCCAGCTGTTCTGCAAAATGTAGAATGCACACGGACGTCATTCGTATTTTTTTCAGATCAGTGTTTTGCGGACTGAAAAATACATACGGTCGTGTGCGTGAGCGCTTATACAGGGAAGGCTGTCAGTCACTGATAAGACCACCCACACGGCTAACAAGCTCAGAAAGAGCATAGAATTGCTTTAAAAAGTTATAGCTTTTGGAAGGCGATAATCAAAAAATGGAAAAATTGCTTGGCCACTAAGTCCTAAAATTCATACTGGGGGAAGGGGTTAATCTCAGACAGAGTGGTTGTTAGGATCCTCCTGCCTGACAACATAATAAAAAAAAGGCTGGAGCGTATCCATGGCAACCATTCTGTCTCAGATATCTGAAATATAGCTCTTAAAGAGGACCTTTCACTAGTGTACAAACTAAAAACTAACTATATCAGTGGGCAGAGCAGCGCCCAGGGGTCCCCCTGCACTTACTAGTATGTCTGGACGCCGCTCCGTTCGCCCGGTATAGGCTCCGGTGTCTGCGCTCCCTCTGTTGTACTGGACTGATTTTTTGTATGAGGCGTGTCCCTTGCTGCAGCGCTGGCCAATCGCAGCGCACAGCTCATAGCCAGGCCGCTCTGCCCACTGATGTAGTTAGTTTTTAGTTTGTACACCAGTGAAAGGTCCTCTTTAACCCCTTTACGCAAAACGCTGTACATGATAATGTGTAAGTGGTTGTATGGAGCGGGCTACTGCGCTAAGCCTGCTCCAAACATGACGGCTGCTGGCTGTATAATAAATCAGGGACACGCCCACAATTACCGGGATCGGCAATGGCGCTGAAACCGGTCATTTAACCCCTCAGATGCCGCAACCGCTATTGGCCGCGGCAGCTGTGAGGTTAGGCAAAGGGAAGGGGCTCCCTCTGCCTTCCAATCGGAACCTCCCGCCAGGGAATTAACGGGGCTCTGATCAGTTACCATGACAGCCTGTGACCTTCCGAAGGTTCCCAGGCCTGTCATGGTAAGCTGCCTGTAAAAGCTATGCACGAAGCGAAATCTGTTTTTTATTTTTTATTTTTTATTTTTTTTTTCAGTTTTACCCCACAAAGAATTTTTTTCCCATTTTCCAATAATGCTGCCATTAAAAATACATATTTTTCCGTAGAAAAAAAAAAACCCTCGTATGGCTACGTGAACGAAATATTTAAAAAGTTATGGCTCTTGGAATATAGGGAGTAAAAATAAAAAATTAATATTGGCCCGATTTTTTAAGGGGTTAAGTGGTCATCATCTGTCAGGCTGACAAATTAGATGACAACCAATATGGCTGACATGAAAGTTCTCCCAGAGTCTAGTTTGGCCAATTACAGTATGTAGCAGTACAGCCTTCACAACCGTATCACTTTATTGTAGGTGTCAACCCTTTGAGAAAAATAATGGTGACCATATTGTTTGTCATTCAGCTTTCTCATAAATTTTTTCCTTGTAATTTTTAGCAACTTGCCAAAACCAGGGGATTTTTCCCCTCTTTTTTTTTTTTTCCCTTTTGGGGAACATAAAATAACAGTGGTCCCATAGTACTGTATTTATAATGCATGTAACAACTCGTTTCTTTCAGTGTTAAAGCTTCACAACCAGCAGTGGTGTCCAAGATTGACAGCCGACTTGAGCAATACACCAGTGCGATTGGGGTAAGTCTGGGATGATAATGTGGTTGGGACCTTTTTGCCCCCAGATTTGTTTTTGTCATTATTTTGTGACCAACACATTACACACAATGCAAGGCTGCTATTCCTAACAAGACCTGAGCCTCCACGTAGCTTGTTAGAAAATTATACATTTAACCATACGGTAGTAGTTTATAAAATGCTTTACACCACATGTATAGTAAGGAAATGCCACATATTATGGCACTCAACATAACTGCACTAAAATTCACACTTATCACCCTTTTTCAAAAGTAGCTAAAAAGTGAGCAGCTTTAAATTTAACGGAAGGGTCTGGACCTCCTACAGAACAACAGATTGACCATCACTTACATCAGAAATTGGCGCAAAGTATAGCAGGTTTCAATTTCTGGCATAACAGCAACCAAAGGTGCACCAAATTGATTAAGAGGAGTGGCCTTCTTAATAAATTAGGCACACTGTACTCACGCACGCCTTAAGACTGGCACATGAAGGGTCAGTCTTACTAAACCTTGACTTCATCTGGGTCAACAGTAAGTTGACTGTGGACTTGATTCTTCTTTTGACCTGACCAGTTATGTAGCACTTTAGATTTAATTGTGTTTTAGGACATGTTTTATATTTTGCAGACCAACAAAGGCACTAAACTAGCCAAACCTGCCCCAGCCGACCTTCCATTGGTAACTGAGGGTGTGCGGAACATAAAGAGCATGTGGGAGAAAGGAAATGTTTTCTCATCACCCAGTGGAGTAGTGTCGCCTAACAAGGTAAGTTTAGCTCGTCTTATTAGCATGAAATACGTTGTACCGATTTTTATTATTTTATGTTTGCTACTATCTGACAGCTGAGCAGCGGTGGTTTGCTGCACAGGGTCCTAAGAGTTAAGATGACCCACAGACCCAGGGGCAGACTGGGAACTAAAAGTGGCCCCATTTTGTAGTCTGGTCCAAATTGATAGAAAACGGGTCCAGCACAAGTAGGCGGGTCAGCAATACCATATTGCAGCACATTATACCACCCCAGCAGAGTCTATGGCCAGTCCACAGTTGAACTCATTACTTACAAAGTACAGACTCCCCTGTGAGGATGCTAACACCATGAGGCAAATCACAGCAGATAAGTGTCAGAAACAGCAGAGAGAATGTTAAATGACAGCTGATTTGTTATCTACCTGTTTCACTGATCAAAAAGATAAAGTAAAATGTACTTTCTAAGTCTTCTGCAGAGGATGCCATGGACAGGCTGGAGTACAATCCCTGGACTGTAGGGACGAGCTTAGGCAACATGCTATTAAAAAACAAAGGCCCCTACACTGCTTGATGGAGCAGACTGATTGTCCAGAAGGAAGCGTTCCTTCCCGGCAATCGCCTGCTCGTCAGTGAAGGAGACCGCCATATTTACATGCAGCGATCTCCTCCACAGTATGGGGAGTAGTGATCACTAATGCCATCTCTCGCCCCCATACAGAATCATTGTTTGCCTTCAGCAGAGGCTGTCTACACGGCACGATCTGCTGCCAGGAAACAATGATTTAGAGCCTGCACAAACAATTATATTGCCCAGTGAATGAGTGTTTTGCTCATTACACCAGCAGATTATCGTCGCTAACAAGCATTCGAAAGGGGCCTTAAGCCAACAAATACCAGATACTGTTGTATGACACAATAGACATGTAAGGGGGTGGGGGTCAGACCTTACAAACAAATGGGGAATATTAATCAAAACTGGTGTAAAGCAAAACTGGCCTACCAATCAGATTCCATCTTAAATTTTTCACAGCTCCTTTGGGAAATGAAAGGCAGAATCTGATTGGTTGCTATGGGAAACTAAGCCAGTTCTACTTTACACTAGTTTTGATAAATATCCCCCCAAATCTTTTTGGCCCTGAGTCAGGCACCAAGCACACATAGCCTTACAGTCGCTTAACTGTAGTTCTCTTGATTAAAGTGCTGTTTTCGTTTGTTGATCCTAATATGCAAATAAGGGCATCACTATTGCACTCATTGCACCCAGACTCTGCTCTTTTTGGTGGCCAGCCAACCTGCTGTCCCCCCTCCCAGTGCTTTGATTGACAAGGACAGGCCAAACACACAGTATTGCACACAATATCTCACACGTTTTCTTACAGGCGGCAGGTTGACTGGTATTTGTCACAGGCTTGACTATTATACAGGCCTTGTCTGCTCTCAGGATCATGCACAGTCTAGGGGGCTTCTCTTCCCTCCTTAGCTCCTCTGTGGTGCTTATCTATGTATTTGTACTGTTTAGGTCCAGAGATGGTGCACCTTTATGGCTAGTGTCGCTCACCTCCACTGCTAGCTAGCGACACACAGGAATCTGCAGCTACTTCCTCACCCAGTCTCAGGCACTCCTGTGTCTTCTGCAGAGGCTTACCTGGAAACAATACAACTTGCCACTAGGTGGCAGCAAAACCTAAGTGATATTTTCAACATACACAATTACAGTGCAATACATTTATGCAAGACAGGAATATCAAACATAATATAAAATATTGGCTTAATTGTTCAGGCAGGAATAGAGTAACCACCACAACAGGGTCACAATGGTAATCTGTGGTAACAGTGCCAAACTTAAAGGATACAGTACTATCTGTAAAGGTGGTTGGATTTCCATTCAAGCCTCTTACAGACAGACACAAGATATATTGGTGTTCTATGATAACCACAAAATTCCTAGACATAGTCCTACCTTCACATTCAATCAGTTGCTAATTTATAGGAGTTGCCTCTGCCATAATATGCCATTGCATAGACTCAGACCACTCCATTTGCAACCTACCACTATTGGCCAGAGTTGAGAGCAGAAAAATAAAATAAAAATTCCCTTGCCCTGGAGCACATTTTTAAAAACCAGTAGGTTCTTGTTGGGGGTCTACAAAGCAATTGACAGCTGTCCATTTGGACAATAACTTTAATACAATTGTCGGAGCAATTACACGACTATTTTTATTCTTGGTGTCACAGGATAGTGCTGTTTGGGTCTTTATGCTAGTCAGTAGCTGGCTGCCTGCTTCCTTTATTTACTCTTCCAAGTATCCTCCCTGGGTGTTCTCATATGTTCTCATAATCTCTGATTCCCCAGCAGTATCATAACATACCAGAAAAACATAAACTTATATCATGGTCAAGGTTTTGCATGATTTGATTGAGTCCATTTGTTCCTTCTCCTTGTCATCCACTTTAGTCTCAAAAGTTTTTGTCACCACCAAAGAATGCAATGCTTTTTATGTTTGACTTCTGATGTTTTTTTTAAAAAATTATACCTTTTGAGTTTCTTTTACTAAAATTTTGTTTGGTCTCCTATTTATTCAGGAAACAGTAGGAATAAAAGTGGGTGTCTCAAGCCGTATTAATGAATGGCTTACAAAAACTCCAGAGACCAGCAAAACACCTTCCTCAAAGCCTTCAGTAAGTGCTACTGTTCAGTGTGACCTAGAGTCTACAGCCATCAAATGCACTATGATATTTCCTTGTATGGACACGTGGTATGCAAATAGGGGAAGAAATGTGTAAGCAAAACATGGCTGCTTTCCACCAGTTTGGTCTGGTATTGCTGCTCGGGTCCACTGAAATGAATGGAGCTGCAATAATACCACACACAACCCGTGGCTAGATGTAGTACTATTTTCAGAAGAAAAACAACAATTTGGATGAAGATCCTAATGATTGATTCTGATATATGCATAAAAAATAATATAAAAGAATATTAATACCTTTATTTTTTTACTTTGTAATTTGTTGTTTGTAAAATTAAGCATCCATATCAAGCAAGATTCATTAATCCATCACCACAGGACAAAAATTGTTTCCAGATTACTGAACATTCTGGACTATCAAAAGGAAATAGTAAAGTAAAAAGTCCAGAATGGCTTTGACAGGTGGAAGTCCTGAAATTTGTTACTATTTTTTTTTAAATACAGGGATTCTTCAATTTGGTTATTTTGATTTACCCTTCTGCCTGCAGAATTTTTTTTAAAGCATGGGTAATCTGTGTGCATTCTTATTATGAATTTCAGCATCAAAAAATGTTTTTAATTCCAGGTAAAAATGTACATTTCCTGGCTACATCGCAGCACTGATTACACCGTTAGATATGCCTGCTGCAATGCCCATAATCGAGATTCCCAACAACTAGTACCGTTTTCTGTAGTAAAAAATCATTCCATTGACTGCAGATATGTCCCATTTAAGAATCAGTGCCCCAACAGTGGGGAAAAAATTGCCCATTCTCCTGCTTCTATAAGACTACTATCTTCCTGTATGTTCTGCTGTCCCAGGTGCCACATCATACTGTACCTGCTATGTAGTAAAGGCTCTCAGATATTGTACTTCAGAAATAATGATTTCATAACTATAGTTACCCAAAACTGGTACCAAACAGATAGTGGTCCAGGAGCTACTAGTTCACCCCACACTAATGTACCTGACGTGCCCCCTTCAGAGAAATAATACTCCTTTACTGTTCCTAATATTGGCCTCCACTTAGTAAATGTGCGTATTACTTGGCAAAAATGCTCACTTAAAGCCCCCATCCTAGTAAAGGTGCCCCATAGTGCCTTTCACACAGCACAGTACCTCTCACATACTAAAAGTGCTCACTTAGTTTCCCCAACATAGTAGATGTCTCCCTTTAATGCCCTCAACACAGTGATCATGCCCACATGTAGTAATAGTGCCCCCCAATTTTACTATATAGTAAGCCACTACATAGTAAAATTGCCTTGTTAGTGCCCCACATAGTAATACTGTACCCTAAGTAAACCCCAACACAGTAAAAATGTATCTGTTGTATACCAACACCATAATAGTGCCCCATAAGCAAGGCCCAACGCAGCAAAGTACCCCTACATTGCCACTGTCTCCCACATTGTAATAGCTCCCCAGGGTAGAAATATGTTTTTCTCCCAGCCTCTGACCTGCGCTGTCAGAGTCATGGCACAGGCAGGTATGATGAGGCTGTCTGCACCAAGGCCTCAGCATATTGTAGGCCACAGGCTTGAAGTGGTCTAAAAGAGTGAATGAAAGGGCAGGGAACCATCAGTATTCATTTCAACATTATCATTTGAACATGGCAGGGATCAGGGGACATGCCAGTCCAAAAAAAAAGTGCCAGGGTGTTTCACACTGACACTCATGTTTGTTTTTTTTCTTCTCTTCCGCTCAATTAATCAGCTTTTTTTAAAATGAATGTATTTGGACAACCTTTTATAAGCGCAGCTGTCTCCTTTGTAGATCTTCATAATACAGCTATTTTATGTTTACCTTTTTGACACCCTCTTTTTCTTGCTCTTGATCAGCTGATTTTCTTTCCTTACTCGTCTATCCATCTGCCCCCACCTGAAGAGATCTCCTCTCTGATGCCTTATTCTTCTTCCTCCTTCTTTCCTTATTGGATCTTTTCACTGTGCTGAGAAGGTAATAATGCGCAGAAATTAGTAATTCATTATTATTAATGTTTCACTCTGGTATGAAAGAGTGGGTATTGTAGTCACATGGCATCATCGTCATCATCAGTGTTCTGTAGAGGAATCTAATATCAACCTGATTTGTATTTTGACTCTTCTCTTCCCACATAAACAGAACCAGGTATTAAACTGGCCATAGATAATATATTGTTCACCATTAATGGCACAGTTTATGTGGGGATCGGGACATCCTTAGGTTCCTTTTGCATGGGCAGATAATTGTCCATGACAGTGCCAATCCTCAATAGCAAGTCAACAGTCGCTCGTTAATAGATGTTACACTGGACAATTGTTGGAGTGAATGAAAGTTGCCTTTTAAATGAGGCAATGAACCCATAATAAAGGCCCTTTAGATATCTATTCTTAAAGGAACAATAGACAGTCGCTCTACCTTGCCAGTGCCTAATGTTTTCCTCCAAGATGGGTTTGGCATCAGCTTGTTCTTTTTGCTGCCATAGACATAAATGTGCACATTCAACTGACCCAAGTGTGTAGTAGAAGCACTTGGTTTGTGACCAGCTTTAGACCAAACTGTAGCCAGTTACTACAGTAGAACCTTCAATCAACTAGATCATTGCAGTGGTCCCAGTGGTGGACACCAATAGGACTTGATGGAAGCACCAATTGACTAGTTATGATCAGCCTAATATAGCCATAGAGCCATCTTTTGATTTACATTTATAACCCTAGATTTCTCCATTAACATGAACATTGGGTCATATTTACTAAAGACTGGTGTTTCATACACCAGACTTTGTAAAAAAAAAAGTCTGTTGGAGTAAGATCCACCAAATTTATTAGGAGATGCAGGGGTCTTAATAAATTTGTTGCGTCTTGTGCTGTCCATGCTCCATAAAATGAAATCTACACTAGCTACGCGCTAGCATAAATGTGTCCCATTCTGATGGACATGAGCAGATATCAGTTCTTTCTGGTTCCATCTTTATCCATGGGGAATAAAATAAAGGACAGGCCACACATGAGCTAACTGCAAGCAATGAAACAGGTCCAGCAGTCCTTACAGTCATTAAAATGTAGACGGATCCCCCCCCCCCCCCCCCCCCCCCCAAAAAAAAAAACAAAAAAAAAAAAAACAGGGGGGGGGATTTATCAATTCATTTGCACAAATTTTGTGGCATAAAAAGTCACAGATTTTAACATACGTTATGTTGGAGCTAAAATGTGTTACTTTTAATGAAGGTTGGGGTGTTTCAGAAAGTGAACAGGGTTTAGTGGAAAGGGATGGCCTCTTGATTTACTATTACTTACACCAAATCGTAAGACAAATGTCATAGGGCGATAAGCTGACTGCCGCGGGTTAGAGAAGCCAGACAGATGGCGATTAGCTGACTGTTGAGCCAGCTTATATTTAAATACAGGCATGAGACAACTCTTTTAAAGGTCCTCCATTTTCTCTAGACTTTCTGCTTATGTGGTTATAGTCTTTGCACACAATGTTTTCACCTTATAACTTTTTTATTTTTCATGTTCAGGATTTGAGACCTGGAGATGTATCCGGCAAACGTAATATATGGGAAAAGCAGCAAACAGAGAAACCTGGGTCACCAACCAAGGTGAGAGCAGAATTTTAGTAGTAGGGATTTTCCAGTTTAAGTGGTAGTTAAGTATATTGCTGGTTACTCCTGTACCCTGCATGATCAGGTGCAAAGACAATTTAAAGGGTTTTCCCACTTTTGCATCTTCCACCTCATTGCTGAAGTAGACCACTGCTGGATATGTTCTTTGCAGGTACGGTACATCTGTACCTGGATAAGCAATATAGTTGATATACAGGAGTGGCGCTGTATCTGCCTTGCAAGTTTAGCTGAACCCAGACAAATCTAATGGGTACCTGATGTCTTAAGCTTGTATAAAGCTGAAAACTAGATCAGTCATAGATCACATCACAGTCTCACAGTCACTAGATCACATCACTCTAGAAGATATCATAGATCTTCCTAACTATGTTTCTGATGACTCCTCTCTGTAGAGATCATCAGGATGTATCCTACATAGGTCTAGAGCAGTGATGGCAAACCGTTTAGAGGCAGAGTGCCCAAATTGCAACCCAAAACCCACTTATTTATCGCAAAGTGCCAACACGACAATTTAACCTGAATACTACAGTCCAATATAGTATATCCTCCATGTACTTTATCATTTAGCTATAATAGCCTTAATACATTCAGTGCACTACTTGTGTTGTCCATAGCTCGCCCTGCACTTTAAAATGGCAGGAAAAGTCTAAGGCATATTGGTACACCATAGACTTTTTCCAAGGTGCAAGTGCCCACAGAGAGGCCTCTGAGTGCCGCCTCTGGCACCCGTGCCATAGGTTCGCAACCACTGGTCTAGAGGAATGGGGGGGGGGGGGGACCAAAAGTCAGATTGTCATAATATAGCTTTGGCAATGGGGTGGACATCCTACTGCAATTCATTAGACATCATGGGTGTAACTTTAAGCTTCTTGGTCCTAATACAAACGCCTCCAACAATCATGTGCCATTTATAGCTCTAGTGTTCTTCTGCGGCAGAGGGGCCTTTGGGCCTATTCTGGCACCAGGAAACCCTGGTTGAGGTAGAATCCTGCAGATTTTTCTCTGTAAAAGTAAATTGATCAGTAAAAGTAAAACCTCTAGTGGTGGCTGTGGGCAGCCAGAATTTTAGCACTTATCTCTATCGCCCGCATTTATGAATACTGTCTAAAAGTAAACTCAGACGGCCTTAAACTGTTCCAGGTTTATCACAGTAGCTGATGCTGGATGAAAAATATGGTGCACGAATAGACTGTTTAGTCTAAGATTACACCTCTTTGTTGGCTTAGCTCACTTCAAAATTGCCCCAACATTTTGGCACATTGAAGCCAGTCTTGCCTCTTGTCCACAGGCATGCCTCCATTTTTTGCTAACCATGTTCCTCATTGGACAAGTTGCAAAAAGTGTCTAAGAGTGTCCAAACAGTTAATAAATGGTGGAAAGAATTGCACCCAAATTTTGGTGCATTTTGATTAGTAAATCTCCCCCTACATCTATGCAGGGGATTGGAGGTCTGTGATACAGAGCTGAGAGGAGTAGACAGATGCATAATTTATGAAAAAAGTCAGTACAAAACATTGGCTGTAAAAACAAAATGATAGATGCACACCCACATTATCACATCCAGATGCTTCGCAGGGTGTTGGACCCCTGCCAATCTGATATTTCTATTAAAATGCCCTAGCATATGAAATAGGGAAATTAGATTGTTTATTCTTAATGCATGATACAATAAAGTCATGATCATCCAACGTAGGGAATTTGGGGAAAAACACATTTTTACTGGTTCTCCATATTTATCAACAGATGACAACTGGAGGGAAAAAGTCTGACACTAATGGTAAGAGACAATTCCTCTTCTTTTGCAGTCTGTCTACAATGTGAAGTGTTTTTAGCACTATGTAATTCTGCATTGATTGATTTCATATGTGTAAACATAAACCGTATATTAAAGCTCCCTCTAGTGGTGGCTGCAGACAGCCAGAAATGTTATCAATTTGGAACCCTGCATGATAAAAACAGAAGTAGACCTAAAACAGTGCCACACCTGTCCATGGGTTAAATGGGGTTTTGTAGCTTAGTCCCCTTCACTTCAATAATACTGAGCTGCAATACCTATGGATAGGCACTTTTCCTGGAATGTTTTTCTAACCCTGGACAAGTACTTTACCCCTTTAGCAGCCTGTGATTTTCCGTTTTTGCTGTTTCCATTTTTTTAATCCTTACCATACCAGAGCCATAACTTTTTATTCTTCTGTTCATACAGCTGTATTCTGCCATTGTTTTATGGGTTTTGTTTTAAAGACGTTCTCTATGCAGAAAAACTGACCTGTTACCTTCATTCTCTGGGTCGAAATGAATACAAAGATACCCCACCCCATTAATATAGGTTTTCTTGTTCTAACACTGAAAAAAAAAACTTTTTTTTTCATTGCTATGACTTTTTACTCATCATTTTTTATTCGATATTTTTGGGAGGTGACACGACAAAAAAATTACGGCTAGTTCGGTTGTTTTGGAATGCAGCGATGCCTATGATGTTTTTTTTTTGTTTATTTAATTTAATTATGGGTAAAGGGGGGTTATTTTAATTTTTATATATTTTTTTATTTTGTAGGTGGCTATAACCAGCAATTGTTAGATTGCTTTTACAATACATTGCAATAAATTACCATTGCAATTCATTGCAGATTCTCTATGTCCTTATGGAGCCCTGGCGCCTGCAGGGCTCCATAGGAACTACAGCTGTAAAATAATAATAATCTTTTTTATTTATATAGCACCAACATATTCCGCAGTGCTTCACAATCAGGGGGTTCAAGTACAAACAGAGTCACAAATAACATAGTAGGTCAACAATTAAAACAAGAGGACTGAGGGCCCTGCTCCCAAGAGCTTACAATCTATGAGTTGTAAAAACCTTGGTTTCTTTAGAACCTTGTCTATTCAATGAGAAACAGTCTGTAGGGCATCTAAAGCAGTGATGGCTAACCTCTGGCACTCCAGCTGTGGTAAAACTACGACTCCCAGCATGCTCCATTCATTTCTATAGAGAACAGCCAAGCAAGTATACATCTTGGGAGTCGTAGTTTTACCACAGCTGGAGTGCCAGAGGTTTACCATCACAAATCTAAAGTATGTTCTTTAGTCAACTCTGTACCGACGAGAGGCAAAAACCCTGAAACACTTGGGTTGCTCTCCCTCTTGGAGGAGTTTCTAGTTTGGCTGACATGAGCTCATTTCCATACATTTTTCCCATGGAGCATTGCCTGAAAATACACCAACTGCATCTCTTCAGTGAGAACCAGTAATTTGCCTGAGCCATAGAAAAACAGATCTCTGGCTACTATAAAGATATACTAAGGGATGCGGATTCACTTTAAACTGCTATTTTAGATCATATTTGCCAAATCAACCTTTTTCTCAAGTCTGCCCTTTTTTTTAATGCCTTACTTTTCTTCAGCAGGATTACGATTCGAAAAGGAGCCATAAAAAGCACTTTACAAGCCACCGGACCAACTCCGTTACAAAGTGCTAAAATTGTCATTTTTATATTTATGTTTACTTTACAGAAAAATGTGTTTCTCATTACGCCGAATAAACCCATGTATATTAGCACTGTATTTAATACCCACCTTAACACAGTGAATTCTCCAGAAGTACAGCACTGCCTTTGCACAAGATCTTCGATAGTCTCAGCTGTGAAACAAACCGATTTCTACTGATACAATTATAGCTACGTAAATTTTAGTGACAGCAAAAGGGCAGTTTTCAATGAGATTATGCACCAGCAGAATCGCGCTGCACTTTACAGTATAACACGGTTTACTTTTTTTTCTTTATATTAAGACCAGCATCCATTAAAGAAAAAAATACTGTTTTTTATATTTTTTTTCTTCTGTTGCTAACTACGTAAAGAAAAAAATCAACCTATTCATTCTGTTACAGGTATTGCCAAATTTCTGGCTCCTATTAGCCAGCAGCGGTACTTTTATGGTTGACCTTATAGTGTTATAATTGTTCAACTTGTGTTTTTTTTTTTTTTTTTTAAATACACATTATATACACAGGTAGCTTTTAATCTAACAACACTATTAAATGCAGAACGCTTTTATATGTGCTAGACTATATCTAGAATTTTTTACATACTAGCCAATATCACAGTTTTTGTTAATTCACGTTAGTTTTAGATTATTTTTTTTTCTTCATTTCAGTAGTCTGTAGAAGAAAAATTAAAAAAAATAAGCCAGCCAACAACATCTTGGGGGAAAAAAAAGAGTATAAAGAGTACAGATTAGTTCAGATTTGGGAGGAAAAAAAAGAAAAAATTGTAATTAATTTATAAAAACTGAATTTTTTAAAATATTTTTAGAAATTAGAAAATCGGCACAATTTGAGAATTCCGCCACTGGGATCACCACACTCATTTAAATATATATATTATGCAGATATATATATATATTTTTTTCCATTTGCCTATTAATCCGTTCCAAAGTTTCTGACAGGCAGGTTTCATTTTATATGTATATAGTTACTATATGTGTCATCTGTATAAGGCCTCATGCACACGGCCGTTCCGTGCATTGGGGATCGAGACCCATTCAATTTGGATGGGTCCGTGATCCGTCCGCACCGCAAAAAAATAGAGCTGTTTTTTTTTGGGCGGTGAGGAGGCACGGACAGAAACACCACGGAAGCACTCCGTAGTGGTTCCATGCCTCCGTTCCACACCGCAGCTCTGGATTCCGGACCCATTCAAGTGAATGAGTCCGCATCCGTGATGCGGGGAGCACACGGCCGGTGCCCGCATATTATGGACCCGCTGTTTGCATGTGCATGAGGCCTAAGAGATAGATCTTGACATTTTTAGACAGTGTGAGTTAAATATGCCAAGTGTAATTTTGGGCCATATTCTGGCGCTTTTAGGCACTTATGCAACCATATTTTAGAGCCTTTTTTTCACTTTTGGAACACCCCCCTCCCCTCTCAGCTTGTGTCAAGCCAGACTTAAACTACTATATGGTTCCATGATGATATAGGTTTTGGTTCAGCAAAATTATGGGGGGCCCAGGCACTGTGCCTGTAATATGGAGGTCATCACGCTTGCCTAAATCTGGCATTTATTAGTATTATCATATTGGATTTAAAAATAAAATAAAAATCACACTGTTTCGTTGTTCTAAAGATTAAAACCACTGCTTTGCTTAAACATTGTATGCTTTTAATAATTCAAATGTTTACTTACAAGATGCAAATGCACTCAGTTATGTTCAAGGGTAAATATCCCTACACAAAATTGGCTATGATTGTCTTCAAAGCAAGTGAAAACATTTCAGCTGCTTAGGATATTTTTTCAACAATGTATTATGAAACTGCAACCACAATAAAATTATAAATGTATTGTAATTGTCAGTGTCTGTCTCTTTAAAACAATTGATGTCTATTCTTGCAATACCATGTCTGACTACATGGTGTCCTGTTAAGGAGCTTCTGTCATCATGATCAACCCAGCTCAAGAACCAAGCTCATAACATAAATCCAGCCCCAGAGTCAAGCTTATAACATGAATACAGCACCAGGACCAAGCTCATAACATGAATACAGAACCAGAACCAAGCTCATAACATGAATACAGCACCAGAACCAAGCTCATAACATGAATACAGCACCAGGACCAAGCTCATAACATGAATACAGCACCAGGACCACGCTCATAACATGAATACAGCACCAGGACCACGCTCATAACATGAATACAGCACCAGGACCAAGCTCATAACATGAATACAGCACCAGAACCAAGCTCATAACATGAATACAGCACCAGGACCACGCTCATAACATGAATACAGCACCAGAACCAAGCTCATAACATGAATACAGCACCAGAACCAAGCTCATAACATGAATACAGCACCAGGACCACGCTCATAACATGTATACAGCACCAGAACCAAGCTCATAACATGAATACAGCACCAGAACCAAGCTCATAACATAAATACAGCACCAGGACCAAGCTCATAACATGAATACAGCACCAAAACCAAGCTCATAACATGAATACAGCACCAGAACCAAGCTCATAACATGAATACAGCACCAGAACCAAGCTCATAACATGAATACAGCACCAGGACCACGCTCATAACATGTATACAGCACCAGAACCAAGCTCATAACATAAATACAGCACCAGGACCAAGCTCATAACATGTATACAGCACCAGAACCAAGCTCATAACATAAATACAGCACCAGGACCAAGCTCATAACATGAATACAGCACCAGAACCAAGCTCTTAACATGAATACAGCACCAGAACCAAGCTCATAACATAATTACAGCACCAGGACCAAGCTCATAACATGAATACAGCACCAGGACCACGCTCCTAACATGTATACAGCACCAGAACCAAGCTCATAACATGAATACAGCACCAGGACCAAGCTCATAACATAAATCCAGCCCCAGAGTCAAGCTTATAACATGAATACAGCACCAGGACCAAGCTCATAACATGAATACAGCACCAGAACCAAGCTCATAACATGAATACAGCACCAGAACCAAGCTCATAACATGAATACAGCACCAGGACCAAGCTCATAACATAAATACAGCACCAGGACCACGCTCATAACATGAATACAGCACCAGGACCAAGCTCATAACATGAATACAGCACCAGAACCAAGCTCATAACATGAATACAGCACCAGGACCACGCTGATAACATGAATACAGCACCAGGACCAAGCTCATAACATAAATACAGCACCAGAACCAAGCTCATAACATGAATACAGCACCAGGACCACGCTCATAACATGTATACAGCACCAGAACCAAGCTCATAACATAAATACAGCACGAGGACCAAGCTCATAACATGAATACAGCACCAGAACCAAGCTCATAACATGAATACAGCCCCAGAACCAAGCTCATAACATGAATACAGCACCAGAACCAAGCTCTTAACATGAATACAGCACCAGAACCAAGCTCATAACATGAATACAGCACCAGAACCAAGCTCATAACATGAATACAGCACCAGAACCAAGCTCTTAACATAAATACAGCACCAGAACCAAGCTCATAACATAAATACAGCCCCAGAACCAAGCTCATAACATGAATACAGCACCAGAAACAAGCTCTTAACATAAATCTAGCCCCAGAACCAAGCTCTTAACATAAATACAGCCCTAGAACCAAGCTCATAACATGAATACAGCACCAGAACCAAGCTCTTAACATAAATACAGCCCTAGAACCAAGCTCATAACATGAATACAGCACCAGAACCAAGCTCTTAACATAAATACAGCCCTAGAACCAAGCTCATAACATGAATACAGCACCAGAACCAAGCTCTTAACATAAATACAGCACCAGAACCAAGCTCATAACATGAATACAGCACCAGAACCAAGCTCATAACATGAATACAGCACCAGAACCAAGCTCTTAACATAAATACAGCCCTAGAACCAAGCTCATAACATGAATACAGCACCAGAACCAAGCTCTTAACATAAATACAGCACCAGAACCAAGCTCATAACATGAATACAGCACCAGAACCAAGCTCATAACATGAATACAGCACCAGAACCAAGCTCATAACATGAATACAGCACCAGAACCAAGCTCTTAACATAAATACAGCACCAGAACCAAGCTCATAACATAAATACAGCCCCAGAACCAAGCTCATAACATGAATACAGCACCAGAACCAAGCTCTTAACATAAATCTAGCCCCAGAGTCAAGTTCATAACATAAATACAGTACCAGGACCAAGCTCATTACACGAATACAGCACCAGAACCAAGCTCATAACATAAATGCAGCACCAGAACCAAGCTCATAACATGAATACAGCACCAGGACCAAGCTCATAACATGAATACAGCACCAGAGTCAAGTTCATAACATAAATACAGTACCAGGACCAAGCTCATTACACGAATACAGCGTCAGAACCAAGCTCATAACATGAATACAGCACCAGGACCAAGCTCATAACATGTATACAGCACCAGAACCAAGCTCATAACATGAATACAGCACCAGAACCAAGCTCATAACATAAATACAGTACCAGGACCAAGCTCATAACATGAATACAGCACCAGGACCAAGCTCATAACATGAATACAGCACCAGAGTCAAGCTCATAACATGAATACAGCACCAGGACCAAGCTCTTAACATAAATACAGCACCAGAACCAAGCTCATAACATGAATACAGCGTCAGAACCAAGCTCATAACATGAATACAGCACCAGAACCAAGCTCATAACATGAATACAGCACCAGAACCAAGCTCATAACATGAATACAGCACCAGGACCAAGCTCATAACATGAATACAGCACCAGGACCACGCTCATAACATGTATACAGCACCAGAACCAAGCTCTTAACATAAATACAGCACCAGAACAAGCTCATAACATGAATACAGCACCAGAACCAAGCTCTTAACATAAATACAGCACCAGAACCAAGCTCATAACATGAATACAGCACCAGAACCAAGCTCATAACATGAATACAGCACCAGAACCAAGCTCATGACATGAACACAGCACTAGGACCAAGCTCATGACATGAACACAGCACTAGGACCAAGCTCATAACATGAATACAGCCCCAGAACCAAGCTCATAACATAAATCTAGCCCCAGAACCAAGCTCATAACATGAATACAGCACCAGAACCAAGCTCATAACATGAATACAGCACCAGGACCAAGCTCATAACATGAATACAGCACCAGGACCACGCTCATAACATGAATACAGCACCAGAACCAAGCTCATAACATGAATACAGCACCAGAACCAAGCTCATAACATAAATACAGCCCCAACTTGCACAAAAATCTTTAGACTTTTTGCATTTGTACACCACACACTCTAGTTTGAAAAAGTGGCTGTGGTTAGCTATGTTAATTAGTTTCACTAAAAAAAAAGTTACAAAGTCATCCAGTAGGTGGGGGTGACAGAAAAACTGGAGTAACATTTCTAGACAAAAATGTTAGGTTTACCCTAACTTATTTATTTTTCTGTTCACATAGCTGTATGAGGGCTTTTTTTTGCAGGCCAAGTTGTACTTTTTAATGCCACCATGTAATACAGCATTAATGTATTGGGAAGCGGGGAAAAAAAATCCAAATCAGGTGGAATTTGAAAAAAAAAGCTATTCCGTCACAGTTGAGCAGGTTTTGTTTTTACGGAATTCACTATGCAGTACAACTGACTTGTGCTCTTCATTTTCTAGGTCAGTATGGTTACAGCAATACCACACATGTATAGTTTTTCTTATGTTTTAATACTGAAAAATTTAAAAACATTTGAAAAAATAAATTTTCATCGCCATATTCTGACCCACGTAACTACAAAAAAGTTATGTCTACGGAGATGTGTGGGGTGTGTATGACTTTTTGATCACTTTATGATTTTTTTGGAGGTAAAGTGATGAAAAAACGGCAAATACGCCATTTTACATCATTCACGATATGGGATACTTTTTTTTAATATTTTAATAGTATGGGCCTTTTTACACGTGGCGATGCCCATTATTTATTTTATTGTTTAAATGTTTTGATTTTGGGGACAGGGGGTGTTCTTTCCAGTCTCTTCTCTCCCTCTAGGGAGAAGTTTAGTTAGTGTTCAGTCTAGAGTACCCCCTCTACGGGGAAGGAAGTAGGAAGCTCGTCCCTGCTGGGTGAGCCCTGCCTAGGCCAGCAGAGCACCACCAGCTCTGCTGGAACAAAAGAAAAGAGCAAAGAGCCTCAGCAGCCAGGAGGAGAAGCTCCTCTGGATAAAGCAAGACAGAGACAGACCAGATGACAAAGTTAAATTGCAGCATACAGCAAAGGAAAAGTTCTTATTTAATCCTGTCAGTACAGCAGAGCTAGAGAGTAACAGATGTAGCAGACCAAGTGTGTTTGTCTGCCAGAATTCATGCCAAAGCTTGCTGGTGATCAAGATAAAGTTGGAAGATTGTTGCCTGATACAAGTTTATTCAAGTAAAGCTGTTTTCAAGTTCATCACAAGATCTGTACTCAAATTATTTCATCATCCCCCTTCTACCCCTTTTTCTGCAACGGATGGCCACGCTTGAGGTTCCAGTGTATCCAGGTAGGAGCACTGTGGCAAGTGTAACACCTTTAAGGGACATTAGGCCACCCTTACACCACTCATGCATTTCTACCCCTGGGTACCACCATATCACTAAAAGCCTTGTTGCTGAAATGCAACTGGCGTCACGACAAAAACTCTTATAACATCTTAAAGGGACCCCAAGTAGTCCCCGTCGGCTGCTGCATATGTTACATAAAAACGAAGACCCAGATTAATTGAGATTATATTTTTGTAACATCTATATCACAATGTAGAACTGTTATACAGTAGTTGGCACTACAATCAAAGTGCACAGAGCATGCCTAAAAAACTCTCCCATAGAAGTTAATAGGCTACAGTCCTATTCATTGTGTCTATGGCCCATGGGGCTGCCATAAAACATTTTTTTTTAATGCTTTGCTGTTGTGCTGTTAATATCAGGTCAGGCAGGATGTTCAAGAGATAGAAAAAAATCTGTAATAAAAAATAAAAACTGATTAGAAAAAGGAGGAGTTGTGTCGCTATCTGATTTTTACTGGCAGGTAAAAATGTTGGTGACACATTTCCTTTAAGCCTCTCCCTTTTAAACATATTGGCCAGTTCAACCAGTAATCAATTGTGGGTGAAGTTGTTGTACCACTGAAAATGTATTTCTAACCTCCCTGATTTGCCTTGAAAAGCTTTTTGCTATTAGTGGTCTATTAACACACATGAACATTTTCTTCCTCTTCTGGGTATACAAACAGCTGGATGACCGCTCATCCCCCTCTGATTGTGTAACCTCTCAATAAGTCATGAGATTAACATGTAAAAAACTGTGGTCATCAAGGTTAAACTGGTTTTGCTGTGTTTTTAACTTTATCTGCTCTAAAAAAAAAATTGCCCTTTTTTTTATGTTTCCTTTATTCTCTTCAATAAAACTATAAATTTTTGTGCCTGTCTAGAAATGTCTACAAACTGAATTTACCAAAATTACTGATGTATAAAACTAAATTCTGTTTCTATTTATGTGGGAGAGAAAGGGTGTAGTGGTGACCTAGGAATGACACATGGTTGGCTTGGAATCTGAGTTGAACCATCTTTATGTCCTTCTCTCTCTGCAAATAATACTAGGACCACTAATCTGAATATGGACTATGTTAAAATTTTGTAAAAAGTCTGATTGCAGTGGAAATCTCAAACTCAGCAAAACTTTGTTGATCTCTAAACATATGCTTTTCTAATATGATATTGGTGTATACATCAAGCATGGGAGCAGAAAGAGTGCTGCTGCAACCAATTCTGACATGGACTGGGGTGCCTAGTTGACCACAATATTAGTTAGGGTGAGTTCGCACTAGCGTTATGCCATTCCATTATACTTTCTGTTTATAAAGGAAGTCTTTTAAGAGGCATTCCGTTTTGCTCCGTCCGAATAGAAGTCTATGGGCAAGTATAACGGATCCGTCTGGTTTCCGTTATGCAGGACGGAAAAAAAACTACTTTTTTTTCCAAATTTCTGGACGGTTGGCAACTCTGTCCTCCATACAGATCTTCTCCAGATCTTTCAGGTTATGGAGCTGTCGCAGGGCTACATTGAGTTTGAGCTCCCTCCAAAGATTTTCGATTAAGTTTACGTCTGGAGACTGGCTAGGCCACTCCAGGACCTTGAAATTCTTCTTACGGAACAACTCCTTAGTTGCCCTAGCTGTGTGTTTTGGGTAATTGTCATCCTGGAAGACTCAACCCATCTTCATTGCTCTTACTGAGGGAAAGAGGTTTTTGGCCAAAATCTTGTGATACATGGCCCCATCCATCCTACCTTCAATACTGTGCAGTCGTCCTGTCAGTGGCGTACACAGAGAAGTAAGGGCCCCATATCAAGGATCAAACCAGGCCCCCTACACAGGACAGTAGGGTTTCTGCCTAAACCCTTTTCAATGACCCTTGGGCCATTTTTCCACTGCCTCTTTTGCTAAAAGTTCTTCTTTTAAAGGGTAGAGTCCTGACCAAGCTTTTACCTCCAGTGGAAGAGGAGATAATCCCAACTAAGATTGGGCCCCCTCTTGCCCTGGGCCCCATAGCAGTTGCATGGTCTGCCACTATGGTAGTTACGCCCCTGCGTCCTGTCCCCTTTGCAGAAAAGCACTCCCAAAGTATGATGTTTCCACCCCCATGTTTTACTGTTGGGACAGTGTTCTTGAATTTGTACTCATCCTTCCTCTTTTTCTAAACACGGCGAGTGGATTTGATACCAAAAAGTTCTATTTTGGTCTCATCTGATCGCATGACCTTCTCCCATGCCTCCCTGGATCATGCAGATGGTAATTGGTGAACTTCAAATGGGCCTGGACATGTGCTGGCGTGAACAGGGGGACCTTGTGTGCCCTGCAGGATTTTAATCCATGATGGCATAGTGTGTTACTAATGGTAATCTTTGAGACTGTTGTCCCAGCTGTCTTGTCATTGACCAGGTCCTCCCGTATAGTTCTGGGCTGATTCCTGACCTTTCTCAGAATCATCCTTACCCCATGAGGCGAGATCTTGCATAAGGCCCTAGACCAAGGATGATTGTCATCTTGTGTTTCTTCCATTTTCTAATAATTGCTCCAACAGTTGTTGTCTTCTCACCAAGCTGCTTGCCTATTGTTCTGTAGTCCATGGCTGTGAAATAATAATAATAATAATATTTATTTATATAGCGCCACCATATTTCGCAGCGCTTTACAAATTCATAGGGTTCATGTACAAAACAAAAGTAACTGGCTAATATACAACTGAAACACTAGGAGACGGGCCCTGCTCGCAAGAGCTTACAATCTATGAGGAATTGGGGGTGACACATAAGGTAGTTGATTGTGATAAGTAGGATTTGAGCCATAATTGAACTTTGAAAGGAGTGGAGGCGGCTGATCTGCTTCCAGTTTGGGAATGTTAGAGGATCGAGTTCAGGCCAGAGGAGTTGGTGGGGGAGAGGTTTAGTTGGGGAAAAGTCATTTTAGTCAGCTTGATAAGCCTGCCTGAAAAGATGTGTTTTTAAGGCACGTTTGAAGGTGGAGAAGTGAAATAACCTAATATTCCGGGGCAGAGTATTCCAGAGATTAGGTGCAGCTCGAAAAAGGTCTTGAAGATGGGAGTGAGAGGTACGAATTATGGAGGATATTAATCTTAGGTCGCTAACAGAACCCCATATCATATGAAACACAGAGAGAGAATGCACCAAACAGATATGCTACTGACTATACTGGGAAGTCATAAATGCAGGTATTAAAAGCTGAGACTTTCGCCAATATATTCCAGTCAGGAAAATATCGGAGCCCATCATGCACCACGTCACGGTCACTCAGCATGGCAGAGGGTCCTAACCACTGCTCTAACTATGGTGTGAACAAGGTCTGAGGGTGATGTAATCCAGCTCACAGCCAAGCTTCCACACAACCGCCCAGCAAGAATACTGGTGCAATGTGAACAAAGCCATACTGTGAGCCACACCCATATGAGACCATGTGATGGAGGTTACCAGGTGCAAAAGAGTGTTAGAATGCCAGGTGAGGCACACACACTACATATCAAACAAGACAGAAACACAGAAATATAGTGGCAATTCTGGAGGAGCTGCTCAGCCCCTAACACTGTGGCGTGTCTTTCATTGGGGGAGCAGCCCCACCGCATGTGGACCGCAGTAATCGACTATCCCCAGCATAATATGCATACAATGGAGGATGTCGGCGCAGTCCACATGCACCACAAGAGCAAACTACACAGAATGTAGCAAATAATCATATGAAACACAGAGAGAGAATGCACCAAACAGATATGCTACTGACTATACTGGGAAGTCATAAATGCAGGTATTAAAAGCTGAGACTTTCGCCAATATATTCCAGTCAGGAAAATATCGGAGCCCATCATGCACCACGTCACGGTCACTCAGCATGGCAGACGGTCCTAACCACTGCTCTAACTATGGTGTGAACAAGGTCTGAGGGTGATGTAATCCAGCTCACAGCCAAGCTTCCACACAACCGCCCAGCAAGAATACTGGTGCAATGTGAACAAAGCCATACTGTGAGCCACACCCATATGAGACCATGTGATGGAGGTCACCAGGTGCAAAAGAGTGTTAGAATGCCAGGTGAGGCACACACACTACAGCGCTTTACAAATTCATAGGGTTCATGTACAAAACAAAAGTAACTGGCTAATATACAACTGAAACACTAGGAGTCAGGGCCCTGCTCGCAAGAGCTTACAATCTATGAGAAATTGGGGGTGACACATAAGGTAGTTGATTGTGATAAGTAGGATTTGAGCCATAATTGAACTTTGAAAGGAGTGGAGGCGGCTGATCTGCTTCCAGTTTGGGAATGTTAGAGGATCGAGTTCAGGCCAGAGGAGTTGGTGGGGGAGAGGTTTAGTTGGGGAAAAGTCATTTTAGTTAGCTTGATAAGCCTGCCTGAAAAGATGTGTTTTTAAGGCACGTTTGAAGGTGGAGAAGTGAAATAACCTAATATTCCGGGGCAGAGTATTCCAGAGATTAGGTGCAGCTCGAAAAAGGTCTTGAAGATGGGAGTGAGAGGTACGAATTATGGAGGATATTAATCTTAGGTCGCTAACAGAACCCCATATCATCAGGCTTCCTATGCCAAACTTGACAGTTCCTTCAATTTCTCAATCCGTTTTTCATTTTGCCCCATTTTCCCCTGTTTCTTACAGATCCATTTGCATCCATCAGAGCCCAGTCTATTTACTTTCGTCTCATCATAGCTGAGCCAGCGGTCAGCTATTTTCAGCGACCCCATAGAAATTAATTCCACCACTTGCAGGGCTCCGTTCTCAGTGTAGGTATGGGTCCCAGAGGTGGGACACGGACGCACCTATCAGACAATGGGGGCATATTTTAGCGATATACCCCCATTGTCTGAGATAGGGAAACTCCTTTAACACAAAAACTTGATTTAAGCAAAAGGTTATTTTCTGATGAAACATTCCCTTTAAAGGAGCTGTTCACTGTGGACAATTCATTTTGCTAGAAACGTTCCCCAATGGCAAACTAATTACAGATTGTCCTGCCAGACTTCTAGCAATCCAGCAAGCTGTAATCTGTGGGGAAGCAAGTATTAAATATCCATGGCCTAAAGATGCACTAAGGTTTCCACTGAAATCTATGGGCTATCTGTGTAATGCACAGAAGAGTCATGTCATCCAGAGCTAGAGACCCCTGCCTCCTGACTAACAGATGAAAGTTCTGAATGGGGGTTCCCCATCTTTTTAATTTTTCATTATATATATATTTTTTTTTTTTACAGCTTAGAAGGCCACTTTCAGGCTATGTCCATATGGAATGTAATTTGTAAAGGAAAAATATCCAATATGGATTCACCATGGAATTTGCTTAAAAATCTTTGGCAAAATTTGCTTGTTTTACTTGCAGATTTTGGATCAGATTTGCCACAGATGTCTCCCTATACATTGCAAAGGGTGGAAATCGCTGAGAAAATCTGTGACATAAATTAACAGGTTTAAAATTTCCACATCATTTCTAGGTGGATTTTTTTCCGCAGGGTATGGATGAGATTTGTTTATCTACTTTGTTGCTACTGTAATAGTCTGCATATTTTTTACCCCCAAAAAACTAATAGAAAATCTGCAGAGTATCTCCCCATTGATAACATAATGTACTCTAAGGGTCCATTCACACGTCCGTTTTTTCTTTCCTGATCTGTTTTTTCTGGAACAGATCTGGACCAGATCTGGACCCATTCATTTTCAATGGGTCCTGGAAAAAAAACGGACAGCACAATGTGTGCTGTCCGTTTCCGTTGTTCCGTTCCGCATGTCCGTTTAAATATAAAACATGTCCTATTCTTTTCCTGAAAAATCGGATCCTGGTACAATACAAAGTCAATGGATCCGCAAAAAACGGATGACATACGGATGTCATTCCGTATGTCATCCGTTTTATACGGAATCCGTTCCTGGAAATTACATTTTAATATTTTTATTTTTTTTAAAGAAATCCAAACAACTTTATTTGCTTATTGAAATTTATACATGTTTCCGTTTTTTGCGGATCCGCAAAAAACGGATGACATACGGATGACATACGGAAACATTTTCAGGAACAACGGATCCGCAAAAAACGGACAGAAAATCGGATTATAGAAAAATACTGACGTGTGAATGTAGCCTAACACTAAAAACACATCTTATGCGAAATGTCCAAATCCTTTCACTTTCTATTGATAGGGAAGGAAAACAGCAAATTTTATTTTTTTGCAAATGTTTTCATTTTTTTGGAATCTGTATTTGCTGAGACAGAGCTTTAGAAAGACATTCAGTCTGCGCAAAACTGATGGCCAAATTCCTCAACATTTCACAGTCGAGGCAGAAATGAAAATAAACTTTGCTAAAGTAACAGGGAAGCTGGAGAGGTCAATCTATACTTAGAATCCAGCTAGATATAGCGGGTTTCTATGTTCTAGAAGAGAGTGATTTCCAGTTTAAGGGTACTTTCATACTAGCGTCGCTGGATTCCGGCAATCTGTATGCAAACAGATACCATTTGTAGACAGATCCGGATCCGTCTCTCCGGTTGTCATCTGGAAAAACGGATCCGGTATTTATCTTTTTCACATTTTTAAAGGTCTGTGCATGCGCAGACCGCAAAACCGGATCCGTTTTTCTGGAACACTTAGGGCTGCATCCGGCATTAATGCATTTCAATGTAAAATAATACCCATTCCGGCAAGTGTTACGGAATTTTGGACGGAGAAAATACTGCAGCATGCTGCGGTATTTTCTCCATCCAAAAACCGTACAGTGACTGAACTGAAGACATCCTGATGCATACTGAACGCATTTATCTCCATTCAGAATGCATTAGGAAAAAACTGATCAGTTTTTTTCCGGTATTGAGCCCCTAGGACGGAACTCAAAACCGGAAAAGAAAAACGCTAGTGTGAAAGTACCTTTAGGTGCAATTATTTTTGTATATAACAAAGGATATCGTTCTGCACCTCAGGGGTGTACACTATTGAGAGAAGCAGGACCAGCTCTAGGTTAATAATACATTAACAGTGGGACCCTTTTCTAGCCCAATCATATAGACTTACCCACTAACAGCAGGCACATTGTGTATTCTAGTTGGGGATGACTTTGGAAAAAGTGATAGAATAATATGACATAATGAGTAGGATTGAGCGAACCCGAACTTTAGGATTTTTGAACCCCGGACCCGAACGCGAACATTTCAGTAAAAGTTCGGGTTCGGTGTTCGGCGCTTTCTTGGTGCTTTTTGAAAGGCTGCAGAGCAGCCAATCAACAAGCGGTTAACTGTCTGACCTTAGAAGCCATCACAGCCATGCCTACTAATGGCATGGCTGTGATTGGCCAGAGCAGCATGTGACCCAGTCTCTATATAAGCTTGAGTCACATAGCGCTGCACGTCACTCTGCTGTTACAAGTGTAGAGAGAGGATGCTGCTGGACTTGTGATTTCAGGGAGAGAATAGGAGAGAATCTCTCTCAGCGATCTACAGAGAAATAGTTGTGTGGGTGCAGGGCACTATCGTTTTACCCTGCCCTGAGCTCATTGACCAAAAAAAACAAAACTTTTATAATTCTGTTAGTTAGGTGGGTGGCGGCGGCGGCCATTTTATGCAAACTCAGTGCACCAGCACTGCATCTGAGCTTTTGGGACATTGCAAATCACCATTTTTTTGGGCAAACTACAACATCTTGATTAGGCCTATTGCACACGGACGTTTTTTTTTCCCGTTTACTGGACGTTTTTTGCGTTCCGTATACGGTCCGTATACGGAACCATTAATTTCAATGGGTCCGCAAAAAAAACGGAATGTACTCCGTATGCATTCAGTTTCCGTATTTCCGTTTTTCCGTTCCGTTTTAACATAGAACATGTCCTATTATTGCCCGCAAATCACAGTCCGTGGCTCCATTCAAGTCAATGGGTCCGCAAAAAAACGGAACACATACGGAAATGCATCCGTATGTCTTCCGTTTCCGTTCCGTTTTTTGCTGAACCATCTATTGAAAATGTTATGCCCAGCCCAATTTTATCTATGTAATTACTGTATACTGTATATGCCATACGGAAAAACGGAACGGAAAAACGGAACAGAAACGGAAACACAACGGAAACAAAAAACGGAACAACGGATCCGTGAAAAACGGATCGCAAAACACTGAAAAAGCCATACGGTCGTGTGCAATAGGCCTTAGTCAGTGTGCAATTTAAGCTAGAAATACACCCATCATTTCCTGGGGTTTGAAAAACACACATTTTGTTTTCCAAAAAACAGTATTTTCCTGATCTGCAAGTGTTACATTCATTAATATATACAGCTTTCATATTCTGTTACCAAAAAAACACTTTTTTCATTTTCTAGGGTTTTAAAAACACACTTTTTTTATCTAAAAAAAACAGCATTATATAAGCCTGTAATTTCACACGTGCTCATGCTGCAAGGCCTGAAAATAGTGTTTTTTGTCAAAAAAGTGTGTTTTTCAAACCCCAGAAAATGATGGGTGTATTTCTACCTTAAATTGCACACTGACTAATCCAGATGTTGTAGATTGCCAAAAAAGTCTTTTTTTTTCTAACAGAATATGAAAGCTGTATATATAAAAATTTAATTTAACACTTGCAGATCTGGAAAATACTGTTTTTTGAAAAAAAATTGTGTGCTTTTAAAACCCCAGAAAATGATGGGTGTATTTCTACCTTAAATTGCACACTGACTAATCCAGATGTTGTAGTTTGCCCCAAAAAAATTGTGATTTGCAATGTCCCAAAAGCTCAGATGCAGTGCTGGTGCACTGAGCATGCATAAAATGGACGCCGCTGCCACCCACCTAACTAACAGAATTCAAAAAATTAGTATTTTTTTGGTCAATGAGCTCAGGGCAGGGTACAACGATAGTGCCCTGCACCCACAAAACTATTTGTCTGTAGATCGCTGAGTTAGATTCTCTCCTATTCTCTCTCTGAAATCACAAGTCCAGCAGCATCCTCTCTCTACACTTGTAACAGCAGAGTGACGTGTAGCGCTATGTGACTCAAGCTTATATAGAGCCTGGGTCACATGCTGCTCTGGCCAATCACAGCCATGCCATTAGTAGGGCAAGTAGTATGACGCTTGTTGATTGGCTGCTGTGCAGGCATTTAAAATTCAGCCATTTGAAATACAGCCATTTTGTGCAAAGAAATATTTAATTTAGGCCTACATTGGTTCAGGCCCTGTGAGATACACCCTCTACATACAGGGGTTTGATTCAGGCATTTGAAATACAGCCATTTTGTGCAAAGAAATATTTAATTCAGGCCTACACTGGTTCAGGCCTGTGAGATACACCCTCTACATACAGCGGTTTGATTCAGGCATTTGAAATACAGCCATTTGAAATATAGCCATTTTGTGTAAAGAAATATTTAATATAGGCCTACACTGGTTCAGACCGTGTGAGATACACCCTCTACATACAGGGGTTTGATTCAGGCATTTGAAATACAGCCATTTGAAATACAGCCATTTTGGGCAAAGAAATATAACATTTAGGCCTACACTGGTTCAGGCCCTGTGAGATACACCCTCTATATACAGGGGTTCGATTCAGGCATTTGAAATACAGCGATTTTGGGCAAAGAAATCTTTAATTGAGGCCTAGTCTGAATTTTAAATGCCGTGTGAGAAACACCCTTTACATACTGTCGTTCTATTCTACTATTAATTAAACACCCATTTAGGGCAAGATCCTAAATTTGAAAAATAAGAGGAGAGCGTCAAATAAGGGACATGGCCCAGGTCGTGGGACACTTTTTTGCAGCCTAGGTGGGCAAAGGGGCCCACATTCCAAAGAGCAAGTTTCGAATTTCACAGGTCATTAACCTACTTACCACACATTAGGGCCCCTGGGAAAATGCCAGGGCAGTATAACTACCCCACAAGTGACCCCATTTTGGAAAGAAGATACCCCAAGGTATTCCGTGAGGGGCATGGCGAGTTCCTAGAATTTTTTATTTTTTGTCACAAGTTAGTGGAAAATGATGATTTTTTTATTTTTTATTTTTTTTTCATACAAAGTCTCATATTCCACTAACTTGTGACAAAAAATAAAAACTTCCATGAACTCACTATGCCCATCAGCGAATACCTTGGGGTCTCTTCTTTCCAAAATGGGGTCACTTGTGGGGTAGTTATACTGCCCTGGCATTCTAGGGGCCCAAATGTGTGGTAAGGAGTTTGAAATCAAATTTTGTAAAAAATGACCTGTGAAATCCGAAAGGTGCTCTTTGGAATATGGGCCCCTTTGCCCACCTAGGCTGCAAAAAAGTGTCACACATCTGGTATCTCCGTACTCAGGAGAAGGTGAGGAATGTGTTTTGGGGTGTCATTTTACATATACCCATGCTGGGTGAGAGAAATATCTTGGCAAAAGTCAACTTTTCCCATTTTTTATATACAAAGTTGGCATTTGACCAAGATATTTATCTCACCCAGCATGGGTATATGTAAAAAGACACCCCAAAACACATTCCTCAACTTCTCCTGAATACAGAGATACCAGATGTGTGACACTTTTTTGCAGCCTAGGTGGGCAAAGGGGCCCATATTCCAAAGAGCACCTTTCGGATTTCACAGGTCATTTTTTACAGAATTTGATTTCAAACTCCTTACCACACATTTGGGCCCCTAGAATGCCAGGGCAGTATAACTACCCCACAAGTGACCCCATTTTGGAAAGAAGAGACCCCAAGGTATTCGCTGATGGGCATAGTGAGTTCATGGAAGTTTTTATTTTTTGTCAAGTTAGTGGAATATGAGACTTTGTATGAAAAAAAAAAAAAAAATCATCATTTTCCACTAACTTGTGACAAAAAATAAAAAATTCTAGGAACTCGCCATGCCCCTCACGGAATACCTTGGGGTGTCTTCTTTCCAAAATGGGGTCACTTGTGGGGTAGTTATACTGCCCTGGCATTCTAGGGGCCCAAATGTGTGGTAAGGAGTTTGAAATCAAATTCTGTAAAAAATGACGAGTGAAATCCGAAAGGTGCTCTTTGGAATATGGGCCCCTTTGCCCACCTAGGCTGCAAAAAAGTGTCACACATCTGGTATCTCCGTACTCAGGAGAAGGTGGGGAATGTGTTTCGGGGTGTCATTTTACATATACCCATGCTGGGTGAGAGAAATATCTTGGCAAAAGACAACTTTTCCCATTTTTTATATACAAAGTTGGCATTTGACCAAGATATTTATCTCACCCAGCATGGGTATATGTAAAAAGACACCCCAAAACACATTCCTCAACTTCTCCTGAATACAGAGATACCAGATGTGTGACACTTTTTTGCAGCCTAGGTGGGCAAAGGGGCCCATATTCCAAAGAGCACCTTTCGGATTTCACAGGTCATTTTTTACTGAATTTGATTTCAAACTCCTTACCACACATTTGGGCCCCTAGAATGCCAGGGCAGTATAACTACCCCACAAGTGACCCCATTTTGGAAAGAAGAGACCCCAAGGTATTCGCTGATGGGCATAGTGAGTTCATGGAAGTTTTTATTTTTTGTCACAAGTTAGTGGAATATGAGACTTTGTATGAAAAAAAAAAAAAAAAAAAATCATCATTTTCCACTAACTTGTGACAAAAAATAAAAAATTCTAGGAACTCGCCATGCCCCTCACGGAATACCTTGGGGTGTCTTCTTTCCAAAATGGGGTCACTTGTGGGGTAGTTATACTGCCCTGGCATTCTAGGGGCCCAAATGTGTGGTAAGGAGTTTGAAATCAAATTCTGTAAAAAATGACGAGTGAAATCCGAAAGGTGCTCTTTGGAATATGGGCCCCTTTGCCCACCTAGGCTGCAAAAAAGTGTCACACATCTGGTATCTCCGTACTCAGGAGAAGGTGGGGAATGTGTTTTGGGGTGTCATTTTACATATACCCATGCTGGGTGAGAGAAATATCTTGGCAAAAGACAACTTTTCCCATTTTTTATATACAAAGTTGGCATTTGACCAAGATATTTATCTCACCCAGCATGGGTATATGTAAAAAGACACCCCAAAACACATTCCTCAACTTCTCCTGAATACAGAGATACCAGATGTGTGACACTTTTTTGCAGCCTAGGTGGGCAAAGGGGCCCATATTCCAAAGAGCACCTTTCGGATTTCACAGGTCATTTTTTACAGAATTTGATTTCAAACTCCTTACCACACATTTGGGCCCCTAGAATGCCAGGGCAGTATAACTACCCCACAAGTGACCCCATTTTGGAAAGAAGAGACCCCAAGGTATTCGCTGATGGGCATAGTGAGTTCATGGAAGTTTTTATTTTTTGTCACAAGTTAGTGGAATATGAGACTTTGTATGAAAAAAAAAAAAAAAAAAAATCATCATTTTCCACTAACTTGTGACAAAAAATAAAAAATTCTAGGAACTCGCCATGCCCCTCACGGAATACCTTGGGGTGTCTTCTTTCCAAAATGGGGTCACTTGTGGGGTAGTTATACTGCCCTGGCATTCTAGGGGCCCAAATGTGTGGTAAGGAGTTTGAAATCAAATTCTGTAAAAAATGACGAGTGAAATCCGAAAGGTGCTCTTTGGAATATGGGCCCCTTTGCCCACCTAGGCTGCAAAAAAGTGTCACACATCTGGTATCTCCGTACTCAGGAGAAGGTGGGGAATGTGTTTTGGGGTGTCATTTTACATATACCCATGCTGGGTGAGAGAAATATCTTGGCAAAAGACAACTTTTCCCATTTTTTTATACAAAGTTGGCATTTGACCAAGATATTTATCTCACCCAGCATGGGTATATGTAAAAAGACACCCCAAAACACATTCCTCAACTTCTCCTGAATACAGAGATACCAGATGTGTGACACTTTTTTGCAGCCTAGGTGGGCAAAGGGGCCCATATTCCAAATAGCACCTTTCGGATTTCACTCGTCATTTTTTACAGAATTTGATTTCAAACTCCTTACCACACATTTGGGCCCCTAGAATGCCAGGGCAGTATAACTACCCCACAAGTGACCCCATTTTGGAAAGAAGAGACCCCAAGGTATTTCGTGATGGGCATAGTGAGTTCATAGAACTTTTTATTTTTTGTCACAAGTTAGTGGAATATGAGACTTTGTAAGAAAAAAAAAAAATCATCATTTTCCGCTAACTTGTGACAAAAAATAAAAAGTTCTATGAACTCACTATGCCCATCAGCGAATACCTTAGGGTGTGTACTTTCCGAAATGGGGTCATTTGTAAGGTGTTTGTACTGTCTGGGCATTGTAGAACCTCAGGAAACATGACAGGTGCTCAGAAAGTCAGAGCTGCTTCAAAAAGCGGAAATTCACATTTTTGTACCATAGTTTGTAAACGCTATAACTTTTACCCAAACCATTTTTTTTTTTTACCCAAACATTTTTTTTTTATCAAAGACATGTAGAACAATAAATTTAGAGCAAAATTTATATATGGATCTCGTTTTTTCTGCAAAATTTGACAACTGAAAGTGAAAAATGTCATTTTTTTGCAAAAAAATAGTTAAATTTCGATTAATAACAAAAAAAGTAAAAATGTCAGCAGCAATGAAATACCACCAAATGAAAGCTCTATTAGTGAGAAGAAAAGGAGGTAAAATTCATTTGGGTGGTAAGTTGCATGACCGAGCAATAAACGGTGAAAGTAGTGTAGGTCAGAAGTGTAAAAAGTGGCCTGGTCTTTCAGGGTGTTTAAGCACTGGGGGCTGAGGTGGTTAATATCAAAGCTGAATATTTTTGGAAGTAGTTTTTAGTTTGTTTTTAGTTTTAGCTATTTTAGGGGGATATCTGTGTGTGCAGGTGACTATTACTGTGCATAATTATTAGGCAACTTAACAAAAAACAAATATATACCCATTTCAATTATTTATTTTTACCAGTGAAACCAATATAACATTTCAACATTCACAAATATACATTTCTGACATTCAAAAACAAAACAAAAACAAATCAGTGACCAATATAGCCACCTTTCTTTGCAAGGACACTCAAAAGCCTGCCATCCATGGATTCTGTCAGTGTTTTCATCTGTTCACCATCAACATTGCATGCAGCAGAAACCACAGCCTTCCAGACACTGTTCATGGAGGTGTACTGTTTTCCCTCCTTGTAAATCTCACATTTGATGATGGACCACAGGTTCTCAATGGGGTTCAGATCAGGTGAACAAGGAGGTCATGTCATTAGATTTTCTTCTTTTATACCCTTTCTTGCCAGCCACGCTGTGGAGTACTTGGACGCGTGTGATGGAGCATTGTCCTGCATGAAAATCATGTTTTTCTTGAAGGATGCAGACTTCTTCCTGTACCACTGCTTGAAGAAGGTGTCTTCCAGAAACTGGCAGTAGGACTGGGAGTTGAGCTTGACTCCATCCTCAACCCGAAAAGGCCCCACAAGCTCATCTTTGATGATACCAGCCCAAACCAGTACTCCCCCTCCACCTTGCTGGCGTCTGAGTCGGACTGGAGCTCTCTGCCCTTTACCAATCCAGCCACGGGCCCATCCATCTGGCCCATCAAGACTCACTCTTATTTCATCAGTCCATAAAACCTTAGAAAAATCAGTCTTGAGATATTTCTTGGCCCAGTCTTGACGTTTCAGCTTGTGTGTCTTGTTCAGTGGTGGTCGTCTTTCAGCCGTTCTTACCTTGGCCATGTCTCTGAGTATTGCACACCTTGTGCTTTTGGGCACTCCAGTGATGTTGCAGCTCTGAAATATGGCCAAACTGGTGGCAAGTGGCATCTTGGCAGCTGCACGCTTGACTTTTCTCAGTTCATGGGCAGTTATTTTGCGCCTTGGTTTTTCCACACGCTACTTGCGACCCTGTTGACTATTTTGAATGAAACGCTTGATTGTTCGATGATCACGCTTCAGAAGCTTTGCAATTTTAAGAGTGCTGCATCCCTCTGCAAGATATCTCACTATTTTTGACTTTTCTGAGCCTGTCAAGTCCTTCTTTTGACCCATTTTGCCAAAGGAAAGGAAGTTGCCTAATAATTATGCACACCTAATATAGGGTGTTGATGTCATTAGACCACACCCCTTCTCATTACAGAGGGGTCACTTGTGGGGTAGTTATACTGCCCTGGCATTCTAGGGGCCCAAATGTGTGGTAAGGAGTTTGAAATCAAATTCTGTAAAAAATGACGAGTGAAATCCGAAAGGTGCTCTTTGGAATATGGGCCCCTTTGCCCACCTAGGCTGCAAAAAAGTGTCACACATCTGGTATCTCCGTACTCAGGAGAAGGTGGGGAATGTGTTTTGGGGTGTCATTTTACATATACCCATGCTGGGTGAGAGAAATATCTTGGCAAAAGACAACTTTTCCCATTTTTTTATACAAAGTTGGCATTTGACCAAGATATTTATCTCACCCAGCATGGGTATATGTAAAAAGACACCCCAAAACACATTCCTCAACTTCTCCTGAATACAGAGATACCAGATGTGTGACACTTTTTTGCAGCCTAGGTGGGCAAAGGGGCCCATATTCCAAATAGCACCTTTCGGATTTCACTCGTCATTTTTTACAGAATTTGATTTCAAACTCCTTACCACACATTTGGGCCCCTAGAATGCCAGGGCAGTATAACTACCCCACAAGTGACCCCATTTTGGAAAGAAGAGACCCCAAGGTATTTCGTGATGGGCATAGTGAGTTCATAGAACTTTTTATTTTTTGTCACAAGTTAGTGGAATATGAGACTTTGTAAGAAAAAAAAAAAATCATCATTTTCCGCTAACTTGTGACAAAAAATAAAAAGTTCTATGAACTCACTATGCCCATCAGCGAATACCTTAGGGTGTGTACTTTCCGAAATGGGGTCATTTGTAAGGTGTTTGTACTGTCTGGGCATTGTAGAACCTCAGGAAACATGACAGGTGCTCAGAAAGTCAGAGCTGCTTCAAAAAGCGGAAATTCACATTTTTGTACCATAGTTTGTAAACGCTATAACTTTTACCCAAACCATTTTTTTTTTTTACCCAAACATTTTTTTTTTATCAAAGACATGTAGAACAATAAATTTAGAGCAAAATTTATATATGGATCTCGTTTTTTCTGCAAAATTTGACAACTGAAAGTGAAAAATGTCATTTTTTTGCAAAAAAATAGTTAAATTTCGATTAATAACAAAAAAAGTAAAAATGTCAGCAGCAATGAAATACCACCAAATGAAAGCTCTATTAGTGAGAAGAAAAGGAGGTAAAATTCATTTGGGTGGTAAGTTGCATGACCGAGCAATAAACGGTGAAAGTAGTGTAGGTCAGAAGTGTAAAAAGTGGCCTGGTCTTTCAGGGTGTTTAAGCACTGGGGGCTGAGGTGGTTAATATCAAAGCTGAATATTTTTGGAAGTAGTTTTTAGTTTGTTTTTAGTTTTAGCTATTTTAGGGGGATATCTGTGTGTGCAGGTGACTATTACTGTGCATAATTATTAGGCAACTTAACAAAAAACAAATATATACCCATTTCAATTATTTATTTTTACCAGTGAAACCAATATAACATTTCAACATTCACAAATATACATTTCTGACATTCAAAAACAAAACAAAAACAAATCAGTGACCAATATAGCCACCTTTCTTTGCAAGGACACTCAAAAGCCTGCCATCCATGGATTCTGTCAGTGTTTTCATCTGTTCACCATCAACATTGCATGCAGCAGAAACCACAGCCTTCCAGACACTGTTCATGGAGGTGTACTGTTTTCCCTCCTTGTAAATCTCACATTTGATGATGGACCACAGGTTCTCAATGGGGTTCAGATCAGGTGAACAAGGAGGTCATGTCATTAGATTTTCTTCTTTTATACCCTTTCTTGCCAGCCACGCTGTGGAGTACTTGGACGCGTGTGATGGAGCATTGTCCTGCATGAAAATCATGTTTTTCTTGAAGGATGCAGACTTCTTCCTGTACCACTGCTTGAAGAAGGTGTCTTCCAGAAACTGGCAGTAGGACTGGGAGTTGAGCTTGACTCCATCCTCAACCCGAAAAGGCCCCACAAGCTCATCTTTGATGATACCAGCCCAAACCAGTACTCCCCCTCCACCTTGCTGGCGTCTGAGTCGGACTGGAGCTCTCTGCCCTTTACCAATCCAGCCACGGGCCCATCCATCTGGCCCATCAAGACTCACTCTTATTTCATCAGTCCATAAAACCTTAGAAAAATCAGTCTTGAGATATTTCTTGGCCCAGTCTTGACGTTTCAGCTTGTGTGTCTTGTTCAGTGGTGGTCGTCTTTCAGCCGTTCTTACCTTGGCCATGTCTCTGAGTATTGCACACCTTGTGCTTTTGGGCACTCCAGTGATGTTGCAGCTCTGAAATATGGCCAAACTGGTGGCAAGTGGCATCTTGGCAGCTGCACGCTTGACTTTTCTCAGTTCATGGGCAGTTATTTTGCGCCTTGGTTTTTCCACACGCTACTTGCGACCCTGTTGACTATTTTGAATGAAACGCTTGATTGTTCGATGATCACGCTTCAGAAGCTTTGCAATTTTAAGAGTGCTGCATCCCTCTGCAAGATATCTCACTATTTTTGACTTTTCTGAGCCTGTCAAGTCCTTCTTTTGACCCATTTTGCCAAAGGAAAGGAAGTTGCCTAATAATTATGCACACCTAATATAGGGTGTTGATGTCATTAGACCACACCCCTTCTCATTACAGAGATGCACATCACCTAATATGCCTAATTGGTAGTAGGCTTTCGAGCCTATACAGCTTGGAGTAAGACAGCATGCATAATGCCTAATAATTCTGCACTCCCTGTATATTCTCTGTGTATATTGTGTTATATCTAGTGTGCCCTTACGGCGATTAAATATATAATTTAATCTTGTGCTGTCTTGTATCTAGATCACGAATCCCCACGTCCGTGTTTTGGCCTAGTTATAAGCTACCGCGGGTTGTTTTCTCACCCTGTATATCCCTGTTAGCGGACCGGGCTTATATCAAACGAGAGCTGGTGGCAGATACCCAGGCTAAGACAGCGCTGTTTTCACTGTGCCAGTGAAAAGGCTCTCTTAGCTTGTTGCCTCTCTGTGCCCGCGTGGACAGGAGGTGTATGTGTAAACTGTACCTGCTCCTCTGGAGGGCGTAACATCACGTTTTTGGTAACCTGTGACCATACAGTGTCTCGTGAGCTCGACGTAGGTGACGTCAAGCGGGCACGAGGTGTGGTATTCGTCACAGGCCTCAAGATCCAAAGACAAACAGATCTCTGTGAGTTACTGCATCTTCTAAAGAAACATCAAGAGAGGGAAAGAAAGACAATAACTTGGAATTTGCATTGGCTAATCATAGGAGTCAGTAAGGTAACCTTCTACTATAGCTATCCAGACTTTGCTACTTGTGAGGGACTACAGTTAAGACACCCGTCACACTTAACAACATCCTGGCCAGATGTTCCTCTAAAACCTGTATCCTGCAGTGGGCACTAAAACCACAGTTGCCAGATTACAGTTGCTAGCCAGACATTCTAGAGAGATTTTAGCAAGATAGCACACCAAGAGCGCCATTACTTTCTACTTTGCCAACCTCTAAAAAAAGGATTCGCACTGTATATAGATAATTGTTGGATGTACTACAACTCCTATTTTGCACTTAGAAAAAAAAAGACATCTACTCTTTTACTTCTGGTCTTCTGAATCCTTACACACCATACGCTGGCCACTGCGCTACTACAGGCCCCCATAAAACACCAACATCAAGCCCCCCCCCCCCCCAGACTAAAATCAGACAGGAGCCCCAACAACAAGGAGTGCCCTAAGGTAAGAAAGGGTGCACCCTATTTTTACTGCACTGACCCTAGAGAGCAAAGGCCTAAGGGGAACCACGACACATGCTATAGTCAGAGCCACCAGCACTCCCATACTCCTCTCTGGCTGTTCAAAGGCTCGATGCATAATGTCTTTTAAAAAAAAAAAAAAAACAGTTTCTGAAACTAGACATACCCATGACCTATGAACAGATAATAAAGACATACCTACTGGCTAACACAAGAAACAAAGCACAAAAACAGAACCAGCTGCTGTGTATACAAAAATAGTGTTCCCTGGGTTTAAAAACATGGTTTTCCTACACTGAGGTATATCCAAAGAAAACCTGTGAAAAATGTATCTTAGTGTATATTTAATAGATTTGAGTAACTCCTATGAAGGAATCCCGAATGTTCATCTGCACCCATAGAGGCATGCTCTCCTGTACAAGCATGGGTCTAGAACATGTGTTTTAAATTATGCTGCATCCTGTCTGGTATGACTGTGAACACTTACGCAATGCACCTAGTCTCCTATTAACCCCTTACTACATTACTAAACATGAACGTGATTGTATGAGATTAGAGCAGCATGAAGTACTAGAATACTGCCCCCTACTGGGTTGAGGTGGTGGAGGGCATTTTTATTTCATATGATATTTTCATATGATACATTTCATATTATCATCTTTAGTTGAAATGCAGAGTCACAGATTCCAAACACAGGGAGTATCTATAAGGGGGTGCAAAGGTAGCAGTCACACCTAAGCCCCAAAATCTGAGGGGCTCAGAGGCTCCTCTGCGACATGTAGACAACAGTGTTATAAACGGCATATGATAGGTGGACGCCCTGTTACAGATACTTCAAGTTACGCCTCTGTCCAAGTAGTAATATTATGTAATGATATTCCAGTAGTAATAACGATGCTCATTCTTTTTCCAATAATAAAAGTGATGGCCGTCAGTATACCAGCTGTACTGTGTAATACTCATCCAAAGCATCTAATAACAGTACGCATAAAAAGACGCCACCTGTGGACGGCTAAACAGTATGACCAATTTTGGACACAATGTAGAATCCCCCAAAAATGTTGTCACTTTGTACATACTTATCTTGTATTGATCCTATGTTATAGTCTGTACTATAGAGCTGCATTCACAATTCTACAGTCTAACAGCGGCTGCTGTGCGCCGCTGTTCCCCTGCTTACCACCGTGGTCCCGGGCACTGTGCTCAGTGGTGATCTGTGGCCAGAGCTTCCCATTCACCGCTGCAGCTCTGGGCTCTGTTTGTGTAGGTGCTGTGGTTCTGAGGATCCGGTCCACAGTTTCATCTCATCCCTGGCCACAGCATGCATGCTGCTGGTTTTTTGCAGCACTTCCTTAAGGGCCGGCACGCGTCACTTCCTGGGTTTTATGGGTTAGGTCATGTGACCTTGTTGACCAATCCCAGCCCCCATGCGCATATATAAGTGGCTTAGTCCCCTTCCCAGATGCCTCAGTGGCAAGGTCCTTGTGTTTTCTAAAGATCCTGATACTCACGTGTGTTCCTGACTTGTACTTCATTTCTGGATTCTGCTAACCGTCTGATCCCTGCCTGCTTGCCTTAATTCTCCTGTTGCCGACCCGGATTGCCTGACCTGTACCTGTGCCACCGGCTCTGAACTTTTTCCTGTCTGACTACGCCTCTGCCTCATCCTGGTAATGACTTTGCCTGCCTGACTACGCTTGTACTTTTGGTACATTTCTCAGGTACCTTCTGGTCCGCCTGGACCAGCTGCCTCGTGTACCTATCCTCCTCAAGAGGTAGTGGCCTGGTATATCCCTCGGGAAAGTCTATCCCCACTATCAGGGGTATTGTGAAGAATCGAGGGGTTCACTTAGACAATGCACTTAGAGGAGGTAGGGCACGTGGCACAGTAGGTTCACACCCGCTGATTCGTGATATACAGACCTCAAGGCTAAAATCTCCTAGCATCCTTTGTTGACCTAAAGTCCACACAGACTCTTAAAGGGACACTGACAGGCCCGATAAACATATTTAGTTATTCCTATGCAGTCATAGGTCTATTAAAGTGTATTATAATCATATAAGTGTACCCCCTGTCTGCATTTTAAACAATGTAAAAACAACTTTATAATCATCTGTCAATCACCTTCCTTTATGCCCAAGGGGCGGTTTTTCCACATCTCTTTATGCCCAAGGGGCGTTTTTACTCCTACCTTTGTGCCCAGCCGCGCCTCAACTGTCGCTTCCTAGCGCCGCCCAGCTCAGTATTATTCACCGGCTGGGCGGCTTTTACAGTCCCCGATCCTCCCGAGCCGACGCAGGCGCAGCAGGAGACGCAGGCATTGAATAAGGGATGCAGGCGCACTGTGAGTGAGGGTGCCGGGCAAGTTATCCGGCGCATGTGCAGAAGGTACAAGTGAGTTCAATGCAGCAGGAGACCCTGGCATTGAAGTCACTTGTACCTTCTGCGCGTGCGCCGGATAACTTGCCCGGCACCCTCACTCGCAGTGCACCTGCGTCCTTTATTCAATGCCTGCGTCGGCTCGGGAGGATCGGGGACTGTAAAAGCCGTTCAGCCAGTGAATAATAATGAGCTGGGCGGCGCTAGGAAGCGACAGTTGAGGCGCGGCTGGGCACGAAGGTAGGCGTAAAAACGCCCCTTGGGCATAAAGAGATGTGGAAAAACCGCCCCTTGGGCATAAAGGAAGATGATTGACAGATGATTATACAGTTGTTTTTACATCGTTTAAAATGCGGACAGGGGGTACACTTATGTGATTGTAATACACTTTAATAGACCTATGACTGCATAGGAATAACTAAATATGTTTATCGGGCCTGTCAGTGTCCCTTTAAATAGAGATGGCCTTGCGGTTCGTCCGGCGGTCGTTTCGCGGCGAACTTTGCACGTTCGCGATTCGCAGAACATGCAATGTTCGCATACACCATATTCTTTTGCATTGCGCTGAACTTTGACCCATGACACATCCATCAGGTGGGACAGGACAGCCAATTGAGACGTTTCAGCACATGGACACTAGTGATGGGAAGTTGAATATTTTAAATGAATCGGTTCATTTGAATCAGTTCATTCCAAAGAACCAATTCATTAATCAAATCTTCAATTCTCTTGCTGAGTCGGCTGACAAGCAAGTGAACCGAAGCTCAGGGGTTAAAAAAAAAAGAAGCATTCCAGGGGTGGGGTAAACTCAGGACTGGAGGGGAGGGGTAATTAATATAATTAAAATGGTTGCAGACCAGGTGGCTGGGTTGGGAGGGCCCATCCTTCACTCTAGGATCATGTTACCTGCTAGACTCAGTCTCTGCTACCTCACGCTGAGCTGCTTCAAACGGATCAGCTCAGTCAGATGAATCGACTCCTCCAGTTCAGTGAAAGGAATCGATTCAAAAGAACGATTCGTTCAAGAACTGGATATCTCTAATGGACACACCCCCACCCTATAACAGAACCCGATCGGGCAGCCATTTTACATTCTGTGATATGCCAGTGTAGGGAGAGGTTGCTGTGTGGAGCAGGGACAGGCTGTTAGGGACACAAAAACCATAGCTAATAGGGCCACAAAAGTCCTTTTAAGGACTGGTATATACATGCTATGGTTAGGTGTGATATATTGAGGGATGTGATATACTTATAATATACTTTCTAACATAGAAAGTATATTATAGTGCATTTGTATTGTGCAGCAGTTGTGTGCTGTTCTGCTGCGATACCGCTGCTATATAGAGGGACAAACGCTATTGGAATAACTAATTGTAACTGGTGTGATATACCTGTTGCCCCCCAAAAAACTGATTGAGGGGTGTGATATACCTATAATATACTTTCTAACATTGAAAGTATATAGTGCATTTGTATTGTGCAGCAGTTGCAACGAGTGAGATATACCTGTTGCCCCCCCAAAAAATGATTGAGGGGTGCAATATACCTGCTTCCCAAATACTGATTGAGGGGTGCGATATACCTGCTTCCACCAAATATTGATTGAGGCCTGCGATATACCTCCTTCCACAAAATACTGATTGAGGGGTGCAATATACCGGCTTCCCAAATACTGATTGAGGGGTGAGATATACCTGCTTCCACCAAATATTGATTGAGGCCTGCGATATGACTGCTTCCACAAAATACTGATTATGGGGTTTTATATACCTGCTTCCACAAAATACTGATTGAGGGGTGAGATATACCTGCTTCCACCAAATATTGATTGAGGCCTGCGATATGACTGCTTCCACAAAATACTGATTATGGGGTTTTATATACCTGCTTCCATAAAATACTGATTGAGGGGTGCGATATACCTGTTTGCACAAAATATTGATTAAGGGGTCCTATATACCTGTTTCCACAAAATACTGATTGAAGGGTGTGATATACCTGCTTCCACAAAATACTGATTAAGAGGTTTCATATACCTGCTTCCACAAAATACAGACTGAGGGGTGCGATATACCTGCTTCCACCAAATATTGATTAAGGGGTTCTATATATCTGCTTCCACAAAATACTGATTAAGGGGTTTGATATACCTGCTTCCACAAAATACTGATTGAGCGGTGCAATATACCTGCTTCCACCAAATATTGATTAAGGGGTTCTATATATCTGCTTCCACAAAATACTGATTAAGGGGTTCTATATACCTGTTTCCACAATATACTGATTGAAGGGTGTGATATACCTGCTTCCACCAAATATTGATTAAGGGGTTCTATATATCTGCTTCCACAAAATACTGATTAAGGGGTTTGATATACCCGCTTCCACAAAATACTGATTGAGCAGTGCAATATACCTGCTTCCACCAAATATTGATTAAGGGGTTCTATATATCTGCTTCCACAAAATACTGATTAAGGGGTTCTATATACCTGTTTCCACAAAATACTGATTGAAGGGTGTGATATACCTACTTCCACAAAATACTGATTAAGGGGTTTGATATACCAGCTTCCACCAAATACTGACCTGCTATATACCTGCTTTCACAAATACTGCTCTTCTCTAGGGACTTTGGCACAGGGTCATTTTGAAAATGACCGGCAGAGGAAGAGGCAGGCCGTTCCGCAGGGATGGTAGGGGTCGGGTAGGTGCACCAGGCCGGAGCCTGTGGGAAGTTGGAGAAGGTGCGTGTGATAACGTCAAAGGACACATCAGAGTTGGCTGAGTGGCTCACTCAACCTTCCACTTCTGCACCCTCCTTATCCTCTGTATCTGCACCCTCCTCACTCTCTGCTGTGTGCACCCCCAAAGACACCACCACCACCACCACCATAGCTTCTCCACTCGAGTCAGAGGAATTATTTTCCCATCCATTCCCAGACCTTATAAATATATAGGGCGGCTCACTAAAACCCAAGGAATGGAATAAGGTGCTCTATCCAAACAGAGCGTACCCAACGCTTGTGTGAAAGGAGTATTTAGAGAAAGTATAGGGATGGCACTCTAGTCATAGGTAATGCATGTAAAAGGGTATTTTATTGGTAATAACTGGCTGGTTTGTGCCGGCTATTGGCAAAAGGATAAAGTAATAAATAATAAATAATAATAAAAGTTGTCTAGATATATGGTGTAAAGCCTAGGTAAAAAATAGCGATCTCCTGGAAGTAAAAAATATAGACAATATAATATCAATGCACAATTTGTGGACTATATGACAACAATGCATAAAAAATGAAAAATAGATTGCTGGCATAGATCAATACGTGGCTAGTCTCTGTCGACCAATATGTGTATAATTGGTGACAGATCCCAGGCACACAATGACGTTCTCCTTGGAAGTAAAAGAATGTAGAACAATAAAATAACAATGTATATTATATGGTATCAATGCATACAATCAGGTGATGGTGGTAAAAAAAGGAATCAAATGATAATATAAAAGTCAGATGGTGATAAAATGTCAAGTAAACCTATCTGAGGTAGGTATAGGTATCAAGTTCGATGCTGTCATATAGGGAACAGATATATGTGAGATGGGGGCCCTCCTTTTTGAGGGAATTGGTATCCAATCTGAATTTGCCTCCTTTGTTTCAGATGGATGGGGTATTTCACCTCCGATTGATGGTTATATGTTGCAACAGTTATCCAACAGTAAAGTACTGCTGTTTGGTACGTTACCCTCCTGTAGATGGGACGTAGGTTGGTGAGCGGCTCCTGGCGGGCGGGTGGCGTCCACGTGTATTCTTCCCGCTCAGAATGTTTGTTCTTGCTTACGGAGCTGTATGCTCAGTCCGTCTGTTGATGTGGCTGTTCGTCACTTCCGGTGACGTAACCTGTGCTCGCTGGCTCTCCCGCTCAATTCACATCGGCGTTGCACGTGGTATCCGATGGCGGGAATATGAAGCTGCTGCTTTATTTCAAAGTTTAAGGGTGCTCCGGAGCTGTTAAGGATTAGGACCCTTTCAGTTTTTGCTAGCTTGGTATGGGTATGGCTACCTCAAATTACCCCATACGCGTTTCGGAGCTTCCTGCTCCTTCATCATTCCCACTGATGAAGGAGCAGGAAGCTCCGAAACGCGTATGGGGTAATTTGAGGTAGCCATACCCATACCAAGCTAGCAAAAACTGAAAGGGTCCTAATCCTTAACAGCTCCGGAGCACCCTTAAACTTTGAAATAAAGCAGCAGCTTCATATTCCCGCCATCGGATACCACGTGCAACGCCGATGTGAATTGAGCGGGAGAGCCAGCGAGCACAGGTTACGTCACCGGAAGTGACGAACAGCCACATCAACAGACGGACTGAGCATACAGCTCCGTAAGCAAGAACAAAGATTCTGAGCGGGAAGAATACACGTGGACGCCACCCGCCCGCCAGGAGCCGCTCACCAACCTACGTCCCATCTACAGGAGGGTAACGTACCAAACAGCAGTACTTTACTGTTGGATAACTGTTGCAACATATAACCATCAATCGGAGGTGAAATACCCCATCCATCTGAAACAAAGGAGGCAAATTCAGATTGGATACCAATTCCCTCAAAAAGGAGGGCCCCCATCTCACATATATCTGTTCCCTATATGACAGCATCGAACTTGATACCTATACCTACCTCAGATAGGTTTACTTGACATTTTATCACCATCTGACTTTTATATTATCATTTGATTCCTTTTTTTACCACCATCACCTGATTGTATGCATTGATACCATATAATATACATTGTTATTTTATTGTTCTACATTCTTTTACTTCCAAGGAGAACGTCATTGTGTGCCTGGGATCTGTCACCAATTATACACATATTGGTCGACAGAGACTAGCCACGTATTGATCTATGCCAGCAATCTATTTTTCATTTTTTATGCATTGTTGTCATATAGTCCACAAATTGTGCATTGATATTATATTGTCTATATTTTTTACTTCCAGGAGATCGCTATTTTTTACCTAGGCTTTACACCATATATCTAGACAACTTTTATTATTATTTATTATTTATTACTTTATCCTTTTGCCAATAGCCGGCACAAACCAGCCAGTTATTACCAATAAAATACCCTTTTACATGCATTACCTATGACTAGAGTGCCATCCCTATACTTTCTCTAAACATTCCCAGACCTTACCGATGCGCAGCCATTCTTGGCATCGGATGAGGAAGAAGAGGTAGCAACGGCCGCCACCCATCGGTCTGACGACAGTACCCAGATCAGCCCAAGGAGGGTGGTCCCCACTGTTGCTGCCTACTCTAATGTCAGTGGTGGTGAAGGTGACGATGATGACGTGTCGATGGACGTCACGTGGGTTCCCACAAGAGAGGAAGAGGAGGGGAGTTCAGAGGGAGAGACGGAGCAGCAGATAGGGAGGAGAAGGAGGAGAAGCAGGTAAAACTCGCAGTGCACAGGAGGCAAAAAGCAGACTGCAAATGTATCTGGAGCGAGCCATCCACGGTAATATCTTGCGCTCCCAGGACGCTTCCACATGGCTCCGCAGTGTGGGCTTTTTTTAACGTGTCAGCTGCTGACAATAGTGTTGCCATCTGCAGCCTGTGCTGTCAACGCATAAGTCGCGGTAAGCCCAACACTCACCTAGGGACGACCAGCTTAAGAAAGCACCTGGCCTCCCATCACTGAGCCCAGTGGGAGCAACGCTGTTAGAACCCACAAAGCCACACTCCCGGCGCTCCACGTCCTGCCTCTTCTCCTTCTCCTCTCTTCTCCCATTTGTCCTCCACTCCACCTTCCACTGTGCTGTCGTCACGTTCATCTGGCAGAAGGCAGGCTTCCGTGGCCCAAATGTTCGAGCATCAAAAGTTGATGGCGCCGGAAAACCCTCTTGCCCAACGGCTGACCGCTGGCTTGTCGGAACTACCAGCCTGCCAACTACTGCCATATAAACTGGTGGACTCGGAGGCCTTTAGAAAATTTGTGGCCATTTGCACACCGCAATGGAAAGTCCCTGGAAGGAAATATTTCTCCCAGGAGGGCATCCCAGACCTATATGGCCACGTTCAGCATCAAGTGAATATATCTCTGGAACACAGTGTTGGTGCCAAGACACATCTCACCACAGACACGTGGTCTAGCAAACACAGGCAGGGAAGGTATATAACTTTTACTGCCCACTGGGTGATTCTTCTGACGGCCGTCAAGTATGTAACCCGTGGCACCCATGTGGATTTGGTGTTACTCCATCCTTCCTCTCCTCCTCAGCTGATTCCTCCTTTTCCACTGCTACCGCCTCTTCCGCTGCACCCCCAAGCTCCCCAGAACCTATTCGACGTCCGAGGTGAGACATTGTCATGCTGTGCTGCGGCTGTTGTGCCTGGAAGCCAAGAGCCACACTGGTCCTGCACTGCTTTCAGCTCTGCGGTCACAAGCCAATCAGTGGCTAACCCCGCTCAATTTGACAGTTGGTAAAGTGGTGTGCGACAACAGTGCCAATCTGCTGAGCGTACTGAAACAAGGCAAAATGACACACGTGCGTGCATGGAACTCTTAGCTTGCCCCTCGTTGAGTGTCCTGTCCGAAAGGACGTTCAGCGCAGCGGGGGGGATCGTAACCTATAAGTGCACTCGCCTAGCTCACGACAGTGTGGATTACTTCACATTTCAAAAAATTAATGAGGCATGGATCTCGGAGGAATTCAACACCTGTGACGACCACGTGTAATTGAATTTCCTTATGCCAGCCCACACATATCCGCCACCACACAAAACAAAGAATGGTCCTTGTCTTATGTATATACAGCGGCATAAAATGCCTTTTCTGTCAGGTGAATGCCTAATTTTGGGGGCCTGTACTCCACTGGCCTACAGTAAAATTGTTATCCACTGACCGTCTAATATACCTTCAGCCACATAATCACTTGTTCTTTTCTGTCAGGTGAATGCTTAATTTTTGGGGCCTGTACTCCACTGGCCTACAGTAAAATTGTTATTCAGTGACCGCCTAATGTACCTCCAGCCACATAATCGCTTGTTCTTTTCTGTCAGGTTAATGCCTAGTTTTTGGGGCCTGTACTGGCCGACAGTAAAATTGTTATCCACTGACCGTCTAATATACCTCCAGCCACATAATCACTTGTTCTTTTCTGTGAGGTGAATGCCTCATTTTTGGGGCCTGTACTCCTGTGGCCTAAAATAAAACTTTTCTAGGCTCCAGCAGGGCACATTTTTGAGAGTTTCCATTTAAGACGCATAAAAAAGGCCCCTGATTAAAATACATATTGTTTTGAGGAATTTTTGCCATTGACCCCCCTCTGGCATGTCACTGTCCAAGTTGTGGGACTATTTGTGCACTTCTAGTAAGTATTTGGTGGCTGCAAAAATGACCTGAAGGTTTTTCAGGTTTGCCTGCCGTTAAAGTGAATGGGGCCTGCCGCGAATCCGCGGTTCGCGAACATTTGATCGCGAACGTGCGTTCGCGAAGCGTCCCAGCCGATGTTTGTCCATCATTACTCTTAAATATTGCCAAAACCATGGGATAAAAGGTCTCCAAATGCCATGATTGGTGGGGAATTACATGGCAGTGGTCCCTCTGTACCATGAGAGTACATAGGCATTTGGATGTTGAGTCGCTCATGTAGGACAGTGGCAAAATTATGAAACTGGGTATCCTTCCTACTTGAGAAGTTGCAGTTGGGCATGTGCCCATGTTATTACTATACCACTCTGTGATGAGAAGACTTCTAGTAAAGGCAGTACGGAGTAAGTTGTCCATCTGCACACACACTACCTTGATACATCACCAGCCCATCAGGCACCAGGCCGTGATGTACACAAGAGCATTAAAAGCTTACTGTAAGGATTACATAATTCATCCAATGGTATATTTATTATAAAAGAGTCAGGGAGCTGGTAATGTGAATTCTCTTAAATAGAGTATTCTACAAAAAATATTCTACATTTTTCAAACCAGCACCTGGATGTGAATACTTTAGTAATTGCATGTTATTAAAAATTTACTATGGACACTGAGTTATTCAATAAAATGTATTTGAATATTCCTTTCCTTATTTTTCTGTCCACTTCACTCAGGTGGTCGTACGTGCTCAGTTCCATCCTTCAACTGTCGCCAGCTGTATCTACTGTTAGAAGCTGTGACAGTTTGGCCGTTTGCACTCCGTGCTGCGGATGTGGACCCATTGACTTCAATGGGTCCACGATCCAAAAGATACGACCGAAGATAGGACTTCATCTATATGTTGTGAAACAGGCACAGATCGGAAGCCCATGGAAGCACTATAAAGAGCTTCCATGGGCTTTCGGGTCCGTGCCTCCACACCGCAAAAAGATAGAACATGTTCTATCTTTAGCTGTATCTTGCAGTCAATGTCAAGTGAATGGGTCTGCAGCGCAATACGGAGTGCACATGGCTGGTGCCCATGCATTGCAGACCACTATTTGCGGTCTGCAGCATGGGCACTGAGGTCGTGTGCATGAGCCCTTGCAGGGAAAATGTTAAAATAGAAAGGACACACCCTCTGAAAAAGGACTTTCCCACTGAGCTGCCAGCATTAAATAAACCTAGGAGAGCAATTGGGGCAATGAATGGCAGGAGCTCTGGATCCATGTGAGGTACAGCGCTGGTTTTAACTTTGTTAGATTGTCATGACAGCGTTGTTAATATGCTGGAGCTATACAGGGAGTGCAGAATTATTAGGCAAGTTGTATTTTTGAGGATTAATTATATTATTGAACAACAACCATGTTCTCAATGAACCCAAAAAACTCATTAATATCAAAGCTGAATATTTTTGGAAGTAGTTCTTAGTTTGTTTTTAGTTTTAGCTATTTTAGGGGGATATCTGTGTGTGCAGGTGACTTTTACTGTGCATAATTATTAGGCAACTTAACAAAAACAAATATATACCCATTTCAATTATTTATTTTTACCAGTGAAACCAATATAACATCTCAACATTCACAAATATACATTTCTGACATTCAAAAACAAAACAAAAACAAATCAGTGACCAATATAGCCACCTTTCTTTGCAAGGACACTCAAAAGCCTGCCATCCATGGATTCTGTCAGTGTTTTGATCTGTTCACCATCAACATTGCGTGCAGCAGAAACCACAGCCTCCCAGACACTGTTCAGAGAGGTGTACTGTTTTCCCTCCTTGTAAATCTCACATTTGATGATGGACCACAGGTTCTCAATGGGGTTCAGATCAGGTGAACAAGGAGGCCATGTCATTAGATTTTCTTCTTTTATACCCTTTCTTGCCAGCCACGCTGTGGAGTACTTGGACGCGTGTGATGGAGCATTGTCCTGCATGAAAATCATGTTTTTCTTGAAGGATGCAGACTTCTTCCTGTACCACTGCTTGAAGAAGGTGTCTTCCAGAAACTGGCAGTAGGACTGGGAGTTGAGCTTGACTCCATCCTCAACCCGAAAAGGCCCCACAAGCTCATCTTTGATGATACCAGCCCAAACCAGTACTCCACCTCCACCTTGCTGGCGTCTGAGTCGGACTGGAGCTCTCTGCCCTTTACCAATGCAGCCACGGGCCCATCCATCTGGCCCATCAAGACTCACTCTCATTTCATCAGTCCATAAAACCTTAGAAAAATCAGTCTTGAGATATTTCTTGGCCCAGTCTTGACGTTTCAGCTTGTGTGTCTTGTTCAGTGGTGGTCGTCTTTCAGCCTTTCTTACCTTGGCCATGTCTCTGAGTATTGCACACCTTGTGCTTTTGGGCACTCCAGTGATGTTGCAGCTCTGAAATATGGCCAAACTGGTGGCAAGTGGCATCTTGGCAGCTGCACGCTTGACTTTTCTCAGTTCATGGGCAGTTATTTTGCGCCTTGGTTTTTCCACACGCTTCTTGCGACCCTGTTGACTATTTTGAATGAAACACTTGATTGTTCGATGATCACGCTTCAGAAGCTTTGCAATTTTAAGAGTGCTGCATCCCTCTGCAAGATATCTCACTATTTTTGACTTTTCTGAGCTTGTCAAGTCCTTCTTTTGACCCATTTTGCCAAAGGAAAGGAAGTTGCCTAATAATTATGCACACCTAATATAGGGTGTTGATGTCATTAGACCACACCCCTTCTCATTACAGAGATGCACATCACCTAATATGCTTAATTGGTAGTAGGCTTTCGAGCCTATACAGCTTGGAGTAAGACAACATGCATAAAGAGGATGATGTGGTCAAAATACTCATTTGCCTAATAATTCTGCACGCAGTGTACAAGCAACAGCAAATAAATTATTTTTCCACCATCCAAAATGCCCGGGCACCAGGACTGAAGACAATGAAAATCTGCCCAAATGCGGAAAGTCCATAGAAACTGAAATTACCTCAAAACTAAGGGATCTGTTCCTGTTTTTAAAACTATTTAGAGTTAATAGAGAATCACAAGACCAGGAATTTTGCTGATAAGGTTGCTAAGAAGACATGCTGTCTACAGGACATATAACAGCCCCATGTTTTAAAGTATATTTTGGGAAAACAAACCTACAGTATTACACCTTATTATTACTATTTGTACTATCATTATGCATTGTTTAGGAAGCTTTACATTGGAAAATTTCTCATACTGTATATAAGATAGATATGCAGGTCTGGCTTAACTTCCTACCAGATCCTCAGGAAAGGGCCCCTGGGCATGAAAAGTATATGTGCAGCCATCGGGCCACAGGGGTGTGTGAGTGAGTGGGTGGCCAGATGCAGTAGTAGTTTGTAATCACGGTTCTGATGATCCCTGGGCCACAGTACAGTGACACAAAGGGAGCACCTTTTCTTCCCTTCAGGGAACCCTCCGGTTCTGGGGTCCTCCTGCCTGAGGACGGTTGAGGTGCCCTTGGTTGTGACGGTTTCTGAGGTACAAGGGTCCTGGCACTTTTCAGTGCAATAGTAATGGAGGAAGCAATGAGGAGGAAGCAGTGCATCAGAACAGTTCTTTACTGAAGAATTTAAATACAGACAGATCAGGACAGTTCTTACCTTGCCATGGACCAAAAGTGGTTTACAAAATGCAATTTCACAGATGTTACAGGTTTCACAGCTGGACAGGTAGTAATAGGCCCAAGGTGTTTCTTTAGTAATTAATCTTCCTCAATATGCACTCCTTTTTAGACAATTATCTCGACTTCCCTCATCTGGCGTACTTCTATAGATGTCCTGGGTGGTACCTTTTCCAGGACAAGTGAGCTTGAGTGGCAGCTCCATACATGAGCTTCCTCTCTCTAGCCCTAGGTAGGCTAGACTACACTACACTGACTAGAATTTTCTAACTCCTTTCTTTACATAGAGGGTGGCAATAGCCCCATTAGAGGTGGCTATGAATATGGCCTGTTAGAACCATCTGCATACAGGCATACATTACACATAAAAAATATTGTTTGCAGTTTCTTTTGCAGTATAATGTGACACTGGATCTGGATGCTGCATATGGGCCCCTTTTATGTTAGTTTGTCTCTGCTAGACCTTAGGGGCTCTGTTCTAATAATGGTGCAATATTGTGTCAGAGCTTGGGCCCACCAGAGGGTCCTCTGGTGGGCCAGTCTGACCCTGAGGTCACTTACAATCACAAATGACAGTGAGCTGTGGAGTTCACTATATTTGAGTCTAATAGAGCCAGTTACACGGCTCATAAAATGGTGTTAGTCATATAAATACCAGTGACATACACAGCAGTGATGAGCCTCATAGCAGTGGTCAAATAGGGTCCTCCATTATGGAGCTAGATTTTGCCAAGAGGACAATGGGCCACTCCTTTGCCATAACTTGATCCAATTACCTACCCCCTTAGTTTATTAACAGTACAGCTCCTCTGGAGAATCCTGCATAGGTCATCTGACCTAATAGCAAAGGGGATGGATGCTAACGTAACAGAGTCCCCTCTTTTCAAAGACCCCATAGCAACTTATCATCTGCCTCTATGGTACAAGTGACGTAAAGATTGCAGTAGCAGTGACCGTGCCTAAAGAGGAATGGAGCCTGAGAGAGCAACCTTTTCAACTGCATCTATATCCGCCAAGTGCATGTCGTGGAAACAGGGTTAGATGACTTTCGAAGATTTTTTTTATTTTCATTGGCACAAGGCCTAGTTCACACTTTAGTGTATTGGTCAGTGATTGTGAGCCAAAACCAGGTGCAGATCTTTTCATTATACCTTATCTATGAGTAGGCTTTACTCCTGTTTTTGGCTCGCAATCGCTGATGCAAATACTGACCAAAACAGTGAAGTTTGAACTAGGCCTTAGTGGAGGAGACTATATGGAGGCACAAAAAAGGACAGCTGTCATATCAGAGCACCTCGGGGGGACATTACTACTGATAAAGGGCTTAAAGGGGACACAAAGGGAGGCATTATTGTGTATGAAGCCCATATTACTGTATGAGGGCACTATAAGAGGAGCACTGTTAGCGTGTTGCATGCAAAAGAGGAAGTATAACTGTGTAGTGCACAAAAGGCAATAAGGGTACTAGAGCAGTGAGGCAGCTATTGAGGCATTATTACCATATGGGTCTTTATTATCATCTGGGGCACTATGGATGAGGAGTTTGTGTTGTGATAAGAAAAATTGAGGAGGGTGCTGGAAAATCGATGAGTCCGAGATGCCTGTGTGAAAAACTCTGTAGAGAGAGGTCATGGCTGGAAGAAGTATTCATGGTGGTCCGGGCTGGATGAAGATGAAATGAATACCTCCAATCAGTGAAGATGTCACCAGGAATTAACTGTGCTGTAATCACTGTCCACAGAGCACAGTATGTTGATAATATTAGTTTTTTCTATAGTGTTATTTGGTAACTATATGACTGTATTATTAACAGGTATATTATCATACATATTCAAATTGTCTTATAGCTAAAATGGGGCCGATGCATCAAAACAACAAGCTGGTGGAGGGGGCCCAGGTCTAAAATTTGTCCATAAGACTATAGTCACATTCCTGTATTATACATAGTAGTCTTGTAAACTACTGACTGCAGTGACCCTGTGTCAATATGCCATCACTGGTCTAGGAAATAGAGATCAGTAGGGGACGAGAAAGTGTTGGAACGGGAGCAGCAGTGGATCCAGGAGGGGAATATGTGTTTTTTTGGGGGGGTTTTTCCACAGAATTCTTTTTAGTTTAGATATATTTTGTGTCAATCGGAAAACTAATTTAATTACATGGTAAACTTTGTTGTCATCATTGTACGCACAGGACATACCATCAGGGCGCTACCATACAAAGGGCATAGAGGCAACCAAGGTGGCTGTTATTAGTTACCCGATTCTTCTGTGGATGATTTTAATAGTAATGGAATAAAGTTGGCAAATTTTAAATACTCCTGATTCTGAATAACTTCACTTTTGGATGTTTGCACTCTGAATTGGAGCGAGATGCAGGACACCGATGTTTAACTACCCGACTGGCAAGCTAGTTTCCTTCATTTCACAGACTGTTCTTGGGCATGTGAGCCCAAATCAGGTTGACCTATTGTTCTTTACCAAGGGTACTGTATACCTGCACGGGGCTGCTTCTCCAAAGGGATCACAAGTGACTGATATAGTCAATTATCCAACTACACCACCCATTCTAGCACTACTGTCCTCCTATGTGTAAAGAGAAGAAGGTACCTCACATTCCTCCCATTTTCTGAAGTGTTAATGCATCATTTACCCAATAAGGACTGAATAAAAGCAGGTTTCATGTAGCATTGCATCCCACCCAAGTTTGTTTTGCCTAAAGTCCTTTGCCTTGGCGATAGTTTGTCATCCATTTCTAGGTCTAATTGAAGCATCTTCAGGACCTTCACTCGAGTGGTCACGGATCTACAGAGGACAAATATACTGACCAGCAGTGGGGGCATTTCCTATGCAGCTCCAGGGTGCTTAATGACAACACATTCAACTACTAGGAAATGATCGGTGGGTGCTATAGAGAAATAGGGGTGCTAAAAATATTTAGGCATATGCCCTGACTGATCTAACCTTCAATGATCTTGTATCATGATACCTTGAAAACACATAACAGTGCCAGCTACTGTGCTTCCAGGTGAGTGCCTGCCACAGTGCCCCATAAATGTTCTAGCTAAAATGCCTCAATATGTGTAGCAGAGAAAGTAAAATAATAAAAGCCACAGTGCTCCTAAACCCACCGACAAGGTTCTCTATATCAGTGGCCACCTTCAATATCCCAAGCACCAACCTTACTGTTGACAGCATAGCACTCTGGTCTGACTGATCACTCATCTGATGCCTATTAGTGATGAGCAGCATGGGGTCATATTCAAATTCGTGATATTTCGCAAATATTTTGCAGAATATTCGTCGAATATTCGTGAATTCGAATATATTATGTTCTACATTCTTTTTTTTTTTTACTCGAAAATCAGCAAGGTAATGATCGCAGGATATGCGAATATTACGCGATCAATACAGGCGTCGGTCAAAAACGAATATATAGCACTGTAGAATATAGTGCTATATATTTGTTTTTAGAATATTCGTAATTTTTTCCATCTGAACACATGATTCCTCCCTGCTTCTTGCTTGTGGGCCCACAAGCAACTTAAGCAGGGAGGAATCATGACTTCAGATGGAAAAAAATGTCGAATATTCTAAAAAACAAATATATAGCATTATATTCAAAATATTCGCAAATTCTCGAAGTTGCGATATTCGAGATAAAAATTAGCTTTTCGAATATTCGTGCTCCACACTCATGCCTATATGCTGGAACCCAACCCATATTACTGAAACTGATAATTACTAAATGTTGAAGTCTTGGGACCAGCCTTTGACCTAGTCATCATCCCTGAGCACCAGGATGAGTAGATTTGTGCTCTGAATAAACTTGTTCAGCATCATTTTAGAGAATAACATTTCTTCGCTAAGCAAGGAGTCTCTCTGGACGTGAATCCAGCACCCCCACCCTGTGTGCTTGGCACTAGAGCCAACACTGATGTCATGGAGGTACCAGAAGAAGCGGTTTTGTCTCAGATTACTTTTGTAGATTCATGTTGGTTTATTATATCCCCCTTAGAACACGTCTGCATACATGCATATACGCGTGTCCCCTATGCTGCATACTTCTGTATTGTATGTAGTTCTGGATGACATGAGCTGGATGTGGGAGTGACCTCTTACATGTATTGTATCATAAGTTGTCAGTCCCTGCAGAAGTGACCAGCACGCAGCAGTCAGGATGAAGTTCTGCATGAGTTGGAGGGAGAATCTGCAAATTTCCTTCCTTCTGCTCAGCTGCTCAGGTAAGAACATCTCCACATTTCATCAGTTCTCACCGTCCGTCTTGTACGATGCCTTCGAAAACTTTAAATAACTGCATTGTTTCCTTTCAAGAGAACTTACTGATACAAACAGATGAAGCAGAGCTGAATTTGTTATTTCACTGTTTTACAAATCACACTAGCATTAGGGATTCCGTTTTGGCTTTCCGTTATAACCACGGAATGCCCAGACAGAATGCAAAACGGAAGCCTTTAAAAGGCATTCCGTCCTAATAGAAGTCTATGAGAATGCATAACGGATCCGCCTGGGTCCCGTTATGCAAGACGGAAAACAAAGTCCTGTTGACAGGACTTTGTTTTCTGTCTTGCATAACCGGACCCAGACGGATCCGCTTTGATTCCCATAGACTTCGATTAGGATGGAAAGCAAACGGAATGCCTTTTAAAGGCTTCCATTTTGCATTCTGTCTGGGCATTCCGTTATTTTCCGTTATAACCACGTTATAACGGAAAGCCATAACGGAATCCCTAACGCTAGTGTGAACCCACCTTAAGTAGGTTTTGCGGCCTCCTATGTAAAACCATAATGGTTGGAAATGTACTGTGATTGCTATATTGGCATACTCAACGTTGCTGCATCTGTATTTTCTGCATTACTTGTAATGTTGCTTGAGATATCCCTTCAGATCCCATCAAAACTTTTAGATTGTAATTAGGACTTAGTAGACGGAATCGGTGTAGGAGACGGGATTGGAAATAATGTCGCTGCAGATGTAGTAGAGCGGAACTTGACATTTAAATGTTACTCATGTACCAAGATGACTTCTTAAAGGGGTATTCCAATTTTGACCATTCATAGCTGAGATCGAAATTTCTGTCTTATGCTGTGGCCGAGGTGGTCGCAGTTACAGAAACAGCATAGACGTGAATGGGAGCTAAGGAAACGGCGTAGAATGGCCCGCATGTGCTTCACCATCACGGAGCTCAGATTCACTTCTATGGGACATACGGAAACTGTGTAACAGAGCCCATTTGACTGTTTCCATAAGGCTAGGTCTACACGACAACATTTGTCACGCGACATAGGGCACAACTACACTGCAACATTTGTCACGCGACATTTTGTTGCACCAATGTTGCGCAACAATTTTTATAATGGCAGTCTATGGTGTCGCACTGCAACATGCGACATACTGTAATTGCGACGCGACAGTCGCAGAAAAATCCATCTCGAAGGGATTTTCTGCGACTGTTGCGTCGCAGTGGCAGCATGTTGCAGTGCGACACCATAGACTGCCATTATAAAAATTGTCGCGCGACATTGGTGCAACAAAATGTCGCGCAAAAAAATGTAGTTGTGTAGACCTAGCCTAAATATAGCCGCCCCTTGGCTCCACATACGACTTTAAGCAAAAACAAAAATCCCACAAATAGCAAACACTTCACAATGCATATAGACAATGTAGCGACAAATGGATATATTATAGAACTTTAGTTGTTGAATTATTAGTATAGAATGACTTTGTGGTACTGGATAACTTATGTGAGGCAGAGGGACCTTTTGAGGTCAGTAAGCCTTAGGGCTCAAGCACACAAAGGTATTTTTTTTCCTTGTCTGTTCCGCTTTCTTTGCAGACCGTATGTCGAACCATTAATTTCACACAAAAAAACGGAAAGTACTCCATGTAGTGTTGATCGAGCACCAAAGCACCAAAGTACATAAGAAAACTGTATAGAAAGGTTATTGAATATTATGTTAGGACAATCAGAAAACTTTTTGTCTCCCTAATGATATTGATCTAGGTGCGCAGGTCCACCCAAGCCATCCAACAGATATGAAGCAACTTTGAGGCTTACTGGTTCTCAGTCAGATGAGAGCTGGTTTTGAATGTCTCATAGTGCACAAGGTTGCCATTGTAAGGTATGCTGGCTGGTATCTGTCTCATGGATAGATTGTTGACTTGCACATACGGACGGACGTAGCAGGGTTAACACACATGCTTTATGAGACATGTTATCTAAACTAAATGCAACTAAATGCGTTAAGCAATTGCTTTTCAATGGCTTTTGTTTCAAGATAACGCGATGAGTTAAGAATTTTGAGTTGAGTGTGTGTGTTACCCCGGCTACATCTGTACCTGGCTTTTGGCATATAGCCTTTGTGTGGTTGTCTATTGTATGTCATAGGTAATGGGAGTCCAAGACGCATCCGGACATCCTCCCCATGCTGTTTCCAAACAATTTTAATGGTGTTTCCATCAATTTCTAACCTTTTTCTGTGAACCAGATATCATCTATTCTTCAGAGCAGGGGGTGCCTGGTTTAATGCTCGGGTCTCCCATTTATTTTGTATTGTGTTCAATTGTGCTTGAGCATACACAGTATTCGGCCAAGCATGCTCGCTCAACACTAACTCCGTGTCCATTCCACAAAAAAATAGAACATGTCCTATTATTGTCCGCATTATGGACAAGGATAAGACTGGTCAATTAGGGGCCAGCTGTTCATTTCTGCAGAATACAGAATGCACACGGTCATTCAGCTCTGCTACATCTATATTTGTTTAAAAGACATCCTCTACGCCTAGTGTGGCATACGTACACCCACCAGTCTACTGTATAAGCGTGCGTTCACGCGGTCAGGTTTCCTGGCGCAGTTTTGTGAGCCATAATCAGGAGTGGATCATAAAAAGACAGAAAGACTTATAGCGAGTTTGTAATATTAATGTTAACTATTGTTCTGCAGTAAAAATAAGCACTATGAGGGGGCTATAAAGGAATGTGTGGTTTACAGGGAGAGGGGGCCACACTGAGGGGGTCTCATATTCTGTCTAGAAGGATCTGGTAACAACTTAACCTCATCACTGTCATGGGAGCTGGAATGCATTACTGACTCTCAGGGAGCCAAAAGGTTAATGTTCTACAATTTGGGACATGCAGATGTATTGTAGACTGCCATATTTTCTATGCAGATGGCCATGAACAGATGTAGCAGAGCTGAGTGTGAGTGTCATTACTCTCTGAGAACAGATTTCATAGATGTTACCTGCAGTCCTATGTAGCACCCCACATAACACAGTAAACTATTGTGTTATGTGGGGTGTTACATAGGACTGCATGGAACATCTACTACATTATCTGTACACAGAAAGCTATCACTGTTATCTGGGCTGTTACATAGGACTGCAGGTGACAAATTAAAATTTTAGTTGCCAAATTTAAAATACATATGATTATGATAAAAAAAGACTTAGAGGAGAAGATGAGACGCAGGTGACAGTGGTGAGCCAGCTCTACATATACCTCTGAGACATCTCCTGTCATGTAGATCTTCTCTTTCCTCTTCTCCTCCGTTTGCCCCAGACCGCCATGACTAATTCTTTCAGCCGCATCTCGTCTCTACAGAGTTTGTTACACAGACACGTTAGAGTTCTCATAATTGGGGTCATTTATCAAACTGGTGTAAAGTACAACTGGTTTAGGTGCCCATAGCAACCAATCAAATTCCACCTTTCATTTTCCAAAGGAGCTGTCAAAAATGAAAGGTGGAATCTGTTGCTATGGGCAACTAACCCAGTTCTACTTTACACCAGTTTGATAAATGACCCCAATTATGAGAACTTTAACGTGTCTGTATAACAAACTCTGTAGAGACGAGATGCGGCTGAAAGAATTACCCCAAAGGTCCCTATAGTGTCTACAGCAGTTATAATGTCCTCTAGAATGCCCCCAGTAATAATAACACCCTATATTGTGCTCCAGGTAATAATGCCTATATAGTGTCCCCAAAAATAATGTCCCCTAATAGAAACGCCCCCACACTGCCCCCATATAGTAATTTCCCCCACACTGCCCCATATAGTAATTTCCCCCACACTATCCCCATATGGTAATTTCCCCCACACTATCCCCATATGGTAATTTCCCCCACACTGCTCCATATAGTAATTTCCCCCATACAGTAATTTCCCCCACACTACCCCATATAGTAATTCCCCCCACACTACCCCCATACAGTAATTTCCCCACACTACCCCCATATAGTAATTTCCCCAACACTGCCCCATATAGTAATTTCCCCCACACTATCCCCATATGGTAATTTCCCCCACACTATCCCCATATGGTAATTTCCCCCACACTGCTCCATATAGTAATTTCCCCCATACAGTAATTTCCCCCACACTACCCCATATAGTAATTCCCCCCACACTACCCCCATACAGTAATTTCCCCACACTACCCCCATATAGTAATTTCCCCAACACTGCCCCATATAGTAATTTCTCCCACACTGCTACATATATTAATTTCCCCCACACTGCTACATATAGTAATTTCCCCCACACTGCTACATATATTCATTTCCCCCACACTGCTCCATATAGTAATTCCCCCCACACTGCTACATATAGTAATTTCCCCCACACTGCCCCCATATAGTAATTTCTCCCACACTGCCCCCATATAGTAATTTCTCCCACACTGCTACATATATTAATTTCCCCCACACTGCTACATATAGTAATTTCCCCCACACTGCCCCATATAGTAATTCCCCCCACACTGCTACATATAGTAATTCCCCCCCACACTGCTACATATAGTAATTTCCCCCACACTGCTACATATAGTAATTCCCCCCACACTGCTACATATATTAATTTTCCCCACACTGCTACATATAGTAATTTCTTCCACACTGCCTCCCATGTAGTAATTCCCCCCACAAAGTAATTTGCCCCCTACACTGCCCCATCAAGTAATAGCCCCCCACACTGCCCCCCATTAGATAATTTGCCCTGACACTGCCATCCATTAAATAATTTGCCCCGACACTGCCATTCATATAGTAATTTGCCCCCACACTTCCACCCATTAAGAAATTTGCCCCCAACACTGCCCTTCATTAAATAATTTGCCCCCACACTGCTCTTCATTAAGTAATTTGCCCTCCACACTGCCCTTCATTAAGTAATTTGCCCTCCACATTGCCTTTCATTAAGTAATTTGCCCCACACACTGCCCCATCAAGTAATAACCCCCCACACTGCCCCCATTAGTTAATTTGCCCCGACACTGCCATCCATTAAGTAATTTGCCCCCCACACTGCCCCCACAGTATTAATTTCTCCACACTGCCCTCACAGTATTCATTACCCCATGGTAGTAATTTGCCCCCACAATATTATTTGGCCCCCACATTCTCCCCCAGTCGGCGCTCACTCTGCACACACACGTCAAGGTTTATACTACCGCATAGGCTTCAGGCCTACTAGGCCTGAAGCCTATGGCGGTGATCGGCGGATGGTGGCGGGGCAGGGAACTATGCGCTCCCATGCCCCTCTGTAGTTTGTGGGCGTTTGGGTCGGCTTTGGGCCCCACAGCAATGCCAGGCCCGGGGCTACAGACCCAAACGCCCCAATTATAATCCGCCACTGCAGGGAGCAGCGGATTGTACCCTTCAGATGCCGCGTTCATAGCTGATCGCGGCATCTGAAATTTATATTACAGTGTAAAATAAAAAATTGATAAAATCATTCTTACCTCATCCATTTGATTGCGAAGAGTCGGCCGCCACCATCGTGATGGAAGATCTAGCGAGAAATCTTGCACGGCCCATGATGATGTCAACACGACGGCCGGCGTGGTGACGTCATACGTCACCGCGCACGGCATTTTGCAAGGGATCTTCAATCAAGATGGCAGCAGCCAGCTCTTTGCACTCAAACGGATGAGGTAAGTATGATTATTTACATTTTTTATCACCATTCAGGGAAAACCGATTAGTTATCATGAAGCATGAGGAAATTCGGCTTCGCGGTGAATCGAATTTTCCCTGAAATTCGGATCAAAGTCCACTTTGTGGATTTCTATTCGATCAACACTAATTGCAATGTATTATTTAAAGCCTTGAGGTGAGTTGGTTTCAGTTCTTTGGATGATGTTCTGAGAGGTTTTATCACTTCTTGGATGACTTGTTACTTCCTTCTTGGATGAATTTTAGTTCATGCTTTAAATCTATCATTTTGTCTTAAAGAAGCTATAGATAATGATGACCTATGCTCAGAACAGGTCATCAATATCAGATCGTTGAGGGTCCGCACCCCTACCGAACAGCTGTTTAAAGTGAATAGGAGAGGAATCTGTAATTACACTGTGCCACCACTAGACGGAGTGCAGGTAAACGCTGAAGAGGACACAGCACTCATATGAGCGCCACGGCCCCTCTAAACAGCTGATCGCGGGGAATACTGGGAGTCGGACCCCTTCCAATCTGGTATATATGACCTATACTAAGGATAAGTCATCAATATCTGTAGCACGGACAACACCTTTAAGGAAATCGGTTCTGATAGATTAATATCAGATAGCAATTCTTGCGCTAATTTATTCCATTCATGAAGAGCAGGCATGACTAATTAATCCTGCATGGAGCAGAGGTCAATCAAGGTGTAATCGTCAAGATCAATGTTCTGGGGCTGCATCGTTTTTGTCTCTTCTCCCTACCCTCTTCCTGCTGAGTGATGGGCTCATTTTAGTGCGCTGCAATGTGACCAGTCAAGTGTCTCCCCCTTACTGCTCTTTTACAGCATTTACTCCAGTTGGATTTTGCGGGTATCATAACATTAAACTTGGGAGCGTAACTAGAATTTACTGGGCCCCACGCAAATTTTTGAACGGGGTCCCCCATGCAACTTCGCAACCCTCTCCTCCCATGAAATCCTTACTCCTGATGCTAGTCAAGATCGCTCTCTCGCAGCTGCCCCAGTCATTCCCTACAGTGTCTCTGTATATGTCATTCTATAATACTGTTGAGGAGGCCCTGACAATAAAATATTTTATGTCTGCAAGGCTAAGAGATCTTATACCAAATTACATTTCTAGCAGCCTAGTGTGGCCCCACTCTTTCAGAGGCAACACCACCGGCACTTGTGCGGCTGTAAAGCGGCTGCCAAAAGACCGGATGTTTATACAATATAGCTCCGCCCCCTTTGCGCGATAGGCCACGCTGTGCTTGCTGTCCATGTGCCAGAAAGCTAGATCTACGCCAGCTATGAGCTGATATAGATTTGAGTTACAATTTACCAGGTAATGGAGTATATTTGGTGGGCTGTGACAGGCCACACCCCCTCTGCTAAGCCCACCCACTTTCTGAGGAAGTGGCATCGGCAGCAGGAAACAACCAAAAGTTTCACATTTTTCCCAAATGAGGCTTGCGCTAAAACGTGAATTTTTTAAGGCCAGTTTTCTGGTGTAAGTCTGTGATATATTCCTCCCACAGTTGTTATTTGTGGCAACAGGCTTATTCACTCTATCAGGCTGTTTATCTACTCTAGCAACAAGTTTCTGAAATTGTACCCAATTTCCGTGGGTGACAACAACACTGTGAAGATGACTTTGCTGTTTATTGCAAGCCACAGATTCTCCCCAGTACTGTACACACAACAACTATCTTCACTGTCACAGTCCATTATACCACTCTTTACACATGCATTTCTTACCACAACAAACTGATCCTCAACTGGCTTATCTCAGGCCCACTTAACGCTCAATAGGTACGGCAGCTAGAAAGTCCAAGTCAGCTACGTTTGCTCAGTACTCCCCATCTGTTCAGTGTGTTATTGCTTCTCTGCCATAGTCCCTGAGGTAATGCACCAATTCACAAGGGTCACTCACCTCCACTTGCTAGCTAACTACCATGCAATGTGTGGCTGGCCTTTCCTCCATATCCGCAGCTGTGGCATCTCCCAGCCCTTTGTGTGCTTCGGCCAAAAGGTCCTCCTGGACAACTTTATTTATAGCCTTGAGGAATATGCTATACAGGGTGAAGATGTAGTAAGTATAACAGTATTGCAGTATAGCCCCCATGCTAACTTATGACTAGCCCAGCATTGTGGCATGTATGTCCATTAACTTGTGAGGGACACTTGGGAGGCAGTATATATGAGGTAGCATGTACATTATTGGCATTTTCTCTCTAAACAGTCTTGTAAAGCGATTGTACAACTAAACTGAGAAATGGATTTAAGAAGGAGGAGAATACAAAAAATATATTTAAAAAAAAATGCAACTTTAGAAAGTCCAACCATTCCAGTGCTGAAGCACAAGTAGATAACAGTGTACTACATGTAGTACAAATGTAAAGTAGTACAATACAAATAAAGCCAATACCGTGTATATGCTTATGATCCCCCATGATAGCCCAGGATAAATTACTGTAAGATGGAAATGTAACCTAAGGGTGCTATAAATTGGGGGATCATGAATTATAAACACAACAAATGATCTTCAAGATTCCATCTTGCTCTTTCCATTGCGGATAGCACATATCTTTCCTATATCTTACATATGTTTAGAGAAGTTCACCCGATATCTTAATATTGGCATTGTTCAGGACCCTCATCCACTGACACATAACCCAAAGCTACAATCAAAGTGCTAGCATGTGAAATTGTTTCAGGTCAAGTGGCTTACACTTGAGGTATTTTGTGTTTCTTTTTTACTTTTCATACTTATGAAACTTCCTTATTACATGTAAGGAAGTGAATTTGCTGATTTACACTTTCTCTCTTCTTCAGTGTCCTCCCAAGGAAGTTAGGTTTTTATATGGCAGCCATTATGGAGCCAGGATTCAACTATCTCTTCATATTTTGTTGATTACATTAGCTTCCTGTTTTTAACATTTTTACAGCCTAAGAAAATTCCAAACATTTCACTCTCAGAGAATATACACTCACCTAAAGAATTATTAGGAACACCATACTAATATGGTGTTGGACCCCCTTTTGTCTTCAGAACTGCCTTAATTCTACGTGGCATTGATTCAACAAGGTGCTAATAGCATTCTTTAGAAATGTTGGCCCATATTGATAGGATAGCATCTTGCAGTTGATGGAGATTTGAGGGATGCACATCCAGGGCACGAAGCTCCCGTTCCACCACATCCCAAAGATGCTCTATTGGGTTGAGATCTGGTGACTTTGGGGGCCATTTTAGTACAGTGAACTCATTGTCATGTTCAAGAAACCAATTTGAAATGATTCGAGCTTTGTGACATGGTGCATTATCCTGCTGGAAGTAGCCAACAGAGGATGAACACATGTTCTCATTCTGTTTACGCCAAATTCGGACTCTACCATTTGAATGTCTCAACAGAAATCGAGACTCATCAGACCAGGCAACATTTTTCCAGTCTTCAACAGTCCAATTTTGGTGAGCTCGTGCAAATTGTAGCCTCTTTTTTTCTATTTGTAGTGGAGATGAGTGGTACCCGGTGGGGTCTTCTGCTGTTGAAGCCCATCCGCCTCAAGGTTGTGCGTGTTGTGGCTTCACAAATGCTTTGCTGCATACCTCGGTTGTAACGAGTGGTTATTTCAGTCAACGTTGCTTTTCTATCAGCTTGAATCAGTCGGCCCATTCTCCTCTGACCTCTAGCATCCACAAGGCATTTTTGCCCACAGGTCTGCCGCATACTGGATGTTTTTCCCTTTTCACACCATTCTTTGTAAACCCTAGAAATGGTTGTGCGTGAAAATCCCAGTAACTGAGCAGATTGTTAAATACTCAGACCGGCCCGTCTGGCACCAACAACCATGCCACGCTCAAAATTGCTTAAATCACCTTTCTTTCCCATTCTGAAATTCAGTTTGGAGTTCAGGAGATTGTCTTGACCAGGATCACCCCCCTAAATGCATTGAAGCAACTGCCATGTGATTGGTTGACTAGATAATTGCATTAATGAGAAATAGAACAGGTGTTCCTAATAATTCTTTAGGTGAGTGTATAGTACAGAGAATGCATAGTAATGGCTAAACATACAATGGTCTAAAGTGAAACTTCTGACAACTGACTGCAGTTAGATACCTATTGCTACGGATCAGTGAGTGTGAATCCATTGTGGCAACTAACCATTTTGGCGTAGGGCTAAGCCTACGCCAAAATTCTTGCGCTTTGCTGGTATTTAGCCTTTAACCCCTATACAGGTATCTGGACATCGACTGCAACCGCCTGGGATAGTCCCGGTGTAGTTGGCAGATGACCTGCTGGGGTCAGGGACTCTGGTGCAAGCAGGGGAGCAATGGATATAGAAAATGCACCAAAAACACAGGAAAACTGCAGGTACAGTCTGAACAGGCACCAAGACTTGAATGCTGGTTTAAGAGATCCAAGCAGTGCACAGTTAACGTACACACAGGAAAAACTTGCGGGTAGTAGTGAGACACAGATACCTGTAAGGCCAGGTTCACATCACCGTTTAGTTTTCCATTCTTCTGATCCATCGGATCTTGTGTTTTATGCATCCAGTATGCTCAGTTATGCACATTTGGCATCCGTTTTAGCCATTTCCGTCTGAGATCCATTGTTTTAGATAGAAAAAAATACTTTGTGTAGGACTTTTTTCAGTCTAAAATAATGGATCTCAGGCGGAAATGGCTCAAACATATGCAAAATGTACATAAGGACTCATTCAGATGACCGTATATTTGTGTCTGCATCCATTCCGCAATTTTGCGGGACAGATGCAGACCCATTCATTTAAATGCGTCCGCAAAAGATGTGGACAGCACACAGTGTGCTGTCCGCATCCGTACTTCCGTTCTGTGGCCCCGCAAAAAATATAGAACATGTCTTATTCTTGTCCACAATTGCAGACAAGAATAGGCATTTCTATCATAGGGCTGGCCGTTCCGCAAAATGCAGAACGCACATGGACAGTGTCTGTGTTTTGCGGATCCACAATTTGCGGACCACTAAACAGACACAGTAGTCTGAATGAGCCCTAACTGAGCATAACAGATGACCAAAATACAGGATTCTTTTTTTTCTTTCTGTTCTGACAGATCAGAAGAATGGAAAACTAAACAGTGACGTGATCCTGGCCTAAGGCAGGCAGGCTGGGAACTTGACTGGAGTACAGACAGAGAAGATAGACCAGGTTAACTTAAAACAGCATTCACCTGGCGGCTATAACCAACCGCTGATGTAAATTTATGTTAAGCAGTTGGGAAGGGGTTAAAGGGCATCTGTCAGCAGATTTGTACCTATGGAACTGGCTGACCTGTTACATGTGCGCTTGTCAGCTGAAGTCCTCTGTATTGGTCCCATGGTCATATGTGGCCGCATTGGTGAGAAAACCCCTTAACCCCTTAGGGACTTAGGGCTTACCGGTACGCCATGTTTGCCGAGTCCTTAAGGACCCAGTACCGGTACATCCTAACTTTAAAACGACATTGCGGTCCTGCGGGGGTTAAGCGGAACAGGATGTCCGCTGAAATCATTCAGCGGGCATCCTGTCACAACGCCGGGGGGGGGGGGGGTCATGTGACCCCCCCGCATCGGCGATCGCCGCAAACCGCAGGTCAATTCAGACCTTTACCTTATCCGGCGGGCGGCGGTGCCATCGGGTCCCCATGCGGCTGTAGGGGTGACCCGATGGCATGGAAGGCAGCTCGATGCCTTGAAAAAATAAAGTTTTCCCCACAAAAAATTAAAAGTTTCAAGTAAAAATAAACAAAAACGTCATTTTCCCCTAATAAAGTAAAAAAAAATTGGTAAAAAATAGGGGGGAAAAAAAGTATACATATTAGGTATCGCCGTGTCCGTATCGACCGGCTCTATAAACATATCACATGACCTAACCCCTCAGATGAACACCGTAAAAAATAAAAACTGTGCTAAATAAACCATTTTTTTGTCACCTTACATCACAAAAAGTACAACAGCAAGCGATTTAAAAAGGCGTTTGCCCACCAAAATAGTACCAATCTAACCGTCACCTCATCCCACAAAAAATGAGCCCCTACCTGAGACAATCACCCAAAAAATAAAAAACTATGGCTCAGAATATGGAGACACTAAAACGTCATTTTTTTTGTTTTAAAAAAGCTGTTATTGTGTAAAACTTACATAAATAAAATAAAAATTTACATTTACATTTACATTTGGTATCGCCGCGTCCGTATCGACCGGCTCTATAAAAATATCACATGACCTAACCCCTGAGATGAACACCGTAAAAGAATAAAAAAATAAAAACTGTGCTAAATAAACCATTTTTTGTCACCTTACATCACAAAAAGTGTAATAGCAAGCGATCAAAAAGTCATATGCACCCTAAAATAGTGCCACTCAAAACGTCATCTCATCCCGCAAAAAATGAGACCCTACCTAAGATAATCGCTCAAAAACTGAAAAAACTATGGCTCTCAGAATATGGAGACACTAAAATATGATTTTTTTTTGTTTCAAAAATGATATTATTGTGTAAAACTTACATAAATAAAAGAAAAGTATACATATTAGGTATCGCCGCGTCCGTATTGACCGTCTCTATAAAAATATCATATGAACTAACCCCTCAGATGACGACCGTAAAAAAAAAAAAAAAAAAACTGTGCTAAATAAACAATTTTTGGTCACCTTACATCACAAAAAGTGTAATAGCAAGCGATCAAAAAGTCATATGCACCCTAAAATAGTGCCACTCAAACCGTCATCTCATCCCACAAAAAATGAGACCCTACCTAAGATAATCGCTCAAAAACTGAAAAAACTATGGCTCTCAGAATATGGAGACACTAAAATATGATTTTTTCTTTGTTTCAAAAATGATATTATTGTGTAAAACTTACATAAATAAAAAAAAGTATACATATTAGGTATCGCGCGTCCGTATCGACCGGCTCTATAAAAATATCATATGAACTAACCCCTCAGATGAACACCGTAAAAAATGGCCTCATGCACACGACAGTATTTTTTCACGGTCCGCAAAACGGGGTTCCATTGGTCCGTGATCCATGACCGTTTTTTTCGTCTGTGGGTCTTCCTTGATTTTTGGAGGATCCACGGACATGAAAAAAAAGTCGTTTTGGTGTCCGCCTGGCCGTGCGGAGCCAACTGGATCCGTCCTGACTTACAATGCAAGTCAATGTGGACGGATCCGTTTGACATTGACACAATATGGTGCAATTGCAAACGGATCCGTCCCCCATTGACTTTGAATGTAAAGTCAGGAGTTAATATACCATAGGATCAGAGTTTTCTCCAATCCGATGGTATATTTTAACTTGAAGCGTCCCCATCACCATGGGAACGCCTCTATGTTAGAATATACCATCGGATTTGAGTTAGATCGTGAAACTCAGATCCGACAGTATATTCTAACACAGAGGCGTTCCCATAGTGATGGGGACGCTTCAAGTTAGAATATCCTACGAATTGTGTACATGACTGCCCCCTGCTGCCTGGCAGCACCCGATCTCTTACAGGGGGCTGTGATCCGCACAATTAACCCCTCAGGTGCCACACCTGAGGGGTTAATTGTGCGTATCATAGCCCCCTGTAAGAGATCAGGTGCTGCCAGGCAGGAGGGGGCAGACCCCCCCTCCCTCCCCTGTATTACATTCATTGGTGGCCAGTGCGGCCTCCCCTCCCCCCCCCCCCCCCTAATTAAAATCACGTTCCAAATCCCCCATCATTGGTGGCCAGTGCGGCCTCACATCACCCCTTTCACACGGGCGAGTATTCCGCGCGGATGCGATGTGTGAGTTGAACGCATTGCACCCGCACTGACTACCGACCCATTCATTTCTATGGGGCAGTTCACATAAGCGGTGATTTTCACGCATCACTTGTGCGTTGCGGGAAAATCGCAGGATGCTCTATATTCTGCATTTTTCACGCAACGCAGGCCCCATAGAAGTGAATGGGGTTGCGTGAAAATCGCAAGCATCCGCAAGCAAGTGCGGATGCGGTGCGATTTTCACGCACGGTTGCTAGGAGACGATCGGGATGGAGACCCGATCATTATTATTTCCCCTTATAACATGGTTATAAGGGAAAATAATAGCATTCTGAATACAGAATGCATAGTAAAATAGCGCTGGAGGGGTTAAAATAAATAAATAAATAATTTAACTCACCTTAGTCTACTTGTTCGCGCTGCCTGGCATCTCCTTCTGTCTCTTTTCTTCAGGACCTGGGTAAAGGACCTGTGGTGACGTCATTCCGGTCATCACATGATCCATCACATGATCTTTTACCATGGTGATGAATCATGTGATGGACCATGTGACGACCGGAGTGACGTCCTTTACCCAGGTCCTGAAGAAAGGAGACAGAAGGAGATGCCGGGCTGCGCTATCAAGTGGACTAAGGTGAGTTAATTTTTTTTTATTTTTTTTTTAAACCCCTCCAGCCCTATTGTACTATGCATTCTGTATTCAGAATGCTATTATTTTCCCTTATAACCATGTTATAAGGGAAAATAATACAATCTACACAACCCCGATCCCAAACCCGAACTTCTGTGAAGAAGTTCGGGTTTGGGTACCAAACATGCGCGATTTTTCTCACGGGAGTGCAAAACGCATTACAATGTTTTGCACTCGCGCGGAAAAATCGCGGGTGTTCCCGTAACGCACCCGCACATTTTCCCGCAACGCCCGTCCGAAAGAGGCCTAAGGGGTTAATATATGCAAACGAGCCTCTAGGAGCAATGGTGGCATTGATGTCCACCTAGAGGCTCTGCTCTCTCTGTGTCTGCAGCACCCTCTCCACTTTGACCGGGCCAGGCTGTGATGATGTTACCATTTATCATGGTATTTTTATATTTGTCTTTCTTGCAGTCACTGTGCTATGTCAAAAAACAGTAAAAGGAATCGAAGGACAACCTGTTACTTTGCCATGTTCGTACAAAGTTAGCCGAAGCAGCGACCTCACCAGTATGTGCTGGGGACAAGGCAGTTGCCCAAATTCAAAGTGCAATCAACAACTCATCTGGACTGATGGTTTCAAGGTCACTTTTCGATCATCTTCACGCTACCAGCTCAAGCATAAAATCAGACAAGGGATAGTGTCTCTCACCATCGATCAAGCAAGCCTTGGAGATACTGGCACCTACTGCTGCCGTATCGAACATAAGGGGTGGTTTAACGATGAGAAGAACAACATACAGCTTACAGTTGAAAAAGGTAATTTATTAAAATAATTTAATTAATGTGATTGATATTACTGTATTGGGATTAATGTACTTAAAAAAAATGGTGGCAAGTTGATTGGCTCCAATAATTCAACCTATAAACTTTCTCCTTAGGTGATATCAATTCACATAGTGCCTTTATGAATGTAAATTAATGAATGCAAATAGTGCACCTGCCATGGATCTTAAAATCTAAGGTAGTCACCAATAAGGTGCAGTGGGATAGGCAGAAGACTAGAGCTTTAGAATCTGGAGCAAGTACCGTTAGCAGTGATGCTCTTGAATATCAAGCATGACCTGCCTGAAATTATCTATACAATACACAGCCGTAATGTGGCACTGCTTATCTGGCACCAACTGTTGTGGGACAAAGTTGGACTGACCCACCAAAGGATAAGTTTCTGTAGTAGTCTTCAAAGATACAGCAGAAGACAACCACTTGTCACTACAGTCATCTTCTTTTGGATTGATTCACAAATAAGCTATTAGACCTTAAAGATGATACATCCTGCAACTTTATTAACTAGTTACCCCTAGAGTAGAGCAGTAGTCCTATGACTTAAATGTATCTGACCAGTCATACTATGAATTTATTTTAGGTTCTTACAAAAACATAATGCACTTTTTTTTTAGCACCGACAACAACAGTTCAAACTACTACTGAAGCACCCACAACCATGAAGACATCTCAAGCACTTCCAACACCAACATCTGTTCAGACTACTTCAGGACCGTCCTATGTCTCAACCAATCCATTAACTATATCTGTGGAGGCAACTACTCAACCACCTCCACTCATTACTAATAATACATCACAACCACTATCACCACTTACCAAGACAGACATTCCATCATCTTCAACTGCACGGACTATTACTTCATCACCGAATGTCTTCCCCTCTGTTATGACAGAGCACACAGGACTGACACGGAGAAGCTCAGGTAAAACTAGCAATATTAATTTCTTAGTATATAGTGCATTTTTTGAGTGTGAGCTTGTGAGACTGAAAATATGGCCATAGCCCACCAACAAATATTTAGCCCTGCTTTGAAATTTCTGATACATAGCTTCAAACTTCTTGAAAAAAAAAAGGATCTAAGTCTGTCTCCCTGCAGCTACCACTTGGGATCTCAGGAGCTTTTACTGCATACTGTTTATGCACACTGTATGCAATAAGCTCCTATGCTTCCTCTAGTGGTAGTTCCAAGTAGCCAGAATTTATCTATGCAGGAGATGTAGGCTGGCTTCACACGGGCGTTGCGGTTTGGTGCCGGATGCGTTCAGAGTGCGTTCAGTGAAACTTGCACTATTTTGCAAGCAAGTTCAGTCAGTTTTGTCTGCGGTTGCGTTTAGTTGTTCAGTTTTTTCCGCGCGGGTGCAATGCGTTTTGATGCGTTTTTCACGCGCGTGATAAAAAACGGAATGTTTACAAACAACATCTCTTAGGCCTCTTTCACACGGGCGTTGCGGGAAAATGTGCGGGTGCGTTGCGGGAACACCCGTGATTTTTCCGCGCGAGTGCAAAACATTGTAATGCGTTTTGCCCTCGCGTGAGAAAAATCGCGCATGTTTGGTACCCAAACCCGAACTTCTTCACAGAAATTCGGGCTTGGGTTAGGTGTTGTGTAGATGTTATTATTTTCCCTTATAACATGGTTATAAGGGAAAATAATAGCATTCTGAATACAGAATGCTTAGTAGGTGATCAATTGAGGGTTAAAAAAAAGAATAATTAACTCACCTTCTCCTCTTGTTCACGTAGTTCCCAGTCTCTTCTTTACTTCTATAATGATGAACTACCGGCTAGGACCTGTGGTGACGTCAGATCACATGCTCCAATCACATGGTCCATCACCACGGTGATGGACCATGTGATTGGAGCATGTGATCTGACGTCACCAAAGGTCCTTTAGCCCACAGCTCATCATTAAAGAAGTAAAGAAGAGACCGGGAACTACGCGAACAAGAGGAGAAGGTGAGTTAATTTTTTTATTTTTTTTTAACCCTCAATTGATCACCTACTAAGCATTCTGTATTCAGAATGCTATTATTTTCCCTTATAACCATGTTATAAGGGAAAATAATACAGTGAATAGACTGTCACCTAGCAACCATGCGTGAAAATGGCACCGCATCCGCACTTGCTTGCGGATGCTTGCGATTTTAACGCAACCCCATTCACTTCTATGGGGCCTGCGTTGCGTGAAAAACGCAGAATATAGAGCATGCTGCGATTTTCACGCAACGCACAAGTGATGCGAGAAAATCACCGCTCATGTGAACAGCCCCATAGAAATGAATGGGTCGGTATTCAGTGCGGGTGCAATGCGTTCACCTCACGCATCGCAACTCGCCCGTGTGAAAGGGGCCTTAGCAACCATCAGTGGAAAACGCATCGCACCCGCACTTGCTTGCGGATGCAATGCGTTTTTCACGCAGCCCCATTCACTTCTATGGGGCCAGGGCTGCGTTAAAAATGCAGAATATAGAACATGCTGCGATTTTCACGCAACGCAGAACTGATGCGTGGAAAACAACGCTCATGTACACAGACCCATTGAAATGAATGGGTCAGGATTCAGTGCGGGAGCTATGCGTTCACGTCACGCATTACACCCGCGCGGAAAACTCGCTCGTGTGAAAGGGACCTTAGAGAGACATATAAAAATGGGGCTCTGATTGCTGCAAAGATACATCAAGAAATGAATCAACACAGAATCTTTGATCTATTAAGCCAATCAGTGTTCAAGGGTGGAAATTCACTTTAAGATGATCTTCCCACTTGACCAGGGAAATATCCGGGTGGGCCAATGCCCAGGGAGGTCATCCAAGCCCTCCACTCTGCCAGGTACATAACGAGCGCTTGTCGGTAAATTCAATTGCTGTGGCCCACATCGCACCTCCTAAACTCCTTGCTTCATCTCTTAGGGCTTGTTCACACTAAAGTTTTTTTGCGTTCCGTATACCGGCCGTTTTAGCATTCCGTATACGGTTCGTATACAGAACCATTCATTTGAATGAGTCCGCAAAAGATGCGGACAACACTCCATGTGCTGTCCGCATCCGATGCTCCTTTCCGTGACCCCGCAAAAATTATGAGACATGTCCTATTCTTGTCCATTTTGCGGACAAAAATAGGCATCTCCATAATGGGCCTCCTATTCCGTTCCACAAATTGCGGAAGGCACACGGGCTGCATCCATGTTTTGCGGATCCGCAATTTGCGGTCCGCAAAACACGACACGGTCGTGTGAACAAGCCCTTAATCAGAGACAACTGGAGGAGGAGATGGAAAATGGCAGCTAATGATGACAGCTTTTGGGACAGTATATTGTGCTGCACTGTGGTATCTGGTTCTGCTGGGACGGTATTTTGCACTATGGTGATGGCTATGCTATGGGTATGCTGACCCTGTCTATTTGTGTCGCCCCGCCTTCTGTCAATATGGACTCACCTACAACATGGGGCCACTTTTAATTTATTTAATTTTTTCAGGGCCACTTTAGGTTCCCAGACTGCCCCTGCACTTGACCGTAAACATTAACTATAACTACTACATTTCCATAACATAAATAAGTGTCCATAAAGTACTTAAAGGGGTATTCCCATCTCAGACAATGGGGGCACATTGCTAGGATATGCCCCCATTGTCTTATAGGTATAGGTCTCACCTCTGGGACCCACATCTATCTTGTAAATGCAGCTGAAAACAAAGCTGGCAAAGTGGTGGCCGGCAGTGTCGGGTCCAGCCACCACCAAGCGTTCCTATCGGGCCACTGAAAATAGCCAGCGCTCAGCTATTTTCGGAATCTCTAAAGAAATTAATGGGCCACCGCTTCCATCCACTTCCATGGGACGGAAATAGCCGAGCCAACACTTGCATGCGCAGTTCACCCTTCTTTACTTTGGTTGTTTTTATATGTCGGCATATACTAGCGATATGCCCCCATTGTCTTAGATGGGAAACCCCCTTTAAGCTGACCCTACACTCCCTTATACACCACCCCATACATGTGCACAGCTGAGCGTGAATGTGTTCTTAGTGGGGAGAGGGGCGTAAGCTGCTGCCAAACACATCTGCTGATGGCTTATGTCCAGTGAGAACGAATTCAACTGACCAATGCTTCTCTTCCCAACATCTGATGTTGTGGATACCCCTGTATACATTAGATGGTAAGTCGGTCGGACGATTCTGCTAGAATTCTACATGAAATCTAATTAATATAGTGACAGCAAACTAACGTACATTGACATAATGTAGTTTCTCAGGATGACGATTATTCCATTACAACAGTGATTGAAACTGGATAATTAAAGAGCTGCCGTTTCTATACTGATAACACACAAGGATAAATACTGTCCTCCACAGACATACATGGAGAGCCACCATCCATATGAGGCCTGGCCTCTGCCAGGACTAGGAACTTAGGATCATGCCATGATCAGTTATTCCTTTGTGTCTCAATGGTAACTAACAGACTACAAACAAAACCCTATTAACTATGATCCTGCAGTCATGAAGTACTCTTTTCCCTCTGCCATCTATTCTACTGTTGCAGAAGACCCTGTGGCTACATAGTGCATATCAAATCTAAATGTTCCACAAAAAGTCACTTACCACTTTTAATACCACAAAGGTTATATTTGTATTTCAGTATCTTAGTTTTTGCACTTTACCTGTGGCATGAATTATTTACTCCATTACAACTTGTTCTTTAAATTGGACAGAGATCCACCTTGTTAATCTGTGTACCCTAAAGATGTAAAAAGAGAATAGTGCAGATCACCTCAACTACCCCAGAAGAAGCCACAGTCATGTAAAATCCATGTTCAGGCAGGGCCTAGGTTCAGGAAGAGCTCAGGATTGACCAACTTGTCATGCATATTTAATGGATTGTGACTACTGTATATGGAATAAAATGTATTTTCTATCTGAACAGTTGAGGCAGTTTGTACAGTTCTCTTCCCTTTTCCATCTTTAGGGAACACATAGCAATGTGGATCTCTGTCCAGCATGTGATTGAGGTAAATGATTTATGTCAAGGGAAATTTCAAGAACTACGACACTGAACTACCAGGGCCTGTGTGGTACAAACCGGATTCAAAAAAAAAAAGTTGGGACACTAAACAAATTGTGAATAAAAACTGAATGCAATGATGTGGAGATGGCAAATGTCAATATTTTATTTGTAATAGAACGTAGATGACAGATCAAACGTTTAATCCGAGTAAATGTATCATTTTAAAGGAAAAATACGTTGATTCCAATTTTCACGGTGTCAACAAATCCCAAAAAAGTTGGGACAAGTAGCAATAAGAGGCTGGAAAAAGTAAATTTGAGCATAACGAAGAGCTGGAAGACCAATTAACACTAATTAGGTCAATTGGCAACATGATTGGGTATAAAAAGAGCTTCTCAGAGTGGCAGTGTCTCTCAGAAGCCAAGATGGGTAGAGGATCACCAATTCCCACAATGTTGCGTAGAAAGATAGTGGAGCAATATCAGAAAGGTGTTACCCAGCGAAAAATTGCAAAGACTTTGCATCTATCATCATCAACTGTGCATAACATCATCCGAAGATTCAGAGAATCTGGAACAATCTCTGTGCGTAAGGGTCAAGGCCGTAAAACCATACTGGATGCCCGTGATCTCCGGGCCCTTAAACGACACTGCACCACAAACAGGAATGCTACTGTAAAGGAAATCACAGAATGGGCTCAGGAATACTTCCAGAAACCATTGTCAGTGAACACAATCCACCGTGCCATCCGCCGTTGCCAGCTGAAACTCTACAGTGCAAAGAAGAAGCCATTTTTAAGCAAGATCCACAAGATCAGGCGTTTTCACTAGGCCAGAGATCATTTAAAATGGAGTCTGGAAAATTGGAAGAGTGTTCTGTCACGATTCGAAGTTCTTTTTGGAAATCTGGGACACCATGTCATCCGGACCAAAGAGGACAAGGACAACCCAAGTTGTTATCAACGCTCAGTTCAGAAGCCTGCATCTCTGATGGTATGGGGTTGCATGAGTGCGTGTGGCATGGGCAGCTTGCATGGGCAGCTTGCATGTCTGGAAAGGCACCATCAATGCAGAAAAATATATTCAGGTTCTAGAACAACATATGCTCCCATCCAGACGTCATCTCTTTCAGGGAATACCCTGCATTTTTCAACAAGATAATGCCAGACCACATTCTGCATCAATCACAACATCATGGCTGCGTAGGAGAAGGATCCGGGTACTGAAATGGCCAGTCTGCAGTCCAGAACATTTGGCGCATCATAAAGAGGAAGGTGAAACAAAGAAGGCCCAAGACGATTGAACAGTTAGAGGCCTGTATTAGACAAGAATGGGAGAGCATTCCTATTTCTAAACTTGAGAAACTGGTCTCCTCGGTCACCAGACGTCTGTTGAGTGTTGTAAGAAGAAGGGGAGATGCCACACAGTGGTGAAAATGGCCTTGTCCCAACTTTTTGGGGATTTGTTGACACCATGAAATTCTGATTCAAATATTTTTCCCTTAAAATGGTACATTTTCTCAGTTTAAACTTTTGTTCCGTGATTTATGTTCTATTCTGAATAAAATATTAGAAGTTGGCACCTCCACATTATTGCATTCAGTTTTTATTCACAATTTGTATAGTGTCCCAACTTTTTTGGAATCCGGTTTGTATTATAGTAACTGATTTTTGATGAAACATGTCATATTTTGTCAATGAAAGTTTTGGAACCGCGCTGCTTTGAGACTATGTTCCCCGGTCAACAGTGGATAGCACAGGGCACCGACCCCTCTCCTCTTCACCCAAAGGATCCGATCTTCCACAGACCTCCTCCTCTACAGGGTTTAAGAAGGTTGGCAGAATAGTGAAGCACCGTTATGCAAGTTGGTTTAAAAGGTTTTATTCTACTCACAAGAGTCGGTAGACAAAAAGCATATAGCACAATAAAATCGTCACGTTCCTGCCCGTCATATTTTGTGTCCAGCATGAAGACATGGAGTCTTCTGAAACAGTTTAAGGCTACATTCACCGTTTTGCGGAGAAGGATAGGCATTGTTACAATGGATCCGCAAAAAAACGGATGCCATACGGATGTCATCCGTTTTTTTTATTTTTTTGCGGATTCACAATTTGCGGACCGCAAAACACATAGGGTCGTGTAAATCTAGCCTAAAAGAAACAATTGTGGATTCTTCTTCCTCTTGTGTTAGGTCCATTGTATTCTGTAGGTCCAGTTTTATTCTTCTATTATTGGTGGACAATAAGAGAACGGGAAATAACGCTGTTTGATCAGACTGCTCAGGGTTTGTTTGTAGTCTGTAACCATGGAAACACATAGCTTTGCATAGGAGTTGTATACCCATAATATAAGGATATTTTTGATAGAAACTAGTTGCAAAATCATTTCATTTTATTATGTTAGATGCACTGGAGTTAAAGGGGTTAGCCCACACATTTAAAGCTCTTTTTTTTTTTTTTTACTCACAAATCTGTAGGATGGATAGCAGCTGCATCTCCCAGGATGCATTGCAATTAACCCCTTCCTCCCCTGCAAAGAAAATAGTCCCTTACATATATCTTCAGAGATACACGAGTCACATTATTATGACCATTTCCTACTTTCAACGTTGGCAGCTCGTAGCTCATGGAAGAAGTCACATGTTGTGAGGTGGCTTAGTGGGTTATCTAAGGTGTGTGATAGACTGTCTGCACACATATCCCCCGTTGCTGTCATGGATAAAAGGGGCGATTTATCAGAGTTGTAAAATGGGTGATTATTGGCTTTTAGGCCAAGGGTGGAGGTATTTCTGAAACAGTGCAGTTTGTGAACTGTTCACATGATGCTGTGGTGAAAGTGTATGGTGAGCGGACAAATGGCACCATTGTGAATAAGCAATATGGAAACTGCAGAGCACAATGTGCCATTGATGTGAGAGGTGAATGTTGGCTGCAAAGGTGTGCTCACCACCAAAATGTACCAGGGGGCACAACAGTATTTTACTGCATATAGGCCTCTGAAGCAGACGAATGGTAATGAAGTTGCACTGGCTGAAAAGGCTTCCATTTTCGTGTCAGTATCGGAATTGGACCTCCACTGATTGACAAAGGGTTGCCTTCTCCGATGAGTCTCATTTTCTGTTTCATCAAACGGATGAACATTGGCATGTCAGGCGAGAAACATCAGAGAACAAACACCTAACAAACAGCTATTACTGGAAGAACACAACGTGGTAGTGGCAGCATTATGATCTGCAGAATGTTTTGTGGCATGCGCTGGGCCAATTCATCATGCATTCTCAGCCGATTTGGGTATGAATCCATCCTTGCACCCATACATGTACATCCATAAATACTGATTGTCTTCCCTGTGGCAGATGGGATCTTCCAGCAAGACAATACAACCTGTCACACAGGTAGAAATGTCCAACATTGGTTGGAAGAGCATGACCAAGACTTTTAACTACTACACTGGCTCCCTAATTCCCCAGAGTTGAATCCAACCGCGCATCTGTCGGACCACCTCGATCATGGTGTTCGCTCCATGGATCCTATCTAGAGATGAGCAAAGTTCTCTAAAATTCGATTCGGCTGCTTCGCTGAATTTCCCCAAAAATTTGCTTACTGATGAATTATTACATTTCTTTGTAAATAGCGGGTGCAATGACAGGGAACGGCAATTGCGCCACCCTCCAGTCATTGAGCCACTCAAAAGAGATACACATTAATGCATTATAGTGTTTGCAATTTTAGGAAAATAAATATGTTTTACTTACCTCATCCATTTGATCACAAAAAGGTTCCCTTAGCCATCTTGCTTGAAGATCCACCGTGCATGAGATTTCACACGGGATCTCCAAGCAAGATGGTTGGGGTAAGTATGATTTTTTTTTATTTATACCGCTATCGATTCATTACCATGAAGCACGAGGAAATTCGGCTTTGTGGCTAATCGAATTTTTCCTGAAATTCGGATCGAAGTCCACTTCGTGAACTTCAATTCACTCAACACTAATCCTATCCCACTCACCCTCCAGCAGTTGTGGGATACCTTGCAGCCCACATGGCTCCACATACCTGTGACAACCTACCAAGACCTTATTAAGTCACTGCCAGCCCACCTAGCTGTTCTCCATGCTGCACACGGCGGTTACTGTGGATATTAACTGGTGCTCATGATAATGTGGCTCGACCATGTATTTCTATGAATTTATGAGTATCGGTGAATGAATGCATGAATGAATGAACGAATGAATGAAAGGTATGTGAGTCGCTTCGCCTCCTTCACTGTGATATCACAACATCAGGGAGGGAAAGGGAGCAGGGAAACTAATGACCATATTAATTCACCAGAAGGATAAACAGCAGGAAGCGCTATCTGAAAGGAAAATGTACACAAAAACAGAAAAATAATTTTATGCATGTACATACAGTGTGATGAAGTGCGCGGTAGAGGTATGGTGGTGGTGTGTATTTCACCCGGTGGTTCAGTTTAGATGGGTGAGATAACTAAAATCCAGAAATAGTGCTGCTTCAGCAAGGCACAGCTTGCTGGAGATTGTTTTGTTTAAAGTTGTATGGGCTGGATTTCTTTGGACTGGGAGACAGGTTGGTAGTGGGAGTCTCTCAGTCTGGACCCCTAGTCCACTACAGGTATTCCCTTTAGCTGAGGAGGTCAGCTGGGCTATAATCAAGGAGAGATAAGACAACCCTCTGTGTAGGACTGGGGAGAAAAAGTGACCCTACAGAGAGGGTTGGAGCCGGAGACCCTGTGTGTAAACTGCATTTTTTGAGGTGAGCCAGGGAGAAGACCTCTGTATTAGCTAGAGCCCAGACGGGCAGGTGTTTATTTTGGTTTATGTTTCTGATGGTGCTGAAGTGTCAGAATAAAGCACCATTTGGACTTGGATCTGGAACCCCGTTGTCAGAAAAGTCTGTGATTGCGACTCCCTGTGAGAGAGCGATCCCTTACAACAGTAATACTTTTTTTAAAGTATTACTATGAAATGCCCTATTCATTGCATAGTAATACTTTTCATGGAATAACACCGCTAAAAAAACTTTATACAGTCTTTAATCGGTCTTCATAGTTGGGGAATATGAATTTGAGAGATAACAGGGGGGGGGGGGGGGGGGGAGGAATCTGAAATACATAAGTATGAGGGCACCACTGACCGAATATCATTTTCTTTGTGCAGAATTCCCAACAGTGATAACTGGAAATGAAACACCAGAAGCAAAACCTACTGGTGACAAGACCTCAGGTACCTCAGGAGAGCATCACATATTTTTTTTTCTAAGGCATTTGTAGATACTTCCAATGGGTGTGACTGTGGCCTCCAGGGCTTCCAGGTACAGAAGCCTACTAGGCCTTATAGGCTGACGGTGCCCTTCAGGGCTTCCAGGTACAGAAGCCTATGAGGCCCTATTGGCTGTTGGTCAGTTCTATTACAATATATTATTATATAAGCGATCAGAGCATCGCATGTGACAGTCCCCTACCCAGTCATAAAAAGGAAAAAAAACTTTTTAGAAAAATAATAAAAAATCGCATTTTCACATATAAAAAGTTTTGAAAAATCATTATTGGTAGTACTGCGTCTGTAGTGGTCCATAGAATGCATCGATCACAATATTTATCACACCTGGTGAAAAAAAATATTAAACACAATGCCAAAATTGATTAAAAATGATCAAAAAGTCGTATTTACCCTGAAATGGCCCCAATGAAAACAAGCCCTTACACAGCTTTATTGATGGAAAAATGGAAAAAAAAATGTTATAGGTCTTTCAGTACGACACAGAAATATTGGGGGAGATTTGGTGTAAAGTAGAATTGGCTTAGTTGCCCATATCAACCAATCAGATTCCACCTTTTATTTTTCGGTGCTCCTTTGGAAAATGAAAGGTGGAATCTGATTGGTTGGTATGGGCAACTAAGCAAGTTCTACTTTACACCAGTTTAATAAATCTCCCCTATCGTTTTTGTTGTGCAAAAATAGGAAAATATTTATTTAGGAACGATATAATTTTGGCATTGTTGTAATCATAACGACCCACAGAATAAAGTTATCCTGCCACTTATAAAATACAGTCAAAACCGTAAAAACAAAAAGCAAAAGCAAATGGTGAAATGGTGTGTTTTTTCTTCCATGCCCCCAAAAGAATTAATAAAAGTTGCACAACACATTGTATATACCCCAAAATTGTGTCATTTAAAATACAACCCACCCTGCAAAAAACCCTTGTATGGCTATGTCAACAGGAAAAAGGCTAGATTAAAATGCAATAACAAAAACCTCTCTGTCTTAAAGTAACAAACTTGGAAGCGTCCTTAAAGGGTTTAAAATGACCTGTCAGTTGTATTCCACATTACATGGCTATTCTGGAGTATTCTACTGACTCAACTGTATTGTTTCTGTTCCTGTTATTCCTACTAGTTATGAATGATTTGCCTGGTTGGTGTTATCAGTGGAGAGGATATCCCTGCACCATCTGACACTGTTCAATCAGTGCTGGCAATGGCAGACTGTGCAGGGACACACCCCAAAATTGGTAACAATTCATAATTTTAAAACGTCTTGCAGGAATAATTGAGGGAGGACACAACACACAGTCATAAGATGCTCCAGGATAGCTATTCAATGTGGAATACAATTATTTACTGAAACAGGCATTTCAGCACTGCTGACAGGTCCTCTATAAGTGGTACAGTATAGTGGTTGCAGCTCACATTCATTGGTTTAATACTCTTAAACAGTTGTGTTACATCAAGTTAAACTTGGAATATAGTGACCTTGTACTGGGGTTCACAAAACTGTGAATAAGAGCCTCAAGAGGGTCAGATGATGCCCAAGCCGAGGAGAATGGAGAGGAAGGAGGAAAGACAGTTTAATGACTCGTATGCTGTACGTACTATTTCTTAGAGGCAGAGACCACTGGGGTCACCTCTGTAGATTCAGAAGCAGGTGGGCTAAGGGAAATGTTTCATATTCACCAAAATAGTATATGGTATTTTGTAATACCAGAAAATTTATGGAAAACAGAAATTTTTAAGTGCTCATTTTTTACTAAAAATCTCTTTTTCTGTGTTTGTCCTTTTCTAGCTATCCCAGGGTTTGTTCCTGATCATAAACTGACCACTTCTGTTGAATCAAAGGGTAAAGTCAAGGAAAACACTGAAGCTCCTCTATGGACCGAAAGTCTTTCCCCAAATAATAATGGTAACACTGTGGCCCTGATTTTATTATACCTTCACTCCAGAATTCTGGTATCAAAAAGTCACAAATATAGGGCTTTTGCGACTTTTTGCACTCACTTGCTTGCATGTGTGTATCATTAGACTTTTAAAACAAAAGAGTGCTAATCTCACTCCAGAAGGAGGGAAACTGGAGGAGCTTCTCTAGACAAAAGTATTAGTTCTAAGGATAAGACAAATTTATCAAACAACATCAGATATTTCATAAATGTGGCATAAAGTCCTCCAAAGCAGACTAAATTTTCCCCTTATGATAAATTACACCCTATTTTTGGTGGTAAGGGTTTGGTAGAGGGTGTTCAAATATAACTTTTTTTTTTTTAAATGTTTTAGATCATCTAGCAAAGTCGGTACTGGCAGATCTAGACTTTGGTTTTTAGGTGGTAACATGCACAGTGCAATCTCTTATAATAATCTAATTTGTCAAACTGAGAAGCATTATATCAGACTATTATATAGTATATAACATAGTAACATAGTTTATAAGGCCGAAAAAAGACATCTGTCCATCTGTTCGGCCTGTTATCCTGCAAGTTGATCCAGAGAAAGGCAAAAAAAAAAACCCTGTAAGGCCCCTTTCACACGAGCGAGTTTTCCGCGCGGGTGCAATGCGTGACATGAACGCATTGCACCTGCACTGAATCCGGACCCATTCATATCTATGGAGCTGTGCATGCGAGCGGTGATTTTCACGCAGCATGCTCTATATTCTGCGTTTTTCACGCAACGGAGGCCCCATAGAAGTGAATGGGGCTGCGTGAAAATCGCAAGCATCCGCAAGCAAGTGCAGATGCGGTGCGATTTTCACGCACGGTTGCTAGGAGACGATCGGGATGGGGACCCGATCATTATTATTTTCCCTTATAACATGGTTATAAGGAAAAATAATAGCAGTCTTAAATCCTTAAGGACACAACCTTATTTCACCTTAAGGACCAGGCAATTTTTTGCAAATCTGACCAGTGTCACTTTAAAGAGGACCTTTCACCGATTATGACAATGTGAACTAAGAATACAGACAAGGAGAGCGGCGCCCGGGGATCTCACTGCACTTATTATTATCCCCGGGCGCCGCTCCGTTCTCCCGCTATGCCCTCCGGTATCTTCGGTCACAAAATTATGGTAGGCGGAGTCTGCCCTTGTTCTGCTGTAGCGCTGGCCAATCGCATTGCAGAGCTCACAGCCTGGGAGAAAATAATCTCCCAGGCTGTGAGCTCTGCGCTGCGATTGGCCAGCGCTACAGCAGAACAAGGGCAGACTCCGCCTTAGTGACTGAAATCTCCACCTACTATAACTTACTGAGCGAAGATACCGGAGGGCATAACAGGAGAACGGAGCGGCGCCCGGGGATAATAGTAAGTGCAGTGAGATCCCCGGGCGCCGCTCTACATGTCTGTATACTTAGTTCACATTGTCATAATCGGTGAAAGGTCCTCTTTAAGTGGTGATAACTTTAAAACGCTTCGACTTATCCAGGCCATTCTGAGATTGTTTTTTCGTTACATATTGTACTTCATGACACTGGTAAAATGAAGTAAAAAAAAATATTTTTTTGCCAAAAATTTGGAAAAATTAGCAAATTTCCAAGTTTCCAAGTTTCAATTTCTCTACTTCTATAATACATAGTAATACCTACAAAAATAGTTATTACTTTACATTCCCCATATGTCTACTTCATGTTAGGATCATTTTGGGAATGACATTTTATTTTTGGGGGACGTTACAAGGCTTAGAGGTTTAGAAGTAAATCTTAAAAATTTCTCAGAAATTTTCAAAAACCAACTTTTTAAGGACCAGTTCAGGTCTGAAGTCACTTTGTGAGGCTTACATAATAGAAACCACCCAAAACCTCCCATTCTAGAAACTACACCCCTCAAGGTATTCAAAACTGATTTTACAAACGTCGTTAACCCTTTAGGCGTTCCACAAGAATTAATGGAAAATAGAGATACAATTTCAAAATTTCACTTTTTTGGCAGATTTTCAATTTTAATATTTTTTTTTCCAGTTACAAAGCAAGGGTTCACAGCCAAACAAAACTTAATATTTATGGCCCTGATTCTGTAGTTTTCAGAAACACCCCATATGTGGTCATAAACTGCTGTACGGGCACACGGCAGGGCACAGAAGGAAAGAAATGCCATACGGTTTTTGGAAGGCAGATTTTGCTGGACTGTTTTTTTGACACCATGTCCCATTTGAAGCCCCCCTGATGCACCCCTAGAGTAGAAACTCCAAAAAGTGACCCCATTTTAGAAACTACGGTATAGGGTGGTTTTGTTGGTACTAGTTTAGGGTACATATGCTTTTTGGTTGCTTTATATTATACTTTTTGTGAGGTAACAAGAAATAGCTGTTTTGGCACGGTTTTTATTTTTTGTTATTTACAACATTCATCTGACAGGTTAGATCATGTGGTATTTTTATAGACCAGGTTGTCACAGACTCGGTGATACCTAATATATATACTTTTTTTTATTTATGTAAGTTTTACACAATGATTTCATTTTTGAAGCAAAAAAAAATCATGTTTTAGTGTTTCCATAGTCTGAGAGCCATAGTTTTTTAAGTTTTTAGGCGATTATCTTGGGTAGGGTATGATTTTTGCGGGATGATATGACGGTTTGATTGGCACTATTTTGGGGTGCGTGTGACTTTTTGATCGCTTGCTATTACACTTTTTGTGATGTAAGGTGACAAAAAATGGCTTTTTTTACACCGTTTTTATTTTGATTTTTTTACGGTATTCACCTGACAGGTTAGATCATGTGGTATTTTTATATACCAGGTTGTCACGGACGCGGCGATACCCAATATGTATACTTTTTTTTATTTATGTAAGTTTTACACAATAATTTCATTTTTGAAGCAAAAAGAATCATGTTTTAGTGTTTCCATAGTCTGAGAGCCATAGTTTTTTAAGTTTTTAGGCGATTATCTTGGGTAGGGTATGTTTTTTGCGGGATGAGATGACGGTTTGATTGGTACTATTTTGGGGCGCGTGTGACTTTTTGATCTCTTGCTATTACACTTTTTGTGATGTAAGGTGACAAAAAATGGTTTATTTAGCACAGTTTTTATTTTTTACGGTGTGTATCTGAGGGGTTAGCTCATGTGATATTTTTATAGAGCCGGTCGATACGGACGCGGCGATACCTAATATATATACATTTTTTTTATTTATGTAAGTTTTACACAATAATATCATTTAAAAAAAAAAAAAATCATGTTTTAGTGTCTCCATAGTCTGAGAGCCATAGTTTTTTCAGTTTTTGGGCGATTATCTTAGGTAGGGTCTCATTTTTTGCGGGATGAGATGACGGTTTGATTGACACTATTTTGGGGTGCATATGACTTTTTGATCGCTTGCTATTACACTTTTTGTGATGTAAGGTGACAAACAATTGTTTATTTAGCACAGTTTTTATTTTTATTTTTTAATTTTTTACGGTGTTCATCTGAGGGGTTAGTTCATGTGATATTTTTATAGAGCCGGATGATACGGATGCGTCGATATCTAATATGTATACTTTTTTTTTTATGTAAGCTTTACACAATAATAGCTTTTTTAAAACAAAAAAAATATGTTTTAGTGTCTCCATATTCTGAGCCATATTTTTTTTATTTTTTGGGCGATTGTCTCAGGTTGGGGCTAATTTTTTGTGGGATGAGGTGACGGTTATTTTGGGCATACGCCTTTTTAATTGCTTGCTGTTGTACTTTTTGTGATGCAAGGTGACAAAAAAATGGTTTATTTAGCACAGTTTTTATTTTTTATTTATTACGGTGGGGTTAGGTCATGTGGGATTAGGTCATGTGATATGTCTATAGAGCCGGTCGATACGGATGCAGCTATACCTAATATGTCAACTTTTTTTTCGCCCTATTTTTTACCTATTTTTTTTAACTTTATTTGGGGAAAATGAAGTTTTTGTTTATTTTTACTTGAAACTTTGAATTTTTGGCGGGGGGAAACTTAATTTTTTCAACTTTATTTTTTACTTTATTTTTTGTCCCACTTTGGGACTTCAACTTTTGTGGGTCTAATCCTTTACAATGGACTCCAATACTTCTGTATTGGAATGCATTGGCTGTATGAGTAATACTGTGTGTATTACTCATACAGCTTCCTGCCTGTGAGATCCAGGGGGCTGGATCTCACAGGCTCGTCACCGGAAGGCAGCGCGATGCCTTCCTTAGGCATCGCGCTGCCTTCCATGCCATCGGGTCCCCTCTACAGCCCCACTGGGACCTGATGGCACCGCCAATCGCAACCGCCGCCGCATGTAAAAGCCGCAAACCGCAGGTCTGAATAAACCTGCGGTTTGTGGCGATCGCCGACATGGGGGGGGGGGGGGGCACAGGACCCCCCTGGGCATTGAGCCAAGGTGCCTGCTCAATGATTTGAGCAGGCACCTTATTCTGATCACCGCCAGCAGGGCGGCGGTGATCGGAAATACACATGACGTACAGGTACGTCATGTGTCCTTAAGTACCATGACAACATGCCGTACCAGTACGTCATGTGTCCTGAAGAGGTTAATACAGAATGCATAGTACAATAGGGCTGGAGGGGTTAAAAAAAATAATAATAATAATATAACTCACCTGAATCCACTTGATCGTGCAGCCTGTCTTCTTATTTGCTGTGCACAGGAAAAGGACCTTTGATGACGTCACTGCGATCATCACATGGTCCGTCACATGATCCATCACCATGGCTAAAGATCATGTGATGGACCATGTGATGAACGCTGTGACGTCATCAAAGGTCCTATTCCTTAAAGAAGAAGACAGAAGAGATGCCTGCTGCGCGAACAAGTGGATTAAGGTGAGTTAATTTAAAATATATATATTTTTAACCCCTCCAGCCCTATTGTACTATGCATTCTGTATTCAGAATGCTATTATTTTCCCTTATAACCATGTTATAAGGGAAAATAATACAATCTACACAACCTTGAACCCAAACCTAAACTTCTGTGAAGAAGTTCGGGTCTGGGTACCACTTTCAGTTTTTTTATCACGCGCGTGCAAAACACATTGCACCCGCGCGATAAAAACTAAACAACGGAACGCAATCGCAGTCAAAACTGACTGCAATTGGGTACCTACTCGCGCGGGTTTGCCGCAACGCATCCGGGCCTAATCCGGACACGCTCATGTGAAAGGGGCCTGAGGTAGAAGCCAATTTTCCCTTCCTTCCCGACTCCAATCAGGCAATCAGAATAACTCCCTGTATCAACGACCCCTCTCTAGTAACTATAGCCTGTAATATTATTACACTCCAGAAATTCATCCAAGCCCCTCTTAAACTCTTTTAGTGAACTCACCATCACCACCTCCTCAGGCAGAGAGTTCCATAGTCTCACTGCTCTTACCGTAAAGAATCCTCTTCTATGTTTGTGTACAAACCTTCTTTCCTCCAGACGCAGAGGGTGTCCCTTCGTCACAGTCACAGTCCTGGGGATAAATAGATGATGGGAGAGATCTCTGTACTGACCCCTGATATATTTATACATATTAATTAGATCTCCCCTCAGTCATCTTTTTTCTAAAGTAAATAACCCTAATGTTGATAATCTTTCAAGGTACTGTAGTTGCCCCATTCCAGTTATTACTTTAGTTGCCCTCCTCGGAACCCTCTCCAGCCCTGCTATGTCTGCCTTGTTCACAGGAGCCCAGAACTGTACACAGTACTCCATGTGTGGTCTGACTAGTGATTTGTAAAGTGGTAGGACTATGTTCTCATCACGGGCATCTATGCGCCTTTTGATGCAACCCATTATCTTATTGGCCTTGGCAGCAGCTGCCTGACACTGGTTTCTACAGCGTAGTTTGCTGTTCACTAAAATTCCTAGGTCCTTTTCCATGTCAGTGTTACCGAGTGTTTTACCATTTAGTATTGTGGGAGATTAGCTGGTGGGGATCACCTTTTCTGAAAACAGACAGTCCGTATGCAGGCAGTTTCTTTGAAAGTCTGGCTGGTTGCCAGGTTTATTTAGCCCAAAAGGTTTGCACAGCAGAAAACAAACAAAACAGAAAGTAAATCCTTGCCGTCCGGCGCTAAGCTATACAGTTATGTCCTGACTATACGGTGTGGGGCTGCTCCCCGACACCGCCAACACAAATGGTAAAGCAAACCTTTAGTTTCTCTTGCATCCAAACATAGCTCTCCCTTCAGCCACACAGGTTACAATCCTGAGACTCAGCACATGAGAGACCTGTTGTGCTCTCTTCCTGTTTATTTAAAGTCCACCTGGAGGTGAACTCCAGTGGACCACAATCTCTGGACCGGAACCAAGCCTGCCTTAGAGGCTGGAAAAAACCCGGGTCGGATTCCGGTTCAGTCCCTCACAACAGAGCGCATGCGAGGTGAAACATACCTATCATCCACCACCTCGCCTCGCATACCGTCACATATCCCCCCCCTCTGCTCTAGCCCCCGCGGCTGAGCAACTGTCCCCAGCATACAATGCATGCGGGAGAGGGCATCTGCATTGTTTTGGAGCTTGCCCGGCCTATGCTCTACTGAAAACTTAAAGGGCTGTAAGGCCAGAAACCACCTTGTCACGCGGCTATTTTTTTCCCTGTTGTCACACATCCACTTTAGGGGTGCATGGTCGGTGACGAGCTTAAACGACCTTCCCAGTAAGTAATATTTCAGCGAGTCTAGGGCCCATTTAATAGCGAGACATTCCTTCTCGACAATGGCATAGTTCTTTTCATGCTTGTTCAGCTTTCGGCTCAGGTATACCACTGGGTGCTCCTCACCGTCTCTGGTTTGGGATAGGACAGCCTCTAGGCCCACCTCAGAGGCGTCCGTCTGTACCACAAACTCCTTTGAGAAGTCCGGGGTTACCAACACCGGTAGTACACAAAGGGCCCGCTTTAACTTCTGGAAGGCCTCCTCGGCTTCAGGATTCCATTTAACCATGGCCGACCCCCTGCCCTTTGTCAGGTCGGTCAGAGGGGCGGCAATGGTGGCAAAGTCGGGTATAAACCGCCGGTAATACCCCGTAATGCCAATAAAGGCCCGAACTTGTTTTTTGTTTATCGGTTGGGGCCATTTTTGAATGGCCTCAACCTTATTGGTCTGGGGCTTGACCAGTCCCCGGCCAATAACGTAGCCAAGGTATTTGGCTTCCTCCAGGCCTATGGCACACTTTTTTGGGTTGGCCGTGAGACCTGCTTCCTTAAGTGAATCTACCACTGCTTGTACCCGAAGCAGGTGCGATTCCCAATCTGGGCTGTGGATGACCACATCGTCCAAGTAAGCAGCTGCATACGGGCGATGTGGGCTCAAAGTTTTATCCATCATTCGCTGGAATGATGCAGGAGCTCCATGCAGACCAAAAGGCATCCGCTTATACTGAAACGAGCCTTCAGGAGTGGAAAAGGCAGTTTTCTCCTTGGCCGATTCAGTTAGGGGTATCTGCCAGTAGCCTTTCGTCAGGTCTAGGGTCGTTATGTAGCGGGCTTGTCCCAACCTGTCCACGAGTTCGTCGACCCGAGGCATCGGGTAGGCATCGAACTTGGAGACACTGTTGAGTTTCCTAAAGTCGTTACAAAACCTAACAGTGCCATCGGGTTTTGGGACCAGCACTATGGGGCTCGACCAATCACTGTGGGACTCTTCTATCACGTCCAATTCTAGCATCATTTTTATTTCCTTTGCGACTGCCTCTCGCCTGGCCTCCGGTATTCTATATGCCTTTACATTTACGCGAACCCCAGGTTCTGTCACTATGTCATGCCGAATCACGTTGGTTCGTCCGGGTAAGGGGGAGAAAAAGTCTCTATTTTTGTACAAAAACGCCCTAACGTCACTTTGTTGCACCAGGGATAGGGATTCCGTTATGGGGACGTCAGGGATCACTGGTCGCCGGACTGTTGCAGCCGGAGATGTGGCCAATAAAGTCTCTCTGTCCTTCCAGGGTTTTAAGAGATTTACATGATAAATCTGTTGTGGCTTCCGTTTCCCAGGTTGGTAGACTTTGTAGTTGACCTCTCCTACTTTTTCAACCACCTCAAAGGGACCCTGCCACTTAGCCAGGAACTTGCTTTCAACCGTGGGAACCAGTACCAACACTCGGTCCCCGGGGCTGAAAGTACGGACCTTGGCACCCCGATTATAGACCCTCCTCTGGGCCTCCTGGGCTCGCTCCATATGTTCACGAACCAGGGGCAAGACAGCTGCGATTCGATCCTGCATCAAGGAGACATGCTCTATGACGCTTCGATACGGGGTGGCCTCTCCTTCCCACGTTTCTTTGGCGACATCTAGCAGCCCCCTGGGATGTCTACCATACAAGAGCTCAAAGGGGGAATACCCTGTGGACCCCTGCGGAACCTCGCGTATGGCAAACATGAGATATGGTAGCAAAAAATCCCAATTTTTCCCATCTCTGTCAACCACCTTTTTCAGCATACTTTTCAGCGTTTTATTAAATCGCTCCACAAGTCCATCCGTTTGGGGGTGGTAGACCGAGGTGCGGAGATGGGAAATTTTATATACTTTACACAGTTCCTTGGTGACCCTGGACATAAATGGGGTGCCTTGATCGGTTAAGATCTCCTTTGGGATCCCCACTCGACTAAACACCTGGACCAACTCCTTGGCGATAGTCTTAGCGGAGGTGTTACGCAAGGGGATGGCCTCAGGGTAGCGTGTTGCGTAGTCCAGGATTACCAGAATATGCTGGTGACCCCGGGCAGACTTCACCACTGGCCCCACCAGGTCCATGCCAATCCGTTCAAAAGGGACCTCAATTATTGGTAGAGCGACCAGGGGACTGCGAAAGTGGGGCGCCGGTGCTGACAATTGGCACTCGGGGCACGACTCACAGTACTGCCTGACATCTGCATGCAACCCAGGCCAGAAAAATCTCTGGGCGATTCTCTCCCTGGTCTTTTCAACACCGAGATGTCCCCCCATCACGTGACTATGTGCCAGGTCTAGTACGACCCTGCGGAAGGGTTTGGGAACCAGTAGCTGTTCGACCTCGTCTTCTCCACGTTTTATCACCTGATACAGTAAATTGTTGTTGAGGGCCATGTAGGGGAAGGACACCCCCCAGTTAGGGACCACCGGTTCCCCATCCACCATCTTAACATTTTCCCTAGCTCTAATGAGGGTGACATCTCGCAGTTGTTCGGTACAGAAATCCTCTCTCCTGACTTCTAAATCTGGCATAACATTTGGACTACTCTCACTGTCAGGGTCAGAGACATTCTCCTGTTCATTACCCTCGAACTGAGGGCTAGCTTCCCGGTCCTCCGGCTCCCCAGCCAAGACAGGGAAAGGAAGAGGATCTCCCGCTTCCTCAACAACGTCCCCTTCCCTTTGGAAAAAAGGATCTGGCGAGAGCTCCCGTGCCTCCCCAGCAGGGGGAGCTCTATCTACCAGTCTCCCCTTGCCTTCCCATAAGCTCCAAAAATGGGGAAAATCTCTCCCCACTAACGCTTCGTGAAGCAGTGACGGCACCACCCCGACTGAATGTGTCACACTGCCCCAAGGGGTATCAACCTCGACCACTGCTGTCTGGTAGTCCCGTGTGTCCCCATGAATACAAATGACCCCGATAGTACTGGGGTGTAGTTTGGAGGGGTTTACACAATCCTTCCTGATTAGTGTCACCACACTACCCGAGTCTAGCAGGGCTGTGAGTGGTTTTCCATCCACAGAGATAGCACACATTTGTCTCTCGTTGTGACTCGAACATGCTGCAGTACACGCGACCTGTGCAAAAAGAGAAATGTGTCTTTTCCTGTAAGCATAGTCACACTGCATAGGCTCATCGCTTAACGGACAGTTTGCAGCAATATGCCCAAATGCATGGCACCGATAACACTGTATGTGCTCTACCCCCAGTCCTTTTAAGGGTCCCAAAGACCTTCCTGGCTTCTTTGGCCAGTCTCCAGGTCTAGGACCCACAGTCTCATTAGCTGCAAAATCAGTCTTAACATTACCCCTGCTTTTGAACCCTGGAACAGTCTTACCAGATCCTGGGGGTGATCTTGCGTCCCAAGACGCTCCACGGTGGGGCATAGACGGATTCAACAAGTCCTCAGAAGCAAGGTACCTCTCCACTAGGTCCACCAACTGGTTTGCAGTGTTGGGGTCCCCCTGTCCGACCCACTTCTTCAATGTCGCAGGGAGCGCACGCAGGTACCGGTCCATTACTACACGCTCCACGATCTGAGGGCCGGTCAAGGTCTCTGGCTGCAACCACTTCCGGGTGAGATGGATCAGGTCAAACATTTGAGAACGGGGTGGCTTGCCGCTGGAGTAAGTCCACTGATGCACACGCTGGGCTCGGACTGCCATGGTGACACCCAAGCGTGCAAGTATCTCCGTCTTCAGTGTCTCATAGTCCTGGGCCTTTTCCGGTTCGAGATCAAAGTACGCCTTTTGAGGTTCCCCGGTCAAAAACGGGGCCACTAGACCCGCCCACTGTTCTTTTGGCCACTCCTCGCGGACAGCAACTCTCTCAAAAGTCGCAAGGTAGGCCTCAACATCATCAGTAGGTGTCATCTTCTGTAGGTGATACGAGGCACGTACCAATTTTGGTTCCCCTGGCGCAGGAGGTGCGAACCCTTTTTTCAGCTCCACAAGAGCCTCTGCGAACTGCCGGTTCATCTCCTGTTGGGCAGCCTGTTGTGCTGCAGCGGCCTCTGCGACTTGGCGGTTGGATTCCCGCTGAGCTGCATTGGCCTGTAGCAGGGCCTTTAACATTTCCTCCATTTTCAGAAAATGCCCGCTGAGTCCACCACGTGTGGGAGATTAGCTGGTGGGGATCACCTTTTCTGAAAACAGACAGTCCGTATGCAGGCAGTTTCTTTGAAAGTCTGGCTGGTTGCCAGGTTTATTTAGCCCAAAAGGTTTGCACAGCAGAAAACAAACAAAACAGAAAGTAAATCCTTGCCGTCCGGCGCTAAGCTATACAGTTATGTCCTGACTATACGGTGTGGGGCTGCTCCCCGACACCGCCAACACAAATGGTAAAGCAAACCTTTAGTTTCTCTTGCATCCAAACATAGCTCTCCCTTCAGCCACACAGGTTACAATCCTGAGACTCAGCACATGAGAGACCTGTTGTGCTCTCTTCCTGTTTATTTAAAGTCCACCTGGAGGTGAACTCCAGTGGACCACAATCTCTGGACCGGAACCAAGCCTGCCTTAGAGGCTGGAAAAAACCCGGGTCGGATTCCGGTTCAGTCCCTCACAACAGAGCGCATGCGAGGTGAAACATACCTATCATCCACCACCTCGCCTCGCATACCGTCACAGTATGTACGGGTGACTTGCATTATTCCTTCCCATGTGCATAACTTTACATTTGTCAGTGTTAAACCTCATCTTCCACTTCTCTGCCCAAGCCAACAATCTATCCAGATCCATCTGTAGCTGTATATTGTCCTCTTCAGTGTTAATTACTTTACACAGTTTAGTGTCATCTGCAAAAATTTATATTTTACTGTGTAAGCCTTCTACAAGATCATTAATAAATATATTGAAGAGAATAGGGCCCAATACTGACCCCTGAGGTACTTCACTAGTGACAGTTACCCAATCTGAGTGTGTACTGTTAATAACCACCCTCTGTTTTCTATCATTGAGCCAGTTACTTACCCACATACAGACATTTTCTCCCAGTCCGAGCATTCTCATTTTATATACTAACCTTTTATGTGGTACAGTGTCAAATGCTTTGGAGAAGTCCAGGTATACGACATCCATTGATTCGCCGCTGTCACGTCTAGAACTTACCTTCTCATAGAAACTGATTAAATTAGTTTGACATAACAGATACCTCATGAAGCCATGCTGATATGGCGTTATTTGCTTATTTTCATTGAGGTACTCCAAGATAGCCTCTCTTTGAAAGCCTTCAAACAGTTTACCCACAACAGATGTTAAACTTACCGGCCTATAGTTCCCGGCTCTGTTTTTGTAGCCTTTTTGAATATTGGCACCACATTTGCTATGCGCCAATCCTATGGGACATTCCCTGTCAGTATAGAGTCCTTAGATATCAGAAATAAGGGTCTGGCTATAACATTACTTAATTCTCTTAGGATACGGGGGTGTATGCCATCCTGGCGATTTGTCTATTTAAATCTTTTTAAGACGCCGCTGTACTTCTTCCTGGGTCAGACAGGACACTTTTAATGGGGAATTAACTTTTACATTATGCATTTCATCTGACAGTTTATTTCCCTCAGTGAATACATTGGAGAAAAAAATATTTAATAGCTTTGCTTTCTCCTCATCGCTCTCAGCAACTCCCCCCTCATTACTCTGTAAAGGCCCGACACCTTCAGATTTATACTTTTTACCATTTAAATAATTGAAGAACATTTTAGGGTTAGTTTTGCTCTCTTTGGCAATTCATCTCTCGGTCTCTAGTTTGGCCGCTTTCATTTGTTTTTTAAATATTAAATTTTTTGTTCAATGTTTTTTTAGTGCTTCCTCGCACCCCTCCTGTTTTAGTGATTTAAATGATTTAATATTATTAAGTCACATCCACAAAAATAGTGCCTACAACGTTCAGCAGCAGACCTGATTTTTCCATACTTTGGTTCTGGGCACAGAAAATGCTATTTGGGGGCTACTGGCTAATTTCAGCATTATTTTTGTCATATGTAGGATGGGTAAGGTACTGGACCTTTGATTCCAGTCAGAGTTGTAACGGTTCCAGGAGCAGAGGTTGTAGATACCCCTAGGCCCTGGTTTCTGCAATATCACAGGACACCAGAACTGTAAATAGCCTGTAATAGTCAAGCGGCTCTTTTATAGGTTTTGCTTGTGTAATATTAAATTCCTGCATGAACAAATTTAAGGAATTAGTGCTGCATGCTGGCCCGCAGGCAGGGCCGGTTTTAGACAAAATGTGGCCCTGGGCAAAATTAAAATTGGGGCCTCAAATCTTCTAATAATGTACTAACAACACAGTCACATTCTATCGATTTCGGTCCTCACAGAGTTATACACTCCTCACACAGATCTTCACCCTCATTGTCCCAGAATATGCCACATGCCCCCTTCCCTCACAGCAAGGAGTTCCTTCACTCACAAAAATCTACAGCAATGGATCAGGTCGTCATACAGCATGTACCCCAGGACTGCACTGCACACCACTGGACCCTCCCTTACATGGCTGCTCACAGGCATACACAGTTCCTCTCTCCCAAAGTACCTCCACGAGCTTCAGCAATCCGTGCATAGAGAAAGCTCTGTCCTATACACATTTAGTCATGTGACCCTTAGCATCTTTCTGACATCCGTCTTAAATGTTAGGCACGTGTCGGGTCATTAAAGATGGTGCCTGGCCTGGAGCGGAGTGGGTGCCATAGCAACTGGGTGCCTGCTGTTTTATACCAATGTCCACGATCTGCGGTAATGCTGACCTGGACATTTAACCACTCAGATTCCATGGTGAAATGTCACCACAGCATCTGAGAGTGTTAAAAACCGGAAACGGGCTTCCTGTTGAGGCACGCTTTCCCCTGGCGATTATTAGTATATCCCAGTTTAGGCCACTAGGTGGCAACACTGAACTGTAATATAGTGATTTCTATACAGAATGATGGAAATTGCTCCATTATTCTGTATAGAAATCACTATCGCAGTTCAGTTGCAATCTGATATCAAGTTGTGGTCCACTTGGGGACCAAACAAAAAGTTACAAAAAAAAGTTTTTAAAATATAACAATTCAAGTCACCCCCTTTCCCCAAAATAAAAATAAACAAAAAAAAATATAACATCATGGGCATCGCCGCATGCAAAAATGCCTGTACTATTAAAATAAAATAAAAAGTTAGCCCATATGGTGAATGGTGTAAGAAAAAAATTAATTTTTTTCATCACTTTATCTACCAAGAAAATTGAATCAACAGTGATCAATTCATACACACCCCAAAATGGTATTGTCAAAAACGACAGATCGTCCCGCAAAAAAGGAGCTCTCACCTATCCCCGTATAATTAACTATAAAAAAGTTATGAGGGTCAGAAAAAATGTTAGTTTTTTCTAAAGTGAGTCCTGATGTTTATAGCACTGACTGAGGATGGGCGGCCTATAGAGGTCTTGAGCTGGGGTTCTGTTAGGGTTGCCACCTTTCCCAACAAAAGTTTACACAAGTTAAAAAGGTTGACGTGGTTTGGGGCTTGGATTAACACAGGTGATATATCATATTTTACGTTTTGCTCCATTCTTTTTTTCAATAAGATCAAACTTTACACTGCTGGGGATACCCTGTGCATTTAAGTTTTATTTAGCCTTTATTTTTTAAATGTTTCTGCCAGGATTCAAACTAACAGCCATCTACATTAAAGGCAAGAACCTTAACCACTGAGCTATAGAGCTCCATGTTAAACTGCTGAAAATATATTATGGCTTAAAACTTCAGTAGTAGTTTCTAGTGTATTGTGCATTCATATATATCAGAAGTATCATTTTAAATATTATTTTTCGTAATTACATATTTATTTGTGCCATACATTTTTTTTTACAATTACTAAAAAAAATATAAAATGATACTGCCCCTGTATATGAATACCTAATACATGAGACACTACTATAAGGTTTTTCTGCAACAGTTTAACATTGAGCCATATAGCTCAGTGGTTAACATTCTCGCCTTTAATATAAATGCTTGTGAGCTCAGCAGAAACATTTGAAAAATAGAAGCTAAGTAGGACTTAAATACAATGTTTTGGCATAGCCCCTTTATGTTCATAGTTGCCGAACCCCGAGCTACAGTAACCTTGCTTCAGCACTCTCCCAGGCCTGGCTGGGAGGGTTGCAACTCTTATAACCCCAGAGGCACACACTGAACTTTGGGGTCTCCTTAATTCAAAAGTATAGCCAAAAAAAATCCAAGTCCATAAACAGTTCAATCCATAATGGACAAAACTCTGAGTTTTTCTACCTGTATGTGAAATACGAAGATAAATGAATTTTGCAATATCCAACGCATACCATATGTGTCACGGTAGGGAACAGTGAGCCCTGAACTCCTGCCTAAGCACTGTCCCTACCTATTTGCACGATCCACCCCAAATAGCAGCCCACAACTAGTCATCAGTCCCTTCCTATGTAAGTGCATGGTCCGAATTGGTACTCGTAAAAGGGAGACAAAATAACAAATGACTAGCGACAAAATAATACAGAAAACAGAAATCAAATTCAGAAATGTAGAAGCCACTTAACAAATCAGGCGCACCTCTGCCCTGTTGTGCCCTGCCCTGTTGTGCGCCAAAAACGGAAGTCTACGCCAACTTCAACTATAACTTCCGCCACTTGCTGGGGAAAGTTATAGTAAATTCGGCGAGCGTCGTGAAGCCATGCCCCTTTTGTGCCAAGAACCACAAAGTCACAAATTATGGTGCACAGATGCAATTGTGGCGTAAAGTCATTGATAAATGTCCACCAATGTCTCTTTTAATGGTCCTCCACCTTCTGTAAAGAGTCTGTTCTGTTCTCCCTCAGAGGTTGGTTCTTAGCACAGTTGCTTTTCTGGCAGCTTTTCCCTCACAGGAATGGTTTCACCCTGGAGAGATTTATTTTCTCCTGCTTTAGCTTTTCTGGCTTACACACCAGCATCTGCATATACATCCTCGCTCTTGGCACCACCCAGCAACTATCACTAAGAACTGCCAGTTAACTTTTCTTACCCATATACAGCCTTTTGGAATACATATTGCATAGTTAAGACACTTTATCCATTTGTACCACTGACATTTTAACAGCTTTAGCAGTGAACCATATTGCTAAACCTTTTAGCAGTGAACCATATTGCTAAACCTTTTAGCAGTGAACCATTCGATAACTTTAGCAGTGAATCACTGGGTCACTGCATTGGCACAATAAGTGTTTGGGGGACAGTCATGCAAACATATATTTTTTGGGTGTTGTCACTTTAACTTTTTTGTTTTATTTGTAGGCATCTCAGATTTGTTTCATGAAGATGTCACAACACTACTGAAAAAGGTAAAACTTCAGGAACAGTTATTGACTACATGGTACCAAAAGTTATCCTGAAAATCTAGTATGGGCCAAAAAAACTCCAAGTTAGATTATAGTATTAATTACTGATAGCAAGTCTTCTATGGGTCAGTAGCTGGCCAATATCAGCAGATATTGGATATAAGGAGGCCCCATACTCTGGTTCATACCCATACTATGCCCTTTGCATCATTACTACTAGCATCAGGGATCAACCCAAGGCCTTAGGCGTGTTTCTAACCTTTCACTAATCCACTACTGCTAATGAACCCAGAGTAACAACCAATATGCATATGTGTCTGAACTGTATGTAAGACAGCATAAGTATGTATTAATGATTGTAGTATTTAAATGTCTTGCAGGCTGAATTTGGTACAGTGTAGCCCCACTGGAACCGCCAACCATTATTTTCATTAAGAGGCAGCAACAATTCTTTTCATTGGAAGGCTGTGGTTTATTGCTTTGACTGTGCCAAGTAAGGACATACGCTTTCTTGGTGTGATCATGGTTATAAACCGTGTCCTACCATTGAAAACAATGGGAAGCCATTTCGGCATGGATGGTCATTGACTTTTAGGCATGGGATCTTTGCTAAATTCAGCTTGCAAAAAACTCCATCTGAACAGCCCCCTAAATTGGAATTTATGACAATGCGGCACCTCTACATTTATAATAATGATTGGATTCTTAAAAATTTTATGGGATAGCAGCTGGCAGGGGGCGATGCTGTTAATGAAGAAAAGCTAAAGAGACTATACTATATTATACTCATGATCGGTGGGGGTTAAACTCTGACATCTAATCACAGTGTCGGACTGGGGTACTTAGGGGCCCACCAGTGTAACTGATTCTGGGGGCCCACCTTAGGGCTCCTGCATGCTAACTTTCTTTTTTTTTTTCATGTCTGTACAGTTCACTTCGCTTCAATGGGGTCACCCAAAAAAAAAAAGCCTCATTATGCATTCCATGTCTGTATGTCCGCATGGCCGGCAAAATGACAGAAGATATCCTATTATTGTCGGTATTACAGACAAGGACAGGACTGTTCTATTAGAGGCCGGCTGTTCTGTACACACCCGGTATCCATGTTTTGCGGATCCGCAATTTGCAGACTGCAAAACATCCAACGGTCGTGTTCATGAGCACTTACAGTGATAACAGGAATATTCAAGATGAAGTATGATGGTAGACATTTACAGCAAAATGCACAAACATACATGTGGCAGAATTTACACATATATGGATATCCTGCACTTAAATCAGTCAGAAACAAGACACATGCAGCGCACACCAATCACTAATTGGACACATGTGGCACACAAGACACTTATACATGGGTCACATGCCACTTATGCATATGTCACATACTGAACATACACCACTGATACATAGATCATATATAGCACACACCAATCACACATAGGAAACACACAATGCACACACCAAGACATTTATGCCTAACCCTATTAAGTGTAGCACACTTAAAGGGGTTAAAGGGGTTGTCTCACATCAGCAATTGGCATTTATCATGTAGAGAAAGTTAATACAAGGCACTTACTAATGTATTTTGATTGTCCATATTGCATCCTTTCCATCACATTATACACAGCACGTATCCGTGGTTATTACCACTGTGTAATCCAGCAGCGGTGGCCGTGCTTAGACACTATAGGTAAAGGTGTTGCCCTATGCGCACTTCCAGCCTTTTCCTATAGTGTCTAAGCACGGCCACCGCTGCTGGATTACACGGAGGTAATAACGACGGATACGTGCTGTGTATAATGTGATGGAAAGGAGGCAATATGGAGAATCACAATACATTAGTAAGTGCCTTGTATTAACTGCATGATAAATGACATTTACTGAAGTGAGACAAACCATTTAACCCCTTTAAGCAGAAATGTCTGGCATGAGATCTACCAAATCTTAACCTCTCATATTGCACATTATCTACAGTATATTTAAAAGGGTTGTCCTACCATAATGACCTATTGCCTATCTACAAGATAGTCGATAAATATCAGATTGCTGGGGGTCTGACTGCTGGAACACCCACTGATCATGAAAAAAGAGGTCCTTAGACATTCAATTACATTACCGCTAATCTATGTACACAAGGGTCTTAAAGAGGACCTTTCATCAGAAAATAGTGTGTTAAATTCTTATACGACCGACCTTATGGGGCTGCTCTCACTGATGTCCGGACCCTTTTTTTTTTTTCAAATGGACCCCCCGTTCGTCTGCTACGCTCTCCGTTAGTTTCGTCGCCTCATATGCAAATGAGGCGACAAAGTTATAGTAGGCGTTGTTCTCTAAGTTCTGGTGGGCGCGGTTATGCTCTCCCTGGCAGCGAGTGCATCCAATCGCAGCGCCCCTCTCTTAGCCAGGGAGAAGGAGCTCAAGTTCTCGCGAGATTTGCGAGAACTTGAGCTTCTAGACATCCGGACCGAGCGCCATCTTGCAGTCCCCAGCGTGATGCTCTGCACTGGGGACTCCAAGATGGCGCTCGGTCCGGATGTCTAGAAGCTCAAGTTCTTGCGAATCTCGGGAGAAGTTGAGCTCCTTCTCCCTGGCTAAGAGCGGGGCGCTGCGATTGGATGCACTCGCTGCCAGGGAGAGCATAACCGCGCCCACCACAACTTAGAGAACAACACCTACTATAACTTTGTCGCCTCATTTGCATATGAGGCGACGAAACTAACGGAGAGCGTAGCGGCCGAACGGGGGGTCCGTTTGAAAAAAAAAAAAAGGGTCCGGACATCAGTGAGAGCAGCCCCATAAGGTCGTATAAGAATTTAACACACTATTTTCTGATGAAAGGTCCTCTTTAGGACAACATTCCCTTAATCATGGAGGTCCCATCAATCAGACACTTATCACCTGTCGTGTCATAGCTGTTGGACCTTTTCACACTCCCTATCCTTAAAGGTCAAACTAAAATAGAAATGTTTGCCTGTTAAAGGACCTGTGTCTACTTTTCTAGTTATCCTCTATCCACAGGATTGGGAATAACTAAGTGATCCGTGGGGGTCTGAACGCTGGAGTCCCCACTGATCCCCCTTCTTGATTGAGTGGCAGGTCGAGCATATGTCCTGCCTCTCCATCCTTCTCTATGTACAACACTGGCTATTTCCAGTGGTCCCAAAGAGAATGAATGGAGCAGCAGGGCATATGTGTGACCTGCCACACCATCAAAAAGGGGGAACAGGATCCATTCCTGGGATCAGTGGGGGTTGCAGAATCGGACCCCATTATTCATATAGTTATGCCCAATGGTGTGGAGAGTATAACTTGAAAACCTGGACCCAACCCCTTTAAATCCTCTACCACTCCACCAGTATCTCTTTACATGGCAGCAGTGATGCCTGTAAATACGGAATATCATCACTACCACCATATAAACCATACGTGTCAGTACTGGAGAATGTGACGCACTGTGCAGAATTTTTCAGTCATAAGTCCAACCCACTTTGCAGGTCATAACCTTTAACAAAGCCCAAACAAAGGTGCCAGAGGAGCAACGTGAGCAAAGGGCACAAACGGAGGGTCATAACTGAAACAGAGGCATTAGGGTCACCTGAGGCAGGGCAATAGTGGGGATCCTGGAGCAGGGGTAACTGGAGAAGAGGCAATATTAGCGGTGCATTTAGAGTGGGGGCATCTGGAGCTGGGGCATTTATGGGGGTGCACCTAAAGCAGAAGCATTAGGGTCACCTGAGGCAGGGTAATAGTGGGGATCCTGGAGCAGAGGTATTAGGGGGGCAACTTGAGAAGAGGCAATATTAGAGGTGCATTTAGAGTAGGGGCATCTGGAGCTGTGGCACTGATAGGGGTGCACCTAAAGCAGAGGCATTGGGGGGACATAGGCAGAGTCCACCCAATGCCACTCTGAACTCTGCAGAGAGCAGCACACATTCATATATCTGTGTCTGCTATAAAAAAAATCCCCTATTTCCCCCTTACAGTCTCCTACAGCTCACTACTGTCACACACCTGAGAAATCAGCCCAGCACCGCAGAAGAGTCCTTCTTTCCGGCAACCACAGTTTTCTGACAGCAGGGAGGGCAGGAGGAAGGCTAGACATGTTCTCTCCTCCTTCACTGCCAGCACCAGGGAAGTTTAGAAGATACTGCGGGACCTCCTGTACAATATACACCAGTAGGAGGCTGCCACCTAGTGGTTACGATAATTATTTCTCCTGAGAATGGAGAAATAATTACTCCTCCATCTTATCTCAGGCACAGGAGACTGGGGGCCTCCTGAGGAATCCCCCGCCTCCCCGGAGGGCCAGTCCGAGCCTGTCTAATCAGTATGTAATGAAATCATACCATAGGAAAACCTTTAAACTAAGATTTTTTGAGATACCAAGTGGTAGATTCCCTAGACCACTATTCTAAAATGTCTTTCTTTTGCAGAATAAAAGTACAATCATCATTGCTATTAGCGTATTTTTAATTGCACTAATAGTGATCTGTGTGATGCTTCTGAAATTAAAAGGTGAGTGAAATTATTTAAAGGTTTTGTTTGGTTAAGAATACCCTACTAGGGAGTTCTGAGTTAACGGGGGGTCCTTTCAGGAACCCGAATGGAGACTGCCTATAGTGAAGGTTTCTCTGTGGAGGACTCAACATATCACTGCATTTCATGAACAGTCCATGGATTTCAATGGGCACTATGTAATACTTAATTTCCACCATGGTGGCACAGCAGGGAAATTAAAAAGACTTCCTAAGGCACCTTTCACACAAGCGAGTTTTCCGTGCTGGTGCAATGCGTGATGTGAACGCATAGCACCCGCACTTAATTCTGACCCATTCATTTCAATGGGTCTGTGTACATAAGCAGGTTTTTTTCATGCATCAGTTCTGCGTCGCGTGAAAAACACAGCATGTTCTATATTCGGCATTTTTCACGCAGCCCTGGCTTCATAGAAGTGAATAGGGCTTCAGTGAAAAACGCATTGCATCCGGAAGCAAGTGCGGATGCAATGCGTTATTCACTGATGGTTGCTAGGAGATGTGTTTTTTTTATCACTCATGTGAAAAACGCATCCAAACGCATTGCACTCGCGTGGAAAAAAATTGAACAATTGAACGCGATCGCAGACAAAACTGACTGAACTTGCTTGCAAAATGGTGCGAGTTTTCCTGAACACATCTGGACCTAATTCGTCACACTCATGTGAAAGAGGTCTAAGGGATTAAACACAGATTACGGCCTCATGCACACGACCGTTGTTTTGGTCCGCATCCGAGCCGCAGGTTTTGCGGCTTGGATGCGGACCCATTCACTTCAATGGGGCCGCAAAAGATGCGGACAGCACTTCGTGTGCTGTCCGCATCCATTGCTCCGTTCCGTGGTCCGCAAAATAAATATAACCTGTTCTATTTTTGTCCGTTTTGCGGACAAGAATAAGCAGTTATATCAATGGCTGTCCATGCCATTCCGCAAATTGCGGAACAGACACGGACGCCATGCATGTTTTGCGGATCCGCAATTTGCAACAGTCGTGTGCATGAGGCCTACATCTGATCACTGAGGGTCCCATGTAATCAGCTTATTTTATTGGGGACTCTTAAGCTGACATTGTATTCTAAAACTGAGGAGGCTTTGTTTTATGGAAAGACCCCATAACCCTGGTCTTTGGATATCTAGAAACATAAAATAGAGGTGGCTGATATTTAGCATATTGGTTGAATCCATCTGAAGTTTTTAGTAGGGTGAATTAAGTAAATGATTTCAAATTGTGACGCTTCATCTTTGTCTAAGATGCGCAAAATTACTTTTTTCCCATTAGGTCAAAAAAGAGGACGTTTCCTTTTAGGCTTTGATCCACAGTAAGTATCAGCTGAACTGTCTCTGATCTAATTTGTAAATGACATATTATTTTTTATTTATTGCATGATTTTATTTGCCATTTTAAACAAAACTTCACAGTTTTACAAAAACATTTCGCGGAACAAGCCTAATGTCATAATGGATTACTGAGCATCCCAAATATAGCCAATACAATGATGACTCCCTCATAGATTAAAATATGGAGTTACGACATCCAATAATCCAATGCCAATAGTGTAATGACTCACAGGGATAGTAAAAAAAAAACATTTTCAAGTACCTTATTATGAGTTAATAGAGGGGTGTTCCCTCTTCAGGACCCTTATTTAATAGCCACCACAGTGAACTGCTAGAAAGGGCATCTCTCGATCTGGAAAACCTGTGCAATACTTGAATAGACCGTTTGTTAAAATGAAAATGATGTCATGTTTTATTGCAGGCGCTGGCTGGGAAATTTTAGCTAAAGGGCAAGAATTCAGCAAAGGTGCATGATTTACGACCCATACTTAAAAGAGGACCTTTCATCAGTTTAGCCCTAGCCTAATTATGGTCCTACCTTATAGGGCGGCCCCCACTGATGACATGGCACTTTTTTTTTTTCCAAAGACCCCCCTCCCCCTGTTCTTCCGCTCCTGTCCCCGTTGATTTCGACACCTTATATTATAATGAGCCGACTCGGTTATACTAGGTGGAGACTCGCAGTTTCGCTGGGGGTGGTTCTCTTCTCCCTGGCTGTGAGCGCATCCAATCAGAGCGCACCGCTCTTAGCCAGGGAGAATGAGCTCCTCCCTGGCTAAGAGCGGTGCGCTCTGATTGGATGCGCTTCTCCCTGGCTAAGAGCGGTGCTCTCTGATTGGATGAGCTCACAGCCAGGGAGAAGAGAACCGCCCCCAGCGAAACTGCAAGTCTCCGCCTAGTATAACCGAGTCGGCTCCATTATAATATAAGGCGCCGCCGAAATCAACAGGGCCAAGAGCGGACGAACAGGGAGGAGGGATCTTTGGGGGAAAAAAAAGTGCCATGGCATCAGTGGGCGCCGCCCTATAAGGTAAGATCATAATTAGACTAGGGTTAAACTGATGAAAGATCCACTTTACTTATCCTAAAGATGGCATAAACTTAGGGCTGTATTAGACCCGGAGATAGTGCGCAAGATTATGGCTAACAAACGTTCGTAGTAAAGCTCATTAGCAATGATCTCCCTGTGCAAAACGCTGATAATCCCATGAAACAGACAAAAAAAATCTTTGTTTGCCATCTAATCACGCTCTGCTGCCGGCAAATAATGATTCTGTATGGGGAAGAGCAATGGCATTAGCGATCTCTCCTCCCCATACTGTGGAGGAGATCAATGCATGTAAATGTAGGCCTCTCTTTCACTGACAAGCAGGTGATTGTCGGGAAGGAACGCTTCTTTCACTGACAAGCAGCTGATTGTCGGGAAGGAACGCTTCTTTCACTGACAAGCAGGTGACTGTCGGGAAGGAACGCATCCTTCCCGACAATCAAAATGCTGATCTGCAGGTGTAATACAGCCCTTAGACAGGCAGTCTAGACCTGCACCAGATTTATCACAGTGGCTCAGGCTGGATGACAAATGTGGTGAACGGGTAGACACTTTGTCTAACTCTATACCAACTATTGGCTTACTTTCAGAATTGTGACATGATTTTGACACAAAACTACGCATTTGGACCTCGGCCCCTTTCCAGTGAACCCCGCCCTTCCAGTTAAAGAGGCTGTTTCACTTCAGTAAATGGCATTTATCATGTAGAGAAAGTTAATACCAGGCACTTACTAATGTATTGTGATTGTCCATATTGCCTCCTTTGCTGACTGGATAAATTTTTCCATCACATTATACACTGCTCGTCTCCAGGGGTTATGATCACTACTGCAGTGCAGATATAAGGTTACCGGGATGGGAGCTACTGCACATGTGTGCCTATGCAGGCACTTTTTCCTATAGTGTGCAAGCATGGCCACCGCTGCTGGATTGCAGAGTGGTCGTAACCCCTGGAAATGAGAAGTGTATAATGCTCCAGATGCTATCTTTCTCATAGAATGCTTTTCCGTACCACCCTCTCTCATACAGACTAGTCTCCATGTAGCTGTTTTCTGTAATATTGCTCCGTACGGTTCCTCCTCTCTCTTCCTTACACACACACTACAGCTCATGGTTCACACACAGACTGGTCTACTTCCTCCACCCCCCCTTCTCCCAGACTCTCCATACTTCCTCTTAACCTTCCACCACAGGGACAATCCTTCTCATCTGTGATACAGGACCTTTCTCCATGGACCTACACAGATGTGGTTAGGTGACCAAGCAGGTCCTTCAACTGTAACAAGACGTGCAGGGCAGAGGGAGGAGCATTGCTGATCTCTTCATCTCCCTTTTTGCCATGCTGCCCATGACCCCAACCCTATAATTATAAAGAAGGTTGTGAGTGAATGAGGGGGCAGGGGACAGATGACTTCCTATTCCCCCACAGTTTTAAACTGTATCTGTATCTAGATGAGGCAAACATAGTTGAAAATGATCCCACTGCCAGCGAACCAGATGCATATGTACCCCTTTAAACATTACAGAATATGCTTGGATAATGGGATGTTGATACTGTTGTTCTTAGATTGTAATAGCTTCAAATAAGTTTTAAGGACTGATCTTGGATATTATGGCAGTACTGGAGTAGCCATCATAGGTGACCAGAGTCATAACATAAAGCTCCTGGACCCTAATACAAAATCTTGAATACTCCCCACCTACCTCTCATCATTTAGGTAGTGATCGGTGATTTACCAGAGAATTTATAAATGTTTAAATGACCCCCACAAACAATAGAACTGGCGTCCATTGACCCTGCTCACCCTTCACTTCATAACCACAGTGAAAGGTTTGAAAAGAGTTGAGCAGTGAGGAGGAATGGTGTGTTTAGGGCGCCTGCTCTAGTGATCAGTGGGGGCTCTGTCTAATGGTAGGTGATAAATGTCAGTTGGGGAGAAACCTTTGACTAAAGGCATTCCGTGACATACAGTGGATATAAAAAGTCTACAAACCCATGTTAAAATGTCGGGTTTCTGTGAAGTAAAAAAATGAGACAAAGATAAATCATTTCAGTACTTTTTCCACCTTTACTGTGACCTATAAACTGTACAACTCAATTGAAAAACAAACTGAAATCTTTTAGGTAGAGGGAAGAAAAAATATAAAAATAAAATAATATGATTGCATAAGTGTGCACACCCTAAACTAATACTTTGTTGAAGCACATTTTGATTTTATTACAGCACTTTGTCTTTTTGGGTAGGAGTCTATCAGCATGGCACATTTTGACTTGGCAAGATTTGCCCACTCTTCTTTACTCCAAACCTGTCAGATTGCGAGGGCATCTCCTGTGCACAGCCCTCTTCAGATCACCCCACAGATTTTCAATCAGATTCAGGTCTGGGCTCTGGCTGGGCCATTCCAAAACTTGAATCCTCTTCTGGTGAAGCCATTCCTTTGTTGATTTGGATGTATTCTTTGGGTCGTTGTCATGCTGAAATATGAAGTTCCTCTTCATGTTCAGCTTTCTAGCAGAAGCCTGAAGGTTTTGTGCCAATATTGACTGGTATTTGGAACTGTTCATTATTCCCTCTAGCTTAACAAAGGCCGCAGTTCCAGCTGAAGAAAAACAGCCCCAAAGCATGACGCTGCCACCACCATGCTTCACTGTGGGTATGGTGTTCTTTTGGTGATGTGCAGTGTTGTTTTTGCGCCAAACATATCTTTTGGAATTATGGCCAAAAAGTTCAACCTTGGTTTCATCAGACCATAACACCTTTTCCCACATGCTTTTGGGAGACTTCAGATGTGTTTTTGCAAAATGTAGCCTGGCTTGGATGTTTTTCTTCAACAGAAAAGGCTTTCGTATTGCCACTCTACCCCATAGCCCAGACATATGAAGAATACGGGAGATTGTTGTCACATGTACCACACAGCCAGTACTTGCCAGATATTCCTGCAGCTCCTTTAATGCTGCTGTAGGCCTCTTGGTAGCCTCCCAGACCAGTTTTCTTCTCATCTTTTCATCAATTTTGGAGGGACGTCCAGTTCTTGGTAATGTCACTGTTGTGCCATATTTTCTCCACTTGATGATGACTGTCTTCACTGTGTTCCATGGTATATCTAATGCCTTGGACATTCTTTTGTACCCTTCTCCTGACTGATACCTTATACCAATGAGATCTCTCTGATGCTTTGGAAGCTCTCTGTGGACCATGGCTTTTGCTGTGGGATGCGACTAAGAAAATTTCAGGAAAGACCAACTAGAGCAGCTGAACTTTATTTGGGGTTAATCAGAGGCACTTTAAATGATGCAGGTATATGCTGACTCCTATTTAATATGATTTTGAATGTGATTGCTTAATTCTGAACTACATCCCCAGTTATAAGAGGGTGTGCACACTTATGCAACCACATTATTTTAGGTTTTATGTTTTCTTCCCTCTACCTAAAAGATTTCAGTTTGTTTTTCAATTGAGTTGTACAGTTTATAGGTCACATTAAAGGTGAAAAAAGTTCTGAAATGATTTCTTTGTCAAATTTTTTTACAGCACAGAAACCTGACATTTTAACAGGGGTGTGTAGACTTTTTATATCCACTGTATATGTATGTCAATGGTGTGCCATAGGATAATTTCCTACAGTACAAAATCCCTGGAAAATCCCTGTAAGGAAATCTTATTGGTTGTACTTTCTTGCAACTAAATCTGAGTTACTGTATATTGAATCCCTCATGTCTTATCCCCAGTCTTGAACTAGTCACCCATGTTGAGGAACCACCCAGCGAGATACAGGCTGAAGAAGCAGACCCCAACAGGGCTGAAGAGGACAAAGCTGAAACTAACCATATAGGAAATACAAGCGAAGCTAAAGACTGATTCATAAAGACAAAGGGGATTTCTGTCTAGTTACTTGGATCGTCTATATTTCATCTAGGGAAATCGACCACACCTTGTTTTTTATGCACCACTATTCACATTTCGAAGTTGGATCATCTGGAACCATAAAGCTTGAGGGGGAACCCTATATAAAAACTTGCTTAAATGGCAATTTTTTTTTTCCCTCTACATGTTCTTGTCCCCAGGTGGCAGTATATCAGGACAACAGCTGAATAATTGAGAAGTAATCATATCAAATAAATTGTTGCCCAGCAGGAGGCGACAATGGGCACATGAGGTTAAAGAAAATATGAAATGTATGTTGTATCAAGAGCATTGCAAAGTACAGTACAGCCATCATCCCTACTGGATCTTCAAGATCCAAGTGAGACTTGATAAAAAAAAATTGAAAATAAAAAAAAGTTAAAATAAATAAATAAAAATGTAAATTAAAAAAAAAAATTGCCTTTTCCTATAAAAAAATGAAAAAAATAAATTAAAAAATATTAGGTATCACCGCATCCATAACGACCGGCTCTATAAATATGTCACATAATCCACCCCGTCCGATAAACACCATAAAAAAATAAAAATAAAAACTGTGTCAAAAAAAGACATTTTTGTCACCTTACATCACAAAAACACAGAGCGATTAAAAAGGTGTATGTCAAAAAAAATGGTACCAATAAAACCATCACCTCATCCTGCAAAAAATAAGACCCTACATAAAAAAATCACTCAAAAAATAAAAAAAAATATAGCTCTTAGAACATGGAGACACAAAAACATCATTTTTTTTATTTCAAATATGCTATTGTGTTAAAGTGAAATAAATAAAAAAAAGTGTACATATTAGGTATCGCCACATCCGTAACAAGATGCTCGCCACATCCGTAACAAGGGCGTAACCCCTCAGATGAACACCGTAAAAAATAAAAATAAAAACAGTGCCAAAAAAGCCATTTTTGTCACCTTACATCACAAAAAGTGCAACACCAAGCGATCAAAAAGGCATATGCCACCCAAAATAGTACCAATCATGTACCAATTTTGGTTTAAAAAATGCTATTATTGTGTAAAACAAAAATAAGAAAAAGTATACATATTAGGTATTGCCACGTCCATAACAATCTGCTCTATAAAACTGTCATGTGACCTAACCCCTCAGATGAAAGCTGTAAAAATAAATAAATAAAAATGTTCCAAAACAACAAATTTTTTGGTCACCTTGCCCTACAAAGTGTAATAATGAATGATCAAAAAATCCTATGTACCCAAAAATGGTACCAATAAAAATCTCAACTCTTTCTGCAAAAAACGAGCCCCTGCACAATACGATCGGCTGAAAAATAAAAAAAATGGCGCTCAGAAAATGGACACAAATTCTTTTTTAAAAAATGCTTTATTATGTAAACCTAAAACAAAGAAAGTAGACATATTTGATATCACCGTGTTTGTAACAATCTGCTCAATAAAAATAGCACATGATCTACCCTGTCAGATGAATCTTGTAAAAAAAAAAAAACTGTGCCAAAACAGCCATTTTTGGGTTACCTTGCCTCACAAAAAACGTAATATAGAGCAATTTAAAACCATATGTACCCCAAAATAGTAATAAAACTGGCACCTTATCCCCTAGTTTCAAAAATGGGGTCACTTTTTGAGAGTTTCTACTGTAAGGTGCATCAAGGGGGCTTCAAGTGGGACATGGCATCTAAAAACCAGTCCAGCAAAATCTGCCTTCCAAAAACCATATGGAGTTCCTTTCCTTCTGCCCCCTGCCGTGTGCCCTTACATCAGTTTACGACCACATTTGTGGTGTTTCTGTAAACCGCAGAATCAGGGTAATAAATATTGAGTTTTGTTTGGCTGTTAACTCTCAATGTGTTAAAGAAAAAAATGTATTAAAAGGGAAAATCTGCCAAAAAAGTGAAATTTTGAAATTTCATCTGCATTTTCCTTGATTCTTGTGAAACACCTAAAGAATTAACAAAGTTTGTAAAATCCGTTTTGAGTAACTTGAGAGGTGTAGTTTCTACAATGGGGTCCTTTATGGGGGATTTCCACTATGTAAGCCCCACAAAGTGACTTCAGATCTGAACTGGTACTTAAACAGTGGATTTTGGAAATTTTCTTCAAAATTTTAAGAATTGCTTCTAAACTTCTAAGCCTTGTAACATCCTATAAAAAAATAAAATTACATTTACAAAATTATGCCAACAGGAAGTAGACATACTGGAAATATTAAGTAATAAATATTTTATGAGGTATCACTTTCTGTTTTTAAAGCAGAGAAATAAAAATTTTGAAAATTGCGAATTTTTCAACATTTTTGGTAAAGTTGGGAATTTTTCATAAATGAAAGTACATGAAGTACAATGTGTCACGAGAAAACAATCTCTGAATGGATTGGATAAATAAAAGTGTTCCAAAGCTATTACCACATAAAGTGACGCATGTCAGATTTGTAAATTTTGACCTGGACACTGGGGCATCAATGACCCTTGGTCATGAAAGGGTTAAGATAGCTTATTGTTCAGGAATCCTTCTAGGAAAAATGGATTGACCAAAGCCGAAAACTTCTTTAAACTATTAGACCTGTTGTCTAGTGAATACAGGCAGTCTTCAAGAAGTCCAGCAAACAGAGCCATGAATGTATATTGGCTCATTGCATAAAATATATTTGCTATATTCTAGGTACTACTAATATTTTCTGAAATTTCATTGGTTGGCAAAAGTCAGATAATAGCACTGGTGAAAGTCCTCGGCATGCAGTGCACAGATCTACTGAATTTAATGGCTCTCCCATCAGTTGTGATTCTGTGATATCTCCAAAGAAGTCTCCAAAGAAAGCCCAAAATATTAAGGGGGGGAGTTATAAAACTGGTGTAAAGTAGAACTGGCTTAGTTGCTTATAGCAACCAATCATATTCCACCTTTCATTTTCCAAAGCAGCTGTCAAAAATGAAAGGGGAATCTGATTGGTTGCTATGGGCAACTAAGCCAGTTCTATTTTACACCAGTTTGATAAATCTCCCCCTAAGGGTGTATTAGACTCCCCTATCAGGCAGACGATTGTCAGGAGGGAAGAGTCCCTTCCTGGCAATCGGCTTCTCATTAGCGGAGGAGACCTGGGGAGGCGCGATCGTTAGGCCAACTCTTCTCCCCATGCTGTGCAGTGGTTCGCTGGCGGCAGATCGTAATTAGACAGAATGATCTGCCGCCAGCAAATCCTGATCTTTAAGCATGCTGAATGATCTGGATTGCCCAATGAACGAATGTTTACCCATTAATCAGGCAATCGGTGGCAGTATTACACTGCAAGATGAAGGCTAACGAACGTTCATACAAACTCTTGTTAGCGATTATTACGCACAAAATCTGCCCATGTAATACACTGTTTAGAGTGCTCTTCATTATGCTTAATCAGACTACCAATGGTATCCTCTAACATTTCTAAATGAAAATAATAGGATAATACTGGATTGCAGGGAGTGATTACTAGGGAATACGATGCAGAGATGAACATAGTCTTAATGAGGAATACATGACAAATGGTACAAGAACTCTCTAGTACTGCTGCACTTCTGCACTGGATGTCAGTAATATGTACTAGGAAAGCCATTTTTATTAAATTATCCCCGAATCGCTAATGTCTGCCTATAGCCCTAACTCCTATCCAGGGTCGTAACAAATAATCATGGGGTCGGTGCTATGTCTTGGAAGCATTCCAGCATGACCACCATCATGTTGAGAACATGAAAAGCCTATAACCATTTTGCATTTGGTTCACCATGATATGGCATAGAGATAATACACTTTGCAACTTCACAGTGAAGGGATAATTAACTTAGCTGCTACAACACAAGAAACACGCATGCAATAGCTCACAGTATAGGGATCATGCACAAAAATGTCACAGTACAAGGATAATGCACACAGTGGCGTCACAGTACAAGGATAATGCACACAGTGGCACCACAGTACAAGGATAATGTGCACGGTGATGTCACAGCACAGGAATAATGTGTTTTTCAAATACACTTTATTGCTAAACAATACAGTACAGATCCAATGTTGTATTACATACAAATGCAAACATATATTTACAAGGTATGCAATAATGCACACAGTTATATCACAGTACAAGGATAATGTGCACAGTGATGCCACAAGACAAGAATAGTGCTGTCAAACTGGGATAATGCACATAAAAGTAACAATGGGGCTGCATTGGAAAACTTGTAATGGTACCTCATTTTGGCTACTTTTACACTAGCAGCAGCCTTCTCTGGCAGGCTGTTCCAGCAGGGGAACCATTCGCTATAAGGAGGGATGGGTCGGAGGTCTGGCCGCAGTACGACAAACATGCCGAGAGGCGGCCAGAATAAAACTACAACTTGTCATAGTTTTATTCCGGCCGCCTCTTGGCATGTTTGCGGTGCTGCCACCGGACCTCCAGCCCGCCCCCATTATAGTGAATGGGGCCGAAGCAGACCTCCGGCGGCATGCGTGCACGAGCGGTAGCACGGTTCTGGCAGGCTGTTCCCCCGCCAGAACAACCTGCAGGAGATGGCTGCCGCTAGTGTGAAAGTAGCCTTAGTTTTATTATTCATAATCATCATTGAAGGGGTGCTCCAACCTTAACTTAAGGTGAAGCAGAGGCAGGATAGGAAGGGGGGTGTTAAAAAAAAAACACTTTATGAAAGACAGCTATTCCAACACCACCACTCCCGTCTCCCTTAATTCAGGTCCACTGTGATGACATGCTGTTCTGATCCATGTGACTGCTGCAGCCAATCACTGACCTCAGTTGTCACATGTGCAAGAATGGCAGGCACATCACTGACTGCATAGGGATCTGTGGCATTGGAACGGCAGGGCTTCCATAAGGTGAGTGACGTTTTTGACCCCTTCACTGCCCTTGCAGAGGAGATTCTTAATGAAACTAATCATGTCGTTTGAAATTAATTTCCAATTTACCATAGAAAAAAATTCTACTAATCTGTGTCGGCATTGTTATAATAATTAACATACAATTCTGCACTAGTGTAATTGTGTCCCTTGTATTGTAATGTAATCTAAATGAATGGTATTGTTAATATGTAGATTTTATTAAAAAGGGATCTGCCCTTAAATTTACTCTTTTAAAAATCAGATTAATAATGGTCTTAGTGGTCCCAAGCCTCTGGCTGGGATTTGGACCTTTGTGAATGCTGGAGAGCCACAGTTTGAGGATCTCTGGACTAAATGTATTTGAGTCTGGTTGCTAGGGATTCACTGCCTAACAACTAATTGTAAGTAAGGTTGTCAAGCTACTCGTCCATAGCAACCATTCTGTTTTAATGTTACTCAGGTGTTCAGTTCAAGGTAGATGGGGCAGATGCTTTCAGCAGAACTCTCTTCCTGCCTTATTAATCCGATTTCTATGACAATAAATTTCAGTGGAGAATTCCTTAAATTCAGGGACATACAAATTGTTGCACTATACTTTATCCCTCGAAGAATTTTACTATTGTTTTTATTGACATTGCTTAATAAAACTGCCTCAATATTGTACATGTGATGACAAAGCTGATGAACATTAAAGCATTGTTTTTGAGTGAAGTTCTTGATTTACCATAACTGCCTTGAAAGAAAACTCTGGTGAGAACCACAGTTTCCAAAGCGATTTCCTGTAATCTTGACCCGATATCACTGCTGTCTTTTGTGGGTTTCTAAATAATAAAATATCAGGTAGCATGTGCCTGCATAGCAACAATCTAAGAAAACAGGGTGACAACTGTAAATCTTCCTAGCTCTGTGTGTTCTGCTGTTGTCAATGAATTTCCCCAAGGCTAATTCCAGTTTCCTGTAGATGATAATGATGCTATAGCAAAGCAAATCAATCTTCTCTGGCAATCCCTGCAGTCGGCTGGACAGACAACATACAGTCAAACTATGTGGGCAACCCACCAGTGGACTCCCTCTATCTTCCATCGGCACCCTGCAAATGCAATTGCGGGGTGCCGATGTGTCTATAGGCTGGCTGGGACCTGGTGTAGGCCCCAAGCCTGCCTTGAGTGTTCCCCAGAAGGCTGCACCTCTCTGCTGGTCAATGTCAGTATAGCGCTAACATTAAAATGCAATGCTCTATAAGGATATTGTATTTTAGAAGCAACTAAAGATTGTCTGTTATAGTCCCCCCCCCCCCCCCTTGTGGGACTATTAAGTGGTAAAAAAAAGTTTAAAAAAAATGAACTAAATAAAAAAGATCCAATAAAAAATATGCTTTTTTTTCATTTAAAATACACTTATCAATGAAAAAAATAGCAAAAATAAAATATCCTCACATGCTTCGTATTGCCGTGTCTGTAATGAACCACACTACACAAATATCATATAAATTATGCCATACAGTGAACGCAGTAAAAAAAAAAAAAAAAAAAGCCAGAATTGCTAATTTATTCGTAGTCGCCACAGAAAAAATTTAATAACAAGCGATCAAAAAGTGCTTTTTACCCCAAAATGATACCAATGAAAACTGCAAGTCATCCTGCAAAAATCAAGCCCTCAAAAAACTCTATAGAAAGAAAAATCTAAAAGTTCTTGGGTCTTGGAAGTGCGGTGATGCAAAAAGATTTTTTTAAATTTTTTTTTAAAGGGTGATTTATTGCACAAAATTAGTAAAACATAAAAAAAAATTGGATGTGTTTGGTTCAGAGTAGTGTTGTTCGAGCATGCTCGGCCGAACACTAGTTCAGTTCGAGTATCTTGATGCTCGGCACATGGCGATACTCGGCTGAGTACCGCATGTGCTCAAGCTCAATGCTCGAGTCTCCTCCCCACTCTGGCATTACAGTGATTGGCTGGTCGGAACACGTCATCGGGTGCTATAAAGCACCCGATGACACGTGTTCGGCTCAGTCTTAGTCAGGTAGAGCTGAGCATAGGAAGGGAAAGACAGTGTAGGAAGTTTTATTGGAAGATTTTTATTACAAAAACTTTTCAGAAACCCAAAATTCCTTTTAAGGACTATTGTGTGTGACAGCAGCAATATATGTTTGTAGCGCAACCTGTGCTAAATTGCTAAATTGCTCAGTCTTAGGGAGAGCTGTGCATAGGAAGGGAGAGTGTAGGGAGTGTTATTGGAAGATTTTTATTGGAAAATTTTTAAGGACTATTGTGTGTGACAGCAGAAATATATATATATTTGTAGCGCATCCTGCGCTAAATAGCGTCTAATAGGCCACTGCGGACAGTTAAATTATCCATGCCACATCTCCTGTGTAAAGTGTGCGCATCCCTGCATTTTTCCATAGACGGTGTCAGCTGCGGACAGTTAAATTATCTGCGCCACATCTCCTGTGTAAAGTGTGCACATCCCTTAAATATAATTGACATCCAGTGTACTTTTTCCATAGACGGTGTCCGCTGCGGACAGTTAAATTATGAGCGCCACATCTCCTGTGTAACGTGTGCACATCCAAAAAACATCTTTGACATCCAGTGTACTTTTTCAATAGACGGTGTCCGCTGCGGACAGTGAAATTAGCTGCGCCACATCTCCAGTAGTGATGTCGCGAACATAAAATTTTCAGTTCGCGAACAGCGAACGCGAACTTCCGCAAATGTTCGCGAACTGGCGAACCGGGCGAACTGCCATAGACTTCAATAGACAGGCGAATTTTAAAACCCACAGGGACTCTTTCTGGCCACAATAGTGATGAGAAAGTTGTTTCAAGGGGTCTAACACCTGGACTGTGGCATGCCGGAGGGGGATCTATGGCAAAACTCCCATGGAAAATTACGTAGTGGACGCAGAGTCGGGTTTTAATCCATAAAGGGCATAAATCAACTAACATTCCTAAATTGTTTGGAATAACGTGCTTTAAAACATCCAGTGTGTGTATACGATCAGGTATGATGTTGTATCGATCAGGTAGTGTAAGGGTTACGCCCGCATCACAGACATTGACAGACCAAACTCCCCTTTTAATGCACCGCAAACAGTTCATTTGCACAACCGCAAACTCCCCATTTGCACAAGGTTGGATACCAAGCTAGCCACGTCCCGGTGATGTCATTGAAGGTTTCTTCCTCCACCCAGCCACGTACAACACCAAGGGTCCCCGAAAGGTCAATTGAATTGATTTTTCGAACGGGGAGATGGTTAAAAAAACGCTGGCTCCCTCCCCTTTGTTTTTATCCACGGTGACTGCGTCTGCGCCGTGCAATTTACTGTCACACCCGATATGAGTGGTATTTTCTGTAGTACTATTCTCATCAGTTTAATCCCTCTAACGTCCCCGACTCCCCAATCTGGGGGCCATTTATTAAACAGATTTTTCGGACGGGGAGATGGTTAAAAAAACGCTGGCTCCCTCCACTCTGTTTTAATCCACGGTGACTGCGTCTGCGCCGTGCAATTTACTGTCACACCCGATATGAGTGGTATTTTCTGTAGTACTATTCTCATCAGTTTAATCCCTCTAACGTCCCCAATCTGGGTGCCATTTATTGAATAGATTTTTCGAACGGGGAGATGGTTAAAAAAACGCTGGCTCCCTCCCCTTTGTTTTTATCCACGGTGACTGCGTCTGCGCCGTGCAATTTACTGTCACACCCGATATGAGTGGTATTTTCTGTAGTACTATTCTCATCAGTTTAATCCCTCTAACGTCCCCGACTCCCCAATCTGGGGGCCATTTATTAAACAGATTTTTCGGACGGGGAGATGGTTAAAAAAACGCTGGCTCCCTCCACTCTGTTTTAATCCACGGTGACTGCGTCTGCGCCGTGCAATTTACTGTCACACCCGATATGAGTGGTATTTTCTGTAGTACTATTCTCATCAGTTTAATCCCTCTAACGTCCCCAATCTGGGTGCCATTTATTGAATAGATTTTTCGAACGGGGAGATGGTTAAAAAAACGCTGGCTCCCTCCCCTTTGTTTTTATCCACGGTGACTGCGTCTGCGCCGTGCAATTTACTGTCACACCCGATATGAGTGGTATTTTCTGTAGTACTATTCTCATCAGTTTAATCCCTCTAACGTCCCCGACTCCCCAATCTGGGGGCCATTTATTAAACAGATTTTTCGGACGGGGAGATGGTTAAAAAAACGCTGGCTCCCTCCACTCTGTTTTAATCCACGGTGACTGCGTCTGCGCCGTGCAATTTACTGTCACACCCGATATGAGTGGTATTTTCTGTAGTACTATTCTCATCAGTTTAATCCCTCTAACGTCCCCAATCTGGGTGCCATTTATTGAATAGATTTTTCGAACGGGGAGATGGTTAAAAAAAACCTGGCTCCCTCCACTCTGTTTTAAACCACGGTGACTGCGTCTGCGCCGTGCAATTTACTGTCACACCCGATATGAGTGGTATTTTCTGTAGTACTATTCTCATCAGTTTAATCCCTCTAACGTCCCCAATCTGGGTGCCATTTATTGAATAGATTTTTCGAACGGGGAGATGGTTAAAAAAACGCTGGCTCCCTCCACTCTGTTTTAAACCACGGTGACTGCATCTGCGCCGTGCAATTTACTGTCACACCCGATATGAGTGGTATTTTCTGTAGTACTATTCTCATCAGTTTAATCCCTCTAACATCCCCAATCTGGGGGCCATTTATTAAATAGATTTTTTGAACGGGGAGATGGTTAAAAAAACGCTGGCTCCCTCCACCGATATGAGTGGTATTTTCTGTAGTATTATTCTCATCAGTTTAATCCCTGTTACGTCCCATATCAGGAATTGCCTTTTATGAAAAAAAATTTAGGCCGGGTACCTTCGACTGCCTTCACAGTGACAGACCAAACTCTCATACACTAAACTGAATTGATTTCAGGAACCGGGAGATGGAAAAAGCAGCTTGGTCGGTCCTCTTACTCCCAAATTGGGGCACTGCGCGTGCACAGAGCAATGTGCTGTGACACCCTATATGAGTGGTGTCTTAACTAGTACTATTGCTATCAGTTTAATCCCTGTTACGGACCCTATCCGGTCGAATTGATTAACCATTGTCGAATCCCCCATTGACATCCCCCTTATAAGCTGTGTAAAGCATATTTTTTAGTTTGGTTTTGAACTGCTGCATCCTTTCCGACTTTTGGTAATTTGGTAACATTTCTGCCACTTTCTGCTTATACCGGGGGTCTAGTAGCGTGGCCACCCGATCGCTTTTGGTCTGACCATAATGAAGCAACGGCCTTATCATCTGGGGTGTGGCAACATTGCCAACACACTTTTATAGAGGTGATGATGATTGCTTCATTGTGATACGCAAGCCCCTTCACCACAACAAGGTAACGATCACGAAGGGGAATTGACACTTGTATGTGCCTTTTTTTTTTGGTTTGTTTTTGCAGCCACAGTGCTGCACCATAGGACAGAAAAATTAGGCATGTACACATGCCTGAAAAATAATGGCACTGTTGCAGACGCTATTGTAGCAGCGGCCGGAAAAATTTATGTTTTCCAGGCAGAAAAGTGACTAAAACATTACGGCTTGAACCCTAGTTGGTGGTGGAGAATTCACGAAAGTCATCCGGTATGCAGACATTAAATACAGCAGCGTGGGGACCATTTTGAGGCCAAGGCATGTAATCAGGCCTTTTGTTAGTCAAACGTATCCCCCACTGTCAGTCCCTTCGGGATCCATGCCTCATTCATCTTTATGAAGGTGAGGTAATCAACACTTTTTTGACCGAGGCGACTTCTCTTGTCAGTGACAATGCCTCCTGCTGCACTGAAGCTCCTTTCTGACAGGACACTTGAAGCAGGGCAGGCCAGAAGTTCTATCGCAAACTGGGATAGCTCAGGCCACAGGTCAAGCCTGCACACCCAGTAGTGAAGGGGTTCATTGCTCCTCAGAGTGTCGATATCTGCTGTTAAGGCGAGGTAGTCTGCTACCTGTCGGTCGAGTCGTTCTCTAAGGCTGGATCCCGAAGGGCTGTGGCGATGAGTAGGACTGAAAAAGCTCCGCATGTCCTCCATCAACAACACATCTGTAAATCGTCCAGTCCTTGCCGCCGTGGTAGGAGGAGGATTACACTCACCTCTTCCCCTGTTAGATTCCCGTTGTGCTGTGACATCTCCCTTATAAGCTGTGTAAAGCATATTTTTTAGTTTGGTTTTGAACTGCTGCATCCTTTCCGACTTTCGGTAATTTGGTAACATTTCTGCCACTTTCTGCTTATACCGGGGGTCTAGTAGCGTGGTCACCCAGTACAGATCGTTCTCCTTTATCCTTTTTATACGTGGGTCCCTCAACAGACATGACAGCATGAAAGACCCCATTTGAACAAGGTTGGATGCAGAGCTTCTCATTTCCCGTTCCTCGTCCTCACTGATGTCATTGACGGTCTGTTCTTCCCCCCAGCCACGTACAACACCATGGGTCCCAGATAGGTGACAACAACGAGCACCCTGGGGTGCCTGCTGTGGTTGGTCTTCCTCCTCCTCAAAGCCGCCACATTCCTCCTCTGACTCCTCTTCCTCATACTCCTCTTCCAGCGTTGCTGCAGGTCCGGCAAGCGATGATGACAAGGCTGTTTCTGGTGGTGATGGTGACCACAACTCTTCCTCTTCCTCTTCACGCTCATCTACAGCCTGATCCAGAACTCTTCGCAGGGCACGCTCCAGGAAGAAAACAAATGGGATGAGGTCGCTGATGGTGCCTTCGGTGCGACTGACTAGGTTTGTCACCTCCTCAAAAGGACGCATAAGCCTACAGGCATTGCGCATGAGTGTCCAGTAACGTGGCAAAAAGATTCCCAGCTCCGCAGAGGCTGTCCTAGCACCCCGGTCATACAAATACTCGTTGACGGCTTTTTCTTGTTGGAGCAGGCGGTCGAACATTAGGAGTGTTGAATTCCAACGTGTCGGGCTGTCGCATATCAAGCGCCTCACTGGCATGTTGTTTCGCCGCTGAATATCGGAAAAGTGCGCCATGGCCGTGTAGGAACGCCTGAAATGGCCACACACCTTCCTGGCCTGCTTGAGGACGTCCTGTAAGCCTGGGTACTTAGACACAAAACGTTGTACGATGAGATTCAACACATGTGCCATGCACGGCACATGTGACAACTTGCCCAAATTTAATGCCGCCAACAGATTGCTTCCATTGTCACACACCACTTTGCCGATCTCCAGTTGGTGCGGGGTCAGCCACTGATCCACCTGTGCGTTCAGGGCGGACAGGAGTGCTGGTCCTGTGTGGCTCTCTGCTTTCAGGCAAGTCAACCCCAAGATAGCGTTACACTGTCGTATCCGGGATGTGGAATAGCCCCTGGGGAGCTGGGGGGAATCAGTTGATGTGCAGCCAGACGCCGCAGCAGAAGAGGACTCAGCCGAGGAGGAAATTAAAGAGGATGGAGTAGGAGTAGAGGAGGTGGCAGTAGGTCTGCCTGCAAGTCGTGGTGGTGTCACCAACTCCGCTGCAGAGCCACGCATTCCATGCTTGTCAGCCGTCAGCAGGTTGACCCAATGCGCAGTATACGTGATATACCTGCCCTGACCGTGCTTTGCAGACCAGGTATCAGTGGTCAGATGGACCCTTGCCCCAACACTGTATGCCAGAGATGCCATGACTTCCTTTTCAATGACATGGTAGAGGTTTGGGATTGCCTTTTTTGAAAAAAAATTTCGTCCGGGTACCTTCCACTGTGGTGTCCCAATAGCGACAAATTTTTTGAAGGCCTCAGACTCTACCAGCTGGTATGGTAAAAGCTGGCGGGCTAAGAGTTCCGTCAAGCCAGCTGTCAGTCGCCGGGCAAGGGGGTGACTTTGTGACATTGGCTTCTTATGCTCAAACATGTCCTTGACAGACACCTGACTGTGGGCAGATGAGCAGGAACTGCTGAAGGTGAGAGATGGAGTGGCGGGTGGTTGAGAGGGGGCAGGGAGGACAGCAGTGGTTGACGTGGCTGAAGATGCAGGACCAGGAGGAGCATGGTGGCTTTGAGTTTGTGTGCTGCTTGTACTCATGTGTTGATCCCATAGGCGTTTGTGATGTGAGATCATGTGCCTTCGCAAAGCAGTTGTACCAAGGTGGGTGTTGGACTTCCCACGACTCAGTTTCTTTTGGCACAGGTTGCAAATGGCATTGCTTTTATCAGAGGCAGACACACAAAAAAAATGCCACACTGCTGAGCTTTGCAATGACGGCATTCTAGTGGTGGCAACAGCATGCGTTGACTGGCGTGCTGTCTGGCTGACCCCAGGTGCCGATACATGCTGTCTGACTGTGCCACTAACTCCTTGCGACGACCTCCCCCTGCTTCCAACTCGTCTCCTCATTCTCTCTGTCTCCCCTTCAGAACTTTCCCCCTCTTCTTCTCTTCGAGCAGGCACCCACGTGGCATCCGTGGACACATCGTCATCATCAACCGCTTCACTTGTATCTGACACCTCAGCAAAGGAAGCAGCAGCGGGTACAACATCATCATCATCACACTGTACGTCCATGTGTGTAATCCTGCCTGACTGAGACATATCCCCGTAATCTACATCATCTGGCAATAATGGTTGCGCATCACTAATTGCATCCAACTGATGTGTAAATAACTCCTCTGACGGATCAAGTGAAGCGGCTGTGGTGGCTGTGGTGGTAGTGGCGACGGGCGGGTGCGTGGTAACTTGAGAGCAGGTGACCGAAGCTGAGTTGGAGGAGGATGGTGCGTCAAGGTTCTTAGCGGAAGCTGTTGAAGATTGGGTGTCCTGTCTAAGCCAGTCAACTACGTCCTCTGAATTTTTCGGGTTCAGGGTACGTGGCCTCTGAAAACTGGGCATTATTCCAGGGACAGTGGAAATCACAGCACCACGACCACGACGGCCCCTGCGGGGTGGCCTGCCTCTGCCTGTCATTTTTTTTTTAGATAAGTGGTACTACGCGTGCTAGGTACTGTGCCACCCGGTATGAGTGGTTGGCACTGGCAGTGGGCACACTACAGTCTGTGGAAGTGGGCCTGACACACACTGGCAGCAGGCAAGCAACTGAATTTAGACTACTGTCTAAAAATTAAATGCCTTATTTATCGGCAAGCTACTGTGCCACCCGGTATCAGTGGTTGGCACTGGCAGTGGGCACACTACAGTCAGTGGAAGAGGGCCTGACACACACTGGCAGCAGGCAAGCAACTGAAATTACACTAAAGTGTAAAAATTAAATGCCTTATTTATCGGCAAGCTACTGTGCCACCCGGTATGAATGGTTGGCACTGGCAGTGGGCACACTACAGTCAGTGGAAGAGGGCCTGACACACACTGGCAGCAGGCAAGCAACTGAATTTAGACTACTGTCTAAAAATTAAATGCCTTATTTATCGGCAAGCTACTGTGCCACCCGGTATCAGTGGTTGGCACTGGCAGTGGGCACACTACAGTCAGTGGAAGCGGGCCTGACACACACTGGCAGCAGGCAAGCAACTGAAATTACACTAAAGTGTAAAAATTAAATGCCTTATTTATCGACAAGCTACTGTGCCACCCGGTATCAGTGGTTGGCACTGGCAGTGGGCACACTACAGTCAGTGGAAGCGGGCCTGACACACACTGGCAGCAGGCAAGCAACTGAATTTAGACTACTGTCTAAAAATTAAATGCCTTATTTATCGGCAAGCTACTGTGCCACCCGGTATCAGTGGTTGGCACTGGCAGTGGGCACACTACAGTCAGTAGAAGCGGGCCTGACACACACTGGCAGCAGGCAAGCAACTGAAATTACACTAAAGTGTAAAAATTAAATGCCTTATTTATCGGCAAGCTACTGTGCCACCCGGTATGAGTGGTTGGCACTGGCAGTGGGCACACTACAGTCAGTGGAAGAGGGCCTGACACACTGACTGGCAGCAGGCAAGCAACTGAATTTAGACTACTGTCTAAAAATTAAATGCCTTATTTATCGGCAAGCTACTGTGCCACCCGGTATCAGTGGTTGGCACTGGCAGTGGGCACACTACAGTCAGTGGAAGCGGGCCTGACACACACTGGCAGCAGGCAAGCAACTGAAATTACACTAAAGTGTAAAAATTAAATGCCTTATTTATCGGCAAGCTACTGTGCCACCCGGTATCAGTGGTTGGCACTGGCAGTGGGCACACTACAGTCAGTAGAAGCGGGCCTGACACACACTGGCAGCAGGCAAGCAACTGAAATTACACTAAAGTGTAAAAATTAAATGCCTTATTTATCGGCAAGCTACTGTGCCACCCGGTATGAGTGGTTGGCACTGGCAGTGGGCACACTACAGTCAGTGGAAGAGGGCCTGACACACACTGGCAGCAGGCAAGCAACTGAATTTAGACTACTGTCTAAAAATTAAATGCCTTATTTATCGGCAAGCTACTGTGCCACCCGGTATCAGTGGTTGGCACTGGCAGTGGGCACACTACAGTCAGTGGAAGCGGGCCTGACACACACTGGCAGCAGGCAAGCAACTGAATTTAGACTACTGTCTAAAAATTAAATGCCTTATTTATCGGCAAGCTACTGTGCCACCCGGTATCAGTGGTTGGCACTGGCAGTGGGCACACTACAGTCAGTTGAAGTCGGCCTGACACACACTAGCAGCAGGCAAGCAGCTGAAATTACATTAAAGTGTAAAAATTAAATGCCTTTTTTAAGCAAAGTCCTGTGCCAGCCGGTATGAGTGGTGGGCACTGGCAGTGGGCACACTACAGTCAGTGGAAGTCAGCCTGACACACACTGGCAGGCAACTAACCTTAGATTAAAGTGTAAAAATTAAGTGCCTATTTTTTAAGCAAAGTCCTGTGCCACTCGGTATGACAGGGGTGGGCACTGGCAGTGGGCACACTACAGTCAGTTGAAGTCGGCCTGACACACACTAGCAGCAGGCAAGCAGCTGAAATTACACTAAAGTGTAAAAATTAAATGCCTTTTTTATGCAAAGTCCTGTGCCAGCCGGTATGAGTGGTGGGCACTGGCAGTGGGCACACTACAGTCAGTGGAAGTCAGCCTGACACACACTGGCAGGCAACTAACCTTAGATTAAAGTGTAAAAATTAAGTGCCTATTTTTTAAGCAAAGTCCTGTGCCACTCGGTATGACAGGGGTGGGCACTGGCAGTGGGCACACTACAGTCAGTTGAAGTCGGCCTGACACACACTAGCAGCAGGCAAGCAGCTGAAATTACATTAAAGTGTAAAAATTAAATGCCTTTTTTAAGCAAAGTCCTGTGCCAGCCGGTATGAGTGGTGGGCACTGGCAGTGGGCACACTACAGTCAGTGGAAGTCAGCCTGACACACACTGGCAGGCAACTAACCTTAGATTAAAGTGTAAAAATTAAGTGCCTATTTTTTAAGCAAAGTCCTGTGCCACTCGGTATGACAGGGGTGGGCACTGGCAGTGGGCACACTACAGTCAGTTGAAGTCGGCCTGACACACACTAGCAGCAGGCAAGCAGCTGAAATTACACTAAAGTGTAAAAATTAAATGCCTTTTTTATGCAAAGTCCTGTGCCAGCCGGTATGAGTGGTGGGCACTGGCAGTGGGCACACTACAGTCAGTGGAAGTCAGCCTGACACACACTGGCAGGCAACTAACCTTAGATTAAAGTGTAAAAATTAAGTGCCTATTTTTTAAGCAAAGTCCTGTGCCACTCGGTATGACAGGGGTGGGCACTGGCAGTGGGCACACTACAGTCAGTTGAAGTCGGCCTGACACACACTAGCAGCAGGCAAGCAGCTGAAATTACATTAAAGTGTAAAAATTAAATGCCTTTTTTAAGCAAAGTCCTGTGCCAGCCGGTATGAGTGGTGGGCACTGGCAGTGGGCACACTACAGTCAGTGGAAGTCAGCCTGACACACACTGGCAGGCAACTAACCTTAGATTAAAGTGTAAAAATTAAGTGCCTATTTTTTAAGCAAAGTCCTGTGCCACTCGGTATGACAGGGGTGGGCACTGGCAGTGGGCACACTACAGTCAGTTGAAGTCGGCCTGACACACACTAGCAGCAGGCAAGCAGCTGAAATTACACTAAAGTGTAAAAATTAAATGCCTTTTTTATGCAAAGTCCTGTGCCAGCCGGTATGAGTGGTGGGCACTGGCAGTGGGCACACTACAGTCAGTGGAAGTCAGCCTGACACACACTGGCAGGCAACTAACCTTAGATTAAAGTGTAAAAATTAAGTGCCTATTTTTTAAGCAAAGTCCTGTGCCACTCGGTATGACAGGGGTGGGCACTGGCAGTGGGCACACTACAGTCAGTTGAAGTCGGCCTGACACACACTAGCAGCAGGCAAGCAGCTGAAATTACATTAAAGTGTAAAAATTAAATGCCTTTTTTAAGCAAAGTCCTGTGCCAGCCGGTATGAGTGGTGGGCACTGGCAGTGGGCACACTACAGTCAGTGGAAGTCAGCCTGACACACACTGGCAGGCAACTAACCTTAGATTAAAGTGTAAAAATTAAGTGCCTATTTTTTAAGCAAAGTCCTGTGCCACTCGGTATGACAGGGGTGGGCACTGGCAGTGGGCACACTACAGTCAGTTGAAGTCGGCCTGACACACACTAGCAGCAGGCAAGCAGCTGAAATTACATTAAAGTGTAAAAATTAAATGCCTTTTTTAAGCAAAGTCCTGTGCCAGCCGGTATGAGTGGTGGGCACTGGCAGTGGGCACACTACAGTCAGTGGAAGTCAGCCTGACACACACTGGCAGGCAACTAACCTTAGATTAAAGTGTAAAAATTAAGTGCCTATTTTTTAAGCAAAGTCCTGTGCCACTCGGGATGACAGGGGTGGGCACTGGCAGTGGGCACACTACAGTCAGTTGAAGTCGGCCTGACACACACTGGCAGGCAACTAACCTTAGATTAAAGTGTAAAAATGAAGTGCCTTTTTTTTAAGCAAAGTCCTGTGCCACACGGGATGACAGGGGTGGGCACTGGCAGTGGGCACACTACAGTCAGTTGAAGTCGGCCTGACACACACTAGCAGCAGGCAAGCAGCTGAAATTACACTAAAGTGTAAAAATTAAATGCCTTTTTTATGCAAAGTCCTGTGCCAGCCGGTATGAGTGGTGGGCACTGGCAGTGGGCACACTACAGTCAGTGGAAGTCAGCCTGACACACACTGGCAGGCAACTAACCTTAGATTAAAGTGTAAAAATTAAGTGCCTTTTTTTAAGCAAAGTCCTGTGCCACACGGAATGACAGGGGTGAGCACTGGCAGTGGGCACACTACAGTCTGTGGGCCTGCAGCTCCTCACACACAGGCAGGCCAGGCAACTGCAATATGTATATAAAGGAAAAAAAAAAAGCAGACTAATGTTGCAGCCCTAAAAAGGGCTTTTTGGGGTGCTGTCAGGACGCTGTCCTTACAGCAGAGATCAGATGAGTCTTTCAGGACTGGAGTGGACACTGAATTCACTAGCCTAGCTATCGATTTCCCAATTAAATCAGCAGCAGTTACAGTCTCCCTCCTCTCACTAAGACTGCAGCTTCAGAATGAATCTAAAATGGATGCTGTGCAGGAGGTGGGAGGGTCTGGGAGGGAGGGTATGCTGCTGATTGGCTGGAATGTGTCTGCTGACTGTGAGGTACAGGGTCAAAGTTTGCTCAATGATGATGTATAGGGGGCGGACCGAACATCGCATGTGTTCGCCCGGCAGAGGCGAACGCGAACAAGCTATGTTCGCCGGGAACTGTTCGCCGTCGGATAGTTCGGGCCATCTCTAATCTCCAGTGTAAAGTGTGCGCATCCAAAAAATATCTGTGACATCCAGTGTACTTTTTCAATAGACGGTGTCCACTGCGAACAGTGAGATTAGCTGCGCCACATCTCCAGTGTAAAGTGTGCGCATCCAAAAAATATCTGTGAAACTGTGCCTCCTGCCAGAACACAGTTATCCACGATACCTAGCTTCATGTCCCAGTTTGCAGGGCTGCGCAGGACACCACTCTTGAAGTCAGACCAGTGCGACCAGGTGGTCGGTTGGATTGCAGCAGATAATGCTTTCATTCGGTTAAGCACCACCCTGTCTTCCACCAAGTCCAGTCTTGATACTCCTTCCTCCCACAATGGAGAGTCTGGCCAAACAAGGGATCCCACACTTGGATAGTCTGAGGACCTTTTTTTTCCTCGCCATTCCTTGATTTGGCCCTCTCACCAAGCACACTTGGAGAGGGACAGATCTTGTGCCATGATTCCCAAACTCTTGAGCATCCACAGTCACAAGAAGATGACGGTGGGGAACGGCAATTACTGTTTAATGAGATGGATGATGATGAGACACAGTTGCCAATAACTCAACAGCAATTAGTGTCTCAAGAGGTTGAGGAAGAGGATGAGACACAGTTGTCAATCACTGAGGTTGTGGTTAGGTCAACAAGTCAGGAGGATGAGCAGAGTGAGGAAGTGGAAGGGGAGGTGGTGGACGATGAAGTCACTGACCCAACCTGGGAAGTTGGAAAGCGGAGCGAGGACAGCAGTACAGAGGGGGAGGGATCTGCAGCATTGCAACAGGCTGGAAGAGGCAGTGGGGTGGCAAAAGGGAGAAGTCGGGCCACACCAAACAGGCCTGCAACTGTTCTCCGGAGCACCCCTTTGCGGAAATCTCCTTTACCAAGGGGTAGGTGTACCGCAGTATGGCGCTTTTTTGAGGAAAGTGCGGATGACAAAAGAATTGTAACTTGCAAACTGTGCCATACAAAAATAAGCAGGGGTGTGAACACTAGCAACCTCACCACCACCAGCATGATCCGCCACATGGCATCAAAGCACTGTAATAGGTAGACCGAATGCCTGGGTCCACAATCTGTGTCTATTTGTGTTACGTGTTGGCCAATCCCCTGTCCAAGACGCAAGCCCGGATGCCTCCTGCCCTGCACCTGAAATATCGCAAGCACATGACCGACCACATCCACTTCCGTGTCCCAGCGCAACGTACAAATGTCCTTACCCCAGGCATTTGAACGCAAGCGCAAATACCCAGCCACCCACCTACAGACCATAGCACTAAATGCGCAGCTTTCCAAATTACTGGCCCTGGAAATGTTGCCCTTTAGGCTTGTGGACACTGAGGCCTTCCACAGCCTGATGTCGTTGGCCGTCCGCATTACGCAGTCCCCACAATTTTTTTTTCAAGGTGTGCCGTGCCCGCCTTACACCAACATGTGTCCCGTAACATCACACGTGCCCTGACCAACGCAGTTACTGGGAAGGTCCACTTAACCACGGACACATTGACAAGTGCATTCGGCCAGGGACGCTACATTTCCCTGACGGCACACTGGGTGAATGTTGTGGGGGCCAGGAGCGAGTTGTACCCTGGGATGGCACAGGTGCTATCGACGCCAAGGATTGCGGGCCCTACGTCGATCAGGGTTTCCACCAGCACCTACGTTAGTGGCGCCAATCCCCACTTCTCCTCCTCCGCCTCCTCCTCCACTTCCACCTCCAAATTATCCACATGCAGCACCAGTCAGTCATCAGTCGGTAGCAGGAAGCAGTGTAGCACTCCAGTGGGGAAGCGGCAACAGGCCGTGCTGAAGCTGATATGCTTAGGGGACAAACAGCACACCGCTGCAGAGCTGTGGCAGGAAAAAAGAGACCAGACTGAGCTGTGGCTCTCGCCACTCAACCTAGAACCCAGCATGGTTGTGTCTGATAATGGCCATCACTTGGTGGCGGCTTTGGAGCTCGGCAAGCTCAGACACATCCCATGCCTAGCCCACGTATTAAACTTAGTGGTTCAGCGGTTTCTCAAAACCTACCCCAATTTGCCTGAGCTACTGGTGAAGGTGCGCCGGGTGTGTGCACATTTCCGCAAGTCATCAACAGCTTCAGCCGGTCTATCAACGCTGCAACAGCGCTTGAAATTGCCAGCTCACCGGCTGTTGTGCGACCTGAGCACGCGCTGGATCTCGACGTTCCACATGTTGGCCAGACTTTGTGAGCAGCAGAGAGCAGTAGTGGAATACCAGCTGCAACATGGTCGTCGCCTTTCCAGTCAGCTTCCGTTATTCACAAGCAAGGAGTGGGCATGGATGTCTGACCTCTGTGAGGTTTTAAGAAACTTTGAGGAATCAACACAGATGGTGAGCGGCAATAACGCTATTATCAGAGTAACCATCCCACTTCTGTGTCTACTCAACGCTCGCTGCTCACAATTAAGGACGACACTTTGCATAAGGAAGAGGTGGAAGTGGGTGAAGACATTACACAGGGTGATAGCCAGACCACCCTCAGTTCGTCTTCTCAGCGCGAATTGGACGATGAAGAGGAGGAGGATCATGAGACGGTTGCCTTCGCTACAGAGGGTAGTACCCATGGAAGTTTAATTCCATCTGTTCAGCGTGGGTGGGCAGAAGAGGAGGAAGAGGATGAGGAGATTGATCCTCTTGATGACGACAGCGAAGTCTTGCCTGTTGGTACTCTGGCACACATGGCTGACTTCATGTTAGGCTGCCTTTCCCACGACCTGCGCGTAATACGCATTTTAGAAAACATGGATTACTGGTTGTTCACCCTTCTCGACCCCTGCTACAAAGAGAACTTCTCATCTCTCATTCCTCTGGTGGAGAGGACAAGCAAAACGGTGCTATACCAGAAGGTCCTTGAATTGCTCCAGAGTTGATAGGGCAGACATCCAAATGGATCGTCACCGTCACGGGGACGTGCGATCGCCTAGAAGTTATCTAGAGTCAACAAAGCGGCAGCAGGCCCTCACCTACAAGTCCAGTCTCAGTAGCCAAGAGTCTAGTCAACACAATCCTCACCATGATGGCACACTGGGTAAACGTTGTGGAGGTCGGGAGCAAGTTGGCTGCTGGCACCAGACTTGCCCTCCAATAGATCCTCATTAACGGAAAGTCTACTCATTCCAATAACAGGGCCGCTTAGGAGTGCTGTATTGTTATTTATCGTCACTACCTCCCTGAGTCGGGAGTGGGTAATTGCCGCGTGCCTGCTGTCTTCCTTGGATGTTTCTGCTTTAATAACTTGACCCACCCTCTCCACCCAATCAGATTTCAGCCATTGACCTCCCTTGGATGTGGTATCCCTTTCTCAAGCTCCCTCTCCGGCATCGAACCCTGATTCCCCGTTACACGTGATCACCATGGTAGGCACAGAAAAGAACATCAAAAGTTGATAGGGCAGACATCCAAATGGATCATCGCCGTCACGGGGATGTGCAATCGCCCAGAGGTTATCTAGAGTCACCAATGCGGCAGCAGGCCCTCGCCCCTAAGGTTTTAGATGGTCAGATCAGCAGGCCCTTGCTCCAAATGTTTTTGAGGGTCACCAGCAGGCCATCAATCATAATTTTTCAAGGGTGTGTATGATGCCCTCCTTTATGTGTAACAAAGGGTGTTTTGGAGTGACGGTTCTTTGTAATTTTTGGCAGCCCTTTCACTTAGTGCATAGGCTTTATGAGTGTAGGAGTCCCACTACCTGAACAATTGTACCACAATGTGAATGAGGCCCTTCTTTATGTGATATACAGGCTGTTTCGGAGTGCCTCTTGCTTTAAATTTTTTGCAGCACTTGCACTTTATATACAATTGAATATACAGGAAAGAATGTTTCCTAACAATTTTTCATGTAAAATAGATTTTTTGGGGGGGGGTTTTGTGCATCCAGATATCGTCCCTATGCTGTTCCCGATCCATTTCGGTGGTGTTTCTGTCACTTTCTGACCTTTTCCAATGGACCAGGCACCCTCCCCTCTTCAGAGCAGGGGGTGCCTGGTTGTCTCCTATTGACTTCCATTATACTCGGGTGCTCGGCCGATCACACGAATATAGCAATGTGTTCGGCCGAACACTCGAATACTTTGGTGCTCGATCATCACTACTAATAACCCTTATCTCTAAATTACTGAGAAGTCATACACACTTATTGAAAGGGGTATTCCGATAAAGTAACTTAATTTTTGAAAAATTATACTAAGACTGCAAGCTGTGACCCAACCAGAACCCATACCTATACATATAACCAGAGTTTCATTTTACCCTGCAATCCATTTGTCTAGCTCCTGTGTGAGCCTGCAGCACACTGGGAGTATCATGGCATCTGATCTTCTTTCACAGAACTACAATCCCCACAATCCCTAGCTTTCCTGCTGTGAATGTTGATATTTAGTGATTGGCTGCCTCATATTACAGTCCGGTCACGCCCCCTCTACTCACCAGCACACGAACACCCCTTTTGTTTCACAAGACATTTAGCTAGGGGATTGATAGTAATACACTGAGCATGCTTGACCTAACAATGGCTCAGAACTGTAGGTCGATACCATGGTAATTTATGAGGAAACACAGTTACTTTTATAACAAGTGAGAGTGAATCTGGACCGCACATACTCAACACTATGCTTTCGATATGACGACTGTTATTCAGCATAATAAAACATGGCTTCTCAGCACAATTATTAATAAATATAACCTTATGCTATGCACTAAAAGGAGGCATTAGTATACAGTTTGATCAAAGAGCATAGGCCCACTTAACATGACAAGGTTGCCTCTTCAAGTGGGGACCTACTCTAACTTTAGCGCAGCACTGCGCAGCGACCACCAGCTCCCCCGCACTGCACCAGCAGGTGACGGGACCCAGTAGCCACACAGCATCCTCACTGTGCGTCAAAACCACCTTGTAATGCACAGCATAAGGTTATATTTTTAATAATTGTGCTGAGAAGCCATGTTTTATTATGCTGAATAACAGTCGTCATATCAAAGGCATAGTTTTGAGGATGTGCAGTCCAGATTCACTCTCAGTAGACTATACTGTATAATAAAAGATCTCTTAATACCAGACACTTCAATTCTGAAGTTCATTCAATCAATGTCTAGGCAACGCCAAAGGGATCCGCAACGACGTTTTTGAAAGGTTATTTCTCTTCATCTGCCTTGAGCACACGCAGAGGACCGCGGCCGCAGCCCAAGACAACCGCATGCTGGTCGGGACACCAAATAACCAGCAAAGCGATCTACAGTTGTTGTGACTCTTCACAACAACATCTGGTAAGCAGACTTGTAAGCTTTTTAACACAATAAGGAAGCGTTTAATGCACATGTGGCGCTCTACTCTCCCAATTTTATCTCTACATACTTATAGTATATATTGGTATAGTTTTTTATTTTACACCTGAAATATGGAAATCATTCTTTTTTGTAAAGGGATTCATGTCTACAGTGTTAAAAATATAATTTCACTTTTTTAAGTAGTTTTCCATTTGACAGAACAGAGCCATTTACAATTTTAATGTGTACATCTTTATATTTATTCTCAGTCCATTTTGAAAGTTCTTCATTGTATTGTTTTCAGAGCATATAGTACAGGGCCCATTTTAGTTTTTTTCCTCCCAAAGTTCCAATAGACATAACTTTTTAAATTTTTCGGGGGATAAGTTGTACTAGTTAAAAGCACTATTTAATTTACCATGTCTGTTATTGGAAAATGGGTAAAAAATTCTTTGTGGGGTTTTGCGTTTTTGGGGTTTTGCGTTCACTGTACTTTAAAAATGTCATAACGTCCTTATTCTCTAGCTCAATACGAATATGGCAATACGAAACTTGAAATTTTTAAGTTTATTTATTACTTTTAACCCGTAGGATACCAGCCCCGTACATGTACGGCGCTGGGAACTGGGTCTGAAATCCCAGCGCCGTACAGGTACAGCGCGCTGATCGGGCGGGCGCAGGTGCTGCACCCGCTCGGTCAGCTGCAGGGCTTCGCCAGTCACTAGTAGCCAGATCGGTGAAAATACAGATTCAGGCACATTAACCCTCACAACTGCCATGGTCAGCGATAACCGCGACATGTGCGGTATCCTCACGGGTCCTGGGTGTCCATTGGGTCCCCGCGCTGCTGTGACGGGGACCTGATGGCTTGGACGGCAGCCTGATGCCTTCCTTAGGCATCGTGGCTGCCTCACCTGTGAGCCTGTGATATCCAGCCCCCTGGATCTCACAGGAAGCAGGCTGTAAGTGTATTACATTGAGTAATAAACTTACAGCCAATGCATTACAATACAGATCTATTGTAATGCATTATACAGGGAATCAGACCCCAAAAGTTGAAGTCCCAGAGTGGGACAAAAAATGGAAAAAAAATTAAAGTTTAAAAAATAAAGTTTTGCAAAATACAAAATTAAACGTTTCAAGTAAAACAAAAAAGCGTCCTTTTCCCAAAATAAAGTTTAAAAAAATTGTGAAAAATAGGGAAAAAGAGAAAAGTAGACATATTAGGTACCACCGTGTCTGTATCAACTGGCTCTATAGAAATATCACATAATCCACCCTGTCAGGTGAACACCGTAAAAAATAAAAAAAAAACTGTGCCATTTTCTGTCACCTTGCCGCACAAAAAGTGTAGTACCAAGCGATCAAAAAGGCTTATTTAGCGCAAAATTTAACCAATCAAACCGTCATCTCTTTCCGCAAAAAATAAGACCCTACCTAAGACAATCAGCCAAAAATAAAAAATAAAACTATGGCTCTCAGAAAATGGCAACACAAAAAACAAGATTTTATTCTGTTCAAAAAGGCTTTCACTGTGTAAAACTTAACAAAAATAAAAATGATATACATATCAGGTATCGCCATGTCCGTAACAACCTGCTCTATAAAATGTTACATTATATGCCCCCTCAGGTGAATGCTGTAAAAAAAAATTAAAAAATATGCCAAAAGAGCCATTTTTTTCACCTTGCCTCACAAAAAGTGTAATAAAAAACAATCAAAAACTCTTATGTACCCCAAAATAGTACCAATGAAAACTTCAACTCATCCTGTAAAAAATGATCCCCCACATAGGACAATCACTTAAAAAATGAAAAACAATGGCACCCGTAAACCAATCCATCAAAATCTGAGCTGCAAAAGCCATATGGTGCGCCTTCCGTTCTGAATCGTGCCATGGGTAACAAATTATGGGGTGCTTTTTCTCCTGTTACCCCTTGTGAAAATGAAAAATTTGGGGCTAAAGCAACATTTTATTGGAAGAAATGAAACTTTTAATTTTCACAGCCAAGTGTTTCCAAAATCTGTAAAACGCAAACGGGGTCAAATTGCTCAGTACCCCCCTTAATATATTCTTTAAGGGGTGTAGTTTTCAAAATGGGATCACTTTTTGAGGGTTTTCACTGCAGGGGTACATCAGGGTCTCTTCAAATACAAAATGATGCCTAAAAACCATTCTTGCAAAATCTGCCTACAAAATCCATATGGCGCTTCTTTCCTTCTGACCACTGCCACATGCTCATAGCGCAGTTTACCGCCACATATGGGGTATTTTATTAACATAAAAGAATCTACCAAAAAAGATTTTTTTTTTATTTCACCTCCATTTTCCTTTAATTCTTTTGGAACACCTCAAGGGTTAACAAAGTTTGTAACATCAGTTTTGACTAATTTTAGGGGTGTAGTTTCTAAAATGGGGTCACTCTTCACACACTGATAGCAACACCGCAGGAGAAATGCTAGCACAGGCTTCCAGTATCCGTAGTTTCAGGTGCTGCACATCTCGTATCTTCACAGCATAGACAATTGCCTTCAGATGACCCCAAAGATAAAAGTCTAAGGGGTCAGATCGGGAGACCTTGGGGGCCATTCAACTGGCCCACGACGACCAATCCACTTTCCAGGAAACTGTTCATCTAGGAATGCTCAGACCTGACACCCATAATGTGGTGGTGCACCATCTTGCTGGAAAAACTCAGGGAACGTGCCAGCTTCAGTGCATAAAGAGGGAAACACATGCAGGTTTCCATTGATGAAGAATGGCCCCACTATCTTTGTACCCCATATACCACACCATACCATCAATTTTTTTGTTCCAACAGTCTTGGAGGGATCTATCCAATGTGGGTTAGTGTCAGACCAATAGCGGTGGTTTTGTTTGTTAACTTCACCATTCACATAAAAGTTTGCCTCATCACTGAACAAAATCTTCTGCGTAAACTGAGGGTCCTGTTCCAATTTTTGTTTTGCCCATTCTGCAAATTCAGTGCGCCGATCTGGGTTATCCTCGTTGAGATGCTGAAGTAGCTGGAGTTTGTAAGGGTGCCATTTGTGAGTAGCTAATATCCGCCGAAGGGATGTTCGACTAATGCCACTCTCCAGTGACATGCGGCGAGTGCTACGATGTGGGCTCTTGCTGAATGAAGCTAGGACAGCCACTGATGTTTCTTCATTAGAGACAGATTTCATGCGTCCACATTTTGGCAAATCCAACACTGAACCAGTTTCACGAAACTTAGCAAGCAGTTTGCTAACTGTAGCATGGGAGATGGGTAGTCTCGTAGGGTGTCTTGCATTGAAATCTGCTGCAATGACCTGGTTACTGCGTTCACCAGACATCAACACAATTTCTATCCGCTCCTCACGTGTTAACCTCGGCGACATGTCAATGGCTGTAAACAAAGAGAAACTTGTAAATAACTCATGAAAGAATAAAGTTACGTTAAAACCAAGCACACCATTGTTTTTCGTGTGAAATTCCCAATAAGTTTGATGTGTCACATGACCCTCTTCCTATTGAAAAAACAAAAGTTGGATTCAAAATGGCCAACTTCAAAATGGCCGCCATGGTCACCACCCATCTTGAAAAGTTTCCCCCCCTCACATATACTAATGTGCCACAAACAGGAAGTTAATATCACCAACCATTCCCATTTTATTAAGGTGTATCCATATAAATGGCCCACCCTGTATAATATACTATTTATTTAACTGGGTTTTCCAGTAATGTAAAGTATTACTTTAAAGTAATAAAGTATAGTAAAGTGTTATATTTTATGTAAAACCCGCAGCCTGCTGAAAAAGAAACTTCATACGTATCTGGTCCACGCCACTCTGGTCTTCCACTGTCTCCTTCTTCCGGTCCCCGTACTGTTTACGTCTGGCTGACCATGGGCATGACCAGTTTAACCACCTCCGGACCGCCTAACGCAGGATCGCGTTCCGGAGGTGGCAGCGCTGCGCACAGTCACGCATATACGCGTCATCTCGCGAGACGCGAGACTTCCTGTGAACGCGCGCACACAGGCGCGCGCGCTCACAGGAACGGAAGGTAAGAGAGTTGATCTCCAGCCTGCCAGCGGCGATCGTTCGCTGGCAGGCTGGAGATGTGTTTTTTTTAACCCCTAACAGGTATATTAGACGCTGTTTTGATAACAGCGTCTAATATACCTGCTACCTGGTCCTCTGGTGGTCCCCTTTGTTTAGATCGACCACCAGAGGACACAGGTAGCTCAGTAAAGTAGCACCAAGCACCACTACACTACACTACACCCCCCCCCCCGTCACTTATTAACCCCTTATTAGCCCCTGATCACCCCTAATCACCCCTGATCACCCCATATAGACTCCCTGATCACCCCCCTGTCATTGATTACCCCCCTGTCATTGATCAACCCCCTGTAAAGCTCCATTCAGACGTCCGCATGATTTTTACGGATCCACTGATAGATGGATCGGATCCGCAAAACGCATCCGGACGTCTGAATGAAGCCTTACAGGGGCGTGATCAATGACTGTGGTGATCACCCCATATAGACTCCCTGATCACCCCCCTGTCATTGATTACCCCCCTGTCATTGATTACCCCCCTGTAAAGCTTCATTCAGATGTCCGCATGATTTTTACGGATGCACTGATAGATGGATCGGATCCGCAAAACGCATCCGGACGTCTGAATGAAGCCTTACAGGGGCATGATCAATGACTGTGGTGATCACCCCATATAGACTCCCTGATCACCCCCCTTTAAAGCTCCATTCAGATGTCCGCATGATTTTTACGGATGCACTGATACATGGATCGGATCCGCAAAACACATCCGGTCGTCTGAATGAAGCCTTACAGGGGCATGATCAATGACTGTGGTGATCACCCCCCTGTCATTGATTACCCCCCTGTAAAGCTCCATTCAGATGTCCGCATGATTTTTACGGATGCACTGATAGATGGATCGGATCCGCAAAACGCATCCGGACGTCTGAATGAAGCCTTACAGGGGCATGATCAATGACTGTGGTGATCACCCCATATAGACTCCCTGATCACCCCCCTGTCATTGATTACCCCCCTGTCATTGATTACCCCCCTGTAAAGCTCCATTCAGATGTCCGCATGATTTTTACGTATCCACTGATAGATGGATCGGATCCGCAAAACGCATCCGGACGTCTGAATGAAGCCTTACAGGGGCGTGATCAATGACTGTGGTGATCACCCCATATAGACTCCCTGATTACCCCCCTGTCATTGATTACCCCCCTGTAAAGCTCCATTCAGATGTCTGCATGATTTTTACGGATCCACTGATAGATGGATCGGATCCGCAAAACGCATCCGGACGTCTGAATGAAGCCTTACACGGGCATGATCAATGACTGTGGTGATCACCCCATATAGACTCTCTGATCACCCCCCTGTCATTGATCACCCCCCTGTCATTGATCACCCCCCCTGTCATTGATCACCCCCCCTGTCATTGATCACCCCCCCTGTCATTGATCACCCCTCTGTAAGGCTCCATTCAGATATTTTTTTGGCCCAAGTTAGCAGAATTTTTTTTTTTTTTTCTTACAAAGTCTCATATTCCACTAACTTGTGTCAAAAAATAAAATCTCACATGAACTCACCATACCCCTCACGGAATCCAAATGCGTAAAATTTTTTAGACATTTATATTCCAGACTTCTTCTCACGCTTTAGGGCCCCTAGAATGCCAGGGCAGTATAAATACCCCACATGTGACCCCATTTCGGAAAGAAGACACCCCCAGGTATTCCGTGAGGGGCATATTGAGTCCATGAAAGATTGAAATTTTTGTCCCAAGTTAGCGGAACGGGAGACTTTGTGAGAAAAAAATTAAAAATATCAATTTCCGCTAACTTGTGCCAAAAAAAAAAAATTTCTATGAACTCGCCATGCCCCTCATTGAATACCTTGGGGTGTCTTCTTTCCAAAATGGGGTCACATGTGGGGTATTTATACTGCCCTGGCATTCTAGGGGCCCCAAAGCGTGAGAAGAAGTCTGGTATCCAAATGTCTAAAAATGCCCTCCTAAAAGGAATTTGGGCACCTTTGCGCATCTAGGCTGCAAAAAAGTGTCACACATCTGGTATCGCCGTACTCAGGAGAAGTTGGGGAATGTGTTTTGGGGTGTCATTTTACATATACCCATGCTGGGTGAGAGAAATATCTTGGTCAAATGCCAACTTTGTATAAAAAAAATGGGAAAAGTTGTCTTTTGCCAAGATATTTCTCTCACCCAGCATGGGTATATGTAAAATGACACCCCAAAACACATTCCCCAACTTCTCCTGAATACGGCGATACCACATGTGTGACACTTTTTTGCAGCCTAGGTGGGCAAAGGGGCCCATATTCCAAAGAGCACCTTTAGGATTTCACAGGTCATTTACCTACTTACCACACATTAGGGCCCCTGGAAAATGCCAGGGCAGTATAACTACCCCACAAGTGACCCCATTTTGGAAAGAAGACACCCCAAGGTATTCCGTGAGGGGCATGGCGAGTTCCTAGAATTTTAAATTTTTTGTCACAAGTTAGTGGAAAATGCTTATTTTTTTTTTTTTTTTTTTTTTCATACAAAGTCTCATATTCCACTAACTTGTGACAAAAAATAAAAACTTCCATGAACTCACTATGCCCATCAGCGAATACCTTGGGGTCTCTTCTTTCCAAAATGGGGTCACTTGTGGGGTAGTTATACTGCCCTGGCATTCTAGGGGCCCAAATGTGTGGTAAGGAGTTTGAAATCAAATTCTGTAAAAAATGACCTGTGAAATCCGAAAGGTGCTCTTTTGAATATGGGCCCCTTTGCCCACCTCGGCTGCAAAAAAGTGTCACACATCTGGTATCTCCGTAATCGGGAGAAGTTGGGGAATGTGTTTTGGGGTGTCATTTTACATATACCAATGCTGGGTGAGAGAAATATCCTGGCAAAAGACAACTTTTCCCATTTTTTTATACAAAGTTGGCATTTGACCAAGATATTTATCTCACCCAGCATGGGTATATGTAAAAAGACACCCCAAAACACATTCCTCAACTTCTCCTGAATACAGAGATACCAGATGTGTGACACTTTTTTGCAGCCTAGGTGGGCAAAGGGGCCCACATTCCAAAGAGCACCTTTCGGATTTCACAGGTCATTTACCTACTTACCACACATTTGGGCCCCTAGAATGCCAGGGCAGTATAACTACCCCACAAGTGACCCCATTTTGGAAAGAAGAGACCCCAAGGTATTCGCTGATGGGCATAGTGAGTTCATGGAAGTTTTTATTTTTTGTCACAAGTTTGTGGAATATGAGACTTTGTATGAAAAAAAAAAAAAAAAAATAAAATCATCATTTTCCACTAACTTGTGACAAAAAATAAAAAATTCTAGGAACTCGCCATGCCCCTCACGGAATACCTTGGGGTGTCTTCTTTCCAAAATGGGGTCACTTGTGGGGTAGTTATACTGCCCTGGTATTCTAGGGGCCCAAATGTGTGGTAAGGATTTTGAAATCAAATTCAGGAAAAAATGAGGAGTGAAATCCGAAAGGTGCTCTTTGGAATATGGGCCCCTTTGCCCACCTAGGCTGCAAAAAAGTGTCACACATCTGGTATCCCCGTACTCAGGAGAAGTTGAGGAATGTGTTTTGGGGTGTCTTTTTACATATACCCATGCTGGGTGAGATAAATATCTTGGTCAAATGACAACTTTGTATAAAAAAATGGGAAAAGTTGTCTTTTGCCAAGATATTTCTCTCACCCAGCATGGGTATATATAAAATGACACCCCAAAACACATTCCCCACCTTCTCCTGAGTACGGAGATACCAGATGTGTGACACTTTTTTGCAGCCTAGGTGGGCAAAGGGGCCCATATTCCAAAGAGCACCTTTCGGATTTCACAGGTCATTTTTTACAGAATTTGATTTCAAACTCCTTACCACACATTTGGGCCCCTAGAATGCCAGGGCAGTAGAACTACCCCACAAGTGACCCCATTTTGGAAAGAAGAGACCCCAAGGTATTCGCTGATGGGCATAGTGAGTTCATAGAACTTTTTATTTTTTGTCACAAGTTAGTGGAATATGAGACTTTGTAAGAAAAAAAAAAAAAAAAAAAATCATCTTTTTCCGCTAACTTGTGACAAAAAATAAAAAGTTCTATGAACTCACTATGCCCATCAGCGAATACCTTAGGGTGTGTACTTTCAGAAATGGGGTCATTTGTGGGGTGTTTGTACTGTCTGGGCATTGTAGAACCTCAGGAAACATGACAGGTGCTCAGAAAGTCAGAGCTGCTTCAAAAAGCGGAAATTCACATTTTTGTACCATAGTTTGTAAACGCTATAACTTTTACCCAAACCATTTTTTTTTTTTACCCAAACATTTTTTTTTTATCAAAGACATGTAGAACTATAAATTTAGAGCAAAATTTCTATATGGATGTCGTTTTTTTTGCAAAATTTTACAACTGAAAGTGAAAAATGTCATTTTTTTGCAAAAAAATCGTTAAATTTCGATTAATAACAAAAAAAGTAAAAATGTCAGCAGCAATGAAATACCACCAAATGAAAGCTCTATTAGTGAGAAGAAAAGGAGGTAAAATTCATTTGGGTGGTAAGTTGCATGACCGAGCAATAAACGGTGAAAGTAGTGTAGGTCAGAAGTGTAAAAAGTGGCCTGGTCTTTCAGGGTGTTTAAGCACTGGGGGCTGAGGTGGTTAAACAGTGAAGTGCATCATGGCCAGCGAGATGTAAACAGTGCGGGCTATGGAACAGGTAAGTATGAATCTTTTTTAGTATGTAAAATATAATTGTTACCAGAAAACTCCTTCAATAGTATGCCTGTGAAGAAAGCAGTAACACTTCATCATAGATTTTTCTTAGCAAAGAAAATCCTATTTTTTGTAACAGGGAAGGTCTATAGAGCATTGATAAATCTCCTGCCTGACATACCGAAGGTCTGGGCTTCAATTCCCACTAAAGACATGTAAAATAATTTAATTAGTAAATGTTTATGTGCTGGGAGAGGGCCCCTTCCTCAACTCACATCGAAGAGAAGGGCCATATAGTCTTACTAGTATTACTAGACTAAAGTGACTATTAATGAGGATGAGGTAGTACAGGCTCCAGTCCATTGGAGGCTCCTGAATACAGTACTGTTAGTACTGCCCCTGATTGCAGCCCTGGAGCTGGAGTTGGACGTTGCCTATGATATGCTGTATGATGCTGAACAGAAACATAAAAACCACAAACAAAAGAAATACAAAAAAAGTGGGGGAGATAAAAAAAATTATACAAGCTTATTTTAGAAACTTCCTCCCATAAGTTTCCTGTAATGCAGCAACACTCACATAGATGACATATTCTTTCAGTTAGGTCTTTGACAAGATGTTTTTCTTGATTGTGTCCATTTCTGGGGTTCTCTAGTCTTCCTTAAGTGGGTATTCATTGTGTTTCTAATTACATCTATGTTCAATGTCTTATCACCTCTGGCAGGTGCCTCCATTTTTCTTTTGGGGGGAGGAGGGGGGGTTATCATTATTTTCCCTCTTATGGTGTTTTTGATGTTTTCCCTTTTCTATTTATTGTTGTACCTGTTGGCGCCTTCATCATTTTCCCTAGTGTGTCTTTCCCTTTTCTTGCTTGGCAGGTCACTGCATACAGTGGCGGTGCTGGATTCTGTCAGCACCGCTGTTTAATGAGAAATTGGTGCAATCCCATGAACTGTATACAAGCATGGCACAGACTAGCCTATCAGAGACCCCTAGTGGCACAGTAGTATGGACCGTGAGCTGACTGTGACTTTGGCACAGCCTGACTTGCAGACTTGCAAACTCTTGCTGACATTACGATTCCAAACCCAGCTAGAAGGATACTCTGCAAAGTCAATAAAGTTTGTTTAAAGGGGTTGTCAATATAATATAATAGTATATCAGTATATGAAAAGTTAGGTACTATGTAAGAGCACCCTGGCAGAATGACACAGATGTTGCTGTTAAACGGGTTGTCCAGCCTTTCCACTAAATATTGACAGTGCTGCGTAGTTATGGCGCTGAGCTACACAGAACAGCTGATCGGTGGGGGTGCAGAGTACCAGTGTGGACTCCCTGAGTATAGGCCATCACTTTAAATAGACTGGACAACCATTTAACTGCAACATCTAGGTCATTCGGGGGAGCCCTCTTACATAGTACCTAACTTTTCATGTACACATATCTCTCACATCATATTGAATTAATCATATTGAATTAATATTGGGCAGACTAGATGGGCCAAATGGTTCTTATCTGCCGACACATTCTATGTTTCTATGTTTAACCAAAAACTAGAGAACAGAGAATTCGGTTCTACCTAAAGTTGTGCAGACTACATACTCTGACTCATACTCTCGTAGATCTAGCTTGATTGAGTCATGCAGCATCCCTTGTTTTAGAAATTCCGATTCTCTTTCTTAACAAGTTTATTTTACCCCAGATGGATAATAATTCTATATGTCCTGTTGCTGCATCTTTTGATGGCTTTCTCACCTAAGATAACATGTTACTATATTAGTTTTCTGTTAAGGAAATGTAAAACTGAGTTACGAAGAGAAAATGTTGATGAATAAAAGATAATGGTATTTTATTTCTAAATTCTAACAAGTACTCTTAATGCACAGTTGTATTGGCAGCAGTAGAACATGTGACCGGGACAAATAATGGAACAGTGATGTTACCCTGCAATTATAATACCAATGACGAGACACGTGTTCAACTTTATGGGTTTATTGTACAAGTAAGGTAATTGAAACTGATGGTGAAAATGTGACCTGGAGCAAATCTGACAGATACCAATTACTGGGGAACATTAATCTGGGAAATGTGTCCATGACCATCACTGGGGCTACTAAAGAAGATGAAGGATCTTACTGCTGCCGTGTGGAGATTCCTGGACTATTCAAAGATAAGATGGTAGATGTGATTTTGAAGATTGAAAAAGGTAGGTGGTCTTCCTTGTGATTGTCATGAACATGTAATAACTTTGTGAAGATGTAGGGGAGCTCTTCCAACAAGAATGTCACAATGAAGGTTCTACACTGTAATGACTCACTCAGATTTATAGGCTTTGTTCATAAACCGTGGCCCAACTCTTACTGAATACTCTCACAAGGGTGGACACAAGCGTAGAGGTTCTCTCAGAAAGATTCAATGCTTATAAGCATTTACGTACAAGAACAACAGTCCATAACTTCAGGAAATGAAGCATGTCTCCCCAGCCTTTACCTGCCTCTCTCAGTCTTAGATTTGATAGCAACAATGTTCAGTCTCTTTAAAGGGAACCTGTTACCATGAAAATGCAGTGCAATTCGCAGGCAGCATGAGCAGGAGGAGCTGAGCAGATTGATAGATAGTTTTGTGGGAAAAGATTCAGTAAACCTTGTAATTTATAGATTAAAATCTCTGCTCTTTCTGAGCTCAATAGTCATGTAGGTGGTCTTATGAGTGACAGCTCTCTATGTATACACACTTATACAGGATTCATATTAATGTGTATATAAAATTGCCTTTACATAGATACTCAATAGGGTGATTGTTTGACCCCTTCCCAACCTCTGCTGTACATGTATGGTGGAAGTCAGGTCTTTAAACATGCCACCTGCTTGGAAGCTGAGTAGCTGCTGGGTTTCTGCTGTTTTAAACAGCACACACCTGGAGCTAATTCACTGTTCTCCCAGGGCCTGAATGGTTCCCTTGGGTGCTGATTAGGGGAGCCATGTCTGACTTACTACCCAGCTTTCCCAGTGTCAGATATCATCACTGAGTTATTACCCACCTTTCCCAGTGTCAGATATCTTCACTGAGTTATTACCCAACTTTCCCAGTGTCATATTTTATCACTGAGTTATTACCCACCTTTCCCAGTGTCAGATATCTTCACTGAGTTTTTACCCAGCTTTCCCAGTGTCAGATATATTCACTGAGTTATTACCCATCTTTCCCAGTGTCAGAAGTTATCACTGAGTTATTACCCAGCTTTCCCAGTGTCAGATATCTTCACTGAGTTATTATCCAGCTTTCCCAGTGTCAGATAACATCCTAGTGTAGATCGCGAATATTCTAATAGCAAATTTTTATTACGAATTTTCCATGCAAAAGGCTACACTAATAAGCTTGTCATAAAACTCATAGTCTAATATTCTTGTCAGAAGACTATGAAACCAATAGATGGCGCTATTGAGTTATGAACAGCGCCATCTATTAGTTTCATAGTCTTCTGACAAAACTATTTGTCTGTTGTCATAAGACTGTGAAACCAATAGATGGCGCTGTTCATAACTCCATAGAGCCATCTATTGGTTTTCATAGTCTTATGACAGCTGAAAAACAAGGCAGATTTTGCTCATTTGCATGTCTTTCCCATATGCCCATGTTTATGCAAATTAGTTTTTACATGACAAAACTGTATAGAAAGGTTATTGAATATTATGTTAGGACAATCAGAAAACTTTTTGTCTCCCTAATGATATTGATCTATGTGCACAGGTCCACCCAAGCCATCCAACAGATCTGAAGTAACTTTGAGGCTTACTGGCTCTCAGTCAGATGAGAGCAGGTTTGGAATGTCTCATAGTGCACAAGGTTGCCATTGTAAGGTAGGCTGAATCAGTGGATGGATGGATGGATGGATGGTTGGTAGGTAGGTAGGTAGGTAGGTAGGTAGGTATACCTGGCTTTTGGCATATAGCCTTTGTGTGGTTGTATGTATGTATTGTATGTCCATACATACATACAACTAGTAAGTCCATACTGGACTTAGTATTAACCAATAGACCTGACAGAACAACAGACGTGCAGGTTGGGGGACACCTGGGAAATAGTGACCATAAAGTAATAACCTTCCAATTATCATTCAAAAGAGCGTTTCTACAGGGAGGAACAAAAATACCAAACTTCAAAAAAGCTAAATTTAGCCAACTAAGAGAGGCCATAGCCCTAACTAAATGGGATAAAGTCCTCACAAATAAAAATACAGCCACAAAATGGGATATCTTTAAAAACATCCTAAAATCTCATTGTGTGAGTTACATACCGTATGGGAATAAAAGGTTAAGGAACAAAAAGAAACCAATGTGGATAAATAGAACTGTAAAGAAAGCAATAAATGACAAAAAGAAAGCATATAAATCACTAAAACAGGAGGGTAGCACAGAAGCACTGAAAAACTATAAGGAAAAAAATAGAACATGTAAAAAACAAATAAAAGCGGCCAAACTAGAGACCGAGAGATTAATTGCCAAAGAGAGTAAAACTAACCCTAAAATGTTCTTCAATTATATAAATGTTAAAAAGTATAAATCTGAAGGTGTCGGCCCTTTAAAGAGTAATGAGGGGGGATTCGCAGAGAGCAACGAGGAGAAAGCAAAGCTGTTAAATATTTTTTTCTCCGATGTATTCACTGAGGAAAATAAACTGTCAGATGAAATGCTGAATGTTGAAATAATTTCCCCATTAAAAGTGTCCTGTCTGACCCAGGAAGAAGTACAACAGCGACTTAAAAAGATCAAAATAGACAAATCGCCAGGACCGGATGGCATACACCCCCGTATCCTAAGGGAATTAAGTAATGTCATAGCCAGACCCTTATTTCTGATATTTGCGGACTCTATACTGACAGGGAATGTCCCACAGGATTGGCGCATGGCAAATGTGGTGCCAATATTCAAAAAGGGTCCAAAAACAGAGCCGGGAACTATAGGCCGGTAAGTTTAACATCTGTTGTGGGTAAACTGTTTGAAGGTTTTCTGAGAGATGCTATCTTAGAGCATCTTAGCGGAAATAAGCAAATAACGCCATATCAGCATGGCTTCGTGAGGGATCGGTCATGTCAAACTAATTTAATCAGTTTCTATGAGGAGGTAAGTTCTAGACTTGACAGCGGCGAATCAATTGATGTCGTGTATCTGGACTTCTCCAAAGCATTTGACACTGTACCACATAAAAGGTTAGTATATAAAATGAGAATGCTCGGACTGGGAGAAAACGTCTGTAAGTGGGTAAGTAACTGGCTCAATGATAGAAAACAGAGGGTGGTTATTAACGGTACATACTCAGATTGGGTCACTGTCACTAGTGGAGTACCTCAGGGGTCAGTATTGGGCCCTATTCTCTTCAATATATTTATTAATGATCTTGTAGAAGGCTTGCATAGTAAAGTATCCATTTTCGCAGATGACACTAAACAGTGTAAAGTAATTAACACTGAAGAGGACAGTATACTACTACAGAGGGATCTGGATAGATTGGAGGCTTGGGCAGATAAGTGGCAGATGAGGTTTAACACTGACAAATGTAAAGTTATGCACATGGGAAGGAATAATGCAAGTCACCCGTACATACTAAATTGTAAAACACTCGGTACCACTGACATGGAAAAGGATCTAGGAATTTTAATAAACAGCAAACTAAGCTGCAAAAAACAGTGTCAGGCAGCAGCTGCCAAGGCCAATAAGATAATGGGTTGCATCAAAAGGGGCATAGATGCCCGTGATGAGAACATATTCCTACTACTTTACAAATCATTAGTCAGACCACACATGGAGTACTGTGTACAGTTCTGGGCTCCAGTGAACAAGGCAGACATAGCAGAGCTGGAGAGGGTCCAGAGGAGGGCAACTAAGGTAATAACTGGAATGGGGCAACTACAGTACCCTGAAAGATTATCAAAATTAGGGTTATTCACGTTAGAAAAAAGACGACTGAGGGGAGATCTAATTACTATGTATAAATATATCAGGGGTCAGTACAGAGATCTATCCCATCATCTATTTATCTCCAGGACTGTGACTGTGACGAGGGGACATCCTCTGCGTTTGGAGGAAAGAAGGTTTGTACACAAACATAGAAAAGGATTCTTTACTGTAAGAGCAGTGTGACTATGGAACTCTCTGCCTGAGGAGGTGGTGATGGTGAGTACAATAAAGGAATTCAAGAGGGGCCTGGATGTATTTCTGGAGTGTAATAATATTACAGGATATAGCTACTAGAGAGGGGTCGTTGATCCAGGGAGTTATTCTGATTGCCTGATTGGAGTCGGGAAGGAATTTTTTATTCCCCTAAAGTGAGGAAAATTGGCTTCTACCTCACAGGGTTTTTTTGCCTTCCTCTGGATCAACTTGCAGGATAACAGGCCGAACTGGATGGACAAATGTCTTTTTTCGGCCTTATGTACTATGTTACTATGTAGATAATAGGGGTCCAAGACGCATCCAGCCATCCTCTTAATACTGTTTCCAAACCATTTTGATGGGGTTTCCATCAATTTCTAACCTTTTTTTGTGAACCAGAGCCCTCTCTTCTTCAGAGCAGGGGGTGCCTGGTTTGATGCTCGGATCTCCCATTGGCTTTCATTGTATTAAATTGTACTCGAGCACCTGAAGTATTCGGCCAAGGACTCGGATCTGCCGAGCATAGCGATGCTTGAGCCGAACCGCAGTTCGGCCAAGTATGCTCGCTCAACACTACTGATGACCTATCCTCAGGATAGGAAATCAAAATCAGATAGTGATGGGTGGGCTGGGCTGACACACACTACCCCTATCAATCAGCTGTTTTGGGAAGACGTAAGAAGAAGACTTTGTCCACTGTGCATGGCCCTGGAATCTACAGAGTGGATTGAGCTTTCTGCTTCCATCTACATCCACTGTTTATTTTCCAGCACCCACAGCTTCCCAAAACAGCTGATTGATAGGGATGCCAGGTGTCAGACCCCACCAATTATATTAATAACATATCCTGAGGATGGGTCATCAGTATTTTAGCCCCTTTCACATGACCGTATTTTTTGCTCTGCATCCAACGGATGAGGACCCATTCATTTCAATGAGTCCGCAAAAAATATGAACAGCACACTGTGTGCTGGCCGCATCCGTATGTCTGTTCCACATCTCCACAAAAAAAGATAGAACGTGTCCTATTCTTGTCTGTTTTGCAGACAAGAATAGGCATTGTTACAACGGGTCCGCAAAAAAAAAAACAATGCAACACAGACATCACATGGATGTCATCCGTATTTTTTACAGATCCGCATTTTGCAGACCACAAAATACATACGGTCATGTGAATGCACCTTTAGGGCTCATGCACACAAACTTATTTTTCTTCCGTTTCCATTCTGTTTTTTTCCGGGCCCGTATGTGGAACCATTCATTTCAATGGGGCTTACAAAAAAAAAACGGGAATGATTCCATATGCATTCTGTGTCCGTATGTCTGCATGTCTGTTCCGCAAAAAAATAGAACATGTCCTATTCTTGTCCATTTTGCAGACAAGGACAGGCATTGTTACAAGGATGCAAAAAAAGGATACAACACGGACCTTACACGGATGTCATCTGTTTTTTTTTTCGGACCACAAAATACGGTCATGTGCATGGGCCCTTAGTTAGATGTTAGTAGTAGATATTATATACCGTTTTTTTAATTACTGCATTGTTATTTAGTTTTTATTGCATTTTATATTTGTTTTAGTTTAGATACTGTCACCAACTTCTGAGCCCCCGAATAAGAAGAATGAGACCTATATCTATTTCATATTTCTTATATTGGCAGCCATACCTTTTGCTGTTATGTCATACATATGTAAGTAACAAACAAAATCACATCAAATATATTGCCAGGCAGTTATATAAGATGCAGAGATTGCAGGCACACCTCAGCCGTGGTGACTGAGGGGGGCAAATAAGAAAACTCCATATATATATAGTAGATGGAGCAAATATTTAGCATCAGAGTCCCGCCTTTTTAAAGTATAGATAACAGTTAGAATATGTAAAATATGGATGTAACAGAGGGAGGTCCCATAATTGCTTTGCTTTATTTCCCCTGCAGCTTCACTGGCTATAACTGCTGATTACAAGAGTATCACCAATGTAATGAAAAGGAGTTTTATAAACTGGATAGTCCCTTTAATTCTCTGGTGAAGTCCAGTCCCCAGGGTCTCTCCACTGAGAGTTACATAAACCTAGAACATTTTTTTATGTTTTAGGCTATTGTCATTGTTGTCTATTGGTTTTGTTTAATTTTGCAGCATTCAAGTAATTAGCTCTGACCTAGAACCTACCTCATACAACCTATGGACAAGAGTGGTGCTATACTGCTATTACTGAAAAAAAAGAGATTTTATGTTTTGGACAGTCACCGCTCTTTAGGATCCCTTAAAGAATGACTGTACTTTTTCACACAATTTTACTTTATTTAATAGACAATGGTGTAAATAACACATTTCTAAATTATGCCTGCATCCACTTGAAAGAAGCTGTAAAGTTATGGCCACTAGGGCTTACTTCCACCTATTTTGCAGTCCACTGCCTGTTGTCAGGCAAGATCCACCCTTAGTAACAGAGACGGAAGAGAGGAAGTGATAGCATGATGTGTCAGAGGTAGCTGAGATCCTGAGCCTTAATAAAGAACTGCTTCTACACTGCTTCTGAACTCACAGTAGCCTCCTGCCTTTCTGTAAGTGTGATTTCCCCATTTGTATCTGTTCTGTGAGCTCCGGGGCTGAAAACAAACATAGTGGGAAGTAAGAGAAAGGACCCCACAGCGGTACAGTGCTGGCAGATTTCACAGAAAAGATACGCCTCCTGCTTCTGAGTGAAATGCATCTAGCTGTGCAGCTGAAACAGAAAAATATGGCTGAAAAAGACTTTAGGGAGTTGACACATTCCTTCACAGTTATGATTAAATAAAGAACCACAGCCATTATAGAATTTTGTTTTTGAAAACTTAGGTATGCTTTAACAGTTAAATAATCACAGAAAAGAAGCACAGCAATTACGCAAACATTTTTTTTAAACTCAGGCATGCTTCAACAATAAAATGAAAACAGAACTGGAACCCCAGCGATCATCTATAACAGGCATGCTCAACTTGTGGCCCTCCAGCTGTTGCAAAAAAAACAATTCCCAGCATGCCCGAACAGCTTACAGCAAGCATGTCAAACTCAAAGGCTAACATGGGCCAAAAAAACAAAATTTAAGTTTATGTGGGCCGCATCAAAAAAAATAAATAATAAAATCGTACATTTTCATAGAACAACATTGTTGTTTCATGACTGCTGACCCCCAACATCCCGTTGCCCAATAACACAAGTGAGACCTATATATATATATATATACAAATATTAAACTTCACTATAAGACGCACCTAGGTTTTTGAGGAGGAAAATAAGAAAAAAATATTTTTAACCAAAAGTTGTGCTTTTGGTGGTCTTTGAATTAATGGACACTATTATGGGGGATCTGTGGATGACGCACTGTCATGTGGGGGATCTGTGGATGGCACTGTTATGGGGGACCTGTGGATGGCACTGTTATGGGGGATCTGTGGATGGCACTGTTATGGGGGATCTGTGGATGGCACTGTTATGGGGGATCTGTGGATGGTGCTGTTATGGGGGATCTGTGGATGGCACTGTTATGGGGATCTGTGGATGGCACTGTTATGGGGATCTGTGGATGGCACTGTTATGGGGGATCTGTGGATGGCACTGTTATGGGGATCTGTGGATGGTACTGCTATGGGGTGGGATATCTGTGGATGGCATTGTTATGGGGTGGGATCTGTGGATGGCATTGTTATGGGGTGGGGATCTGTGGATGGTGCTGTTATGGGGATCTGTGGATGGCGCTGTTATGGGGGATCTGTGGATGGTGCTGTTATGGGGGATCTGTGGATGGCACTGTTATGGGGATCTGTGGATGGCACTGTTATGGGAGATCTGTGGATGGCACTGTTATGGGGGATCTGTGGATGGCACTGTTATGGGGATCTGTGGATGGTACTGCTATGGGGTGGGATATCTGTGGATGGCATTGTTATGGGGTGGGGGGATCTGTGGATGGCATTGTTATGGGGTGGGGATCTGTGGATGGTGCTGTTATGGGGGATCTGTGGATGGCATTGTTATGAGGTGGGGGATCTGTGGATGGAACTGTTATGGGGTGGGATATCTGTGGATGGTACTGCTATGGGGTGGGATATCTGTGGATGGCATTGTTATGAGGTGGGGGGATCTGTGGATGGAACTGTTATGGGGGGGATCTGTGGATGACACTGCTATATGTCATCCACAGATCCCCCTCATAACAGTGTCCCCCAATACACTGGCCCTCTGCTCACCGAAGTATTTATAAACGTGAATCCTTATCCTGTTATTAAGTTGAACTAACGCTGCGCTCTCCCATGTCCCCCCTGTATCCCCACAGCACTTACGAACACGCTTCCATAGCAGGCAGAGCGGACGGCACCAGTAACGTCACTCACTGACGTCGCGCGTCTGCTCCGCCTGCTTCATTCATAAAGTGGGCGGAGCAGGCGCTCGACGTCAGTGAGTGACGTTACTGCTGCCGTCCGCTCTGCCTGCTATTGAAGCTTAAGTAAGTGCTGTGGGGATACAGGGGGATACAGGGGAACATGGGAGAGGGCAGCGTTAGTTCAACTTAATAACAGGATAAGGATTCACGTTTATAAATACTTTGGTGAGCGGCGGGGCCCGGTGTAAGAGTACAGTGACTGCACCGGGCCCCGCCCCTAGTTACGGACTCCAGCCCCTCCTCTCTCCCGGCTCATACATAGCAGTCTGCGATGCTGCATCTTTGCCGGGCCGCAAAGATATTCATTGCGGGCCGCATGTTTGACACCCATGGCTTACAGCCTACAGGAGGGCATGGTGGGAGTTGTAGCTGGAGTGCCGCCGGTTGAGCATCCCTGATCTATAATCTGTGGGGAAACCTGTCAGTGTTTTATTTCCTTTTCAGGACCAACACTGGGAAAATTAACCACTGCACAGTACCTATTCTAATGATTGGGTTTCTGTGTTATGCGGGGCAGGACTGGTCCTCCAGAGTGTGAAAAGCTCTGGACTCTCCACTCTCACCAAGACATGAATATTCTCTATAGAAGACCCTGTCTAATAACTCAGAATTCCCTAATAGTATGTATGAATTGGATTTCAAAACTGGACGGTCCTTATAAATACTCATCTTTGGGCATCCCAGTATGATGTCATTTAGACCTTCTTCATTTTTGGATACATCCTTTATAATAAGTTGTTTTTGGATACATCCTTTATAATAAGTTTTTTTTTTTTTGTTATATCATCCAGACTTAAATCAAGTTTACAATTATTCACATTACATTTTTAAATGGGTTTTTGCAATTTTTCAGTGCTTGATTTTATGCATCATTCAAAACATTTAGGGCTCATTCAGACGGCCATATGCTGTCCGCAAAAATGCGGATCCGTTTTTTTGCGGACAGTTCCGTTTTTTGGTTGACCCATTGACTTCAATGGGGCCATGTCCTGATTTTCACTGAAAAGTATAGGACATGTTTCATTTGTTTTGATGAGCTGTGCAATGGAAGAAAAGGTCCCATAGAAGTGAATGGGACAGCATCTAATCCGCAAAAAAACGGATCCGCATTTTTGCTGACAGCATACTGCCCTTAACATAAGTGCCCCATTGATTTAAATTGAAATCCGCTCTATAGTTAATACGAGTGCTCGGAGTCAAAAAGAATGGACATGTTAATTCTTGCCACTGTTTTACATGGAAACCACACAGAAAACACAGCAGGTCGTGGCATATGCAACTAAAATATATGGCAGAAATTCCCTTGGAAAAATCCAATATGTGAACATTCCCCCAGAGCATTGGTAAATCAGCAGAATCATCAGCTGCTCTTATTAAAGAAATTTATCTAAGGCTTTATTATTATAGTGTCTGTTTTTTTATTTTTGAATCTTTGATTATTTTTAGTTATACCTTATAGATAAATTCAAGAAAAGGAGAACATCAGTTAGGTAAGTAGCCAGGTTGGGTAACTTAGGTAACTTAGATTATATCAATGTAGTAAATGTATACAGTATGTTCCAACAACAAAGGTTAAAAACTGCTTTGTCCTTTTTTAAATATCCACTTGTATAAAGGGGTTGTCTACAAAAGAGTCTGCTTGCTATGGATAGTCCATTTTAGCTATAATGATTAACCAATTAAATCAATGTTATCTATGGAGGAATCCATCAGCGCCACCACTGGGAAATATAAGTATTACACACTGCCTATTAAAATCAGTGGACTATCTTGCGTAATGCAAGGATCTGTCAGGTTGTATAGAGTAAAAGATGTTGTAAGCAGCACAACCTTGTGGAATTTTGCTTCCTTATGGTTGGTCTTTTTTATTTTCCTAACATGGGTGTATACAGATTTCACAGAGCCAAATTGCAAAACTTAGTATGAGTTCCCCTGCCCCACCCAGTTTCAGAATATGTGTGTGTCAAACACTGCTAGGCAATGCAGAACAGAAAGTGCAACAACACATATTTCTGAAGACTTTACATTTTTTTTATTTAGTGGAAACAAATGTTATAAAAAACTGTAAAAAAAAAGAAAAGAAAAAAAAAGGTCGCTCTTGGCCTCAAACACTTGATCTGACTTCTGTATTGGAAAAAGTGGAACACGTGCTTCATAAATATGGTGCTCATTCTGAACACCATAATTATCAGTGTAGTCACACTAAACAACTGGCATAAATGCCTGATAAATCTTCCATACAGCTCTTAGTATGCAGCTTCCCTCATACAGTGCATTATGAAACTGCCTGAAGTCACCACTAGGGGGGGGCTCAGTGAATAGGAATTTATACAGTTGCCATTGATCGCAATGGAAGCTTTAATAAAAAAAAACTCTTTGCACTGACCCTCCCAAATGGCGGTTGCATGAAAATGTAGTTTTTTTAATTTTTGGAACAGAAGTGTTTCATGAGGGCCTCCCCCTTCCCGCTTTTCAGTTGGATCTTCTGACTCCATGGAAGATATGCCACTTGCTTGCAGAAGATCTTATCTGCCTGCACAGCAGCTGCTGGCACAGCTTGCTACACTTCAGTTTGTTGTCCATTATTATCCCCATGTCAATTTTATCCAGTGTTTTTCAATATGGTATGTAATAGTGACATATTTTCTCTTTTTTTGTATTTGCTCTTTCATTTTATTTTGCATTTATACATTTTAACAATAAATTTCTTTATAGGACTGAACAAACGACAGAGATGAATACGGTTACTTAAGGAATCCTGTAAACCAGACGGTGGAAAATGTTTATAGCATGGACTGAACTAGATATGACATGACACTGCCTGGAATGTACGCTTTGAGGGGCAACCATATAGAAGTAGGCAATAGCTAAAATATAAAGGGGCTTTTTCTGGACACTGGTTCACGCTACCCCCATTAAGTGACATTGGGTCCTGCTCAGGGGCATTGCTATAGGGGCTGCAAAGAAACAGTGACACCCGGGCCTTGGCGCTTAAAGGGGTTGTCCAACACTAACAAATGCCCTCCCATATACCGGGCCTTTACCACAAATTCTAGTTACCAGGCTCCCCGCTCCCTGAACCTGGTCCCTGCGCCGCCGCTTCTCCCCGTGCACAGATGAAAACATCTGGTGTCGGGGGGGCAGCCAATGGCAGACGGTGACAAGTCTCCCTAGCGTCAACCGCGATGCTAGGGAGGCTTGTTCCCATCAATGCCTGCCATTGGCTGCCCCCCCTCCCTCGACACCAGATGTTTTCATCTGTGCACGGGGAGAAGCGGCGGCGCAGGGACCAGGTGCAGGGAGCGGGGAGCCTGGTAACTAGAAAAGGATCGCAAACCTAAGCAGGAAAACCTGGACCGGAATCCATTCCCACCACTAGGTCATGGAGCGATCTCTTGAAACCGAGTGAGTAGCCACCCCCTGCGACCTTCTGACCCCAGGCACAACAGGGTCAGCGATAGGTCGTGACACCTACCTGTAGTGATGGCCAGTTCGCAGTGTTCGCCGACGAACACATGCGATCTGCCATCTTTATTCCCAAGTCCGGCGATGCAGAGGTAAGTCCTTACTTGTGCCTGCGCCGCGAGCCGCTTTGAAACACATGCGGTCACCGGGAGCAGGCAGTTCCGAGAACAGCCCGATGAAGGCTGTTCTCGGAACTGCCTGCTCCCGGTGACCGCATGTGTTTCAGAGTGGCTTGCAGCGCAGGCACAGGTAAGGACTTACCTCTGCATCACCGGACTTGGGAATAAATATGGCAGATCGCATGTGTTCGTCGGCGGACACTGCGAACTGTCCATCACTGCCTACCTGCTCTCCACCACTCTGGTCCCCTGTGCTGCCTTAATCTTCTGGTCCCTGCACTGTTTACATCTGGCAATTAGTGTTGGGCGAGCATGCTCGGCCGAACACTTTTTTACTCGAGCATCGCGATGCTCGGCACATCGCGGTGTTCGGCCGAACACCATGTGTGCTCGAGCGCGATGCTCGATTCTCCACCCCACACATTTGTTGCCAGCTATGCAGCCAATAAACGTGCGGTGAGGTACTGGCACTCACTCTAATGCCGTAGCCATGTTGGTTACTGTTATTACAGTGATTGGCTGGCTGGAACGCGTTATCGGGTGCTATATAGCACCCAATGACACGTGGTTCGGCTCAGTCTTAGTCAGGGAGAGCTGCAGCAGAAGGGACAGATAGTGTAGGGACAGGAATTGCTGTTTTTTTTTTAGGCAGCTGGTGGCAGCGACATTACCTGTGCTACATCTCCTGTGTAACGTTTGCGCATCCTAAATATCTGTGACATTCAGTGTAATTTTGTCGCTGCTGGTGGCAGTGACAATACCTGCGCTACATCTCCTGTGTAACGTTTGCGGATCCTAAATACCTGTGACATTCTGCCTAATTTTTTCGCCACTGGTGACAGCGACATTACCTGAGCTACATCTCCTGTATAACATTTGTCCATCCTAATTATCAGTGACATTCAGTGTCATTTTTTCGCTGCTGGTGGCAGCGACATTACCTGCGCTACATCTCCGGTATAACGTTTGTCCACCCTAAATATGAGTGACATTCAGTGTAATTATTTCTCTGCTGGTGCCAGCGACATTACCTGCGCTACATCTCCTGTATAACGCTAGCGCATCCTAAATATCAGTGACATTCAGTGTAATTTTTTCGCTGCTGGTGACAGCGACATTACCTGCGCTACATCTCCTGTATAACGTTTGCGCATCCTAAATATCTGTGACATTCTGCCTAATTTTATCGCCGCTTGTGACAGTGCCATTACCTGCACTACATCTCCTCCTGTATAACGTTAGCGCATCCTAAATATCAGTGATAAAATAATCTCCAGCGAGTATTTATTGTAATGCGGCAAAGAAACACTTTGTGTGACGTTTCGGCACAAATGCCTTTTTCAAACTGTGTAAGTACAGAAAATTATAGAAAATTACAATCAGCGATTACAACAAAATGGCAACAAAATAACATGATTATAAAGCGTGAGAGTACATATATATATATTTTTACATATAGATGAATATACACGTGGTGAGTATCAAAAAGAAGGAGAAAGTCTCGGGGTCTTGTCAAGAGGTCCAGATGTGGGCTGAAGGACAACATCTTGAGGAGCATAGTTAACCACTTCAGCCCCCAGTGCTTAAACACCCTGAAAGACCAGGCCACTTTTTACACTTCTGACCTACACTACTTTCACCGTTTATTGCTCGGTCATGCAACTTACCACCCAAATGAATTTTACCTCCTTTTCTTCTCACTAATAGAGCTTTCATTTGGTGGTATTTCATTGCTGCTGACATTTTTACTTTTTTTGTTATTAATCGAAATTTAACGATTTTTTTGGAAAAAAATGACATTTTTCACTTTCAGTTGTAAAATTTTGCAAAAAAAAACGAGATCCATATAGAAATTTTGCTCTAAATTTATAGTTCTACATGTCTTTGATAAAAAAAAAAATGTTTGGGTAAAAAAATGGTTTGGGTAAAAGTTATAGCGTTTACAAACTATGGTACAAAAATGTGAATTTCCGCTTTTTGAAGCAGCTCTGACTTTCTGAGCACCTGTCATGTTTCCTGAGGTTCTACAATGCCCAGACAGTACAAACACCCCACAAATGACCCCATTTCGGAAAGTACACACCCTAAGGTATTCGCTGATGGGCATAGTGAGTTCATAGAACTTTTTATTTTTTGTCACAAGTTAGCGGAAAATGATGATTTTTATATTTTTTTTTCTTACAAAGTCTCATATTCCACTAACTTGTGACAAAAAATAAAAACTTCTATGAACTCACTATGCCCATCACGAAATACCTTGGGGTCTCTTCTTTCCAAAATGGGGTCACTTGTGGGGTAGTTATACTGCCCTGGCATTCTAGGGGCCCAAATGTGTGGTAAGGAGTTTGAAATCAAATTCTGTAAAAAATGACCAGTGAAATCCGAAAGGTGCTCTTTGGAATATGGGCCCCTTTGCCCACCTAGGCTGCAAAAAAGTGTCACACATCTGGTATCTCTGTATTCAGGAGAAGTTGAGGAATGTGTTTTGGGGTGTCTTTTTACATATACCCATGCTGGGTGAGATAAATATCTTGGTCAAATGCCAACTTTGTATAAAAAAAATGGGAAAAGTTGTCTTTTGCCAAGATATTTCTCTCACCCAGCATGGGTATATGTAAAATGACACCCCAAAACACATTCCCCACCTTCTCCTGAGTACGGCAATACCAGATGTGTGACACTTTTTTGCAGCCTAGGTGGGCAAAGGGGCCCATATTCCAAAGAGCACCTTTCGGATTTCACAGGTCATTTTTTACAGAATTTGATTTCAAACTCCTTACCACACATTTGGGCCCCTAGAATGCCAGGGCAGTATAACTACCCCACAAGTGACCCCATTTTGGAAAGAAGAGACCCCAAGGTATTCGCTGATGGGCATAGTGAGTTCATGGAAGTTTTTATTTTTTGTCACAAGTTAGTGGAATATGAGACTTTGTATGAAAAAAATAAAAATAAAAAAAAATCAGCATTTTCCACTAACTTGTGACAAAAAATAAAAAATTCTAGGAACTCGCCATGCCCCTCACGAAATACCTTGGGGTGTCTTCTTTCCAAAATGGGGTCACTTGTGGGGTAGTTATACTGCCCTGGCATTTTCCAGGGGCCCTAATGTGTGGTAAGTAGGTAAATGACCTGTGAAATCCTAAAGGTGCTCTTTGGAATATGGGCCCCTTTGCCCACCTAGGCTGCAAAAAAGTGTCACACATGTGGTATCGCCGTATTCAGGAGAAGTTGGGGAATGTGTTTTGGGGTGTCATTTTACATATACCCTTGCTGGGTGAGAGAAATAGCTTGGCAAAAGACAACTTTTCCCATTTTTTTATACAAAGTTGGCATTTGACCAAGATATTTCTCTCACCCAGCATGGGTATATGTAAAATGACACCCCAAAACACATTCCCCAACTTCTCCTGAGTACGGCGATAGCAGATGTGTGACACTTTTTTGCAGCCTAGATGCGCAAAGGTGCCCAAATTCCTTTTAGGAGGGCATTTTTAGACATTTGGATACCAGACTTCTTCTCACGCTTTGGGGCCCCTAGAATGCCAGGGCAGTATAAATACCCCACATGTGACCCCATTTTGGAAAGAAGACACCCCAAGGTATTCAATGAGGGGCATGGCGAGTTCATAGAAAAAAAAAATTTTTGGCACAAGTTAGCGGAAATTGATATTTTTTATTTTTTTCTCACAAAGTCTCCCGTTCCGCTAACTTGGGACAAAAATTTCAATCTTTCATGGACTCAATATGCCCCTCACGGAATACCTGGGGGTGTCTTCTTTCCGAAATGGGGTCACATGTGGGGTATTTATACTGCCCTGGCATTCTAGGGGCCCTAAAGCGTGAGAAGAAGTCTGGAATATAAATGTCTAAAAAATTTTACGCATTTGGTTTCCGTGAGGGGTATGGTGAGTTCATGTGAGATTTTATTTTTTGACACAAGTTAGTGGAATATGAGACTTTGTAAGAAAAAAAAAAAAAAATTCCGCTAACTTGGGCCAAAAAAATGTCTGAATGGAGCCTTACAGAGGGTGATCAATGACAGGGGGGTGATCAATGACAGGGGGGGTGATCAATGACAGGGGGGTGATCAGGGAGTCTATATGGGGTGATAACCACAGTCATTGATCACGCCCGTGTAAGGCTTCATTCAGACGTCCGTATGCGTTTTGCGGATCCGATCCATCTATCAGTGCATCCGTAAAAATCATGCGGACATCTGAATGGAGCTTTACAGGGGGGTAATCAATGACAGGGGGGTGATCAGGGAGTCTATATGGGGTGATCACCACAGTCATTGATCATGCCCCTGTAAGGCTTCATTCAGACGTCCGGATGCGTTTTGCGGATCCGATCCATCTATCAGTGGATCCGTAAAAATCATGCGGACGTCTGAATGGAGCTTTACAGGGGGGTAATCAATGACAGGGGGGTAATCAATGACAGGGGGGTGATCAGGGAGTCTATATGGGGTGATCACCACAGTCATTGATCACGCCCCTGTAAGGCTTCATTCAGACGTCCGGATGCGTTTTGCGGATCCAATCCATCTATCAGTGCATCCGTAAAAATCATGCGGACATCTGAATGGAGCTTTACAGGGGGTTGATCAATGACAGGGGGGTGATCAGGGAGTCTATATGGGGTGATAACCACAGTCATTGATCACGCCCCTGTAAGGCTTCATTCAGACGTCCGGATGCGTTTTGCGGATCCAATCCATCTATCAGTGCATCCGTAAAAATCATGCGGACATCTGAATGGAGCTTTACAGGGGGGTGATCAGGGAGTCTATATGGGGTGATCACCACAGTCATTGATCATGCCCCTGTAAGGCTTCATTCAGACGTCCGGATGCGTTTTGCGGATCCGATCCATCTATCAGTGCATCCGTAAAAATCATGCGGACATCTGAATGGAGCTTTACAGGGGGGTGATCAGGGAGTCTATATGGGGTGATCACCACAGTCATTGATCATGCCCCTGTAAGGCTTCATTCAGACGTCCGGATGCGTTTTGCGGATCCGATCCATCTATCAGTGCATCCGTAAAAATCATGCGGACATCTGAATGGAGCTTTACAGGGGGGTGATCAGGGAGTCTATATGGGGTGATCACCACAGTCATTGATCATGCCCCTGTAAGGCTTCATTCAGACGTCCGGATGCGTTTTGCGGATCCGATCCATCTATCAGTGGATCCGTAAAAATCATGCGGACTTCTGAATGGAGCTTTACAGGGGGGTAATCAATGACAGGGGGGTAATCAATGACAGGGGGGTGATCAGGGAGTCTATATGGGGTGATCACCACAGTCATTGATCACGCCCCTGTAAGGCTTCATTCAGACGTCCGGATGCGTTTTGCGGATCCGATCCATCTATCAGTGGATCCGTAAAAATCATGCGGACGTCTAAATGGAGCTTTACAGGGGGTTGATCAATGACAGGGGGTTGATCAATGACAGGGGGGTAATCAATGACAGGGGGATGATCAGGGAGTCTATATGGGGTGATCAGGGGCTAATAAGGGGTTAATAAGTGACGGGGGGGGGGGTGTAGTGTAGTGGTGCTTGGTGCTACTTTACTGAGCTACCTGTGTCCTCTGGTGGTCGATCCAAACAAAGGGGACCACCAGAGGACCAGGTAGCAGGTATATTAGACGCTGTTATCAAAACAGCGTCTAATATACCTGTTAGGGGTTAAAAAAAACACATCTCCAGCCTGCCAGCGAACGATCGCCGCTGGCAGGCTGGAGATCAACTCTCTTACCTTCCGTTCCTGTGAGCGCGCGCGCCTGTGTGCGCGCGTTCACAGGAAATCTCGCGTCTCGCGAGATGACGCATATATGCGTGACTCTGCGCAGGGCTGCCACCTCCGGAACGCGATCCTGCGTTAGGCGGTCCGGAGGTGGTTAAGGAAAACAACATGTCATATTCCGCAGATATAACATTTTGGATCATATAATATAGACGGAAATGAAAGACTGATACAGAGGTCCACAAACATGTAGGAGATAAAAACATTGATGTAAAATTCATAGGAAAAATTCATAGGAAAAAATTCATAGGAAAAATTTAAACAGGTCCAGGGGATATGTCCTTAGACATAGGAGTCAGGATAGTCCTTGTATTTATGTAGAAGATCAGTAAATGGTGCAGGAAAGCATCAGATTGGTAGAGCATAACCAATGTATTGAGTGAACAGAGTGAGACCTGAGGTCTGACACTTACCACATGCCACTCTGGAGGAAGGAGCCAGATGATGCTGCGCTGAGAAGGGGTATAGCATGCCACTGCATGCAATTGGTATAAGCGCACCATATTGCGGCTGATGTGCTGCTTATATCGGCCAAATGGGCGCGAACGGCACTTCCGGTATCGCGAAACCGGAAGTGGTGCGTTCCAACTTGCGGTTCACGGGCAGGAAGTGACGTTGGTATGTGTGATGCGATTCATCTGCATTCCACAGGCAGGAAGTGCGTTCCATATGCGTTCCATATGCGTTCCATATGCGTTCCACCAGCAGGAAGTGGGTGATGATAAGAACGCTGAGAAGTAATGGGATCCATATAAATGTATTCAGGGTACACAAAAGGGGAACAGAAGGAGGGAAGGGGATGGGGGGAAGGAAAATGGACAATCTGTGCATGTGTTATATCAAAACTCTATAGGAATATACTATATCATAAACTCTATAAAGATATCATGAACTCTATGAAGGTATACTGTGAGATAATCAATACGATAATAAATACTACCAGGATGAGCAAAGGATACAGATCTCCAGTGGATGATGCTGTTAGGATACCTATAAAGTAAATGGGAATGTTATAAAAGAGTAACAGACTAGAATAGGTTAATTGGGAAAACATGTATGTATGTGTTGACGTAATGGTGATGATGGGATCAGGTATATTACCCGGGGGGAAGGGGTCCATAGTAGTGAATTGATGGGTATGTGGGTATCGACGAAGGGGGGTGGAGTTATTATGGAGGATGTAGAGATGCCATGGTGTGCGGCCGAAAGGACATGTCATGAAAATGAAAAATTGATACAATTACATGAAACTCTGAACTTCATAGTCCCTGTTTAAACCTTTTAGGTTCTAAACAATCCAATGTGTATATCCACGTCTGTGTGAGGGGATGTGTTCAATAACCTGGAATCTGAGTTGTGAGATGTTGTGGCCTGCCTGGTGAAAATTGAAATGGAACAGGAAGTAGGAGATTCTGGCGTCTGATGGATGACTTGTGTTGACATATTCGGTCTCTCACTTTCTGTGTGGTTTCCCCGATGTAAATTTTGCCACATGGACATTTTAACAGATAAATGACAAAATCGCATGTGAAGAAATCTTTGATTGGAAATTGATGATCGGACTGGGGATGGTGAAAGTAAGAGCCCTTGAGAATGTTAGAACACTGAAAACAGTGGAGGCATGGAAAAGTGCCAAACTTGGGTGTGCCTAGGAATCTTTGTTTCGGTATATTAAGTAATGGGCCAATGTCGGCTTTTACTAGATGGTCTCTAAGATTTTTGGGTCTACGGTTACATGCCAGAATGGGGTTAGTGAATTCTTGTATCTTAGGAAATGCTTTTTGTAGTATGGGCCAATGATTGCGGATGCTATTCAGAACTTTGTTGATGCTGGGGTGATACGTATGTACAAATGGAATGCGGGTTAGGGTGGTCTTAGTGGTAGCCTTAGGGCTCTTTCACACCTGCGTTCTTTTCTTCCGGCATAGAGTTCCGTCGTCAGGGCTCTATGCCGGAAGAATCCTGATCAGTTTTATCCTAATGCATTCTGAATGGAGTGAAATCCGTTCAGGATGCATCAGGATGTCTTCAGTTCCGGAACGGAACGTTTTTTGGCCGGAGAAAATACCGCAGCATGCTGCGCTTTTTGCTCCGGCCAAAAATCCTGAAGACTTGCCGCAAGGCCGGATCCGGAATTAATGACCATTGAAAGGCATTGAGCCTTAAGCTAAACGTCGTTTCGGCGCATTACCGGATCCGACGTTTAGCTTTTTCTGAATGGTTACCATGGCTGCCGGGACGCCAAAGTCCTGGCAGCCATGGTAAAGTGTAGCGGGGAGCGGGGGAGCAGCATACTTACCGTCCGAGCGGCTCCCAGGGCGCTCCAGAGTGACGTCAGGGCGCCCCAAGCGCATGGATCACGTGATCTCATGGCACGTCATCCATGCGCATGGGGCGCTCTGACGTCATTCTGGAGCCCCCCGGGGAGCCGCACGGACTGTAAGTATACCGCTCCCTCGCTCCCCGCTCCTACTATGGCAACCAGGACTTTAATAGCGTCCTGGCTGCCATAGTAACACTGAAAGCATTTTGAAGACGGATCCGTCTTCAAATGCTTTCAGTACACTTGCGTTTTTCCGGATCCGGGGTGTAATTCCGGCAAGTGGAGTACACGCCGGATCCGGACAACGCAAGTGTGAAAGAGGCCTTAGTGGGTCGGGGGGCTGGGGGGCTTGTGTCTCCAAGAATATGTTCAGGGTAGCCCCGTTCCCTGAATCTGTCTCTCATTTCACCCAGTCGAATTTCACGCTGTGAGCTATTGGACACAATTCTTTTGAGGCGGGAATATTGTGAATTAGGAAGAGATTTTTTTGTGTTCAAAGAGTGAAAACTGGTATAATGTAGGAGGTTATTGCGATCTGTCGGTTTTTTATAGAGGTCAGTACTTAGTGTGCCCGTCGGTGTTATGATGACTGTAGTGTCCAAAAAGCTGATGCTAGAAGTGTCAGAATGGATTGTGAATTGAAGTTCTGGATAAATGTTGTTCAAAAAGCTGTGAAATTCAGTGAGGGACTCAACGGGGCCCACCCATATGCAAAAAATGTCATCAATGAAACGTTTCCATATGAGTGCATGGTCGATGAAATGGGGATGAGGGTAAATGTATGTCTCTTCGAATTCTGCCATGTAACAGTTTGCATATGGGGGGGCCACGTTAGACCCCATGGCGGTCCCTTGGCACTGTAAGTAAAATGTGTCCTCAAAAAGAAAGAAATTGTTGGTCAAAACCAATTCAAGGATATCCATGTAAAAGGATATGGTGTCGGAATTGGAAAAATTGGATTGGAGACAGTTGGAGACTGCCAGAAGACCCTTATGATGTTGAATGGAGGTGTAAAGGCTAGTCACATCCCATGTGACTAAAATGCTGTTGGGTGGTAATGGTGGGAGATTATGAATAAGACTAAGGAATTCAGAGGTATCCAAAATAAATGATGTCGTCTTTTTGATCAGTGGTGTGAGTGACTTTTCCAGGAGAATGGATAATGGAGACAGAAATGAACTAGTTGATGCAACAATTGGACGACCAGGGGGATGGTGTAGATTTTTGTGAATTTTGGGTAATGTATAAAGGACAGGTATGACTGGATTGTTATTAGTGAGAAAGGTAAGGGTGGCATTGTCAATAATGTTCAATGAATGATAATGAGTGATGACCTTCTGGATTTTGTCTCTGATTATGTGTGTGGGATCAGAGCTGAGTTTTTTATATATTGTTTCGTCTTGTAATTGGCGATAAATTTCTGCCTTTTTGTTGTAATCACTGATTGTAATTTTCTATAATTTTCTGTACTTACACAGTTTGAAAAAGGCATTTGTGCCGAAACGTCACACAAAGTGTTTCTTTGCCGCATTACAATAAATACCAACAACAGCCAAGCAAATCTCGCTGGAGTTTATTTTATCATATACACGGGGTGGGATCCCGACTTCACGCTTCATCACCAAGTGTGCCACACTGGTCTACTATTTCCTAAATATCAGTGACATTCAGTCTAATTTTTTCACCGCTGGTGTCAGCGACATAACCTGCGCTACATGTCCTGTGTAACGTTTGCGCATCCTAAATATCTGTGACATTCTGCCTAATTTTTTCACCGCTGGTGTCAGCGACATAACCTGCGCTACATGTCCTGTGTAACTTTTGCCCATCCTAAATATCTGTGACATTCTGCCTAATTTGTTCACTGCTGGTGACAGTGACATTACCTGCGCTACATCTCCTGTGTAACGTTTGCGCATCTTAAATATCTGTGACATTCTGCCTAATTTGTTTACCGCTGGTGACGGCGACATTACCTGCGCTACATCTCCTGTGTAACGTTTGCCCATCCTAAATATCTGTGACATTCAGTCAAATTTATTTGCACATACACTTACAAAACGTGCGCTACTGTACATGTGACATACTTGCAAGCTTATATACCATTTAATATGCTCAAGACGAGCAGTAAGGGACAGGTAAGTGGCCGTGCTGCTGATGGTGCACGCAGAGGCCGTGGCTCTGGGCGCAGTAAAACTGTGCCTGCTGCCAGAGCACAAGAAACACACTCATCCACGATACCTAGCTTCATGTCCCAGTTTGCAGGGCAACGCAGGACACCACTCTCAAAGTCACACCAGTGCGACCAGGTGGTCGGTTGGATTGCAGCAGATAATGCTTCCAGTTGGTTAAGCACCACCCTGTCTTCCACAAAGTCCAGTCTTAGTAGCCAAGAGTCTGGTCAACAGAATCCTCACCCTGATTTTCCTTCCTCCCACCATGGAGAGTCTTGTCAAACAAGTGATCCCACCCTCGGATATTCTGAGGAGCTCTTTTCATCGCCATTTCTTGATTGAAGATGGACATGAGGAGATTTTGTGCACTGATTCCCAAACTCTTGAGCATCCACAGTAAGAAGAAGATGACAGTGGGGAACCGCAATTAGTGTTTCACAAGGTGGATGATGATGATGAGACACAGTTGCCAATAAGTCAATGGAAATTAGTGTCTCAAGAGGTTGATGATAAGGATGATAGAAGAGAAGATTGCGGCACACAGGAACTTCTTTGCAATTACATATCATTTATTAATTTGACATCATAATCTTTGTCATGATCCAGATACATTATGCATTATTATAGCCACTTTTGATAGTCATGCCGACTGGACGTTTCGATCCTAGATGGACCTTCTTCAGCGGTCTAGTTATCTATGGTACAATGACAATATGAAATATGATGTGGAATAATATAAAGATAAAGGCTTAAAAAGAACTTCCATCTGGAGGTAAAGCATGTTGATCAGACATTGATAAGAGTTGCCTATAGTAAAAGGAGTTTAGAGGCCCCAATACAAAGGAATGGGGAATAAGGGGTGAGAGGTGAATGGTGAGTTAGTCGATTGGAGAACAGGGTTGCTAAGACTAGTCAGCTAGCATAGATATAAGTAAAGAGATATATAGGGGGAGATATAACAAAAAATAATAAATAACAAAAAATAGGTGGTGTCCCACTAGTATTACCTGGTGTCTATGGCTGGCAATATGCCGTGCTGAATCACAGGACGCTAGCCTGTGAGCGCAGTGCTTTAAATTGTATGGGCTGCTTGGAGTTCCGATCAAGTGATCGGAGTTTCACGTGATGTGGGAGGCGCCGGCATGCGTTCCACTGCCGCGACACGTGAACCCGGAATCAGCGATCTGCATTCCACAGGGATTGCCTATAGTTTAAAGGGGGAGGAGGGACTGGAACGGATTAGAAGATAATGTGGTGGTATGCAATGTGGAATTACTCCTTCAGGAGAATAATGGTGTTGAAAGGGAGGGGATATATGCACTGTGTGTATTCTATTGTCTTGTATGTAATCATGAGTCTCGACAATTTGCCTCTTTCTTTTCTACATATTGCAATCACATATGTGATTGGTGCATAACGGGTTGCCACATTGCATATCAAGTTATCACATTGTATGGGAGATATGAATGATAGAGAATTCAGATTATGCAAGTGAGGAAGGTAAGAAATTAAAGGATAAAGAACAAATGAAGAATGAATTAAAAGAATGAAGAATAAAAAGGTGGGGGGGGGACCCATAGGGTAAATAAGATTTTCCTTTAGAGGATTTAACATTGTCGTTATTAGTATATATACCGTATTTATCGGCGTATAACACGCACTGGCGTATAACACGCACCCTTCATTTTAAGGGAAATTTCAGGAAAAAAAATTAAATTTCAAATTGTACTAATATGGGGTGGGGGGATCTGTGGATGGAACTGTTATGGGGGGGATCTGTGGATGACACTGCTATATGTCATCCACAGATCCCCCTCATAACAGTGTCCCCCAATACACCGGGCCTCTGCTCACCGAAGTATTTATAAACGTGAATCCTTATCCTGTTATTAAGCTGCCCTCTCCCATTTTCCTATGTTCCCCTGTATCCCCACAGCACTTACGATTCACACGCTTCCATAGCAGGCAGGGCGGACGGCAGCAGTAACGTCACTCACTGACGTCGCGCGTCTGCTCCGCCTGCTTCATTCATAAAGGGGGCGGAGTAGGCGCTCAACGTCAGTGAGTGACGTTACTGCTGCCGTCCGCTCTGCCTGCTATTGAAGCTTAAGTAAGTGCTATGGGGATACAGGGGGAACATGGGAGAGGGCAGCTTAATAACAGGATAAGGATTCACGTTTATAAATACTTTGGTGAGCGGCGGGGCCCGGTGTAAGAGTACAGTGACTGCACCGGGCCCCGCCCCTAGTTACGGACTCCAGCCCCTCCTCTCTCCCGGCTCATACAGCGCAATGAATATCGGCGTATAACACGCATACATGATTTGCCCCCTATTTTCAGGGGCAAAAAGTGCGTGTTATACGCCGATAAATACGGTAGTTAACATCAAAGGCACCTGGTTCTAGAGGGGAGGGGAATGGGATGGTATAGGGACTAGTGTTGATCACGAATATTCGAATTTCGAATTTTTATTGCGAATATAGGTACTTCGAAAATTCGCAAAAATTTCGAATATAGTTATATGTATTCGAAATTTCGAATATTCGAATTTTTTCCAAATTTTTTTTTTTCGATTTTTTTTTTTTTTATCAGTACACATGATCCCTCACTGCTTCTAGCTTGTGGGCCAATAAGAAGGCTGCAATATACTTGACTTTAGGAGTAGTAGTGTTTGCGAATTTTGCTCTATATTCGTTTTTTTTTTAATATTCGCTATATTGCTATATATTCTTGTTTTAGAATATTATGAATATTCGAAAAAACTAAGTTATAGCAATATAGAGAATATTCGAAAAAAAAATCGAATAGAGCAATTTAGCTAATATAGTGATATAATCTTCTTTGTCTAATAGTTGTAAGTTGAAAAATTCGCAATAAAAAATTCGAATCCGAAAATTCGAATTCCGAAAATTTGCATATTACACAATCATTACCTTTCCGATTTTTGGAGTAAAAAAAAAAAAAATCGAGAATTTTCGAATTTGCAAATTTTCGGCGAATTTTCTACAAAATATTCGCGAAATATCGCGAATTCGAATATAACCCCTGCCGCTCATCACTAATAGGGACGGGGGAGGAGGGGAAGGGGAAGGTCGGAGGGGATAAGGGGGGGGGGTAAAAGGGGGAGGGGGGGTGTCTCACCCTCACCAGATGCGACAAGAAAATCAATGGGTTTGAAAGAAAAATGGAATTTGTGTTAGAGTCTCAATATTATGGAAACAACAACCAATATATACTGTATGTATATAAAGTTCATATATTTATTAAAAAAAGTTGCATTCACAGTTTAGTCCATTGGGCGACAAGGTTGCAAGTTTATGGACCCACCGGGCCACCCTCTGTTTCAAAATCAATATCCGATTACCACCACGTCTGGGCGGATCCGTTTGTTCCAATTTTTGAAAGCGTAACTGACAAGCTTGATGTTTTTTCTCAGAGAAATGATGGGGGATTGGCAACATGGTGTGTCCGAGTCTAATGGTAGATTTGTGTTTACTCACACGATCTCGAATGTGTTGTGTGGTCTCCCCAACATAAGCAAGACCACACGGGCATTTCACCAAATACACCACAAAGCTGGAATCACATGTGAAAAATCCTTTGACAGGAAAAAGTCGTCCTGTACGTGGGTGGGTGACATATTCGCCCTTAATGACACTTGAGCACTGAGCACAGTTCAGGCAGGGGAATGTTCCCTGTCGCTGGCTTCGCAGAAACATTTGTCTCGGTACTCTGGCAAAGCTCCCTACATCTGCTTTGACAAGTTTGTCTCTGATATTATGGGATCTCTTATAACATGGTGGAGGTTGATAGAATTCTTCATTATCTGGGTATGCTATAGTGAGTAATGGCCAGTGTTGCCTTAAAGCCTGATGGATCTTGGGTATTATGGGATGGTATGTGGTAACACATGCTACTCTCTTTTGGTTATGACTTTGCCGTGATGTGACTCCTCCCAAGTTAGTTAATGCTGTGTCAAGAAGGGATTGTGGATAGCCCCTTGTAAGGAAATTTTGTGTCATGTCATTAAGTCTCTCTTTTTATGTCATGGTCTGATACAATGCGGTTGACTCGTTAGTATTGTGATCGGGGTAAGGATTTTCTGGTTGCTCTAGGGCAGGGGCCCTCAAACTATGGCCCGCGGGCCAAATGCGGCCCGCCGAGGACATTTATCCGGCCCGCCGGGTGTTTTTGCCGCCGCTGCCTGTCCGTTACTTTTTTTTCCAACATAAGAGACGAAACGGTCCGGCAGCCAGCCTATCATTGGTGGAAGAGGAAGAGGGGGCGGCGGCCACCGATTGGCTGGCCGGATGAAGCGCTGGATCATGGGAATTGTAGTCCAGCCACAATCAAGCTCCTGGCGGTGGGAGGAACCGAACAGCGTAGCCTGACTACAACTCCCACCTCTCATGACTCAGAGGCAGCCAGGGCATGTGGGAGGGGCCGGCTGGACGTGACTTGCGCTGTGACTTGTGGGCAGTGAATGTCGGGCGCTGGCTCGTGGGAGAGAGAGAGAGGGAGATGTGCAAAGTTATTGCTGGTATATTGTTTTTGTAGCGCTGTGTATATATATATATATATATATATATATATATACACTGCTCAAAAAAATAAAGGGAACACTTAAACAACACAATGTAACTCCAAGTCAATCACACTTCTGTGAAATCAAACTGTCCACTTAGGAAGCAACACTGAGTGACAATCAATTTCACATGCTGTTGTGCAAATGGGATAGACAACAGGTGGAAATTATAGGCAATTAGCAAGACACCCCCAATAAAGGAGTGGTTCTGCCGGTGGTGACCACAGACCTCTTCTCAGTTCCTATGCTTCCTGGCTGATGTTTTGGTCACTTTTGAATGCTGGCGGTGCTTTCACTCTAGTGGTAGCATGAGACGGAGTCTACAACCCACACAAGTGGCTCAGGTAGTGCAGCTTATCCAGGATGGCACATCAATGCGAGCTGTGGCAAGAAGGTTTGCTGTGTCTGTCAGCGTAGTGTCCAGAGCATGGAGGTGCTACCAGGAGACAGGCCAGTACATCAGGAGACGTGGAGGAGGCCGTAGGAGGGCAACAACCCAGCAGCAGGACCGCTACCTCCGCCTTTGTGCAAGAAGGAACAGGAGGAGCACTGCCAGAGCCCTGCAAAATGACCTCCAGCAGGCCACAAATGTGCATGTGTCTGCTCAAACGGTCAGAAACAGACTCTATGAGGGCCCGACGTCCACAGGTGGGGGTTGTGCTTACAGCCCAACACCGTGCAGGACGTTTGGCATTTGCCAAAGAGCACCAAGATTGGCAAATTCGCCACTGGCGCCCTGTGCTCTTCACAGATGAAAGCAGGTTCACACTGAGCACATGTGACAGACGTGACAGAGTCTTGAGACGCCGTGGAGAACGTTCTGCTGCCTGCAACATCCTCCAGCATGACCGGTTTGGCATTGGGTTAGTAATGGTGTGGGGTGGCATTTCTTTGGAGGGCCGCACAGCCCTCCATATGCTCGCCAGAGGTAGCCTGAGTGCCATTAGGTACCGAGATGAGATCCTCAGACCCCTTGTGAGACCATATGCTGGTGCGGTTGGCCCTGGGTTCCTCCTAATGCAAGACAATGCTAGACCTCATGTGGCTGGAGTGTGTCAGCAGTTCCTATAAGACGAAGGCATTGATGCTATGGACTGGCCCGCCCGTTCCCCAGACCTGAATCCAATTGAGCACATCTGGGACATCATGTCTCGCTCTATCCACCAACGTCACGTTGCACCACAGACTGTCCAGGAGTTGGCAGATGCTTCAGTCCAGGTCTGGGAGGAGATCCCTCAGGAGACCATCCGCCACCTCATCAGGAGCATGCACAGTCGTTGTAGGGAGGTCATACAGGCACGTGGAGGCCACACACACTACTGAGCCTCATTTTGACTTGTTTTAAGGACATTAAATCAAAGTTGGATCAGCCTGTAGTGTGTTTTTCCACTTTAATTTTGAGTGTGACTCCAAATTCAGACCTCCATAGGTTGAAAAATTTGATTTCCATTTTTTTATTTTTGTGTGATTTTGTTGTCAGCACATTCAACTATGTAAAGAACAAAGTATTTCAGAAGAATATTTAATTAATTCAGATCTAGGATGTGTTATTTTTGTGTTCCCTTTATTTTTTTGAGCAGTGTGTATATATATATATATATATATATATATTGGTATTTTACTAATAGCAATTTGGAATGCCTAAGAAACAATTATGTCAAGAAAAAGAAAAATTGACTCGGAGTGTAGGATATTTAAAGAACAGTGGACTTATGATTACTTTTTCATGCAGTACAAGGAAAGAGCTGTGTGTCTGATATGCCAGAATACAGCGTTTGTGTTTAAAGAATACAATTTGCACACTTGCATCACTTGTTAGGACTAGCAGTGACAAATATGGAACCGGACATTGACCATCTCATTAGCCAAAAGCAGGCCCATAGTTCCCATCGAAATACTGTTAAGATTGTTGATTTAACTTTACTTGTTCTTCATTTTAAATATTGTATTTGTTCCCGTTTTGTTTTTTCCCTTCAAAATAAGATATGTGCAGTGTGCATAGGAATTTGTTCACAGTTTTTTTTTAAACTATAGTCTGGCCCTCCAACGGTCTCAGGGACAGTGAACTGGCCCCCTGTTTAAAAAGTTTGAGGACCCTTGCTCTAGGGTGACAGCTTTTGTAATGGAGCAGGCCATTACAGTCAGTGGGTTTGTTATAAAGGTCCACTGTGATGTTTCCCCTTTGGTCAATCTTAACCATAGTGTCTAGGAAACTAATTTGGTCCTGACTGGTGTGGGTTCGGGGTGCCTCCATATGCAAAAGATGTCATCGATGAACCAGAGTCAAATAATTGCAAATTGGCAAAATAGGGGGTGTGTATATACATAATTTTCAAATGCCATCATATATGCATTTGCATAGGGAAGGGCCACGTTAGACCCCATAGCGGTCCCCCTCCTCTGGCAATAATATTTATCCCCAAACAAAAAGACATTTTTGGTGAATATAATATTCAAAAGTTTGATACAAAAGTCTTGTTGTCTGTCCTGCAAGTTGGAATTAGTGTGTAGTAACCTAGCTGTTGCTTGAAGACCCTTGTCGTGTTCAATTAACGTATATATAAACTGTTTAAATCCAACATCAGTAGTGTACAGTTGGGTGTCCAGTCAATTTTGTGTAATTTGGTGACAAAGTCGGTGGTATCAAGCAGAAAGGATTTTGACGATCTGATTAGTGGTGTAAGGATTTTTTTCACATGGATTGCAAGAGGAGAGTCTGTGGAGGCCACTATGGGGCGTCCCGGGGGATTGTTAAGTCTCTTGTGAATTTTAGGTAATGTATAAAAAACCGGTGTGATGGGGTCCTGTTTTGTGAGAAATGTGGCTGTTTTGGAGTCGATTTCCCCATGGCCTGTAAATGTCATCAACGTCTGTGATATTAATCCCTGAATATTTTTGGTGGGATCATTTTGTAAAATTTCATACGTAGTGGTATCTGCTAGTTCTCTTCTGATCTTCAGGAGGTCTTCCGCTTTGTCCATTATTACCAAGGCGCCGCCTTTGTCAGCCAGCTTGATAGTAATGTCAGTATTAGTCTGTAGGGTATTGAGCGCCATCTATTCCTCCACTGATAAATTATTCATATGTCTAAAATATCCTTGGATGTTCTTAGTCAGGATTTCCTGTATTGTATTTTGAGAGAGAGTGATGTAAGTCTCAATTGGATGTTTATTTCGTGGAGGCATGAACGAGCTCCTATTTCTAAGACCCAAAGTTTGTATTGATAGTTCATTGGGTGGATTTGTGGTAGTTTGTGACTTAGAGTCCGCCTGATTAAAATGGACTTTAAGTCTTAGAGTTCGATAGAATTTCTAGAGTCCTTGTTCCAGAGTAAATGTATTTAGATTTGGTAGTGGGACAAAATGATAAGCCCTTCTGGAATACATTTCAGACCCGTTGAATTTCTTGTCGCATCTGGTGAGGGGGAGACACCCCCCCTCCCCCTTCCCCTTTTACCCCCCCCCCCTTATCCCCTCCCCCCCATTTCTTTTCCCCTCCCCTCTAGAACCAGGTGCCTTTAATGTTAACTATACAGTCAGGTCCATAAATATTGGGACATCAACACAATTCTAACATTTTCTGGCTCTATACACCACCACAATGGATTTGAAATGAAACAAACAAGATGTGCTTTAACTGCAGACTTTAGTTTTAACTGTCAGCTTTAATTTGAGGGTATTTACATACAAATCAGGTGAACGGTGTAGGAATTACAACAGTTTGCATATGTGCCTCCCACTTGTTAAGAGACCAAAAGTAATGGGACATAATAATAATCAAAAATCAAACTTTCACTTCTTAATACTTGGTTGCAAATCCTTTGCAGTCAATTACAGCCTGAAGTCTGGAACGCATAGACATCACCAGACGCTGGGTTTCATCCCTGGTGATGCTCTGCCAGGCCTCTACTGCAACTGTCTTCAGTTCCTGCTTGTTCTTGGGGCATTTTCCCTTCAGTTTTGTCTTCAGCAAGTGAAATGCATGCTCAATCGGATTAAGGCCAGGTAATTGACTTGGCCATTGCATAACATTCCACTTCTTTCCCTTAAAAAACTCTTTGGTTGCTTTTGCAGTATGCTTTGGGTCATTGTCCATCTGCGTCGTCCAATAAGTTCTGAAGCATTTGGCTGAATATGAGCAGATAATATTGCCTGAAACACTTCAGAATTCATCCTGCTGCTTTTGTCAGCAGTCACATCATCAATAAATACAAAAGAACCAGTTCCATTGGCAGCCATACATCCCCACGCCATGACACTACCACCACCATGCTTCACTGATGAGGTGGTATGCTTAGGATCATGAGCAGTTCCTTTCCTTCTCCATACTCTTCTCTTCCTATCACTCTGGTACAAGTTGATTTTGGTCTCATCTGTCCATAGGATGTTGTTCCAGAACTGTGAAGGCTTTTTTAGATGTCATTTGTCAAACTCTAATCTGGCCTTCCTGTTTGTGAGGCTCACCAATGGTTTACATCTTATGGTGAACCCTCTGTATTCATTCTGGTGAAGTCTTCTCTTGATTGTTGACTTTGACACACTTACACTTACATCCAACTGTTGTAAAGGGTGTTTTCTTCACCAGGGAAAGAATTCTTTGTTCATCCACCACAGTTGTTTTCCGTAGTCTTCCGGGTCTTTTGGTGTTGCTGAGCTCACCGGTGCATTCCTTCTTTTTAAGAATGTTCCAAACAGTTGTTTTGGCCAAGCCTAATGTTTTTGCTGTCTCTCTGATGGGTTTGTTTTGTTTTTTCAGCCTAATGATGGCTTGCTTCACTGATAGTGACAGCTCTTTGGATATCATCTTGAGAGTTGACAGCAACAGATTCCAAATGTAAATAGCACACTTGAAATTAACTCTGGACCTTTTATCTGCTCATTGGAATTGGAATAATGAGGGAATAACACACACTTGGCCATGGAACAGCTGAGAAGCCAATTGTCCTATTACTTTTGGTCCCTTAACAAGTGGGAGGCACATATGCAAACTGTTGTAACTCCTGCACCGTTCACCTGATTTGGATGTAAATACCCTCAAATTAAAGCTGACAGTCTGCAGTTAAAGCACATCTTGTTTGTTTCATTTCAAATCCATTGTGGTGGTGTATAGAGCCAAAAATGTTAGAATTGTGTCGATGTCCCAATATTTATGGACCTGACTGTATATACTAATAACGACGGTGTTAAATCCTCTACAGGAAAATCTTATTTACCCTATGTGTTTCCCCCCCCCCCCCTCCTTTTTATTCTTCACCCTTTTAATTAATTATTTATTCGCTCTTTATCCTTTAATTTCTTCCCTTCCTCACTTGCATAATCTGAATTATCCATCATTCATATCTCTATACAATGTGATAACTTGATATGCAATGTGGCAACCCGTTATACACCAATCACATATGTGATGACAATTTGCCTCTTTCTTTTCTACATATTGCAGAGACTAATGCTTACATACAATAGAATACACACAGTGCATATATCCCCTCCCTTTCAACACCATTATTCTCCTCAAGGAGTAATTCTATATTGCATACCACCACATTATCTTCTAAACCGTTCCAGTCCCTCCTCCCACTTTAAACTTTAGGCAATCCCTGTGGAATGCAGATCGTTAATTCCGGGGTCACGTGACGCGGTGGTGGAACGCATGCCGGGCCGGCACCTCCCACATCACGTGACACTCCGATCACGTGATCGGAACTCCAAACAGCCCATACATTTTAAAGCACCACGCTCACAGGCTAGCGTCCTGTGATCCAGCACGCCATATTTCCAGCCACAGACACCAGGTAATACTAGAGGGACACCACCTATTTTTTGTTATTTATTATTTTTTGTTATATCTCCCCCTATATATCTCTTTACTTATATCTATGCTAGCTGACTAGTCTTAACAACCCTGTTCTCCGATCGACTAACTGACCATTCACCTCTCACCCCTTACTCCCCATTCCTTTGTATTGGGGCCTCTACACTCCTTTTACTATAGGCAACTCTTATCAATATGTGATCAACATGCTTTACCTCCAGATGGAAGTTCTTTTTAAGCCTTTATCTTTATATTATTCCACATCATATTTTTGATCATGTATGTCGGGATTCTAATGGGATTCATATTGTCATTGTACCATAGATAATTAGACCGCTGAAGAAGGTCCATCTAGGATCGAAACGTCCAGTCGGCACGATGATCAAAAGTGCCTATAATAATGCATAATGTATCTGGATCATGACAAAGATTATGATGTTAAATTAATAAATGATATGTAATTGCAAAGAAGTTCCTGTGTGCCGCAATCTTCTCTTCTTTAATTACGACTACCAAGTCCTTGCTGACACCAGCCAACCCAGTGTGCAGAGCTCCACCACTATAAAAGATGATGAGGATGAGACACAGTTGTCAATAAGTGAGGTTCTTGTTAGGTCAACAAGTCAGGAGGATGACCAGAGTGAGGAAGTGAAAAAGGAGGTGGTGGACAATGAAATCACGGACCCAACCTGGGAAGGTGGCAAGCCGAGCGAGGACAGCAGTACAGAGGGAGACGGATCCGCAGCACTGCAACAGGCTGGAAGAGGCAGTGGGGTGGCAAAAGGGAGAAGGCGGGCCCGCAACTGTTCTCCGAAGCACCCCCTTGCGGCAGTTTTCCTTGCCAAGGGCTAGGTGTTCCGCAGTCTGGTGCTTTTTTGAGGAAAGTGCGGCCGATACAAGAATTGTCATTTGCAACCTGTGCCGTACTAGGTAGTCTAGTGGTAGGAACCCATGCCACTCTGAGATACCTTGACGGTGGTCCAAAAGGGCTCCGATGTATTTCTGACAGGAATACATTGGCTAAAGTCTCAGCTCGTAACATCAGCTGTAGGGATTAGTCAGTGTTGTCAGTTGCATATCATTGTGGTGCACCTTTCGCAGTGATTTATGTATTTTTATATTTGCATCCACACACTATTCCATCTTGTGTAGGATGCCATTGTGGTGCATGTGGTCCGCTGCCGACATCCTCTATTGTATGCATTTTTGCTGGGGATTGCCGTTAGCAATGGATCACATGCGGAGGAATTGCTCCCCCGATTATAAACACGCCACAGTGTTTGGGGTTTTTGAGCGTTTCCTCCCATTTAGGCCACTTTATTTCAGTTATTTTAGCCAACTCACCACCACCAGCATGATCCACCATATGGCTCAAAGCACCCTAATAGGTGGGACAAACGCCTGGGTCCACAATCAGTGTCTGCGGGTCACACCACTGCCTCCTCTTCCCCTGTGTTACGTGCTGGCCAATCCCCTGTCCAAGACGCAGGCCCGGATGCCTCTCGCCCTGCACCTGGACCTAACACATCCATTTCTGTGTCCCAGTGCAGCGTACAGATGTCCATACCCCAGGCCTTTGAACGAAAGCACAAATACCCAGCCACCCACCCACAGGCCATAGCACTAAATGAGCACCTTTCTAAATTGCTGGCCCTGGAAATGTTGCCATTTAGGCTTGTGGATACTGAGGCTTTCCGCAGCCTGATGGCGGCGGCGGTCCTTCGTTACTCAGTGCCTAGCCGCCACTATTTTTCCTGGTGTGCCGCCCCCGCTTTACACCACTATGTGTCCCGTATCACCCCCCATGCCCTGACCAACGCAGTTATTGGGAAGGTCCACTTAACGATTGACACATGGACAAGTGCTTTTGGAGGCCGGGAGCGAGTCGTACCCTGGGATGGCACAGGTGCTATCGACGCCAAGAATTGCGGGCCCTACTTCCATCAGGATTTCCGCCACCACCTACATTAGTGGCTGAAACCCCCCCTTCTCCTCCTCCTCCACTTCCACCTCTGAATTCTCATCTTGCAGAACCAGTCAGCCATCAGCCAGTAGCTGGAAGCAGTGTAGCACTGCAGTGGGGAAGCGGCAACAGGCCGTGCTGAAACTAATTAGCTTAGGTGACAAACAGCACACCGCCGCAGAGCAGGGTATAAGGAACCAGACTGAGTTGTACGACATGCAGTACTTTTAGTCCGGCTGCCTCTCGCCGTGCGCTGCTGTGCTGCCGCCAGAACTCCGGCCCCGCCCCCGCCCCCATTATAGTCAATGGGGACAGAGCGGCAGTCCGGGGGCACACGTGAATTAGTGGCAGGACGGATCCGACAGGCTGTTCACCCCCCGGAACAGCCTGCCGGACTCCCCTGCCGCTAGTGTGAAACTAGCCTAATCAGAATGAACAAGGACTGCATTGCCCCTGACTTCTCTACTCCACCAGAGGAAAGCGGCTGAACATAAAGGGACTTTAAATGTGGCTTTTATGGTGTATTGAATACATTGTATTTCCATGCACCCCTTCCACCACAAGAAAGAGTATATGATTCAATCTTCCTTTTCTCGTCCTCCTCCTCCTCCATCATATCAACATGCTTATTTCGCTGCCTTCACTACTAATGTTTTAGAGGGTCAGCTCAGCAGCAGACCCTCACCCTTAATGTTTTAGAGGGTCACCAGCAGGCCCTCGTCCATAATGTTTTAGATGATCAGCTCAGCAGCAGGCCCTCACCCCTAATGTTTTAGAGGGTCAGCTCAGCAGCAGACCCTCACCCCTAATGTTTTAGAGGGTCACTAGCAGACACTCGCCCATAATGTTTTAGATTGTCAGCTCAGTAGCATGCCCTCGCCCCTAATATTTTAGAGGGTCAGCTCAGCAGCAGACCCTCACCCCTAATGTTTTAGAGGGTCAGCTCAGCAGAAGACCCTCACCCCTAATGTTTTAGAGGGTCCCCAGCAGGTCCTCACCCATAATTTTTTTATATGGTCAGCTCAGCAGCAGGCCCTCACCCCTAATGTTTTAGAGGGTCACCAGCAGGCCCTCTCCCATAATGTTTTATATGGTCAGCTCAGCAGCAGGCCCTCACCCCTAATGTTTTAGAGGGTCACCAGCAGGCCCTCTCCCATAATGTTTTAGATGGTCAGCTCAGCAGCAGACCCTCGCCCCTAATGTTTTAGAGGGTCACCAGCAGGCCCTCTCCCATAATGTTTTAGAGGGTCAGCTCAGCAGCAGACCTTCACCCCTAATGTTTTAGAGGGTCGCCAGCAGGCACTCGCCCATAATGTTTTAGATGGTCAGCTCAGCAGCAGGCCCTCGCCCCTAATGTTTTAGAGGGTCAGCTCAGCAGCAAACCCTCACTCCTAATGTTTTAGAGGGTCACCAGCAGGCCCTCGCCCATAATGTTTTAGATGGTCAGCTCAGCAGCAGGCCCTCATCCCTAATGTTTTAGAGGTCAGCTCAGCAGCAGACCCTCACCCCTAATGTTTTAGAGGGTCACCAGCAGGCCCTCTCCCATAATGTTTTAGATGGTCAGCTCAGCAGCAGGCCCTCACCCCTAATGTTTTAGAGGGTCAACTCAGCAGCAGACCCTCACCCCTAATGTTTTAGAGGGTCACCAGCAGGCCCTCACCCATAATGTTTTAGATGGTCAGCTCAGCAGCAGGCCCTCATCCCTAATGTTTTAGAGGTCAGCTCAGCAGCAGACCCTCACCCCTAATGTTTTAGAGGGTCACCAGCAGGCCCTCTCCCATAATGTTTTAGATGGTCAGCTCAGCAGCAGGCCCTCACCCCTAATGTTTTAGAGGGTCACCAGCAGGCCCTCTCCCATAATGTTTTATATGGTCAGCTCAGCAGCAGGCCCTCACCCCTAATGTTTTAGAGGGTCACCAGCAGGCCCTCTCCCATAATGTTTTAGATGGTCAGCTCAGCAGCAGACCCTCGCCCCTAATGTTTTAGAGGGTCACCAGCAGGCCCTCTCCCATAATGTTTTAGAGGGTCAGCTCAGCAGCAGACCTTCACCCCTAATGTTTTAGAGGGTCGCCAGCAGGCACTTGCCCATAATGTTTTAGATGGTCAGCTCAGCAGCAGGCCCTCGCCCCTAATGTTTTAGAGGGTCAGCTCAGCAGCAAACCCTCACTCCTAATGTTTTAGAGGGTCACCAGCAGGCCCTCGCCCATAATGTTTTAGATGGTCAGCTCAGCAGCAGGCCCTCATCCCTAATGTTTTAGAGGTCAGCTCAGCAGCAGACCCTCACCCCTAATGTTTTAGAGGGTCACCAGCAGGCCCTCTCCCATAATGTTTTAGATGGTCAGCTCAGCAGCAGGCCCTCACCCCTAATGTTTTAGAGGGTCAACTCAGCAGCAGACCCTCACCCCTAATGTTTTAGAGGGTCACCAGCAGGCCCTCGCCCATAATGTTTTAGATGGTCAGCTCAGCAGCAGGCCCTCATCCCTAATGTTTTAGAGGTCAGCTCAGCAGCAGACCCTCACCCCTAATGTTTTAGAGGGTCACCAGCAGGCCCTCTCCCATAATGTTTTAGATGGTCAGCTCAGCAGCAGGCCCTCACCCCTAATGTTTTAGAGGGTCAACTCAGCAGCAGACCCTCACCCCTAATGTTTTAGAGGGTCATCAGCAGCCACTCACCCATAATGTTTAGAGGGTCAGCTCAGCAACAGAGCCTTACCCATAATGTTTTAGAGGGTCGGTTCAGCAGCAGGCCCTCGCCCCTAATGTTTTAGAGGGTCACCAGCAAGCCCTCGCCCATAATGTTTTAGATGGCCAGCTCAGCAGCAGACCCTCACCCATAATGTTTTAGTGGGTTTATGAGTGTAGGAGTCCCACTACCTGAGCAATTGTACCACAATGTGAATGAGGCCCTCCTTTATGTGATATACAGGTTGTATCGGAGTGCCTCTTACTTGTAATTTTTGGCAGCACTTGCACGTTATATACCAGTAAATATACAGGAAAGAATGTTTCCTAACAATTGTTCCTCTAAAATCGATTTTATCTTCGGTTTTGTGCATATTATTGTCAGTCTGTAAAAGTGGCGTACTACTCGGACAACATCGGTCCCACCAGCGACCTGGAAGTCCAAGAGGCATCCAGACTTCCTCCCCATGCTGTTCCTGAACCATTTCAGCGGTGTTTCCATCAATTTCTGAACGTTTCCTATGAACCAGACACCCTCCCCTCTTCAGAGCAGGGGGTGCCTGGTTTAATGCTTGGGTTCTCCCTGTAGAGCACCCGAGCATCCCAAAGTGTTCTACTCGAGCACCCGAGCACTTTGGTGCTCGATCAACACTACTGGCAAAGCATTGGAATGGTCACATGCAATTCTTCAGCCAATGACTGGCACTATTACTTAACCCCTAATGATCTGGAAATTTTTCCATTTTTGTTTTTTAATCCCAGCCTTCCCAAAGTCATAACTTTTTTATTTTTCCATTCATATAGCTGTATGCTATAAATTCTTTGTTTTTTGCGGGACAAGTTGTACTTTCTAATGGCACCATATACGGTTGCATACAAGGTAGTGGGAAGCAGGAAAAAAATTCCAAACAGTTTTTTTTTTTTTTTTTTTTACAGCGTTAAAACAGACCTGTTACTTTCAATCTCTGGGTCAGTATGATTACAATACCCCACATTTTTCTTGTGTTTTAATACTGTCAAAAAAACTTTATGTGTACCTCGATGTTTTTTGCAGGGTGATCTGATTTTGGGTTGTATAACACTTTTTGATTGCTTTTTATTCAATTTTCTGTGGTAGCTGAAGTGACCAAAAAACGTCGAATCGTCCATTTTGACAATTTTTTCTATTTTGCCATATGGGATCAGTATTTATATATTTTAATAGCACAGGCGTTTTTGCACGCGGTGATACCCATGATGTATATTTTTTTTATTGTTTATGAACTTTCATTAAAATTTTGGGCAAAAGAGGGTGATTTGATTTTTTTTATTTTTTAAAACTTTTATTTTCTTCTTTTTAATAGTTCCCTATTAGATTATTTTTTTCATAGACTCCAATGTTTACATTTATACAGGATTACACTATATTCTTATGCAGCCCTGCCACAAACATAACAGCAAATTCAGCTTATACTGTAGTACTATGGAACCATACTATAAGCTAAAAAAAAATCTTACTAGTCAGTACTGTAGCCTCCTAGAGGGGCTAGAAATGTTAAAAAAAAAAAGTATAAAAATATTATCACTTCACTTACCCCAAAAAAAAATTCAAAATGTAATAAAATGTGACAAACACACTCCAAAATGGTATCAATAAAAACTATAGATCGTTCAGCAAAAAATGAGACTACCCCCCCCCACACACACACACACACACACACACACAGCTCGGTAGACTTAACAGGGTTATCCTATGATAAAAAAAAAAAATCCGACATCATATAGTACGTGACAATCTCTTTCTAACAAAGCTAGAACCAGCCCTGAAACTCACATGGATCTAGAGCTTCTGCCATTCATTGATTTGCTAAATTTATGTCAAGTTCAAGCTCAAGGGGAGTGTCTTTTCTGCCTCAGCTCAGGGGGCGTGTCATTTCTGCTGGACCTCTCTGCCTATCACAGCTCAGGAGGCTGTTGAAGGATGAAACGGAGCATGTGCGGCCATCTCAGTGAGCCAGACAGAGAAATAAGAAAAAGAGTAAAAAGCAGGTGACGCTATACAGCTACATTTTATTGAATAACTCAATGTTTAATTACATGCAATCACAAAAGTATTAAGATCCAGGTGCTGGTTTGAAAACTATAGAATATTTTTCATGGGACAACCCCTTTAACTCTAAAAAAAATTATAGGGGTCAGAATATGGTGATTAGAGATGAGCGAATCGAAGTTGACGAAGTGGAATTCGATCTGAATTTCAGGAAAAATTTGATTCGCACTGAATCCGAATTTCCTCACGCTTCATGGTAACGAATCGCATTTTTTCCTAAAATGGCTGCTGTACGTGTGAGGACATGGAGCAAGGAACTCTGGGAACGCGGGATCACCCATAATGCCATGCATGCAGCCAATCAGTAACCAGCCAGCCCTGTGATGTCACAGCCCTATAAATAGCCTCAGCCATCTTGGATTCTGCCATTTTCCAGTGTACTTAGTGCAGGGAAAGACGTCAGCAGGCGCTAGGGACAGTGCTAGGAAAGACTTCATTGGGCTAAAAAAAAAACGATTTACAAGTTCAGGGGAAGATTATTCAAGGTGTAGGGAAAGTATAGGGAGGAATCATTCCACAGCATTTATGTAGAACAGGGATCAGTAGGGGAGGTCACAGCCTGGGTAATAGGAACAATCCTATTACACTTTGCTGCACTGAATGGGGATCCAAATTGCCATTATACATCTCTGTATTTCCAGCAAACCGTTCTTGTTATTGGGGTGCAAGTGCTGTTTGATACAGCCATTAACAGGGTTTATTACAAGGAAATATTTATACGTCTTATTTGCCCTTCTGCGGTGCAGTTATATGTTCTAAAGCATTTTTTGGCTTGTATTTGTGGGAATAAAAAGCTTATTAGCCGTTGTGTGGTGAAGTACGAAAATTACAGCCCTTTTTGGCGTGTATTAGTGGCACAAATACATTTTTTATTTGCGGTTCAGCGGTGCAGTTATATGTTCTAAAGCCCTTTTTGTCATGTATTAGTGGCAAAAGAAAAATATATTTGCCATTCAGCAGTGCAGTTATATGTTCTAAAGCCCTTTTTGTTGTGTATTAGTAGCAAAAAATATATATATTTGCCGTTCAGTGGTGCAGTTATATGTTCTAAAGCCCTTTTGTGGAGTGTATAAGTGGAAACAAGAAAAATATATTTGCCGTTCAGCGGTGCAGTTATATATTCTAAAGCCTTTTGTGTCGTGTATAAGTGGAAAAAAATAAGGGCCAATTTGCCGTTCAGCAGTGCAGTTATATGTTCTAAAGCCTTTTTTGTCGTGTATTAGTGCAATAGAAAAATATATTTGCCGTTCAGCGGTGCAGTTATATGTTCTAAAGCCTTTTGTGGAGTGTATAAGTGGAAAAAAGAAAAATATATTTGCCGTTCAGCGGTGCAGTTATATGTTCTAAAGCCTTTTGTGTCGTGTATAAGTGGAAAAAAAATAAAGGCCTTTTTGCCGTTCAGCGGTGCAGTTATATGTTCTAAAGCCCTTTTGTGGAGTGTATAAGTGGAAAAAAGAAAAATATATTTTCCGTTCAGCAGTGTAGCCGGCCAGCTAAGACCTGTCCTAGGTTGCTAATATAGCTTATATGTTTATACAGCTAGACCTGCCAATAACCTTAATACAGTTCCTATGTTTATGTGTTAAAGACAAAAGCAGAGTTATTTACTGTGACTTCATGTTTGGATGTCATATAACTGTTATATATATTGTGTTCACAGAAGCAGAAAAGATAATATGCAGAGTTAAACTGTTGTTGCTGGGCATGAGTCTTGACCAATCCTAGCCAGCCTCACACAGCGAAGGAGTTTTGACAAATTACAGCCATTCTCACACACAGCTTGTGTGGGAAACTCCCCTAGCAGGAGCTGCTGGAATCATTATGTCATGCCCCACTCTGACGATGTGCGGAGGTCGGCCAGGATTGCAGCACGAGTTTAGTGTTTGTTTTGGAGTCGTGCTGGATCCTCCCCTCATCAGGTGCACTGGGTGGAGTCATTAGTTTAAATAGCTCCTCTGCCCAGTGCCAGGAACGGATTATACTGTTCATTATTGTCTGGGAAGTTTGGAAGGAAGGTTGGCTGTTTGTTCCTGCTCTCAGCAGATAAGTGTCTTTTCTTGTTTGGTTGTTTATGTCATCTTACCCATCCAGGTTCTGTGCGAGCAGGCTGCTCCTTTCTCCCCACTTCACCATCTCAGGGAGTTCAGGGTTCTGTTAGTATAGGCTGGTGGACACAGCAAATCTACCATCAAGGTTTGTCTGTGGGCTGAGCATTGCAGGGAAAGAGGTCAGGGATAAATTAGGAGGTGACCCTTCCCCTGTCTCTCGTCCAGAGCCTGGTTGGTGTGCTATCTGTTTAACTGTGCACGTCCGCCGTGACACATTATTCACCAGAGAAAGGAGCTGAACAGACACACACTCGTCTAAGAGCTGTGTTTTATGGAAGCAAGAGGCCAAAATAGGTATTTAAAACTGTTATATAATGTTCCTACTGGTAATTTAGTGATTAGAACTGTATACTGAACCAGTTATATGTATGTTTACTTACAGTTCCACCACACAAATTTCATACAAATGAACTACTGAGCCATACAATCATACAATCCAAACAAATTTCATACTATGCCAATTGCAAATTCAAATTCCATATTGCAATCCAAATTGCATACAACCATACCAGATCATACTCAACCAATCTACAAATAGTTACTGCTAACTGCATACTGCAAATTGCGACCAAATTTAGCAAGTAGAACTATTAGTTAGACCTGAGATATACCTCTCAGAGAGATCATAAAGTGCTTAAATAACTTAAAGTGAGAGTACAGATACTGAAGAGAGAAATATATCCACCATCTTATGTTGAATGACAAGATTGAACAGTTGAACCACCATCTTATGCATACCGCCATTTTGTGATACTTTATTCAACACTAGAGATGTCCCGAACTATTCGCCGGCCCCTATACGTCATCATTGAGCAGACTTTGACCCTCTACCTCACATTCCAACAATTAGCAGCATACCCTCCCTCCCAGACCCTCCCACCTCCTATCAAAAAGCAAGGACAGCATCAATCTTAGATTCATTCGGAAGCTACAGTGTTAGTGATAGGAGGGACAGTGCAGCTGCTGCTGATTTAATAGGGAAATCGATAGTTAGGCCAGTGTATTCAGTGTCCACTCCAGTCCTCAAAGACTCATCTGATCTGCTGTAAGGACAGCGTCCTGACAGCACCCCAAAAAGCCCTTTTTAGGGCTAGTACATCAGTCTGCTTTTTTTTTTCTCTGTAATCTAATTGCAGTTGCCTGCTAGCGTGTGTGTCCGGCCTACAGCGTGTACTGCCAGTGCCCAGTTGCACCACTCATATCTGGTGTCACAGTAGCTTGCACGCATAGTACAACCAATCGGAAAAAAATGACAGGCAGAGGCAGGCCACCCCGCAGGGGCCGTCGTGGTCGTGGTGCTGTGATTTCCTTTGGCCCTAGAATAATGCCCAGTGTTCAGAGGCCACGTACCCTGAACTCGAAAAGTTCTGAGGACATAGTTGACTGGCTTACACCGGACACCTAATCTTCTACAGCTTCCGCTCGGAACCTTGACGCACCATCCTCCTCCAGCTCAGCTTCGGGCACCTTTCAAGTTACCACTCGCCCGCCTGCCGCCACCACCAACACTAGCACCACAGCTGCTTCACTTGATCTGTCAGAGGAGTTATTTACACATCAGTTGGAAGAAATGAGTGATGCGCAACCATTATTGCCAGAGGATGTAGATAACAGGGATATGTCTCAGTCAGGCAGCATTACACACATGGACATACGGTGTGATGATGATGATGTTGTACCCGCTGCTGCTTCCTTTGCTGAGTTGTCAGATACAAGTGAAGCGGTTGATGATGACGATGTGTCCGTCGATGTCACGTGGGTGCCCGCTCGAAGAGAAGAAAAACAGGGGGAAAGTTCAGATGGGGAGACAGAGAGGAGGAGGAGACGAGTTGGAAGCAGGGGAGGTCATCGCAAGGAGCTAGTGGCACAGTCAGACAGCATGTATCGGCACCCGGGGTCAGCCAGACAGCACGCCATACAACGCATGCTGTTGCCACCACCAGAATGCCGTCATTGCAAAGCTCAGCAGTGTGGCATTTTTTTTGTGTGTCTGCCTCTGAAAACAGCGATGCCATTTGCAACCTGTGCCAAAAGAAACTGAGTCGGGGGAAGTCCAACACCCACCTAGGTACAACTGCTTTGCGACGGCACATGATCTCAAATCACAAATGCCTATGGGATCAACACATGATGAGTACAAGCAGCACACAAATTCAAAGCCACATTCCTCCTCCTGGTCCAGCATCTTCAACCACGTCAACCACTGCTGTCCTCCTTGCCCCCTCTCAAACATCCGCCACTCCGCCTCTCACCTTCAGCAGTTCCTGCTCATCTGCCCACAGTCAGGTGTCTGTCAAGGAAATGTTTGAGCGTAAGAAGCCAATGTCACAGAGTCACCCACTTGCCCGGCGTCTGACAGCTGGCTTGTCGGAACTCTTAGCCCGCCAGCTTTTACCATACAAGCTGGTGGAGTCTGAGGCCTTCAAAAAATTTGTAGCTATTGGGACACCGCAGTGGAAGGTACCCGGCTGAAATTTCTTTGCACAAAAGGCAATCCCCAACCTGTACTCGATTGTGCAAAAGGAAGTCATGGCATGTCTGGCACACAGTGTTGGGGCAAGGGTCCATCTGACCACTGATACCTGGTCTGCAAAGCACGGTCAGGGCAGGTATATCACGTACACTGCGCATTGGGTAAACCTGCTGACGGCTGCCAAGCATGGAATGCGTGGCTCTGCAGAGGAGTTGGTGACACTGCCACGACTTGCAGGCAGGCCTGCTGCCACCTCCTCTACTCCTCCTACTCCATTCTCTTCACTAACTTCCTCGGCTGAGTCCTCTTCTGCTGCTGCGTCTTGCTCCACATCAACTGCACCCCCCCCCAGCTCCCCAGGGGCTATTCCACATCCCGGATACGACAGTGTCACGCCGTCTTGGGGTTGACTTGCCTGAAAGCAGAGAGTCCCACCGGACCAGCACTCCTGTCCGCCCTGAACGCACAGGTGGATCAGTGGCTGACTCCGCACCAACTGGAGATCGGCAAAGTGGTGTGTGACAACGGAAGCAATTTGTTGGCGGCATTGAATTTGGGCAAGTTGACACATGTGCCGTGCATAGCACATGTGTTGAATCTGATCGTACAACGCTTTGTGCATAAGTACCCAGGCTTACAGGACGTCCTCAAGCAGGCCAGGAAGGTGTGTGGCCATTTCAGGTGTTCCTACACGGCCATGGCGCACTTTTCAGATATTCAGCGGCGAAACAACATGCCAGTGAGGCGCTTGATTTGCGACAGCCCGACACGTTGGAATTCAACACTCCTAATGTTCGACCGCCTGCTCCAACAAGAAAAAGCCATCAACGAGTATTTGTATGACCGGGGTGCTAGGACAGCCTCTGTGGAGCTGGGTATTTTTTTGCCACATTACTGGACGCTCATGCGCAATGCCTGTAGGCTCATGCGTCCTTTTGAGGAGGTGACAAACCTAGTCAGTCGCACCAAAGGCACCATCAGCGACATCATCCCATTTGTTTTCTTCCTGGAGCGTGCCCTGCGAAGAGTGCTGGATCAGGTCATAGATGAGCGTGAAGAGGAAGAGTTGTGGTCACTATCACTACCAGAAACAGCCTTATCAGCATCGCTTGCTGCACCTGCGGCAACGCTGGAAGAGGAGTCTGAGGAAAAGGAGTCAGAGGAGGAATGTGGCTTTGAGGAGGAGGAAGACCAACCACAGCAGGCATCCCAGGGTGCTCGTTGTCACCTATCTGGTACTCGTGGTGTTGTACGTGGCTGGGGGGAAGAACAGACCTTCAATTACATCAGTGAGGACGAGGAACGGGACATGAGTAGCTCGGCATCCAACCTTGTGCAAATGGGACTGTCATGCCTGTTGAGGGACCCTCGTATAAAAAGGCTGAAGGAGAACAACCTGTACTGGGTGGTCACGCTACTAGACCCCCGGTATAAGCAGAAAGTGACTGAAATGTTACAGAATTACCGGAAGTCGGAAAAAGGATGCAGCAGTTCCAAAAGAAGTAAAAAAAATATGCTTTACACAGCGTATAAGGGTGATGTCACAGCACAACGGGAATCTAACAGGGGAAGAGGTGAAAGTAATCCTCCTCCTACCATGACCACGCCGGCAAGGACAGGACGCTTTACAGACGTGTTGTTGATGGAGGACATGCAGAGCTTTTTAAGTACTACGCATCGCCACAGCCCTTCGGGGTCCACCCTCAGAGAACCACTCGACCGACAGGTAGCAGACTACCTTGCCTTAACTGCAGATATCGACACTCTGAGGAGCGATGAACCCCTTGACTACTGGGTGTGCAGGCTTGACTTGTGGCCTGAGCTATCCTAATTTGCGATAGAAACTTCTGGCCTGCCCCGCTTAAAGTGTCCTGTCAGAAAGGACCTTCAGCGCAGCAGGAGGTATTGTCACTGAGAAGAGAAGTCGCCTAGGTCAAAAAAGTCTAGATTACCTCACCTTTATTAAGATGAATGAGGCATGGATCCCGAAGGGACTGACAGTGGGGGATGCATATGACTAAGAAAGGCCTGATGAGATGCCTTGGGCTATAAAATGGTCCACACGCTGCTGTATTTAATCTCTGCATGCCGGATGACTTGCGTGACTTCTTCGCCACCAACTAGGGTTCAAGCCGCAATGTTTTAGTGCACTTTCTGCCTGGAAAACATCAATTCTTCCGCTGCAACAATACCAAATTTTTCAGGCATGTGTACATGCCTAATTTTTCTGGGCTCTGGTGCTGCACTGTAGCTGCAAAAGCAAAACAAAAAAAAAAGGCACATACATGTGTCAATACCCCTTCGTGATCGTTACCTTGTTGTGGTGAAGGGGCTTGCGTATCACAATGAAGCGATCACCTCTATGAGTGTGTTGGCAATGGCAATGTTGGCACACCCCAGATGAGATAAGGTCGTTGCTTCATTGTGAACAGACCAAAAGCGAATGGCTGGATAATTTTGCATAGAAAAAACATTAATTTTCTTTGTGATCATCTAAGGTGATCATTAAAGCCTACTAGGCCAACAATGGGCCCACACTGCAGAATCATTGTTTTCTGGGTCACTTAACTGTCACTGACTCTACCTCAGCATGACCATAGGCTTTGAAAAACCGCCATCGACTGCAATCTCCCAAACGTGCGCACGAGCACAGTCATCACTACACCAAGATTGACGCATAGAGGAATAAAATTTATGTCATGAGTGTGTCAACTATTGACAACTCTTTGCGGTTGTGTAAACTCTATTCCATACACGTCCCCTGATAGGGGACGTAACAGGGATTAAACTGATAGGAATAGTACTACTTAACATACCACTCATATTGGGATTGCATAGTACATTGCACGTCGCACGCGGAGTGCCCCAAATTGGAAGTAAGAGGACCAACCAAGCATCTTTTTCCATCTCCCGATTCCTAAAATCTATTCCATACACGTCCCCTGATAGGGGACGTAACAGGGATTAAACTGATAAGAATAGTACTACTTAACATACCACTCATATCTGGTAGCACAGTAAATTGCACGGCGCACGCGCAGTGCCCCAAATTGGAAGTAAGAGTACCAACCAAGCATCTTTTTCCATCTCCCGGTTCCTAAAATCTATTCCATACACGTCCCCTGATAGGGGACGTAACTGGGATTAAACTGATAGGAATAGTACTACTTAACATACCACTCATATCTGGTAGCACAGTAAATTGCACGCACAGTGCCCCAAATTGGAAGTAAGAGGACCAACCAAGCATCTTTTTCCATCTCCCGGGTCCTAAAATCTATTCCATACACCACACCGGCCCCTGATAGGGGATAAAACAGAGATTAAACTGGTAAGAACAGATTTTTTTAATAAAAAAAAGAGGACAGCCTCTGCGGAGCTGGGTATTTATGCCCTTTATGGATTAAAACCCGAATCTGCGTCAACCTACGTAATTTTCCATGGGAGTTTTGCCATGGATCCCCTTCCGGCATGCCACAGTCAAGGTGTTAGTCCCCTTGAAACAACTTTTCCATCACTATTGTGGCCAGAAAGAGTCCCTGTGGGTTTTAAAATTCGCCTGCCTATTGAAGTCGATGGCGGTTCACCCGGTTCGCCCGTTCGCGAACATTTGCGGAAATTCACGTTCGCCGTTCGCGAACGGAAAATTTTATGTTCGTGACATCTCTATTCAACACGTGTTTTGTACATGGACTATCTGCTGCGGAGGCGGCAGTGTTATATATGAAGAAAAGTTAAAGTTAATAAAGAAGTTATATAAAGCATTTGGTGTGCTCTTTAAACCTACTGTTTCCATAGAACGGCGCTAGAGGAATTACAGAGTAACAGACAGTCTGGTTAGACTAAAATTCTGAGATATCAGAATTCTTCTAATGCCACAGCGCAAAAGGCACTTCATAGTGCTGCGCCTGCCACAAGCAGTGCAGTTATATGTTCTAATGCCTTTTTGTGGAGTGTATAAGTGGAAAAAAGAAAAATATATTTGCCGTTCAGCGGTGCAGTTATATGTTCTGAAGCCTTTTGTGTCGTGTATAAGTGGAACAAAATAAGGGCCTATTTGCCGTTCAGCAGTGCAGTTATATGTTCTAAAGCCCTTATGTGGAGTGTATAAGTGGAAAAAAGTAAAATATATTTGCCGTTCAGATGTGCAGTTATATGTTCTAAAGCCTTTTGTGGAGTGTATAAGTGGAAAAAAAATAAGGGCCAATTTGCCGTTCAGCAGTGCAGTGATATGTTCTAAAGCCCTTTTTTTGTGTATTAGTGCAAAAGAAAAATATATTTGCCTTTCAGAGCTGCAGTTATATATTCTAAAGCCTTTGTTGGAGTGTATAAGTGGAAACAAGAAAAATATATTTGCCGTTCAGCATTGCAGTTATACATTCTAAAGCCTTTTGTTGAGTGTATAAGTGGAAAAAAATAAGAGCCTATTTGCCGTTCAGCAGTGCAGTTATATGTTCTAAAGCCTTTTTTGTTGTGTATTAGTGCAATAGAAAAATATATTTGCCGTTCAGTGGTGCAGTTATATGTTCTAAAGCCTTTTGGGTCGTGTATAAGTGGAAAATAAATAAAGGCCTATTTGCCGTTCAGCGGTGCAGTTATATGTTCTAAAGCCCTTTTGTGGAGTGTATAAGTGGAAAAAAGAAAAATATATTTGCCGTTCAGCAGTGTAGCCGACCAGCTAAGACCTGTCCTAGGTTGCTAATATAGCTTATATGTTTATACAGTTAGACCTCCCAATAACTTTAATACAGTTCCTATGTTTATGTGTTAAAGACAAAAGCAGAGTTATTTACTGTGACTTCATGTTTGGATGTCATATAACTGTTATATATATTGTGTTCACAGAAGCAGAAAAGATAATATGCCTTTAAGATTCATTATATAATGTAAGGTAAGCTCAATGACACAGCAGAAACAACAGAAAGCATAGAGTTAAACTGTTGTTGCTGGGCATGAGTCTTGACCAATCCTAGCCAGCCTCACACAGCGAAGGAGTTTTGACAAATTACAGCCATTCTCACACACAGCTTGTGTGGGAAATTCCCCTAGCAGAAGCTGCTGGAATCATTATTCACCAGAGAAAGAAGCTGAACAGACACACACTCGTCTAAGAGCTATGTTTTATGGAAGCAAGAGGCCACTGTTATATAATGTTCCTACTGGTAATTTAGTGATTAGAACTGTATACTGAACCAGTTATATGTATGTTTACTTACAGTTCCACCATACAAATTTCATACAAACGAACTACTGAGCCATACAATCATACAATCCAAACAAATTTCATACTATACCAATTGCAAATTCCATATTGCAATCCAAATTGCATACAACCATACCAGATCATACTCAACCAATCTACAAATAGTTACTGCTAACTGCATACTGCAAATTGCGACCAAATCCAGCAAGTAGAACTATTAGTTAGACCTGAGATATACCTCTCAGAGAGATCATAAAGTGCTTAAATAACTTAAAGTGAGAGTACAGATACTGAAGAGAGAAATATATCCACCATCTTATGTTGAATGACAAGATTGAACAGTTGAACCACCATCTTATGCATACCACCATTTTGTGATACTTTATTCAACACGTGTTTTGTACATGGACTATCTGCTGCGGAGGCGGCAGTGTTATATATGAAGAAAAGTTAAAGTTAATAAAGAAGTTATATAAAGCATTTGGTGTGCTGTTTAAACCTACTGTTTCCATAGAACGGCGCTAGAGGAATTACAGAGTAACAGACAGTCTAGTTAGACTAAAAGTCAGAGATATCAGAATTCTTCTAATGCCACAGCGCAAAAGGCACTTCATAGTGCTGCGCCTGCCACAAGCAGTGCAGTTATATGTTCTAATGCCTTTTTGTGGAGTGTATAAGTGGAAAAAAGATAAATATTTTTGCCGTTCAGAGGTGCAGTTATATGTTCTAAAGCCTTTTGTGGAGTGTATAAGTGGAAAAAAGAAAAATATATTTGCCGTTCAGCGGTGCAGTTATATGTTCTAAAGCCCTTTTGTGGAGTGTATAAGTGGAAAAAGGAAAAATAAATTTTCCGTTCAGCGGTGCAGTTATATGTTCTAAATCCCTTTTGTGGAGTGTATAAGTGGAAAAAAGATAAATATTTTTGCCGTTCAGAGGTGCAGTTATATGTTCTAAAGCCTTTTGTGTCGTGTATAAGTGGAACAAAATAAGGGCCGATTTGCCGTTCAGCGGTGCAGTTATATGTTCTAAAGCCACCTCCACGCTGTCATTGTGCCACTCTGTGGCCTCCTCCTGATGGTGCTGCTGCCGCCACCTCCACACTCTGTCATTGTGCCACTCTGTAGCCTCCTGATGCTACCGCCAGCTCCACACTGTCATTGGGCCACTCTGTGGTCTCCTCATGCTGTTCCCACCCTCCCCACTTCATGACTGGGCCACTATTTTGCCTTTCAGCCTAGCTCACATCATTTATTTGACCCTTCTTCTGATCTGTCAGAAGGAAGGGAAAATGAGACGCACAACAGATCCTGTCTGTGTAGCAGCTGTAAGGCCTGTATGGTCCCATCAGAATTGGCTTGTGATTTGGTAGCCAAAAGCAGGAGTGGGTACACAACACAGAAGACATGCAAATATTCCATTCACGTGTGATCTCTGTTTTGAATCCACTCCTTTTTTTTTTTTTGGCATTAGCAATACTGATGGATTACTGATCCAATGCTGACCGAGTGAAGGCGGATTCTCAACAGACAGAAACAGTTTTTTGGGGGTTATTGTACTGATGGATCAGAGGAAGGGCAAAATAATCAGTGTCAACTACTATAACTGAGTTGATTTATACATATCCCCCTAGCACGTGTTGGGACTTCAATCTATATTATTTACAATTGGCCACTAGGACCATCAGTGTCCCTGGATTAACACGTGTTAGTAATTCTAAAATATAGCTTTTATTACTTGTCCATAAAATAGCTAACTGGGAACTCTATCTTAACTCTATAGTTAAAATTATCAGCATAGCCTGCCTGTCTGTTGGTAATTATTACAATGTGATCTCTGATTATCAGGTCCGTCCACTAGGTGGCTCTGTGCGCCTGCAGCAGCCCGTTTCATACGTCCTTTATTATTCAGGTGCCTCTCTGCTTATATAATGCACGCTGTTGTTCCCACAGCGTGTAGGCTCCAGCCACTTTAGCGGACTAGACTCATGTATTTGTAGCTCACTCAGACATAAATACGGCCAGGCTATTGCTGGCTAAAACGCTAACATCACTAACTGCCCCCCGACATGTTTCGCCAACCAGGCGTCTTCAGGGGTTTGGGCAGAGGACTGAATGTTAGGGGCGGAGCCAGGTTTATGAAACCTCTCTTTTCTCGTCATGGGTTTATTGACCAATGGATTTCTCTCTGGCTGTGGGCTTAGCATTAAACCAATAGCGATGCTTGTACTGGCTGTACCCAGGTTAGAGCTCCTCCCATATCTTTGTAATAGTGGGCTTCGACCTGCGCCGTGTAGGATGCGCTCATCTCTCATTAAACAGCTATGCGAACGGAAATATAAAAATGTTATGGCCCCAGGAAGACAAGAAAGAAAAATTAAAATGAAAAAACGAAAAAAAAAATACTTCAGTATCCATGGGGTTAAGAACCGTTAAGTGAAGGTGAAATCATTGGAAAATAATGATCAATGTTCAGGAGGGGAGGGGGCATTCATGAAAACTCTGTATTGGGTCCACCAATGTGGAAAAATGACCCTACCTGGATATCTAGGTTGCATTCACCACCCACCTGTTCTCTCCAGGCCAGTTCTTCTGATGGGGCACTGAATTTCCTAGTTATACCCCTGTCAGGTCACTATTTGTATCATTAGTGTATATACTGCTCGCCTCTGGGGTCCCTGCAATCCTAAACAGCCAAGAAGTGGTGACCACACACAGGGGTGCACCATCAATGAGGAGAGGTAAGAGGACTGCCTCATCTAAGGTCAAGTGGGAGGGGCGGCAGGGCTCTGGGCAGTGAGCACTTGCATTGTGAAAGCGCTCATGTCTCCATATTCAACTGTATCATCATCCTCAGGACGGCAATACAGTTGAACGCTGCGGTAGGGCATGGAAATGATGTCTCCCTACCTTGCCATTCCCAGTGATAGGCTTCAGAAGCTTACTCAGGCAGTGCAATGACCCCACTGTCATTGTGGCATTTTAGCCGGGCAGCATACAGCTCAGGACACAGACTGCTGACAGCCGCATGGAGGTAAGTATTTGAGTTTATTTTTCTTTGGCAGCATGCTGTTGGCCATTTTTTGTACGGGAACACATTATAAGGGAGTATTTTTGTACTGGCACACTGAAGGGCATTTTTTTGTACTAGTACACATAAGGAGGTATTTTTTTTGCACCAGCACTAATTATAAGGGGGCATTTTTTATACTGGCACACATTATAAAAGGCAGTTTTTGTATTGGCACACATTTTAAGAAGGCGTTTTTTGGTACCGGCAGACATTATAAGGGGTGGGGTTTGTACTGACACACATTATAAGGGAGAATTTTTGCACTGGCATACATTATAATTAGTGTTAGGCTCGAATATTCGAATAGCGAATATTATTCGCGAATATCGGCACTTCGAGAACTCGCGAATATTTAGAATATAGTGATATATATTCGTAATTTCGAATATTCTAGATTTTTATTCTAGATGAGAAGGCTGCAATGTCTTTGTCTGAGCTTAGCAACATCCCTAGCAATAGGAAAGTAGCCCCCCCCCCTTACTATATAAGAACCTCCCCAGCAGCCCTTGTATGAAGTATTGTGCGGTTCTGAGAGACAGCAGTGTCATTGCTGTGCTCTGTGCTTTGCTGTGTCATTACATTAGATAGTTAGTGGGAGATAGTCAATGTAGGTTAGATAGTGATATAGTGTAGCTGATAGGTTCTGCTGTCGATACAGACATGCTACATACATAGTGCTGTGATGTCACAAGTTCACAACAATACTTAGTGCACAATCACTAATAAGTAGTTAGACCTGTTAAAATGTGAAGCTGCACGTATTGCGCCAAAATATTTGCATCATTAGTGCCGATATCGCAAATATATTGGAGCACTCTATCTGCATATAAAGCTATTGTAATGTTCTGCCATGCCAACCATTTTCTCCAGTCTCAGGAAACTTTTAGCAGCTTAAAAAATTTAGCTATAGTGACCCACGCTAGTATTTCGAGCGCATTACACGAATATTACATTGCCGATTTCTCGTGATTAAGAAAAAAATCTCGAATTTGCGAATTCTCGAATATATGATGAATATTCTACCAAATATTCGCGAAATATTACGAATTTGAATATTGCCCCTGCCGCTCATCACTAATTATAATAGGGTATTTCTTTTACTGGTACACATTGTAAAGGGAATTTTCTTTTTACTAACAAACATTATAAGAGAGTATTTTTGTACTGGCACACATTAGAAGGCGTTCTTCTACTGACACACATTATAAGAGGAATTATTATGACTGGGGGGCATTATGGCATTATGGTGGGCTTTATTACTAATGGGGGACTATGGGGAACAGGATTTCTAGTATGGGCACTATGGGGGCACTATTAATTCTGGGGCACTATTAACACTAAGTGCATTCTGGCAGATAATTATTTCTATTGGTGGGACTTTTGGGAGCACTATTACTGTGGGGGCACCCTGTCACAGTATCAGCTTAGTACAATTATTTTTGGGGAGCACTATGTTTATGACACTATTAGGCCTCTTGCACACGACCGTATGACCTCCGAGACATACGGTCCGTGAGCGGGCCATATGTCCCGGAGAGGCATTGATCATGCGCATGGGAGTATACAGCATCATAGATTACAATGATGCTGTGCACGTCAGGCCACCCGCGGAGCTATTGTCCTGCACTCATATGAGAGCATACGGCCGTGTGCAAGACGCCTTAGAGTAGGGGGTACTATTTGCTGGGCACAGTTATTTTTTAGGTCATTTCGGGGGGGGGGGGGGGGAATTATCTGTTTCTGCACTATAGTATTGGGGAGCACAGCGGGCACCGTATTGGGGTGTTGAGAAGGTGGGAGGATGATAGAAAAGTAGGAAACTAAGATGTCTGTTTGTAAAACAGAGAAAGAGATGGCAGTTAGGTCTGAAAGGAGAAAATGGGGACAGAGAATGTCTATATCAGAGGAGACACCATTGGATGTAAGAGGTATGTGGGGCTATATCAGGCCCCATTCAGAAGACCGTAGTTTTGGACCGCATTTTTTGCGGATAGAATGCAGACCTATTAATTTCAATAGGTCTGCAAAAAATGTGGACAGCACACTGTCCTTTTAAAGCCTACCCTGGTTATACCCCTTTATATCTAAGTGAGTTACTGGCTTAGGTGAGCCGTAAACATACAGTCGTGTGTTTTGAAAATGACACAAATATTAGTATTCACAAAGTTTGCTGCTAAACTGCTTTTAGATCTTTGTTTCAGTTGTTTCTGTGATGTAGTGAAATATAATTACACGCACTTCATACATTTTAAAGGCTTTTATCGACAATTACATGACATTTATGCAAAGAGTCAGTATTTGCAGTGTTGGCCCTTCTTTTTCAGGACCTCTGCAATTCGACTGGGCATGCTCTCAATCAACTTCTGGGCCAATTCCTGACTGATAGCAACCCATTCTTTCATAATCACTTCTTGGATTTTGTCAGAATTAGTGTGTTTTTGTTTGTCCACCCGCCTCTTGAGGATTGACCACAAGTTCTCAATGGGATTAAGATCTGGGGAGTTTCCAGGCCATGTACCCAAAATGTCAACGTTTTGGTCCCCGAGCCACTTAGTTATCACTTTTGCCTTATGGCACGGTGCTCCATCGTGCTGGAAAATGCATTGTTCTTCACCAAACTGTTGTTGGATTGTTGGAAGAAGTTGCTGTTGGAGGGTGTTTTGGTACAATTCTTTATTCATGGCTGTGTTTTTGGGCAAAATTGTGAGTGAGCCCACTCCCTTGGATGAGAAGCAACCCCACACATGAATGGTCTCAGGATGCTTTACTGTTGGCATGACACAGGACTGATGGTAGCGCTCACCTTTTCTTCTCCGGACAAGCCTTTTTCCAGATGCCCCAAACAATCGGAAAGAGGCTTCATCGGAGAATATGACTTTGCCCCAGTCCTCAGCAGTCCATTCACCATACTTTCTGCAGAAGATCAATCTGTCCCTGATGTTTTTTGGAGAGAAGTGGCTTCTTTGCTGGCCTTCTTGACACCAGGACATCTTCCAAAAGTCTTCGCCTCACTGTGCGTGCAGATGCGCTCACACCTGCCTGCTGCCATTCCTGAGCAAGCTCTGCACTGGTGGCACTCCGATCCCGCAGCTGAATCCCCTTTAGGAGACGATCCTGGTGCTTGCTGGACTTTCTTGGATGCCCTGAAGCCTTCTTAACAAGAATTGAACCTCTTTCCTTGAAGTTCTTGATGATCCTATAAATTGTTGATTGAGGTGCAATCTTAGTAGCCACAATATCCTTGCCTGTGAAGCCATTTTTATGCAACGCAATGATGGCTGCACGCATTTCTTTGCAGGTCACCATGGTTAACAATGGAAGAACAATGATTTCAAGCATCACCCTCCTTTTAACATGTCAAGTCTGCCATTTTAACCCAATCAGCCTGACATAATGATCTCCAGCCTTGTGCTTGTCAACATTCTCACCTGAGTTAACAAGTTAACAAGAGGTCCTTTAATGACAGCAATGAAATGCAGTGTAAAGGTTTTTTTGGGATTAAGTTAATTTTCATGGCAAATAAGGACTATGCAATTCATCTGATCACTCTTCATAACATTCTGGAGTATATGCAAATTGCTATTATAAAAACTTAAGCAGCAACTTTTCCAATTTCCAATATTTATCTAATTCTCAAAACTTTTGGCCACGACTGTATGTGGCCACTTCTACATATGGCTGCAATAGGGGTCTGGTTAGGTCGAGGTACAGATGAGAAGATAGGATCTTCCTATGTCATACCTGTTATCTCAGGCTAGAAAAACACATAAAACCGACATACAAAGGGCTCAAGAAAAGATTGACACACCCAGATGTAACTGGGTGTGTCAAAATTTTAAAGTGATAATTTCTACATTGTAGCAGATATTACAGATGTTCCTACTTGAGCATGGCTCCTAATCTCACCAACCTCAAACCTGTCAGTTCCTACATATGTGGTGTTACTTATAGACGTCAGATTCTAGAAGTCACAGGATTCTCAGGGTTTCCTTGAAGAACTATGAAAACAGTAAGTTCCGAATTAAATGTTGATGATTCATTTTGCAAACCAGAAGTTTCCGCTATCTTACTTCTGAAACTCTAAGGACAGCTTATTTGAAACAAGTATTACAGAGAGTAGAACACCAGTCACCCTTCCTTCATGCAGAGGACAGGAGAGAGAATTGTGTCCTCCTTACTAATCACCATTTGTAAAAAAAAAAAAGTTCATCCAAGTGACTTAGTAACAGACTTAGTTTGGGTGAAGAAAAGACATCCATCCAGTTCACTCTATTATCATTGACTTTTGGGGGGAGTCTTATGAAACCCAGCTGCTATCTTCTTGAACTCCCCTTCTAAGGAAGAATTTGTGGTTACAAATGAATGTGAGGACATGCTGGAATGCTTCACTTCTGACAATTTTGTCAGTAAGGACAAAATTCTATGTCTTGCAGCTGCCACCCAAGGGATCTCACTTCATATAGAGACCATGGGAGCGGTACAAATTGAAATGAATGAAGCTGAGCTGCAATACCACAAACAACTATGAAAAGGAGGAGTGCTGTTCCTGGAAGAAAGTAGCCATGTTTTTTATGGTTAAATATATTTTTATTGAGATATAAGATACGTAATAGCATAAATCGAAAGAGTGCTTCATGAGAATGACAACTTCGACATGTATGAGGAGTAAATCCTCCAAGGTAAACAAATTACAAAGCATGTAACAATAATTAGACCCGTTTTCTGAAAACTACATAAGTGGTCTCAAGGCTGATATTGTCACTGTAGAAAACCTAAGAGACCAAGAATACACTTGAGAGGAAAAACTTAGAAAAAAAAAAGTGGAGGGGGGGTGAGAGTGGACAGACATGAACAAAGGGGAACAAAGGGGGGGAAAAAGGGGGGGGGAGGTGGGAAAAAGCTATAGCTTTAACCAGGTATTATTACGAGGCACTGGATGATACATTGCCGGTAGTTAACCAACCCGAAAATGCTGTTGAGGAGCGAAACCGATACCAAGGTTCCCAAACCCGCAGAAAGGCCGGAAGTATATTACGGTCAGTAGCGCCCAATTCCTCCATGTGAACCAGGAAATCAAGCGCCATGACCCAATGGACTCTCTGTAAACTCTCGGTCGATCTCCAGCTGCGGGGAATGATCTGTTTCATGGCCAGGACAAACAATCTTAATGAGCCCTTTTTGACTTGAGAGATTCGGCCAGGGAAAATTGACAAAAGAGCTATAGCAGAAGATGCTTGTGCATTAGATCTGTAAATGTGATTATGGAGAGAAAAGACTTCACGCCAGAGGGGGGCAACTCCCGGACAGTCCCACCAAATGTGAGACATTGTACCCACATCTGAAGAACATCTCCAGCATGTGTCTGATACTGATGGATAGAACTGATGTAATTTAACCAGGGTCCTATACCATCTGGTGAGTACCTTATAATTAAGTTCTTGTAGGTTGCAGGAAACCGTCAGAGCATGTGAAAAAAGTAAGGACCTCTTCCACTGCTCAACGGTAAACGTGCATCCCAATTCCGCTTCCCAATCAATCATGAATTTAAGTTTGGTGCGGGAGGGGTCAGCGGCGGTAACTCCAGGCTCCTCGGTGTTCAGCATGGCATATACCATAGAAATAACGTGTCTAGGCAAAATGTTTACAACACACATTTTTCTCAAAGTCTGTTAGCGGAGGGCATGACTGTAATCCAGGTGTCAGGAAATTGACAAAGCTGCGAAGTTGTAGATAAAGAAACCACTGTCCCAGGGCAGCGGGGATAACTCAAGGGTAGTATACCCTTTTGATTGCATATGTCTTTCAAACATATTTAGAGCTCACTCTTAGGTCGGAGGGCTGGTATTTGTTTGAGGCCTGATGGTAAATCTGGGTGATCAGTTAGGATAGTGAGGGGGCCTGGTAAATTTGCAAGGTGGAGTTTTGTGGCGAATCTGTTCCATGTTCTAGCTAGCGAAAATAGAAGTAAGTCTGATTGTGAGTGAGGCAACTGGATCATGACATTCCAAAATATACCTTTCGCCAGATGAGGGGTTAATTTGTGTTCAATTTCCACCCATAATTTTGAGCAGCAGTTGTGATGTAGGTCTAAGATACAGGTCATGATCGTGGCTCTGTAGTATGTGAGGAGATTAGGTAGGCCTGTTCCCCCTGTGTTTTTAGGTTGTGTCAGTAAGTTGTAGTTAAGTCTAGCCCTGGAGTTTTGCCAGATGAAGCGTGAAATTAGACTTTTGAGTCGGCTGAAGTAATTGAGGGGTACACCACAGGGAATTGTTTGATATATATATATAAAAGACGAGGCAAAATTCCATCTTGATGGCATTGATTTTACCAAACCATGATATGTAAAGTGGTGACCATTTTTGAAGGTCCGCTTCTATAGATCTAATCATGGGTTGGTAATTCAATTTAAAAAGGAGAGAGAGATTTGCTGGGATACGAACACCCAAGTGTTTGACAGACTGAGTGGCCCACTGGAAGGAAAATGAGTCCTTAAGAGAAGCGGCCTCACGTTGTGGGAGTGTGATATTCAGTATTTCTGACTTCTGAATATTAACTTTAAAGTTGCTAAGGCGGCCGAAGAGCTCAAATTCTTTGAGTACAGATGGTAGGCCAAAAAGGGATAGTTTATGTTTGGTCTTACCTAGTTTAAATCCTCGTATGGAGTGTTAGCTCTAATGGAGTTTGCAAGGGATTCCATCACTAAAATATATATAAAGAGTGACAAGGGACACCCCTGGCGTGTTCAATTTTGTATAATAAAGGGATAAAGGGAGTAGATAACAATCCATTAACCCGCACGCAGGCCGAAGGGAAGGAATATAGCGCTAAAATTCTATGTAGCATCTTAGCCCCTAGACCAATATGAATTAGTGTTTCTTCCAAAAACCGCCAATTAACTCTATCAAATGCCTTTTTAGCATCCACTGCGAGAAGGCACAAGGGCAACTTGTGTAATTTCGCTCTGGCTATCAGACCTATGGATTTGAGGGTATTGTCCCAACTTGTTCTCTATGTATATAGTTTGGGATAAGAGGATGTAGTCTCAAGGCCAGAAGCTTGGCGTACACTTTAAGATCTATATTTAGAATCGCTATAGGCCTATAGTTCGAGCATGCCTTAGGGTCTCTTCCTGGTTTGGGAATAACCGCTATATGTGCTTGTAGAGCCTGAAATGGAAAGGGACAGTCTTTGGAGATAGAGTTAAATGTGTCAGTCAATATTGGAACTAAGTCCTCTTCTAGGACTTTGTAAAAGCGGGGTGACATCCCATCTGGGCCGGGGCACTTTCCAATTTTCAAGTCTTTAATGGCGCATCAAATGTCGGGATGAGTAAAATCATCATCTAAGGAGGCAGCTGTATCATTGGAGATATGGGGTGGGCCGTATTGTGACAAGTAGTGTTGGATATCATTCCCACTAGGGAATACGTGTGTGACTCCCACGGGTTTGAGGTTGTACAGATTTGAGTAGTAAGAACTAAACTCTGAAGATATCTCTGATGGGGAATGAACCAGTCCTCCTGAGGGTGTATTGAGGGCCACTACATGAGTTAGAGGAATCTTAGTGTGAAGCATTCTCGCTAACCATTTCCCACTCTTGTTACTATATTCGAAATAACCGTGCTTAATTTTTTCCCTAACACATAGCGATTTCTGGTCTAAGATCTGTAAGATTTGATGTCGTATGGAGGAAATATAGGTTTTAAGGATATCTGAAGGGGATATCTTATTCTGGGACTCTTTTATGTTAAGATCTGAGATGAGGGCCGACAATTTATTTGTTCACTCTCTTTTCAGTCTGGCGCCATGCGAAATAAAGATGCCTCGAAGCACACATTTAAGGGCTTCCAATTTCAGCGGTGGGGAGGTAGGATCAGCTTGGTGATGTATGCCGAAGTCTTTGACTGCCCTTTTGATGTCATCTAAACAAATAATATCATTTAGTAGGTTGTCATTTAATCGCCACGAAAAGGAGTGTGGGTGAGTAGTGTGTGCTGTAAAGAGACCAAAGACCGGAGCATGGTCAGACCAAATGCGCGTATCTATGGAACATTTAGGGCCTGTGTCTAGGAGCTTCTGTGACACAAAAAGGTCTAATCTCCCGTAGCTGTTATGAACTTGAGAGTGGAAACTATAGTCCCTGACACCTGGATGCAGTGTATGCCAAAGGTCAACCAGCCTGAGAGCCGAAAGTTCAGCTTTAAATTTGTGAAGAGACACTGAGGAGACTGAAGACTTGCCAGAGGAAGAATCTACAGCTGGGTCCATCACCATGTTGAAGTCCCCTCCGAGAATGATTGAGGATCCCTCTGCGAATTTGGAAAGTAGTCTTAGAATTCTAGACCCAAAAGATGCTTGGCACTGGTTGGGAAAATAGACATTAGCCACCGTAATAACCGATTGATCAACCAAGAGTTTCAGAAACAGGAATCTGCCATTAGGGTCAATATCGGAAAATAAAACAGAGTACCGGAAGTTCTTGTGAAACACCACAGACACACCCCTCGCCTTTCTGGTAGGATTGGGACTATGGAACCATGTCTGATAAGACCTATTATCGCATTTCAGAATAGAAAATGCCTTAAAGTGGGTTTCCTGGAGCATAGCTATCATGACCCTTTTCTTATGTAGGCGGTACAGCACCTGACTCAGTTTCTCGGGTATGTTAAAACCACGCACATTATAGGTACAAAATCATAGGGGTGCCATCATGAAATACGTGTAAGGACCCAACTATTATTAAGGAAGCTCACACCTATAAAGGCAGAGAATTCGTACAAGGGGTAGAAAACACGGAGTGAAAGACGAACACACAGTAACGTAAGAAGGGGAAAATAAAAAGGAAGATACAGGAGTATAAGGGAGAGTCGACTAAGTCAACTCAGTTATACCCTAAATAGTGGCTTCGGTCACTAGCAACCTCTAATGCCGCCGTCCCTAGGTGGAGGAGAAGAGGACAAAGGCTCAGCAGCCACCTTACTAAACTCAACGGCAAGTAACAATTAACATTAGATTTAACAGGACAAAGAAGGCAGTAATAGAGAAATCACGGCATGTGATATCCATAAAAGGAGGACATCAAAAAGAGGTTAATCTCAATGAGATAATAGGACAGTGGCCTCTGCTGCAAAAGAGGATACACATATAAAACGGCATCAACATTCAACCATCTGGGCCTTGAGAGCGTCTGGAGGGTCTCTTCTGCTTAGGTGGATTTTTCTGCCATTGTTCCCTGTGTGGAATGGAGAAAGTCTCTCTTGGACGTGGCCAGTCCAGCAGTTCAATGCGCGGGAGATCAAAGGTCGCCAGAAAGCGGGACAGGTCCACTAAGGATTTGAACACCGCTGACTTTTCGTCCTTTTTAGCTATTAATTGGAAAGGATAGCCCCATATGTATGCAATGTTGTTGGTCTTGAGCGCCTCTAGGAGTGGTTTCAAGGCTTTACGTAACATCAAGGTACGTCTTGCCAAATCTGGTAGAATTAGGATCTCATTATTCTCGAATAAAGTTGGTTCTGTTTTCCTGCTTGCTTTCAAGATTGCTTCCTTATCTTTGTAGAAATGTATCCTACAGATGACATCTCGTCGACGGGATGGGTCCCCGGATTTAGGGCCCAAGGCCCTGTGTATTCGGTCGATTTCTATAGGATGATCAGCTGGTCTGGATATTAGAGAACCAAAAAAGGAAATAGCCCATGGCTCTAGATCTTGTGGCAGGACGGATTCCGGAAGTCCCCGTATACGGAGATTGTTTCTCCTATTACGATTTTCCATATCGTCCAAGTGAGAGAGAATATCTTCTATTTGATCGGAATGTTCCACAAGCGCTTGCTGATGGGAATCAAGCAATGCAAACACATGCTCTTAAGAGGTCTCAATGTCCTCAACCCTCCTGTGTATCAGAGCTTTGCACTGCCCTGGGATAGTTATCTCCAGGGCCACTGTAAGGGAGAAGAGGCTTGCACCGCAGCAGTGGTAGCAGACATGGCGGGGGAGGATGAGGCATGCAAACGTGGGCTGACTGCCACTGCATAAGAGGAGGGAGAATCGCCTCTACCCGAAGTCATGGCATGCCGAGGTGTAAGTGATTCCTGAGGCACAAGCGCACGGCGTTGTGTGGGAGATATAGCTTCACTGTTTGTCGTCGCCATCTTGGGAAACTCGTCTTCCTCTTGCTGCTCACCAGAATGACTGTGGTGGCCGAAATATCGGGAGATGGCTCCCGAGGATCGTTTCACAGGCGCAGGGGTTGAAGAGGTTCTCCTTCTGCACCCCTTCATGGGTTTAGGATGTCTGATGGCGTCCTGTTTGAGGTATATGTTCCGGGGTCGTTCAGGAGCTCTGTGGAAGCACGTCTCACAGCGCCATTGGCAAGCTCCGCCTCCCCGCCATGTTTTTTATAACTTTAAACCTCTCGTCCACTGAGATTTTGCAGCAAATCTCAAAATCCACTGAAGAGGGTAAACAAGTTATTAGAACTGAAATCCTGTGGAACTGAAAAAAAACGAATAAAGACAAAATATCATGTTTCAGAATTACATATTCAAAATCCCCTTGTTTTTTACGTCGTCAGCCGTTTTGCTTGATTGTTTCCCACATTATCAACAACAAAAATATTGAGCAACAGCTTTGTCTGAGAGATTTGTATACCTTTAGCACTGAAAGGGGCTTTTCCATAAACTTAAATTGCATCACATTTTTGCTCTACATTTAGCCAGGAGCATACACAGATCTCATAGGGCCCCATAGCAAAACTTCTCATGTTTTTGTAAAATAAATTACACTTTAATTGCATCATATCATTGGAGTGCAGCGATTTTTCTTCAATTGCTGAATTGACTACCAAGTCCTTTCACTTGCACCATTGCACCTAAGAAGAGTAATGCAAACCCCATTTTTGTTCATACATCCCATCCCAGGCAAAATAAAACACTTGTCCCATATTTTATGCTTGTCTTTAAGTGGAAAAAAATGTAATTAAAAAATTGTAAGAAAAAAACGATCGTCCTTGTCCTCACTGACTTTATTGACTTTCTATGTCAGAAAAGTGGATCAGGCACGCATTTTGACCACCATATTTCTCAATGTATTTACACCACACAACTGGCATAAATACACTGATAAATGACCCTCATCCAGCTCTAACTCACTGCTTCCCTTCACTTAATATATTACAACACTGGCTGTCTGCAGCTACCACTAGGGGGAGCTCAATGCATAAGAATTTATAAAGTTACCATTGACTGCAACTGAAGCTGTAATAATCTCTTTGCACTGAGCTTGTGGTGGTTGCATGAAAATGCAGTGTTTTCATGTCCAGAAGAGAATGCATTCAGCATGGGGCCCCCTCCTCCAGGACCCCTTAGCAATCACATGGTTTGCCTCCATTTAAGGTACACTACTGCATTTAGAGTGTACTCTGGGAAAGCTTCCAAACATCATGCTAAACGTGTCCATAGTCTACCATTTCCAGAGGGTCCTTTTGGGCTCTGCCTGGTTGGCATACGTAATTATCCTATAAACAACATAGAATAGCATAGTAGACTATATTACAGTTGTGTTCAAAATTATTCAACCCCCACTGAAATTGAGTGTTTTGGCCAGTTTGACATTCATTTTGATCATTTCAGTCATCTTGTTTACAATTAAATCAAAGAGGCACTTGTAAGTCAGACAAATATAACATAACATTTATAATGAAATAACCACAAATGTCTTTTCTGTGCTCACATCATTATCAGTTTTATTCAACCCCCAAGTGACATTCAATCTTAGTACTTAGTACAACATCCTTTTCCAGTTATAACAGCTTTTAAACGTGAAGCATAGCTTGACACAAGTGTCTTGCAGCGATCTACGGGTATCTTCGCCCATTCTTCATGGGCAAAAGTCTCCAGTTCAGTCACATTCTTAGGCTTGCGCGCTGCAACTGCTTTCTTTAAGTCCCACCAGAGGTTCTCAATCGGATTTAAGTCTGGTGACTGCGATGGCCACTTCAAAATGTTCCAGCCTTTAATCTGCAACCATGCTCTAGTGGACTTGGAGGTATGCTTGGGATCATTGTCCTGTTGAAAGGTCTAACGTCTCCCAAGCTTCAGGTTTGTGACGGACTGCATCACATTTTCATCCAATATCTCCTGGTACTGAAGAGAATTCATGGTACCTTGCACACGCTGAAGCTTCCCTGTACCTGTAGAAGAAAAACAGCCCCAAAGCATGATTGACCCCCCGCCATGCTTCACAGTAGGCAAGGTGTTCTTTTCTTCATAGGCCTTGTTCTTCCTCCTCCAAACATAGCGTTGATCCATGGGCCCAAACAGTTCTAATTTTGTTTCATCAGTCCACAGAACACTTTTGTGGTTTGTCCACATGACTTTTGGCATACTGCAGTCGACTTTTCTTATTCTTTGGAGACAGCAAGGGGGTGCGCCTGGGAGTTCTGGCATGGAGGCCTTCATTACGCAGTGTGCGCCTTATTGTCTGAGCTGAAACTTCAGTACTCACATCTGACAAATCTTTTTTCAGTTCCTCAGCAGTCACACTGAGACTTTTCTCCACTTTGCTCTTCAGGTAGCGCACAGCAGTCGAAGTCAGCATCTTCTTTCTGCCACGACCAGGTAGCGTTTCAACAGTGCCCTTTGCCTTGAATTTGCGAATGATGCTTCCTATGGTGTCTCTTGGTATGTTTAACATCTTTGCAATCTTCTTATAGCCATTGCCCTTCCTGTGAAGAGAAATCACCTCTTCTCTTGTCTTCCTGGACCATTCTCTTGACTTCACCATGTTTGTAAACACACCAGTAAATGTCTAGAAGGAGCTGAGTATCACAGTCCTTTTAAATCTGCCTAATTGGTGCTTATTATGCTTGATTGCTGCTCCTTGACATCCACAGGTGTTTTCAATACACAAAACACTTGAATGAACCTCTGTTCTTAACAGTGGTAGTCTTTAAGGGGTTGAATAATTGTGTCAATGAAGAAATCACAAAAAAAACATTTAATACTGTATTACAAAAACAAATGATGTCATTTTAGTTGCATTTGGTTCTTTAAAAAGTCCTTGTAAGATGTCATTCTGAACACAATTACAAATGTACACTAAATTCCCTAAAACCCTTTACAGCATTGGGGGTTGAATAATTTTGAACACAACTGTATGTCATCACACAGTGTCCTAAAAAAGTATACCTTTAACTGAGACCATAATAGCTTACATGTGAAGGAACAAGGAGCACCCTGGCTGCAGGCCTGATGTCCAGGAGGGCAGGTAAACCAGTCATTAGAGGTTTGCAGTCACTGACCAGAAGACTCCAGGAAGGGTGCCCTACTCCCCCAGGTTACTTGCAAGGGGGTCAGAGACTTTTGGGCATGGTCTTTGACTATTATACGGTACCTGACTTGAGGATGGTGCAGTGACTCATATGGACAAGGTTTAGCTTGAACAGATTTATTCAGGTTAAGGTAATGACTGTACATTTACAGAATCTCAAAGAGGGCACAAACTTGATGGTTGCACACAGTATTATTTCCATATACTGAATGAACAAACCACATATCAGAGGGTTCCTGCCGATCCAACTGTTTGACACGAGCACCCCTAGCCTTTTGGCCCCATAGATGCTACATACTGCACAAACTGAAGCACATTGTGGCATATTTACAAAGGTCCATATACAATCAGTAATGCACAAACTGGTGGAAATGATAGAATATTTGGATTCTTACATTTACACAATTTGGGCACAACAAGGAGGACCGGTATGGTTTCACTTAGCCAACTTCATGAGCTGTGATGCAGTGGTATTCTCCCACTCGGGTCGGTGAAGGTTACATGTCACATTTTACCACCAAGCTTATGAGGCTCTAATTGTGGTACCCCTCTGTCTGGTAGTCCCACACTTCCAGGCACTCCTGAACAAGGCTGATAAATGTAACATCCCAGAGTTATGTTACTAAACTCTTTTTCCCCGCTACTATTTGTTGGTAACATGTGCCTTGTCATCTAATGTGATTTTACATAATATTCCTCACAAATGTGCATTTTCTAAGCCTGTTACATGTATTTGCTGTAATTTCCATGTACACCAGCAGGTGGCAGCAATGTTTAGCAAGGTCTTAGGTCAGTTTAGCATATCTAGACTGGAATAGTACATTCCAGTTTAGCTCCCCCCTCTTTGAGCAGAGTGGGCTTGCCCATGTCCTGCCTCATGGGGAGGAAAGGAAGTTAGAGTGAGTGTGCCAGCCACCCTGGCTAGGGGAAGGCTGTGCTGGTAGGAGCTCCCAGTTCTAGGGATCCCAACCCAGAATATTGTCTCGACTGAGACCAAAGATCACCATTCCCAGCCTGAGTCTCCAGTCTCAGTCGGTTGACAAGCAAGCAGCCACCTCCAGAACTCCAGGACGAACCATTCCCTGTGAGCACAACTGTGAGTAACTATCCAGAGACCAGGAGAAGCCAAATTCCTCCTCAGCTAGTCAGTCCCATATACAGCAGAAGATAGACAGAGCAGAAGGTATAGATTCCTGCCACATATTACAGAGCCATAAGCAGACGACTAATCCTGCAAGAGAGCTCCAGGCACATGATAGAAGCAGAAGAGATATTGATCCCTGCCATACATTGCCAATACCTGCTGGGACCCAGGACTATTGCTGTAACTCATATGGATTAATGCTGCCTCCAGTAAAGACAAGTTGAATTATATTCCAAGTCTGGATCTCATTCATTGCTACCAAGTCCCTCAATTACTCCTACTAGCAACACACTTATTTATTGCAAGTGAGCCAGGATCCAGGAGTCCAGCCGTACCAAGGTAGGAGACACTGTTGACACTATACCTACTACCGTGTTTCCCCGAAAATAAGACATCCCCCGAAAATAAGACCTACTTACAGTTTTGCCTCTTGCTGTAATATAAGGCATCCCCCCGAAAATAAGACCTCCCCGATAATAAGGCCTCCCCGATAATAAGGTCCCCCGGAATATAAGGTTCCAGAAGTTACTGTAAGGCGTCTGACTCCTCTGGATCGTAGCGGCGGGTGCCGCCGCACAGCTCACTGATTGGCCGCAGCGCGGCCAGAGCTGTTCAGGCGGTGCGAGGTCTCTTTAAATTAGAGAGCCCGCGCCGCCGCCAGGACAAGCTGCCGCCTGCTGCTCGCTCTGCCCTGACGGAGTCTGGCTGACTCACATTTAGACAGTGAGTGAGTTGCGCAGGGCAGGAGTCAGGCACACTTTGTGGAATCTGGCCGGCATGGACACACAGTGGTGACTGAGGTGGGGGGGGGGGGGGAATGTCTGATAAAGTGGTTGGGGGATGTCTGGTGAAGGTGGGAGGGGGGGAGAGACTAAATAATCCACTGTCCGCTGGCACAGGGGAGGGGGGTCACTTAAAATGACACAGGGGGATCAGAGGAGGGAATCAAAATGACACAGGAGGATAAGAAAGGGGTACTAAAATGGTAATCCCCCCTCAGATTCTCCTGTGTCATTTTGATTCCCCCCTCTGATCCCCCTGTGTCATTGAAAAAATAAGACATCCCTGAAAATAAGACCTAGCGCATCTTTGGGAGCAAAAATTAATATAAGACACTGTCTTATTTTCGGGGAAACGGGGTACTACACAGAGACATTATACCACTCTGGCATTCCTCATCTGGTACGTGAGTTGCAACATCTTAAAGGGCCCTGTGTTAGTACCCTGCGCACGCTGCAATTGGCGTCACAAACAAAAACTATAGACTTATATACCCATATCCGGACCCACTGCATAATTTAGCATCCGTGTAACCGTACCACGGTCCTGCTCATTGCATAAGCATGTCCACATTGTTGCGGGACATTGTACAGAGTTGGCACACTGGTTTTTCAGCAGCCACTATTCCATGCTCCACACAGAAACTGCTAATTGGCTTTGGCCATTTCCAGGCCAAATCGAGGATTTGCAGAGTATTTCCTAGCAAGAGTCCATGAAAAATGAACTAACCAAAGGGGTACTACTAGGTAATAACCATGCAGGGTGCCCAAAGTTTTGCTTTTCCTTTTTTGCTTTTTTGTCATTTTGAAAATGCAAAAGATGTAAAAAAAACGTTTTGCTTAAAGAGGACCTTTCACTAGTTTAAAAACTAAAAACTAACTATATCAGTGGGCAGAGCGGCGCCCAGGGGTCCCCCTGCACTTACTAGTATGTCTGGGCGCCGCTCCGTTCGCCCGGTATAGGCTCCGGTGTCTGCAGCTCCCTCTGTTGTACTGGGCGGAGTTTTTGTATTAGGGTTGTCCCTTGCTGCAGCGCTGACCAATCATAGCGCAGGCTATGAGCTCTGCGCTACGATTGGCCAGCGCTGCAGCAAGGGACAACCCTAATACAAAAACTCCGCCCAGTACAACAGAGGGAGCTGCACACCCCGAAGCCTATACCGGGCGAACGGAGCAGCGCCCAGACATACTAGTAAGTGCAGGGGGAACCCTGGGCGCCGCTCTGCCCACTGATATAGTTAGTTTTTAGTTTTTAAACTAGTGAAAGGTCCTCTTTAACAAAGGGAATGTTTAACTTTATGCCTTTCGGAGATAATTTCCTCTTCAACTTGCTTAACTGTTCACAGTAACAGTAATTTTGACCAAGTGTGCCCAAACACTGTATAAGAACAGATCAAGAGAGCAATTTGCTGACACAGGAAGAAAACACAGCAAACAGCTTTTTTTGCTTGTTTCCTGGCAAAGATCTACTATAAATGTTCAAGAAACTGTTCATATTGTAGGTGAAGGCTGCCTGGTAGAAGAGTTAGGTACAGATAATCAAAAAGGTCATAGTTACGGTAAAAGAGTTCTAGATGCAATCTAGTGAACTTTATAGAAAGCACATTCATGTGGGTGGATGGCAGCTATTATAACCCACAAACCTGAGCGTGCTGATCCGTTAGCGGTCTTAGTGGACTGGTAATGTTACACCACAAGTCCCTGCATATCTTTAGCAATGAGTAATCATCATTCATAAAAGTAAAAAATGAAAAATAACTGTAAAAAAAAAAGTTTATATCTAAATAAAAAGTTGTGTAACTTTGTCAATATTATCTAGGCTTCTATGTTTTTGTTCCAGTGTGATGCCATTTTATTTTGTTTTCTCCTTTCTTCAAAGCCACCTTCAGAATTCTTTATGCCTTAAAACAACAGCACTATCTGATCTCATCTGCCTGATCTCAGTGCACCACATCATTGAGTAATATATTCTTCTCCTGTTTTATGCTGATTAATAATGTAGGGTGGAAAATGTATAGCATATACTCCCCATATAATCATACATTGAATTTCATGTGTTTGCAAGTCAACCTATTCAATTGCACTTCTGTATGACTTGTAATTCACATATGCCTTGAAAAAGAGCTCTCAAATATAGCCTCGAACATCTGTGTACTCTTTAAAAAGTTAAGGCATAAAGAATTCTGAAGGTGGCTTTGAAGAAAGGAGAAAACAAAATATGTATAGACCATGGGGTACTACATACCTCCCAACTTTTCAAAATCGCAAAAAGGGACAATATATGCCGTCACGCATTGCAGCAATTTTTTTCATACTAGGCCATGCCTCTAACTCAGCCCAAAGCATAATTACTGACTCAACTGCAGCAGCTGGTGATCGGGTAGGTGAGTGTAAGTTCCTTTTATTTTTTTCACAGAATGTGAAGACCCTGGGACATTTTTTTCCTTGCTCTTCAATATCCATTTAAATATTAGCACATAAATCCTCGAATTTTTTATATTTTAAGGTTCAAATTGCACCAAATAATGAAGTTATGGTCTAATATACAGGTAAAAACCATACAAATAGTTTAGTAAGGAGCAACATAGTAAATTTATTAATGCACATTTATACATCAATTCTCTAGGTCAAAAAGAGGGACATTTAAGGATCAAAGACGGACAGAGGGACTTGGGTCAAAAAGAGGGACACTTGGGAGGCATGGGGTACTGTGTAGCTGCACAACACCCTCTCCCAACTGCAGGGACAAACTAAAGACTCCAGCAGTCCACCTGCTTTCCTCCCTACATCAAAAAAAATCAAGGTTTTTTGCACTTAGTTCCTGCCTACAAAAGTGAATGTGTGCATGTCTGTGCATTAGGAATGAACGAACCCGAACTGCAAAGTTCGGGTTCGGTGTTCGGGTGGTTTTATCATTTTCCGTTATAACATGGTTATATCGGAAAATAATAACATGGTTAAGACAGAATGTAAAACAATATAGCCATTTAGGGGTTAAAAAAAAAAACAGCAACTCACCTCATCCACTTGATCGGCCTGCAGCAGCTTCTTCTATCTTCACTGAACAGGACCTACCAAAGGACCTGCAATGTGCGCAATGACGTCACCACGCTCTCCCACGTGGTGACGTCATCACTAAAGTTGAGCGGACACCTGGATGTTCGGGTTCGGCAGGTTCGGCCGAACTTGAAAAAAAAGTTCGGGTTCGGGACCCGAACTTGACCCTGAACCTGAACCCCATTGAAGTCAATGGGGACCCGAACTTTTGGCCACTAAAATGGCTCTAAAATAGTCCTGGAAAGGGCTAGAGGGCTGCAAAAGGCATCAAAATGTGCTTAAGAGCATGGCAATTGTTCTGCAAACAAATGTGGATAGGGAAATGACTTAAAATAACATAAAATACTGAAAAATTTAAAATAAAAATCTGGATCTAGGAGTAGGAGGTTGAGGAGGCGGTGGATGGGTGGATGTGGCGGTGTAGGTGGAAGCGGCCGTGAAGGAGGAATAGGTAGCCAACACTGATTTGTGTTATTTTTTATTTTTAAAATGGGGTATCCCCCAAAATATTGGGACATATAACAAAATAAAACAAAGAATAAGTGCACTTGAGTACAAGAATGGATGGTTGAGGCCGGTATAAATGTCTATTCTGCACAAGGTACAGACAAGTCCTGTGGGATCCATGCCTGGTTCATTTTAATAAACGTAAGCTTGTCAACATTGGCTGCGGCCTGTGATAATGCTCTCTGTCGTGCTAAACATACGTTCACACTATACACTGGCTGCAGGGCAGGTCAGCACCTCCAAAGCTTTTCCACATTTGGGCCATGCTAACCCTGCCTTCTCAGGTGCTGGCGGTGCCCCAGCTGCATTGGCGACCTCTTCCTCCTCCTCTGCCTTCGCCTTGTGCTTCCACTGTGCCCCCGCTGTCAGGTGGGAATGCCATCAGCAGCGTGCGCTTGTAGTCGCGCATCTTCCGATCAGTAACAGATGTTTTCACTAAATTTAGTTCCCTGTCAGCAATGCAGAGCAGGGGTTCATTCACGGCAAAAGGTGGTTCATGTCACCCAGCAATAGATCAGAGGATTATGAGAGATTTAGGCCCCTGTCACCCAGGCACAGGAGGGGTTCATTCACGGCAAAAGGGGTTCATGACACCCAGCAATAGAACAGAGGATTTTGAGAGATTTAGGCCCATGTCAACCAGGCACAGCAGGGGTTCATTCACGGCAAAAGGGGGTTCATGTCACCCAGCAATAGAACAGACGATTTTGAGAGATTTAGGCCCGTCACCCAGGCACTGCAAGGGTTCATTCACGGCAAAAGGGGGTTCATGTCACCCAGCAATAGAACAGACGATTTTGAGAGATTTGGGCCCCTGTCACCCAGGCACAGCAGGGGTTCATTCACGGCAAAAGGGGGTTCATGTCACCCAGCAATAGAACAGACGATTTTGAGAGATTTAGGCCCCTGTCAACCAGGCACAGCAGGGGTTCATTCACGGCAAAAGGGGATTCATGTCACCCAGCAATACAACAGAGGATTTTGAGAGATTTAGGCCCCTGTCAACCAGGCACAGCAGGGGTTCATTCACAGCAAAAGGGTGTTCATGTCACCCAGCAATAGAACAGACGATTTTGAGAGATTTAGGCCCCTGTCAACCAGGCACAGCAGGGGTTCATTCACGGGAAAAGGGGGTTCATGTCACCCAGCAATAGAACAGACGATTTTGATAGATTTAGGCCCATGTCAACCAGGCACAGCAGGGGTTCATTCACGGCAAAAGGGGGTTCATGTCACGCAGCAATAGAACAGACGATTTTGAGAGATTTAGGCCCCTGTCACCCAGGCACAGCAGGGGTTCATTCACGGCAAAAGGGGGTTCATGTCACCCAGCAATAGAACAAACGATTTTGAGAGATTTAGGCCCCTGTCACCCAGGCATAGCAGGGGTTCATTCACGGCAAAAGGGGGTTCATGTCACCCAGCAATAGAACAGACGATTTTGAGAGATTTAGGCCCCTGTCACCCAGGCACAACAGGGGTTCATTCACGACAAAAGGGGGTTCATGTCACCCAGCAATAGAAGTGACGATTTTGAGAGATTTAGGCCCGTCACCCAGGCACAGCAGGGGTTTGCATATGCCAAAAATGGTAAAATGTCACCGGACAATTGAAAATAAGGGCACTAAAATTGGAACTTTTTTGCATTAAAATGGCTCTAAAAAAGTCCTTGAAAAGGCTAGAGGGATGTAAAAGGCAGTAAAATGTGCTTAAGAGCATGGCAACTGCTTTGCAAACAAATGTGGATAGGGAAATAACTTAAAATGAAATAAAATAACTAAAAATTACTAATTATTAACCTGCAACTCAGAGAAGGAGGTGGATATGGAGTCGGAGGTTGAGGAGGCGGTGAATGTGGTGTTGTAGGTGGAGGCAGCAATGGAGGAGGAACAGGTAGCCAACAATGTTTTTTTTTTTTATTATTGGGGTAGGTAGCCCCCAAAATATTGGGACGAATAAAAAAAAAGAAAACAAAGAATCATTGCACTTGACTTGAGTACAAGAATTTATGTTTGATGGTGGTATAAATGTCTATTCTAGACAAGGTACAGACAAGTCTTGTGGGATCCAAACCTGGTTTATTTTAATGAACGTGAGCTTGTCCACGTTGGCTGTGGACAGGCGGCTGCGTCTGTTTGTAATGATGCCTCCTGCCGTGCTAAATACACGTTCAGAGAGTACACTGGCTGCAGGGCAGGCCAGCACCTCCAAGGCATACAGGGCAAGCTCTGGCCATGTGAACAATTTGGAGACCCAGAAGTTGAATGGGGCAGAACCATCAGTCAGTACATGTAGGTGTGTGCACAGGTACTGTTCCAACATGTTGTTCAAATGCTGCCTCCTGCTAACACGCCCCATATCAGCAGTTGGGGCCGGTTGTTGCAGCGAGGTGACAAAGCTTTTCCACATGTCGGCCATGCTAACCCTGCCTTCTGAGGTGCTGACGCTGACACAGCTGCGTTGGCGACCTCTTCCTCCTCCCCTGCCTTCGCCTTGTGCTTCCACTTGTCCCCCAGCGTCAGTCGGGAATGCTCTCAGGAGCGCGTCTACCAGCGTGCGCCTGTAGTCGCGCATCTTCCGATCACGCTCCAGTGAGGGAATTAAGGACGGCACATTGTCTTTGTAACGGGATCCAGCAGGGTGGCCACCCAGTAGTCAGCACACGTTAAAATGTGGGCAACTCTGCAGTCGCTGCGCAGGCACTGCAGCATGTAGTCGCTCATGTGTGCCAGGCTGCCAGAGGTAAGGACAAGCTGTCCGCTGTAGGAGGCGTATCGTCTGCGTCCTCCGTATCCCCCCTGCCATGCACCAGTGATGGGCCTGAGCTGCGTTGGATACCACCCTGCTGTGAACATGCTTCATCCCCATTCTCCTCCTCCTCCTCATCCTCCTCCTCATCCTCCTCGTCCTCCAGTAGTGGGCCCTGGCTGGCCAAGTTTGTACCTGGCCTCTGCGGTTGCAAAAATCCTCTTTCTGAGCCACTTCTAAAAGACTGGCCTGAAAGTGTTAGAGATGACCCCTCTTCCTCCTCCTCGTCCTGGGCCACATCCTCTTCCATCATCGCCCTAAGTGTTTTCTCAATGAGACATAGAAGTGGTATTGTAACGCTGATAACGGCGTCATCGCCACTGGCCATGTTGGTGGAGTACTCGAAACAGCGCAACAGGGCACACAGGTCTCGCATGGAGGCCCAGTCATTGGTGGTGAAGTGGTGCTGTTCCGCAGTGTGACTCACCCGTGCGTGCTGCAGCTGAAACTGCTTGCACAGTCTCTCCAGCATGTGCAAGGTGGAGTTCCACCTGGTGGGCACGTTGCATATGAGGCGGTGAGCGGGAAGGCCGAAGTTACGCTGTAGAGCAGACAGCCGAGCGGCGGCAGGATGAGAATGCCGGAAGCGCGTACAGACGGCCCGTACTTTATGCAGCAGCTCAGGTAGTTGTGAATGAATTTTTGCACCACCAAATTCAGCACATGCGCCAGGCAAGGGATGTGCGTCAAACCGGCTAGTCCCAGAGCTGCAACGAGATTTTGCCCATTATCGCACACCACCAGGCCGGGCTTGAGGCCCACTGGCAGCAAACACTCGTCGGTCTGTTGTTCTATACCCCGCCACAACTCCTGCGCGGTGTGGGGCCTGTCCCCCAAACACATCAGTTTCAGAATGGCCTGCTAAAGTTTACCCCTGGCTGTGCTGAAGTTGGTGGTGAAGGTCTGTCGCTGACCGGATGAGGAGGTGGTAGAAGAGGAGGAGGAAGCCGAGTAGGAAGAGTAGGCAAAGAATGATGCCCTGCGATCCTTGGCGGCGGAAGGACGTGCGCCAAACAGCTCTCTGCCTGGGGCCCAGCCGCCACTACATTTACCCAGTGTGCTGTTAGGGAGATATAGCGTCCCTGGCCATGCTTACTGGTCCACGTATCTGTGGTTAGGTGGACCTGGCCACAGATGGCGTTGCGCAGTGCACACTTGATTTTATCCGATACTTGGTTGTGCAGGGAGGGCAGGGCTCTCCTGGAGAAGTAGTGGCGGCTGGGAACGACGTACTGTGGGACAGCAAGCGACATGAGCTGTTTGAAGCTGTCCGTCTCTACCAGCCTGAATGACATCATTTCAAAGGCCAGTAGTTTAGAAATGCTGGCATTCAGGGCCAGGGATCGAGGGTGGCTAGGTGGGAATTTACGCTTTCTCTCAAATGTTTGTGAGATGGAGAGCTGAACGCTTCCGTGTGACATGGTGGAGATGCTTGGTGACGGAGGTGGTGTTGTTGGTGGCACATCCTCTGTTTGCTGGGCGGCAGGTGCCAACGTTCCTCCAGAGGCGGAGAAAGAGGCCGAGGCAGCAGCAGAAGAGGGAGCAGGAGGGGCCTGAGCCCTTTCTTGGTTTTGAAGGTGCTTACTCCACTGCAGCCCGTGTCTCGCATGTAGATGCCTGGTCATGCAGGTTGTGCTAAGGTTCAGAACGTTAATGCCTCGCTTCAGGCTCTGATGGCACAGCGTGCAAACCACTCGGCTCTTGTCGTCAGCACATTGTGTGAAGAAGTGCCATGCCAGGGAACTCCTTGATGCTGCCTTTTGTGTGCTCGGTCCCTGGTGGCGGTGGCCAGTAGCAGGCGAACTGTTTAGATGACGGCTGCTCTGCTTTTGCACCCTGCTCCCGCTTTTGCTACGCTGTTGGCTCGGTCTCACCACTGCCTCTTCCTCCAATCTCTGAAAGCCAGTGGCACGACCTTCATTCCATGTGGGGTCTAGGACCTCATCGTCCCCTGCATCGTCTTCCACCCAGTCTTCCTCCCTGACCTCCTTTTCGGTCTGCACACTGCAGAAAGACGACGCAGTTGGCACCTGTGTTTCGTCATCATCAGAGACGTGCTGAGGTGGTATTCCCATGTCCTCATCAGGAAACATAAGTGGTTGTGCGTCAGTGCATTCTATGTCTTCCACCCCTGGGGAAGGGCTAGGTGGATGCCCTTAGCAAACCCTGCCAGCAGAGTCTTCAAACAGCATAAGAGACTGCTGCATGACTTGAGGCTCAGACAGGTTCCCCAATATGCACGGGGGGGATGTGACAGACTGATGGGCATGGGTTTGAGGCGCCACCTGTGTGCTTTCTGCAGACGACTGGGTGGGAGATATTGTGAACGTGCTGGATCCACTGTCGGCCAGCCAATTGACTAGCGCCTGTACTTGCTCAGGCCTTACCATCCTTAGAATGGCATTAGGCCCAACCAAATATCGCTGTAGATTCTGGCGGCTACTGGGACCTGAGGTAGTAGGTTCAGTAGGACGTGTAGCTGTGGCAGAACGGCCACGTCCTCTCCCTGCACCAGAGGCTCCACCAACACCACCACCACGACCATGACCGCGTCCCTTATAGATAGCGTTCACAAAGCAAAGTAAAAATTGGTTAAGTATGCTAAAATAATTAACGCCAATATAAACCCAGATGTAGGGTATTGCACTAAATATTTGTTTTGCTCCCTTAGTGCCCACACAGTAGTTATGCCCTTTTGTACCCCCACACCTTAGTTATTCCCCCTTTGTTCCCCCACAGAGTAGGTATGCCTCTTTTGTGCCCCCACCCAATAGTTCTGACTCCTCCATGCCCCCACACAGTATTTATGCCCCTTTTGTGCCCCCACACAGTAGTTATGCCCCATAAGTGCCCCCACACAGCAGTTATGCCCCATTGGTGCCCCTTTTACAGTAGAATGTGACACCACACAGTAGTTATGTAGATTTATATGTGTATATACATATATATATATATATATATATATATATATGCATATGTGTAGACATGCTGTAGATGTTGTCTATATATAGATGTACAGTACAGACCAAAAGTTTGGACACACCTTCTCATTCAAATAGTTTTCTTTATTTTAATGACTATGAAGGCATCAAAACTATGAATTAACACATGTGGAATTATATACATAACAAACAAATGTGAAACAACTGAAAATATGCCATATTCTAGGTTCTTCAAAGTAGCCACCTTTTGCTTTGATTACTGCTTTGCACACTCTTGGCATTCTCTTGATGAGCTTCAAGAGGTAGTCACCTGAAATGGTCTTCCAACAGTCTTGAAGGAGTTCCCAGAGATGCTTAGTACTTGTTGGCCCTTTTGCCTTCACTCTGCGGTCCAGCTCACCCCAAACCATCCCGATTGGGTTCAGGTCCGGTGACTGTGGAGGCCAGGTCATCTGGCGCAGCACCCCATCACTCTCCTTCATGGTCAAATAGCCCTTACTTTCAAAGTTTTGTTAAAGTAATGATGGCCACTCGTTTTTCTTTACTTAGATGCTTTTTTCTTGCCATAATACCAATTCGAACAGTCTATTCAGTAGGACTATCAGCTGTGTATCCACCTGACTTCTCCTCAACGCCACTGATGGTCCCAACCCCATTTATAAGGCAAGAAATCCCACTTATTAAACCTGACAGGGCACACCTGTTAAGTGAAAACCATTTCAGGGGACTACCTCTTGAAGCTCATCAAGAGAATGCCAAAAGGGTGCAAAGCAGTAATCAAAGCAAAAGGTGGCTACTTTGAAGAACCTAGAATATGACATATTTTCAGTTGTTTCACACTTGTTTGTTATGTATATAATTCCACATGTGTTAATTCATAGTTTTGATGCCTTCAGTTTGAATCTACAATTTTCATAGTCATGAAAATAAAGAAAACTCTTTGAATGAGAAGGTGTGTCCAAACTTTTGGTCTGTACTGCATATTTGTCTATATAGATTTATAAGTATCTATACATTGGTATAAATATACTGTAGATCTAGACATGTCTATGTAATATGTGTATATAATAATGAATATGTGTATATTTACTGTAGATGTATATGTATCTATGTATAAATGTAAATGTATATGGGTATTTATATATTTATATAAAAATAAATATGTGTATTTAAACTGTTAATGTACAGTCGTGGCCAAAAGTTTTGAGAATTACATAAATATTGGAAATTGGAAAAGTTGCTGCTTAAGTTTTTATAATAGCAATTTGCATATACCCCAGAATGTTATGAAGAGTGATCAGATGAATTGCATAGTCCTTCTTTGCCATGAAAATTCTTAATCCCAAAAAAAACTTTCCACTGCATTTCATTGCTGTCATTAAAGGACCTGCTGAGATCATTTCAGTAATCGTCTTGTTAACTCAGGTGAGAATGTTGACGAGCACAAGGCTGGAGATCATTATGTCAGGCTGATTGGGTTAAAATGGCAGACTTGACATGTTAAAAGGAGGGTGATGCTTGAAATCATTGTTCTTCCATTGTTATCCATGGTGACCTGCAAAGAAACGCGTGCAGCCATCATTGCGTTGCATAAAAATGGCTTCACAGGCAAGGATATTGTGGCTACTAAGATTGCACATCAATCAACAATTTATAGGATCATCAAGAACTTCAAGGAAAGAGGTTCAATTCTTGTTAAGAAGGCTTCAGGGCGTCCAAGAAAGTCCAGCAAGCGCCAGGATCGTCTCCTAAAGAGGATTCAGCTGCGGGATCGGAGTGCCACCAGTGCAGAGCTTGCTTAGGAATGGCAGCAGGCAGGTGTGAGCGCATCTGCACGCACGGTGAGGCGAAGACTTTTGGAAGATGGCCTGGTGTCAAGAAGGGCAGCAAAGAAGCCACTTCTCTCCAAAAAACATCAGGGACAGATTGATCTTCTGCAGAAGTATGGTGAATGGACTGCTGAGGACTGGGGCAAAGTCATATTCTCCGATGAAGCCTCTTTCCGATTGTTTGGGGCATCTGGAAAAAGGCTTGTCCGGAGAAGAAAAGGTGAGCGCTACCATCAGTCCTGTGTCATGCCAACAGTAAAGCATCCTGAGACCATTCATGTGTGGGGTTGCTTCTCATCCAAGGGAGTGGGCTCACTCACAATTTTGCCCAAAAACACAGCCATGAATAAAGAATGGTACCAAAACACCCTCCAACAGCAACTTCTTCCAACAATCCAACAACAGTTTGGTGAAGAACAATGCATTTTCCAGGCAAAAGTGATAACTAAGTGGCTCGGGGACCAAAATGTTGACATTTTGGGTACATGGCCTGGAAACTCCCCAGATCTTAATCCCATTGAGAACTTGTGGTCAATCCTCAAGAGGCGGGTGGACAAACAAAAACCCACTAATTCTGACAAACTCCAAGAAGTGATTATGAAAGAATGGGTTGCTATCAGTCAGGAATTGGCCCACAAGTTGATTGAGAGCATGCCCAGTCGAGTTGCAGAGGTCCTGAAAAAGAAGGGCCAACACTGCAAATACTGACTCTTTGCATAAATGTCATGTAATTGTCGATAAAAGCCTTTGAAACGTATGAAGTGCATGTAATTATATTTCACTACATCACAGAAACAACTGAAACAAAGATCTAAAAGCAGTTTAGCAGCAAACTTTGTGAAAACTAATATTTGTGTAATTCTCAAAACTTTTGGCCACGACTGTACATGTGTGCAGTACCCCTGAACAGGGTAACTGCATAGGGTTAATTGTTATATTGTTATCTGGTCAAGAAAAATTTATTTTTTTTATGTATTTGCCTACTCAATAGTATTGTATGGATAAGTTAAGGTTAAACAACTTGACTCGGTCCCTTTTAGGTTGCCAGAAGATGAACCTGGGTCCTCCCTTGGTTAGAGGGAGTTCCAGTCTAGCTGTGCCACAGCGAGGATCTATGTTGTATGAGCTCCTCAGAGCTAGGCCTGCTTCAGGGACCTATCATGTCTGAGACTATAATTACTTAAGTAAGCTAAATTCTCTACCAAAAGCGCATCAGAGAGATAGAAAGGAAACTGGAAGCTCCAGAATCTGCAAGTCTGCTGTGAGAGGGAACTTTCGCACCATTCCATACTTGGTATGATGGTTTGGCCAGCTGTGTCTTAAATCTGTACCCCTCAGCCAGCAATTACAGAACCTACACCCAAAAACACAATTGCATGCCTAAGGTTCTGCAAACTTTAAAGAACAGAGAGAAGGAGTGCCAAAATTTTTGCTGCTATCCATACATTGCTATTGCTATTGAGAAAAAACTGCACTGTGATTTGCTTGGAAATGTGCCTTTATACTGTTGGATATACTACTACACATGTTCCGCACATTAGTAAAGGGAGATCTATTTATTTGCACCAACTAGCCTGGTCACTGCCTCCATCACCATCTGTCACCCATTGCTCCTGTCTTGCACCCTGCCAAAACACTTAACACCAATGGCACCCCAACTACCACCAGACAGGAGCCCCAACACCAGGATGTGCCCAGAGGGAAGATAGGATATGCCCTCCTGTCACTGCACGGCCCTAGGAGGGCATCAGTGTGAAGATTGCCACTGTGATCTGTGTGTACAACCACCATTGCCAGAGGGGGGGGCGCAGCCCCGCAAGTGCTTTAATTGGCCAGTCGGTGCCTGGCCGGCGGCGCTACCTGCGCGGTGCTGCGTACTATAGTAGTAACCTAAGTTAGTTACCTAACCCATCCCCACCCATACCCTCTCCAGCATTGCACCACCAGACACTTCATGCTGTGATGATCCCGCGAGACCCGTGACCTCAGCGCCAGGTCTCGCGAGATGACGTGGGTTGACGGGATGACACGGCGCACGCCGGACGACAGAATTGCGTGAGAAGACTGCATCATCATCATCTCACTGAACTGAAGTAGGTAAGTATTTTTTTGTACATTTAATGTGTGCACACCGGCTTCATACTCACGGGGGGCACCTGGCAGTGGCAGCAGTGTGTCACAGTGGCATGCCACACTTGACTAAACTTAATGGTCAACTACTCACCATCTGAATTCAGAAAGGGGGGCCTGCGCCGGCCATATGAGGGATGGGCACTAGCAGCAAATCCTTCATACTGAGGGGCCCGGGGGCAAAATCAAGAAATATATAGGGGGCAAAAAATGAAATATATACGGAGGGGACAAAATGGAATATATACAGAAGGGGCAAAATGGATATATATTCAGTTGGCGCAAAAAAATTAATATATACAGAGGGGGCAAAATGGAATATATACAGAGGGGGCAAAATGGAATACATACAGAGGGGGCAAAATGGAATACATACAGAGGGGGCAAAAAATTAAATATATATAGAGGGGGCAAAATGGAACATATACAGAGGGGGCAAAATGGAATATGTACAGAGGGGGAAAAATGGAATATATACAGGGGGCAAAATAGAATACATACAGTGGGGGCAAAATAGAATACATACAGTGGGGGCAAAATTGAATATATACAGAGGGAAAATAGAATATACACAGGGGGCAAAATGGAATATATACAGAGGGAAAAATGGAATATATACAGAGGGCAAAATGGAATATACACAGAGGGGGCAAAAAAGAATATATACAGAGGGCAAAATTGAATATATACAAGGGGCAAAATGGAATATATGCAGAGGGCAAAATGGAATATATACAGAGGGCAAAATTTAATATATACAGAGGGCAAAATGAAATATATACAGAGGGCAAAATGGAATATATACAGGGGGCAAAATGGAATATATACAGGGGGCAAAATGGAATATATACAGGGGGCAAAATATGGAATATATACAGAGGGCAAAATGGAATATACACTGTGGAGGCAAAAAATGGACCGGGGGGGCCCAATTCAAAGTTTGCCCTGGGGCCCATAGAACTCTTGTCCCTCAGCCAAAACTTGTCCTGATTGCATATGCCTGACACAAGCAGTGTGTTTGTTTGTGAAACCTCTGGTCTCCTACCCTGCCTTCTGTGAGCTGGTGCTTCGGGTTGCGAGGTTTCAGTGGGTGATGAAGAGGTCTGGTAAGTTACTCTAGTGCATCCGCCCATTTTGTGTTCTGTATAGTAGAGTGAGACAAGCCACGCTGACATCTTAGCTCTCAGAGATTCCTGGCATAAATCTTTTAAATTGCAGGGCGCGCTCAGTCGGGGTCCACTCTGCGGGGCAGCAGATTCCTCTAGTGCAAAAGGTATTGTTGCAGGGTGACATCTGGCTAACCCCATTTAAGGGGTTAAAAGGTTAAACTTTTCCAGCTCCGTCCTAGGGGCTCAATACCGGAAAAAAAGGATCATTTTTATCCTAATGCATTCTGACTGGAGAGCAATCCGTTCAGTATGCATCAGGGTGTCTTCAGTTCAGTCACTGTACGGTTTTTGGACGGAGAAAATACCGCAGCATGCTGTGGTATTTTCTCCGTCCAAAATTCAGGAACACTTGTCGGAAATGCCTGATCCAGCATTATTTTCCAGTAAAATGCATTAATGCCGGATCCGGCCCCAAGTGTTCCGGAAAAACAGATCCGGTTTTGCGGTCTGCGCATGCGCAGACCTTTAAAAATGTTAAAAAGATAAATACTGGATCCGTTTTTCCGGATGACAACTCGGGAGACGGATCCGGTATTGCAATGCATTTGTGAGACGATCCGCATCACGTTTGCATACGGAACTGCCTGACGGAATCCAACAACGCAAGTGTGAAAGTACCCTAACTAATTCTGTTTCTGTCTGCAGAATAAATTCCCATAAGAGGATACGCAAGTCCAGACACAGAGTGTGTTTAACCTGCCAGCAGCTCCTACCAGATGATATCGAAGGGCGCATATGTCTGAACTGCCAACCAGCTAATACCAGCTTTTCAAACCCAGGCCTCTGCATTTATGGACTGGTTCAAGTCTCAGATTACAGAGACATTGCAGAATCTGCTTCCAGTGCATGCTGCTAAGAAAGCTAAAGAATGCAACACTACTAACTACACCACAATTTGTACAGCCTCTGACAGCGCTGAGGAAGGTATATCTTCAGACGATTCATCTATAATGTCCTCTGAGCATCTGTACCTGTTCCATAGTGATAGAGTCTCCTCTCTCATGAAAACGGTTAAACGGACTGTGGGATCGGAAAAGAACACAGAAAATAAATCTAAAAAAGAGCAACTCTTTTATTTCCCTGCAACTAAGGGCAAATACTTTCCTTCTCATCCTGTTCTCAAAGAGTGCCAGAAGAGTGAGTGGCAAAAACCAGATAAAAGAGCGGATCAAGGCTCAAGGTTTAAAGCAGTTTACAGACTAGACCCAAAAGAAATCTCCAGTTGGGAAGTGCCGCCTAAGGTAGATTTGGCAGTCACCAGGCTCTCTAAAAGATCTGTGTTCTCTTCTCAGGATTCCTCTCCGCTTAAAGAGCCTTTAGACAGAAAGGCGGACTGCTTTTTAAAGAAAGATTATGTGGCCGCAACCTCCTCTGCTCACATTGCCTTGTTCTCAGCTCCAGTAGCAAGAGCCCTAAGGATCTGGCTTAGTCAACTGACAAATGACCTCCAAGAAGGGGTTCCTAGGGAAGAAATACTGGAGAATCTTCCTATCATGAAATCTGCAGCAGATTTTCTGTGCTATTCTCAAGTGGATGCGCTGAAGTTCTCTTCCAGATCCATGGTTCTGTCAACAGCAGCCAGAAGAGCATTGGGGATCAAACAGTGGTCCGGAGATGTACCATCGAAGTATCACTTCTGTGCTTTGCCCTTTTAAGCCAGCTTCACTGTTTGGTCAACAGCTGGAAGACATACTGAAGAAACTAAGTGAAGGCAAGGGTATCTCATTTCCACAGCCTAAGAGCTAACAACTAAGCTTTTTTGTGCCCAAAACAAAAGATTTCTGAACTTTAGAGGAAGATTTACTGGAAGGAACCAGTTCAGACAGAAACAAAGCTCATGTATAGAAAGTGAATGGGCACTCTGATAGATGGAGTCGCATATAGAATAAAATCAATATCAAGTTTATTTATATCACACAATATTATATCACTATGGTATATTGGTATTAACTATTAAAAGTCCTGACATAAGTAAAAAACAAAAAATAAAAATATATATAATATATATAAATAGGAGTAAAAAATATAATCAATATAAGAATATAAGTGATGGGTTTCCTCCTATCCGAATCCCGATGGGAAGTAACCAGTTATTGGCACATTGTGAAAGATAGATGCAATTCTATAAAGTAAACAGGCACAGTTATCATATATAAATCCTGATAGGAATCTACTGAAAAGACCTCTGGTATATTGAGACGATATATAGTTATTATTCGTAGATATGCGGTCAAAAATCCAAAGTTCCTTAGAAGTGGATATAAGGTGATCTTGCAATCGTTATACAAGCTCACATTTGCTTGTCAGAGAATGATGGTTCTTTCTTGTTCCACAATTATATGCGTGTGTCGGTAATGGCATACAAACAATTTGTAGACAGTGGTACTTTCAAAATAGATCGTTGTTCTGGATAGATTACACAGCAGCAGGTGATTGTTACATAGATTTAGTAAGCTCTCAGTCTGAGCAGATATTACTCACGGTTAGCAGCCTCAATTCGTGGCGTCCCACGTGCTTTCCTTGTATAATGAGTTTACCTACTGTTAAAAATCTTTCTTACGGTTGTATATCGGATCTTTAGTGTTCTGCTGGAAAATGGCTGTGTAAAGCTGTGGCACACGTGGTCCCGATATTTCCACTTGTTGTATAGTCAGCGGGATTCCTTTAGCGTCCCACGTGTCTCCAAGTATGTGGAGCCTCAGTGTTTGATGGTATAACGGCTATGTGCCGGTTGCTTTCAGAGTGGCAAACTTGGGATTCCGCTAGTGGGTACCTTTGGTGAAGCGCTTCACTTGTGGACCATCCGATCGATGTTGTCCGACATATGACCGGCTGTTTAAGTCCGATGACCGAGTATTACCGCCAGACACGTTTCGGGGACTATGCTTGTCTCCTTCCTCAGTGGCTATGCAAACGTAAAGGTTGGTCATTAAGGCCAAAAAGTTCAAATTTTAGATTCATCATACCTCACGACATGTCTCCAAAAATATAGGTCTTTGTTTCTCTGTGCATTAGCAAACATTATTCTGGCTTTTTTATGTTTCGTTTGGAGTATTGGCTTCTTCCTGGCAGAGTGGCCTTTCAGCCCTTGTTGATGCAGTACTTGTTTTACTGTGGATATTGACACAATCTTACCAGCTTCCGCCATCATCTTCTCAAGGTCTTTTGCTTTTGTTCTTGGGTTGATATGCACATGTTGGACCAAAGCACGTCCATATCTGGGACATAGAAGTTCTATGTCCCAGATATGGACGTGCTTTGGTCCAACATGTGCATATCAACCCAAGAACAAAAGCAAAAGACCTTGAGAAGATGATGGCGGAAGCTGGTAAGATTGTGTCAATATCCACAGTAAAACAAGTACTGCATCAACAAGGGCTGAAAGGCCACTCTGCCAGGAAGAAGCCAATACTCCAAACGAAACATTAAAAAAGCCAGAATAATGTTTGCTAATGCACAGAGAAACAAAGACCTATATTTTTGGAGACATGTCGTGAGGTATGATGAAACTAAAATTGAACTTTTTGGCCATAATGACCAACCTTTACGTTTGGAGGAAAAAGGGAGAAGCTTGGAAGCCTAAGAACACCATTCCAACTGAGAAACACAGGGGTGGCAGCATCATGTTGTGGGGTTGTTTTGCTGCAGGAGGGACTGGTGGACTTCACAAAATAGATGGCATCATGAGGAAAGAAGATTATGTGGAAATACTGAAGCAATATCTCAAAACATCAGCCAGGAAGTTAAAGCTTGGGCAGAAATGGGTCTTCCAAATGGACAATGACCCGAAGCATACTGCCAAACGGGTTGCAAAGCCCTGATCTCAATCCTATTGAAAATGTATGGGCAAAGCTGAAAAGGCAGGTGCGAGCAAGGCGACCAACAAACATGGCTCAGTAACACCAGTTTTGTCAGGAGGAATGGGCCCAAATTCCGACCAACTATTGTGAGAAGCTTGTGGAAGGATATCCAAAACGTTTGACCCAAGTCATACAGTTTAACCACCTCAGCCCCCATGGCTTAAACACCCTGAAAGACCAGGCCACTTTTTACACTTCTGACCTACACTACTTTCACAGTTTATTGCTCGGTCATGCAACTTACCACCCAAATGAATTTTACCTCCTTTTCTTCTCACTAATATAGCTTTCATTTGGTGGTATTTCATTGCTGCTGACATTTTTACTTTTTTTGTTATTAATCGAAATTTAACGATTTTTTTGCAAAAAAATGACATTTTTCACTTTCAGTTGTAAAATTTTGCAAAAAAAAAGAGATCCATATATAAATTTTGCTCTAAATTTATTGTTCTACATGTCTTTGATAAAAAAAAATGTTTGGGTAAAAAAAAAATGGTTTGGGTAAAAGTTATAGCGTTTACAAACTATGGTACAAAAATGTGAATTTCCGCTTTTTGAAGCAGCTCTGACTTTCTGAGCACCTGTCATGTTTCCTGAGGTTCTACAATGCCCAGACAGTACAAACACCCCACAAATGACCCCATTTCGGAAAGTACACACCCTAAGGTATTCGCTGATGGGCATAGTGAGTTCATAGAACTTTTTATTTTTTGTCACAAGTTAGCGGAAAATGATGATTTATTTTTTATTTATTTTTTTCTTACAAAGTCTCATATTCCACTAACTTGTGACAAGAAATAAAAACTTCCATGAACTCACTATGCCCATCAGCGAATACCTTGGGGTGTCTTCTTTCCAAAATGGGGTCACTTGTGGGGTAGTTATACTGCCCTGGCATTCTAGGGGCCCAAATGTGTGGTAAGGAGTTTGAAATCAAATTCTATAATAAATGGCTGGTGAAATCCGAAAGGTGCTCTTTGGAATGTGGGCCCCTTTGCCCACCTAGGCTGCAAAAAAGTGTCACACATGTGGTATCTCCGTATTCAGGAGAAGTTGGGGAATGTGTTTTGGGGTGTCATTTTACATATACCCATGCTGGGTGAGATAAATATCTTGGTCAAATGCCAACTTTGTATAAAAAAATGGGAAAAGTTGTCTTTTGCCAAGATATTTCTCTCACCCAGCATGGGTATATGTAAAATGACACCCCAAAACACATTCCCCAACTTCTCCTGAATACGGAGATACCAGATGTGTGACACTTTTTTGCAGCCTAGGTGGGCAAAGGGGCCCATATTCCAAAGAGCACCTTTCGGATTTCACTGGTCATTTTTTACAGAATTTGATTTCAAACTCCTTACCACACATTTGGGCCCCTAGAATGCCAGGGCAGTATAACTACCCCACAAGTGACCCCATTTTGGAAAGAAGACACCCCAAGGTATTCGCTGATGGGCATAGTGAGTTCATGGAAGTTTTTATTTTTTGTCACAAGTTAGTGAAATATGAGACTTTGTAAGAAAAAAAAAAAAATCATCATTTTCCACTAACTTGTGACAAAAAATAAAAAATTCTATGAACTCACCATGCCCCTCACGGAATACCTTGAGGTGTCTTCTTTCCAAAATGGGGTCACTTGTGGGGTAGTTATACTGCCCTGGCATTCTAGGGGCCTAAATGTGTGGTAAGGAGTTTGAAATCAAATTCTGTAAAAAATGGCCAGTGAAATCCGAAAGGTGCTCGTTGGAATGTGGGCCCCTTTGCCCACCTAGGCTGCAAAAAAGTGTCACATATCTGGTATCTCCTTATTCAGGAGAAGTTGGGGAATGTGTTTTGGGGTGTCATTTTACATATACCCATGCTGGGTGAGATAAATATCTTGGTCAAATGCCAACTTTGTATAAAAAAATGGGAAAAGTTGTCTTTTGCCAAGATATTTCTCTCACCCAGCATGGGTATATGTAAAATGACACCCCAAAACACATTCCCCAACTTCTCCTGAATACGGAGATACCAGATGTGTGACACTTTTTTGCAGCCTAGGTGGGCAAAGGGGCCCATATTCCAAAGAGCACCTTTCGGATTTCACTGGTCATTTTTTACAGAATTTGATTTCAAACTCCTTACCACACATTTGGGCCCCTAGAATGCCAGGGCAGTATAACTACCCCACAAGTGACCCCATTTTGGAAAGAAGACACCCCAAGGTATTCGCTGATGGGCATAGTGAGTTCATGGAAGTTTTTATTTTTTGTCACAAGTTAGTGAAATATGAGACTTTGTAAGAAAAAAAAAAAAATCATCATTTTCCACTAACTTGTGACAAAAAATAAAAAATTCTATGAACTCACCATGCCCCTCACGGAATACCTTGAGGTGTCTTCTTTCCAAAATGGGGTCACTTGTGGGGTAGTTATACTGCCCTGGCATTCTAGGGGCCCTAAATGTGTGGTAAGGAGTTTGAAATCAAATTCTGTAAAAAATGGCCAGTGAAATCCGAAAGGTGCTCGTTGGAATGTGGGCCCCTTTGCCCACCTAGGCTGCAAAAAAGTGTCACATATCTGGTATCTCCTTATTCAGGAGAAGTTGGGGAATGTGTTTTGGGGTGTCATTTTACATATACCCATGCTGGGTGAGATAAATATCTTGGTCAAATGCCAACTTTGTATAAAAAAATGGGAAAAGTTGTCTTTTGCCAAGATATTTCTCTCACCCAGCATGGGTATATGTAAAATGACACCCCAAAACACATTCCCCAACTTCTCCTGAATACGGAGATACCACATGTGTGGCACTTTTTTGCAGCCTAGGTGGGCAAAGGGGCCCACATTCCAAAGAGCACCTTTCGGATTTCACTGGTCATTTTTTACAGAATTTGATTTCAAACTCCTTACCACACATTTGGGCCCCTAGAATGCCAGGGCAGTATAACTACCCCACAAGTGACCCCATTTTGGAAAGAAGACACCCCAAGGTATTCGCTGATGGGCATAGTGAGTTCATGGAAGTTTTTATTTTTTGTCACAAGTTAGTGGAATATGAGACTTTGTAAGAAAAAAAAAAAAAATCATAATTTTCCACTAACTTGTGACAAAAAATAAAAAATTCTAGGAACTCGCCATGCCCCTCACGGAATACCTTGGGGTGTCTTCTTTCCAAAATGGGGTCACTTGTGGGGTAGTTATACTGCCCTGGCATTCTAGGGGCCCAAATGTGTGGTAAGGAGTTTGAAATCAAATTCTGTAAAAAATGGCCAGTGAAATCCGAAAGGTGCTCTTTGGAATGTGGGCCCCTTTGCCCACCTAGGCTGCAAAAAAGTGTCACATATCTGGTATCTCCGTATTCAGGAGAAGTTGGGGAATGTGTTTTGGGGTGTCATTTTACATATACCCATGCTGGGTGAGATAAATATCTTGGTCAAATGCCAACTTTGTATAAAAAAATGGGAAAAGTTGTCTTTTGCCAAGATATTTCTCTCACCCAGCATGGGTATATGTAAAATGACACCCCAAAACACATTCCCCAACTTCTCCTGAATACGGAGATACCACATGTGTGGCACTTTTTTGCAGCCTAGGTGGGCAAAGGGGCCCCCATTCCAAAGAGCACCTTTCGGATTTCACTGGTCATTTTTTACAGAATTTGATTTCAAACTCCTTACCACACATTTGGGCCCCTAGAATGCCAGGGCAGTATAACTACCCCACAAGTGACCCCATTTTGGAAAGAAGACACCCCAAGGTATTCGCTGATGGGCATAGTGAGTTCATGGAAGTTTTTATTTTTTGTCACAAGTTAGTGGAATATGAGACTTTGTAAGAAAAAAAAAATCATCATTTTCCACTAACTTGTGACACAAAATAAAAAATTCTAGGAACTCGCCATGCCCCTCATGGAATACCTTGGGGTGTCTTCTTTCCAAAATGGGGTCACTTGTGGGGTAGTTATACTGCCCTGGAATTCTAGGGGCCCAAATGTGTGGTAAGGAGTTTGAAATCAAATTCTGTAAAAAATGACCAGTGAAATCCGAAAGGTGCTCTTTGGAATATGGGCCCCTTTGCCCACCTAGGCTGCAAAAAAGTGCCACACATCTGGTATCTCCGTATTCAGGAGAAGTTGGGGAATGTGTTTTGGGGTGTCATTTTACATATACCCATGCTGGGTGAGAGAAATATCTTGGCAAAAGACAACTTTTCCCATTTTTTTATACAAAGTTGGCATTTGACCAAGATATTTATCTCACCCAGCATGGGTATATGTAAAATGACACCCCAAAACACATTCCCCAACTTCTCCTGAATACGGAGATACCACATGTGTGACACTTTTTTGCAGCCTAAGTGGGCAAAGGGGCCCAAATTCCTTTTAGGGGGGCATTTTTAGACATTTGGATACCAGACTTCTTCTCACGCTTTGGGGCCCCTAAAATGCCAGGGCAGTATAAATACCCCACATGTGACCCCATTTTGGAAAGAAGACACCCCAAGGTATTCAATGAGGGGCATGGCGAGTTCATAGGAAAAAAAAAATTTGGCAAAAGTTAGCGGAAATTGATTTTTTTGATTTTTTTCTCACAAAGTCTCCCTTTCCGCTAACTTGGGACAAAAATTTCAATCTTTCATGGACTCAATAAGCCCCTCAGCAAATACCTTGGGGTGTCTTCTTTCCAAATTGGGGTCATTTGTGGGGTGTTTGTACTGCCCTGGCATTTGAGGGTCTCCGCAATCATTACATGTATGGCCAGCATTAGGAGTTTCTGCTATTCTCCTTATATTGAGCATACGGGTAATGAGATTTTTTTTTCCGTTCAGCCTCTGGGCTGAAAGAAAAAAATGAACGGCACAGATTTCTTCATTCGCATCGATCAATGTGGATGAAAAAATCTCTGCCAAAAAAAGAAAAAGGAGGGGAAAGGCGTCTGCTAGGACATAGGAGCTCCGCCCAACATCCATACCCACTTAGCTCGTATGCCCTGGCAAACCAGATTTATCCATTCACATCAATCGATGTGAATGAATAAATCATTGCCGGGATTTTTATTTTTATATATACAAAGTGTTTGCCAAAGTATATGAACACCGCCACCTCCTCAGCTCATATGCCTCGGCAAACGTATCTTTTACTGCAGAGGAGAAATCTCGTCTTGCAGCGCCTCATACACCGACTTGTGTGTAATCTGACAGCAGCGCAATGCTTCTGTCAGAATGCACATCAGTGCTGCAGCTAGTCGATTGGTTGGTCCACCTGGAAGGTAAAAAAAACAAAACAAAAAAGAAAAAACCAGGCTGCAACGCAATAAATTTATTAACTTTTGAACCAAACATATAAACTTTTTTTAACTTTTTTAACAGAACGTTAACTTTTTTACTTACCGGTATTTTTTTTTTGTTTAGTTTTTTTTACCTTTTATAGAACAAACCTCTCCTTCCCCATGGGACAATGTGCAAAGCGCAAATCGCCCAAAGATGTGGCGAAGTACGTTATGCACTTTATCCCAGGTGAAAGGAGAGGTTTGCAGCAGCTGTGAGTAAAAGGGCCCTAATAGCCCTGTGTGCCTGTCCTGTGAGATGCAATCCCTATGCTAGGTGTACCTGTGTGTGGTACTTCCGGAAACACTCACCAAAGCATAGGGCAGGGTGGTCAGGACAGTCAGGACAGAAATAGCGGGTGTCACGCCTTATTCCACTCCTGCTACAGACACGACATCTTTTTCGGGGTGACGGTTGGGTTGAGGTACCAGGAACGACACTGGGGAAATGTCGCTCGTGTAGACGGCTAACTACACTGGTGGATGGGGCCACGGAACCTTTTGGATACAGGAGGTTCTTGATGATCTCTTCCTGGAATTTGAGGAAGGATCCTGTTCTCCCAGTCTTACTGTAGAGAACAAAACTATTGTACAGAGCCAATTGAATCAAATATACAGACACCTTCTTATACCAGCGTCTGGTGCGTCGGGAAACTAAATACAGAGACAACATATGGTCATTGAACTATAGTGTAGTATGTCACAACACTTGATCTGCCTGCAAACAGATTATACTCACAGAGCTTCACTTGTCAGGTGCGTGTATAGGATCTTGTGGAATTTTCAAAGACAGCTCAAAAACCTGGATAACAGCCAACATCGATGTCAAAAGGCTCTCAAGGAAGAAGTCACAAGAGAAGTAGGTGCGTACCAAAGGTCAGGTAAAAAACTATTTAATACTGGCAAAGAATACAACTATAAAACATATAAAATATCTGGAGTAATGCCCAGATATTTTATATGTTTTATAGTTGTATTCTTTGCCAGTATTAAATAGTTTTTTACCTGACCTTTGGTACGCACCTACTTCTCTTGTGACTTCTTCCTTGAGAGCCTTTTGACATCGATGTTGGCTGTTATCCAGGTTTTTGAGCTGTCTATGAAAATTCCACAAGATCCTATACACGCACCTGACAAGTGAAGCTCTATGAGTATAATCTGTTTGCAGGCAGATCAAGTGTTGTGACATACTACACTATAGTTCTCTTTTTCCAGCAGAGTTCTACTATTTCCAGCAGAGTTCTACTTTGATACGAGCAATATTTCTACACGCTTTTACAAATCAGGAATCTTGTGAGTATAACCTATTCACACGGTGCGTTAGATACTTGGAACCTGCTACACCATAGTGCGTTTTTTACATTACCTACAGGTTTCCATACATACGTTGGATTATGAGGTTGGCAAGTGATCCCACTAGTTGAAGATTATACAAGTGAACTTTTATATACAAAGAAGATTCCTCTCTTGCAGCGCAATCTTTTTTTATATATTTTCTTCAAGTTATAGACTTTTCCCACATTGTCTTCAGATTTGCAGCGCTTGAGGGGACTAGTATTTTCGAACAGAGACTCTATTTATTTATTTTCTGATCTGGTCATTGAAGTCCACCCCTCCCATGAGCAAATTATAGTCGTGGACTGAGAGGGGCTTTTCAATGACACGGGTTGCTCGCTCAATTTGGATTGTCGTGTCTGCGTGAATGGAGGAGAGCATGTAAACGTCACGCTTGTCTCTCCATTTCACCGCGAGCAGTTCTTCGTTACACAAGGCAGCCCTCTCCCCCCTTGCAAGACGGGTGGTAACGAGCCGTTGGGGGAAGCCCACGCGACTAGTTCGCGCGGTGCCACAGGCGCAAATCCGTTCTAGAAACAAATGCCTAAAGAGGGCCACACTTGTGTAGAAATTGTCCACATAAAGATGGTACCCCTTGCCAAATAAGGGTGACACCAAGTCCCAGACTGTCTTCCCACTGCTCCCCAGGTAGTCAGGGCAACCGACCGGCTCCAGGGTCTGATCTTTTCCCTCATAGATCCGAAATTTGTGGGTATAGCCTGTGGCCCTTTCACAGAGCTTATACAATTTGACCCCATACCGGGCACGCTTGCTTGGGATGTATTGTTTGAAGCCAAGGCGCCCGGTAAAATGTATTAGGGACTCGTCTACGCAGATGTTTTGCTCGGGGGTATACAAATCTGCAAATTTCTGGTTGAAGTGGTCTATGAGGGGCCGAATTTTGTGGAGCCGGTCAAAAGCTGGGTGGCCTCTGGGACGGGAGGTGGTGTTGTCGCTAAAATGCAGGAAACGGAGGATGGCCTCAAATCGTGCCCTGGACATAGCAGCAGAGAACATGGGCATGTGATGAATCGGGTGCGTGGACCAATATGACCGCAATTCATGCTTTTTAGTTAGACCCATGTTGAGGAGAAGGCCCAGAAAAATTTTAATTTCGGAAACTTGGACTGGTTTCCATCGGAAAGGCTGGGCATAATAGCTTCCCGGGTTGGCGGATATAAATTGTGTGGCATACCGGTTTGTCTCTGCCACGACTAAGTCCAAGAGCTCCGCAGTCAAGAACAGCTAAAAAAATCCCAGGGCCGAACCGATTTGAGCCGTCTCAACCCGAACTCCAGACTGGGCGGTGAAAGGGGGAACTACAGGTGCGGCTGAAGTTGGTGACTGCCAATCAGGGTTTGCCAGCACCTCAGGGATTCTAGGGGCTCTATGGGCCTGTCTGTGCGGTGGCTGCGACGGGGTAACTATTGCACGTGCCACCGTACCAGCTTCATCTGCCCTTCTGGTGCTCGCCACGTCACCATGTTGTACGGCAGTGCTGGTACTAGGTCCAGGGAGGGCTGCGCTGCTGGTGTATGCCTCACCACGTGATCCGGCAGCGACAGCCCCACTCTGCTGCTCTTGAAGCGGATCCTGCATAACCTGTGGTCTAGCGACACGGGGCCGGGTACGCCTGGTTCTATCAGGGACCTCCACCACCTCGTCCGAACTTTGGGTCAGAGAGCCACTGCTTTCCACAGGTTCATATTCTGACCCGCTAGATTCGTCAGATGAGGGTTCCCATTCCTCATCCGACTGGGTCAGAATCCTGTAGGCCTCTTGAGAAGAATACCCCCTGTTTGACATTTTGGACTACTAAATTTAGGGGTATTCCCTGAGACTACCCAAGAAAAAAAGCAAACCTGTCTTACAAAGGGGAGGCTAGTGAAGTACCGGAGGCCGCTGCGGTTGATAAAAAATATCAAAACTGATTTTTTTATCGCCGCAGTGCGTGTAAAGTGAATGTGCAGTGATCAAAAAATAATAATTTTTTGTCACTGCGGTGGGGCGGGCGTGGGTGAACGCATGTGTGGGCGACCGATCAGGCCTGATCGGGCAAACACTGCGTTTTGGGTGGAGGGCGAGCTAAGGTGACACTAATACAATTATAGATCTGACCGTGATCAGTTTTGATCACTTACAGATACTATAAAAGTACAAATGCTGATTAGCGATACGCTAATCAGCGAATAAAAGTGACTGCGGTGCGGTGGGCTGGGCGCTAACTGACGCTAACTACCTAACCAAGGGGCCTAAACTATCCCTAAAACCGCCAATACTAGTTTACACTGATCACTTTTTGTCTTTCACTACTGATTGACAGGGGCGATCAAAGGGGTGATCAAAGGGTTAATTGGGGTGCAGGGGGGTGATCTGGGGCTAAGGTGTAGTGTTGGTGCTACTCACTGTAAAGTCTGCTCCTCTGCTGGATCCAACCGACGAAAAGGACCAGCAGAGGAGCAGACAAGCCATATAACAGATCATATTTACTAATATGATCTGTTATATGGCTTGTGATTGGATTTTTTGAAAATCGCCAGCCTGCCAGCCAATGATCGTTGCTGGCAGACTGGTGACGAAATTGTTCTTTAAATTTTGCCGGCCCGCGATGCGCATGCGCGGGCCGGCTTTGAGCGAAATCTCGCGTCTCGCGAGATGACGCGTATATGCGTGACTCTGCGCAGCGCTGCCACCTCCGGAACGCGATCCTGCGTTAGGCGGTCCGGAGGCGGTTAAGGGCAATCAGATATGGTAGTACAAGGCATAGAATTTTTTTTTTTGCCTAAGCGTGGAGGAGACTATAGAAGAAAATTACTAAACAGAGAATCGTTTTGGATATTTTCATTGAACACGCGCCAACCTGAGGGGCTTAATAAACGCCTAGATCTGATTCTGCAGCAATAATTTATACACTAATAATCTGGTGCAATAAATCCCCCCTCTTCCTGGGAATATTATAGGGGCAAAATTTCTGTTGATCTGACTTCCATCACATTCCACCATATTTTGCCAAATAACTGTTATGTACCCAGCATATACCTTATGCGTATCCTTCTTATATATATATATACTCTTCTGCATAGTAATTATATATTTTTTACTATGCATATGTATGGTTTCATGTTTTTGTTTTTTCTTTCATTTAATTTTCATGAGAAGAGATAACTGAAGGTGTGGCACCTTTTCTTGGAGGCGGTTACAGGCCTGTGGAGACAATCAGTGGACACAGGTGCACCCTCCCCTTTAAAAGGTCTCACTTTTAATGTCTTTTTGTGTCATGAGGAAGGGCTGGAATTGTCTCTGGTAGCCCGAAACGCGTAGACAAGACTGCAAATTTTTGTAATTCATGGATGAGTTTTTACCGCAAGGTGAATAAACGCACATTCCTTTATCTAAGTGGAGCTGGATTTCTTTCAACCTCTTTTTGCAGTTTAAGGGCAATGATACCAAATATTAATGAAATGTATGTAAACTTTTGACTTTGCAGAAAGTAATAAAAATGCCTTAAAACATTCTCTCATTATTCTTTCATTTGGCAAATAATAATAATTATGGTAATCCTAATTGACCAAAAACAGGAAAGGTTTATTCTGATTTAATGTCAGATATTGAGAAAAACATGCATATGTGTCTTTTTATATAGTGTATGTAAACTTCTGGTTTCAACTGTAAATATATATGTGTATATATAAATATATATGCATGCAGGTATGTATATGTGTATATATTGATGTGTGCATCTCCCATAGACACTCATCACAAAAAAACATACACTGTGCAGTAAATGCTTTTTTTTTACTTGACGCCTCTGTATGGATTAGTGAAGCAGACCGCACTATCCGTACAGTATAAAAAAACTGCATAAAAAGTAAGCTGGCCAAATGGATGCTAAAACTGCACTTTTGGTCTCCATTACGGCAATGGAGGCCTGAGGACACTTTTGATGTACAGTATGTGTTGGAAGTTGCATATATCAGCACCAACATGGCAAGCCTCTCCCACAATGCAATGCTAGCTGGTAACACTGAGCTCACAGGAAGTGGGGCAAAATATTGCCAAAAAAATGAAAAATTGCAATTTGACCACGATGTATGGATACTAACAGGAAACCAGACATGATAATAACTTATGTATCTTAAAAGTCAGCACCCACTTACATCATCATTATCCAATTCTATAAAGTTCTGTGGGGGAAGGGGGTAGTATAAAGTGACAGGTAGTAGCTCTGACGAGGTGGTGGAGGTTCTGTGGGAGGGGGCTGGACACAACGTGGCAAGCAGGGGCTCAGTGGGAATAGTAGAAAGCACAAAGGACACTATGGGGCAGCATGCTGGATGGCGGGGGCTATATAGAAGGTGACAAGCAGGGGAGTGGGAGACGCAAGGCGATGGAGACTCAGGGGGGTGGGGGGCACAAGTTGGCAGATAGTGCCTCTATGGCAGGAGTGAGAGACACTAGGTTTGGCACATGATGATAGACATTGGCTTTGTGGGGAGCACAAGGTGACAGTCAGGGGTTCTGTGCGGATAGTGGGAGACACTAGGTGACAGGACTGCTATATCTTATAATTAACATTTCATCCTGTAAGATGACATTTTATATTAAAGTTTTATAGACCATTTATAAACTGTGTGGGTGTATATACAGTATATATCACATCTACTGTGTGATCGTATTCGGTATTCATTACAAAACTATAGGCTTCTCAGAGACATTTAGAAAGGGTTCCCTATGGTTTTGTGGAGACTACGATCTGCATGACTCACTTGTCAGACAAGAAGTTACTTTTTATTTCCTTCTAGAAATACAGAACTGTGTCAGCAAAAGCATTAGAGAAAAACACAGTGATCACGTCTACAGGGCTGCAGACAAGAAATGAAACACTTCAGCATAAGACTTTTCTTGTTTTTCTTCCTCGCCAAAGGTAAGTCATCACTATTTATATAATTTAGTAATGTAATATCTATCTATCTATCTAAAAATGCAAACAGGCAGCACTCTCAAGTAAATAATTTTTTTTATTTATTTACCCATGTGGACGCGGAATATCTATCTATCTATCTATCTATCTATCTCCTATCTATCTATCTATCTATCTATCTATCTATCTTTCTCATATCTATCTATCTATCTATCTATCTATCTATTAATTAATGTCCATGTAAGATGGGTCCACCCTTGACTTCTCTTTGATTGTTAAGGTCTCTATTTTCTCAGGATACAAAACAATACCTAAACTTCAGATCGAATTCCACTTTGGATGCTTCGTTCCACACTACTGATAACCTATTCTCTGGATAGGTGATCAGAATCTGATCAGTGGTGGTCCAGCACCCAGGACCCCCGCCAATCAGCTGTTTCAGAAGGCAGTAGCGCTGCAGCCTTCTCGCTGCTTGCCCTAGGCCGAGTGACATTGATACCTGGCACAGCCACTATACAATATACAGCACTGTGCTTGGTGATCACAGAGAAGGCTGCGGCGCTCACAGGAGTGCAAGTGCCTTCTCAAAAAGCTGATCGGTGGGGATCCTGGGTGTCGAACCCCCACTGATCATATACTGATGACCTATCCAGAGGAAAACCCCATAAAGTTTCTCAAGGACCTAGGGTTTAAGATATTCCAGTGTACATGTCAGCACAGTAGGCAGGGAAACATACATACACGGTGAGCCCTAACTTGCACCCAACCCGCTGTCCCTGCCTACCTGCAGAGCAAGCCCTAAGCTGCAAGTGCACAAATGGTCGACTGCCCCTATGCTGGTAAGTGCAGGGAGTCAAACCAAGCATTCACAGTAAAAACTGCAGGGACCTGTTCACACAATTGTAACCTAGAAACCCAGAGACAGACAAACACCCAGAGAAAGGTCGTGTAGGAAAAGGTCAAAGCCGGGAGGTCAATACAGTACCAATTCACAGAGCAGAGAGAGAGGTCCAAGTCAAGCCGTAGTCAAATCCAATAGCAACAATCCAAACCGCAAAATAGCAACTGGAGCACAGCAAGGAAAACCTTTAACTGGCAAGGGTGTATTGCCAGCAGGGATTTAAATAGAACGCTGAGTCCCTGGATCAGAACCTGATAGGTCCATGACTCGGCGCTCCATTAGTCAGAACACAGCACACAGGAATAGATCAGCTGAGCAATCATCCCACTGCTAGTCTCCTCCAGCACACGCCCGCTGTGGGGAGAAAGAGCATTGCATCTAGTTGCTAATGACGCTGTCGCATTACCAGGGGGCGTGGCCTAGCAGCATGTCTGCCCCCGTGCAGTTGCACTGAAGCTATGGATCTCACTGCTGGAGCCCGGACAGGTAAGTTTGTGACAATACCCCCCCCCCCCCCCACACACACACACACATACTTTTAAGAGGGGCCACCGGACCCTCAGCATGGGGAGCAGGCTTTGATGGAAAGTTGTCATGGAACCTCCTAATTAAACAAGGGGCATGGATGTCCCAAGCAGGTACCTATGTTCTCTCCTCAGGACCATACCCTTTCCAATGGATTAAGTACTGGAGCGAACCTTGAACCTTCCGAGAGTCAAGGATTCTCTCTACCTCGTACTCAACCTCATCTAGTACCACCACTGAATCAGGAGGTTAAGGTGGAGGCAGGGGCAGACGTTCCGCCTGTGCAGTCGGTTTGGCTCTACAGGGGCCCAATGCAGGAGGGGGCCCCTTCTTACCGGCAGCAGTGGGAGATGAGTGCTTCCATTGTGGAAGTGTTCATCTCTTTATATTCATCTGTATCGCCATCCTTAGGACAGCGATACAGATGGATGCTGCGGCGGGGCAGGGGAGAGGCTTCTCCCATCCCCAGTCCTCTCATAGGCTGCAGGCCTAGTGCCTATAGTCTATCAGAGTCTGGTGCAGGCAATGACGTCATCTCGCCACCTGAGCCGTACAGCACGGGACACAGGCCGGAAGAGGCCTACATCGCATCGCTGAAAGCAGCAAGGAGGTAAGTAATAAGTATATGTGTTTCTTTTTTTTTTATTTACACTTTGCTAGGGGCCCTATCTGGCACTCATGGGGGCATCTACTGGGGCCCTATCTTATGTACTGGCACACATGGGGGGCACTATGGAGGGGGGGATACTATTGGTGCCCTATTTTATATACTGGCACACATGGGGGGCACTAAGGAGGGGGAGGAGCACTATGGGGGGCCCTAACTTAGTTACTGGCACACATGGGGGACACTATGGAGAAGGGGGGAGAGGAGCACTATGGGGGCATCTTCTGGGGATCTATCTTATATACTGGCAGACATGGGGGGCACTATGGAGGGGGAGGAGCACTATGGACGCAGTATCTTATATACTAGAACACATGGGGGACACTATGGAGAAGGGGGAGCACTATGGGGCATCTACTGGTGACCCTATCTTATATACTGGCACACATGGGGACCACTATGGAGAATGGGGGAATAGGAGCACTATTGGGGTCATTATATAGGTGCATTATACTGGCACACATTATGGGGGCATTTTATATTGGAACATTGTCAGGCACCATGGACACAAGGGGAGGCGGACTTTAGGTGCACAATATAGGAATATTTTATACTGGTGCAAATTATACAAACTGAAAAGAATGGTGTGGTATTAAACAAGCAGGAAGTGCTCAAACCCACATGCAGTTGTGCATATATACACAGGGGAGCAAATCCTGCACTTGTGGCCCATTGCTAATGGCAATCCCCAGCAGAAATGCATACAGTGGAGGATGCCCGCAGCGAACCACAAGTACCACAATAGACATCCTACACCACATCCTGGGTGCAAATTATAGGGTACTATGGGGACCTTGGCTTTGGGCACACAGTAGGGGGCATTGGCACACATTATGAGAGTACTAAGGGGACATTGGCTGTACAGGGGGCACTAAGAGGAGGTATTTTTTTTATACTACCACTCAACAGGGCATTTTTATGTACTGGCGCACATTGTAAGGGGGCATTTTTCTACTGTTACACATTATAAAGAGAATTATTACTACCGGGGGCATTATGGTGGGCTTTATTACAGTTGAGGGACTATGAGGAACTTGAATACTAGAATGAGCACTATGGGAGCATTATTACTTCTGGGACACAGTGGGGACATTATTACTGTAGGGGCACTATTACTACTATGTGTAGTCTGGTTACTTAATTATTTCTATTAGTGGGAGCACTGTTACTTTTGTGAGCACCCTGGCACGGTATCAGCTTAGCACAATTATTTTTGGGGAACATTATGTTTACACTATTAGTGTCCTGGGTGCAGTCATTTTTTAGGACACTGTGTGCCAATAATTATTGAAGGGGAACTATCTGTGTGTAACTATTATATGGAGCACAGCAGGCACAATATTAGAGGGGTGTTGATTAGGTGGGAGGATGATGGAAAACTAGAAACTAAGATGTCTGTCTGTCAAACCCTGCAGAGAGAAGAGATGGCTGAAAGGAATCATCATGGTGGTGTGGTCTGAAAGGAGAAGATGAGGACAGAGAACATCTACATCAAAGAAGACGTCCCTGGATGTAAGAGGTATGTGGACCTGTATTAGGCTACCTTCACATCTGAGTTAGTAATTCTGGCAGGCTCTTCCAGCACAGTACAGCCTGCCGAAATGCTCCAGCACTGCTGAATGCAGACAGAATGCCCGCCGGCACCATTAACTATAATGGGGTCTGGCAGAGATCTGGCCGCAATCTGTAAAAAATGCAGAGAATCAGCGGGACAGAAACCGCTGCATGCCTGAGTTTGTGTCCGGCCAATTCCTTGCATTCTCTGCCGGATCAGGTGGCCGGAGTGTAGTGCTGCAGGTGTGAAAGTAGCCTTAACCTGTATGTTTTGTATTGCTATAAGTAATGTTAGGATGAAATAGGTTATGTTGAGAATTTGGCTTGGGGCGGGGGGGGGGGGGGGGGCACATTCTTTGCACAGAGGCCCTCTGCTGTCTGTGTCCTCCCCTGGGTGGAGGAATAGATCAGCTGAACAATCAGAGAAAAACCATTGCATGCAATTGCTAATGACGCTGTCACACCAGGGGGCATGGCTTAGCATGTCTCTCCCGACGCAGTTGCGCTGAAGCGGGAGATCTCACTGCTGGAGCCTGGACAGGTACGTTTGTGACAGTACAAAGGTGGGTTTCCATCTGCATGTGTAACTCTTCATCAATGGAAATTGTGAGGTCCAGGAAATTAATTTGTTTCTAATGTGCTGCATGGGTAAATCTCAACCTAGGGGAGGGAAGAGAAAGAGGACAGGAGTGATAGTAGCAAGAATGGTGGTCGTAGTACTCACTCTATCACTCACCTTGGCTGTACAGTGATGGGAAGGGTGCACCTGTTACTCCCTTCAGGGGACACCGTCATTTTTGGCGTCTCCTGCTTGGTGCAGCTGCAGATGTTGGTGCAGTGTAGCAGGGCAGAAAATAATGAAATCAGGATTACAGCAGAACAGCTGTTTACTGTAGGATTAGGTTTGAAGCACATCAGTTCAAATTCTCAGCATGCAGTGGGCTGGAAAATGTTAGACAAATGCACTTTTCACAGTTCACACAGTTCTTACAGGTAACATGGCTGCACAGGTAGTTAAGGTGCTCCTTTTAAAGCAATCTTCCTTAGAGTGCACTTCTCTAGCTGACTTTGACATAAGCATCCACGCATGGGGTGCAAAACTTTCTATCTGCAATGCAAACTCAGGGTGAACCCTAAACATCAGACTATGTTCTGAACCTTTATTGAACAGGTTGCTGTACTTAAAGTACACTTCCACAATATCCTCTATGGGATGTGGATATTCTTTTACACAGATGGCCAGTTTGCTCAGGTGAGTGTTCAGGCATCGAAAGAAAACTCTTGAACAAATATGCTGTAGGGCCCATAGGTTACCTTTAGACACCTTGGGGGTCATTTATTATCCAGAAATACGCCTATATAAGGCGTATTTCTGGTGCAGATTGCGGCATAACAGTTAGTTGCACCACAATATGTGACTTTTCCCCGCTCACGCCAGGTCTAACAATGTGGGCGTGGCATTGGCGGGGTAGGGGATGGGCCAGCAGGTTTAGGCATAGAAAATTGTCTAATTGTAAGCCAGCAAGGAAGATGGCTTACATTTAGACTGGAGTTCGATGCACCGAAGTTATGTAGAGGCCGGTGGCTCTTCATAACTTCGGCGGATCCACCGTCAGATATAGGGGTTATTAAGACCTCCACCTAAAACGCCGGTCTTAATAAATGACCCACAGAGCTTCTACTCTGCACCTCTCTTTCTTACTCTCTTCTACATTTTGTATCTGTTCTCTTTGCTGCCCAGACATTAAAGAGATTGTCCAGGCCAAAAACCAGAATTATTTTTATGTGCTCCTAATACCCCTAACATTGCATATTTTCCCCCCAATACCCATTTTTCTTGTCGGTGCTTTCCTTTAACCTATATGGGCATCAGACCATCTTAGCAGGACAATTTAAATTCTTCATTTACTGTTTGCTTCACTGTCTAGCTTTATTTCTAAACAAAACTGGCACGCTAGGCACTATGTTGTGTCACAGGGCTGGCCATGTCTGCCACACAGTTCAGTCTGCAGCAGACATGCCCTTTACACCTCCTATGGCCATATTACTACACCTATATGTATAGTTTAAAATACATGCAAAGACCTGAGTTTCTAAAAAGATTGCTCCAAGTTCCAATCACAATGGCCATATTACTACACCTATATGTATAGTATAAAATACATGCAAAGACCTGAGTTTTTAAAAAGATTGCTCCCAGTCCCAATTTTAATGGGCAGCTCTTGCTGAGGGTTCCCTCATACAGCTCATGCCCATTAAAATGAAAGCACAGATGCTGAATGGGTTCCAAAACATGCAGAGTCCTTCCATTGACCTGTGCATGCCTTAGCATTTATAGGCTTCACATAGAAGCCTGTGAGTAAACCCCTATGTCAGGGATGATATCCAGCAGATACTAGCGCATGCACGGGAAGGACAGCCCTCTCCAAGACTTCTTGGCCCCAGACATCGATGATGTCAGTTCCATCACCAGCTGAGGCCCAAAAGACTGAAGAGACAGGCTCACAGCAGAAGTGCTCAAATTGTAGCAGAAGAGGTCACGGGACCAAAAAAAACAATGAAGGAACATTAAGCTCTGTGGATAGTAAGTACTGCCATTCCACCCTTCCCCAAAGCAGGAAGATGGGGCTGAGGAACCCCTTTAACTCACACAAAGACTCTAGATTGTTCTAAACTCCTGCTTCTCTAGTAGAAAGGTAAACCTAGTGGTTGGTGGATGTTAATATGGTGGATGTTAATACGTTAAAGTGCTATTTTGCAGTGTACCACTGCTCTGCAGTAGGACACTGCATATCCAAGCAAAACCTTGAAATAAGTGTTTGTCCCCATTCCAAAAAAAAAATCATAATATCATGTATGTACCATTCCCAAAAATAAATTGGCATAACTAGGTGCACATGATGCTCCCATGGAGGTACCATTCATTTGGTGACAGATGGTGAATTCAGATACAAAAAATTGGTATGTCAACACAAAATGAAGAAAATAAATAATGAACTCATGAGGTACATGAAGATGTCTGCCGCCCAGAACATAACTATGGTAATTTCTGTGATCCCGAAATTATGTTTAGAGCCTCATTTACACGGGGGCTTTTGCTGGCAATTTTCAGCGCAGATACTGCATCAAAGGGTCACTGGCAGCAGTGTTGGCTCTGTTTCCCACTGGCAGCAGTGAGAGGCCATGTTGCTTATAGTCATGACCGCGCCATGAAAAGACATGTCCTTTCTTGGCACAATGTCTGGACAGATGCCACTGGAACCCATGGCTGTGTCTACTCGTGGTTTTTCTCTTTTAAGGTAGGATTAGCTGCAAGTAGGTCTGCGGCATTCAGATTGAAAAGTGGCAGCAGAAACTGCCTCAGTTTCTACCGTGGAATATGTGGCGTATTTTTGTCTTTACAAGCCCACCGCTGCAGTCCTGGGCTCTGTCTGTGTAGGTACTGTTGTTCTGGGATCCGCTCCACAGTTTCCTCTCAGCCCTGGCCAAAGCATGCTTGCTGCTTGTTTCCTGCAGCACTTCCTTAAGGGCCGATGCACGTCACCTCCTGGGCTTTATGGGTTAGGTCATGTGACCTCGCTGACCAATCCTAGCCCTCCTGCGCATATATAAGTGGCTCAGCCCCCTTCCCAGATGCCTCTGTGTCAAGGTCCTTGTGTCCTGCTAAAGTTCCTGATTTCCGCTTGTGTTCCTGTGTAACTGACTCGTACCTGTATTCCTGGACTCTGCTACCTGTTATATCCCTGCCTTCTTACCTTGACTCTTCTGTTGCCGACCCGGATTGCCTGACCTGTACCTGTGCCACCCGCCCTGACCTTTTGCCTGTCTCACTACGCCTCTGCCTCATCCTTCGGTCCTGCACCTCTGGTACATTTCTCAGGTACCTCCTGGTCCGCCTGGACCAGCTGCCTCGTGTGCCTATCCTCCTCAAGAGGTAGCGACCCGGTGTTCCTCTCGGGAAAGTCTATCCCCACCATCAGGGGTACTGTGAAGATCAAGGGGTTCACTTAGACAACGCCCTTAGAGGAGGTAGGACACATGGCACAGTGGGTTCACACCCTCTGGCTCGTGACGCCAGGGTTGGAAACAGATTGTATGTGAATTTAAATTCCTCTTCTTATAATAGTTTGTACTCCTTAGCCATCCTCAGCACCTCATGACATTCCTTCGGATTTCTATCAAGGGAAATATACCTGTAGGTCCAGGGCTGGCCTTATGTTACATGGCACCCTCTATGAGAAGACTTTTTCGGCGCTGGCTATTTTTGGAAGTGTAACACCCCAGAGTTGTGTTACTAGACGCCTCTACCCCGCTACTATCTCTTAAGCGCTTTATACTGTCATCAGATGTGATTTTGCTCATGTCCTCCACAAATGTGCATAAAACTATGTTAAATGCGATTGTTCGTGTAATTTGCCTGGTTACCAGTAGGTGGCAGCAACTCATTGGCAAGTACAGTTTAGTATATCTGAGCTAGAATGGATTATTCCAGCTTAGCTCCCCCTCTGTGAGAGAAGTGGGCAGTTCCTACATCCTGCAGCATAGGTGGAGAAGGAAGTTAGAGGCCAGCCACCCCTGTTGGAGAAGGCTGTGTGATAGTGTCCAGGAGACCCCCTGCATAGGGAAGACAGCAAGGACCTAGTCTCGGCTGAGACTTGGCCATATACCCAGTCTAAGCACCTTCAGCTCAGCTGGATGAGAAAAGCAGAAAACTACAGACAACCTCCAGGGTTCCAGGATGAAAGCATCCCCTGAGAATCCATCCGTGAGATAAGTCCAGAGAACTAGGAGAAGCCAATTCCTCCTCAGCTAGTCTGTCCCCACCAAGCAGAAGTTACCAGATAAGTGCAGAAGCTAACCCTGCCATAGTTACAGAGCTACCAAGCAGACATTTTATCCTACAAGCTCCCCATTTAAAGCAGAAGTATTCATTCCTGCCAATGATTGCCAAAACCTGCTGGGACCAAGAGACCAAAGCTGTATACTGCTTGGATGCAAGTTACTTCAAGTAAAGCAACGTTTGAACTTGATCTAAAGGTCTGGACATCATTTCTTCTGCAAAATTCCTCTATTACTCCTACTATCACTACACTCAAATTTATTGCAAGTGAGCCAGGAGCCAGGAGTCCGGCCGTACACAGGTAGGAGACACAGTGACACAATTATCACTACCCTTCAGTGACATTATAGGCCATTACACCACTCTGGCATTCCTAATCTGGGACGTGCGTTATAACACCTTGGAAAGGCCCTGGGATAGTACCCTGCGCATGCTGCAATTGGCGTCATGACAAATACAGAACATTAACAACCTGTATACTGGCCATTGCAGAAGTCCCACTGCAGTGAATGGAGAGGGTGCTGTGCATTTGCAGTAGAAGTGGTGTTATATCAATCTAATTACATAAATGCAGTACAAGAACCTACCATTGGACATATGTTGAGCACCAGAACTAAGCTCATCACATATATACAGCACCAGAACCAAATCTATTACATAAATACAACCCCAGAAACAAGCTTATTACATATATACAGCACAGGAACCAAGATCAGTATCTAAATACAGCACCAGTTCAAACACAGCTCAGTACAGATCCCATTTGCATAGTCAGGTTAGCTTTTGACATACACATTTGTACAGTGTGAAAGTACAACTCCCAGTATGGCCTGAAGAGTTGTAAAGGTATGCCTGGAGTTGTATCATAAAATGGAATGCTACCACCCATCATTGCTTTGTAGACCATACAAGAGGGTATAACACTAATCAGAAACAGTGGCTATAACATTGATCCAACACAGTCAGTGTGCTTCTTCACAGTGCCTCCATACTGTCCCTTTACTTGGAGCCCCCAGGCTGTGCCTCTTCTTTGTGCCCCCACAGTGTGCCTCTTCCTCTTCTCTCTAGCCCCATGCCGTGTCTCTTCACTGTGCCCTAATACTGTTCCTCTTCTCTGTTCCCCAATATTGTGCCTCTTCTCTGTGTCTCCATAGTGTGCCTCTTCTCTGTGCCCCCATACTGTGCTTCTTCTCTGTGCCCCCATACTGTGCCTCTTCTCTGTGTTCGCATAGTGTGCCTCTTCTCTGCGCCCCCATACTGTGCCTCTTCTCTGTGCCCCCATACTGTGCCTCTTCTCTGTGTCCCCATAGTGTGCCTCTTCTCTGTGTCCCCATAGTGTGCCTCTTCTCTGTGTTCCCCATAGTGTGCCTCTTCTCTGTGTCCCCATAGTGTGCCTCTTCTCTGTGCCCCCCATAGTGTGCCTCTTCTCTGTGTCCCCATAGTGTGCCTCTTCTCTGTGCCCCCCATAGTGTGCCTCTTCTCTGTGCCCCTGTAGAGTGCTTCTTCTCTGTGCCCCCATACTGTGCCTCTTCTCTGTGTCCCCATAGTGTGCCTCTTCTCTGTGTCCCCATAGTGTGCCTCTTCTCTGTGCCCCGTACAGTGTTTCTTCTCTGTAACAACATACTGTGCCCCTTCTCTGTGCCCCTATTCTCTATTTTCTTCTGAAAAGCAAGTTAGAGATGGAAGGTGGAAGTAGAAAAACACAGTTATTATATGGGTAAGGTTAACCATTTAAACGGATTAATTTCATTAAACAACCCCTTTTATCCTAATTTAGGCCTTCATTATATGTTCTTGTATAATCTCTATTTGCAGGACTGGTGGTGCCAGCAGAATGTGTGACTGGATCACTGAATGGAATAGTCATGTTACCTTGTACATATTCTGCCCAGAAAACCACAATGTGCTGGGGACTGGGTCAATGCCCAACGTCTGGCTGTAATAGTGAGATTATCAAGACTGATGGCGAAAAAGTGATCTGGAGGAAATCTAACAAATACCAGTTACTGGGACACATAGCTCAGGGGAATGTGTCCCTGACCATCACTCGGGCCACTAAAGAAGATGAAGGAATTTACTGCTGCCGCGTGGAGATCCATGGACTTTTTAATGATCAGAAAATAGAGAGAATATTAAAGATACAGGAGGGTAAGGAGAGCTTTACATTTGAATGTTAAAATATATTTTTCTCTTTAAAAGGGATTTCCTAACCCCAGGCAACCCCTTTAAAAGACCCTTTAAACAGATGCTTTTGCCTGGGAATTTTCCATGACCTGATTGCTTTCCTGCAGCAACTATTACAGGAGAAATGTGGTGTTACATGGTGCTCATTCAATGTCTTTCTGCTCTGGTTAGTAGAGGTAGGTAGGTAGTGTTCCCCTTTTAATGATGTCCATACATTTCCTAAGGCAATAGACACAAATTCTCGTCATGAGGCAATCACGTTAAAGGGGTTATCCAAGCCCTATAATGCCCCCCAAAATGCCCAGGCCCGTCTTACTGGTCATACTGACCCCACTGCCTGGCACCCGTGTCGTTCCTGATGCCGGCACAGCCGCCGCTGCATCTCCCCATCGCACGGATCAAAACATCCAGCGATGGGGCTGACAGCCAATAGCAGGCAGCGATGGATATGAGCCTCCCTAGCATTGGGGGATACGCTAGGGAGGCGCGTGGCATGGCTCGTGGTGTGCCAGCATCAGAAGCGACGTGGGTGCCGGGGAGTGGGATAAGTATGACCAGTATGAGGGGTCCAGGCACTAGGGCGGACATTATAGGGATTGGATAACCCCTTTAAGGAAGTTTTAGTGAACATTCTTCGGTGCATTGAGGAGTGGGCCCAAGTCCTTTGGAGCACTAGATTTTGCTGTACTTGCTATACAGCAACACATACCTGTCACATCCAGGGCCTCCCAGGTGACGTCTCCTCCGATGTAGATCTTCTCTGTCATCATCTTCTCCATTCGGTCTGGACACTTCTCTCACCCGCCTTGTCTCTGCAGAGTGTGACACACAGACATCTTAGCTTCCTCATTTTTCTGTACCCCATAATACTATCCTGAATAAAAATGAGTGCCCCCCATAGTAACAGTACTCTTCATAGCCCCACCAATAGTAATTCCCTTCTAGAATGCCCTCATTAGTAATACTGCCCCCTACTGGACCCAACAGTGATAATGCTCCAGAAGAGTGCCTCCATTAGTAGAAGAGCCCTCCAGTATTAATAATGCCCTCACAGAGCCCCCAGTGGAAATAATGCGGATCCCTCCTATAGAGCCCCCAGTAGTAATAAGAACGCCTAATGTCCCCACAGTGCCCCTAGTATTTATACTGCCCCCTACTGTTATAATGCTCGCCTGAAGCGCCCCAAGTATTTATAATGCCGCCTGCAGTGCCCCCTGTAGTTATATTCCTCCGTTTAGTGTCCTCAGAAATTATAATTCCTCAGCACCACTGCCATATAGTCCCATGTAAATAACACTATTTCCCTCCCTCTGCCAGAGTCCCATATAAATACCATCACACCATCTCTCCAGCCCTCTCTATCTACAGCCCCCTCCAAAATACAGTCCCATGTAAATAACATCACACCATCTCTCCTGTCCCTTCCAACATACAGTCCCATGTAAATAACATCACCCCCTCCCCAGCCGCCTTCAACATACAGTCCCATGTAAATAACATCACCTCCTCAATATTCAGTCCCATATAAATAACATTACCCCTTAACATTCAATCCCATGTAAATAATATCACTCCCTCCCACAGCTGCCTTCAACATACAGTGCCATATAAATAACATTACCCCTCAATATACTGTACAGTCCCATGTAAATAACATCACCCTACCCCAGCCACTTCCAAATTTCAGTCCCATGTAATTAACATCACAGGTCCTTCAGCTCTTGCAGTGCATTAGATTCAATTGTATTGCTGTCCTGAGGACGGCAATACAGTTATATCTAACAGTCAGACAGGACATTCGGGGCCTGGGACAAAACATCAGGGGCCCAGGCCCCGAATGTTTTGACCTAGCAACGCCACTACCTCAGCCGTGTTAGCCCCCCCATATCAAAATTTTTGAACAAAACATATGCAATTGGTTAGATCTTTGTTAGATCAGGTTAGATCAATTGTTGTTTGCGTTAGATCTCATACAGAAGTAGAGATATTAACAGTTATTTGCAGGGGGGGCTAACCCGTCATCAGCCCCCCCTTATCAAAAAATTTACCCAAAAATTAGCTATTTTGGAAGATATTTGTTAGATCAGGTATGATCAACTAGTTGTTTTGTTAGATCTAACATAATTACAGACTTATTAAGTGATTAATGAGGGGGGCTAGCCCCCCCACATGCAATTTTCAGGTAAAATTTGATGCAGAGTAATAGGCCTTCATTAGATCCGGTAAGATCAAGTGGTTTCAACGTTAGATCTCATTTAATTACAGAGATATTTCACATAAAAACACAGATATTAGGTAGTATTAAATAGGGGGGTTAGCCCCCCCACATGCAATTTTCTGGTAAAATTTGATGCAGACTAATAGGCCTTTGTTAGATCCGGTAAGATCAAGTGGTTTCAACGTTAGATCTCATATAATTACAGAGATATTATAGATATTTGGTATTACGTCAGGGGGGGCTAGCCCCCCCACATGCAATTTTCTAGTAAAATTTGATGCAGACTAATAGGCCTTCGTTAGATCCGGTAAGATCAAGTGGTTTCAACGTTAGATCTCATTTAATTACAGAGATAATTCACATAAAAACACAGATATTAGGTAGTATTAAATAGGGGGGCTATCCCCCCTCATACAATTTACTGGTAAAGTTTGATTCAGGCTAATAGGCCTTCGTTAGATCCGGTAAGATCAAGTGGTTTCAACGTTAGATCTCATATAATTACAGAGATATTATGGATATTTGGTATTACGTCAGGGGGGGCTAGCCCCCCCACATGCAATTTTCTGGTAAAATTTGAGGCAGACTAATAGGCCTTTGTTAGATCCGGTAAGATCAAGTGGTTTCAAAGTTAGATCTCATATAATTACAGAGATATTATGGATATTTGGTATTACGTCAGGGGGGGCTAGCCCCCCCACATGCAATTTTCTGGTAAAATTTGATGCAGACTAATAGGCCTTCGTTAGATCCGGTAAGATCAAGTGGTTTCAACGTTAGATCTCATTTAATTACAGAGATATTTCACATAAAAACGCAGATATTAGGTAGTATTAAATAGGGGGGCTAGCCCCCCCACATGCAATTTTCTGATAAAATTTGATGCAGACTAATAGGTCTTCGTTAGATCCGGTAAGATCAAGTGGTTTCAACGTTAGATCTCATTTAATTACAGAGATAATTCACATAAAAACACAGATATTAGGTAGTATTAAATAGGGGGGCTATCCCCCCCTCATACAATTTACTGGTAAAATTTGATTCAGGCTAATAGGCCTTCGTTAGATCCGGTAAGATTAAGTGGTTTCAACGTTAGATCTCATATAATTACAGAGATATTATGGATATTTGGAATTACGTCAGGGGGGGCTAGCCCCCCCACATGCAATTTTCTGGTAAAATTTGATGCAGACTAATAGGCCTTCGTTAGATCCGGTAAGATCAAGTGGTTTCAACGTTAGATCTCATTTAATTACAGAGATATTTCACATAAAAACACAGATATTAGGTAGTATTAAATAGGGGGGCTAGCCCCCCCACATGCAATTTTATGGTAAAATTTGATTCAGGCTAATAGGCCTTCATTAGATCCTGTAAGATCAAGTGGTTTCAATGTTAGATCTCATATAATTACAGAGATATTATGGATATTTGGTATTACGTCAGGGGGGGCTAGCCCCCCCACATGCAATTTTCTGGTAAAATTTGAGGCAGACTAATAGGCCTTTGTTAGATCCGGTAAGATCAAGTGGTTTCAACGTTAGAGCTCATATAATTACAGAGATATTTCACATAAAAATACAGATATTAGGTAGTATTAAATAGGGGGACTAACCCCCCCACGTGCAATTTTCTGGTAAAATTTGATTTAGACTAATAGGCCTTCGTTAGATCTGGTAAGATCAAGTGGTTACAACGTTAGATCTCAAATAATTACAGAGATATTATAGATATTTCGTATTACGTCAGGGGGGGCTAGCCCCCCCACATGCAATTTTCTGGTAAAATTTGATGCAGACTAATAGGCCTTCGTTAGATCCGGTAAGATCAAGTGGTTTCAACGTTAGATCTCATATAATTACAGAGATATTATGGATATTTGGTATTACGTCAGGGGGGGCTAGCCCCCCCACATGCAATTTTCTGGTAAAATTTGATGCAGACTAATAGGCCTTCGTTAGATCCGGCTAAGATCAAGTGGTTTCAACGTTATATCTCATATAATTACAGAGATATTTCACATAAAACACAGATATTAGGTAGTATTAAATAGGGGGGCTAGCCCCCCCACATGCAATTTTCTGGTAAAATTTGATGCAGACTAATAGGCCTTCGTTAGATCAGGTAAGATCAAGTGGTTTCAACGTTAGATCTCATACAATTACAGAGATATTTCACATAAAAATACAGATATTAGGTAGTATTAAATAAGGGGCAAACCCCCCACATGCAATTTTCTGGTAAAATTTGATGCAGACTAATAGGCCTTCGTTAGATCCGGTAAGATCAAGTGGTTTCAACGTTAGATCTCATATAATTACAGAGATATTATAGATATTTGGTATTACGTCAGGGGGGGCTAGCCCCCCCACATGCAATTTTCTAGTAAAATTTGATGCAGACTAATAGGCCTTCGTTAGATCCGGTAAGATCAAGTGGTTTCAACGTTAGATCTCATTTAATTACAGAGATAATTCACATAAAAACACAGATATTAGGTAGTATTAAATAGGGGGGCTATCCCCCCCTCATACAATTTACTGGTAAAGTTTGATTCAGGCTAATAGGCCTTCGTTAGATCCGGTAAGATCAAGTGGTTTCAACGTTAGATCTCATATAATTACAGAGATATTATGGATATTTGGTATTACGTCAGGGGGGGCTAGCCCCCCCACATGCAATTTTCTGGTAAAATTTGAGGCAGACTAATAGGCCTTTGTTAGATCCGGTAAGATCAAGTGGTTTCAAAGTTAGATCTCATATAATTACAGAGATATTATGGATATTTGGTATTACGTCAGGGGGGGCTAGCCCCCCCACATGCAATTTTCTGGTAAAATTTGATGCAGACTAATAGGCCTTCGTTAGATCCGGTAAGATCAAGTGGTTTCAACGTTAGATCTCATTTAATTACAGAGATATTTCACATAAAAACGCAGATATTAGGTAGTATTAAATAGGGGGGCTAGCCCCCCCACATGCAATTTTCTGATAAAATTTGATGCAGACTAATAGGTCTTCGTTAGATCCGGTAAGATCAAGTGGTTTCAACGTTAGATCTCATTTAATTACAGAGATAATTCACATAAAAACACAGATATTAGGTAGTATTAAATAGGGGGGCTATCCCCCCCTCATACAATTTACTGGTAAAATTTGATTCAGGCTAATAGGCCTTCGTTAGATCCGGTAAGATTAAGTGGTTTCAACGTTAGATCTCATATAATTACAGAGATATTATGGATATTTGGAATTACGTCAGGGGGGGCTAGCCCCCCCACATGCAATTTTCTGGTAAAATTTGATGCAGACTAATAGGCCTTCGTTAGATCCGGTAAGATCAAGTGGTTTCAACGTTAGATCTCATTTAATTACAGAGATATTTCACATAAAAACACAGATATTAGGTAGTATTAAATAGGGGGGCTAGCCCCCCCACATGCAATTTTATGGTAAAATTTGATTCAGGCTAATAGGCCTTCATTAGATCCTGTAAGATCAAGTGGTTTCAATGTTAGATCTCATATAATTACAGAGATATTATGGATATTTGGTATTACGTCAGGGGGGGCTAGCCCCCCCACATGCAATTTTCTGGTAAAATTTGAGGCAGACTAATAGGCCTTTGTTAGATCCGGTAAGATCAAGTGGTTTCAACGTTAGAGCTCATATAATTACAGAGATATTTCACATAAAAATACAGATATTAGGTAGTATTAAATAGGGGGACTAACCCCCCCACGTGCAATTTTCTGGTAAAATTTGATTTAGACTAATAGGCCTTCGTTAGATCTGGTAAGATCAAGTGGTTACAACGTTAGATCTCAAATAATTACAGAGATATTATAGATATTTCGTATTACGTCAGGGGGGGCTAGCCCCCCCACATGCAATTTTCTGGTAAAATTTGATGCAGACTAATAGGCCTTCGTTAGATCCGGTAAGATCAAGTGGTTTCAACGTTAGATCTCATATAATTACAGAGATATTATGGATATTTGGTATTACGTCAGGGGGGGCTAGCCCCCCCACATGCAATTTTCTGGTAAAATTTGATGCAGACTAATAGGCCTTCGTTAGATCCGGCTAAGATCAAGTGGTTTCAACGTTATATCTCATATAATTACAGAGATATTTCACATAAAACACAGATATTAGGTAGTATTAAATAGGGGGGCTAGCCCCCCCACATGCAATTTTCTGGTAAAATTTGATGCAGACTAATAGGCCTTCGTTAGATCAGGTAAGATCAAGTGGTTTCAACGTTAGATCTCATACAATTACAGAGATATTTCACATAAAAATACAGATATTAGGTAGTATTAAATAAGGGGCAAACCCCCCCACATGCAATTTTCTGGTAAAATTTGATGCAGACTAATAGGCCTTCATTAGATCCGGTAAGATCAAGTGGTTACAACGTTAGATCACATATAATAACAGAGATATTATGGATATTTGGTATTACGTCAGGGGGGCTAGCCCCCCCCACATGCAATTTTCTGGTAAAATTTGATGCAGACTTATAGGCCTTCGTTAGATCCGGTAAGATCAAGTGGTTTCAACGTTAGATCTCATTTAATTACAGAGATTTTTCAAATGAAAACACAGATATTAGGAAGTATTAAAAAGGGGGGCTAGCTCCCCCTTATGTAATTCCAAATATCCATAATATCTCTGTAATTATATGAGATCTAACGTTGAAACCACGTGATCTTACCGGATCTAACGAAGGCCTATTAGTCTGAATCAAATTTTACCAGAAAATTGCATGTGGGGGGGCTAGCCCCCTATTTAATACTACCTAATACCTGTGTTTTTATGTGAAATATCTCTGTAATTATATGAGATCTAACGTTGAAACCACTTGATCTTACCGGATCTAACGAAGGCCTATTAGTCTGCATCAAATTTTACCAGAAAATTGCATGTGGGGGGGCTAGCCCCCTGACGTAATATCAAATATCCATAATATCTCTATAATTATATGAGATCTAACGTTGAAACCACTTGATCTTACCGGATCTAACGAAGGCCTATTAGTCTGCATCAAATTTTACCAGAAAATTGCATGTGGGGGGGCTAGCCCCCCCTGACGTAATACCAAATATCCATAATATCTCTGTAATTATATGAGATCTAACGTTGTAACCACTTGATCTTACCGGATCTAACGAAGGCCTATTAGTCTGCATCAAATTTTACCAGAAAATTGCATGTGGGGGGGTTAGCCCCCTTATTTAATACTATCTAATATCTGTATTTTTATGTGAAATATCTCTGTAATTATATGAGATCTAACGTTGAAACCACTTGATCTTACCGGATCTAACAAAGGCCTATTTGTCTGCATCAAATTTTACCAGAAAATTGCATGTGGGGGGGGGGCTAGCCCCCCCTGACGTAATACCAAATATCCATAATATCACTGTAATTATATGAGATCTAACGTTGAAACCACTTGATCTTACCGGATCTAATGAAGGCCTATTAGCCTGAATCAAATTTTACCAGAAAATTGCATGTGGGGGGGCTAGCCCCCCTATTTAATACTACCTAATATCTGTGTTTTTATGTGAAATATCTCTGTAATTAAATGAGATCTAACGTTGAAACCACTTGATCTTACCGGATCTAACGAATGCCTATTAGTCTGCATCAAATTTTACTTGAAAATTGCATGTGGGGGGGCTATCCCCCCTATTTAATACTACCTAATATCTGTGTTTTTATGTGAAATATCTCTGTAATTAAATGAGATCTAACGTTGAAACCACTTGATCTTACCGGATCTAACGAAGGCCTATTAGTCTGCATCAAATTTTACCATAAAATTGCATGTGGGGGGGCTAGCCCCCCTATTTAATACTACCTAATATCTGTGTTTTTATGTGAAATATCTCTGTAATTAAGTGAGATCTAACGTTGAAACCACTTGATCTTACCGGATCTAACGAAGGCCTATTAGCCGGAATCAAATTTTACCAGTAAATTGCATGTGGGGGGGATAGCCCCCCTATTTAATACTACCTAATATCTGTGTTTTTACGTGAATTATCTCTGTAATTAAATGAGATCTATCATTGAAACCACTTGATCTTACCGGATCTAGCGAAGGCCTATTAGTCTGCATTAAATTTTACCAGAAAATTGCATGTGGGGGGGCTAGCCCCCCCTGACGTAATACCATAATATCTCTGTAATTATATGAGATCTAACGTTGAAACCACTTGATCTTACCGGATCTAACAAAGGCCTATTAGTCTGCATCAAATTTTACCAGAAAATTGCATGTGGGGCGGGTTAGCCCCCCTATTTAATACTACCTAATATCTGTATTTTTATGTGAAATATCTCTGTAATTATATGAGATCTAACATTGATACCAGTTGATCTTACCGGATCTAACAACGGCCTATTAGTCTGCCTCAAATTTTACCAGAAAATTGCATGTGGGGGGGCTAGCCCCCCCTGACGTAATACCAAATATCCATAATATCTCTGTAATTATATGAGATCTAACGTTGAAACCACTTGATCTTACCGGTTCTAATGAAGGCCTATTAGCCTGAATCAAATTTTACCAGAAAATTGCATGTTGGGGGGCTAGCCCCCCTATTTAATACTACCTAGATGGCTAGAAGGTTGGAGGAGTGTTTAAACTAGGGACTGGGGGGGAGGGTAATTACACTATAGAAGGGGAAGATAGTGCAGATAGAGACCGGGGGCAAGGTAGTGGGACTGGGGGAGAAATGGAAGGACGGACAAGAACAGTTCAGAAGGAAAGGTGTAGGGTAAAAAATATACATAAACCTCTCATATGTATGTATACTAATGCCAGAAGTCTGACTAATAAAACTGGTGAACTGGAATTAGTGATGTGTGAGGAGGACTATGACATAGTGGGAATAACTGAGACATGGCTGGATGATAGCTATGACTGGGCAGTTAATGTACAAGGTTACAGTCTGTTCAGAAAGGATCGTCAAAACCGGAGAGGTGGAGGGGTCTGCCTTTATGTAAAATCTTGTCTAAAGCCCACACTCCGTGAAGATATAAGTGAGGGACATGAACATGTGGAGTCACTGTGGGTAGAGATACATGGAGCTAAAAACAACAATAAATTACTAATAGGAGTCTACTATAAACCACCTAATATACCAGAGTCCACAGAAAATCTACTATTAAACGAGATAGACAAGGCGGCAAATCATAATGAGGTGGTTATTATGGGGGACTTCAACTACCCAGATATAGACTGGGAAACTGAAACTTGTATATCTCATAAAGGAAACAGATTCTTGGCAATAACCAAAGACCATTATCTCTCCCAACTGGTTCAGGACCCGACTAGAGGGACGGCCATACTGGACTTAATATTAACCAATAGACCTGACAGAACAACAGACGTGCAGGTTGGGGGACACCTGGGAAATAGTGACCATAAAGTAATAACCTTCCAATTATCATTCAAAAGAGCGTTTCTACAGGGAGAAACAAAAATACCAAACTTCAAAAAAGCTAAATTTAGCCAACTAAGAGAGGCCATAGGCCTAACTAACTGGGACAAAGTCCTCAAAAATAAAAATACAGCCAAAAAATGGGATATCTTTAAAAACATCCTAAAATCTCATTGTGAGAGGTACATACCGTATGGGAATAAAAGGTTAAGGAACAAAAAGAAACCAATGTGGATAAACAGAACTGTAAAGAAAGCAATAAATGACAAAAAGAAAGCATATAAAACCCTAAAACAGGAGGGTAGCACGGAAGCACTGAAAAACTATAAGGAAAAAAACAGAACATGTAAAAAACAAATAAAAGCGGCCAAACTAGAGACCGAGAGATTAATTGCCAAACAGAGTAAAACTAACCCTAAAATGTTCTTCAATTATATAAATGTTAAAAAGTATAAATCTGAAGGTGTCGGCCCTTTAAAGAGTAATGAGGGGGGAGTCGCAGAGAGCGACGAGGAGAAAGCAAAGCTGCTAAATATTTTTTTCTCCAATGTATTCACTGAGGAAAATAAACTGTCAGATGAAATGCTGAATGCTGAAATAAATTCGCCATTAAAAGTGTCCTGTCTGACCCAGGAAGAAGTACAACAGCGACTTAAAAAAATCAAAATAGACAAATCGCCAGGACCGGATGGCATACACCCCCGTATCCTAAGGGAATTAAGTAATGTCATAGCCAGACCCTTATTTCTGATATTTGCGGACTCTGTACTGACAGGGAATGTCCCACAGGATTGGCGCATGGCAAATGTGGTGCCAATATTCAAAAAGGGTCCAAAAACAGAGCCTGGAAACTATAGGCCGGTAAGTTTAACATCTGTTGTGGGTAAACTGTTTGAAGGTTTTCTGAGAGATGCTATGTTAGAGCATCTTATGGGAAATAAGCAAATAACGCCATATCAGCATGGCTTTGTGAGGGATCGGTCATGTCAAACTAATTTAATCAGTTTCTATGAGGAGGTAAGTACTAGACTTGACAGCGGCGAATCAATGGATGTCGTGTATCTGGACTTCTCCAAAGCATTTGACACTGTACCTCATAAAAGGTTAGTATATAAAATGAGAATGCTCGGACTCGGAGAAAACGTCTGTAAGTGGGTAAGTAACTGGCTCAATGATAGAAAACAGAGGGTGGTTATTAACGGTACATACTCAGATTGGGTCACTGTCACTAGTGGAGTACCTCAGGGGTCAGTATTGGGCCCTATTCTCTTCAATATATTTATTAATGATCTTGTAGAAGGCTTGCATAGTAAAATATCAATTTTCGCAGATGACACTAAACTGTGTAAAGTAATTAACACTGAAGAGGACAGTATACTACTACAGAGGGATCTGGATAGATTGGAGGCTTGGGCAGATAAGTGGCAGATGAGGTTTAACACTGAGAAATGTAAAGTTATGCACATGGGAAGGAATAATGCAAGTCACCCGTACATACTAAATGGTAAAACACTCGGTAACACTGACATGGAAAAGGATCTAGGAATTTTAATAAACAGCAAACTAAGCTGCAAAAAACAGTGTCAGGCAGCGGCTGCCAAGGCCAATAAGATAATGGGTTGCATCAAAAGGGGCATAGATGCCCGTGATGAGAACATATTCCTACTACTTTACAAATCACTGGTCAGACCACACATGGAGTACTGTGTACAGTTCTGGGCTCCTGTAAACAAGGCAGACATAGCAGAGCTGGAGAGGGTCCAGAGGAGGGCAACTAAAGTAATAACTGGAATGGGGCAACTACAGTACCCTGAAAGATTATCAAAATTAGGGTTATTCACGTTAGAAAAAAGACGACTGAGGGGAGATCTAATTACTATGTATAAATATATCAGGGGGCAGTACAGAGATCTATCCCATCATCTATTTATCCCCAGGACTGTGACTGTGACGAGGGGACATCCTCTGCGTCTGGAGGAAAGAAGGTTTGTACACAAACATAGAAAAGGGTTCTTTACGGTAAGAGCAGTGAGACTATGGAACTCTCTGCCTGAGGAGGTGGTGATGGTGAGTACAATAAAGGAATTCAAGAGGGGCCTGGATGTATTTCTGGAGTGTAATAATATTACAGGCTATAGCTACTAGAGAGGGGTCGTTGATCCAGGGAGTTATTCTGATTGCCTGATTGGAGTCGGGAAGGAATTTTTTATTCCCCTAAAGTGAGGAAAATTGGCTTCTACCTCACAGGGTTTTTTTGCCTTCCTCTGGATCAACTTGTAGGATGACAGGCCGAACTGGATGGACAAATGTCTTTTTTCGGCCTTATGTACTATGTTACTATGTTACTATGTTACCTAATATCTGTGTTTTTATGTGAAATATCTCTGTAATTAAATAAGATCTAACGTTGAAACCACTTGATCTTACCGGATCTAACGAAGGCCTATTAGTCTGCATCAAATTTTACCAGAAAATTGCATGTGGGGAGCTAGCCCCCGCTGACGTAATACCAAATATCCATAATATCTCTGTAATTATATAAGATCTAACGTTGTAACCACTTGATCTTACCGGATCTAACAAAGGCCTATTAGTCTGCATCAAATTTTACCAGAAAATTGCATGTGGGCGGGTTAGCCCCCCTATTTAATACTGCCTAATATCTGTATTTTTATGTGAAATATCTCTGTAATTATATTAGATCTAACGTTGAAACCACTTGATCTTACCGGATCTAACAAAGGCCTATTAGTCTGCATCATATTTTACCAGAAAATTGCATGTGGGGGGCTAGCCCCCCCTGATGTAATACCAAATATCTATAATATCTCTGTAATTATATGAGATCTAACGTTGAAACCACTTGATCTTACCGGATCTAACGAAGGCATATTAGCCTGAATCAAATTTTACCAGTAAATTGCACGTGGGGGGGGGCTAGCCCCCCTATTGAAGACTACCTAATACCTGTGTTTTTATGTGAAATATCTCTGTAATTATATGAGATCTAACATTGAAACCACTTGATCTTACCGGATCTAACGAAGGCCTATAAGCCTGCATCAAATCTTACCTGAAAATTGCATTATGGGGGGCTAGCCCCCCCTAACGTAATACCAAATATCCATAATATCTCTGTATTTATATGAGATCTAACGTTGAAACCACTTGATCTTACCGGATCTAACGAAGGCCTATTAGCCTGCGTCAAATTTTACCAGAAAATTGCATGTGGGGGGGCTAGCCCCCCTATTTAATGCTACCTAATATCTGTGTTTTTATGTGAAATATCTCTGTAATTAAATGAGATCTAACGTTGAAACCACTTGATCTTACCGGATCTAACGAAGGCCTATTAGTCTGCATCAAATTTTACCAGAAAATTGCATGTGGGGGGGCTAGCCCCCCCCCCCCCTCATTAATCACTTAATAAGTCTGTAATTATGTGAGATCTAACAAAACAACTAGTTGATCATACCTGATCTAACAAATATCTTCCAAAATAGCTAATTTTTTGGTAAATTTTTTGATAAGGGGGGGCTGATGACGGGTTAGCCCCCCCTGCAAATAACTGTTAATATCTCTACTTCTGTATGAGATCTAACGCAAACAACAATTGATCTAACCTGATCTAACAAAGATCTAACCAATTGCATATGTTTTGTTCAAAAATTTTGATATGGGGGGGCTAACACGGCTGAGGTAACGCCACTGACTATTGGCACATGTGCTTTGCTTCTTTTTCTGCTTCACCAGCCACTGCATATGCGCCAATAACATCATCTTCCATCCAGAAGAATAGGGGCTCGTATCCACTTCCTGGTTCCTCTGGACAAACAGGAAATGCCCACTCAGCCAATGATTGGTCACAGTGGTGACCCCGGGTGTAATGCCAGAGGTCTACCCCCAAGCCAGCAAAGGAAGCTGTCCCAGATGTATTCAGCAACTCGGAGGAAACCTGGACAAGGCAGTTGGGCTGTTGAATGAGTAGTTGCAAGAGGCTCTGGCCCTGCTAACTACAAAGCACACCACAGACTTAGCTGAGAGCCGGACTAGGAGACTGACAGGTGACCCATGCAGTGCATAACTAGGATCATCAGGGAATCCAGGGAGGACCACGTAAGGGGCATCAGCCATAGTGACAGGTGTGTGCAGGCAACAGACGGTGAGTGTAGCCTTTGCCAGGGTGGAAAGGCATCCACCTGTGTGCAACAAACGGTTCTCATATTTGTTAGCATACAAGGTTTGCATTGTATAAACAACAACCACTGCATGTCATTGCTGTATGCCTAGTATATTGTATGGTCACTAGGTGGCAGTGTTACATTTGTGTAAGTTCCTGTTTTTGCTATGTCTTTAACAATTAAAAGAGTTCAGTGCTCGTTCTGCCACAGAGCAGAGGTCAGCCAAACTGCACAGACTGTCTGCCTGTCCTTTGTTTAGCCTCAGAAAGTATTTCTAACAGGTTATGGGCCCAGGACATGCTGCAGAAGCCCAGGATATAACACAGATTACCCCTGGATATAACCAGATACAGCAAGCTAAAGCAATTGAGTGCAGGAGACAGCAACAGAAAGACAAACAGCATAAATGGCTGCCACCATCCCCTCAGCAAAGTTCTCCATCGCAAATCTGACAAATCAGAACTACCAATCCTGGAAATTCAAGATGAAAATGCTGCTTATAAGAGAAGGTACGTGGAAATGTATAAATGAACCCAGACCTGCACAGCCCACAGAGGAGTGGTTAGACAGAGATCAGAAAGCCCAGACCACAATTTCCCTGTGCATAGACGATGATCAAATCATACATATATGTAACTGTCAGACTGCTAAAGACATGTGGGAAGGATTACAGAAAGTGCATGAAAGAGTTAATCTCAGCAATAAACTGTATTTAATCAGAAAGCTGTATCAGACTAAGCTACAGAAAGACCAGGACATGCAGGACTACATAAGACAGACCTTAGAAATGGTGGAGAGACTGAGAGGGACTGGAGAAGATATAAAAGACTTCCATGTTGCAGCGTTATTGTTAAGTGGACTTCCTGAAAGTTAGGAGACACTTGTCACAGCACTGGATGCACGTCCAGATGATGAACTTGCAGCGTACTCAAGTTAGGGTTAATAGTGTTCCTGGGTGTTGTAGTGCAATAGACACTAACCTGAGACGGCTGACTCTCTGCAAGGGCAGGTGATGATGAGAATTGTTCGTGACGCCAGTGCCAATTAAACGGTGGCACGCCGTTTGCTGATAGCAGGAATAACTGAGGAACCACGTGATGTTAAAGCAGAACTCAAACTTTAGTAGTCATCATATAGGGACATTAACGGAAACGCAGTTCCTTTGCAGACAGTTGTTTTCAGTACATTTGATGCAGGCAATATATGTATAGCAAGGTGACTTCAGAGTGTTAAACACAGGATTTGTAGTACAGGCAGCTTGCACTCTATTCCTGACTGATCCTGGAACATAGAAAATCTTCTCCAAGGCCCAATACCCTAGCTCTGGCGTATATCCTTGGTTTTATCTTTATCAAGTACCTCCTCTGTTGTCTTGAGTACCTCTTGCTTTTCTGAGCTTTGCCTCTGTCTCTCTCTCAGCTTCCTCAGGCTCTAAAAACTTCTGAACTGACTTCCTGGCTAGGCCCTAGCCTATTTATACTAACCAGGGGGCTCCCTCTGCTGGCTGAAATATGAATTGCCTGCTGCAGGCCTAACTCTCTTAAAGGGAAATACACGTTATGATATAGCAGTGTCGGGTAACCTACCCGTATGCTGCACACCCCCAGACTTTAACATGAGTAAGGCCTCGTACTCATACACACCTTCCTGAACCGGCATAACATGGTACATAACTTAGGCATTACATTATAAATATAATAAATAATTATTTCGCACAGAAAAACATAACATTAGTAACTTCATGAACAAATGACACAAGGGAAAGGGGCGTCTTCTTGCTTCTTAGGCACGGCCGCTGACCTGGCACAGCGGACTTAGGGTGAACCAGGTTAGTCCATTTTCTTTGGTGGCAGTATAATAACGGAACTACCCAGGAGTATCCTGTGGGTGTATCACAGGCAAGGGCTCACGTGGAGGAGTCCATTCTTGCGCACAAATGTCAAGTAAAGCATTACCAGTAGCAACTGTTTGGGAGGAGACACCACCAGAATAGTCAAAGTCCCCTAAACGGACTGGCGGGCGTCCCCTGGTCATCCGGGTAGACCTTCTCAACACAGGGGTCTCCTCCTCCCTTAGCAACGAGGTAGAAGAGAGAGGAGCAACAGGAGGGTCTCCATCAGTGAGACCTTGATCAGGAACAACTAGATCCACTAGAGGGGAAACTGGATCCGGGGCATCTTGAACCGGCTCTTCTGGAGGTGAAGATACAGTAGGTGCCGGAGCAGGCACCAGCAAGTTCAACCATGGTGTCAGAAGCCAATGCATGGGATCAGCGTCATACCTTAGATTACTGACAGCCTGCATAGGATCCTCGGGCTGTATTGCTGACTCTGACACAGGAGATTCAGATCCAGAACTCTCGGCACTAGGTTCTGGTGTCAGGCAGAGCTTTAACCGGTTTCGGTGTACAATTTGGGATCCCTTGCCTTCCCGGGTGATCTCATAAGTGTGAGTTCCAACATTTGGGATTGCAGTGACAACATAGGGACTTCGCTCCCATTTACTGTCCAGTTTACTGGTACGGCGGTTATTTTTTAACCATACCACAGCCCCTATTGTCAAGGGTTCTGCATGGGCTGCTTGATCATAGTCTCTCTGCTGTCGGTCCCTAGCATAGTCCATACGTTCCTGAACAATGGCTTTGGCTGTATTCAATCGCCTTTGATGTTCAGCAACCCAGTCGGTGTTAGGTAATGGGTTAATGCAATCAGGTACTTGTATGTCCAATGAATGATCAGCAGGCAATGTCCCTTGGCGCCCAAACATCAAATAAAAGGGGGTATACCCGGTGGAACAATGTATGGTATGATTGTATGTGAACATGAGCTGTGGCAACAGATTAGGCCAATCTCCTCTGGTTTCAGGAGGCACGGCCCTCAGCATCTCTATCAAGGTCTGATTCATTTTTTCACATAATCCATTACCTTGAGGATGGTAGGCCGTTGTCCGGATCTTCTTACAGTTGTGTAAGCGGCACAGTTCATGGAACAGATGGGACTCAAAAGCAGGTCCTTGATCGGTGAGGATCTTTTCTGGACATCCTTAGGGCAGGAGGAAGTGCTTCCAGAACAGTTCGGCTGTAGTCTTGGCTGTCTGGTCTCTCACAGGCACCGCTACAACAAACTTAGTGAAATGGTCAATAATAGTCATGGCATAAGTATACCCTGAGCGACTAGGCTCCAGTTTCACATGGTCGATGGCGACAAGTTCAAGAGGACGAGTACTTACAATGGGTCTCAGTGGTGCCCTCTGATCATGGTGCTCACTTCGTTTTAAGGCACAGGCTACACACTCCCGACACCACTTCTCCATGTCTTCTCTCATGCCCACCCAGTAAAACCGCTGGCGGATAGTAGCCTCAGTCTTTTGGACCCCAAAGTGACCGGATTGATTGTGGTACATCTCCAACACCATACCTGCATCTCGTCGGGGTATGAGAATCTGGTGCACTCTCTCGTTGGACACTGGGTCTAGGCTTCTCCGTAGCAATAGGCCCTTTTGTATGAAGAGTTGATGGCGCTGTCTCCACAGTTTGATGAGCTCAGGATCTGCACTCTTACGCCGAATCCTCTCAGGGGCTCTGCCACTAGTAATGAAGTCCAACAATTCACCCAGCACTCTACTTTCAGACTGTAGTTTCACCCACCTTTCTTCTTTAGGTTCAGGCCTACTGGAGGGTGAAGGAACTGCAGCTCTGTCATTGGTAGCTCGAGCCTGATCCTGTTGAGCAAATTTGTTATAGAAGGCCGGCATCTCTACATCTTCCCAAGCATCTCGCACATCATCAGGAGCTGTCTCTGTGGGAAGCCTGGATAAAGCATCAGCATTATCATTAGTACGTCCAGCGCGATATTTTACAGAGAAATCATAGTTGGCGAGGCGAGAGGCCCATCTCTGCTCCAAGGCCCCTAATTTAGCTGTATTTAGATGTGCCAGAGGGTTATTGTCAGTGAATGCAATGAACGGGGTGGCGGCTAGATAATCCTTAAATTTTTCTGTCACTGCCCACACTAATGCCAGGAACTCTAGTTTGAAGGAACTATAATTCTGGTCATTTTTCTCAGCTCCTTTCAGGGAGCGGCTTGCATAAGCTATCACTCTTTCTTTTCCCTCTTGGACTTGGGCTAACACAGCTCCCAGGCCTCGCTTGCTAGCATCAGTATACAGATGGAAGGGCTTGCTGTAGTCTGGATAACCTAACACAGGAGGCTCGGTCAGTTTCTTTTTTAGCAATTGGAACGCTATCTCTCTTTCCTCATTCCACTCAATGGGCACCGGAGTTCTAGGGCTTTTCTTGGGTTGCCCCCTCAAGAGCTCCTGGATAGGATCAGCTATTTGAGCAAAATGGGGGATAAAACGTCTATAGTAGCCGGCAAAACCAAGGAAACCCCTCACTTCCTTGACAGTAGTGGGAACCGGCCAATTACGGACAGCTGCTAACTTATCAGGGTCAGGTTGCACTCCCTCTCCGCTTACCACATGCCCCAGGTATCTTACTGCAGGTTTGAGCAGGTGACACTTGGATGGCTTTACCTTCAAGCCATATTTGATAAGGATTTCAAATACTTCTGCCAAATGTTTCAGATGGTCTTCATATGTTTTTGAGTACACAATGACGTCATCTAGATACAGCAGCACTGTTTCGAAGTTTTTGTGACCCAAACACCGTTCCATTAGTCTCTGGAAAGTTCCTGGGGCATTACATAGCCCGAACGGCATACAATTGAATTCGAACAGGCCCATGGGAGTAGTGAAAGCAGTCTTTTCCCTATCTGCAGGGGCCATGGGTACTTGCCAGTAGCCACTGGTCAAGTCCAATGTGGAGAAATAGGCAGAGGAGCCCAGAGCAGTTAGGGACTCCTCAATGCGGGGCAGTGGGTATGCATCTTTGTGGGTTATTTGATTAATTTTCTTATAATCCACACAGAAACGGATACCACCGTCCTTCTTCTTTACAAGGACCAGGGGTGCAGCCCACGGACTACGGCTGTCCCGGATTACATTAGAGTCTTTCATCTCTTGGATCATTTCTTTTACAGTCTGATATGAAGTAGGCGGTAAGGGTCTGTATCTCTCCTTGATAGGAGGATGAGAGCCAGTAGGTATGGTGTGTTGTATGGCACTCACCTCTCCATAATCAGTAGCATGCTTACTGAAGGCCTGGTGGTACTCTTTGACAAGCTGTATAATCCCTTCTTGTTGTTGTTGGGGGGTAGTCTCGTCCCCCACATGGAGCTCTTCCCACCAGGGCACTTGTGGCTGGGTCACCGACGGACATCCGCTGACTGCAGCTGGCGGCTTTTCTGTCACTGGAAGACGAATGATGTCTTGGAAGGACACCTGGGACAGCTGGGCAACACGGCAATGCTTAGTAAGCGCAACAGGATGATCACTCAGGTTAATCAGACGGACAGGTACTTTACCTTGGGAGACGTTCACCAGGCACTTGGCAGCTCTCACATAAGGGTAATCCTCCATCTGGATTGGTTCCACCAGGGCTGGATAATCTCGGCCTTGGACTCCCAGGACAGCACGACACCATAAAAGAGTTTGAGAATTAGGAGGCAAAGTCACAGGCTTAATATCACTAATCCTGGCAGTACAAATTTCTCCTTTCCCATTAGCAAACCTCTGCTGGGCACTTAACACCGTAATAGTCTTTTGAATCACCCTCTTGGATGCAGAGGAAGCAGTGGGCAAAGTCTTGTGTAATACGGCAAGTACTTCTGAATAACAGTTTTTGAAGACATTGGTGCCTAGAATGACAGGATGTCCTCCTCTGTCGCCGGCCTGTACTACTATCACCCCCTGTTGTGGTAAGGTTACTTCTCCCACCTGCAGGGTGGGTTCCCAGTATCCATGAATCTTTACTGGTTTGCCATTGCTGGCAATAATTTCCACCCAGGATTCAGGCGGCTGGGTCAATTGGTTGGTGTCCCAGAATCTTTCAAAGGCGGGCAGCTGAATAGTAGTGACCTGAGACCCAGTATCTAATAGGGCTTCAAAGGGGACCCCGTTGATTTCTATATTGATTTTAGGATGGGATCCTACATAACGTGGCATCCAATTTGGATCCTCTGGACCTAGTGTTCTACCTCCCGAGGGGTGGTCCTCAGCCTCAGGGGTTGCCCGTTTAACTGCCAGCACGTGGATTCTGTGTGTCCCAGCTTTTTGCAGTATGTACACACGGGCCGCTTGCGATCTCTATTACGCCTCCCAGGATCCCTGGGGTGAGTCTCTTGGTAAGGAGGTGGGAACGGCCTAGGAGGTGACAGGAATTCTTCTGTCATTATGGGTTTTTCCCATTCCTCTATTTTTCTGCACACTTTCTCTAGACTTTTAGTGAGGTGATTTACTTGCTCTGTCAGCATGACTAGATCCACTAGAGGGGAAACTGGATCCGGGGCATCTTGAACCGGCTCTTCTGGAGGTGAAGATACAGTAGGTGCCGGAGCAGGCACCAGCAAGTTCAACCATGGTGTCAGAAGCCAATGCATGGGATCAGCGTCATACCTTAGATTACTGACAGCCTGCATAGGATCCTCGGGCTGTATTGCTGACTCTGACACAGGAGATTCAGATCCAGAACTCTCGGCACTAGGTTCTGGTGTCAGGCAGAGCTTTAACCGGTTTCGGTGTACAATTTGGGATCCCTTGCCTTCCCGGGTGATCTCATAAGTGTGAGTTCCAACATTTGGGATTGCAGTGACAACATAGGGACTTCGCTCCCATTTACTGTCCAGTTTACTGGTACGGCGGTTATTTTTTAACCATACCACAGCCCCTATTGTCAAGGGTTCTACATGGGCTGCTTGATCATAGTCTCTCTGCTGTCGGTCCCTAGCATAGTCCATACGTTCCTGAACAATGGCTTTGGCTGTATTCAATCGCCTTTGATGTTCAGCAACCCAGTCGGTGTTAGGTAATGGGTTAATGCAATCAGGTACTTGTATGTCCAATGAATGATCAGCAGGCAATGTCCCTTGGCGCCCAAACATCAAATAAAAGGGGGTATACCCGGTGGAACAATGTATGGTATGATTGTATGTGAACATGAGCTGTGGCAACAGATTAGGTATAAGTATACCCTGAGCGACTAGGCTCCAGTTTCACATGGTCGATGGCGACAAGTTCAAGAGGACGAGTACTTACAATGGGTCTCAGTGGTGCCCTCTGATCATGGTGCTCACTTCGTTTTAAGGCACAGGCTACACACTCCCGACACCACTTCTCCATGTCTTCTCTCATGCCCACCCAGTAAAACCGCTGGCGGATAGTAGCCTCAGTCTTTTGGACCCCAAAGTGACCGGATTGATTGTGGTACATCTCCAACACCATACCTGCATCTCGTCGGGGTATGAGAATCTGGTGCACTCTCTCGTTGGACACTGGGTCTAGGCTTCTCCGTAGCAATAGGCCCTTTTGTATGAAGAGTTGATGGCGCTGTCTCCACAGTTTGATGAGCTCAGGATCTGCACTCTTACGCCGAATCCTCTCAGGGGCTCTGCCACTAGTAATGAAGTCCAACAATTCACCCAGCACTCTACTTTCAGACTGTAGTTTCACCCACCTTTCTTCTTTAGGTTCAGGCCTACTGGAGGGTGAAGGAACTGCAGCTCTGTCATTGGTAGCTCGAGCCTGATCCTGTTGAGCAAATTTGTTATAGAAGGCCGGCATCTCTACATCTTCCCAAGCATCTCGCACATCATCAGGAGCTGTCTCTGTGGGAAGCCTGGATAAAGCATCAGCATTATCATTAGTACGTCCAGCGCGATATTTTACAGAGAAATCATAGTTGGCGAGGCGAGAGGCCCATCTCTGCTCCAAGGCCCCTAATTTAGCTGTATTTAGATGTGCCAGAGGGTTATTGTCAGTGAATGCAATGAACGGGGTGGCGGCTAGATAATCCTTAAATTTTTCTGTCACTGCCCACACTAATGCCAGGAACTCTAGTTTGAAGGAACTATAATTCTGGTCATTTTTCTCAGCTCCTTTCAGGGAGCGGCTTGCATAAGCTATCACTCTTTCTTTTCCCTCTTGGACTTGGGCTAACACAGCTCCCAGGCCTCGCTTGCTAGCATCAGTATACAGATGGAAGGGCTTGCTGTAGTCTGGATAACCTAACACAGGAGGCTCGGTCAGTTTCTTTTTTAGCAATTGGAACGCTATCTCTCTTTCCTCATTCCACTCAATGGGCACCGGAGTTCTAGGGCTTTTCTTGGGTTGCCCCCTCAAGAGCTCCTGGATAGGATCAGCTATTTGAGCAAAATGGGGGATAAAACGTCTATAGTAGCCGGCAAAACCAAGGAAACCCCTCACTTCCTTGACAGTAGTGGGAACCGGCCAATTACGGACAGCTGCTAACTTATCAGGGTCAGGTTGCACTCCCTCTCCGCTTACCACATGCCCCAGGTATCTTACTGCAGGTTTGAGCAGGTGACACTTGGATGGCTTTACCTTCAAGCCATATTTGATAAGGATTTCAAATACTTCTGCCAAATGTTTCAGATGGTCTTCATATGTTTTTGAGTACACAATGACGTCATCTAGATACAGCAGCACTGTTTCGAAGTTTTTGTGACCCAAACACCGTTCCATTAGTCTCTGGAAAGTTCCTGGGGCATTACATAGCCCGAACGGCATACAATTGAATTCGAACAGGCCCATGGGAGTAGTGAAAGCAGTCTTTTCCCTATCTGCAGGGGCCATGGGTACTTGCCAGTAGCCACTGGTCAAGTCCAATGTGGAGAAATAGGCAGAGGAGCCCAGAGCAGTTAGGGACTCCTCAATGCGGGGCAGTGGGTATGCATCTTTGTGGGTTATTTGATTAATTTTCTTATAATCCACACAGAAACGGATACCACCGTCCTTCTTCTTTACAAGGACCAGGGGTGCAGCCCACGGACTACGGCTGTCCCGGATTACATTAGAGTCTTTCATCTCTTGGATCATTTCTTTTACAGTCTGATATGAAGTAGGCGGTAAGGGTCTGTATCTCTCCTTGATAGGAGGATGAGAGCCAGTAGGTATGGTGTGTTGTATGGCACTCACCTCTCCATAATCAGTAGCATGCTTACTGAAGGCCTGGTGGTACTCTTTGACAAGCTGTATAATCCCTTCTTGTTGTTGTTGGGGGGTAGTCTCGTCCCCCACATGGAGCTCTTCCCACCAGGGCACTTGTGGCTGGGTCACCGACGGACATCCGCTGACTGCAGCTGGCGGCTTTTCTGTCACTGGAAGACGAATGATGTCTTGGAAGGACACCTGGGACAGCTGGGCAACACGGCAATGCTTAGTAAGCGCAACAGGATGATCACTCAGGTTAATCAGACGGACAGGTACTTTACCTTGGGAGACGTTCACCAGGCACTTGGCAGCTCTCACATAAGGGTAATCCTCCATCTGGATTGGTTCCACCAGGGCTGGATAATCTCGGCCTTGGACTCCCAGGACAGCACGACACCATAAAAGAGTTTGAGAATTAGGAGGCAAAGTCACAGGCTTAATATCACTAATCCTGGCAGTACAAATTTCTCCTTTCCCATTAGCAAACCTCTGCTGGGCACTTAACACCGTAATAGTCTTTTGAATCACCCTCTTGGATGCAGAGGAAGCAGTGGGCAAAGTCTTGTGTAATACGGCAAGTACTTCTGAATAACAGTTTTTGAAGACATTGGTGCCTAGAATGACAGGATGTCCTCCTCTGTCGCCGGCCTGTACTACTATCACCCCCTGTTGTGGTAAGGTTACTTCTCCCACCTGCAGGGTGGGTTCCCAGTATCCATGAATCTTTACTGGTTTGCCATTGCTGGCAATAATTTCCACCCAGGATTCAGGCGGCTGGGTCAATTGGTTGGTGTCCCAGAATCTTTCAAAGGCGGGCAGCTGAATAGTAGTGACCTGAGACCCAGTATCTAATAGGGCTTCAAAGGGGACCCCGTTGATTTCTATATTGATTTTAGGATGGGATCCTACATAACGTGGCATCCAATTTGGATCCTCTGGACCTAGTGTTCTACCTCCCGAGGGGTGGTCCTCAGCCTCAGGGGTTGCCCGTTTAACTGCCAGCACGTGGATTCTGTGTGTCCCAGCTTTTTGCAGTATGTACACACGGGCCGCTTGCGATCTCTATTACGCCTCCCAGGATCCCTGGGGTGAGTCTCTTGGTAAGGAGGTGGGAACGGCCTAGGAGGTGACAGGAATTCTTCTGTCATTATGGGTTTTTCCCATTCCTCTATTTTTCTGCACACTTTCTCTAGACTTTTAGTGAGGTGATTTACTTGCTCTGTCAGCATGGCGATAGTATCGGTAGCTGACACTTGAACAGCTTGGCCGGCCTCAGCTCGGTTAGTGATAAGCGGTTTTGGCCTGCAGGCTGATGATTCAGGTGGGGTGCTCAACTCCGGAGATACTGCTGACCCCAGAATTTTTATCGCCAGTTCTTTAAAGTCCAGAAAGGTACTGTTAGGGTGCTGGGCGGACAGCATCTTTAATTGGGTCCTTATTTGTTCACTAGACACCCCGGTGATAAATTGTTCTCTTAGGGTCTGGTCCTGATTATCAGCCTCTTTGGGATCTATCTGAATTACAGCCCCTAAAGCCTCCTGAAGTGATAGGGCATATTCACGGAGGGACTCATCGGGCTTCTGTTTCTTGCCAAAGAAGTGCATCTTTATCTCTGAGGCAGTCCTGGTTTCAAAAGTGGCCCTGAGGCGGGTGAATATCTGTTCTAGAGTACTCCGCTCAGTAGCAGGCCAGGATAATACCTCCCTGCGGGCAGCTCCCTCCAGTTGCGCTAGCAGGATTTCCATTTGCTGATCGACATTTATGGGGTACAGTTTGAATAATGCCAGCAACTTTTCTTTAAAGTCTCTTAGGGTATGGGTCTCTCCTTTGTAGCGGGGAAACCATGGGGCCCCAAAATAGTAAGGCATGGTAAAGGGCATCATGCTGGGGGCTATAGGATGATTCGGAGCCGCAAGCTCTCCCGGGGCCGGCTGCTCAGGCACTCCCGGTTCTGACATGTTAGCTTATTGAGATGTGGCCGCTGGTGACTAAAGGGGCCGGAACAATCCCCTTCCCTCCGGTTACAAGTTCTTACCGGTATCGCCGGGCTTGCGCAGGCCAAGTCTGGAGAGATCTCGGACGTCCTGAGTACGCGGTGACGTAGAAGAAAACGGGCCGCGGCGGTGCGATGATGACGAGGGGCGGGATTTTCTGTGTCTTTGAAGGGATCCGCCCACGAAGGTCCTCAGCAGCGCGGGAAACTTTACTCCAGGCGGCCGGTGGCCATCTTGGTCACCATTCCCTGACAGCAAGCAGGGTTGTAAAAAGTCCATAAAACCACACTCCGATGTGGCGATTTCTTCCTCTTGGTAGCGCAACACTGCACAGTGCTTTTTGGAGGTTTTAGGCACACTTTGGGTATGTTTTTCAGTCCACAAAGTCCACTTTAATAAAACAGGCAATATGTCACTTTGGTCACAGGGCAACTGTATAAGGCACAAAGTTCACGCTTCTTGCACTAGAAAGCGTGCGAATCCTGTTTGTGACGCCAAAAGAGAGGTGCAGCGTACTCAAGTTAGGGTTAATAGTGTTCCTGGGTGTTGTAGTGCAATAGACACTAACCTGAGACGGCTGACTCTCTGCAAGGGCAGGTGATGATGAGAATTGTTCGTGACGCCAGTGCCAATTAAACGGTGGCACGCCGTTTGCTGATAGCAGGAATAACTGAGGAACCACGTGATGTTAAAGCAGAACTCAAACTTTAGTAGTCATCATATAGGGACATTAACGGAAACGCAGTTCCTTTGCAGACAGTTGTTTTCAGTACATTTGATGCAGGCAATATATGTATAGCAAGGTGACTTCAGAGTGTTAAACACAGGATTTGTAGTACAGGCAGCTTGCACTCTATTCCTGACTGATCCTGGAACATAGAAAATCTTCTCCAAGGCCCAATACCCTAGCTCTGGCGTATATCCTTGGTTTTATCTTTATCAAGTACCTCCTCTGTTGTCTTGAGTACCTCTTGCTTTTCTGAGCTTTGCCTCTGTCTCTCTCTCAGCTTCCTCAGGCTCTAGAAACTTCTGAACTGACTTCCTGGCTAGGCCCTAGCCTATTTATACTAACCAGGGGGCTCCCTCTGCTGGCTGAAATATGAATTGCCTGCTGCAGGCCTAACTCTCTTAAAGGGAAATACACGTTATGATATAGCAGTGTCGGGTAACCTACCCGTATGCTGCAAACTGACACTGGAATATGTTAAAGGCAAGCTTGTGGATGAATACAAGCGCAAAACAGAAAGCAGGAGTAATGCAAGTGTGTGTTCAGAGACTGCTTTACAGATGAAATACAAAAATAAAAGCAGTAATGTGCAGCTAGAAAAGCGGGAATGCTTTGTGTGCAAAAAGCCAGGACACCTAAAGGCAGATTGTAGAATCTGGAAAGCTAGAATGCAAAAACAGAGTCGATGGCAACAAGCTAAGAATGTCCTAGAAACAAAGGAGAGTGCATTCGGATCCAAAAATGGTGTCACCTCTGTGCAAGCGTGGTGTGTGGACTACAAGTCACATGACAAATGACCGACATTTCTTCACTCAGCTTGATGAAAGCGGGATGGAAAGGATAACTACAGCTAATGGACAACTCATGAAATCAGTGGGAATAGGAGATGGTTTTCTAAACTGTCCTATCTCTCCAGATATCAGTAAAAATATCCATATGAGGAATGTTCTGTATGTGCCAGATCTTGAAAGCAACCTTTTGTCAGTAAAGAAACTCACTAACCAAGGCAATGTGGTCACATTTCAGGGTGACAGTTGTATCATCACAAAAGGGGATTGCTTGTTTGCAAAGGCTAAAATCAGAGATGAACTATATCAGCTGAACTGCAGTGAAATGGTTAAAACAGCCAAAGAGGATAAACATTCAAACTGCATCCACACTTGGCACAGACGATTCGGGCACAGAAATTCTAATACAATAAAGAGAATAACTATGCAAGTGGTATTAAGATGAATCCATGTGATCAAACAATGATCTGCACCAGCTGTATTAAAGGAAAAATGACTAGGACACCTTTTCCCAAGCAGACCAGCAGCAAAGCTCAAAAACCTCTGGACTTAATACATTCAGATCTTTCTGGTCCAATGAAAACTATAACTCCAGGAAAGAAAAAGTACTTCCTGACCTTCATTGATGATTACTCCAGATATACAACAGTGTTTCTGCTTCACAATAAGGCTCCATTCACACGTCTGCAAAATGGGTCAGCATCCGATCCACAATTTTGCAGAATGGGTGCGGACCCATTCATTCTCTATGGGGACGGAATGGATGCGGACAGCACACAGTGTGCTGTCTGCAGCCGCAATTGCGGAGCGCGGCCCCGATTTTGGGTCCGCAGCTCCGCAAAAAGATAGAGCATGTCCTATTCTTGTCCGCAGCTTGAGGACAAGAATAGGCATTTCTATGGGGGTGACGGGCTGGTGTGTTGCGGACCCGCAATTTGCTGCAGAAAAATCAAAAGCTGAAACTGAACCAGAGATTAGTATTAGGCACGAATATTCAAATCGCGAATATTAATTGCGAATATCGGCACTTCGAGAATTCACGAATATTTAGAATATAGTTATATACTGTATATTCGTAATTTCAAATATTCTAGATTTTGTTTTCATCAGTAACCTCCCTTCTTGCTTGAGGGCCAATGAGAAGGCTGCAATGTCTTTGTCTGAGCTTAGCAACATCCCTAGCAACCAATAGGAAAGTTGCCCACCCCTTACTACATAAGAACCTCCCCAGCAGCCCTTGTATGCAGTATTTTGCAGATCTGAGAGAGACAGCAGTGTTATTGCTGTGCTCTGTGCTTTCCTGTGTAATTTCATTAGATAGATAGCTAGTTAGCATATATATATATATATATATATATATATATATATATATATTACAGATAGTTAGTGGGAGATAGTCAGTGTAGGTTATATCCTGATATAGTGTAGCTGTTGCAGTGCAGTGTGTTAGGTAGTGTGATAGGTTCTGCTGTCCATACATACAGTACAGACTAAAAGTTTGGACACACCTTCTCATTCAAAGAGTTTTCTTTATTTTCATGACTATGAAAATTGTAGATTCACACTGAAGGCATCAAAACTATGAATTAACACATATGGAATTATATACATAACAAACAAGTGTGAAACAACAGAAAATTGTCATATTCTAGGTTCTTCAAAGTAGCCACCTTTTGCTTTGATTACTGCTTTGCACACTCTTGGCATTCTCTCGATGAGCTTCAAGAGGTAGTCCCCTGAAATGGTTTTCACTTCACAGGTGTTCCCTGTCAGGTTTAATAAGTGGGATTTCTTGCCTTATAAATGGGGTTGGGACCATCAGTTGCGTTGAGGAGAAGTCAGGTGGATACACAGCTGATAGTCCTACTGAATAGACTGTTAGAATTTGTATTATGGCAAGAAAAAAGCAGCTAAGTAAAGAAAAACGAGTGGCCATCATTACTTTAAGAAATGAAGGTCAGTCAGTCAGCTGAAAAATTGGGAAAACTTTGAAAGTAAGGGCTATTTGACCATGAAGGAGAGTGATGGGGTGCTGCGCAGATGATCTGGCCTCCACAGTCACCGGACCTGAACCCAATCGAGATGGTTTGGGGTGAGCTGGACCGCAGAGTGAAGGCAAAAGGGCCAACAAGTGCTAAGCATCTCTGGGAACTCCTTCAAGACTGTTGGAAGACCATTTCAGGGGACTACCTATTGAAGCTCATCAAGAGAATGCCAAGAGTGTGCGAAGCAGTAATCCAAGCAAAAGGTGGCTACTTTGAAGAACCTAGAATATGACATATTTTCAGTTGTTTCACACTTGTTTGTTATGTATATAATTCCACATGTGTTAAATTATAGTTTTGATGCCTTCATAGTCATGAAAATAAAGAAAACTCTTTGAACGAGAAGGTGTGTCCAAACTTTTGGTCTGTACTGTATATGCAGACCTGCTAAAATGTAAAGATTCACATATTGCACCAAATTATTTGCATCATTATTGCCGATTAGCGCAATCGCGAATATAATGGAGCACTCTAACTGCATATAAAGCCATTTTTAATGTTCTGCCATGCCAACCATTTTCTTCAGTCTCAGGAAACTTCTAGCAGCTTGGAAAATGTAGCAAAAGTGACCCATGCCTGTATTTTGCGTGCATTACGCGAATATTACATTGCTGATTTTTCGCAATCAATAAAATAATCTCGAATCCGCGAATATATGACGAATAGTATTCGTGAAATATTGCGAATTCGAATATAGCCCCTGCCGCTCATCACTACCAGAGATACCTTCAGTCAGAAGATCAACCAGAACCAATAAAGGTGTTCGAGCTGAGCGTTTATCTTACATAGCTCGCAGAGCCGTTCAAACTGAACCAGAGATACCTTCAGTCAGAAGATTAACCAGAACCAATAAAGGTGTTCCAGCTGAGCGTTTATCTTACATAGCTCGCAGAGCCGTTCAAACTGAACCAGGTTCATGGAAAGAGATGCAGAAACTGCCAATGTATGAGAAACAAATGTGGAATAAAGCCGCTGATGAAGAAATGACATCACTCAATGATCTCCAGACATGGACACTTTTAGAGCCACCTCAAGGTAAACATGCCATAGGATGTAAATAGTTTTTTAAAACCAAATGTAACTCTGAAGCAAAAGTCTGTCGGTACAAGGCAAGGCTGGTTGCTAAAGGTTACTCACAGAAGTTCGGTGAGGACTATGATGCTACTTTTGCTCCAGTTGCTAAACAAAGTACTTTCAGAACACTTATGACAGTGGCTGCCATGCGTACAATGATTGTGAAACATCACGATATTAAGACAGCTTTTCTTAATGGTGATATTGAAGAAGAAATTTACATGTCTCAGCCAGAAGGATATGTGAAAAAGGGACAAGAGCACCTTGTCTGCAAGTTGCAAAAATCTCTTTACGGCCTTAAACAATCAACTCGAGCATGGAACGGGAAGATTAATCAAGTTTTACTAAATGAAGGATTTAAAGAAGCAAAGCTGATCCGTGCCTATACGCTAAACAATGAGATGCTGAATGAATGTATCTGCTAATTTATGTGGATAAACTGATCATTGCTCACAAAAACAGCGATGAAATTGCAAAGTTAACAGGAGTATTCAATAAGCACTTTGAAACTAAAGACCTAGGTGAAGTGACATATTATCTTGGAATTGACATCCAGCGTGAGAAAGATGGAAGTTTCCTGTTAAACCAGAGTGCAAAAATTTAAGCTATTCTTCAGCAATTCAACATGACAGAGGCCAAAGGAACAAGCACACCTATGGATACAGCCTATCCAAAGTTAGAAGGAGAAGATGATCTTCTCACATCCAATGAACAGTACAGACAAGCAGTGGGGGCACTTCTCTACATTGCAACCACTACACGTCCAGACATTGCAGCTGCCATGTCTCTTCTTTGCAGGCGAGTTGATAAACCACGTCAAAGAGACTGGAATGCAATTAAAAGAGTTATGAGATATCTGAAACAGACAAAAGACTTAAAGGGGTATTCCCATCTTAGTACTTTATCCTCAACAGCCCCCATTGTGCCTCCATCAGCCCAAGTGCCTCCATCAGCCCCCATTAGCCCAAGTGCCTCCATCAGCCCCATTGTGCCTCCATCAGCCCCATTGTGCCTCCATCAGCCCCCATATGCCCCAATAAGCCTCCATAACCCCCCATATGCCTCCAACAGCCCCATTGTGCCTCCGTCAGCCCCATTGTGCCTCCATCAGCCCCATTGGCCTCCATCGTGCCCCCATTGTGCCTCCATCAGAACTCATTGTGCCACCATCAGCCCCCATTGTGCCTCCATCAGCCCCCATTGTGCCTCCATCAGCCCCCATTGTGCCTCCATCAGCCCCATTGTGCCTCCATCAGCCCCATTGTGCCTCCATCAGCCCCCATTGTGCCTCCATCAGCCCCCATATGCCTCCATAAGCCCCCATATGCCCCCATAAGCCTCCATAACCCCATCAGCCCCCATATGCCTCTAACAGCCCCCATATGCCTCCATCAGCCCCATTGTGCCTCCATCAGCCCCATTGTGCCTCCATCGTGCCCCCATTGTGCCTCCATCGCCCCCATTGTGCCTTTATCGGCCCCATTGTGCCTCCATCGGCCCCCATTGTGCCTCCATCAGTCCCATTGTGCCTCCATCAGCCCCATTGTGCCTCCATCAGCCCCATTGTGCCTCCATTGTGCCTCCATCAGCCCCCATTGTGCCTCCATCAGCCCCCATTGAGCCTCCATCAGCCCCCATTGTGCCTCCATCAGCCCCCATATGCCTCCATAAGCCCCCATATGCCCCCATAAGCCTCTATAAGCCCCCATATGCCCCCATAAGACTCCAACAACCCCCATATGCCTCCATAAGCCCCATTTTGCCTCCATCAGCCCCATTGTGCCCCCATCAGCCCCATTGTACTCCCATCAGCCCCCACTATGCCTCCATCAGCCCCTACTATGCCTCCATCAGCTCCCATTGTGCCTCCTTCAGCCCCCTTGTGCCTCCATCAGCCCCCATTGTGCCTCCATCAGCCCCCCCCCCAAGTGCCTCCATCAGCCCCAATCGTTGGTGGAATTGGTGGTGCATGTAAACAAAATACTCACCCCTTCTGAAGTTGTGTCCCGATCCTCCGCTGGCTCTCCAAAGCTGTCCAGACGTCTCTTCCTCCCACAAACTGTTCGGGCGGCCGCGCATGCGCTAAACTATCTTCCTTTGTGCTGCATTGGAGCCGCGGCACGAAGGAAGATTGAGGGAGGCGAAGCAAGAGAGGCCGGCCACTGGAACACCATGGGTGAGCTCTGCGTAAGCGCGGCCCATGGATGCGGCCGGCGATCGGTGGCCGTATCCATGGGCAGCGAATATAAATAGAATGTTATTTTTAGATTTTAGAAGAAAACTATAGGATTTTAAAAAGGCTTTATATTTAGAGAAAGGCTCAATGGGGGGTATATAATTGAATCAAACAGGATGAACAAGATGGGAATACCCCTTTAAGTTTAAAACTGTCAGCAAGTGGTGACTTAAACCACATGGGATATGTGGAGTCCGATTGGGCAGGTGACCACAGCACACGCAAATCCACAAGTGGTTACTTATTAAAATTGGGAAATAGTCCTATATCTTGGTCCAGCAAGAAACAGATGTCAGTGGCATTGTCCTCTACAGAAGCTGAATACATATCTGCAGCTTATGCCAGTCAAGAAGTTGTGTGGTTACAGCAATTACTCAAGGATCTTGGGGAGGCAACATCAGAACCTACCGTCTTATTTGAGGACAATCAGGCTTGCATTAAGCTTGCAACAAGTGAGAAGATTAATGCAAGAACCAAGCATATCGACGTCAGACATCATTACATTCATGACTTAGTTGATCAGAAAGTGATTGTACTTGTGTATTGTGAGTCTGAAAAAATGATTGCTGATGCTTTGACAAAGCCACTCGCTAGAAACAGATTTGTGGATCTTAGATCAGAAATGGGACTGACATAGATAGTGGTTGTTGAGTGGGGGTGTTAGCATACAAGGTTTGTATTGTATAAGCAACAACCACTGCATGTCATTGCTGTATGCCTAGTATATTGTATGGTCACTAGGTGGCAGTGTTACATTTGTGTAAGTTCCTGTTTTTGCTATGTCTTTAACAATTAAAAGAGTTCAGTGCTGGTTCTGCCACAGAGCCGAGGTCAGCAAAACTGCACAGACTGTCTGCCTGTCCTTTGTTTAGCCTCAGGAAGTATTTCTGACAATATTGACTCACATGCCCTCCATCCCTGCCATCAGTAGTGGCATCTACAGTACATATGGAAAAATAAATTAACTAGTAGAGTGCCATCCTCTACCTGTTGCCCTAGGTCCCTGCCCTTAAATGCATTATTGTAAATTGGACAGCTACGTCTCCCGTCTGCTCATCAGTGCTACAGTATGAGGAGTAGTGATCACTAATGCCATCGCTCTTCCCCATACAGACTCGTTGTTTGCCGGCAAAAGAGGCTGTTTACACTGCACAATCTGCTGCTGGCAAACGATCATTTAGGGCACATGCACACATTCAGGATTAATGTGCGGAGAATTCACACTGAAATCCGCAGGTGTTCGCAGGCAAATCCGTGCGGTCAATCCGCATCAATTGGTGCAGATTTGCATGCGGATTTTAAGTGAATGGAGAAAATTCAGTCAGGAAAAATAAACTAAATTGACAGGCTACGGATGTTAAAATCCGCACTGCAGGTCAAAATCTGCGCCGAAAAATTCTGCATCGTGTGCATTGAGAATTTCAAATTCTCATAGAATACAATGTACATGACCTACAGTGCGGATTTTCCGCTCGCAGATCTGCACGGAAAATCCGCACGCAATCCTCATCGTGTGCATGTAGCGTTAGGTGTCTGCATGAATTATGCGATTACCTGATGAACTAGTGTTTCGCTTATTCATCAAGTAATCGGCGGCACCTTTTCACAGCCAGATAAATACTAACGAGCATTCCTATGAACACTCGTTAGCGATTATCTGGCTAAGGCCTCATACACACGACCGTTGTTGTGTTCCGTTCTGCAAAATGGGGTTCCGTTGTTCCGTGATCCGTGTGTCTTCCTTTATTTTTGGAGGACCACCAGACATAAAGGAATGCAAAAAAAAGTCTAAGACAGGTTTGCCATGCAAATGATAGGAAGAAAACTGACGCGGACGACAATCTTGTGTGCCTCCGCGTTTTTTAGCGGTCCCATTGACTTGAATGGGTCCGCGAACCGTTTTCCGCAGAAATAATAGGACAGGTTATATTTTTTTGACGGACTGGAACCACGGATCACGGATGCGGATGACAAACGGTGCACTATCCGCATTTTCAACGGCTCCATAGAAATGAATGGGTCTGCACCTGAAACGCTAAAATCGGCGGAACGGACGCGGAAGCAAACAACGGTCGTGTGCATGAGGCCTTATTCTCAACCAGTGTAAAGGGCCCTTTGGCTATAATTTATTTCTGCCCATTACATCCAGATAGTGACACATGGGGGAGATTTATCAAAACTGGCATAAAGGAAAACGGCTTAGTTGCTTAAAGCAACCAATCAGATTCCACAGATTTTCCAAAGGAGTGCTGAAAAAATGAAAGGTGGAATCTGATTGGTTGCTATGGGCAACTAAGCCAGTTCTACTTTACACCACCTTTTTCACCTTTTTTAAATCTGTTTTTAGTTTGTGACTGTAGATTTTATTATTCTATTTTGTAAGTGAGATTATGGGGCTTTCATTATGCCTGAGCAATTTTTATGAGCATTTGCTTTACAGTAGCCACATGGGCCATAGACACAATAGTCTGGAGGGGAGTAACAGATATGCTCTATAACCTGGTTACAGGGAGGGAGTATATACAGTACATTGTGACCATCACCTATTGGATGGTGGATTCAGTGCTATAGGTGTTCTCTATCATTGTAATTCTGCCTGTGATGATAATCAGATGACTGCTGAAAAGTAATCTGCACACAGGGGCAGAGTTGCCATAGACCCTAAAGGGAAATTTCCTGGTGGGCTAATGCCCAGGGAGTCACCCAACAAGCTCTCCTCATGGCCGCCAACCACATACATAATGATCTCATGCTCTCAGTAGTAATTAACGTTAGGAGCATCAGGTACGTATGCATTTGGCCAGCAGCAGTAGGTCCCCTCCTAAATGATGCTATATCACCGTCCTCAGGACTGTGATACAGTTGAATGCTGCAGCAGGGGTGCCAGTATTTTGGGCTGCACTTTGGTATTTAGTTCTGCTAGGGGGGTATTTTGTGCTGCACTATGATATTGCTGGTCCCATCTACTTATGTTGTCCCGTCTTCTGTTAATTGGACCCCCTATAGGGACCTCTTTTACGTTCCCAGTCTATCACTGTCTGTACAGATCAGGAACTCTTGACTAATTAATAATCTTAGTGGTCAGTTGAAAAAAAAATAAAAAAATCAGCAGAAATGTTTAAAATAATATGATTAACATAAAATATGATTTAAGCAATAGGTGATTTTCCAATGACACATTCCCTTGAAACTGGCCATACACTTCTGGCAGCTATTTCTCCTAGGTCCGTCCCCCACCCCCCACATATACTTGCGTTTTAAACCGAGCATGCGTGTGTTTTTAATAAGGAGACTGCAGTAAGTTATTGCCAGGCTCTTCTAGCAGTGGCTGAGAATAAAACTGTCTGGCATGTTGACACTCATAGACATTAGATGGCTGAACAGTCCCACCAAAACCACGGAGTTCAGCTGACGTTAATCTGATAGGTGTGGTCAGTTTTAGACTGCAGCAACGTGTCTTCACAGAAGGAGGGAGAGCCCTGATAACAGAGCATACACCATCAATACTTGGAGGAAAAATGCTCATTTGGCCAATAGCTATCTTTCCTGACACCCCATACACATACAAGCTCGGTTCAGCCAAGCATCCATGTGTTTTAATGGGAAGAGCAGAAAGGGGCTGTGCCAAGTTTTTAATTTATTCACTATCCACAGGATTGGGGATAACTAGCTGATTGCTGGGGTTCTGACTGCTCGGACCACCACCGCACTATCATTTTGATGGAGCATCAGATTGTGCATGCCGCTCTATGGAAATGCCAGAGATAGCTGAGCGCTCTACTCGGCAATTGAATATTTACCTTTTATCAAAGATTCATGGTCTATAAAGAGTAAAGGCCATCAATGCTATAATCCCAGAGAACCCTTTTGTTACCATTGAACTTCACATATTTTACTAATTTTTTATTCTTCTTATTTCAGCAGCTCCGAGTCATCCTGAACCCCCCGACCAGCCACTTCACACCACTCACCGTAAGTCAGTGATGCTAAGATGGGTTAAACCATACTAACTGATAATTTGGGCACCTCATCATTGTACAAGGGCCTGCAGTAGCAATGGGGCCTCTCTACTGTTAAAAGGGTCTTCTCACTAAGAAAACACTGTTCGAGATGCCCTAGGAGACATGGGGATCGTGGAAAGAGCTTGTCAACTGTGGATCCCCTTCTATGTGTCAACATGAAGACTAGAGATACTGTAAAAAACTGCTTCCCCTCTGGAGGCCTCCATGTATTGCATGATTGCCGATTTATTAGAATATGCACAATGGATTATCCAGCTTTCTCCAAAGCCAAAAGGGCTCCCCCTTATAGAACCAGCAGCATACCTGACATAGAGACGGGGGCCATGCGTGCTGAGGGGCCATAGCAGTTATCTGCAATCACCAATAGGTGGAGTTCCCTGCATTCATATATTTATACCGCTCTAATTGAGTTCAATAATATGGAGTTAGCTCCCCATAGAGGGGGCTCCAGGCAGCCAGAATTGTATTATTTATCAAGTTAGAAAACCAAATTATGTAATTAATCAGCACAGAATTTTTTTAATGTAATGGATAATTTTAAGCCATTGGCAACATCCAGATTACTTATAAGGTGGAAGTCAGTACCAGGGCCGGTTTTAGACAAAGTGTGGCCCTGGGCAAAATTGAACGTGGGGCCCAAAATCCTGAAATATTGGACCAGAAGTCTGACAGGGCTTTGTAGGCACGGACAGCAGAATGCCACATTATATCTCTTTAGCCTTTCCACTGTAAGCTGCGGATCCTGCAGCCTCTTGGGTAGTATTTTTTGTGCTTAAAAAAAACCTAATGCAGAATCTGTATCAGGTTTATTTTCGATGTGTTTTTTTCTGATGCATTTTATAACACACTTTTTGATGCAGTTTTTCTGTGGATTTTCATTAATGCCCATTTTCAAAGGGAATTCTGGACATAGAACCCGCATATAGAATGGCCAGGGCACTTCATTTTATTCATGGTGCCGTTTATAAAACCACAAGCAGAAAAAAAAGGGGTTGTCCCATTCTGGCCCCTGAAGTGAAGGGAGAGCACAATGTGCATGCCTCGTCATCCTCCATTATGCTATGAGTGTTCTGAAAATAGCTGATCACTGGCAATTCCATAGCAGTAAAAGAAGATAATGCTGTGCATGCACACCGTTGTGGGGGACCTGTGGATGACACACTGTTATGGGGGATCTGTGGTTGACACTGTTATGGGGGACCTGTTAATGACACACTGCTATGGTCGGATCTGTGGATGACACTGTTATGGGGAACCTGTTGATGACACTGTTATGGGGAACCTGTTGATGACACTGTTATGGGGTATCTGTGGATGACACACTGTAATGGGGATCTGTGGATGACACACTGTAATGGGGACCTGTGGATGACACTGTTATGGGGAACCTGTTGATGACACACTGTTATGGGGTATCTGTGGATGACACACTAATGGGGATCTGTGGATGACACACTGTAATGGGGATCTGTGGAGGACACACTGTAATGGGGATCTGTGGAGGACACACTGTAATGGGGATCTGTGGAGGACACACTGTAATGGGGATCTGTGGAGGACACACTGTAATGGGGATCTGTGGAGGACACACTGTAATGGGGATCTGTGGAGGACACACTGTAATGGGGATCTGTGGAGGACACACTGTAATGGGGATCTGTGGAGGACACACTGTAATGGGGATCTGTGGAGGACACACTGTAATGGGGATCTGTGGAGGACACACTGTAATGGGGATCTGTGGAGGACACACTGTAATGGGGATCTGTGGAGGACACACTGTAATGGGGATCTGTGGAGGACACACTGTAATGGGGATCTGTGGAGGACACACTGTAATGGGGATCTGTGGAGGACACACTGTAATGGGGATCTGTGGAGGACACACTGTAATGGGGATCTGTGGAGGACACACTGTAATGGGGATCTGTGGAGGACACACTGTAATGGGGATCTGTAGATGTCATTGTTATGGGGGATCTGTAGATGACACACTGTTATGGAGGATCTCTGGATGACAATGTTATGGGGGATCAGTGGATGGCACACTGTTATGAGGCATCTGTGGATGATGCACTGTTATGGAGGATCTGTGGATGACACTGTTGTGGGGATCTGTGGATGACACTGTTATGGGGATCCGTGGAAGACACGGTTATAAGGGATCTGTGGATGACACTTTTATGGGGGATCTGTGGATGACACACTGTTATGGAGCAACTGTGGATGACACTGTTATGGGGGTTCTGTAGATGACACTGTTATAGAGGATCTGTAAGACCGTTATGGGGGATTTATGAATGTAATTGTTATGGGGGATCTGTGAATGACACACTGTTATGGACGATCTGTGGATGACACTGTTATGGGGGATCTGTGGATGACAATGTTATGGGGGATCTGGCTGTGATACGGCCACAATGTGTGACATAGCTTTACAGATGCCTTTATTAGCAGCCCTGGTCTGCTCCCCCCAAGTACTGAAAAAAAAATAAAGTTTAACTAGAGCCCTCTATGGTCCAGACAGCCATGCAGTAATTGAACATAGCACAGCCACGTCACAAGCACGCCGTTTGGTGTTGTCCTAAAAGTGCTACAGACCTAGCTCATAGTCAGGGAGCGCACACACAGGGGGTCGCAGGGAGCGCACACACAGGGGGTCGCAGAGAGCGCACACACAGGGGGTCGCAGAGAGCGCACACACAGGGGGTCGCAGAGAGCGCACACACAGGGGGTCGCAGAGAGCGCACACACAGGGGGTCGCAGAGAGCGCACACACAGGGGGTCGCAGAGAGCGCACACACAGGGGGTCGCAGAGAGGGCACACACAGGTGGTCGCAGAGAGCGCACACACAGGGGGTCGCAGAGAGCGCACACACAGGGGGTCGCAGAGAGCGCACACACAGGGGGTCGCAGAGAGCGCACACACAGGGGGTCGCAGAGAGCGCACACACAGGGGGTCGCAGAGAGCGCACACACAGGGGGTCGCAGAGAGCGCACACACAGGGGGTCGCAGAGAGCGCACACACAGGGGGTCGCAGAGAGCGCACACACAGGGGGTCGCAGAGAGCGCACACACAGGGGGTCGCAGAGAGCGCACACACAGGGGGTCGCAGAGAGCGCACACACAGGGGGTCGCAGAGAGCGCACACACAGGGGGCCGCAGAGAGCGCACACACAGGGGGCCGCAGAGAGCGCACACACAGGGGGTCGCAGAGAGCGCACACACAGGGGGTCGCAGAGAGCGCACACACAGGGGGTCGCAGAGAGCGCACACACAGGGGGTCGCAGAGAGCGCACACACAGGGGTCGCAGAGAGCGCACACACAGGGGTCGCAGAGAGCGCACACACAGGGGTCGCAGGGAGCGCACACACAGGGGTCGCAGAGAGCGCACACACAGGGGTCGCAGGGAGCGCACACACAGGGGTCGCAGGGAGCGCACACACAGGGGTCGCAGGGAGCGCACACACAGGGGTCGCAGGGAGCGCACACACAGGGGTCGCAGGGAGCGCACACACAGGGGTCGCAGGGAGCGCACACACAGGGGTCGCAGGGAGCGCACACACAGGGGTCGCAGGGAGCGCACACACAGGGGTCGCAGGGAGCGCACACACAGGGGTCGCAGGGAGCGCACACACAGGGAGCACACACACAGAGGTTGCAGGGAGCACACACACAGGGATCACAGGGAGCTCACAGAGGGGGCACAGGGAGCTCACAGATCAGTGACCATCAGTACTTGAGGGCAGTGCAGGGCTGCTACAATGAGTGTGTGACCCCCAACAGCCCTGCACCCTTCTCTACAGACACTGCTGAATGTTTTTTTCTGGATGGTGCTATTGTAACGCCCCAGAGGTGCATTACCACCTATACGCCTCTCTACTATCTCCTATGATTGACCCAATGTCATTTATGCACTTATTTCCAGGTCCTGCAAAATGTGTATACCCATTTCCTTGTTTTGTACCTGCTTAAGTGTAAAATACCTGGTTTACCAGCAGATTGAGGCATACATGGCAGAGCTAGTTTACCTAGAATGGAACCCCTCTTTCCGATCTAGCTCTCTCTAAGAGAGGAAGGAGTTTAGTCTAATAAGAGTTAGTCTATCTTACCCACTGCCAAGGGAGGGTGTGCAGCAGATGCTCGTCCCTGCTTGAAGAGTCTTGCCTAAGCTGGCAGAGCACCTTTAGCTCTGCTGGACAGCAAGGCAGAAGCCTTAAGCCTCCCAAGCCAAGGAGCAAGTTCCCTGGATAAAGTTAGACAGACCAGATTACAATGTTAAGTTGCAGCATACAGAAGAAAGGAAAGGATTCCTATTTAATCCTGTCAGCACAGCAGATCCAGAGAGCAACAGACGTAGCAGGGCTGAGTGTGTTTGCCTGCCAGAATTAATGCCAAAGCCTGCTAGTGACCAAGACAAAGCTGGAAGATTGTTTCCTGATTAACGTTTATGCAAGTAAAGCTGTTGTTCAATGTTATACCAAGTCTGGACACCATTTCTTTCTCCATCCCTTTCACCAACTACCCCTTGATTTGCTACACAAGACTGTGCCTGGGATTCTACCGTATCCATGTAGGAGCACCGTGACAGGTGCAACACCAATAAGGGACATTAGGCCACCTTACACCACTCTGGCATTCCTACATTGGGTACCACCATATCACTAGAAGGGGCCCTGTGCCCTTGTTGCATCAATGCAACTGGCGTCTCGACAAAAACTTTTCTCATATTAAAGGGATCCCATGGACGTTGACCCCCGTGTGCTGCACTATGATAAGAGAGGGTCCTGGGAGCTCCTGCAGTTTAGCAGCTGAGGACAGCCTGGGAGTCAGATGCAGCAGAAGGCCCAGTCATCCCAGTCTCATTTGAACCTTGCAGCCTGGAGCAAGTGCAGGCAAAGGAAGGGGGTGGATCTATGTTAGCTCCGCCCATACAAAATGTCTGATGTCTGTGGCAGCAGGATTCGGATGCTGTGCTGTCACTGAGGTCTGGTGTGATGGGTAGACTGTGCGGGGTGGACAGCAGTGGACTGTTGCAGCATGTTAGAGTGCCACACAGGGAGCATGTGGAGGAGATAAAGCAACTGAAAGGCTCCCGCCTTAGGCCCACTTAACTTTCAAACAGCAGGGAGGCCCTTTCGGAAAGGGGACCCTGTGTAATTGCCCTGCTTGCCCCCCCTAACGCCTGCCCTGGTCAGTACTTTAAATATGGTGCCAACTCAGGAGTTGAGTGGACTCCATAGCTTGCCAGTGATTACTGTGTTATACAGCAGACATCTGCCAACAGTGTCTGTGACCAGAGAAAACTCGATCATGATCATGAACATTTAACCCTTCAGATGCCATGGTCGCAATTAACCAGAATTGGACTGCACCCCCGTGACTAGATCACAGAAGCTGTTTGGTTGGTATGGCAGTCAGGAGGCTGTCAGGTCTGCCATAGCAAACTTACTGTTAAACCCTGCTTGTGGCAGGGCTTCATAGGAATACAGTGAATGCAATGAAATGATAAACCATCTATGGTATAAGAAATCTAATGATTGCTAGCGAGATTTTTTTAATTGCGAATTTTCGTAATGCGGATTTTCGTAATGCAAATTTTTATCGTGAATTTTTCAATTGCCGAGTAAAAACATGATTCCTCCGTGCTTCTTGCTTGTGGGCCAATATATATACCAGTATAGCTAATATTCGAGAAAACCCAAATATAGAGCAATTTAGTTAATATAGTGCTATAATCTTCTTTGTCTAATAGTTGTAATTTGTTCTCATCTGAAGTTCAGATTGGAAAAAAATTACAACTATTAAAAAAAAAGATTATAGCACTATATTAGCTAAATTGCTCTACATTCGTTTTTTTCGAATATTCGCTGTATTGCTATATATTACTGTTTTAGAATATTACGAATATTTGAAAAAACTAATATATTCGATATAGTGCTATGACTTTTTGGCCCACAAGCAAGAAGCAGGAAGGAATCATGTTTTTGCTCGGCAATTTAAAAATTTGCGATAAAAGTTCGCATTACGAAAATTCGCATATTACGCGATCATTACCTTGTCGATTTTCGAGTAAAAATATCATAGAATATAACGAATATTCGAATTCGTGAATATTCCCTGAATATTCTACTAAATATTCGTAAAATATCGCGAATTCGAATATGACCCCTGCCGCTCATCACTAATTTGCATGTTCAAGTCCCCTAGGGGGACTAAAAATAAAGCAAAAAAAACTGTTTTACAAAATATTTAAAAAAAAAAAAAAAAAAAATTCTGATCAATCCCTTTCTTCATTTTAAAAATAACAAAAAAAACAACATTGGTATCACCGCATCCAAAAATGCCTGAACTATCAAAATATTAAAATTATTTATCCCATATGGTGAACAACGATATAGAAAAACAAATCAAAATGGTCAAATTGTGTTTTTGTTTTTGGTTTCTTCACTTAAAAAAAAATTTGAATAAAGACATATATGCCCCAAAATGGTAAAACTACAGATCATTTGCAAAAAAGAGTACTTAAACAGAAATCTACAGAAAGGTTATGGGTGTCAGAATGTGACGAATTGATGCACGAAAGTTATTTTTTTTAAGTGCAATAAAACATAGCAAAAACTATATAAATGTATAAAGATACCATATCTTTTTTACTGCCCAGTGAATGCTGTAAATGCAAAACCTGTAAAAAGAATGGTGGAATTGTTTTTTTTCCAATCCTAACCCATTATGAATTTTCCAGATTTTCCAGATTCCCAATAAATTGTGTGAAATATTAAATGGTGCCATTAGAAAGCACAACTTTTACTGCAAAAACAATAAGCTCTCCTAATAGAACTCAGTTGGGCTCTATGGTTTCTATTTAACATTGCAAATGTTCATATAGAAATGTTCCCATATTTCTATTTTCTTCTAACTTCTATCTGGTTCCCATGTTTCCAATGTTTTCCTTTAACCACAGGCATTGACTCTCCTTATGTCACCCCAAAGACAACCTCTATTGACTCCGTTCCCTCCACTGTGAAGCAAGAAAGTCAGGTATGTAAGAGAAGAAAGAGACGGGAGGCAGCGCCTCATGTGTGGTGCTCTTTGATATTGAAATAGTGATATCCAGAATAGTTGCACTTACCCTCTGCCATTGTGAGGAGTCACAACAGCTATATTTCACTTTGCTGGTATTATCCGACCAGCTTATGGAGTGCCTGCGCTGCTGCCTGGGTTCCTACCCATGGCGGGGATGCGGACGTCAGGGTGAAGCGGTCAATGAGAGGAATAAAAGAAAAGTTGGAACCTCTGTATAGGTGCTGTCAGCAGGGAGGCAGTACCAGGTAAGTATTAGTAAAAGCAGATAATTTAATTATGGTCAACGCGTTTCAAGGGCGAACAGCCCCCTTCCTCAGGACTATTACCTAATAGTCCTGAGGAAGGGGGCTGTTCACACTTGAAATGCGTTGACCATAAATAAATTATTATCTGCCTTTACCAATACTTACCTGGTACTGCCTCCCTGCTGACAGCACCTATACAGAGGTTCCAACTTTTCTTTTATTCCTCTCACTGACCAAAGAAAGTCAGGTACAAATTTTTCATAAAGAGGTCATTTACTTTAATCCAGCATCAGGGTAACCTAATATGCTCTGGATTATCAAATATTCCATATTATCAGTTGTTGGAGGTTATTTCACAACTAATCTCTTGCTTCTTGTTGATATGACCTATGAAAACAGCACAATTAACAGTCTTTAAGAGTTTCCTCGGTTTCGCTGGAGTGTGTATATTATAATTACTTTTATTTGTCATGTCAAAGTCCGAAAATTCTGATAATTCAGTAGATAATGATGGACTTCTTCAGGCCAGAAGCAATTTCATATTCATTTCTATGACTGTCCAATAATACAGATGGTCTGATAATGCGGCACCTATCTGGCCCTATCTTCTCTCTCCTGATCAGGCTTCTCCTGTACATCAAAGCAAAATAGTCACTTGTCATCAATAGTGTTAGGCGCGAATATTCGAATCGCGAATATTAATTGTGAATATCGGCACTTCAAGAATTCGCGAATATTTAGTATATAGTGATATACTGTATATTCGTAGTTGCAAATATTCTAGATGTTTTTTTTCATCAGTAACCTCCCTTCTTACTTGTGGGCCAATGAGAAGGCTGCAATGTCTTTGTCTGAGCTTAGCAACATCCCTAGCAACCAATAGGAAAGTTGCCTACCCCTTACTATATAAGAACGTCCCCAGCTGCCATTTTCTGCAGTTTTATGGAGTTCTGAGAGAGAGAGCAGTGACACTGCTGTGCTCTCTGCTTTCCACATTACATTAGATAGATCGTTAGATAGCTTATATATATATATAATACAGATAGTTAGTGGGAGATAGTCAGTGTAGGTTATATCCTGATATAGTGTAGCTGTTGCAGTGCAGGGTGTTAGGTAGTGTGATAGGGTCTGCTGTCCATACATATATGCATAAGAAATTATCCCAGCAGACGTACTTGCTCTTCAGAATATGCTTTATTAAACGGTTCACAGAACGTGTTTCGGCATGTCAGCCTTCCACAACTGTAGTTGAGGAAGGCTGACATGCCGAAACGTGTTCTGTGAACCGTTTAATAAAGCATATTCTGAAGAGCAAGTACGTCTGCTGGGATAATTTCTTATGCATCTTATGGGGATTGCTCCTTTCCCGTGCGGACATCGATACTGAGGTCGTGAGCTGTCCGATTTTGGTATTTTGGCATAAATATATGCAGACCTGCTAAAAGGGGAAGTTTCACATATTGCGCCAAAATATTTGCATCATTATTGCCGATTAGCGCAATCGCGAATATAATGGAGCACTCTAACTGCATATAAAGCCATTTTTGATGTTCTGCCGTGCCAACCATTTTCTTCAGTCTCAGGAAACTTCTAGCAGCTTGGAAAATGTAGCAAAAGTGACTCACGCCTGTATTTTGCGTGCATTACGCGAATATTACATTGCTGATTTTTCGCAATCAATAAAATAATCTCGAATCCGCGAATATATGACGAATAGTATTCGTGAAATATCGCGAATTCGAATATAGCCCCTGCCGCTCATCACTAGTCATCAAGCATCTCTGCAGTGACTGCCCATGTGCTTTACCACATCTAAAACCAGCTGAGGCTGACCACATGAATGCTATGGGGTCCATGTTGAGAAGAAGCCCTGGCTTCCTATAACTGCATTTGCCTGCAGCCACCACTAGAGGGAGCTCTCTGCATACAAAATCTTACAGTTCGCATTGAGTTCAATAATAGCTGCATAAACCTATATGCAATGAGCTCCCCCTAGTGGAGTCGACAGGCAGCTAGAATGTTTTCCTTCTAATACAATGTGAAGAAAAGGGTATTTGAAGCCCAATGTGTGAAAAACACATCTGTAACCAGAAGCTGCCATCTACATCCTGCTATGATGATAATACACACAGCTACTTTCTCTTTTGTACACTATTTCCACATTATAAAATGTTTTTTTTTTTGTCTTCCTGCAGGATATCAAAATTGAAGACACCATAAAAGTGGATAACAAACTTCATCATATTATCGCCACCGTTGTCATACTTATCATTGTTCTGCTTTCATTGGCTGCGCTGTTATTTAGTTGTAAGTTACTACAATAGTTTTTTTGTCAAATTTTCATGATAACGCAAACAGATACAGATACACTTGAATTCCTACAATCTGGCATTTCATAATCCAGAAAATTTGAGAATACAGCACTTGTTTCCAGCACAGAAATGTAATATGCAGTTGGTGAAATTTTGCATGATAACCTAAAATATATGAAAATCTGGTACTTATCAGGCCCCACTGATGTCAGACGAAAGGAATTGTGATCTAATGACATCATAGTAAGACGCCTTACATAAGCACATCAAAATTAAAAAGAAACAGCCCACACAAAGGTCAAATACATTAAAGGGGTTGCCTAGTCCTTTTATATTGATGGCCTATCTTCAGGATAAACCATAAATATCTTATTGTCAGGGGATCAGCTGTTTGAGACTATCTCCAGCACTGGATATCGTCGGTAGAACCACACAATTTACAACACTGTGCAGTGGACAGAGCTGTTTACTGGTGCAGCGGTGCAGTAACCAGCTCTATCCAGGGCCGTCTTTAACGCGGGGCAAAAGGGGTAGCTGCCCCGGGCCCAGTTGCTCCTGGGGGGCCCAGGGCAGCTGCCTATTGAGCCCCGCTGGCCACTGCCCACAAATTCAATGACATCTATAATCCGTAGGACCGGGAAGCGGCGGAAGGGGGAGGGAGGGGTGGATGGAGAAGGGGGAGGGAGGTATGGAGGGGTTAGTAGTACAGTACAATGTGCGCATTGTAAAAAAATAAATAAATCAAAAGTACGGTAATCTGCAAAATACTATGTATTTGTGTGTCAGAAGTTATGCTTTTTTAATTTTTAGAATAATGATACAGCCATTTTATTTGATACTTTTGTGTTGATTCTTTTTTTCTCTATATTAAGGTACACTATAGTCACTAGAACCACAACAGCTAAACGTAGTAGTTCTGGTGTCTATAGCATGTCTCTGCAAGCTTTTTAATGTAAACACTGCCTTTTCAGGAAAAAAAAAGGAGGTATTTACATTACTGCCAAGGAACACCTCTAGTGGCCACTCATCAGACGGCCACTCATCAGACGGCACCAGAGGTGCATTCACGCTAAACAATCCTCATAGAAATGCATTGATTCAAAGCATCTCTATGAAGCCACGCATGCGCAATAGCCTCCCAATGCTTCCCTATGGGAAAGCAGTGGGTCGGCTATGATATACTCACACACTGCACATTCCCGTGCATTGTATTGAGGAGGTGATCTGTAATACACTCACAAACTGCACATTCCTGTGACTTATATTGCTGTAGGGCTTGCAATACTCACACGTCTGGTGGTAATAGGAACCTACTCAGTGGCACGGTACACTTGAAGGGTACAGGTTCACTTTTGGTGGCACAGCAGACCTAATTGTAAAAACAAAAACATGCAATGCAACAGCTCTCTGCAAACCAAATAAAGTACAAAAATGCATAATAATAACAGGTAGAATTTAGTGTTAGGACACGTCTTACAGAGATCGCCTTGACGTGCGGCAGACGGGCTCAAATAATTTTGTACAAAATGATTTGCCAAGCATCTCTAATTTATAAGTATAGCATTAGCAATTATTATGCATTTTTGTACTATATTTGGTTTGCAGAGAGCTGTTGCATTGCATGTTTTGTTTTACAGTGTTGTTTTCAGCCATAGCAACGTGCCCCTGCGCATTGAGATGTGCTGACTGACCCCCTTTTTCTTTGCAGCACACCTAATTGTTACAGAAACATACCTGGTGGCACAGTACACTTAATTGTTACAGAAACACACCTGGTGGCACAGCACACAATTGTTACAGAAACACACCCGGTGGCACAGCACACAATTGTTACAGAAACACACCTGGTGGCACAGTACACTTAATCGTTACAGGAATACACCTGGTGACATACTACACTTGATGGTTACAAGAACATGGTGGCATAGTATGCTTGATGGTTGCATGGCAACTTTCTGAATAGTTCTTGACCAGGGATGTAGTTTGTGAGGTACTTCAACTGGTCTATCACAATCGAGCTGTGGCAAAAGTGACTAAAGGCTTTTGCCTGTTTTATACTATGCACCTCTTGGTCCCTGTGGACTCACCATTTATACAATAGTACATCCCCTGTTACGGTAATGCTACAGATTTGCCATTCAAAACCCCAGAAATGTTTGTCACCCAGCTATTCCAAGGAAGCTATTTTAAAACATCATACTACACACCTTCAGTGCTGCATAACATTAAAATACACACTCTAACCGATGCAATATTAATACACACCTCAGCTGCTGAAGAACATCATGATCTAGAATCCAGATGCTGCAGAACAACATAATACACCCCACATGCTGCAGAATTTCATAATACACCTCAGCTGCTGCAGAACAACATAATATACATCTCAGCTGCTGCAGAACCTCCAAATACACATCTCAGCTGCCGCAGAACCTCATAATACACACCTCACATGCTGCAGAACATCATAATACACACCTCACATGCTGCAGAAGATTATAATACGGACCTCACATGCTGCAGAACATCATAATACACACCTTACATGCTGCAGAACATCATAATACACATCTCAGCTGCTGCAGAATATCATAATACACACCTCACATGCTGCAGAACATCATAATACACATCTCACATGCTGCAGAACCTCATAATACACACCTCACATGCTGCAGAACCTCATAATACACACCTCACATGCTGCAGAACATCATAATACACACCTCACATGCTGCAGAACATCATAATACACATCTCACATGCTGCAGAACCTCATAATACACATCTCACGTGCTGCAGAACCTCATAATACACACCTCACATGCTGCAGAACCTCATAATACACACCTCACATGCTGCAGAACCTCATAATACACACCTCACATGCTGCAGAACCTCATAATACACACCTCACATGCTGCAGAACATCATAATACACATCTCACATGCTGCAGACCATCTTAATACACATCTCACATGCTGCAGAACCTCATAATACACATCTCACATGCTGCAGAACATCATAATACACACCTCACATGCTGCAGACCATCTTAATACACATCTCACATGCTGCAGAACCTCATAATACACATCTCACATGCTGCAGAACCTCATAATACACACCTCATGCTGCAGAACATCATAATACACACCTCACATGCTGCAGAACCTCATAATACACACCTCACATGCTGCAGAACATCATAATACACACCTCACATGCTTCAGAACCTCATAATACACACCTCACATGCTGCAGAACCTCATAATACACATCTCACATGCTGCAGAACATCATAATACACACCTCACATGCTGCAGAACATCATAATACACACCTCACATGCTGCAGAACCTCATAATACACACCTCACATGCTGCAGAAGATTATAATACGGACCTCACATGCTGCAGAACATTATAATACACACCTCACATGCTGCAGAACCTCATAATACACACCTCACTTGCTGCAGAACCTCATAATACACACCTCACATGCTGCAGAACATTATAATACACACCTCACATGCTGCAGAACATCATAATACACACCTCACATGCTGCAGAACATCATAATACACACCTCACATGCTGCAGAACATCATAATACACACCTCACATGCTGAGGTGCATCTTATAACAAATAATCTCCCTCCGACTATAAATGATAATATCAGGAGTCACTTCAGAGTCATGTGACCAGTATAAATGTACTCATCTATGGATTTTCATGGTTGCAGTGACTTCTAATATTCTCCAAATTTACGATGAGGGGCGATCTTACATATTAATTGAATATTTTCTATGTACATTACTAAACCACAGCCTTGTTCTTTTTTTTTTTCAGACAGACATCGTAAAAGGAAAAACAAAGACACGGCTAAGTAATAAATATAACAAAATGGTTTTATGATAGAAAATTAGTTTGCATATCTCCCATTTCTCAGGGCTCTATCCTCCCTCTGAGGAAATGTTCAAATATAGAGAATAAGGTGATGTTAAAGGGAAACTGCCACCTAGAAAATGCATATTAAGCCGCCAGCAGTACCTTGTTGCAGCCTGTAGTATGATTATAAAGGTGTCTGTGTCTTTTCTGTGCAATGCGGCAAAAGTCTGTAAAAAGACCACGCTATGTAAACGATTGTCTTGAAGTCAAGGGGGCTTTGTTGCCTAAAGTCAAGCGCGCCCCCTTTACCGCCCCAAAGCGTTTGATTGATAGGATTTCCTTCACTACTGGATGCTTGAATGTAGTCTTGCGCGTGCGCTGTGTCCCTGCAATACCAGCGCCTGCGCACTGTTCTATTCTGCTATAAGGTATTGTTCAAAAGCTCAATGCTCAGGCACTCGTGATCCCGCGCATGCGCGACACTACATTCAAGCAACCGGAAGTGAAGGAATCGGGCATCCTATCAATTAAACGCTATGCGGCGGTAAAGGGGGCGGGCTTGACTTTAGGCAACAAAGCCCCCTTGACTTTGGCCCGTTGAATAAAAGTCTTTTTACAGACTTTTGCGCATTGAACAGAAAAGACACAGACACCTTTATAATCGCACTACAGGCTGCAATAAGGTACTGCTGGCGGTTTAATATGCATTTCCTAGGTGACAGGTTCCCTTTAAAAACCAAACTGGAAAACTGCAATGCGTTTTTCATGTGTTTTTGGTGTGGTTGCTTTTAGTTTTTTTGTGTTTACAGGTGAAACACATTTATTCAGTTTTCCAAACCCGTGTTCCACACTGCAACAGCATTGAAAATCTCATTGCCATTTTGTCAGTAAGGTTTGGCTACTGTTTTAACTCCACCAACCATACCTCCCAACTTTTGAAAATACCGCACCACTGCATATTTTTTACACGCCCATAACTCCACCCAATGCCTATGTATAAACACCCAATGCCACTCAGACACCTTTGCACCCCTACACAGTAGTTATGCCCTCTTAGTGATCTTATACACTAGATATGCTAAGTGCCCCCTCACAGTAAGAATGACACATAGTGGTCCCCTTTCAATAATGCTGCCCCCGTACAACAGAGTTGCCCCCTTAGTGCCACCTCACGATAGTACGGTTCCCTTAGTGCCCCCCTTAGAAGAGTACTGTCCCTTTAGTGCCCCTCTCAATAGTGAAGTCCCTGCAGTTTAACCCTTAGAGAACCAGGCGATTTTCCGTTTTGGTTTTTCACTCCCCGCCTTCCTATAGTCATAACTTTTTTATTTTTCCGTTCACAAAGCCTTATGAGAGCTTATTTTTTGAGGAACAAGTTGTACTTTCTAATGGCACCATTGCATACAATCTAGTGGGAAGCAGGAAAAAAAATTCCAAATGGGGTGGAATTGGATTTTTTTTTTATTCTGCCACTAGTGTAGCACAAGAGGTTTCCCGATCTCTGCTGGGGAATGCTGTTACGGGAGTGGGAGCGCGTGGCTCCTGCTTTCGGACCACTCAGATGCACATGGCAAACATGTGTCGCAGGTCTCTGCTGTTTGATACAGCAGAAACCTGGCAGCTATGAGGGCCCGTTGCATGCGCGAGCGTGCGTCATGTTTAAAAAGACTTCAGCCATACATGTACGGCGGCGGCATTGTGCTGTCCTCAGGACGCAGAATCATTTGAAATCAGGAGTTGTGGGACAGCTGCAGCGAGCCGGGTAAAGGGGACAGAAGTGGATACAAATGATAGTAGCAAGAATGGTGGTAGTAGCTGTTACTCATTCTGATGCTCCCCTGGGCTGTGCAGTGATAGGAAAGGTGCACCTTTCTTCCCTTCAGCACACACCCTGGTTTTTGGGATTCTCCTGCCTATTGTTAGTTCGGGTGCCCTTGGTGGAGATGAGTTTTAAGGTGTAAGGCAGGGGTCCCAGTGCTCTACAAGGCAAGGTGGTACTGTGATAATGAAGGTGATGCACACAATGATGAGGCCAGTGTTAGTTCAAACAGGTCAATGTGTGGGCAGTTACAGTGGATATAAAAAGTCTACACACCCCTGTTAAGGTTTCTGTGATGTAAAAAAATGAGACAAAGATAAATAATTTCAGAACTTTTTCCACCTTTAATGTGACCTATAAACTGTACCACTCAATTGAAAAACAAACTGAAATCTTTTAGGTGGAGGGAAGAAAACACCAAAAACTAAAATAATGTGGTTGCATAAGTGTGCACACCCTCTTATAACTGGGGATGTAGCTGTGTTCAGAATGAAGCAATCACATTCAAAATCATGTTAAATAGGAGTCAGCATACACTTGCCATCATTTAAAGTGCCTCTGATTAACCCCAAATAAAGTTCAGCTGCTCTAGTTGGTCTTTCCTGAAATGTTCTTAGTCGCATCCCACAGCAAAAGCCATGGTCCACAGAGAGCTTCCAAACATCAGAGGGACCTCATTGTTAAAAGGTATCAGTCAGGAGAAGGGTACAAAAGAATTTCCAAGGCATTAGATATACCATGGAACACAGTGAAGACAGTTATCATCAAGTGGAGAAAATAGGGCACAACAGTGACATTACCAAGAACTGGATGTCCCTCCAGAAGAAAACTGGTCTGGGAGGCTACCAAGAGGCCTACAGCAACATTAAAGGAGCTGCAGGACTTTCTGGTAAGTACTGGCTGTGTGGTACATGTGCCAACAATCTCCCGTATTCTTCATATGTCTGGGCTATGGGGTAGAGTGGCAAGACGAAAGCCTTGAAAAACATCCAAGCCAGGCTACATTTTGCAAAAACACATCTGAAGTCTCCCAAAAGCATGTGGGAAAAGGTGTTGTGGTCTGATGAAACCAAGGTTGAACTTTTTGGCCATAATTCCAAAAGATATGTTTGGCGCAAAAACAACACTGCACATCACCAAAAGAACATCATCTTTTAGCATGACAACGACCCAAAGCATACATCCAAATCAACAAAGGAATGGCTTCACCAGAAGAAGATTAAAGTTTTGGAATGGCCCAGCCAGAGCCCAGACCTGAATCCGATTAAAAATGTGTGGGGTGATCTGAAGAGGGCTGTGCACAGGAGATGCCCTCGCAATCTGACAGATTTGGAGTGTTTTTGCCAAGAAGAGTGGGCAAATCTTGCCAAGTCAAAATGTGCCATGCTGATAGACTCATAACCAAAAAGACTGAGTGCTGTAATAAAATCAAAAGGTGCTTCAACAAAGTATTAGTTTAAGGGTGTGCACACTTATGCAACCATATTATTTTATTTTTATAGTTTTGCTTTCTACCTAAAAGATTTCTGTTTGCTTTTCAATTGAGTTGTACACATTAAAGGTGGAAAAAGTTCTGAAATGTTTTATCTTTGTCTAATTTTTTTACATCACAGAAACCTGACATTTTAACAGGGGTGTGTAGACTTTTTATATCCACTATAGGTAGATGATTCGCACAGGCACTCTCAAATACAAGCATGGTTTTTACAGGTGGTTTTAGGCAATTTTGTCCAAGGGTGTGTGCATGGGAGGATAGGCAGTTCCATTCTCTCTAATCAGCTAGTACAGCCTCTCTTGTACAGCCTCCAGCACTTTCTCTATCTTCAGATTTATATATCCACATTACCCTTAAAGGGGTTTGCCAAGTGTTTTATACTGATGACCTATCATCACTATCTGATTGGTGGGTGTCTAACACTTAGACCTTCGCTGATCAGCTGTTTTAGAAATGAAACTGGCGCTCACAGTAGCACCGTGGCCTTCTCTCTGCTTACCAAGCACAGTACTGTACATGGTATAGAGGCTGCGCTTGAGATCGCCGCCCAGCCCCACTTCAATGGGGCTGACCTGTGCCTAGGGCATGTGACCGATAAACGTGATGTCACACAGCCTAGGAAAAGCTGGAGAAGGCTGTAAGTGCCCCTGCCTTCTCAAACAGCTGATTGGCGGGGGTCCTAGGTGTCCCACCGATCAGATACAGATGACCTATCCAGAGTTAAATTCAGGACAGCTCCTGCGGCCGTTGGTCAGGTGCATACATAATTTATGCTCCTAGCAATAATTAATGCTGAGTGCATCAGATTGTTATGTACCTGGCCACAGGCCGTGAGGAGTGCTCAGGCAGCCCTCTGGACATCTGCCTACTGGGAAATATCCCTGTAGGGTATATGGCCAATATGCCCCTGATGTAGCCTAACATAATGACATGACTGCAGTAAACACAACCTAACAGAAGAGAGCGCCAAAGGGTAAACAGGAATAATGCAGACTAGAGATCAGTGAACTTCTTGAAAACCGTTTCATGTCCAATCCTTTTTTTTTTTTTTAAAGCAATTTGATTTGTATCCAAATGTATTCTACAGAAATATGCTCCAATTGGCCTGAAAATTGGTATATAACACTCTGAGGTCTCCTAGGACACAGATTTAAAAAAATATATCTTTTCGTTATCTTCTTTAAAAATTTTCAATTTTTTCTCAACACCCCCTCCCCTCCCCCATTTTCCGCTTTTAAGCTCTTTGACGAAATGACAGCAATAGCAAATAATGTGAGAGTGACACTGACATACATAGCTATGGGTAAATGCAAGTTTGACGGTGTTCACAAACAGCATGTTTAGAAAACACACTGCAGCATCGCATGTATTATGTTTTTTCATATTAGAAGCCATCCAAAAATTGTCCCTTATTGAGGGCAGATGGCCTGTTGGGACCAAGGGGCACATTTATTAACACTGGCGTTTTAGACGCCGGTTTTAAAAAGCCCCTGCCCTGGCGGTGGATCCGCCGCAGGTATGTACAGGATTCTGTAATGTAGAGCTCCTGTTCTTGCAAGCTGTATGAAACAACTAGGACAGTGTCCTTACTTTATTTTTTCTATGCTTTCCCTGATTACAAAAAACCCTAAAATCTACCCAATTATATCTCCCTATCTTCTCTCTATAGTGTCTGCAGTACAACACGTTTTCTGGCTTGTGTCTGGCAGACACTGCCACAAGACATCCATTTACATACCTGGCTGGGAACAGAATGGCATTTCTTCCTTCTGAGCATACTGTACCCTGATTGGCTCATCCAGGCTGTCTGTTAGCCTCTGAGCCAATCAGGGAAAGCCCTCCCCATCACTTCCTCCCAGTGTCATCCGATCCTCCATCTTCTTCCTCCCTGTTACTGTTTTTGTGTAAGTCGTCCAAAAGGAAACTTTGGATTCATTTAGCAAATGAATTTTTGTGACATTCACAATGAATCCGATTTGTTTTGAATCAATTCACTTATCTCTAATGCAAACTCTTCATTGAAATGAAAAAAATAAAACATCTCCCAGAAACAGATCCTTCAAAGCTTATGGAGAAGAGCGGTGCTGCTTCTGGAAGACAGGGGGTAGCCATGTATTATTTTTTTTTAATCCTATGCAACTCCTTTAACTTAAAGGGAACCTGTCACCTGGAAAAGACAATTTACACTAATCACAGTACCTTAAAGTATCTCTCATAGTGTGCCCAAAGATGTATTCATATCTTCTTTCTGCGTTGTGCTGTCTCATAAAATCGACTTATAAAACTGTGTTTGGCACCTTTTTGAAGTCGTGCTGAAGTCACAGGGGCAGCGGCCTCCTTGACTCAACCGTCGGATAAGCCTGCCCCTATGCCGCTCCTCCGCATATTGATGGACAGTTTTCCCTGTAGCCGTGACCGCGCTCTCCTCGCGCATGCGCCGTGCGCGTCCTGCCGCAGCGCGATCCCTGCTACGGCTCCCTCCCTGGCATCTGCATGTTCACTGCGCCTGCGCTGCAGTGTAAGCAGACAGTGATCGCGCTCACGCCCTAGGGGAGAAGCGATGAGCGCGATGTATAGGAACGGCGCAGGCGCAGTGAACAAGAAGATGCCAGGGAGGAAGGGAGCCGTAGCCGGGATCGTGCTGCTGCAAGACGCGCACGGCGCATGCGCGAGAAGAGCGCGGTCACGGCTACAGGGAAAACTGTCCATCAATATGCGGAGGAGCGGCATAGGGGCGGGCTTATCCGACGGTTGAGTCAAGGAGGCCGCTGCCCCTGTGACTTCAGCGCGACTTCAAAAAGGTGCCAAACACAGTTTTATAAGTCGATTTTATGAGACAGCACAACGCAGAAAGAAGATATGAATACATCTTTGGGCACACCATGAGAGATACTTTAAGGTACTGTGATTAGTGTAAATTGTCTTTTCCAGGTGACAGGTTCCCTTTAATAGGGTAATGGTCACTTGTTGATTTATGTAATTATCATGTACAATACCCATATAGGTAACGAAATGTGTCTTTTGCAGGGGTCTGGCCGTCTTATCCCTGGAGGGTCTGGAGAGAACACAGGACCAAACCGAGCAAAATATTTATACAATAAATTAACTTTTATTAATCTGTCATATTAAAATATTGTCCTCCTAAATAAACCCATTTGTGGATGCAGTGATGACTGATAGGATATCTGCCTTTCAGCCGTATACGACATTTCCAGTTCTGCTGGTCGCTACTAGGATGTGGCCATTGCTAACTCTGGCATAGTTGCCCATAACAACCAATCAGATTAATTATTTCATTTTCAAAAGGAGCTGTGAAAAATGAAAGGTGGAATCTGATTGGTTGCTTTGGGCAACTAAGCCAGTTTTACTTTGCTCCAGTTTTGATTAATCTCCCCCATTATTCTCAATGCAATAGTTGAGACAGCACATGTATTTTATCAGTATACTGCCCCCTGTTGGGGATTTGTGTTCAGAAATGTACCTAACTAATACCAACCTCTCAAATGCCCCTGACATGTATAATACCTGCTTTCCATGATATGCCTGCTTGTGGAGCTGCAAGTACAGAGTTCAGTGGGTGTTCCCCATGAAGCATTGTCTCTCCGTATCCCTGATATGGAAAATCGTGAAATGTGAGAACAGCAGATCTAAGGTCTCCTTAGAAAAAATACATGTTATATGTGAATAATCCTGATTTTCTCTTACCGTAGATGCTTCTACCATTATCAGGAGTACCTCAGATATACATGGTTTATATATATTTAAAATAATGTTACCATAGAAACACATAGTACTTGGATAAGAGCTTTATACTCAAAACGGTCAGATTTTTTCTTTTACTTTTTGAAGATTTTGAAAGATTTTTTATTTTATTTTAGATATATTAAAGCAAACAAAAATGTGCGCAAAAGAGAACATAGCCACTGTGTGACGCCAATTTCAACCACTTTTGTTTATCGTTAACTGCCACGCAATAAAATGTTAACATGACAGTCCCTGTATGTATGATTTTCTGACATGGACAAGTCCGACAGGGTGGTAAATGTCCTTCCTTAGGGCTCAGGCACACAACCATACGTATTTTGCAGTCCGCAAAAAATGGATCCACAAAAAATACTGATAACGTCCGTGTGCATTCCGTATTTTGAGGAACGGAACAGCTGGCCCCTAATAGAACAGGACTATCCTTGTCTGTAATGCGGACAATAATAGGACATGCTCTATTTTTTTGCCGAATGGACATATTAACTAGAGATGGGACGGGGGATTTGTCGAATCCACGAATCCATCGAATCTTGCTGGATTCGTGGGATTCGTGGACTCGAATCCCGACGTCAGTTCCGTAATTCGAATCCGACGAATCCCGGCGAGTAGGGCTGAAACGATTATTCGAATAACTCTATTAAATCGAGTCAAAAAATTCCTCGACACAGTTTCCCTGCATCGAGTAATCGTTACATCACATGATCACGGAGCGGGAGTGAAATTAAGCGTCTCACCGCTTCCGTGTCCTCCGGAGGCCAGAGAGGCAGAACTTTGCGTAATGCGCGGCTAACGATGTGTGTCTGACGTCACGTAAGGTCCCAGTGCATGCTGGGATGAAGACTGTCTCGGACCCCATGTGTCTGCGGCTGCGCCCTCCTCACTAGTGCCAGTGCCATTAGGTAATTTAAGTTAACAGCACTTGAGGCACGCCAGGGGGGAATCGGGGGCACTGAGTCACTGTAAATTGATATTGAAATGAAAGGCAGATGGAGAGAGAGTGGTTAATGGAGGCTGCAGGCACCACCTTGGCATGTATAAAGTTATTGGTTTAGAGAGGGGTTAATGAACGCACCTCCAAGGTGCTTTCATTAACCCCTACAAACCAATAACTTTATACATGCCTAATGCCAAGGTGCTTCCATTAACCCCTCCAAACCCAATGGTCATGTATAAAGTTATTGGTTTGGAGGGGTTAATGGAAGCACCTTGGCATTAGGCTGGCATGTATAAAGTTATTGGTTGGAGGGGTTAATGGAAGCACCTTGGCAATGGGCATGTATAAAGTTATTAACCCCTTCAAACCAATAACTTTATACATGCCTAATGCCAAGGTGTTTCCATTAACCCCTCCAAACCAATAACTTTATACATGCCTAATGCCAAGGTAGGATTCGTAGGATTCGAGATTCGAAAGATTCGAGAACCTTTTCGGATTCGGATTTGAAAAAAATTTGATTCGTCCCACCTCTAATATTAACATACAGAAACGGAATGCACACAGAGTAACTTCCATTATTTTTTGCGGACCCATTGAAATGAATGGTTACGCATACAGTCTGCAAAAAAAACTTATATAGTATATGATAGTGGCAGGTCCAGGGGCACTATTGCTATAGGGGATAAGGACAGGGGAGAGGAGAACTACTATAGGGGATATGTGCACCATTTGTATTCATGAGCCGATGGGGGAATTATCATTCTGGGGGAAAAGTCACAAATTTGTAGCATGCTATTGTCACAAACAAATGTTGACACCTTTTGTGATTTTATGCCGTTTTGGCTATTTTTGAAAAGTGGGAGGAAAAGATGGAGTGGATAGCTGTGTTAATTACCGTAAGTGTATTTCAGATTTATTAATGTGACTTTTTGAAATGTGGCAAAATTAATTACAATCTGGTCAAAATGGTCAACCAATGTGCACCATTTGATAAATTGGGTGCAAATTACACCAACGCAGATTCAAAGCAAAAATTCTTCTCATGATAAAGTCCCTCCAATATATTACTGGATTCACCATGTTCTCCAGCTTCATACGGTCTGTAGAACTACAAGGAGCGACCTGCAGGATACAGAATAAAAGAGAAGTTTTCAACCTTATAAGTGAAAATAGTGGCACAGTGTGTGCTTCAATAATACAGGCAGAAATAATACCAAATATGTATAAACATGTTGCGCTGATCTTTATATGAGTCAGAGCTCCATTATTGTGAAACTGAGCTCCATATCCCCCTGCAAAGCCATAGATTCAAAAGATAACATGTCAGCTACCTGCAGTCACCACTGTTGTTCCGTATACGGTCTGCAAAAAAAACGGAAGGGACACAGAAAGAAAATACGTTCGTGTGCATGAGCCCTTAGGCTCATTCCCCTGAGTATATATGGAGCATATACCTAATAATCTATTTCTCAGTAATCTTTACTTAAAGTAGTAATCCCATTAGGGATGAGAGAATCGACTTCGGATAAAACATCCAAAGTCAATTCGCATAAAACTTTGTTTGAATACTGCATGGAGTGAGAGCTCCGTACAGTATTAGAATGTATTGGCTCCAATGAGCTGAAGTTATTACTTTGCGAAGTCTTGCGAGACTTCGGGTAATAACTTCAGAAATTAGTTTCTACTGTAAAAAAACTTTTACCGAACTCTGGCTTGGTTCCAACCCGATAAGGTTCAGATAACCTCTTGTCCACATGTTCTATTCTAGAATCAGTATTTCTGACAGAATTAGAATATGACTTTTATGACTGGGCCCAAAAAAAGCCTGAATGTCTAGGCAACTTTTTGTGATTTTGTGCAAGTGGTGGTTTAGTGACGTAACTTTTGTACTTGTTTGACTACCAAAATAATTTTTGCGATTTTTTTTTTTTTTTTTTTTTTTTTTTTTTTTACGTGACACTTAGGACTTTTTATTAGAATGTTTTTTTTTTTTTACTTTTTTGTTTTCCCTTTTTTTTAGGTTTAACCTCTTCCGGACACAGGGCATACAGGTACGCCCTTATGTCCTGGTAATTAGGGACACAGGGCGTACCTGTACGCCCTGTGTATTTTCGATCACCGCCGTGCGGCGGGCGGTGATCGGAACCCGGTGCCTGCCCCCCCCCGTGGAGGCGATCGCAGCAAACCGCAGGTCAATTCAGACCTGCGGTTTGCTGCGTTTCCGGGTTATTCGGGTCTCTGAGGACCCGATAACCCGGAACAGGATGGTGATTGGTGGTGTGATTTTACCCCACCAATCACCATCCTGCGTGGTGATGGTGACATCACCTCTCAGGATCGCTTCTGATTGGTAGGAGGGCGGGCTGGCGGGAGTTTCAAATGATAGCAGCGCTCCTCTCCTCCTCCTTTTGTGTCCGGAGCCCGACGAGAGAGGAGCGCTGCCTGCACGTGTGGATCGCAACCCCATCTGTGCCCCAGCACCCATCCTTGCCCCCAGGACCCGATCTGTGCCCCAGCACCCCCATATTTATCAGCAGGTAATTAGGGAAAGTATAGGGAAAGGTTGGGCTAGGCAGGGATATAAAAGGGAAAGTTAGTGGTAAAAAAAAAAGTTTTATTGCATCACCCTAAGTAGGGTGTCTGGGGTCCACAGCACAGCTGTGTGACCCTAGACCCCCCCAGGGGTGCTGCTGCTTGCTCCCCTGCCCCCCCCCCCCCCTCTCCCCACAACTTTTTTTGGGCGCAGGAATTTTTTTTTTTGTGCATACGCTGACTGTGGCTGGCACTCTTAGCGTCCGGCCACTGTTAGCGCATCGCACACCCCACCGCTGATCAACTTCGGACAGTTGATCAGCGGTTTCGAATTTTTTTAAAACTTTTTTTTAGACTTTTGTTTTCACATTTTTCGCCCTTTTTTTAGTTAGTCTTTTTTTTTTCTGTTAGTTTTAGGGATAAGTCTGCAAACACCCGTGCCCCCACACACACACCAAATAAAGATTTACACACACGCACATACACACGCAGACACACACTCCCCTATGGCCCGCCGGACATTCTCGGCCGAGGATGCATACGCCCAGCTTGCCTCCGACTCCGAGCGTCCCAGTGAGGACGAGGATGATCCCACTTTCCTGTTGTCATCCGAGTCCTCCTCATCATCTAGCGATGATGATGAGCCCCCAAGGCGGCGAAGACGCCGTCAGGCGGAGCAAGGGGACAGCCATGCTAGGGACCCTGTGGCCCACACTAGTACGAGCAGCTCTGGGGCTCGTACTAGTTTTCCGGCCCACCAGTTAAATCCACCGGAGCACCCTGCCGGTGAACTTGTCTGGTGTACCCCAGAGCGATATGAGCCCGTGATTCCTGATTTTGTAGGCCAATCAGGAATCCAGATTTCCACAGTGGGCTACACTGAATATGACTTTTTTAGTCATTTTTTCAGTGACCAACTGGTAAATCTAATAGTGGAGCAGACAAACCTGTACGCCCAACAGTTCGTTGCTCAACACCCGGGCTCCTTTTTGGCTAGGCCCGGTGGCTGGACGCCGGTCAGTGCAGCCGAGATGAGGACATTTTGGGGCCTCGTGCTGCATATGGGCCTGGTCAAGAAACATAGTGTCAGGCATTACTGGAGTGGAAACGTCCTCTACCAGGCCCCACTTTACAGTACGGCAATGACACGCTCCCGGTTTAAGGCCATCCGGAAATGTCTGCATTATTCAGATAATGCAGCATGTCCCCCCCAAGGTGATCCTGCCTATGACTGTCTGTATAAGATACGGCCGGTCATCGATCATTTTGGGGCCAAATTTGTACAGGCCTATGTACCTGGACGGGAGGTCGCGGTTGATGAGTCTCTCATTGCGTTCAAGGGGAGACTCATTTTCCGCCAGTATGTTCCCTCAAAGTGGGCGAGGTATGGCGTGAAGCTGTACAAACTTTGTGAGAGTACCTCAGGGTACACTTACAAGTTTCGTGTGTACGAGGGGCGAGATTCCCGTATTCAACCCCCAGAATGTCCCCCCACTCTGGGTGTTAGCGGGAAACTTGTGTGGGACCTTATGTACCCACTGCAAGATAAGGGTTACCACCTTTACGTTAATAACTTTTATACTAGTATCCCCTTGTTCAAGTCCCTCGCCGCCAGATCCACGTCCGCTTGTGGGACCGTGCGGAAAAATCAACGCAGCCTCCCTGCCCACCCCCTCCAGGTACCTATCCCCAGGGGTGCGACCCGTGCCCTTACCAGTGAAAACCTGTTGCTGGTCAGATATAAGGACAAGAGGGATGTCCTTGTACTGTCCACAATTCATAGTAACGGCATCACCCCTGTCCCTGTGCGAGGTACCACGGCAACGGTCCTCAAGCCCGATTGTATCGTCGACTACAATCGGTATATGGGAGGAGTTGATCTCTCTGATCAAGTCCTCAAGCAATATAACGCCATGCGCAAAACCCGGGCATGGTACAAAAAAGTTGCGGTCTACTTGGTGCAGGTTGCCATGTACAACTCTTTTGTGCTGTCCCGGAGCGCTGGCAACACAGGGACATTCCTTCAGTTCTATGAGGCAGTCCTCAAGGCCCTGATCTTTTTTTTTTTTGACCGTGTTAATCTGGGGGTTTAGGTCATGGGGTATTTTTATGGAGGAGATTATTACCGACGCAGCGATACCTAATTTGTATACTTTTTTTAAAATTATTTTAGTTTTTACATTTTTTTTTGGTGTCTCAAGTCTGAGAACCAGTTTTTTTATCCGATAGTCAGTGGATAAATTGGGATATAAATTTAGTACTCCATGGAAGTGTGATACTCCCTGAAGCAGCCATCAATGCAGAGGCCCGGATGATGAGTAGTGGTGTCATTCCGTATCCCCCTCCTGCGACACACTCTGCACTTTTTTTGAGTTCGTCCCTTCTGGGGGACCACACCTGGAAAGTGTTGGCCAGGGACGATCCGGGCGCCTCCAGTTCCCGAGGTACTCCGGCCTGCTCTTTCCCTGTCCGAAAAGATCAAAGCCTTGAGGACTGCCTCATAGAACTGAAGGAATGTCCCTGTGTTGCCAGCGCTCCGGGACAGCACAAAAGAGTTGTACATGGCAACCTGCACCAAGTAGACCGCAACTTTTTTGTACCATGCCCGGGTTTTGCGCATGGCGTTATATGGCTTGAGGACTTGATCAGAGAGATCAACTCCTCCCATATACCGATTGTAGTCGACGATACAATCGGGCTTGAGGACCGTTGCCATGGTACCTCGCACAGGGACAGGGGTGATGCCGTTACCATGAATTGTGGACAGTACAAGGACATCCCTCTTGTCCTTATATCTGACCAGCAACAGGTTTTCACTGGTAAGGGCACGGGTCACTCCCCTGGGGATAGGTACCTGGAGGTGGTGGGCAGGGAGGCTGCGTTGATTTTTCCGCACGGTCCCACAAGCGGACGTGGATCTGGCGGCGAGGGACTTGAACAAGGGGATACTAGTATAAAAGTTATCCACGTAAAGGTGGTAACCCTTATCTAGCAGTGGGTACATAAGGTCCCACACATGTTTCCCGCTAACACCCAGAGTGAGGGGACATTCTGGGGGTTGAATACAGGAATCTCGCCACTTGTACACACAAAACTTGTAAGTGTACCCTGAGGTACTCTCACAAAGTTTGTACAGCTTCACGCCATACCTCGCCCGCTTTGAGGGAACATACTGGCGGAAAATGAGTCTACCCTTGAACGCAATGAGAGACTCATCAACTGCGACCTCCCTTCCAGGTACATAGGCCTGTACAAATTTGGCCCCAAAATGATCGATGACCGGCCGTATCTTATACAGACGGTGATAGGCAAGATCACCTTGGGGGGGACATGCTGCATTATCTGAATAATTATTACAAGTAGGTTACACAAAACATAGGCATACACATAAACGGTAATTGAATATACTATGTTAAATAGACCCGGAAAAAGTAAGTAAAAACCCACTCAGTGTAAATAGATACACCAAACAACAAGAATGAACTGAGATTAGACGGGTATATCATCAAAAATAAATCCTTTATTAAATAAATGACATATAGACGAGAACGTGAGACAACAGATAAAAAATGGCTACATCTGAGGAGACATATCAGCACAAGTAAAACATAGAGGGGAGGGATGGAGTACAAAAATGGAGGCAGAAAACGAGAGTACAATACCTCACTAATTTCTGCATGTACTTCTGCAACCACAATTACTCAGTATATAGGGGCAAAAAAAAACTTGAAAGTACTAAAGTGCAAGTGCAAATGATAAAACACCACATCAGTAAATGGTTACAGACTGCACCGCAACATATGGATGTGTAATAGTTCCAATAGATATATGGGACCATACAACAGCCAAGAGAAAATTAAAGTGCAAGTGTGTAAGGAGTCACCACATCAATGGTCCAATATCACGATTGTAACTGTGGTGACAACTTAAAACTCCATATAGATAAAGATATGGCTCAGGTGCACGGCAACATCCACCTATGGATAACCCAAGTGGGTATAGCTAAGCACCCGAGGCAGTAAACATCTCCCCCAAAATCCACAAAAGCATTACATATCTACATACCCATGATATGGGGATATACACCTCAGGAGAGCCACGTAGCCCTGACGCACGTTTCGGCGGGGCTACGCGGCTCTCTTCCAGAGGAAGGCATCCGCCGAAACGTGCGTCGGGGCTACGTGGCTCTCCTGAGGTGTATATCCCCATATCATGGGTATGTAGATATGTAATGCTTTTGGTGCTTAGCTATACCCACTTGGGTTATCCATAGGTGGATGTTGCCGTGCACCTGAGCCATATCTTTATGTATATGGAGTTTTAAGTTGTCACCACAGTTACAATTTCACTTGTGCTGATATGTCACCACAGTTACAATTTCACTTGTGCTGATAAGTTGTCACCACAGTTTCACTTGTGCTGATATGTCTCCTCAGATGTAGCCATTTTTTATCTGTTGTCTCAGGTTCTCGTCTATATGTCATTTATTTAATAAAGGATTTTTTTTTTATGATATACCAGTCTAATCTCAGTTCATTCTTGTTGTTTGGATTATCTGAATAATGCAGACATTTCCGGATGGCCTCAAACCGGGAGCGTGTCATGGCCGTACTGTAAAGTGGGGCCTGGTAGAGGACGTCCCCACTCCAGTAATGCCTGACACTAGGTTTCTTGACCAGGCCCATATGCAGCACGAGGCCCCAAAATGTCCTCATTTCGGCTGCACTGACCGGCGTCCAGCCACCGGGCCTGGCCAAAAAGGAGCCCGGGTGTTGAGCAACGAACTGTTGGGCGTACAGATTTGTCTGCTCCACCATTAGATTTACCAGTTGGTCACTGAAAAAATGACTAAAAAAGTCATATTCAGTGTAGCCCACTGTGGAAATCTGGATTCCTGATTGGCCTACAAAATCAGGAATCACGGGCTCATATCGCTCTGGGGTACACCAGACAAGTTCACCGGCAGGGTGCTCCGGTGGATTTAACTGGTGGGCTGGAAAACTAGTACGAGCCCCAGAGCTGCTCGTACTAGTGTGGGCCACAGGGTCCCTAGCATGGCGGTCTCCTTGCTCCGCCTGGCGGCGTCTTCGCCGCCTTGGGGGCTCATCATCATCGTTAGATGATGAGGAGGACGCGGATGACAACAGGAAAGTGGGGTCATCCTCGTCCTCACTGGAACTCTCGGAGTTGGAGGCAAGCTGGGCGTATGCCTCCTCGGCCGAGAACCTCCGGCAGGCCATAGGGTAGTGGGTGTCTGCGTGTGTATGTGCGTGTGTGTAAATCTTTATTTGGTGTGCGTGTGTGTGGGGGCATGGGTGTTTGCGGACTTATCCCTAAAACTAACAGAAAAAAAAAGACTAACTAAAAAAGGGGGAAAAATGTGAAAAAAAAGTTTTAAAAAAATTCTAAACCGCTGATCAACCGTCCATCACATGATCCATCACCATGGTAAAAGATCATGTGACGGACCATGTGATGATCGGAGTGACGTCACCACAGGTCCTTTTCCTGCACACAGCAAAGAAAGAAGACAGAAGAGATGCCGGCTGCGCGATCAAGTGGATTAAGGTGAGTTTAATTATTTATTTATTTTTTTAACCCCTCCAGCGCTATTTTACTTAGCATTCTGTATTCAGAATGCTATTATTTTCCCTTATAACCATGTTATAAGGGAAAATAATAATGATCGGGTCTCCATCCCGATACTCTCCTAGCAACCGTGCGTGAAAATCGCACCGCATCCGCACTTGCTTGCGATTTTCACGCAACTCCATTCATTTCTATGGGGCCTGCGTTGCGTGGAAAACGCACAATATAGAGCATGTTGCGATTTTCACGCAACGCACAAGTGATGCGTGAAAATCACCGCTCATGTGAACAGCCCCATAGAAATGAATGGGTCGGGATTCAGTGCGGGTGCAATGCGTTCAACTCACGCATCGCATCCACGCGGAATACTCGCCCGTGTGAAAGGGGCCTTAGACTTTAGAGATACAAAAAAAAAAATTTGGTATCAAAAAGGATAATATAGGCTAAAACCTAAATAATTGTAAAAAAGTAGACTTATTAGGTATCGCCGCATCCGTAAGAATCTCCTCTATAAAAATACCCCATGACCTAACCCCCCAGATTAACACGGTCAAAAAAAAAAACTGTGTCAAAACAGCTATTTTTGGCACTTTTCCACTTCAATCCGTTTTTTCCGGTAACAAAGTAAGGGTTAACAACCAAACAAAAATTAATATTTATTACCCTGATACTGCAGTTTACAGAAACGCCACATTTGTGGTCGTAAACTGCTGTTACTAAAAGGCAGGGCGCAAAAGGAAAGAACCAACATGGTTTCTGGAAGGCCGATTTTGATGGCCTTTTTTATTGACACCATGTCCCTTTTGAAGCCCCCCTGATGCCCCCCTAGAGTAAAAACTCCCTAAAAGTGACCCCATCTAAGAAACTACACCGCTCAAGGTATTCAAAACTGATTTTACAAACTTTATTAACCCTTTAGGTGTTCCTCAACAGTTAATGGCAAATGGAGATGAAATTTCAGAATTAAAATTTTTGGTAACCTTACCTCACAAAAATGTAATATGGAGCAACCAAAAATCATATCTACCCTAAAAATAATCCCAACAAAACCGCCACCTTATCCTGTAGTTTCCAAAATGGGGTCACTTTTAGGGAGTTTCTACTCCAGGGGTGCATCAGGGGGGGTTGAAACAGGACACGGTGTAAATAAACCGGTCCATAAAAATCAGCCCTCTAAAAACCAAACGGCGCTCCTTTCCCTCTACGCCCCGCTGTGTGGCCGTACAGTAGTGTATGGCCACATATGGGGTGTTTCTGTAAACGGCAGAGTCAGGGCAATAAAGATACAGTCTTCTTTGGCTGTTAACCCTTGCTTTGTTAGTGGAAAAAATGGGTTAAAATGGAAGATTTGGCAAAAAAATGAAATTTGCTAACTTTATCCCCATTTGCCAATAACTCTTGTGCAACCCCTGAAGGGTTAACAAAGTTTGTAAAATCAGTTTTGAATACCTTGAGGGGTGTAGTTTCTTAGATGGGGTCAATTTTATGGAGTTTCTACTCTAGGGGTGCATCAGGGGGGCTTCAAATGGGACATGGTGTAAATAAACCAGTCCAGCAAAATCTGCCTTCCAAAAACCATATGGTGCACCTTTCCCTCTACGCCCTACTGTGTGGCCGTACAGTAGTTTACGGCCACATATGGGGTGTTTCTGTAAACGGCAGAGTCAGGGCAATAAAGATACAGTCTTGTTTGGCTGTTAACCCTTGCTTTGTTAGTGGAGAAAATGGGTTAAAATGGAAAATGTGGCAAAAAAATGACATTTTCAAATTTCATCCCCATTTGCCAATAACTCTTGTGCAACACCTAAAGGGTTAACAAAGTTTGTAAAATCAGTTTTGAATACTGTAACGGACCGACCGTTACAAATACCTTGAGGGGTGTAGTTTATAGAATGGGGTCATTTTTGGGTGGTTTCTATTATATAAGCCTCACAAAGTGACTTCAGACCTGAACTGGTCCCTAAAAATTGGGTTTTTGAAGATTTGCTTCCAAACTTCTAAGCCTTGTAACATCCCCAAAATATTAAATATCATTCCCAAAATGATCCAAACATGAAGGAGACATATGGGGAATGTAAAGTAATAACTATTTTTGTAGGTATTACTATGTGTTATAGAAGTAGAGAAATTGAAACTTGGAAATTTGCAATTTTTGTTCACATTTTTGGTAAATTTGGTATTTTTTTATAAATAAAAATGATTTCTTTTTACTTCATTTTACTAGTGTCATGAAGTACAATATGTGACGAAAAAACAATCTCAGAATGGCCTGGATAAGTCAAAGCGTTTTAAAGTTATCACCACTTAAAGTGACACTGGTCAGATTTGCAAAAAATGGCCTGGTCCTTAAGGTGAAATAAGGCTGTGTCCTTAAGGAGTTAATTTGGAAAAAAAACTGCCAATTATTAAAAAGTACGGTAATTTTTTTTTTAATTATAGCTTTTTATTTTTTAAATATTAAAACTGACACAAAAATGTATTATTGCAATGGGCTCCCTATTTTATGACAATCGTTTTTATATGTAACATGTATAGGTATGAGCGAACGGGGCGACTATGGTGATAGTTTCTGTTAGCGACTGCATTTTTATTTTTATTTTGTTTACATTATTTTATTTGCATTTTTATTATTATTTTTTTACTTATATTTTAATTTATTTTTGGCACATAATATGTCCCCCAGCAGGTCATTAAAAGATCTCTGGAGGATACTGACAAATTCATGTTTTCATGGTACACAGATGACTGGAATAAACACATACATATGAGCATAGAACAGTTTAAAATGAAATTAAGCCACAAAACATCAGGGACATATCTGACACTATCTGTGATTATTTATCAATCGCCCATTGGGTAACGGCACACAAGTCAGGAGATGTGCTCCATTCATTGGCGAGTGGGGCCTGGAGAGCATTACTTTTTCATTTTATGAAAGCTACAGGGGCTTCCATAATGTAAAGAGGCACTCAGAGTTAGCATTATTGTAAGGGTGAAGCACTATTGTGAGTGGGCACAATGGAGGCAACACTATTGTAAGGGGGACATAAAGTGGACAGAGCAGCACTACCGTGAGGGGGCACTGAGGGGGCATTTTACTGTGTGTGGGAACACTAAAGAGGCATAACTCCTGTGTTGGTGCACTAAGGAGGTATAACTATTGTGTGGGGCACTAAAGGGGCATTCTAGGGGGGTGTGGCCTGCCATACCATGGAGTGAGTCGCATTGCATATCGCTCCTGCCATCATCCTGACTTGTACCGCTGCCTGCAGTCCTCTGGTGGACGGGGAGAACCCTGAACGACGCCAGGGTAGAAGAGAAGTTAGTCCCCTGCCTTGCTGCCAGACGAATCAAAATGCCGAAGAGGGGGAAGAGCAGCGCCCGCCCGGACAAAGTGGAAAACAGCCAAAACGGGGCCGGAGTGGAGGGGGAGGAGAACCAGCACCAGGTGGTGAGCAGGAGCGCAGCAGCACGCCTCAGCAGATTTGCTAGAGTATCGGAGGGGGCGAGGGACTGGTCTCAATGTAAAGAGAGAACATGTCCTTCTCAGATCAAGAGAATCACTCCTCAGATGAAGAGGGAGATGAGAATAATGGACGCCAGGTCCCAGTGTTAAAGGGAAATACACATGGGGCAGAAAACCCTCAGAAACCAAGTGTACAAGAACCCACCCTTATAGATATTATGGGGGCAGTAGTTAGCTTTAACAAAACCCTAAAATCCCTCAATCTTCAAGTAGGCAGCCTGCGGGAAGATGTATCTCTGATAAGGCATGATATGTAAAAAATTTCTGAAAAAGCCTCTGAACTGGAAAAAAGAATGTCAGAGTTGGAGGATGAGGTTAGGCCTCTCAAGATGGCGGCTAAGTCAACGACAAGAGATATGGCAGCCTTATTTGCTAAGGCTGATGATTTAGAAAATAGATCACGTCGTTATAATCAAAATAGGGGGAGGTCCCCGAAAAAACAGAAGGGGTAAACACTACAGAATATATAGAAAAGTGGTTACATCAGAAATTTGCAGTATAAAGAACTGTCCTCACTATATGCTGTAGAAAGAGCCCATTCGGTACCCATAAGACCATTGCCACCGGGTAGACCACCAAGACCTATCTTTTGCTAAAATACTGCACTTTAAAGACAGAGATACCATATTGAGGCAGGCACGTGATAATGTAGATCATAAATGGAGCAAGAATTTCCATCTTCCCGGATTACTCCACAGAGGTCCAGAAGAGACGGACACGGTTTCTGGATGTCAAGAGGAGACTTAGAAACCTACAGATCCAATACTCCATGTTGTTTCCAGTTAAACTAAGAATGGTGGCTATGTGCTCTACCAAGTTCTTTGATGATCCAGAAGAGGCGACACAATGGCTTGACTGTCATGAAAATCAGCTGAAAGAACAGAACAAGGACACCTGAGAAGACGATATTCGGGAGGAAGCATCTTTGCTGTTCTGCGTGAAGTCCTGAAGAGCACGAATGTTCCTTTATTTTTCCCCCTTTGTTTTTTTTTTCCTTTCTTTTTCTTTCTTTATCACTCTCTTCCTCTTTGTTTCTATTTTATAAAGTGCAGGAGGATGTCTCACCACCAGAGGAATACATGATCGATATATTCCCAGTTCTTCTGATGCAGGAACGTGAGTTGCTCACAGGAAGTGCGGTTCACAAGTTTCAGTTCTTTACTTTTGTTTAGTATGCGGTTGAGAACTGCAGAGTTAGGTATGCTATTTAACAAGGCGGGCAAGTTTGTTTGGAAGTGCCCAAGATATACGATGATCAGGAGATATGTCTTTAAATATAGATCCTATACTTTTGGGAAGGGTTACGGGGTGGGGGGGGGGGGGGGTACTCACTCCAGGATGGTAATGGGGAAAACCTTTCACTTAGTGCTAGTGAATCGGCTGTCCTTAAAGGGGTGGGGGGGGGGATCATGTCTATGTTTGGTATGGGGAATATGACACATATGACTAGGATACTCAGCTGGAATGTGAGGGGAATGGCTGATACCAAGAAGCGACATAATATTTTCATCTATCTATCCCGCTTTCAGCCAGCTATCTGTTGCTTACAGGAGATACATCTAACTAAAAATACACTACAATGGCTAAAGAAGTCATGGGTGGGATATGCATCTCATGCAGTTCTCTCCTCACATTCCAGGGGAGTAAGTATATTAGTACATAAGAATATTAGATTTAAATGTATTAAAGAGCTCTTAGACGAGGAGGTTTATATGAGAGATTTACAGTATATGTGTGCTATGCAACATCGAGGGTATTCAAATGATATTGGTAACAGTATATAGCTCCCCGCCGTTTGCATCGACCCCTTTGAGATTGATACTTGACTTTGTGGCACAATATCCGGGAACTATGTGGATGCTTATTGGAGATTGGATAGATGTAGGATGGAGGGGCTTGGGAGATCTCCAGGTAGTTCTGCGCTATGTAATATTATGAAAGAGGTAGGTCTGATTGATATATGGAGGATAAGACACCCTGCAGAGCACAGATACTCCTGTACTTCTTCCACATACAGTACCTTATCCCGTATAGACCTAGCATTGGTGAATGATGCTATATTTCAGTTTATCCATTCCTCTGACTACCAGCCTAGAGCGTTGTCGGATCATTTCATAATAAATGTGGAGCTAAAGATTGGGGGGACCAGATCGGGGATGAAATTATGGAAGTGTAACGCACTTTGGCTATAAATTCTGGTTGATCTCTCAAACATGACTGAATTCATTAAAAAATACTTTAATTTTATTTAATACAGGTACGGCATCCCCACATGCTATCTGGGATACTATGAAAGCATATCTGAGGGGGTTATTGATCAAGTCTATCAGCGCACATAAAACCAGGTCCAAGGAAGCGGACGTCAGGGATCACAAAGCGGTAGTGGAGGCGGAGGAGGCCTATGGGGTTCCAGCCCAATAGCAGGGCTATGAGAGGCACAGGAACAACTGAGGTGTCATCTATTACAGGTCGCAGACAGGAAAGGTATATTTTATAAGCAACGGTTGTTTGCTGAAGGTGAAAAAGTGGGACATATGTCATCTGTTATTTCTAGGGCCCAGCAAGGGTCATCATGTATAACTGAATTGATGGACCCCCAGGTGAAATCATGTACAGATACATGGGATATTCTAGGGGTGCTTGAGAGATTTTATTCCTTTCTTTATACCTCTAGAGCCTCTAACTCGGAAGAGGAGTTTTTAAAGTTTCTTGGGGAGGCAGACTTACCTACACTGTCAGTAGAGGAGAGGGAACAATTTGAAGAGCCAATTAATCTGGAGGAATTGGAGAAGGCCCAAAAAGATATGTCTAATGACAAAGCCCCGGGATCGGATCCCAGTGGAAGTATATAAGAATTTTCAGGAAGTTCTGTTGCCAGAATTGCTAAAGGTTTTCAACTACTCATTAGAGGTGGGTTCTCTCCTGACTTCTATGCAGGAAGCCCTTATAGTAGTGATTCCAAAGCAAGGAAAGGATCAGAGATATCCCGACTCGTATAGACCGATATTCCTTCTAACGGCAGATGTCAAAATACTGGCAAAGGTCTTGGCAAAACATCTGTCCAAGGTGATTCTTAATATAATTCATCCAGATCAGACAGGCTTTATGCCCCAGAAATCTACGGCTATTAATATCCATAGAGTATATACTAGTATACAGGTCTCGGCGGACAACTGTGGAGATAGGGCTGTTCTGTCTCTTGACGCTGCTAAGGCTTTTGACAGTGTGGAGTGCGGGCATCTTTGGGGTACGTTGAGATGTATGGGATTTGGACAGCGGCTTATTAAATGGGTACAGGTACTATACTCTAATCCGAAGGCTCCGATTGGGGCTAATGGAGGAGTGTCTAATTACATTCAGCTGGCTAGGGGAACTAGACAAGGCTGCCCGTTATCGCCCCTACTTTTTGCTATAGTTATTGAGCCGTTGGTGGCAGAAGTGAGAAAGTCTACAAAAATTAAGGGGATTCAGTATGGACAGTTACATAATAAAATTGCGTTATACGCTTATGATACTCTCTTATTCTTGGGGGATATGTCAACCTCCCTATCGACCACCATGCGGTTTGGTAGATTGTCAGGACTTACTATTAATTGGCAAAAAATCTGCGCTGATGCCTATTGATGGTCAGGAAGTGTCTGCCACGGCCATTGCTAATAATATTCAATGCGTGGGAAATATTAAATATTTAGAAATCCAAATCTCACCCAGGATTATGGACTTTGAAGAGCTAAACCTGTCTCCGCTGTTGGTGAGATTTAGAAAGAAGGTTAAAGCATGGTGCAAATTGTTTCTCTCAGTGGTGGGCAGAGTAAACCTCCTCAAGATGATAATGATACCGCAATTGTTATATATACTCCACAATGCCCCGGTCTGGTTACCTTTAGATAGATTTCATAAAATCAATGCGGTTGAGAACTGCAGAGTTAGGTATGCTATTTAACAAGGCGGGCAAGTTTGTTTGGAAGTGCCCAAGATATACGATGATCAGGAGATATGTCTTTAAATATAGATCCTATACTTTTGGGAAGGGTTACGGGGTGGGGGGGGGGGGGGGACTCACTCCAGGATGGTAATGGGGAAAACCTTTCACTTAGTGCTAGTGAATCGGCTGTCCTTAAAGGGGTGGGGGGGGGATCATGTCTATGTTTGGTATGGGGAATATGACACATATGACTAGGATACTCAGCTGGAATGTGAGGGGAATGGCTGATACCAAGAAGCGACATAATATTTTCATCTATCTATCCCGCTTTCAGCCAGCTATCTGTTGCTTACAGGAGATACATCTAACTAAAAATACACTTCAATGGCTAAAGAAGTCATGGGTGGGATATGCATCTCATGCAGTTCTCTCCTCACATTCCAGGGGAGTAAGTATATTAGTACATAAGAATATTAGATTTAAATGTATTAAAGAGCTCTTAGACGAGGAGGTTTATATGAGAGATTTATATGTGTGCTATGCAACATCGAGGGTATTCAAATGATATTGGTAACAGTATATAGCTCCCCGCCGTTTGCATCGACCCCTTTGAGATTGATACTTGACTTTGTGGCACAAAATCCGGGAACTATGTGGATGCTTATTGGAGATTGGATAGATGTAGGATGGAGGGGCTTGGGAGATCTCCAGGTAGTTCTGCGCTATGTAATATTATGAAAGAGGTAGGTCTGATTGATATATGGAGGATAAGACACCCTGCAGAGCACAGATACTCCTGTACTTCTTCCACATACAGTACCTTATCCCGTATAGACCTAGCATTGGTGAATGATGCTATATTTCAGTTTATCCATTCCTCTGACTACCAGCCTATAGCGTTGTCGGATCATTTCATAATAAATGTGGAGCTAAAGATTGGGGGGACCAGATCGGGGATGAAATTATGGAAGTGTAACGCACTTTGGCTACAAATTCTGGTTGATCTCTCAAACATGACTGAATCCATTAAAGAATACTTTAATTTTATTTAATACAGGTACGGCATCCCCACATGCTATCTGGGATGCTATGAAAGCATATCTGAGGGGGTTATTGATCAAGTCTATCAGCGCACATAAAACCAGGTCCAAGGAAGCGGGCGTCAGGGATCACAAAGCGGTAGTGGAGGCAGAGGAGGCCTATGGGGTTCCAGCCCAATAGCAGGGCTATGAGAGGCACAGGAACAACTGAGGTGTCATCTATTACAGGTCGCAGACAGGAAAGGTATATTTTATAAGCAACGGTTGTTTGCTGAAGGTGAAAAAGTGGGACATATGTCATCTGTTATTTCTAGGGCCCATCAAGGGTCATCATGTATAACTGAATTGATGGACCCCCAGGTGAGATCATGTACAGATACATGGGATATTCTAGGGGTGCTTGAGAGATTTTATTCCTTTCTTTATACCTCTAGAGCCTCTAACTCGGAAGAGGAGTTTTTAAAGTTTCTTGGGGAGGCAGACTTACCTACACTGTCAGTAGAGGAGAGGGAACAATTTGAAGAGCCAATTAATCTGGAGGAATTGGAGAAGGCCCTAAAAGATATGTCTAATGACAAAGCCCCGGGATCAGATCCCAGTGGAAGTATATAAGAATTTTCAGGAAGTTCTGTTACCAGAATTGCTAAAGGTTTTCAACTACTCATTAGAGGTGGGTTCTCTCCTGACTTCTATGCAGGAGGCCCTTATAGTAGTGATTCCAAAGCAAGGAAAGGATCAGAGATATCCCGACTCGTATAGACCGATATTCCTTCTAACGGCAGATGTCAAAATACTGGCAAAGGTCTTGGCAAAACATCTGTCCAAGGTGATTCTTAATATAATTCATCCAGATCAGACAGGCTTTATGCCCCAGAAATCTACGGCTATTAATATCCATAGAGTATATACTAGTATACAGGTCTCGGCGGACAACTGTGGAGATAGGGCTGTTCTGTCTCTTGACGCTGCTAAGGCTTTTGACAGTGTGGAGTGCGGGTATCTTTGGGGTACGTTGAGATGTATGGGATTTGGACAGCGGCTTATTAAATGGGTACAGGTACTATACTCTAATCCGAAGGCTCCGATTGGGGCTAATGGAGGAGTGTCTAATTACATTCAGCTGGCTAGGGGAACTAGACAAGGCTGCCCGTTATCGCCCCTACTTTTTGCTATAGTTATTGAGCCGTTGGCGGCAGAAGTGAGAAAGTCTACAAAAATTAAGGGGATTCAGTATGGACAGTTACATAATAAAATTGCGTTATACGCTTATGATACTCTCTTATTCTTGGGGGATATGTCAACCTCCCTATCGACCACCATGCGGTTTGGTAGATTGTCAGGACTTACTATTAATTGGCAAAAAATCTGCGCTGATGCCTATTGATGGTCAGGAAGTGTCTGCCACGGCCATTGCTAATAATATTCAATGCGTGGGAAATATTAAATATTTAGAAATCCACATCTCACCCAGGATTATGGACTTTGAAGAGCTAAACCTGTCTCCGCTGTTGGTGAGATTTAGAAAGAAGGTTAAAGCATGGTGCAAATTGTTTCTCTCAGTGGTGGGCAGAGTAAACCTCCTCAAGATGATAATGATACCGCAATTGTTATATATACTCCACAATGCCCCGGTCTGGTTACCTTTAGATAGATTTCATAAAATCAATGCGATATTTAGAGATCTAATATGACGAGGAGGTCAACCTAGGATTAAATTAGAGACATTGCAATATGCTAAAACGGCGTGGGGATTGGCGGTACCAAACCCTTGGATTTATTACCTAGAAGTGCAGTGTCAGCATCTTAAGGGGTGGATGTATTATACGCTAAAAGATACGACTAATCAGATCTTAAGGCAAAAAATAGGTAGAAGTGATTTAATATGGATTTTGGAGGGTGCGGAAATGTATATTTTGGAGGAAAAGTTGCCTTTAACCCCATAGGGACCCATGACGTACCGGTACGGCATGGATCCCGAGTCCTTAAGGACCCATCTATAGTTCCGATCACCGCTGCCTGGTGTGCTAAATAAACCATTTTTTGTCACCTTACATCACAAAAAGTGTAATAGCAAGTGATCAAAAAGTCATATGCACCCCAAAATAGTGCCAATCAAACCGTCATCTCATCCCGCAAAAAATGAGACCCTACCTAAGATAATCGCCCAAAAACTGAAAAAACTATGGCTCTCAGAATATGGAGACACTAAAACATGATTTTTTTTTGTTTCAAAAATGATATTATTGTGTAAAACTTACATAAATAAATAAAAAGTATACATATTAGGTATCGCCGCGTCCGTATCGACCGGGTCTATAAAAATATCACATGATCTAACCTGTCAGATGAATGTTGTAAATAACAAAAAATAAAAACGGTGCCAAAACAGCTATTTCTTGTTATCTTGCCTCACAAAAAGTGTAATATAGAGTAGGGTTCGACCGATATTGATTTTTTAGGGCCGATACCGATACCGATAATTTGTGAACTTTCAGGCCGATAGCCGATAATTTATACCGATACTCTGGTAATTTTCTTTTTTTTTTTAAATTAAATTCCTACACAAATCTGCTGAAAATTTATATGTTTATTGTTAACGTGTATTTTTTTATTTATTTTTTAAATCTTTCTTTCATTTATACTTAATATTTTTTTTTTTATTAACTTTTAGCCCCCTTAGGTTCTAGAACCCTTGTCCTATTCACCCTGATAGATCTGTATCAGGGTGAATAGGATCTCACACTGTCCCTGCTGCTCTGTGCTTTGTGCACACAGCAGCATGGAGCTTATCATGGCAGCCAGGGCTTCAATGCTCTTTCGAGCCAGATGATTTGTTTCACATGATGTGGCAGTGTCAGAGTCTAGACGGGTACTGGAAAGGTATACTGGAGACAATATATCAGTATAATGTCAGTGAGGATAGAAAGAGACCCCAAAATATGTATATTAGGATATGTCTCTAAGGTTGGGACAGATGAATACAGAAAGGTTGCGGTGGGAAGGCTGTTGTATGTAGCCAGAAAATTGATAGCCCTACACTGGATACAGGAAAGCCCTCCAACAGTGGAGGAATTCAGGGTTAAAGTTAACAATATGCTGGTTTGTGAAAAACCTATGTTCCTTAAAAGAGGATGCCCACAAAAGTTTGATAAATTGTGGAGTATTTGGTTGTCTACTAGTTAGGGATCAACCGATATTGATTTTTTAGGGCCGATACCGATAATTTGTGAACTTATACCGATATTCTGGGAATTTTCATTTTTGAAAAAAAAAAATCCCTACACAAATCTGCTGAAAATTAATATGTTTATTGTTAAGGTGTATTTTTATTTTTTTTGTAAATCTTTCTTTTTCATTTATACTTAATATTTTGGTGTTTTTTTTTTTTTTACTAACGTTTAGCCCCCTCAGGGACTAGAACCCTTGCCCTATTCACCCTGATAGATCTCTATCAGGGTGAATAGGAGCTCACACTGTCCCTGCTGCTCTGTGCTTTGTGCACACAGCAGCATGGAGCTTATCATGGCAGCCAGGGCTTCAATAGCGTCCTGGCTGCCATGGTAACCGATCGAAGCCCCAGGATTACACTGCTGGGGGTCCGATCGGAGGAGCAGAGGAGAGGGGATCCTGTGGCCACTGCCACCAATGATTACTACTGGGGGGGGGCTTGGGTGGGGTGGCGCAATGCGCCACCAATGTTTTTAATACGGGGGTGGGGGGCGCACTGCGCCACCAATGATTAATACTGGGGGGCGCACTGCGCCACCAATGAAGAGAAATCTCTCATTCATTCATATACAGGAGGCGGGAGCTGGCTGCAGAATCACATAGCCGGCTCCGACCTCTATGAGCAGTAGCTGCGATCCGCGGTAGTTAACCCCTCAGGTGCCGCGGATCGCAGCTACCGCTCATAGAGGTCTGGAGCCGGCTATGTGATTCTGCAGCCAGCTCCCGCCTCCTGTATATGAATTAATGAGAGATTTCTCTTCATTGGTGGCGCAGTGGCCACAGCCCCGCCCCTTCTCTTGTCCTCCTTCCTCTCACTGGCGGCAGCAGCAGCACAGGGGGAGGGAGACACTGCTTCCTTCTCACCTGTGCTGCTGAGGGAACACAGAGAGCGCTGTCAGCAGCGCGATCTGTGTTCCCCATACGTTATCGGAATATCGGCAAAATAGATGCCGATACCGATAACGTTCAAAATCCGGAATATCGGTCGATAATATCGCTAAAACCGATAATCGGTCGATCCCTACTACTGGTTGCATTACGTTAAATAGGGTAGGAGTGGAGAAACATGCCGGGTCGAGTAGGGAGTGGGGAGGAGGGGTTGATTTTTTTTGCAAATTTTTTATTGTGGGGGATTAGTACTCTTTCGGGGGTCATTCTCACAGATATCTTCGCCAGTTTAAGGTCCAAACACTGTACTTTATTGCGGCACATCTGCATAAACATAAACAATTATACAAAATAATATACACTCACCCGGCTGGGCTCTAACTAAACATAACATATCCCTGACTCACCTAAAGCACCATTCACACACGGTCTTAACATGCAGCTTTCCCAGCCCAATGTCCATCAGCCTCCTGGCTGTACAGAGCACCGTTTACACACGGTCTCAAGTCCAGTACCTTTATGGGGGAGTGTGGCCCAGTAGTCCTCCCGACTCCGGCCTCGTGACCCTTACGCCCAGGCGTCCCCCAATGTTCCGGCTAGCACCTAGCCCCGTGGCCCCTCAGCCAGCCCGGTTGAGACCACTCGTACAGAGCCTCCAGCAGGACTCTGTTTCACAAAGACTCTGTCCCATTTGACTGACAGTCTGGGCTGGGCTCTTATCCCAGACTGATTGTGGCACCTGGTGCTGCCTCAGACCTGATGACTGACTGGGAAGACACAGAAACTCCTGCCATGAATCTCCCCTAGCGGCTATGTATATATATAAATTTAAGTTAGTGTCAGTTTCGATTTTTGCACAAACGCACCATCTCCGTGTGTGCATTTTGCAGAGCACTGTAGTGAATTTGTATACTACAGTTTTTGCACGCATGCACGATCTGTACTGTGCTCATTTACATCTGCACATTTTTTTTTGTTGTTTTTTTTTGTTAAAAAAGGCCTGCAGTTAGTGATAGTTATATATATATATACGGCAAAAAATTCGGACTGCACTCCAGGCGGTTTTTCAGTAAAACAGTATGTTTTTATTCACCCATGTGGTGGCAATAAGCGACGTTTCGGTTCGTACATGAGCCTTTCTCTAGATATATATATATATATATATATATATATATATCCAAAAAATGAGGCAGCACTCCAATAGCTATAGTGAAAAAAGTGGACCCTTTATTGACCCCTCTGCAACGTTTCAACCGATCAATGCAGTCTTTATCAAGCATATAAAATGGTGTCTCACAGGGGTATATATACCCAAAATTCATAGCAGCAAATTAAAGGGAACCTGTCACCGGGATTTTGGGTATAGAGCTGAGGATATGGGTTGCTAGATGGCCACTAGCACATCCGCAATACCCAGTCCCCTCCAAACTATCGGGATCAGGAGACGTCATCACGGCCACATGATCAATCACATGACAGACCACATGACCCGAGCAAACATAGCGAGACCATGCAGGGAGGAGCGCCTGGATACACCAAGCCAACGGGGAGGGGAGGAGTCAGCGTCAACAGGCCACAACCACCAGTAGAGAAACTAGCGTTGTCGCCATAGTAACAACCGACCGCACCACGCAGGCCAATCGATAACCAATTCGGCAACTGGACACAGCAGTCACACATAAAGAAACCGGGAAGCACTAGGCACAAAGAAAAACGGTTCGACGACCAATGGGTATAGATAATTGTAAATGTCTAAATCCAATAAATGAAGACATAAATAACATTGCTGTACTTAGGATATATAATGGAGTGATCATGGCTCAATGGTTTCTAGAAACCAAAAAAGGGGAGAGAACCTATATGTATTACATGGCTATAACACCATACATGTTCCTCACCACAGATGTATGAAAATAATTACGGGTAAACAGAGGGTGCTCTGTGGCTGTATCATTATGCATGATCATCACCACGAGCCTATGATGGGGTAGAGGCGTAGGACGCGTCCATGCCGAACGTCGTCTGACCCAAAGTCACCCCCAAACCCAATTTAAGAAATGAACTAGAACCACCACTCCCAAAATCTCCATATACATGAGGCCAACAGAATTATCATCAAAGTAAAATGTAATTGTGCCTAATGAATCCCTTTTTTCTTAATGATCCAGTGTGTAAAATGTTGATAAAGATAATCTAAAAAAGAAGAAAACATTAATAAATATATTTATCATAAAATAGTGACACCATTTGTAATCACATAACCAGAGCAGAACCAAGAAAAGAACCGCAAGACAGGTAGAGTGCACTCAATTACATCAACATTTAGACCAAATGGTCTCAGAGTATGGAGGCGATGGATCCAACGTAGCTCCCTTTGTTTGAGAGCCAATGTCTGATCGCCTCCCCTCTTTGACAAGATGATCTGATCCAAAATCATACATTTTAGGTCCTTTTCATTGTGTCCTGCTTCCACAAAATGTTTCGGAACAGGCAAGTCTTTCCTTTTCCGTCTTATGGAGAACCGGTGATTGTTTAAACGTGTCTTCATGTCACATGTGGTATCCCCAACATATAGGAGACCACATGGACATGAATGTATATAAATAACATATGCACTATCGCATGTCAAAAAGTGCCGAATGTCATATTGGGTCCCAGATGTTGGATGAATGAATTTGTCCCCTTTGATCATAAATGAACAGTTTACACAATTCAAACAAGGGAAACATCCCTTTCTACGAGTTCCAATATAGGTCTGCACCAAACCTCTAGTAGGAATGTCAGCCCGTAGCAACTTAGGTAGGGCACCTATATGATAGAAGAGGGGGTACAGTAAAAGCTTCAATCTGTGGTAGGTTACTCTTCAGGATCGACCAATGTCTCCGAATAATATTGGCAACTGATCCATTCTGTTCAGAATAGGTCGATATAAAGGGGATCCGAACCATTTTATTAGATGTGATTTTAGTTTGTTGTGGATGCCTAACCCTGTCCAAATGTTTGTGAATCACCCGAGTGGGATATCCCCTCTGTCGAAATTTGTGCACCATCTGAGCATAATGAATAGGCAATTTATCAGGGTCCTGCACTATCCTTTTAACCTTTGCACTATCCTTTTTAACTGACTATATTGCAATGAATCAATTGTAGCTCTAGGGCAGTGGTCAGCAACCTGTGGCTCTAGAGCCACATGCGGCTCTTTAGCCCCCTGATATTGGCTCTTCCAGGTGCGGGCTCACATGTACAGTGCGATAGCATTTTCGTTGCCCGTAGCAAAAATAGGCAGGAGGGTGAAGACCAGGAAGCGGTGAGGGCTCTGTACTCACCGCTTCCTGGTCCTCGGTTGTAGGCTGTGCAGGGCTGCGCACAGTGTGAGGCGCTCTGTGACGTCACACTGTGCACGCCAGTTCACAGCACAGCCGACAGCAGGAGGAACACAGAGCACGGGTGGTGAGGAGCAGCGGCATCCAGGAGCCGGAGAGGTAAGTGCTTTTTTATTTTATGAAACTTGGGGCTGATCTGAGGGAATGGGGTGATGAGAATCATAATGGGGGATATGAGAGGCATCATGGATGATAATGGGGATGATGAGAGGCATCATGGATGATAATGGGGATGATGAGAGGCATGGGGCTCTTATCTGAGGTCTGATTGAGGGGGTCATTTACTTTGGGGTCTGAGCTGACGTCTGATCTCAGGGAGGTCTTATTAACATTGGGGTTCTGATTAGTGGTCTGACCTGAGGTGTAATGAAAAATATTTTTTTCCATATTGTCCTCTAAAACCTACATGCGTCTTATAGGGTGAAACGTTGTGGAGTGAAAGAAGATGTAGTGTCGAGGATTGCGAAAGGTATGTTCAGATGGTTAGGAATACCCTTATGAAGTAAATAACAATGTACCTTCCTATATATTTGAAGTTTAAAAAATTTGGCTCTCAAAAAAAATAAAATCGCTGTTTTGTCGATATTTGGCTCATTTTACTAATAAGTTTGCCCACCACTGCTCTAGGGTGACAACGTAACATCAACAGTGGCCGCAGATTCAATAAAAGCAAAGCATATTTCTACGGAACCACAGTTCGTTGTGATTTTTTGGGGAGTTTTTTCTTCATACCGTCTGCACTTTGTCGGGGGGCTCTACTTGTATAAGGGTTTAATAGAACAGGTTCTGTAGACATCTATGTGGAATCAGCTGACGACTGTGTAAAAGTAGTGTGCTTCTTCTTGGCGCTAACATCGACCTGTAAAGCTGATAATTATTCATAGTTATTTGGTCAGTTTTGGCCCCGTGACTGCCCTAATAAAGTGTGCAGTGATTCTAAGAGTGACGCCTGTCATCTACACTGCTCAAAAAAATAAAGGGAACACAAAAATAACACATCATAGATCTGAATTAATTAAATCTTCTTCTGAAATACTTTGTTCTTTACATAGTTGAATGTGCTGACAACAAAATCACACAAAAATTAAAAATGGAAATCAAATTTTTCAACCCATGGAGGTCTGGATTTGGAGTCACACTCAAAATTAAAGTGGAAAAACACACTACAGGCTGATCCAACTTTGATGTAATGTCCTTAAAACAAGTCAAAATGAGGCTCAGTAGTGTGTGTGGCCTCCACTTGCCTGTATGACCTCCCTACAACGCCTGTGCATGCTCCTGATGAGGTGGCGGACGGTCTCCTGAGGGATCTCCTCCCAGACCTGGACTAAAGCATCTGCCAACTCCTGGACAGTCTGTGGTGCAACGTGACGTTGGTGGATAGAGCGAGACATGATGTCCCAGATGTGCTCAATTGGATTCAGGTCTGGGGAACGGGCGGGCCAGTCCATAGCATCAATGCCTTCGTCTTGCAGGAACTGCTGACACACTTCAGCCACATGAGGTCTAGCATTGTCTTGCATTAGGAGGAACCCAGGGCCAACCGCACCAGCATATGGTCTCACAAGGGGTCTGAGGATCTCATCTCGGTACCTAATGGCAGTCAGGCTACCTCTGGCGAGCACATGGAGGGCTGTGCGGCCCTCCAAAGAAATGCCACCCCACACCATTACTGACCCAATGCCAAACCGGTCATGCTGGAGGATGTTGCAGGCAGCAGAACGTTCTCCACGCCGTCTCCAGACTCTGTCACATGTGCTCAGTGTGAACCTGCTTTCATCTGTGAAGAGCACAGGGCGCCAGTGGCGAATTTGCCAATCTTCGTGTTCTCTGGCAAATGCCAAACGTCCTGCACTGTGTTGGGCTGTAAGCACAACCCCCACCTGTGGACGTTGGGCCCTCATAATACCCTCATGGAGTCTGTTTCTGACCGTTTGAGCAGACACATGCACATTTGTGGCCTGCTGGAGGTCATTTTGCAGGGCTCTGGCAGTGTTCCTCCTTGCACAAAGGCAGAGGTAGCGGTCCTGCTGCTGGGTTGTTGCCCTCCTACGGCCTCCTCCACGTCTCCTGATGTACTGGCCTGTCTCCTGGTAGCGCCTCCATGCTCTGGACACTACGCTGACAGACACAGCAAACCTTCTTGCCACAGCTCGCATTGATGTGCCATCCTGGATAAGCTGCACTACCTGAGCCACTTGTGTGGGTTGTAGACTCCGTCTCATGCTACCACTACAGTAAAAGCACAGCCAGCATTCAAAAGTGACCAAAACATCAGCCAGGAAGCATAGGAACTAAGAAGTGGTCTGTGATCACCACCTGCAGAACCACTTCGTTATTGGGGGTGTCTTGCTAATTGCCTATAATTTCCACCTGTTGTCTATCCCATTTTCACAACAGCATGTGAAATTGATTGTCACTCAGTGTTGCTTCCTAAGTGGACAGTTTGATTTCACAGAAGTGTGATTGACTTGGAGTTACATTGTGTTGTTTAAGTGTTCCCTTTATTTTTTTGAGCAGTGTATATGTCATACGGTCTCACAGTATTGTTTCACTACCACAGCAGACTCTCTATGCATGTTACTGCAAGGCACAGTGTTCTACACCACTATAAAAGCTCTCTGCAGCCAGGAAATAACCTTTTTTTTTATTCAATTCGTTGCGAATTAATTCGGAGCAAAGCGAATTTTTTCCGAAAAATTCAGCGAACCGGCCGAATTGAATTTTTGAGAAATTCGCTCATCTCTAGACATTACATTCAGCTCTCCCTGCAAAAAAAATTAGCCCTTACACAGCTCTGTAGACAGAAATCTAAAAATGCTCCGGGTGCAAATATTTTTTTTCCCAAAGTATTTATTTGATTTTTTTACTAAAACATAACAAAAACTACACTGCTCAAAAAAATAAAGGGAACACTTAAACAACACAATGTAACTCCAAGTCAATCACATTTCTGTGAAATCAAACTGTCCACTTAGGAAGCAACACTGAGTGACAATCAATTTCACATGCTGTTTTGCAAATGGGATAGACAACAGGTGGAAATTATAGGCAATTAGCAAGACACCCCGAATAAAGGAGTGGTTCTGCAGGTGGTTACCACAGATCACTTCTCAGTTCCTATGCTTCCTGGCTGATGTTTTGGTCACTTTTGAATGCTGGCGGTGCTTTCACTCTAGTGGTAGCATGAGACGGAGTCTACAACCCACACAAGTGGCTCAGGTAGTGCAGCTTATCCAGGATGGCACATCAATGCGAGCTGTGGCAAGAAGGTTTGCTGTGTCTGTCAGCATAGTGTCCAGAGCATGGAGGCGCTACCAGGAGACAGGCCAGTACATCAGGAGATGTGGAGGAGGCAGTAGGAGGGCAACAACCCAGCAGCAGGACCGCTACCTCTGCCTTTGTGCAAGGAGGAACAGGAGGAGCACTGCCAGAGCCCTGCAAAATGACCTCCAGCAGGCCACAAATGTGCATGTGTCTGCTCAAACGGTCAGAAACAGACTCCATGAGGGTGATATGAGGGCCCGACGTCCACAGGTGGGGGTTGTGCTTACAGCCCAACACCGTGCAGGACGTTTGGCATTTGCCAGAGAACACGAAGATTGGCAAATTCGCCACTGGCGCCCTGTGCTCTTCACAGATGAAAGCAGGTTCACACTGAGCACATGTGACAGAGTCTGGAGACGGCGTGGAGAACGTTCTGCTGCCTGCAACATCCTCCAGCATGACCGGTTTGGCATTGGGTCAGTAATGGTGTGGGGTGGCATTTCTTTGGAGGGCCGCACAGCCCTCCATGTGCTCGCCAGAGGTAGCCTGACTGCCATTAGGTACCGAGATGAGATCCTCAGACCCCTTGTGAGACCATATGCTGGTGCGGTTGGCCCTGGGTTCCTCCTAATGCAAGACAATGCTAGACCTCATGTGGCTGAAGTGTGTCAGCAGTTCCTGCAAGACGAAGGCATTGATGCTATGGACTGGCCCGCCCGTTCCCCAGACCTGAATCCAATTGAGCACATCTGGGACATCATGTCTCGCTCTATCCACCAACGTCACGTTGCACCACAGACTGTCCAGGAGTTGGCAGATGCTTTAGTCCAGGTCTGGGAGGAGATCCCTCAGGAGACCGTCCGCCACCTCATCAGGAGCATGCACAGGCGTTGTAGGGAGGTCATAGAGGCACGTGGAGGCCACACACACTACTGAGCCTCATTTTGACTTGTTTTAAGGACATTACATCAAAGTTGGATCAGCCTGTAGTGTGTTTTTCCACTTAAATTTTGAGCGTGACTCCAAATCCAGACCTCCATGGGTTGAAAAATTTGATTTCCATTTTTTAATTTTTGTGTGATTTTGTTGTCAGCACATTCAACTATGTAAAGAACAATGTATTTCAGAAGAATATTTAATTAATTCAGATCTAGGATGTGTTATTTTTGTGTTCCCTTTATTTTTTTGAGCAGTGTATATAATTATCATGTTGCTGTACTCGTACTGATCGGCAGAATAAAGGTAAGGGTACTTTCACACTTGCGGCAGGACGGATCCGACAGGCTGTTCACCCTGTCGGATCCGTCCTTCCGCTATTTTGCCGTGCCGCTGCTCCGTCCCCATTGACTATAATGGGGGCGGAGCTCCGGCGCAGCACGGCAAGATCCGCCGGACTAAAAAGTCGGACATGCAGGACTTTTAGTCCGGCGGCCTTTCGCCGTGCACCGCCGTGCTGCGTCGGAGCTCCGCCCCCATTATAGTCAATGGGGACGGAGCGGCGGTCCGGCGGAATAGCGGAAGGAAGGATCCGACATGGTAAACAGCCTGTCGGATCCGTCCTGCCGCAAGTGTGAAAGTAGCCTAACCTGTCAGCTTTACCATCCAGTGAATGCTGTTCTTTCTTTCCAATTTCACCTCATTAATATTTTTTGACAACTTCCCAAAGCCGTGTATGCAATATTAAATGGTGCCATTAGTAAGTGCAACTCATCCCACAATAAACAAGCCCTCATACGCCTATGTGAACGTCCCACAAAAAACAAGCCCTCATACGGCTATGTGCATGGAAAAATAAAAAAGTTATGACTCTTGTAAGGTAAAGAGTGAAAAAGGAAAATATGAAGATTTTTTTTTGCAGTGCCAAGGGTTAACACTCAGGAACTGTCCAGAGTAACCATTCATCACTATTGCAGGTCTCCATCACTGGGCAGAAGATGTGATCTCACTTCCCCTCTAGGGTGACACGAATGCTAATATTATAATAAAGACAATTATATGATAATGGCAGCCCCTTGAAGCTTTATTATGGTGGTTTTTAGTCCCGCTCAGCAGCACTTTTGCGTTTTCTTGTTCTCTTTTTCTTGTAACAATGTCAGCGTCAGGTGATAGTTGAAAGCCTATGGGAAACATGAAATGCAGGACACACAGATGTTTTTTAACACAGCATGTTGATGGTGTTCTTTTTTCTTTCTATAGGAAAAACTTGCCTGAAAAAAGCGCCACTAAGGGCTCATTCACATGAACATGTGCTGCCCGTTGCCGTATTGTGGCCTGCATTTGCAGATCCGCAATGCACAGGCACCGTTCCGTGTGCATTCCGCATTACGGATGCGGACCCATTCACTGCAATCCGGAGATGCGGAACGGAACACTACGGAATGCTTCCTGGGGTTCCGTGCCTCCGCACCGCAAAAAGATAGAACATGCTGTATCTTTTCGCGGAACGGACGGAAGTGAATGGGTCCGCGATCCCCATGCTGCTGGGCCACGGTCGGTGCCCGTGCATTGCGGACCGCAATTTGCGGTCCACAGCACGGACACGGGCTTCACACGGTCCTGTGAACAAGCCCTAACAAACGGCATAAAAACACATGCGGCATGGAAAAAGCCACAAGAGAGCGGACTCTCTCTGTCTCCCATCGGAAACCCGCAAATGTGATCGCGGGGTGCCGATGTGTGTAAAGGCTGGCTGAGGTCTGATGTAGGCCCCAAACCATCCTTGAGTAGTTTCCAGCAGGCTGTGCCTCTCTGGCGCACCTTGCTGGTCATGGCACTAACATTATAATACAATGCACTATAGGGATAGTGCTTTGTATTTTAAAAGCAATCAAAATGTTGTCTGTTATAGTCCCCTTGTGGGACTATTAAGTGGTAAAAAAAAGTTTAAAAAAAATTATTAAATGTAAAAAAATACTTCTTTTTTTTCCAATTGAAAATACGCTTTTCAATGAAAAGAATTAAAAAAAAAAAAAATCTCCCCCATATGTTTTATCGCCACATCCTTAATGACCCGAACTACATAAATATCAAGTAATTTTGCCCCTACAGTGAACACCATAAAAAAAAAAAAAATGACAGAATTGCTAATTTATACTTAGTTGCCACAGAAAAAAACGTAATAACAAACAATCAAAAAGCATAATTTACTCAAAAATGATACCAATGAAAACTACAAGTCGTCCTGCAAAAATCAAGCCCTCACACAACTCCATAGAGAGAAAAATAAAAAACGTTATGGGTCTTGGGAAGCGGCGATGCAAAAAGATTTTCTTACTTTTAAAAAAGGGGGATTTATTGAACAAAAGTAGTAAAACAGAAAAACCTACATGTATTTGGTGTCGCTGTAATCATACTGACCCAGAGAATAAAGATATTATTTTATTTATACCGAAATATGAACGCTGTAAAATTTATAATGTAAAAACTCAGTGGCAGTATTGCTGTTTTTTTTGTATCTCCCTCCCAGAAAGAGTTAGTAAAAGCTAATGAGAAATATATGTGTACTCCAAAATATTGCCATTAAAACTACAACTTTTACCATAAAAAAAACCTGCCCTCATACAGCTACATAGACAGAAAAATAAAAAAGTTATAGCTCTTGGAAGGCGAAGGGGTTAATATTGAAGACCTAGCCCTTTTAAAGGGGTTGTCTCACCTAAGATATCAGTGCCATATCGCTAGGATATACCACCCAATGTCAGATAAGTCTGGATCCTACCTCTGGGACCCACACCTATCTCCAGAACGGGACTCCCGAAATGAGCGGAGAGGATCTGCACATACGCCGCCCTCCTTTTATTTCTATGGGACTGCCAATAAGAGCTGAGAGCTGGGTTTGCCTATGTCTGGCGGACCGATAGAAGCACAGTGCGCTCTCCATTGATTTCTATGGGACTTATAACCAAGCTCTTGCTCTATTTTCAGAACTCCCACAGGAATGAACAGAGCACACCGCACATGCATGCTGCGGGAGCGACACCTATCTGACATTGGTGGCATATACCATCAGTGACAACCTTAAAGGGGTATTCCCATCTTAGACAAGGGGGGCATATCGCTAGGATATGCCCCCAATGTCTGATAGGTGCGGGTCTCACCTCTGGGACCCGCACCTACAAGGAGAAAGTTGAGGAGGGTGCACTGCGCATGCGCCCTCCATTCATTTCTATGGAGCCGCCTAAAATAGCTGAGCGCTGGCTTGGCTATTTCCGTCGGCCCCATAGAAATTAATGGGAGGGGTGGCCGCGCATGCGCGGTGCGCTCCCATTCACTTCAATGGGAGAGGTGGGGAGCTGCGCCTGGTGGTGGACAGACCCCAGGAAACCCGGGGTCCTCCAGCCACAACTCTCCCCGACTCCGTTCTCCTTGTAGGTGCGGGTCCCAGAGGTGCGATATGCCCCCATTGTCTGTGATGGGAATACCCCTTTAAGGAGCCTGTTCACACCAATCTTTTGACAGCCGACTTTGGAGTTACAAAAAACCACAGGGTCCCTCAGCAGAAGGCTGCGCTGCTATCCAGGCTCTGACGAAAGGGTGTGCAAAGAAAGGGCATGCCCTCTCATCTCCAGGGCTATAAAATGGAGCCTCCCATCGAAAACAATGGGAGTTGGCTTCCATGCCAGTTTCAGCTGTCAGAAAATCTAAAGAGGCTCTCTAGGATTAGAACTAGAAACAGCGCCACTCCAACCTGTGGCAGTGTCCGGTATTACATCTCAGACCTATTCGGTACAGTTGCAATAACACACGCAACCAACATACAAAGGGCGCAGTGGAGTTTCCATCTAATGTCGCAATCTCCACAGGACACACGTCATTCACGGCCGTAAACTCTATGGTACACTTAGCCCCGCCCATGCCTTGACCATCAACCCGGAACCGGAAGTGGTGAAAGCAGACGGTTTTCAGGCCGCGCGTTCGGATCTGCGCATCTGCCTCGTGTGATCGTGAAGCGGTGACGGTGTGTGCGGAGCGGGGCGCTGGTGAGGACAACCCTAGTGTTACTCTGCATGGCGGCGAGCTCCCGAGGAGAGGCCCGGCCTCCATTTTGGGTTTGCAGCGCGGTCTCTGAAATGGGGCCTGGGCCTCTCATTGTGCTCCTCGTGTATATTACTAATACCTGTTTACTTCACCCTGAGCAGCCAGCTGATGTCCCCTTAGTGTACATTACATGAGGTGCTTAGGGCTCTTTCACACCTGCGTTCTTTTCTTCCGGCATAGAGTTCCGTCGTCAGGGCTCTATGCCGGAAGAATCCTGATCAGGATTATCCTAATGCATTCTGAATGGTGTGAAATCCGTTCAGGATGCATCAGGATGTCTTCAGTTCCGCAACAGAACGTTTTTTGGCCGGAGAAAATACTGCAGCATGCTGCGCTTTTTGCTCCAGGCAAAAATCCTGAACACTTGCCGCAAGGCCGGATCCGGAATTAATGCCCATTGAAAGGCATTGATCCGGATCCGGCCTTAAGCTAAACGTCGTTTCGGCGCATTGCCGGATCCGACGTTTAGCTTTTTCTGAATGGTTACCAGGGCTGCCGGGACGCTAAAGTCCTGGCAGCCATGGTAAAGTGTAGTGGGGAGCGGGGAGCAGTGTACTTACCTTCCGTGCGGCTCCCCAGAGTGACGTCAGGGCGCCCCAAGCGCATGGATCACGTCATCAATGTGCATGGGGCGCTCTGACGTCATTCTGGAGGGAGCCGCACGGACTGTAAGTATACCGCTCCCCGCATGGCAACCAGGACTTTAATAGCGTCCTGGGTGCCATAGTAACACTGAACGCATTTTGAAGACGGCTCCGTCTTCAAATGCTTTCAGTACACTTGCGTTTTTCCGGATCCGGCGTGTAATTCCGGCAAATGGAGTGCACGCCGGATCCGGACAACGCAAGTGTGAAAGAGGCCTTACCGGTGACTGCTATGAAAAATGCCTATGTGTTCCTCATTATAACACTCGTGTTTTGTGCGGATCCATCATGGATCCGTTCAGATAATTCAACCGTCTGCATCCGTTCAGAACAGATCCGTTTGTATTATCTGTAGGGGTACTTTCACACTTGCGTTTTTTTTTTTCGGCACTGAGTTCCGTCACAGGGGCTCTATACCGGAAAAGAACTGATCAGTTTTATCCCCATGCATTCTAATGGAGAGTAATCCGTTCAGTTTGCATCAGGATGTCTTCAGTTCAGTCGTTTTGACTGATCAGGCAAAAGAGAAAACCGCAGCATGCAACGGTTTTCTCTCCGGCGAAAAAAACTGATTTGCCTGAATGCTGGATCCAGCATTTTTTCCCATAGGAATGTATTAGTGCCGGATCCGGCATTCAGAATGCCGGATCTGTCCTTCCGGCCTGCGCAGACCAGTAAAATTGTACAAGACGGATCCGTCTGTCCGCATGACAGGCCGAGAGACGGATCCGTCCTTGCAATGCATTTGTGAGACTGATCCGGATCCGTCTCACAAATGCTTTAAGTCAGCGGCGGATCCGGCAGGCAGTTCCGACGACGGAACTGCCCGCCGGATCACACTGCCGCAAGTGTGAAAGTAGCCTAACATAGCTGAGACGGATCCGTCATGAACACCATTGAAAGTCAATGGAGGACGGATCCGTTTTCTATTGTCAGTGAAAACGGATCCGTCCCCATTGCAAGCAGCGTTTTGGTGTCCGCCTCCAGAGCGGAACGGAGCCAAACTGCATTCTGAACGGATCCTTATCCATTCAGAATGCATTGGGGCTGAACTGATCCGTTTTGGGCCGCTTGTGAGAGCCCTGAAACAGATCTCACAGGTGGCAAGCCAAAACGCCAGTGTTAGAGTAGCCTTAGGGTACTTTTACACTAGCGTTATTCTTTTTCGGCATAGAGTTTCGTCAAAAGGGCTCAATACCGGGAAAGAACTGATCGGTTTTATCCTAATGCATTCTGAATGGAGAGCAATCCGTTCAGCGTTTCTTCAGTTCAGTCACTTTTATGGTATTTGGACGGAGAAAATACCGCAGCATGCTGCGGTATTTTCTCCAGCCAAAATTCTGGAACATTTGCCTTAATGCCGCATCCGGTAACAAGTGTTCCGGTAAAACGCGTGCGCAGACCTTTAAAAATGTGAAAAATTATAAATACCAGATCTGTTTTTCCGGATGACACCAGAAAAACGGATCCGGTATTGCAATGCATTTGTCAGACTGATCAGATCAAACAACGCAAGTGTGAAAGTACCCTTACATTGTGTGCCAGGACGGATCCGTTTTCTATTGTGCAGAGAAAACGGATCCGTCCCCATTGGCTCGGTTCCAGCAGACGCAAGCAGTGTTTTGGTGTCACAGAACTGATGTATTCTGAACGGATCCTTTTCCATTCAGATCGCATTAGAATGCAAACTGATCCGTTTTGGACCGCTTGTGAGAGCCCTGGACTGATCTCACAAACAGAATGCCAAAACGCGAGTGTGAAAGTAGCCTTAAGTGTAAGGGTGCATTCTGGGTCTGCATCTTGTGGAACTGTATTTCCGCGGCTCCGTAGAAAAGAGAGAGCATGTCCTATTCTTGTCCACGTTTTCTATTATGGTTGCGGCTATTTGCTGTCCGCAAATTGCGAAACGCATATGTCGGTATTTGTGTTTTGCGGATCCGCAAAACACTTTGGTCGTCTGATTGCGCACTTATGCACACGACCGTGTCCGTATTGCTGTGTGCATTCCATGTGCACTCACTCTCATCCGTAGATTGCTGTTCCTAACAACCACTTTAAGACTCTGGAGATTGTGTTGAAGCAGCTGAAGCTGATGTCCATGTGGCACCTCTGCCAGGAGGTAGTGAGGGTACATAACGGGTGCAGGGCCCTGTCTCGGCTATACGGTGCCCGTATACTGCGTGCATGAGCCCTTATTAAACAATGCTTATCGGGCTGCACCTGAATTGTGGCTTCAAGCCCGTTTTTCCCTGTTTCCTCTGCCACATTTTCCAGTTAAGTTGGCGGAGCATGGGCCTGAGGGGTGGGCCTTAAGTGGCATACACCTGCTAAGATGTGCCAAAGTTAATAAGGGGCTGGTATCTTAATTTTGGTACATTTCATGTCATCACTGACTAAAGACTGGCATTAGAAATGCCATCTTGATAGATCTCCCCCAGAGATATTACAAAATCCGACCGTGTGGACATACCCTTATTATGCATTTACACTGCCTTAGGGCTCGTTCACACGACTGTGTGAAGCCTGTGCTGCGGACCGCAAATTGCGGTCGCAATGCATTGGCACAGACCGTGGCCCAGCGGCATGGGGATCGTGGACCATTCACTTTAATGGGTCCGCGGTCCCTCCGTTCCGCAAAAAGATAGAACATGTTCTATCTTTTAGCGGTGCGGAGGCACGGATCGGAACCCCAGGAAGCACTCCGTAGTGTTCCGGATTTGCGGACCCATTGCAGTGAATGTGTCTGCATCCGTGATGTGGAATGCACACGGAACTGTGCCTGTGTAGTGCGGATCCGCAAATGCGGTCCGCAATACGGCAACGGGCAGCACACGTTTGTGTGAACGAGCCCTTACTGAGCTGGCAATTATCGGGAACAGGACTGTTCCTTCCCAATAACTGCCTGCTCGTCAGTAGAGGTGAAGAACTGCATTCACATGCAGCAATCCCCTCCAGTGTATAGGGAGGAGTGATGGCTTCCGGCATCGCGCAGCCTCGGACAGATTCGTGGTTTCTGGGGAGCAGCTGGTTACACAGCATTGCCCCCGAACCCAGATTTAATGTGCTGCATGAAATCTGGTCTCCCCCGATAATGAGTGTTGAGCTGGTTCCTCAGATTGTTCCCATGAATTGTGAGATGTAAATCCTTTATCTGTTAAACTCCTGTCTCTACCATTCCTATGATGTCGGCATGTACAGCAGGTCAGTGCTGTAGGAAAATACCGCAATAGAGCTGCCGGGGCTGTGAGCATTGGTTTATTGTATGGCATTTTGTCTCTTCGCTTAATTTGTCCATATCCTGGAAATTCCCTTTTTACTTTTGTGTGTGTTATTTCCCTACTGTTTGTTGCAGGTTCTACAGAAGAAATGGTAATCTTTTACTGTAGTTTGTATATATTTAACCTGTGTAAATGCCTGGCTGAGTCAGTGTACATACATTACTTATCCTGTACTGATCCTGCTTGTATTATACTCCAGAGCTTCATTCCCTATTCTGCTAATGGAGTCCCTGTGTACATACACTACTTATCCTGTACTCATCCTGTATTATACTCCAGAGCCGCACTCACTATTCTGCTGGTGGAGTAACTGTGTATATTCATTACATTACTTATCCTGTACTCCTCCTGAACTACATCCTGTATTATACTCCAGAGCCGCACTCACTATTCTGTCGGTGGAGTCTGTGTAAATACATTACTTATTCTGTACTGATCATGAGTTACATCCTGTATTATACTCCAGAGCTGCACTCACTATTCTGCTAATGGAGTCCCTGTGTACAAACACTACTTATCCTGTATTATACTCCAGAGCCGCGCTCTCTATTCTGCCGGTGGAGTCTGTGTAAATACATTACTTATTCTGTACTGATCCTGAGTTACATCCTGTATTATACTCCAGAGCTGCACTCGCTATTCTGCTAATGGAGTCCCTGTGTACATACACTACTTATCCTGTACTCATCCTGTATTATATTCGAGCCGCACTCACTATTCTGCTGGTGGAGTCACTGTGTACATATATTACTTATCCTGTACTGATCCTGAGTTACATCCTGTATTATACTCCAGAGCTGCACTCCCTATTCTGCTGGTGGAGTCTTTGTGTACATACATTACACTACTTATCCTGTACTGATCCTGAGTTACATCCTGTATTATACTCCAGAGCTGCACTCCCTATTCTGCTGGTGGTGTCCGTGTGTACATACATTACTAATCCTGGGTTACATCCTGTATTATACTCCAGAGCTGCACTCACTATTCTGCTGGTGGACTCGCTGTGTAGTAGTTACTTGGACATCAGAAGAGATGAAAGGTCCTTTTTAATGATTGTGTATTGGTCCGTTGATGTGTTCCTCCGCCTTTCAAATTATATGTAAAGTGGCTAACCTTTTAAAGCAGCCCGTCCCCCTCAATTCCAGTTTTTGGTCTGCAAATAACTCCGGGCTCCAGGGATCACCTGGTAAGGTGTGTGATCGTCTCCTGATCTTCCTGCGGTCCCAGTAGCCGTACGTACAGGTTGTGTATCTGGATATGACGTGCACCTGTGCGTACAGCATGACCGCTTTTCCTCGGCCAGATCTCCTGTCTTGTACAGCAAGTCCCCAGCCCACCGCTGGTGGTGAAGACAGACAGAAGGGTGATGGGGGTCTGTTTTAGATGGTCGTGCTCTGACTTGATCCCTCTGCCTTCAGTAATATGGCATAGTTGAGGCTCCACAACGATGTCTGGTATCTGTAGTGTTCATAGCCTTCTTACTTTCAGCATCCAGTGCCTACCTATCTCCCCCTCCCATCTGAGAATAGGATCGTTAACATTTGATCAGAAGAAGGGGACTGGCATATTTTTTATGTATACAGTAGACAAATTTCCCAATACTGACAGTAATTAACATCAGATGAGAGTTGACCACATCCCTTTAAGGCCCACATTTTCTGCAGGTTGTAGATGGCTGTCTGAGAAACCATGAGCTTTGTAGGAGCTTCTGCAGACTTCACAAATGGAGGAATGTTCCCAGGTTTTCTCTTTTCTATTGGTGTACCTTTACAGTGACTCTCCAGGCTCCCCCTCACTAAGGGCTCATGGCCATACTGGCTCAGTAGACCATAATCGGTGGGGCGGCAATATACAAGCACTGGCCATGTGCACTCCGTGGTGCAAGCGCAGAGCCGTTGACTTGAATAGGTCCACAATATACGACTGAAGATGGGACTTCACCCATCTTTTGTGGAGCGGAGACACGGATCAAAAGCCCTGCAAAGTTCTGCGGACTTTCGGGTCCATGCCTCTGCACCGCAGAAACATAGAACATGTTTTATCTTTGGCCATAACTTGTGGGACCCATTCAAGTCAGTTGGTCCGCATCTGCTAACTGAGTGCACATGGCTGGTGCATGTGCATTGTGGACTGTTTGCGGTTCCCAGCACGGAGCCCCTACTCTCGTGTGCATGAGCCCTAAGGCTCGTTCCCCTCTAGGGTTGCACCAGGTTTCGAAGACTAAGTATTTTTTCGATGGTGTGGCAGAGGTTCAGTCCAGTACCAGGATGATCTGTTTTTCGAAACAAAGCTGCCCTATTGTGCAGCTTAGCGTCAGTTTGTATCAGCGATCATGGCGCACGCCGTATTCTCATCAGTGGCTGCACATTGGAGACGGAGGGAGGACATCCCTCTCTTCCCACTGTGACATGGCTGGCCACTGCCACCAATGAAAAAGCTGAGGGAAGGTGAAGAATAGGAGTGGAGGGGATTTGTGCAATATATGAGGGGTCCCAGGGCTCCAGACAAAAAAAATGAATCAAAAAACTGCGCCACCAATGATTCTACTTTATAATGTTTGGGGGGGGGGGGGGGGGGGTTCGGTGCACTGTGCCACCAATGAATATCGTTTATGCTTAATACAAACACAGGCTGCGCTGCGGGTGCCGGCCATATCCCATACCCAGCCTCTATGACTGCGCGCTGCGATCTGCCACTATTAACCCCCCAGGTGCCGCACCTGAGGGTTTAATAGCGGCTGATCGTAGCGCGCAGTCATAGAGGCTGGGTATGGGATATGGCCGGTTTTCTGCCAGATTTATATACCTTGCCAGAACGCCATACCGGAAGTCACGCGGCCGCACAGGAATCGGAACATCTGCAGCGCAGTCTGCGATTTATTAATTGGTGGTGCAGTGGCCACAGCCCCTCCCCTCCTCCTCCCTGCTATCAGCCCATTGGTGGCAGGGGCACAGGGGGGAGGGACTGCCTCCTTCTCCCCTGTGCTTTTGAGAAGAACATAGCACGCGCTGACAGCAGCGCGTCCCATGTCAGTTTAATGTGAAAGCGGCAGAGCAGCGGAGGGTCTAGGCTCCCCACTTACCAATTCTAAGTTGCATTGGCGACCATTTTGGTCGCCATCTGGAGCCCTGGGTCCATACTTCTCATGGTGTCATTACCATGGGGCCAGTAGCCTCCATATGTTACTCACGTGATGTCATCAGAGGTCCTTTATCCTATTCAGGAGATCTTGCTGCTGTGGAGTTGCCTCACAAGCTGGTAATATTGGTGTGCTTCATGGAGTCTAGACTCTACTGTGCCTGTATCAATTTGAGGCGCATGGTGATATTACTTCAGTACTTCTATGTGCCTCCGCACGACCGTATGTATTTTGCGGTCCACAAAACACAGATCCTCAAAAAAGACGGATGAGGTCGTATTGGATCCGTGTTTTTTTTGTGTGGACCCATTGTAACCATGTCTTATTCTTGTCTGCAAAATGCACAAGAATAGGACATGTTCAATTTTTTTTTTTGTAGGACTGCAAGATGGACATATGACTGCGGTGAACCCACAAAAATGTGGGTCAGATACAGAGTGAAAATAGTCTAAGGCCCCATTCACACAACCGTATTTTTGGTCCGCATTTGATCCACATTTTTTTTATGGATCGCACACGGACCTGTTAATTTCTATAGGTCCTCCAAAAAAACTCAACACAGTGTGCTGTCTGCGTCCATATGTTTGTTCCGCAGCCCCGCAAAAAAGATAAACATGTCCTATTCTTGTCTGTTTTGCGGACAAGAATGGGCTTTTTTACAGCGGGATGCATACGGACTGCTTCTGTACTTTGCAGATCCACAATTTGCGGGCTGCAAAATGGATAAGGTCATGTGGTGTGCAGACGGCCTACTAAGTAACCCCCATCATGTGCCTCCTCACACATGAGGTAGATGTGACTATTTACTAGTAATGTGAGGCACGTGATAGGTCTGAATCGATAAAACCTTGTTTTATCATTTAATTGTAAGTAACTCCATCATGTACCTCACGCATTAACCCCATGTTGTCCATTATGTGTGGAGCTACTAGAGGAGGTTACTATTAGGGCTCATGCACACGACCGTGCCGTTTTTGCGGTCCGCAAATTCCTGCTCCTAGAAGCTCCGTTCTCTCACCTCTGTCACCTCCCTCCAAGTCTTGATTGACGGGGCCAGGCAGCTTTTGCATCCTCCTGCTGGCCCTGAGTGTATGGTAAATCTTGCTCCTGCGCCGTGCCGTTTGGTATTCGGCGCAGGCATAGTGAAGGAAGGACGCTCACTGGCTGCCGTCTTCCTTACTGCGCCTGCGCTGAACACTGCACGGCGCAGGTGCGAGATTTACCATGCACTCAGGGCCGGCAGGAGGATGTGAACGCTGCCTGGCCCTGTCAATCAAGACTTGGTGGGAGAACAGAGCCTCTAGGAGCAGGAGCAACGCACCCCCGCGCCTAGAGGCTAATTTGCATATTATAAAAGTTACATTTATGGAGTAACTGGGGCACGGCTAAAACTAGGAATAGACTAAGTTTAGCTGACATTAGCACATCGCTAATGTCAGCCAGTTTTAATTTAGGAATTTCTGGTGACAGAAACCCTTTAACAGATGACTCTTCTACAGTCCTCTCATAATCATCACAAGCAGGAATATATTGACTACCTATATAACACTGGATTGCACCATTCACAGTAGGTGACTGCTAAATCTGCTCTGTTCCTTCCTTGTACAGTTACCTCTGCACAGGTCACAAAATGCCTAGAAAACTCCCATAAGTGTCCCCTTCTGTCTATTGTATCTATGGCACTTTGTGGTTGCTGTAAAGCAGGGACCCCCAACCTTTTCTTGTCCTAAGGCAGCGTTGTCCGAATAAACTATTCCTAAGGGACTGAAAAAGGGGTATTACCATCAAGGACATGAATGGTATCAATAAATCCACCTCCAGGACTCCTACCTGAGAAGATGGGGCCACATGTCCCTAGTTTGCACGTCAGTGTCTCTCCATTATAATGTGTGTTGCTGGAACAGGTGAGTGTTTCACTACTGCCATAAGCTGCAAAGAAGATGGCTGAATGTGTGACTCTTCCTAATCAAGATCATCCTAGTTAGATCCTTACCCTAAACATACCATTGTTCCTAGCCGTTACATTAGCTAGAAGGGTGTGAGAAACGCCTTCTCTCCCAATCTGCCCTAATTAGCCCTTTTCTCCTTTCTTCCTTCCCCACAGTAGTAAGAATGAGAGAGAGAATTCCAATTCCACTGTTTAGATTTTAGATGGTGTCTTCTCTAGTTCTTAAAGGGGTTGTCTCGCCTCCTTATTTACAGGGTCTCTTGGGGCCTCGGTTCCCTGCTTGCTGGGGGCTGAGCTGAAGGCAGTGGGCAGGGAGGATGCAACCCTGACCCTTGCTTGTGTGCGCGCGCGCACCCTTTAAATCCTATGAGCTTGTGGTAACGCTCCTGTGAAACCCGGCCACCAGATCAGCCGGCCGATAGGCTTTCTGTGCGCCTGCGCGGCCATTGCTGATAATATTACAGCGGTGGCCGTAACTTTTAGAAACTAGCATGAAATGGAGGCACTATATAGAGTAATACAGAAACCATCCTAGGACTACAAGTAAGTGATTAAATGGTGATTACTGAGGTGAGACAACCCCTTTAAAGGAAAGGTCACCAAAAAAGGTTATCTGCCAGTTAAAATTAGATAGTGACACACATCCTGTTTTTATTTTCTAATTATAGAATAAAATAAAAATAAATCTATCTCCTGAACATTGTTATAGGGGCGGCCATCTTGCCTGTGCTGTTCACAGCATTTAGAGAGCATTGCAAAAATAGTGTACAGAATACATGTATGCCTTCATGTGAGCTTTCTCACCTGCGTGTGAGGATTAACTATGCTTGTTTGAAAATATCTCAATAAAAACTTATTCTAAAAAATAAATAAAATAAAATTGTGTACAGCAGCCCCATGGGCCATAAACACAATGGTCTGAAGGGACGTCATTGACTTCTGTGGGAGTTTTCTAGGCATGGTTAGTGACCTGTGCAGAGGTCAGGAGGGAGCTAATAAGCTGTGATAAAACCTATTGTGAATCGTAGATCCTGTGTTGTCTTTACACAGAGGTGATATAATGAGGTTATCTGTATAACTGCAGTAAAGTGATCTTTACAGACATGAAGTGGCATCTATTATCAGTGGCCATTGAGAAAACTGCAAGATTTTATCGTTTTGGTTTAAATATAGATATTGACATGGAAAATTAAAAATAACCACCAAAAATGCTCTGAAGCATTTTACATAAAAATATGATTTAAAGAATAGGTCATATTCTGATGAAACATTCACTTTAAAGGCCACCCAAGACTGGAGAAAAATTATCATGGCTGCTGGTCCAGTTTAAGCATATGTTGGCTTTTTGATAGCCATTTCCTACTCAGGTAGGTTGCCCGCACGTTCATTGTCCATTTCTTGGGCAATGAAGGCTTATGTATCAATCATATCTATAGTGCGGCTACCTGGAGTTCTCCTTGTACAAGATTAAACACTACAGGATCCAGTTTTCTTCCAGTGAGATCTATCTAGTCATTGACTTTACAAGCGGTGGTCCCTCCCTAGGTCTTCTAGTCAAGGAGTGTTACCTTTTGGGTGTTGGGGAAAATTGATATTGCACTCACTGGTGGTCTGTTACTCTTGAGCTCATGAGAGAACCCACTTTTTCCCCACCCCTGGTCTGATTATTTGTACATACGTGAAAATTCTAAATTTTGGTGTTTTATTTCCTTGGTTCTTCCCAACAACTGTGGATGATGGGGTGCTGTCATGGGCTCAAGGAAAACTGATTACAAGTGGGTGTAATCTCAATTTTCAGTCTACCATTCAAACAAATGCCTGCAACAAAGTAATGTTGAGGGAATAGACTAGGTGTGGATTTATCAATTAGATAAGCAATTCAGTGCATCTTGATAAATCATACATGGACTTTTTGAACCCACTACCACCTGTTTTTGGAAGAGCATACTTCCACACTTTGCCTCATTTGGTACTTTTAGGACATGTGGGAAGATCTAGAAGTGTTGGTAGATGTGAAGTAAGGTATTTTCAGTTTCCAGTAAAAGATTTTGTACATTTCAAAGTTTACCCATATAATGCTCACCCAATGAAATACATTGGTCTAAACACTTTTCCCCATACCGCGCACGCTGAATCTTGCCTTGGTGTAGTTCTGGATGTTCTTGTGTGTCAATTATATATATATATATTTTTTTTTTTGGAAGTTGGTGTCCTTTTAACTCTGGTATGTTGTATCAGAATATGGACACTTGAAGTATTGTATGTTCTAATAGTCCAAATCAAAGTCTCATGTAGAGCTGTCTCTGCCTTCCATCTCCCTTTCCGCTCACTATCTGCTTAGCTGCACTTCTGTTTGACGGATCATTGCACTTTTGTCATTCATGACTGTATATTTAAAGAAATGTTAATTTTAATCCTATTTTTCTGATTTTATCCAGATTACTGTTGTGCTGACTAAAATTACTTGTTTTTCTACAGAATTTTGTGCCGCCTTTCTACTTAACGAAGATACTTCGGTCTTCCTCATATCCACATTCTCAAGGTTAAATACACTCGTTCTCGGGACCTTCTCGTTCTTATTCTCCTTATTGCCATGAATCAGGGCAATAGAACAACCATGTCGAAGCCCTTTTCCCATTCTTCTTTAGGCAGAGACTTTATGAACGTCAGTTCTGGCCCTAAATTTAGTCAGCAAGGCTCTCGTAATTTGCCTTCTGGTCCCTCCTCCTCCAAAAACTTGCCATCCATATTTAACATCGGTAACAGGGCACCTCCTCCTATGCCATCTCAACCTAGGGGAGACCCCAATCAGGCCAATAAGATCTTGGCCAGCTTTGGTCTGTCCTCTAGGGACTTGGATGAATTAAGTCGCTATCCTGAGGAGAAGATTACCCCTGAAAGTTTACCACAGCTTATTCAGCAGATTAAAAGGAGGAGGTCAGAAGACATGTCTATGATAAGTTACAGAGAGAGACTTCCTAGAGAGCCATTGAGAGTGTCTAGCAGTGACTGGGATGATGATGTAAGACCATTCAGAAGAGAGAGTTTTGTTGAACGCTCATCTGGTCTCGACCATGTGGTCGATTATGACCATGGGAGCCGTGCTCGAGAGCCTCCTTATCGCGAAAGACTGGATTTAGACGACCGCCTAAGAGATCGGGAAAGGTATAGAGACGACCGTTTCTTATCTGATACTTCTTTCCGTAAGCTTGGTACGGATTATGAGCCCATGGGCTACAGCCAACCACAAGAACGATCTGCCTTTGACAAGGCAAGAGGAATGCCATCCATTAGAAACATTGATGATTTCCATGGACTATCGCCAAAAGATTTTCCCTATCTCTGTTCCCTCTGTGACATACCAGTACATACTAAGAAGGTGAGTCCCTACCTCAATAGTTTATTTTGGCCATAAAACCTTACTTATCCATAGAAGTCGTGATAGATCTTATGCTTTAGGTTCACGCAGACCTTAAAAACACTTACTGTAATTTTTTCCACTTCTCTTAAATGGTACTTTCTCAAGTGAGCAATGTTCATATTTGGTCTACGTAATGCGTATGTTCATCTGCCAAAATCCATTTTTGTCTCGCTACTCTTCCTCCCGGTTTTCCTTCAAATGGCATTACCTCTTGTCTTCTGTGTACTGGCAATTTCCGTACCATTCAGCATTGTTCTATACACAAGTGTTTTTGTTCCAAAATATTTTAACTTCATTTGGAGCCCAGTCTCGCCTGGAAATGGTTTAATACAATCTACACTTCTAAATTAGATGGTTGGGCTTTAAGTCTCATGTACATCTGAGGAGAAAATCCTTTCATTACATCAAATTCTGGTGACTGGGCTACCCGAAATGTATTGTAGGGCATGGTCATCATTTGGGGTGGATCCTAGGTTGCGTGACTCCCAGGACTCTTTGAGATCAATGTAACGTAACCAGGGCAAAATGGTAATTGAAGGTCTTGATGAAGAACCTCTAGGGGCTAAGCCACTGGGCACCCCTCCTCATGGTAATTCTGGCCAATATTACATGTTACATCTTCCCTCCTATTTATTCGCCAAGTAATTGCGGGAGGGTGGTGATACTTGGTGTGGTTTGAAGATCAATTCTGAGCTCTTGCACTTGAACATGCATTCTGCTCATTGTATTGCATCACTTAAACTTTTGTTTCTTTTACGACTGGATACTCGAAATCTTAACTTGACATTATCCCGAAATTGCCTTCATATTTCCACTCAAAATTTCTAAACTCTTCCAGGCAACTGATATTTCTCGTTTTGCACATGGGCTTTCACTTCAAAAAAGTCCCTTTTAAAGGACTTTATCCCTGGGCAACAAGGTGTTGCATAACTATTACATTCTTGTCTTTTACAAATGCTTTAGCTTCAGTTTCTCCTGATCGGCACCAATATCACTTAAATGCCAACTGGGCCACTCTTCCTGACAGTTTTATGATATGCTTCACCACACAATGTTTTTTGTACAGTGTAAGAATAGAGAAGAGCAAAATGTTCACCAGTTATTACAGAACCGTATATCCTTCCCGTAAAGGGGTTTCCCATCTCAGTCATTTTTTGACATGTATGCAGGTTAATTTATTGGGGTTCCCATCCTCAAGGACTCCAACTTACTGGTAGAATGGGGGTTCCAGATGCAGTGCCAGCTATGGACTAAGTGACAAGGTGGCCATGCATGTGTATCGTTCTCTCCACTCAGTGCTACAGGAGACAAGCAAGCTTACTCAGCCAACCCTCCACTGAGTGTGGTCGCCTTTAAAGAAGTGGTTGCTCAGGATTAGAAAATAAATGGCTGTTTTCTTCTTAAAGCAGTGTCCTCTCTGTCTAGAGGTTTGTATGGTATTGCAGCTTAGTCCTGTTTCATTAAGTGGCACTGAACTTTCAGTAGCGGGCACAATTTCAATATGAAGAAAGCAGCCATGTTTTTTAATACTGCTCTGCTCCTTTTACTAGTGATACAGGTACCCCCATTCTCCTGATACGTATTAAACCTATTACATTTGTGGTATAGCCTATGGACTGTACAGTCCAGTGGCACTCCAGCTGTTGTGAAACGTCAATTCCCAGCACTTCTGAGAAGAGCAAGTGTGCTTGCTGGGAGTTGTAGTTTCACAACACCAGTTCCACCCCTGGTATAGACTGTCATGTGGATCCTGATTTTTGGATTCATTTTGTGTTATATGGTTCTGTAATTGGACAAAGGAAAACTGGTGTAACTTCCCAAAACTGAGGAATTTTCCCCATTGCAATATCTTGTATGATATTAATTAATTTCTATTTTCATTATAGGGCTGGCATGATCATATTAATGGCCCAACTCATAAAAGGCATCGTCTGCTGCTGCTTGATGTGTATGTATTTTTATTAGATTTGTGTATCTTTATGAAAAATGTCAAGATTTTGCCTGATTTATAAAGTAAAGTAGATCTTTATTTGTGGGAAATGTTTTCAGCACTCACAAAACGCCCATTAGAGCAGCCAAGATTACGCGCCCCACTCCCCCCTTATTTTGTTACCTTTTACTATACAAGTAAATCAAATCTAAAAGCCATTAAGCTGGAGCAAAAAACATACGTGGATGAACATTCGCTCAAAGAAGCAAAGGTTTTTTTTTTTTCTTCACGCTGGTTTCCTACATGTAAGGGTCCATTCACGCGTCCGCATCCGTTCTGCAATTTTGTGGAACAGGTGCGGACCCATTCATTTTCAATGGGGCCGGAATGTGCTATAGAACATATCCTATTCTTGTCCACAATTGCGGACAAGAAAAGGCATTCTACGAGAGTGCTGGCAATGTGCGGTCCGCAAAATACGGGACGCACATTGCCAGTGTCCGTGTTTTGCAGATCCGCAAAGCACTTACGGACGTGTGAATGGACCCTAAGGCTGACTGGAGAGAGATAACGGGCAGATAGTCTCAAGCTGCATCACATAGGAAAACCTAGAGACCCTGCAGTGTGAGGGGACAGCAGCCATGTCACTGATATCTTAGGGCTGCCCTTACATAGGACCCCTCTCTCTGCAAAGCCAGGCATAATGGGAAATGTAGGATTAAACCACACCTGAGGGAAATGAGCAATTAGGATGGCTGACAACCCACAAATTGCACATCAAATAAAACCCATATACACAAGAACCATATTCTTTAATAATGGCCTATTCTGCCCTATATAGGCAAAGGGGGGAAAAGATCCTAAAGTACTTCTTTAACGCAAAATGTAATCAACCAATTTAGGGAACAGTCACCAAAACTTGCACACCACTGAAAATGGCAGATGTGGACATACAATTTTAGATATATGAGGTTGCTGCTATGCTGTATATGCTTTTATCTTAAAGGTGTTTTACTTAAACAAGTGGCATTTATCATGTAGAGAAAGTTAATACCAGCCACTTACTAATGTATTGTTGTTGTCCATATTGCCTCCTTTGCTGGCTGGATTCATTTTTCCATCACATTATACACTGCTCGTTTCCAGGGGTTATGACCACACTTCAATCCAGCAATGGTGGTCGTGCTTGCACACTATAGGAAAAAGTGCCAGCCTATGCAACTGCCAGGAGCACACATAGGTTGGTGCTTTCTCTTGTAGTGTATAAGCACGACCACCACTGCTGGACTGCAGGGTAGTTGTAACCATGGAAACGAGCAGTATATAATGTGATGGAAAAATGAATCCAGCCAGCAAAGGAGGCAATATGGGTAATAACAATACATTAGTAAGTGCCTTGTATTAACTTTCTCTACATGCTAAATGCCATTTGCGGAAGTGAGAGAACCACTTTTAAGTGCTTGCTTTAACAAGTGTATTTGAAATATGCAGCACTACTTATATCAGTCGAAATAACATAATGCTAGGTAGATGCAATTAGTCAATGGGCTCACTCGGTGATCGCTTGGAACAGTCACAGCAGTTTCCCACCTGCCCCACATATATTAACAGTTTCTGGCACAGAGGCTGTGCAGTTAGGCCGTTAACTTATGTGCTGCGATTGATGGCACTGCTCGCAATTTGATCTGCAGGGTCGGATGTCGCACATCTCAATTCTGTACTGTCAAAGGAAACTGAAGTAATCACAAAACTTAAACGCCAAAAAATCTAATTCCGCCATTGCACTTTTGGTTTTTTAATGTATGCTACGTTGTATACACATAATACACTTATTTTTGGCATAACCCGATACCGTAAAATAGGGCTGCAGCTAACAATTATTGTAGCAATCTAGTATTCTACCGATTAATTTTTACGATTAATTAAGTACTCTAATAAGAAAAAATTAATTAATAGACTGTTTTCCTTTATAAAAACACAACAAACCCCCTGCCATCAGTCCCCAACACCCTTCATTTGCCCCTGTGCGACCGGCTCTCCCCCAAGCCGGGCCACGCTTCAGTTAAACCACGGACGCACGGTCCCTGAAAGCCCAGCCTGCCCTCCTTCTGACACCCGGAGTGCACAGAGTCATTAGTTGCTATGACGCTGTGCACTCTGGGCGCCTGGCCTTAGTCGCGCCCCCACCCCCTGCAGCATCTAAAACTTCTGGAATTCAACAGCCTTGTATTACAGTTGAACTCCCACTGCCATCTCATGGGGACATTGGGCAGTGCCAAAGAGATAGTCTTAATGTATGTCATGATGCAACTGGCGCCTGCTTATGACAGATTTCTCTGTTACCTTAGCTTAAGGGGTTAACGCATTCCTATGGGGCAGAATCTGCTACTCCTAAACCTGAAAAAATTACCCACAAATACCAATTTTAGTCGTTGTACCCCAGTCCTATCTAGCTTTTGGCCTCGGCCACTTGGATGATTATTCACGTCCAAAAGTTGTCTGCAGGGAGGTAGACGTATTTCCGAAATAGGGCAGTTTGCCCGTATTTTACATCACCGTTCTAAAGGGTTACATTTTTTTTGGGTATGGGCAAATAAGGAAAACTAAAATCGTTTTCTTCTTCCCACCCCCCCCCCCCCACTTTAATTGACCCTTCACTTCTTCTCTCCCAAACTGCAGAATTGCTATCTGCTCAGGTTTTAAATAAGAAAGTTCTATGTGCCCTGAAATAAAAATGGAGTAGACTTAAAAAAAAAAAAAAAAAAAAAATTTAATCTCTTACAATACAATATCCTAAGGCCGAATGCACACGACCGTGGAACACGGACGTGAGCGGTCCGTGGTATCCAGGCCTGGCATCTTGCTAAGAGCAGGAGCGCACGGCGTCATTGGTTGCTATGATGCCGTGCGCTTCGTGCCACCGCTGCACTACAGTAATACACTCGTATAGATCATACAAGTGTATTGCTGTACTGCAGCGGTGGCACGAAGCGCACGGCGTCATAGCAACCAATGAGGCTGTGCGCTCCAGCTCTTAGCAAGATGCCAGGCCGGGATACCACGGACCGCTCACGGTCGTGTGCATTCGGCCTAAAGGGTGATATTTTCCTCTGGGCTTAAATTATCTGAATAGAAGCTGGAAATATGGAGTGTAACATATGACTCATTTTTTATTTTTTTCCTTCCTATAATCTAGATATCCAGATTGGAAGGTACATGGAATGTAAGTATCGGCTAATGTGGGCGTGTGTGTGACTGTAAAGGCTTTCCGTGTACACAGCGCTATCACTTGTTGGCACTCTGTATCTGCTAGCAGTGCCTTCTTGCATTGTCTTTCCTGTAATGGCCTCAGAATGAAAAGTTTATTAATGTTTTTACAGGGGAGATACGGCTGTGCTGCGGCAGTCCACAAATCATGCCCCAGGACTACTGGGACCACCACCACCACCCCCGCCGCCTCCACAGTCATTATTAGCGATGGGCGGCGGACCCGAAGGAAGACGTGTAAACCAAAGGATTCACCTAGGTTTGTGGGACATGACTGTTCTGTGTAGGGATCTGGAGTCTGTAGAAGCAGTACTCCTCAACAGGCACTCTGTTGATCTTATTTTCTGTGTATTTGCCCCTCCTTTAGGCTAGTTTCAGAAGCCACAATAAGGCCCTGCAGAGTTCTACTGAATTTAGATTGATAGGACCCTTTGGAACCTCTAGAGCAGGGATGCCCAACCTGCGACCCTCCAACTGTTGCATAACTACAACTCCCTGCATGCCCAGACAGCCTACAGCAGGACATGGTGGGAGTTGTAGTTTTAAAACAGCTGGAGGGCCGCAGGTTGGTCATCCCTGCTCTAGAGACCCCATTTCCCAGTCATGACACACTTGCTAAAATGCTACATTCCAGCATGCAGCGGTCATGTCCATAGGCTTCTGTGGACGTAGACAAACCATTTTTGGCTTTCTGATAAAAGGCATCCCACAAACAATCCTTATGTCACTGTGCTTCAGCAAAGCTTTTGATCTCTCATAATGACATACCAAAGGCTTTGATTGGTTGGGGTCCAACTGCTGAGACCCCCTCTCCCCACCAATCACTGGGTGGAGGAGAAAGCGCTTACACAGCTGGAAGAGACTGGATCATAGAATTTCTATTGAGGCCATCTTCAGTTTTTTTCCTTTGTTTAGTGAGTGTGACCTGTATGGTAACACTTCAGAGAGCATGGTGTGCACCAAGCTTGGTCTGAGTATATCCTTACTTATGTATTTATACTTCAACTGGATTAAGGACTGAACTCAATTTAAAGTAAAATGCTGTGATAGTGTCATTTATATTAATGTATTTCAGGTATGGAAGATCGTGGACCTGGACCTGGACCTGTACCTGGACTAAGGCGTTTTCAGAGCAGACCGGTATGTACAACTCCATGTAAGACACTTGCAGGGAAGAACATAACTTACTGGATGATGCTGAACGTCTAGAAAACAACATCAGAATGGGCTCCCTGATTTTAGCGTCTCAATATGTACCGTTCAACTTGTTAGGGGTTTACGTTGGGACAGTTTCCGCTGAACCTGATATTATTTTTTATTTTTTTTCAAACAGGGAACAGGGAGAGTTGTTCATATCATAAACTTTGAGCGAGGGAGGAACCTGAAGAACCAGCTTCTAAAGCTTGCAGAGCCTTTTGGAGAGATTACCAACCATTTGATTTTAAACAAGATGAATGAGGTATGGATGGCTGGGGGTCCTGGCGTGTTTGTATGGTGCAGATTTCCAAAATCTTCAAGCGGCCTGAATATAGGGAAAAGTGACAAGTTCTCAAACTTGCATAACTTTGTATGCTGAGAATATACTCTGATAAGAAAGAGCGTTACTGAACAAACCTTTACTAGATCCTAAAGCTACAATTGTCTTTTATCTTAAAGGCATTCATTGAAATGTCCAATACAGAAGACGCTCTGGCTGTAGTCGATTATTACAGTACTAATCCAGCTCTTGTCATGGGGAAGCCTGCTTGTGTCCATCTGTCTCAAAAATATAAGCGTATTAAGGTAAGTTCTCACTATGTCTACATAGTCTGTGTTCAGCTGTGCTGGTCTGTTCATCTGCAGAACTACCTTTCTGTAGCGGAGAGGCAGGGTGAAGTGCAGTATCTCCGCTGGTAGACAGGAACAATCAGAATGAAATGCAGGTAGCGTGTATATATCCCATCCCTCCAAGAACTAGACGACACATAGCTTGGAGGTGAACTAACTGGCTGCTAGCTTGCAGCCCTTTTTATTACATGCTCCCATGAAGGAGAGGGACACACACATTATCATACATTAACCAATAACATTGTAGTTACAACCCCCACATATTCCTCCCCTCTGTCTAGGAGATAATTGAATCAATCACTATCTCCCCAATTATCTCCTAAACTGAAAAGTTACTACACAATGGGACAATAGAAACCCACCCAGCATATTCCTCCCCTCTGTTTGGAGCTAATTGAGTCAATCACTGTATCTTCTCAACTATCTCCTAAGCTGGAAAGTTACTCTTATACATTTTTACAACTTTGTGAGTTTACAGGTTACATACATAAAACTTATATCAATTTAACTAGTATAACTTGAGGATAACATATCCAAAATTCACTTAAATAGGTTCTCAATGTGGCTGGATTTGCCACACTTTCGTATCAACCTTTTTTCTAATGTGACAATTTTCAAAACAATTAGTTTGGTATCGCCACATTCGTATTGAGACGCAGAATAAGAACGTCGGTGCTTTTTTTTTTTTTTTTTTTTTGTGCATAGTGAACGCTCTGATATCAAAACCACAAAAACCTTGGTGGATTTTTATTTAATTTTTTTCCAATTTTGTCACACACACTTTATTACCCCCACCCCCTGTTTTCTAATACAAGGCATGGTAAATTAAATAATGGCATTAAAAAAATGCATCTTGTCCCGCCAAAAATAAGCCCTCATATAGCTATGTGAACGGAAAAATGAAGTTCTGGCTTTTGAAACATAAGGAAAAATTAAAAATGTAAAAAGGCCTGGTCTTTAAGGGGTTAATAGAAGATGGAGCCAGCTGAGGGCGGCATCTAGAGATTCTGCTGCCGCTAATGGCATGTGTTTTATGGGCTCTGCTGCTGGATTCACATCTACACTGCTCATTACTTTAGGGTTGTTTCGATACCATAAAGTATTGCGATATCGATACCACGCAAAAAAATAAAATGGAATGTCCGGCCCATAATATCCTATTTTTTTGGGGGACAAGGTGACTAAAAATGGCGAATCGCGCAGTTTTCTTTTTTCTTTTAAGTGTTCACCACGTAAGATTTTTTAAAAATTTTTAGCATTTTCGGACGTGGCAATATGTAATTTTATTTATATATTTTATATGTAAAATTGGGAAAGGGGGTGATTTTAAACTATTTTGATGTTTTTTTCAGTTTATGTAATTATTTCCCTTCTTTGAGGTAGGACCTGGGATCTTTTAATCCCTTGTCCTATTCACCCTAATAGATCTCTATTAGGGTGATAGGATCTTACACTGTCCCTGCTGCTCTGTGCATACAGCAGCAGGGAGCTGACTATGGCAGCCAGGGCTTCAGTAGCTTCCTGGCTGCCATGGTAACCGATCACAACCAGGGGGTGGGGGGAGGGATGGCGGACAGACTGCACCACCAATGATTAACGTTTAATATACAAATACAGCCGGCGGCAGAAACGCCTTGCTGGCACCCGACCTCTGACAGGGCGCTGCGATCAGCGGCAGTTAACCCCTCATGTGCGGCACCTGAGGGGTTAATTGCCACGGATCGCAGCGCCCTGTCAGGCCGGGTGCCAGCAATGTTTCTGCCGCCGGCTGTATTTGTATATTAAACGTTTATCATCATTGGTGGTGCAGTGGCCACAGCCCCTCCCCTCCTCCGTCCCTCTGCGTTCTCATTGGTGGAAGCGGCACAAGGGGAGGGAGAGACTGCTTCCTTCTCCCCGTGCTGCTGAGGGAACATGGCTGCGCTGATAGCAGCGCGCTCATGTTCTCTGATACTAGGCTGTGCAGTAGCAGTCTAGTATCGATTTTAAAAGGCAAATCCCGGTATTGATACAAAAGTATCGACTGGTTATCGAAAGTTTGATACCCGAAACAAACCCTTCATTACTTCTGTGTCTCCTGTGCTGCTGCCTCTTTTATATATGAAAGATGGTCATAGAGGAGCAGGATCTTTTCTGTATGTGTTTGTGAGACATACTAATGACTGTTCGCAATCCACTGGCTCCGAGACCACTTGGATTTAGAGAGAGATTGCAGAGGGAGATATTGGTGCAAATAATGGTTGGTGTGCTGACATGAGAAATAACACTATCACTAATTCTGGAATGGCAGGTACACTTCAAAATCTGCAAACGGTATTCAATTATTGTACTTTATTCTCTTTAGAAGGCAGTAGTAAAGCCTGAAACAAAACCTGAACCAAAGAAACAAGAAACTGGCAGTGTTGTGCATCTTAGTAAGCTACCCAGTTATGGCTACACAGATTCTGCACTCATTAGTCTTGCCGAGAGCTTTGGGAAAGTAAATACCTATATTCTGATGAGAGTGAGGAATCAGGTAAGTGTATAGAAGGTTGTCGTTAGGTAATTTTCATGTTTCTTCCGCAATATTAATGTGTTTTTTGTTTTTAGGCTTTTATTGAAATGGAGAGGGTGGAAGATGCTCAGGACATGGTGAAGCGTTGTGAAATAGTCCCTCTAGTGTTCCAGGGAAAGACATTGAAAGTAGACTTGTCTGAAAGATACAAGAAGCTGGTTTTAAGGGTAAGCTGTGCGATGTTGCTGAAATCTTTACTTTTGTGTATTTGTATTAGAGAGGGCACAAGAATGTAGTAAAGGTAATCCATTCTGAGTGGAGAGCTTTCCTCCTAAAAGCTGCTTCATACCAGTCCCGAAGGTCTCGTCCACACTTGCCTCCAGTCCACCATTTTTCTGCAGTTTTTCATAATCGTGGCAGTACACTGCCTTGTATCTGCCCTACCCATGTCTTGTATCCCAAGGAGCCCCTCGTGGCTCACGTCTGGTGATTTCACTGTATTTGATCCCAGGGATGTCCAACCTGCGGCCCTCCAGCTGTTGCAAAACAACTCTCAACATGCCTGAGCAGACTACAGCTATTAGGGCAGGCTGGGAGTTGTAGTTTTGCAACACCTGGAGGGCCGCAGGTTGAGCATCCCTGGGATAAGGAAAGAGGTCCTGATGACCTAAATTTTTGCTGAGCATCCTAAGGGGTTGTATTACATCAGCAGGTTATCTGACCAATTTCTGTCCAATCAGACCAATGGTTGGTGTGTGTGTGTAATTGACCATGATTGGTCAGAAAATCTGTTGGTGTAATACAGCCTTAAAGGGACACTGACAGGCCCTATAAACATATTTAGTTATTCCTATGCAGTCATAGATCTATTAAAGTGTATTCCAATGATATGAGTACCCCCTGTCCGCATTGTAAACCATGTAAAAACCACTATGTTGATCTGTCAATCACATTTCTTTATGCCCAAGGGGCGTTTTTTCTCCTACCTTCTTGCCCAGCCGCGCCTCAACTGTCGATTCCTAGCGCCGCCCAGCTCATTATTCTTCACTGCGATGGGTGGCTCTTACATTCCCTGAACCTGTCAGTTCCCGTGCATGCCTGATAGATACTTATGGCCATCGGCCTCAATCGGACCATCTGCGCATGCGCCGGCACCCTCCCAACCTTGTAATTGAATCCAGCGCTCTTCTCTCGGGTGACAGAATCGGGGAATGTAAAAGCCGCCCAGCGCAGTGAATAATAATAAGCTGGGCGGCGCTAGGAATCGACAGTTGAGGCGCGGCTGGGCAAGAAGGTAGGAGAAAAAACTCCCCTTGGGCATAAAGAAATGTGATTGACAGATCAATATAAAGTTGTTTTTACATGGTTTACAATGCGGACAGGGGGTACTCTTATATCATTGGAATACACTTTAATAGATCTATGACTGCATAGGAATAACTAAATATGTTTATTGGGCCTGTCAGTGTCCCTTTAAGGGGTTGGATCTAGATCCTAAAGAGAATGTGTCATCAAAAAATTACCTATTGTCTAAATCTCATTTTTATGTTTAACTTGTTCTTAAAGAATTTTTGATGTTTTAAAATTTCCATGAGATCTATATTTAAAAACAAAAGGCATAAAAAGCTGCAGTTTTCGCACTGGCCGCTAAGCCTAATAATGGGTGCCACTTCAGAGCTGAACCTGGACATATCCCCATTTTCACCCAGGCAGCCCCACGGATATGAGCATTGGAGCATTTCATGTTCCGATGCCTCCTTTGCCCTGTGCTGAATTGCACAGGGCAAAGGCTTTTTTTAAATTTTTTTTTGGAAAGCCAGTGATATACCAGGCTCTCCATGGGGACTGCTAGCCGGAATCTCCGTTTAGCCATGAGCCCGGTGTAGTCACCGGCACTGATGGGTGAACTTTAGCGCTGCTCTTGCCTGTAAAATGGCTAGGGCAGCCCTAAAACCTGCCTGTCAGTGCCGGTGACGTTACCAGCAACACTGCTAAGTGGAAGCCTCCACCTAGCAGTGTGAAATAAGCAAACGAGCCCTTGCCATGCACGATCCAGGGCAAGGGAGAGCATCAGAGCATTAAATGCTCTAAAGCTTGTTTCATGGCTGCCAGAGGGCTGAAAATAGAGAGATTTCCAGGTTCAGCTATGAACCCGGATAACCCCTTGATGGTGAATTTTGATGGGCCAAATGAGCAGCCGATTGTCCAGAAGGAAGCATTCAGTGAAGGAGACCGCACATTTACATGGAGCGATCTTCACTGTGAGAGCAAGGGGTCCTCATACAGAATCCTGGTTTCTGAGCAGCAGATCATGGTTTAGACCACACAATCTGTTGCTCAGAAGCCATGAACGACAGGATCTCCTGATGAACAAACGTTTCGCTCGTTCATCAGGTGATCGGCACATTTAGACGGCCAGATCTGGACAATTATTGGTGTCTTTAGTATGTACAGATCACTTTACTGCAGTTGCTGCTTATCTGTCATTTTAATCCTACCTGTAATAGCACCTCTGTGTATAGAGAAGACGGGCGATTGTCAAATCTTCTCTATTCTTTCCTCTGCACAGGTCAGAGCATGGCTAGACAACTTTACCATAGATGTCAATCCATTGTGTCTCTGGAACATAAAGCAGTTTTTCTTAATGCTTTCTAAATGTTTTTAAGAACAGATCAGGCAAAATGGCCGCCCCCCATAATCATTTTCAGGAAAGAATAAAGTAATCAGAAGATAATTAGAAAAAAAGTGTTATCTGGTTTTAACTGCCAGAAAAAAATGTCGGCGCCACAATTCTTTAAAGGGGTTGTCGGGATAGAACTTATTTAAAAAAAAAAAAAACGTACTCACCGTTACTAGACGAGTCAATGTTTTTAGGTAGCTTTTATACTGCAGCATAGCTCCTACAGTCAAAACAGAGTTTTCTATGCTAACTAGCATAGTGATCTGCCTCCATTCATTAAAAAGCTCCATGCCCGTTGCCGGCCTAGTTACCGCCCCTCCATCCACTCTGCATAATTACTTGGGCTGCCAGTGACGTCACCGGGCTCCCTGAGCAGCGGAAGAGGAGGCTTTGCTCGCCTGCAAGGGACCCGGTACGTCACTGAGAACAAGAAAACAGTCACTTCCGGCCAAGAATTTACTGGGTGAAAAGGGGGCTTGGGAAATATGTGCAAAAGGTAGTACATGCATGTTTGTAATGTGTAAGGCAGTCCAGTACTATTAGACCAATGTCCCCAATCCCGGACAACCCCTTTTAAGTGGTTTACTTTACCTTGATTTATCTTCTGCAATGAGACATCGGTTTTGTATTTTTGGCTTTCTTTAGCTTGTTGCCAAATTTGTATTAATTTGAACTCTTCTTCTCTCCAGATCCCAAACAAACTTATTGAGCAAAAAGAAAAGAACCGGTAAGTTCCAATTTGTAATGGCCGGACTTGTCAAGACAAGTATGGCAGTCTTCCAGATTCTACAATATCCTGTTAGTTTGCACGATGAGACTTTTGCAGTTACCAAGTATATTTAAAGGGAAATGTGAACTGTTCTGAAATTCGGCTGATGCCTCATAGTTTAGAGTTTAAAACTGGGAACAGGTCCTAATGAAACTTCTGTATCAAGCCTTGAGTAGTGTAAGGTGGCCATAGACAGAATAGGGATGCCGGTGAGCAGCTGCCAAACACTTGTGATGCCTTCTTCATCTTTCCTGGTTATAGCCAGAGAAGCAGACAGGAGCATAAGCTGTGGAAGTTGCTTAACGTATTTCTAGTGACTGATCATAATGCCCCATCTCAACTGGAGTAACCTTACGCTGGGTAATACATGTGACTGCAGCTGGCACTACAGGGCGGATACTGCAACCAGATTTCTCAGAGAGCTGTCTAAATCCCTTTAAATTAGCCCCTCCTCTCCAGTGACAGATGCTTGTAGCAGGATGGATGATGGTTGCCACCTTACTTTATCAAAGGTTTGTCATTCCTGCAATTTATTTTTTATTTTTTCATATATAGAAAGAGAGGTCATTCTCCAGACCGCAAAGCTGGTGTCAAAGAGAAGCAGAAAAAGACAGAGACTAGTGAGACTACCGAAGGCGATGGTGATGGTGATGAAGGTCAGACCACTTCTGAAGACGTCACGGCTGATGATACCGTTCACACTTCTGAGGAGACAGATATAGTGACTGATTCTTGTGAACCTGAGCTTGTTGAGGAGGATGAGGAGGAGGAGGAAGAAGCTGCTACTCTCCTAGAAACCAGTAGCTCTGTGGCTGATGATGAAGTACTAGAGGATAATGAAGAAGAGGAAAAAGATGAGGGAGAAGACCAAACTGAGGCACAGGAATCCCTCTCTTCAGTTGCCTCTGCGAATGTCGCTGAGGAGAATCGAAAGGTACACATTAGTTATGTAGTGTGAGGGCCATTTGAGCCGTTTCATGTCTTTGTCTCTAGAATCTTACTAGCACTTGTAAGCTGCAATTGCTGTCCAGCCATTATGGCACTGTGTGTCTAACTTTGAGACTTTCACTTCCCTCCAGTGGCACTCAAAGGATATGAGGGCAGTAAATGCTGTACTGACAGCAGTGCAGTCTGAGGGGTGAGGCCTTGTTACATAGTGTGCTGACATTGCATTAAGTTCCCACAGATTCTGTCGGGCTGCTCAGCCTGACAGAACATTTCTTGTTTGACCACTGTATTTGTCTATTCTAGAGCAGGAACTTTGCTCTTCAGTAGATGGTAATGATGCGACCCTGCTCCCAGTTTCCGTCAGGCTGCTTAGCCATGACTACATATCGCACACAGGATAGCATCATTACACTCTAGAGTTCCTGCTCTAAAATGGGTAGTAATAAAGTGCTTGTAGATGTAATATGATGTTGGGTTGAGCAACCTTACAGCATATCTCCGCAGTATAACGAGGCCCTGTCCCCTCACCTTCCAGCTGCTGTACAATTGGAGGCCACCTGTCTTGGTTCTAGGATGGGTATGCTCGTTGCCATGTTAATCATGTTTATACCATTCTTAGAGAACCCCTTTTAAGAGGTTTTATTGAGGCCTCATGCACATGCCCGAACTTCTTTAGTGTGCTATGTGATTTCAAAACAGCGCATTGGTCCATTCAAGTTAGTGGGATATAGATTAGTCTGCCCGATCCAAGAATCTCACTGCAGGTCCTATTCTTGTCCATTTTGGTGGAGGAGAATAGCCCTTTCTTTTGATTGAAATGAGGGGAAAAACACGGTCCATTTTTTTTTTTTTTTCTTTTTTTTTTTTTTTTTTTTTTGTGAATCAAAAATCTGATAGGGCCGTGTGTGAGGCCTTTTATAAAAGTTTGATTATTTGTAGCAAATGTGATCCTTATGTAGAATAATATAAATAAGGTGTTTTGCTATGGATGGTCCATGATAGTCTGCCTAAGGGCTCATGCGCACAAACTTATTATCTTTCTGTGTCTGAATACACATGGACGTCATCCTTATTTTTTGCGGCCTGCAAAATACATACGGTTGTGTGCATGAGCCCTAATACAGTGAATTAATGGAAATGACCTGTTTACTACTTTCAGGGAGCTTCTAAGTTTTCTGGGAACATAGATGATTTTGTTACTCTTGATGAGATCGGTGATGAAGAGGATTCGGGTAAGGGGAAATCTGCTGCAGCTAAGTCTGCTGAAGAGACGACTAAACTGGAATGCACAAGTGTGGAAGAAGAAACTGAGCAAGAAAATGAAGCCGAGCCAGAAGAGGAAGAAAATGAGACCTGCGAAATGCCCCCCGCCTCAGTATCTGAGACCGCTCAGGCCAGTGTAAGCACAGCTGAAACAACCCCTATAGCAGCACTATCTATGGATTATGATCTTGGCCCATATCAGCCCAACAATCCTGTTGGTAAGTATACATGCATAATCTTTCAAGACTAAGCCTTCATGCACACATCAGGGCAGATTTAGGAAGCTGTGCCCTTAGCACCCAATTACAAGTGACAGCTGTGCTGTGATTGGGTGCTATGGGCAACAAAAAGTTTTTTTTCTTTTAGCTGGTTTTTATAAATCTGTCCTATAGTCTCTGCGTTTCTGTACTATGGAGCCATAGGCTCCATATGTCTGCCTAATATGGTGCTGTATTATGGAGGCCTCCCCTAGAAGTAATGCTCCTAATTGACTACCCGACACCTGTATGAAAGCTGTACTGCAGAATAACAGTACTAGTTTCCTCCTGTAGGGGGCCTATTAGACTGCATGATTATTGGGACCAAGCCTTCAGAAGAGCTCATTAGCATGTATAATTGCGCAAATGCTCGTTTATCAGCTGGAGGAAAGATGCCCAATTATCAGCAGCACATCTCCTTGTGTAAATAGGGATGTGCTGCCAATAATGAATAGAACAAAATGAGCAAATCATTCCCCCCACGTTCTATTTGCATCAGCCTGTGTAATCAGGTTGGTGCAAACGAGTGCCAGTGAATGTCATATTATCGATCAGCGCTCATACTGCCCGTAAATCCAAATGCCACCTTAGGTTTCTCATTACTAACTTCTATTTAGTGTTAATTTTTATTTGTTTTCCCAGGAGTGGATTTTGTGGTTCCCAAGACTGGTTTCTACTGCAAGCTATGTTGTTTGTTCTATACCAACGAAGATGTGGCAAAGGTTACCCATTGCAGTACTTTACCCCACTACCAGAAACTGAAGGTATGTATTAGGTTACTTTATTGTAACATGATATAAATCAGTTTAGGGAAGACCCTCTCCTGTTTCTGCAGGTCAGTGCCTCCCATGAAAGAGAATTGCTTACTCTATATGGGGAAGGTTTGACCCACACCGATCTTTACCCATAAGCAGAATCGTTGGAAATTTGCAGATCAGTGGCAATTAATCCTTGCAGAAAGAGTGTGCTGCAGATTTTCAGCTCCACGGCATGCTTATTATGTTGGAGTTTTGTTGTGGAATTTACCTTTTTAGATTTCATACCTTGCAATACATAGAGAAAAATCCAGTCTGATAATTGCCCTCAGTTTGTCTACAGCATTTTCTGTAGAAATCCTGCAGGGAATACGAGTTAATCTGCTCATCTCCTCCATCTTTGACTGTAATCTTTTTGTCCTACAGCAGACAGGGCACAACAGCTTATCAGAGAACTGGGAGGATGATTTCTTAAGACACAAACATTGCTTTATCTGCTTCTCAGTTTTAACTTTCCGTGTCGGAAAGGAGGAGATGAATTGAAGGAAGAATATTTCTTGTTTAGTGCTCCCATCTGTAGTTGTCCCATGTGAACCTAGGTGCGTGTCTCGCCTCCGGAACCTGCACGTCACTCTAGAATGGGGCCAGGCTTATTTTATCCTTGTCTGTGGATGTTCCAAAAATAAATGAGTAAGCACAACCTGCCATTTTCAGAAGCCCTGTAGAAGTGGAGAGAGACGCATGCATGTTTCCATTTCGAGCCCCGTTGTAGAGAGCCGTACCGGTCCCACCTATCTAACATCCAGAGGCCTTAATGTCCAAATGGTACAACCCCTTTAACTCATGCCATGCTCCAAACTTTCAAGAGTGAGCATAGAGCAGCAAATGGGGTCACATATGGATAGTTGGGGGTATTTATTTATTTATTTTTATTCCATTTTTGAGACTTGACCATATTTGATTTTTTTTTTTTAAAATTTCCTATTTTTCTTTTCTAGAAACTTTTCAACAAGATGGCGAAGAATTCAGAGAATAAAAACTAAAGGCTACAAAAAACCTGTTTTCATCTTGTTCTGTTTAGTTTGCAACATGACAAGCTAGGGCTTTATGGTAGTCTGCCAAGTAAATAGTGTCTGGGCAGCAATGTCCTTTGACCTGCTGCAGGTTTACATATCCAAACCTTGGAATCAGATGCGGGAGATACAGCAATGTGTAATCCTGCATCTGACTCCCACATGCAAGTCGGAGCCAACCAACCATGATTTCTCGCATCACTGGAACATCTTAATATTGCGATATTGTTGCCCAGCATCTTGGGAAGCCTTGGCATACTCTGCATGCAGCACTAGCTAAATGTTTTTGTTTTTAAAGTACTTTGACTGCACTCAGTGTGGGTTGTTTGTGTGTTTTTTTTTGTTTTTTTTTTTAAGACCAATAGATCAGGTTTTATAAAGGTAAACGTGACTGTGTTCTTTTGTCATAGGAAACCAAAGGTGGTTTCTCAAATGTGTAACCTACTCTCAAAACTTGCAGAATGGCATGTAGCCATGTTGAGAACCCACTGTCGGCTTCAAAAATACTCAATATTCAGATTTAAGTTTTGAAGCAGAATTTCATAGAGATTTATGCTTATATGAGTATTCCAGTTATCATAAATTATCCACGAGATGGGGGGAAAACTAAGATCGCCTGGGATCCTACAGGTTGGACCCCCACCAATCGTGAGAACTGAGATCCCGTACCCCTCTGACATCTGAAGTGAACGGAGCGGCAGGTGGGGCTACTTTCACCTCTGTGGAGGGTCTGGAAATAGCAGAGTGCTTGTTGAGATGAATGGAGCGGCAGTGTGTATGGTCGACCTGCAGCTTTGTTCATGTCAGGGGTACAGGGTCTCTGTTCTTGTGATCAATGGGGTCCCAGAGGTGCATAAGGGATACCTTGTCACAACTGAAATACCCCTTTACCTCCATTGTTAGGTTTGTGAATACTGAAGGGAAATGCATTACTTGTCTTACTGCAGTGATGAACGCCTGAGCCTCCAACAAGGGCTTTTTTGTGCCAGTCCCCACATGAAAACACTTAGGGCTCTTTCACACGAGCGGATGCCGTTCGGGTAATCTGCGTGAAAGAGTGCCAAGCTGCGCTCTGGACAGCAGAGACACGGAGCATTAATATTATTGATAATGCTCCGTGCCTCTCTGTGATCTTTTTACTACAAAATCACGTTGACAACGTTCATCTCGCTGTGATTTTGTAGTAAAAAGATCACAGAGGAGCACGGAGCATTATCAATCATGTTACTGCTCCGTGTCTCTGCTGTCCAGAGTGCGGCTTGGCTCTTTCACGCAGCGGATTACCCGCACAGCATCCACTCGTGTGAGAGAGACCTTACTGTTTCTGTACTCTGGATCTCCAGTGTTGCACAGGGCATCATAGCAACTAATCTTTTTATATATGGGCATTAAGTGTTATGGAGACTGTCACAAGGAACCTTTAAAGGGGCTGTTTATAATTTTTTTCCCCCTCCAGTTAAAAGTGGAGTACCCTTAATTGTTTTTCTTAATATTCCCATGCAGCAAATCCATGCCATTTATTTGAACATGGTGGTTTCTGCATCTGGTTCGTGGATTCTGGCAAGACTCGCTCAGAAAGGTCTGCAACGGATCTGCAGCGTCAGAGGACTGATGCATGTGTTTTCTAGGTTTTTAGGAACACTGTAACCAGACACTGAGTGATGATCAGTATTCACGTGGCACGGAATTGCAGTAGATTGATCTACTGGTAGAGCTGAATTATTAGATGTTAACGAGCAATTTGAATTAGCTTTACGCCGAAGTGTTAAATTTGCGTAGAAACGGCACATCTAAAGCAAACGTTTTGAATGTCCTTTTCGATTTTTGTTTTTTACGGCCAAATGCCATATGTCAGGAAACAGTGTTGCCCTTAACTGGAGCTGTAAAAAATAAGTGAACATGCCATAGTATTCCAGTTGTCGTGCTTAGAATTTAGATCAATCTTCATGTATTCATTTAGAAGCGTTCTGAATAAATCACATCTTGTATTTTACCTCCAAACTGTGTTCTGTTTTTTGTATTTTTATTTTAATCAATCTGGGTTTTTATCTGCATAAAGTAAAGCAGAAGACAGTGTCCTTTGGCCAGATGCTGGCATTACACAGCTTGGCCATGTGTGCATTTTGTATATGAGGCGGAGGAGCATGGGGCCCTTTTAAAGTGCATCCGTCGTTCACGTGGTATAAACAATAATACAGAAGATGGCTCTTCAGACGCAGTGGGGTACGTTAGGCAGCATGTGAACAATGGTTCTCGAAGTTGTGTTGGAAGTAGGAAAAATGGTTAGGGTAAGGATACATTAACATAACATTTATTCAAAGGATATCTGTCATATTTTTATTTTATTTGCTAGTTTATTACAGCCAGGCATGTATACCTGAGTTAGTCTGTCAATGACTGCCAAAAAATCTGTAATTACCTTATAAAAGCTTTCATTAAGGTCTCCTGTCCCTTTCCACTGCTCCCTTAAAAGACCGTTGCTATGGCTCATCTGTCTCCGGCTAGGAAGACAGAGGGGCGGTCCTTCACACTGCATGCCTGCATTAGGCTTCAGAGTGAGGAGGCGTGTCTCTCAGTAATCCAATCTGATTGGCTGGCAGGAAGCTGCTGGCTACAGCAAGTTTGTATGTGACCTGAGGGGATGCAGTTTTGGCCTCAGAGAACTGGCAGAGGAGCCATCTTGAGAAGATTCTCATAATGTAGGGTTCAAATCAGCTGTAACTAAGGGGAAAACTCAAGGAAAACAGTGGTATGTGAAGAAACTAAAGATTGCTTTATGCATAATGATGCTGCAGCATATAAACTCCTAGATACGTAGCAAAATAAATCATGTATATTAACAATCAAACCACAATCATAACTGAAGCTAACAGTATATATACACTGCTCAAAAAAATAAAGGGAACACAAAAATAACACATCCTAGATCTGAATTAATTAAATATTCTTCTGAAATACTTTACATAGCTGAATGTGCTGACGACAAAATCACACAAGAATTAAAAAATGGAAATAAAATTTTTCAACCCATGGAGGTCTTGATTTGGAGTCGCACTCAAAATTAAAGTGGAAAAACACTACAGGCTGATCCAACTTTGATGTAATGTCCTTAAAACAAGTCAAAATGAGGCTCAGTAGTGTGTGTGGCCTCCACGTGCCTGTATGACCTCCCTACAACGCCTGTCCATGCTCCTGAGGAGGTGGCGGACGGTCTCCTGAGGGATCTCCTCCCAGACCTGGACTAAAGCATCTGCCAACTCCTGGACAGTCTGTGGTGCAACGTGACGTTGGTGGATAGAGCGAGACATGATGTCCCAGATGTGCTCAATTGGATTCAGGTCTGGGGAACGGGCGGGCCAGTCCATAGCATCAATGCCTTCGTCTTGCAGGAACTGCTGACACACTCCAGCCACATGAGGTCTAGCATTGTCTTGCATTAGGAGGAACCCAGGGCCAACCGCACCAGCATATGGTCTCACAAAGGGGTCTGAGGATCTCATCTCGGTACCTAATGGCAGTCAGGCTACCTCTGGTGAGCACATGGAGGGCTGTGCTGCCCTCCAAAGAAATGCCACCCCACACCATTACTGACCCAATGCCAAACCAGTCATGCTGGAGGATGTTGCAGGCAGCAGAATGTTCTCCACGGCGTCTCCAGACTCTGTCATGTCTGTCACATGTGCTCAGTGTGAACCTGCTTTCATCTGTGAAGAGCACAGGGCGCCAGTGGCGAATTTGCCAATCTTGGTGTTCTCTGGCAAATGCCAAACGTCCTGCACTGTGTTGGGCTGTAAGCACAACCCCCACCTGTGGACGTCGGGCCCTCATATCACCCTCATGGAGTCTGTTTCTGACCGTTTGAGCAGACACATGCACATTTGTGGCCTGCTGGAGGTCATTTTGCAGGGCTCTGGCAGTGCTCCTCCTGTTCCTCCTTGCACAAAGGCAGAGGTAGCGGTCCTGCTGCTGGGTTGTTGCCCTCCTACGACCTCCTCCACGTCTCCTGATGTACTGGCCTGTCTCCTGGTAGCGCCTCCATGCTCTGGACACTACGCTGACAGACAGCAAACCTTCTTGCCACAGCTTGCATTGATGTGCCATCCTGGATAAGCTGCATTACCTGAGCCACTTGTGTGGGTTGTAGACTCCGTCTCATGCTACCACTAGAGTGAAAGCGCCGCCAGCATTCGAAAGTGACCAAAACATCAGCCAGGAAGCATAGGAACTGAGAAGTGCTCTGTTGTCACCACCTGCAGAACCACTCCTTTATTGGGGGTGTCTTGCTAATTGCCTATAATTTCCACCTGTTGTCTATCCCATTTTCACAACAGCATGTGAAATTGATTGTCACTCAGTGTTGCTTCCTAAGTGGACAGTTTGATGTCACAGAAGTGTGATTGACTTGGAGTTACATTGTGTTGTTTAAGTGTTCCCTTTATTTTTTTGAGCAGTGTACATAGTGCAGTCGCACCCAGTGCTCCCGACATGTCTTATGTCAACTCCATATTTCTTTATTTTATCTATATTTTTGTAGTAACATTTAAGGATTAGCTACGTATTTGTATGTAAGGAACCTCACTTTGATTTGTAGGTGTCAGAACACTGTGAACCTCAGCTTGCGTCCTATGGAGCTGTGTAGCCACCACCAGTCTTTTGAACCCTGTCCATCACCAGTGACATCTACAGTGGATACATCTGCTTTAGAACTGGGTCATGTAAGAAAGTGGCCTGGTTTGATGACTGGTTTCTTTTACATCATATGCCTGATTTGTGAGTGCCACTAAGTTGCAAAAGAAATGCTAGAATGCCCTATGGATTGAAGGCAAGCGATGTTGTGAATCTGGAAAGTGTGTTTGAAAAACTAAGGGGATCATTTATCATTCTGAAATACAGGTGCAGATTGCGGCGCAACAGTTAGTTGCGTCACAATCTGCAACTTCTCCCCATTCACGGCAGGTCTAAAATTGTGGGCGGGGAAGGGGGCTGGCCAGTAGGCCCATCTAATTTACCATTTTCGATGCCTGTTTTAGGCGTAGAAAAATATCTAAATGTAAGACTGGAAGGAAGCTTACTTTCAGAACTGGCGCTGGATGTGCTGAAGTTATGGAGAGGGCGGTGCAGGCTTAGGACTTTTGTAAGACCAGTGTCTAAAGCGATAAGGGGCATAAATCTAACTCTCCGGACTCCTAATAGTTGCTATAGGGAAAGAACGGTGACTCCATTACTCTGGCTACCCTTTACTTCATCATCTGGCTAACTGATTCCATAGGAATACTCATGCAGTAACCCCAGCCTAACTGCACCACACAGCACCCCATAAACACCAGCACACTAAGCTAGATCACTGCAACCTTCCTCTTAGCGGATGGACAATGATGTGGGAGTCAGGAAGGCTTCCTTTTACAGTGCTGCTGTTACTCATACAGTCAAAGCAAACTTGTGTGAATTTCGTGAGATGTTACAGGCCCACCACCCCATGGATGTTGAAAAAAATAAATAAATGAAGCTTGCTGTAGCAGATCACTTCAGCCAACAAAAAAAATCTGGACATGCATTGGAATATTTCCTTTTAAAGGTGTTATCCAGAAATATATTGATGTCTTATCCTCAGGATACGTCATCAATATCAGATCGGTGGTGGTCTGACTCCTGTCGATCAGCTGTTTGAAGAAGTCACTGTGCTCAACTGTCTCTTCACAGCTTACCAAGCACTGTTCTGTACACTGTATAGACGCTGTGCTATGTGAATGGGACTGAGCTGCGCCTAGGCACCGATGTACGGTGACGTCAATGGCCTACGAAAAGGCTTAAGTGCTCACAGAGCTCTGCAACCTCTTCAGTTGATTGGTGTGGGTCCTGGGAGTCTGACCCCAACAAAATGATATTGATGGTCTATCCTCGGGATAGGTTATAAATATCAAATTCCCAGATAACTCAAAGTATATGTTCAGTGACTTTTATTATATATTTTTTTTTCTGTACTAAAAATTTTTTGAATCCTTTTCAAAATGCCATGCAGTTTTTGGTCCTGCTCAGTGGCTGCTATGTCCATGTGACTACTGCAGCCAAGTAAACAAAGACTGGAGGGAGACCAAGGAGTGGTGGCAATGGTTAAGGGTCAAATGGGGTGTTTTTTTTTTTTTTTTTTTCGTCTTTTCCCCCCTTCCCTATGACAGAACCCTCCTCAGGACAGGAAACGGGGAAACACAACCACTTTAAAGGAGGTACTAACCAACCTCCCTCACGCCAGTTCTGTTTCCTGTCCTAAGGGACAGAGTTTGGATTCACAACCACGCCAAGGAGAGCTGCGGGCGCGCCATGTGAGTACTTATGAGGAGGCGTAAGGCTGGCTTCACACGGGCGTTGTGGGAACATGCACGATTTTTCCGCGCGAGTGCAAAACATTGTAATGTGTTTTGCACACGCATGAGAAAAATCGGCATGTTTGGTACCTAAACCCGAACTTCTTCATAGAAGTTTGGGTTAGGTGTTGTGTAGATTGTAGTATTTTCCCTTATAACATGGTTATAAGGGAAAATAATAGCATTCTTAATACAGAGTGCATAGTACAATAGGGCTGGAGGGGTTAAAAAAATAATTTAACTCTCCTTAATCCACTTGTTCGCGCAGCCCGGCTTCTCTTCTGTCTTCTTTGAGGAATAGAACCTTTGACGTCACTGCGCTCATCACATGGTCCATCACATGATCTTTTACTATGGTGATGGACCATGTGATGAGCGTAGTGACGTCACCACAGGTCCTTTTCCTGTGCACAGCAACGATGAAGACAGAAGAGAAGCCGGACTGCGCGAACAAGTGGATTAACCACCTCAGCTCCCCTAGCTTAAACACCCTTAATGACCAGACCACATTTTACAATTCTGCACTACACTATTTTACCGGTTTATTGCTCGGTCATGCAACTTACCACCCAAATGAATTTTACCTCCTTTTCTTCTCACTAATAGAGCTTTCATTTGGTGGTATTTCATTGCTGCTGACATTTTTTACTTTTTTTGTTATTAATCGAAATGTAACTATTTTTATTGCAAAAAAATGCCTTTTTTCACTTTCAGTTGTAAAATTTTTCAAATAAAACTACATTTCTATTTACATTTTTCTCTAAATTTATTGTTCTACATGTCTTTGATAAAAAAAAATGTTTGGGGGAAAAAAATGGTTTGGGTAAAAGTTATAGCGTTTACAAACTATGGTACAAAAATGTGAATTTCCGCTTTTTGAAGCAGCTCTGACTTTGAGCACCTGTCATGTTTCCTGAGGTTCTACAATGCCCAGACAGTAGAAAAAACCCACAAATGACCCCATTTCGGAAAGTAGACACCCTAAGGTATTCGCTGATGGGCATAGTGAGTTCATAGAACTTTTAATTTTTTGTCACAAGTTAGCGGAAAATTATGATTTCTTTTTTTTTTTTTTATTACAAAGTCTCATATTCCACTAACTTGTGACAAAAAATAAAAACTTCCATGAACTCACTATGCCCATCACGAAATACCTGGGGGTGTCTTCTTTCCAAAGTAGTATACTAGTAGTAGTATACAGTAGTTATACTGCCCTGGCATTTTAGGGGCCCTAATGCGTGAGAAGTAGTTTGAAATCAAAATGTGTAAAAAATGCCCTGTGAAATCCTAAAGGTGCTCTTTGGAATGTGGGCCCCTTTGCCCACCTAGGCAGCCAAAAAGTATCACACATCTGGTATCGCCGTACTCCGAAGAAGTAGGGCAATGTGTTTTGGGGTGTCTTTTTACATATACCCATGCTGGGTGAGAGAAATATCTCGGCAAAAGACAACTTTTCCCATTTTTTTATACAAAGTTGGCATTTGACCGAAATATTTCTCTCACCCAGCATGGGTATATGTAAAATGACACCCCAAAACACATTGCCCAACTTCTCCTGAGTACGGGGATACCACATGTGTCACTTTTTTGCAGCCTAGATGCGCAAAGGGGCCCAAATTCCTTTTAGGAGGGCATTTTTAGACATTTGGATCCCAGACTTCTTCTTACGCTTTAGGGCCCCAAAATGCCAGGGCAGTATAAATACCCCACATGTGACCCCATTTTGGAAAGAAGACACCCCAAGGTATTCAATGAGGGGCATGGCGAGTTCATAGAAGATTATTATTTTTTTTGCACAAGTTAGCGGAAATTGATTTTTTTTTTTTTTTTTTTTTTTTTTTCTCACAGTCTCCCTTTCCGCTAACTTGGGACAAAAATTTCAATCTTTCATGGACTCAATATGCCCCTCAGCGAATACCTTGGTGTCTTCTTTCCAAAATGGGGTCATTTGTGGGGTGTTTGTACTGCCCTGGCATTTGAGGGTCTCCGCAATCATTACATGTATGGCCAGCATTAGGAGTTTCTGCTATTCTCCTTATATTGAGCATACAGGTAATGATTTCTTCATTCGCATTGATCAATGTGGATGAAAAAATCTCTGCCAAAAAAAAAAGAGGGGAAAGGCGTTTGCCAGGACATAGGAGCTCCGCCCAACATCCAAACCCACTTAGCCCGTATGCCCTGGCAAACCCGATTTCTCCATTCACATCAATCGATGTGGATGAATAAATCATTGCAGGGATTTTTTTTTATATACAACGTGTTTGCCAAAGCATATGAACACCGTGCCGCTCAGCTCATATGCATCGGCAAACATATCTTTTACTGCAGAGGAGAAATCTCGTCTTGCAGCGCCGCATACACCAACTTTTGTGTAATCTTACAGCAGCGCAATGCTTCTGTCAGAATGCACATCAGTGCTGCAGCTGGTTCATCGGTTGGTCCACCTAGAAGGTAAAAAAAACAAAACAAAAAAGAAAAAACCAGGCCGCAACGCAATAAATTTATTAACTTTATAATAACATTTGAATGGAACATATAAACTTTATTTAACTTTTTGAACAGAACGTTAACTTTTTTGCTTACCGGTGATTTTTTTTTTTTTACCTTTTATAGGACAAACCTCTCCTTCCCCATGGGACAATGTGCAAAGCGCAAATCGCCCAAAGATGTGGCGAAGTACATTATGCACTTTGTCCCAGGTGAAAGGAGAGGTTTGCAGCAGCTGTGAGTGAAAGGGCCCTAATAGCCCTGTGTGCCTGTCCTGTGAAACGCAATCCCTATGCTAAGTGTACCTGTGTGTGGTACTTCCGGAAACACTCCCTAAGCATAGGGCAGGGTGGTCAGGACAGAAATAGCGGGTGTCACGCCTTATTCCACTCCTGCTACAGACACGACCATTTTTTTCGGAGTGGCGGCAACCAGCAACGACACTGGAAATGTCGCTCGTGTAGACTGCTCACTACACTGGTGGATGGGGCCACGGAACCTCCTGGATACAGGCGGTTCTTGATGATCTCTTCCTGAAATTTGAGGAAGGATCTTGTTCTCCCAGCCTTACTGTAGAGAACAAAACTATTATATACAGCCAATTGAATTAAATATACAGACACCTTCTTATACCAGCGTCTGGTCCTGCGGGAAAGTAGATAAGGAGCCAACATCTGGTCATTGAAGTCCACCCCTCCCATGAGCGAATTATAGTCGTGGACACAGAGGGGCTTTTCAATGACACTGGTTGCTCGTTCAATTTGGATTGTCGTGTCTGCATGAATGGAGGAGAGCATGTAAACGTCACGCTTGTCTCTCCATTTCACCGCGAGCAGTTCTTGGTTACACAAGGCAGCCCTCTCCCCTCTTGCAAGACGGGTGGTAACGAGCCGTTGGGGGAAGCCCCGGCAACTAGGTCGCTCGGTGCCACAGCAGCCAATCTGTTCTAGGAACAAATGCCTGAAGAGGGGCACACTTGTGTAGAAATTGTCCACATAAAGATGGTACCCCTTGCCAAATAAGGGTGACACCAAGTCCCAGACTGTCTTCCCACTGCTCCCCAGGTAGTCAGGGCAACCGACCGGCTCCAGGGTCTGATCTTTACCCTCATAGATCCAAAATTTGTGGGTATAGCCTGTGGCCCTTTCACAGAGCTTATACAATTTGACCCCATACCGGGCGAGTTTGCTTGGGATGTATTGTTTGAAGCCAAGGCGCCCGGTAAAATGTATAAGGGACTCGTCTACGCAGATGTTTTGCTCAGTGGTATACAAATCTGCAAATTTGGTGTTGAAGTGGTCTATGAGGGGCCGAATTTTGTGGAGCCGGTCAAAAGCTGGGTGGCCTCTGGGACGAGAGGTGCTGTTGTCACTAAAGTGCAGGAAACGCAGGATGGCCTCAAATCGTGTCCTGGACATGGCAGCAGAGAACATGGGCATGTGATGAATTGGGTTCGTGGACCAATATGACCGCAATTCATGCTTTTTGGTTAAGCCCATGTTGATGAGAAGGCCCAGAAAAAAATTTAATTCGGAAAATTGGACGGGTTTCTACCGGAAAGACTGGGCATAATAGCTTCCCGGGTTGGCGGCTATAAATTGAGTGGCATATCGGTTTGTTTCTGCCACAACTAAGTCCAAGAGCTCCGCAGTCAAGAACAGCTAAAAAAAAACAGTCCTGAACCAATCTGAGCTGTCTCAACCCGAACTCCAGACTGGGCGGTGAAAGGGGGAACTACAGGTCCGGCTGAAGTTGGGGACTGCCAATCAGGGTTTGCCAGCACCTCAGGGACTCTATGGGCCTGTCTGTGCGGTGGCTGCGACGGGGGAACTAATGCACGTGCCACCGTACCAGCTTCAACTGCCCTTCTGGTGCTCGCCACTTCACCATGTTGTACGGCAGTGCTGGTACTAGGTCCAGGATGGGCTGCGATGCTGGTGTATGCCTCACCACGTAATCCGACAGCGCCAGCCCCACTCTGCTGCCCTTGAAGCGGATCCTGCGCAACCTGTGGTGTAGCAACACGGGGCCGGGTACGCTTGGTGCTATCAGGGACCTCAACCTCCTCGTCCGAACTTTGGGTCAGACTGCCACTGCTTTCTACAGGTTCATATTCTGACCCGCTAGATTCGTCAGATGAGGGTTCCCATTCCTCATCCGACTGGGTCAGAATCCTGTAGGCCTCTTCAGAAGAATACCCCTTGTTTGCCATTTGGTCAACTAAATTTAGGGGGTATTCCCTGAGACTACCCAAGAAAAAAAGCAAGCCTGTCTTACAAATGGGAGGCTAGCAAAGTACCGGAGGCCGCTGCGATTGATAAAAAATATCAAAACTGATTTTTTTTTATCGCCGCAGCGCTTGTAAAGTGATTGTGCAGTGATCAAAAAAAATAATAATTTTTGTCACTGCGGCGGGGCGGGCGTGGGTGAACGCACGTGTGGGCGACCGATCAGGCCTGATCGGGCAAACACTGCATTTTGGGTGGAGGGCGAGCTAAGGTGACACTAATACGATTATAGATCTGACTGTGATCAGTTCTGATCACTTACAGATACTATAAAAGTACCAATGCTGATTAGCGATACGCTAATCAGCGAATCAGTGACTGCGGTGCGGTGGGCTGGGCGCTAAACGATCGCTAACTACCTAACAAAGGGGCCTAAACTATCCTAAAACCTAACAGTCAATACCAGTGGGGAAAAAATGTGACAGTTTACACTGATCACTTTTTCCCCTTTCACTAGGTGATTGCACAGGGGCGATCAAGGGGTTAATTGGGGTGATGGAGGGTGATCTGGGGGCTAAGTGTAGTGTTGGGTGTACTCACAGTGATGTGTGCTCCTCTGCTGGGACCAACCGATGAAAAGGACCAGCAGAGGAGCACAGAAGCCATTTAACAAATTATATTTATAAATATAATGTGTTAACTGGCTTCTGATTAGTTTTTTTGAAAATCATCAGCCTGCCAGCGACGATCATTGGCTGCAGGCTGATGACGAACTTGCCTTTTAACTTTTGCCGGCCTGCTTTGCCTGAAATCTCGCGTCTCGCGAGATGACGCGCCGGCGCTTCCACTCGGAATAACAGGGCCGACGCAATCCTGCGTACGGCGGTCCTGTAGTGGTTAAGGTGAGGTTTTTTTTGTTTTTTTTTTATAAACCCCTCCCGCCCTATTGTACTATGCAGTCTGTATTAAAGGGAACCTGTCACCTGCAAAACGCATATTAAACCGACCACAGTACCTTACAGTATCCCCCAGTGTGTTGCTAATCATGTTTTTCTTTCCTCTTTGTGTTTCTTCATACTTGTTAAAAACGCTGTTTTAATGTCGGTTGGCGCTGTCTCTGAGTCAGGCTTGAAGTCAAGGGGACAGCGGCCTCCTTGCTTCAAGTAAAGCTAATCCCGCCCCTTGCCCCTCCTCTCTACAATTAGATGGACATGCTGCCGTGAAGCCAGGATCGCGCTCTTCTAGCGCATGCGCGGTACGCTGCCTGTTACAGCGCAATCCTCACTCACCCGTCTGCATTTTGCTGACTGCGGATGCGCCGGACAGTTCGATCGCGCGCGCGCCCGGCCGTAACAGGCAGCGTACTGTGCATGCGCTGGAAGAGCGTGATCACGGCAGCATGTCCATCTAATTGTAGAGGAGGGGTAAGAGGCGGGCTTAGCTTTACTAGAAGCAAGGAGGCCGCTGCCCCCTTGACTTCAAGCCTGACTCGGAGACAGCGCCAACCGACATTAAAACAGCGTTTTTAACGAGTATGAAGAAACACAAAGAGGAAAGAAAAACATGATTAGCAACACACTGGGGGATACTGTAAGGTACTGTGGTCGGTTTAATATGTGTTTTGCAGGTGACAGGTTCCCTTTAAGAATGCTATTTTCCCTTATAACCATGTTATAAGGGAAAATAATAATGATTGGGTCTCCATCCCGACCGTCTCCTAGCAACCATGCGTGAAAATCGCACCGCATCCGAACTTGCTTGCGGATGCTTGCGATTTTCACGCACCCCCATTCACTTCTATGGGGCCTGCGTTGCGTGGAAAACGCAGAATATAGAACATGCTGCGATTTTCACGCAACGCACAAGTGATGCGTGAAAATCACCACTCATCTGCACAGCCCTATTGAAGTGAATGGGTCCGGATTCAGTGCGGGTGCAATGCGTTCACCTCACGCATTGCACCCGTGCGGAAATCTCGCCCGTGTGAAACCAGCCTAAGTCTTCTCAGGGAGCCGCTGCAGAGCCTGGACCTCTGACCCCCCCGCTCCGCTCCCTTCTCCATCGGGAGGTTTTACAGGTCTCCTGGATGCGCAGACCTCTGTGGCTGTGTCCGCATGTTCGGCTGCTGGTGTCTCGCCACTTCCGGTTGCTGGCGCCGACGTCACTTCCGGTTTCGGCAGCAGGAGGAAGAACAATGCTGTAGAACGGAAGTGGGGGGGGGGAGTTGGTGCATGCCCCAGCAGTTTAATTTCAGCCAGCTCACACTGGTAGCTGGAGAAGAAGCTAGCAGTATCTGTCTCCATTTTTTTTTACTGACTAGAGTGGGATCATGGAACAGACGCACCACGCAGAACCCACTGCGACCACCAATGAATCTTTGGTACCGGGGTGGGGTAAGAGGGGTGAATACCCCAAAAAATCTCTACAGCTTAAGTTTTATTATAAGGCTATTTTTATATTTAGGTTCCAAGGACAGTAGAAGGGTTTCCAGATCTAAAGACAAAGGGTGTGCTATTTGTAAGAAAAAGTTACCCTCAGGCTGGGGAAAACCTATTTGTCAAGTCTGCATAGGCAAGCTGCTAGAGGATGAGGCACCATCTCTTATGACAAGCCTAAAGCAGATGATCCGGGATGAAGTTAAGAAGTCGGTGAGAGAGTTGGTTAATAGCCTCCTGTAGAATCACCCCAGCACCTATGCAGCTGCTTCTATTCCCTCCTCCAGCGATCAGGAACTGTTGTCAGGATTGGAGGAAGAGGGAGAAAGACCATCATCGGATGAATCCTTTGATGATCATGTAGCGGGAAAGCCACTTTTTCAGGCCGAAAATATTAGCTCCTTACTCAGAGTAGTGAGAGCCACCATGGGGTTGGATGATTGTAAAGAGCCACAGTCTGTTAGAGACTCCATGTTTTGAAGGTCTGGGCCCTAGAAAGATTAAGGGTTTTGATGTCCATGAAAATATTGCCGCTGTTATCAAAAAAGAGTGGAGTAGACCAGATAGAAAATGTTTAATTCCCTCTGCCTTAAAACGTAAATACCCGTTTGATGAGGAGGTTTCGGCCTATTGGGACAGAGCCCCAAAATTGGATGCCCCAGTTGCCAAAATTTCCAGAAAAGCAGCCCTTCCCTTTGAGGACTCTGGTTCCCTGAAAGATCCCATGGATAGAAGGGCTGAGATTTATTTAAAAAAGAGCTGGGAGGCTACGGCGGGTGCCTTTAGACCTGCCATAGTGAAGTATTTAAACTTCGCTGAGAAGGAAACCCTCCTGACCAAATACAGGAAGGAGACTGGCCCAGTTCTTTTGCGAGGACATAAAATTCTGCTTTTTGGGGATTACTCTGCTGAAGTGGCCAGAAAAAGAAGACCTTTTCTTCCATATGTACACAAATAGTCAAAGAAAAAACAAAGTTCGCATTGATCTATCCAGCGATATTGCGAATCTTCAAGCAGGACGGTACTATAGTTACTTACCTCACACCAAAGGATGCTAAAGCGGAGTTTGGGGACAAGATCAGCCCTAGAAGTCAACAAGGGACTCTGAGAGGGCAGCATCACCAGGGACCTTCACGTAGAAATCCTCATGAGTCTGCCTCAAGCACCCCAAGAAGGGATCTAAACCGAGCATCAAGTCCAGAGTGGGACTGAATACGTCAGTATGAACTTTTCCTCTCCCACAAGAGAGGACGGGTATGATCTGAGAGAGGAAGAGTGTTATCTGTAATGTCAGGATATTCTCAGGGAGCTAGATAGAAAGATATGTACTAGATAATTTCTCTTGGCTGTATGGGGGGGAGCAAATTTAAAGAAAAAAAATCAGAGCACATTGGAGCCAGAAAAGGGAGAGAGTTAGGTTTAATATGTCTTATGTTAAGAGGCAAAATGTTAAGTGTTGGGGGGGGGGGGGGGGGGGTAACTAGTTTGGCTCAGCTCCAGGGTTGTAGTATGTATAAGCTCTGTAAAAAAGATATTCAGTTACTGAGGTCTGAAATGACAGTTGGTACACCTCCTCTGGAGAATCTTCCTTGCATGATTCACAGTAAGATAAAAACATGAAAATAGTGGCATGGAATGTCAAAGGCCTAAGAGCCCCACAGAAGAGAGTTTTGATTCTCAGACATCTTAGAAAATTGGGGGCGGACATTGCCCTCTTGCAGGAGACCCATCTAGAGGAGGCAGACTTTTGGCGAATGAAACGCCTTTGGGTGGGCCAAGTGTTTGGGTCCTCATCCGATGGTAGAAGAGCAGGGGTAATGATCCTAATACATAGAAAGGTACGACAGAGTTATCTCGACTCACAGTGATGACAAAGGCAGAGTGATAACAATCAAACTTGAAACCGATGCAGGGGAGCTGTCTATTTTTAATGTCTATGGACCCAACTCAGCCCAGACCACCTTTTTCAAAAATCTGGAACCTGAGGTGCTCCAAGAAGGAAAGGGACAAATACTGGTGGCAGGGGACCTTAATGTAGTAAGGGATGGAGCGGAGGATCGCAGACACCTCAGACAGGTCGCATACTCAAAGAGTCAGAGAGACTCCCTGCTTGAAAACTTCATGGAATCAACAGATATGACTGATGTCTGGAGATTCTTTAATCCGACTGAAAGGGAGTTCACCCACTATTCCCATGCTCAGCAATCTTGGTCGAGGCTGGATTATGTCCTGGCCTCGCGATTACTAATGCGGAGAGTAGAAAGGGCGGAAATAGCAGATATGGTAATTTCTGACCATGCTCCTGTAGTGATATGCATAGCGGAAAATACTCCCAGAGGGACGGACTTCATCTGGCGTCTCCTGAGTTATCTAACAAATGATGAGAAGTTTATTGAGAGATTACGAGGGGGGTGGTGGGAATACACTGACAACAACAAGGATCACAAAAATCAACATATTTTATTCTGGGAAACTGCGAAGTCAGTAATTAGAGGAAACATAATGTCTTTTGTATCAGCCAAAAAGAAAAAACTACAAACTCATTATAAATGAGCCACTGACGAAGTACGACAGGCATATACAGCCTTCTTAGGAGATCCGTCCGACTCCAACAAAATAAAATGGGTGACGGCAAAACATACATATAATCACTATGCTGAGATAAAAACCAAAATGTATTTAGACCAAAAATCGGCTGAACTTTTAAAGTTCCGCAATAAAGCGGGGAAATTGCTTGCTAACCTAGCTAAAACACAAAGAGGTAGTTTATGGATCAATAGTATAATTGATGAGGGGGGAATCAAAATACAAAACCCAAAAGATATCACAAATTGTTTTGGCAGTTTTATGCTAAGTTATACCGCCAGGATCCCCCAGAGACCTCCAAGGCAAAAGAATTACTGTCTAAAATAAAACTCCCACATGCATCAGATGAAATGCTGACACACATTAACACTAAGATCACGGAGGAAGAGGTTAGACAAACTATTAAATCCTTAAAAAATGGAAGGGCATCGGGACCGGATGGATACTCAGGTGAATTTTTTAAAGCTCTGGTAAATGAGATAGGCCCGACCCTGACATCGTTATTTAACTCCTGTATGCAAGGAGAAGATATTATGCCCACAGGAAAGATGGCCCATATAAAAGTGATTCCCAAACAGGGCAGGGACCCGACTCTTCCTGGTTCCTACAGACCGATCTCACTATTTACCGTACATTCTGAAGTGGAAGATGATCATAATTGAGATCTACATTCTTCATTGTTGCTGCACGTTCAGAGTCACTTATGGATTCCAGTACCTCTCTGTTGTTTGAGATGAATTTGTGAAGGCGCAGGTTTCCTCTTGCGCATAACTCTTGGCTTTCTTTCACTAGTTTGATTGCAGATTCTGTAGACTCTAGACTTATGAGACCATCATCTACATAAAAGTTTTTCTTTAGAACATTTTCTGCTGATGGGCATTCCTTTTTATTCTGATTAGCCAGGTACTTTATACCATAATTGGTGCAACCTGGATATGATGCTGCTCCAAACAAGTGTACTTTCATTCTGTATTCTGCTGGCTCTGTATCTGTATCTCCATCCTCCCACCTTAGAAACCTCAGGAAGTCTCTATCTTTATTCTTCACATGAAACTGGTGGAACATCTTTTCAACGTCACACATGACCGCTACGGGATACTTTCTGAATCTACAGAGTTCTCCAGGCAGAGTGTTTGTAAGATCTGGTTCTTTTAGTAGATTATCATTCAATGCAACATCATTGTACTTTGCTGAGCAAATACTACTCTAATCTTATCTGGTTTCTTTGAGTGGTAAACACCTTGATTGTGGGATGTACAACACTTCTCCTTCTTTAGGTTTGTTATTAACTTTCTCGGCATGTCCTTCTTCGAGGATGCCTTCCATGAATTTCAAATAATCCTGCTTAAATTTGGGATCTCTTCCCATCTTTTTCTTCAAACATTTCAATCTTGCTAGGGTAAGATTTCTGTTATTTGGCAGACGAGGTCGTTCTCTAAAAGGTAACGGCATTTCAAGATGACCTTGTTGATTCTGCTGAATACTTTCTTCTAGAGTGTGTACGAATTTTGTGTTCTTTAGATACACTCTTTTCTTTAGAACTTATGTCTGCAAAGTCGGATTCAAGGATCTAGATTACTTTCGCTGGACTTACAGTTGGTAACTCTTGGACAGATATTCAATGACACAATCCTGTCACCTGTCTTTAGTTTGCGATCTGCTGTTTTCCTCTAACACCCCATCCTAGATAAGTTTGAACAGCGTAGGGTTCACCCTTTCCTCCTGTGATTACCTTTCGTTTTCGTGGTACCAAGGCTTCGGGACAATCGTAGCCTATCAACAGTCCAACACCAAACTCCTTCAGCAGGGACATTTCATGAGATATGACAGATAGGTGCTCCCATTCATTGGCTGTTTCACAGGTAGGTATGCGATCTCGATCTAGAGGTATATCATCTTTTATATAAGCTGGAGGTAGCTCTAATGTGAAGTTTGAATGAAGTCCTCTAACTCTCAGTCCTTTGACTGTTCACTAATATGTCTCTCCCTGTCATTGTGGTGAGTTTGAGCTTCACTGGTTCTGTAGCCACTTGTAATTTCTTGCAGATTTCTTGATCAATGAAGGTGACGTCACTCTGGGCATCCAGTAGTGCATAGGCGTATACCTTCTTGTTCCTCCTTTTAGGATTTGAAATGCACACTGGTACAACCATTGATGTGCCATTGCTTTCTCCTTCCCTCACTCTGCAAGAGAATACCGATACTTTCTTTCCTTCCTCAGTATCTTTAGGTATTTATCTTTCTTTGAACGTTCTTCATGTAGTGGTGTAGGATGGTGTCCTTTGCAAACGCTGCATGTGGCCTTTTTCTTTCACTCCTTAGTAACATGGCCTTTCTTAGGCATCCGAAACACAGTTGGTTATCCAGCACAAATTTTTTACTTTCTTCTGGGGACTTTGCCTTCAATTGTGTAACGCACCTAGTTGATCAGTTAGGATCTCAACTGCGGAAGCAATGGACATGCACTATTATCCCACTGCCCTTGTTCTTGGCTGTGGGATTCGCGGTTACTCAGTATGTACCCCAGGCGTCTCTCTCAGTCTTGGGCGGAGAGTTTGGGGTAACAAAATCATTTACCGCTATCCATCTATTTAGTATTACTGCTGGAGAGGAAGGTCTCCCAGTATTACAGGAGTCACAAGTTAGTATAAGCTTGTGCACAGTTCAGAGTTAGTATCTAGTATGCAATAGGTTCAGGGTTAGTGTATAGCATGTCCTCAGTTTAGTATATTGTATGCCATAGGTTCAGAGCATGTCCACAGTTTAGTATATAGTATGCAGTAGGTTCAGAACATGTCCACAGTTTAGTATATAGTATGCAGTAGGTTCAGAGTTAGTATAGCATGTCCACAGTTTAGTATATAGTATGCAGTAGGTTCAGAGTTAGTATAGCATGTCCACAGTTTAGTATATAGTATGCAGTAGGTTCAGAGCATGTCCACAGTTTAGTATATAGTATGCAGTAGGTTCAGAGTTAGTATAGCATGTCCACAGTTTAGTATATAGTATGCAGTAGGTTCAGAGCATGTCCACAGTTTAGTATATAGTATGCAGTAGGTTCAGAGTTGGTTTGGGAGTATCGTCTCACACCAGTCAGGAACCACCCCACTCAGAGTTCCAGGACATTAATCAGAGCAGGTAACAGGCATATACTTGCGGTTAGTTGGTCCTGGCTAGGAAGCCAGCAGTGGGGAAGCCAGTGGCAAGAAGGTAGACAGTCCTTCACGCTGCTGTTAGGGATCCAGGTCTGGATATGTGGACAGAGTCCTCAGATGCAGTGGAGCTAGCAGGGTGCGCACTCCATTAGTGGAACACCCTGCTTAGCACCTGTCTTCTATTTAAGGGCCGGACGGTAAGTGGGCGGAGTCACAGGAAGGCCCAGCAGCCACTGCGTTCCACGCTGGAGCGCAAGCCAGCGTAACAACACAGGCGGTCGCTGCGTTCCACGCTGGAACGCAAGCCAGCGTATCATCGCAGACGGCCGGTGCGTTCCACGCTGGAGCGCAAGTCAGCGTATCGTCACAGGGAGCCGCTGTGATCCAGGCTGTACTGTTACAGTACCCCCCCCTTAAAGGACCCCTCCGGGGTACCCCACTAGGAGAGGGTCGGTTGGGAAATCTTCTATGGAACAATCTTTGGAGTCTGGGAGCATGAACCTTTTGCACATCTTCCCAAGAGTCATCCTGGGGACCATACCCCTTCCATCTAATGAGATACTGGATCTTCCCCCGTCTTCTTCTGGAATCAATGAGCTGCTCAACTTCAAATTCTTCTTCTCCTTGGACCTCTATCAGAGGCAAGGGTCGAGGATCACTTGATGGGAACGGCCTAGATCTAAACGGCTTCAGTAGTGACACGTGGAATGTGGGATGTACCTGTAATCGCGGAGGAAGGGCGAGTCTCACCGTGTTGGGGTTAATAATCCTTTCTATCGGAAAAGGACCCAGGAATTGTCTTCCCAATTTCTTGGAAGGTACCCCCAACCGAAGGTTTTTTGTTGATAACCAAACCGAGTCCCCGACCTGGTAGGGAGGACACTTCTGTCTTTCTTTTGCCCATTGAAGGTTGTCTTTTAGCGTCTTAAGGGTAGTTTGCAAAGTGGTCAGATAATCGTCTGTGGCTGGAACGTTTGTGGGAAGGCTGGTTTGAGGAAAAGACCTAGGGTGAAATCCGTAATTAGCAAAGAATGGAGTATGTAATGTGGAGGAATTCGTAGAATTATTATAGGCGAATTCAGCGAGAGGAAGTAGGCCCTCCCAGTCATCCTGGAGAAATGAGCAGTGACATCTGAGATACTGTTCCAGACACTGATTCACCCTTTCAGTCTGCCCATTAGTTTGGGGGTGATAGGCGGTAGACATTCTGTGGTCGATTTGAAGTCTGGAACAAAGTGCTCTCCAGAATTTGGATACGAATTGCGAACCCCTGTCTGATATGACCTGGCTAGGAATTCCATGTAACTTAATAATATTAGACAGGAATACCACAGCCGTTTCCTTGGAGGAGGGTAACTTCTTGAGGGGCACGAAGTGTGCCATCTTAGTCAGCAAATCCACTACCACCATGATGGTGTTGTTTCCTCTGGAAAGGGGAAGTTCAACTATGAAATCCATCGAGACCCATTCCCAGGGTCTGTTGGCGATGGGAAGACTCATTAGGAGACCATAAGGTCGGTTTCTGTCAGTTTTACATGAGGCACAGGTCTCGCACGTGGAAACGTATTCCTCAATTTGTTTGGTCATCTTTGGCCACCAGAAGTTCCTGTGTATCAGGGTTGTGGTTTTAGCAATGCCGGGATGTCCCGCGAGGGGTAAATCATGGCAAAGTTTGATCACCTGATTGGTGAGGGAGGGTGGTATGTACAGTTGGCTGTCCTTGTAAAGGAGACCCTGTTGGTTCTGCGAAAGACCAGGGGGGGTATTAGCATGGTCATTAATTAGAGCATCCTTGAGCTGGGTTTCCAACGTTATGGTGGCAAGGACGAGTTTCTTCGGTGGAATGATCCATGTGGGGGCCGTGTCTGAGGTGCGAATTTCAGCCAGTCGTGACAAGGCGTCGGCCTTCCCATTTTTTGAGCCTGGTCGGTATGTAATTTGGAAGTTAAACCTGTCAAAAAAAAAACTCCACCGTACTTGACGGCCTGATAATGTTTTATTGGTTTTCAGGTATTGTAGATTACGGTGATCCGTATAAATTGTGATGGGGTGTATTGATCCTTCAAGTAAATGCCTCCAATTTTCCAGGGAGCACTTTATGGCGAGGAGTTCCTTTTCGCCTATGGGGTAATTGAATTCGGCGGTATTTAGCGTCCGGGAGTAGAACCCGATAGGATGTAACGGAGTTGAAAAAGAGCTTCGCTGGGACAGAACAGCTCCTATGGCTGCCTGGGATGCGTCTACTTCCAGCACGTAGTGATGGTTCGGATTTTGGAGAGTCAGTATCGGTGCCGTAGTGAACCTGTTCTTTAATAACTCAAACGCTGATTGGGCGTCCTTGGACCAAACGAACTTCGTGTTGACACTAGTTAAGCGGGTTAGTGGTTTAGTGGTAGCGGAGAAATCTTTAATGAATTTCCTATAGAAGTTTGAGAACCCCAGGAACCGTTGAAGAGCTTTCCTGGAATCCGGAATCGGCCAATTTTGGATGCAAGTGATTTTTGAGGGATCCATCTGGATACCTTTGGGTGAAATTATGTATCCGAGGAAGGGAAGAGAGGTAGTCTCGAATACACATTTTTCCTGTTTGACGTATAAGCGATGAACACTTAACCGTGCGAGAACCCAACGGACATGTTTCCTGTAATCGTGTAATTTATCGGAATACACTAGTATATCATCAAGATAGATGATTACACATACGTCCAGTAGATCCCTAAAGATGTCGTTAATAAAATTTTGGAATGTGGCAGGGGCGTTGCACAACCCGAAGGGCATCACTGTATACTCGAAGAGACCATACCGAGTGCGGAAAGCTGTCTTCCATTCATCACCTTTTCTGATCCTAATTAAGTTGTATGCGCCTCTCAAATCCAGCTTGGTGTAGATTGTTGCTGTTTGTAATCTTTCTATGAGTTCGGATATTAGTGGCAAGGGGTACCGATTTTTGATTGTTACTTTGTTCAAGGCTCTGTAATCTATAATGGGCCTTAGGCTTGAGTCTTTGTTTCTCACAAAGAACATCCCTGCTGCTGCCGGGGAGGTTGAAGGCTGAATAAAACCTTTTCGTAAGTTCTCTTCTAGGTACTGTTTGAGGTGAACAAGTTCTGGTTGTGCCAATGGATAAATTCTACCCGTGGGTATCTCACTACCCGGCAGCAAGTCTATGGGGCAATCGTAAGATCTATGGGGCGGAAGAGATTCCGCCTTCTTTGAGCTGAATACCTCAGCAAAGTCTGCGTATTTGCTGGGGACCTGGTTCACTCCCACTTGCATGAGAGATTTGAGAGGAAAGCAGGTCTCCATACAATAAGGTAACGTAAACTGAACTCTCCCCTGTTTCCATAGGAGGGTTGGCTGGTGTATTTGCAACCATGGCAACCCAAGAATCACGGGAAACAATGGAGAGTGTATGATATCAAAGGATAAGAATTCTGTGTGGTTATTTTCACATGTCACCATGAGGGGTTGAGTCTGACTGTGGATAGGACTAGAAGTGGTACCGTCAATGAAACTCACGGATATCGGAACGTTTTTTCTCATGTGGGGAATTTTATTTCGCTCAACCAGATGCATATCGATAAAATTCCCCGATGCTCCCGTGTCCACCATGGCTTCAACGATAATCCGGTTTTGGTCCCACTGTAAGGTGAGAGACGTGTATATGTAACCACCAGTACTATTTTTTGTACTGCCTAAGGTACAAGACGTGCCGCTCTTACCTTCGCACTTCTTACGTATCGCGGGGCATCCGTCAACGGTATGGTCAGCAGACGCACAATATAAACAGAGGTTGAGGTTACGTCTCCTGGCTTTCTCTCTCTCGGTCAGAGGACCTCGGATCGCCCCAATCTCCATCATCTCTACAGCAGGACCCTGGCTGGACGGTCTTGGGTTGGGTGTGAAGCCTGAGACTCTCTCGGCTCTGCGTTCCCTCAGCCGTCTGTCAATGGTGGTGGCCTTCTGCATCAAGGCATTAAGTGTAAGTGGTAATTCTCCTCGGGCTAATTCGTCCTTCAGGGCCTCGGAAAGACCTAGGCGAAACTGATTCCTAAGGGTGAGGTCATTCCATTCAGTCTCCCGGGCCCAGCGAGTGTATTCCGCAATAAAGTCCTCTACAGGTCGTCTCCCTTGTTTAAGGCTGCGTATAGCGGTCTCAGCGGTCAGCTGTTTACTATGGTCCTCGTAGAGAAGGGCCATTTTTTCAAGGAACAGAGGGAAGGATTCCAGGACTGGGTCTTCTTTTTCTAAATAGGTATTGGCCCATGCTCTGGGCTCCCCCCTGAGGTATGAGATCATGGTAAGTACTTTTGTTCTGTCAGTTGGGTAAGTCCGGTGCTGCAGCTCAAACATTAGTTTGCACGCGTTCAGGAAATCCCTGAACTGCCTTCGGTCACCCGCGAATATCTCAGGTGGGCTGACCTTGGGTTCTGGTCCATCACGGGGGTGTCCTGGCCCCTGAGTGACAAGTTGCCGTATTGCCTGGTTTTCTAGCTGGAGATGTTGTATAGTCACATTGAGGGTCTCCACCCTCTTAGTGAGGGTGACGAGGTGACCTGCAACTTCCGCTGGATCCATGTAGGTTCCACTAATATGTAACGCACCTAGTTGATCAGTTAGGATCTCAACTGCGGAAGCAATGGACGTGCACTATTATCCCACTGCCCTTGTTCTTGGCTGTGGGATTCGCGGTTACTCAGTATGTACCCCAGGCGTCTCTCTCAGTCTTGGGCGGAGAGTTTGGGGTAACAAAATCATTTACCGCTATCCATCTATTTAGTATTACTGCTGGAGAGGAAGGTCTCGCAGTATTACAGGAGTCACAAGTTAGTATAAGCTTGTGCACAGTTCAGAGTTAGTATCTAGTATGCAATAGGTTCAGGGTTAGTATATAGCATGTCCTCAGTTTAGTATATTGTATGCCATAGGTTCAGAGCATGTCCACAGTTTAGTATATAGTATGCAGTAGGTTCAGAACATGTCCACAGTTTAGTATATAGTATGCAGTAGGTTCAGAGTTAGTATAGCATGTCCACAGTTTAGTATATAGTATGCAGTAGGTTCAGAGTTAGTATAGCATGTCCACAGTTTAGTATATAGTATGCAGTAGGTTCAGAGCATGTCCACAGTTTAGTATATAGTATGCAGTAGGTTCAGAGTTAGTATAGCATGTCCACAGTTTAGTATATAGTATGCAGTAGGTTCAGAGCATGTCCACAGTTTAGTATATAGTATGCAGTAGGTTCAGAGTTGGTTTGGGAGTATCGTCTCACACCAGTCAGGAACCACCCCACTCAGAGTTCCAGGACATTAATCAGAGCAGGTAACAGGCATATACTTGCGGTTAGTTGGTCCTGGCTAGGAAGCCAGCAGTGGGGAAGCCAGTGGCAAGAAGGTAGACAGTCCTTCACGCTGTTGTTAGGGATCCAGGTCTGGATATGTGGACAGAGTCCTCAGATGCAGTGGAGCTACAGTAGGTGTTTGTGAGATTGTGCTTTTAGCACGACAGCGTCGCGCTGATACTCGGCAACATGGTGCCGAGATCTCGCACTCACTGGAATAGTGACAGCACATCCCAGCAAGCGCGTCATAGAAGCGACGGGAGATCCGACTTGGATTCCCGCCAATTCTACACGTGTGCGGCGTTTGTTATGAATCCTGAGGGGGAAGTCCCCGCCGGATTTTAAATAAAAATCCGGCCTGGGTCCCCCCCTCAGGAGCATACCGGGCCCTTAGGTCTGTTATGGGTTGTAAGGAGAGCCCCCCCTACGCCGAAAAAAACGGCGTAGGGGGTCCCCCTACAATCCATACCAGACCCGTATCCAAAGCACGCTACCCGGCCAGCCAGGAAGGGAGTGGGGACGAGCGAGCGCCCCCCCCCCCCTCCTGAGCCGTACCAGGCTGCATGCCCTCAACATGGGGGGGTTGGGTGCTCTGGGGCAGGGGGCGCACTGCGGCCCCCCCACCTCAGAGCACCCTGTCCCCATGTTGATGAGGACAGGGCCCCTTCCCGACAACCCTGGCCGTTGGTTGTCGGGGTATGCGGGCGGGAGGCTTATCGGAATCTGGGAGCCCCCTTTAATAAGGGGGCCCCCAGATACCGGCCCCCCACCCTAAGTGAATGAGTATGGGGTACATCGTACCCCTACCCATTCACCTGCAAGAAAAGTGGTAAAAACACAAATAAACCACACAGTGTATTAAAATATTTTATTTTTCTGCTCCGGAGGCCGCCCCCTGTCTTCTTTATTAGCTCTTTTACCAGGGGGGGGCTCTTCTTCTTCCGCTATCCCGACGGGTCTTCTCCGCTATCCGGGGGGTCTTCTCAACTCTCCGGGGTTCTCCTTCTGTCTTCTCCGCTATCCGGGGGCGTCTTCTCAACTCTCCGGGGTTCTCCTTCTGTCTTCTCCGCTATCCGGGGGGGTCTTCTCAACTCTCCGGGGTTCTCCTTCTGTCTTCTCCTTCTGTCTTGTTGACTCGGCGCACCCCGGTTCTTCGTCTCGCGAGACTCGGCGCACCCCGGTTCTTCGTCTCGCGAGACGAAGAACCGGGGTGCGCCGAGTCAACAAGACAGAAGGAGAAGACAGAAGGAGAACCCCGGAGAGTTGAGAAGACCCCCCCGGATAGCGGAGAAGACAGAAGGAGAACCCCGGAGAGTTGAGAAGCCCCCCCGGATAGCGGAGAAGACAGAAGGAGAACCCCGGAGAGTTGAGAAGACCCCCCGGATAGCGGAGAAGACCCGTCGGGATAGCGGAAGAAGAAGAGCCCCCCCTGGTAAAAGAGCTAATAAAGAAGACAGGGGGCGGCCTCCGGAGCAGAAAAATAAAATATTTTAATACACTGTGTGGTTTATTTGTGTTTTTACCACTTTTCTTGCAGGTGAATGGGTAGGGGTACGATGTACCCCATACTCATTCACTTAGGGTGGGGGGCCGGTATCTGGGGGCCCCCTTATTAAAGGGGGCTCCCAGATTCCGATAAGCCTCCCGCCCGCATACCCCGACAACCAACGGCCAGGGTTGTCGGGAAGGGGCCCTGTCCTCATCAACATGGGGACAGGGTGCTCTGAGGTGGGGGGGCCGCAGTGCGCCCCCTGCCCCAGAGCACCCAACCCCCCCATGTTGAGGGCATGCAGCCTGGTACGGCTCAGGAGGGGGGGGGGGGGGGGGCGCTCGCTCGTCCCCACTCCCTTCCTGGCTGGCCGGGTAGCGTGCTTTGGATACGGGTCTGGTATGGATTGTAGGGGGACCCCCTACGCCGTTTTTTTCGGCGTAGGGGGGGCTCTCCTTACAACCCATAACAGACCTAAGGGCCCGGTATGCTCCTGAGGGGGGGACCCAGGCCGGATTTTTATTTAAAATCCGGCGGGGACTTCCCCCTCAGGATTCATAACAAACGCCGCACACGTGTAGAATTGGCGGGAATCCAAGTCGGATCTCCCGTCGCTTCTATGACGGCTCTGTCTCCATCGCGGCAAGCCAGCTCGGCGCTGGCTCCCGCGATGGGGCTCGTAGGTGCTCAATCTCGCCGAGAAAGAGAGCGAGATTGACACAAAATCGGGTTCACCTACTGTAGCAGGGTGCGCACTCCATTAGTGGAACACCCTGCTTAGCACCTGTCTTCTATTTAAGGGCCGGACGGTAAGTGGGCGGAGTCACAGGAGGGCCCAGCAGCCACTGCGTTCCACGCTGGAGTGCAAGCCAGCGTAACAACACAGGCGGTCACTGAATTCCACGCTGGAACGTAAGCCAGCGTATCATCGCAGACGGCCGGTGCGTTCCACGCTGGAGCGCAAGTCAGTGTATCGTCACAGGGAGCCGCTGTGATCCAGGCTGCACTGTTACAAATTGTTGGCACTTATGTATGGAGTGGTTCTCTCCACAGAACATACACTTGAAGGTAGTCTGAAGATTTGTCGGTTCTGTCTCTTTACTGATCCCAGTAGTGACTTTGAACTTGCTCTCGTAGGTATCTGGACCTTTAGCTGCTGTGTTGGTTGCAAAGCTAGTTGCTCTTGCAATTCTTATCTATCTTGCAGGCCTTTCTTCTAAGGATTTTAAGACGTAAGATGATGTTACTGGATTACATGCTATCTGTGCTTCCTTATTGATGAACTCAGAGAACTCTTTAAAACTTTGGAAGTCCTTACCTAGATCTAACTGTTCAGTCACATAGTGATTCCACCTAGAAGCCACTTCTTCAGGTAGCTTAGTTAGCATCCTGTGGTTTTCTAGATAGTTGTTCAGTACTTCCAGTCCTTGATCGTGTGGGATGGCATTGCTGCATGCTTGCAGGGAGTCACGGTACTCTTGGAGTCTGAAGTGTTCTTTAGGACCTATTTTAGGCCAGTTATTAAGTTTCTCTCTAAAAGCTCTTTGTACTAAGAAAGGATGACCATATCTTGCATTAAATTTTTCCCAAGCTTCCTTGTAGGCTTCTTAGTCTTTTCTATAGAAGTTACCTTCAAGAACTTTCTTTGCTTCCCCACCCACATATCTCTTAAGGTAGAATAACTTGTCGATTGCACTGAAGCAATGATGCTAAATGATCATTTCAAAACTTGCCTTCCACTCTATGAACTTCAGTACGTCTCCTGAAAATACAGTGGGTTCCGGAATGGGAAGTCTAGCTAGGACTGTTCTCTGTGGTATTGCTGGGACAATGGTTGTAACACTCTCCTGAGCATTGCCATGGCATCTAGGAATATAATTATTCGGTTCTATTTTCTCACTTACTTCTGAATTAGGTGAGTCCTTTTCTTTATCTTTTCCAGTAGAGCGAGAGGGTAAATTCACACACCTTTTTCATAACACTGGACTAGGCCTCTCTTTGTTTTTATGAGCAGGGATGGAAGGATACTAACTTATTTCTTCACTACATGCTGGAGATTTCCTTCCATTCTCCTGGGCATATGAAGGAAAGTAGGAGTCATTTTCTTCACTTAGTACAGATTTGAACCTATGACTACTCTGACTCATATCCTCCTCATGTACTCTGAGTCTGGCTTCTATGATCTTAACTTCTTTCTGCCTTTCAAGACTTTTATCTGTTGGCGGTGCCTCGATTTCAGCTTCCATTTGATGGCGCTGTGCCTCGATTTCAGCTTCCATCTGATGGCATTGTGCATCCTTTTCAGCTTCCTTTTCAGCGATCAGTTGGCGCTGCGCCTCGATGGCAGCTTTCATTTCAATTTCTGCTCTCTTGACAGCAAGTTGTTCAGCTAATTCCTTTCTTTTGGCTGAAGTATTTGAGGACTTTGATATGTGGGTGGCATTTGGATTGCGAACTTTGTAGCTTGCAATTTGTAGCTTGCAATTTGTATGCTGGCAATTTGAATTTGGTGGAACTGTAAGTATAACACATATAACTGGTTCAGTATACAGTTCTCATTACTATACTAACCATATGAACATAATATGACTGTTCTAAATACCTATTTTGGCCTCTTGTTCCCATAAAACTGGACTCTGACTGGAACTGTGTGTCTGTTCAGCTCCTCTCTCTGGTGAGAGGAATTCCCAGACAGGCTGTGTGTGATGCTGGATGTGATTGGTGAAAACTCTTGCTGTATGAGAAGCTGACTGTGATTGGTCTAGACTTCTGCCCAGCAACAACAGATTAACACTATGCTTTCTGTTGTTTCTGCTGTGTCACTGAATTTACCTTACACTTTCATGGCAAAGAAGGACTATGCAATTCATCTGATCACTCTTCATAACATTCTGGAATATATGCTAATTGAATATGCACAAAGAAAAGTCCAGCTCACCCAATTATCCAAACACCCGCGTGCACGGAAAAGGCTGGTGAGCCTGTATATCCTTGATATGAAAACAAATGAAGTTCCAGCACTCACGATTTTTGGTAGCTAAAATCTTCGTCTTTTATTCAGGCAGTAGACAAAATAGACAGGACATCCACCCACCAGTGTAGCAAACTTGATGCGTTTCGAACAGAAGTTCTTAGTCGTAACAATGAACAGTGTCTCTTCAGGTGATTTTATACTAGTCTGAGAAATAATTACTCTCCCCCCACCTGGAGGGCGGGGGAATAAAGGAGGAGGAAAGCATTTTAACCTCTTATTCTCCGGATGAGGCACTGCTCATGGGTTTTACAATATAGATAAATTACGCATCCATATAAAGTCACAGATTTTTATATAAATATAAAGTGCAAAATAACCACAAATAAAACAGTGAACATATTTAAAATTGCAATAATGTATCAAATGTCAAGATAAAGATAAAGTACAACACTGAGTATATATAAACAACTTGATTAGTATAAATTCATATGTGTTGGTATTGTAATATTGATCTCAACATGAACCCTATTTCTCTATTACTATTCTTAATGGAACTGAAAATTGAATAGACAAATGGTGAGAGGGGAGATGAGAATAGAAAAATCGGGTTAGAAAAAATGCATAAACTCGTTTTTCATATTCAGGCCGTTCGGATGTCTGGTGTTCAACTTAAAAATCCAAAAAGCCTCTCTAAGTCTCACAAGTCGTTTAAAATCTCCTCCTCTTCTTGGTAATCTCACTTGTTCGATTGCAAAAGCTTTGAAATTTCGCACTTGACTTTCATGTTTACAGATAAAATGTTTAGCCGCATTGGATGTGTTCACACTGTGCGGATTTTTTATGTAGTTGAGATGCTCCAAAATTAGAACTTTGAATTTTCTGGTGGTGCATCCCACATACATCATGTCACAGGCTACACATTTTATGACATATATCACCCCTATTGAGTTACAATTAATATATGATTTGATTGGATATATATGAGAATTATTCGCATCATGAAAGGTTTTCGTATTTACCGCATATGTACAAGTGCGGCAGCGTGAGCCCCCGCATCTAGTAAAACCTTTATATATGAGCCAAGGATCCTTTTTTTGTTTAACCCGTTGTGTATACATAGAGGGGGATAGGTAATTTCCTAGGAGGCATATGTATATAATATCAAAAATCCATTCGTGGAACATGTGGTCTGGTATGGCAGGTACATCGACGATATGCTCATAATATGGAGCGGCGATGTGCCTGCCATACAACACTTCATGCAATATCTCGAAAATAATCCATATAATCTAAAGTTCACATATACTGAGCATCCCAAATATATTAATTTTCTCGATCTTACACTTTCGGGAATACCCGATCAAATTATACAAACGAAAACTTTTCGCAAAGAAATAACAGGAAACACACTATTACGTGCAGATAGTCACCATCCTGCCCACACGATAAAATCAATCCCTGTGGGAGAATTCACACGTGCCTACAGAAACTGCAGTACCGCAGCGGCTTTTGAAAGGAAGGCTCGGATTATTGAAGATAGATTGGTACAGAGAGCATACCCTAAATGGATGATAGTTATAGCTAAGCCTCTGGATAAGAAGAAGAGTAGAGAAGATCTACTTTTTTTAACCCCTGCCCCTCCTGCCAATGGAGATCAAAAAGAAAGTAAAAAGAAAAGAATTCATAAACAGACACCAAAAATCGAGAAAACAGACAAAAATGAAAACTTACCTACACTGGTTCTAACATACAGTAAGCAGTTCGAAATAATTTAACAGACAATTAAAAAGTATTTGCCTATTCTTTATGATGACGAAATACTGCACTGTATGCTGAAACAAGGCTGTAGAATTGTGTCAAGACAGTCAAAAACTATAGGAAATGACCTATCCCCCTCTATGTATACACAACGGGTTAAACAAAAAAAGGATCCTTGGCTCATATATAAAGGTTTTACTAGATGTGGGGGCTCACGCTGCCGCACTTGTACATATGCGGTGAATACGAAAACCTTTCATGATGCGAATAATTCTCATATATATCCAATCAAATCATATATTAATTGTAACTCAATAGGGGTGATATATGTCATAAAATGTGTAGCCTGTGACATGATGTATGTGTATGTATGTAAAGTTCGAATTTTGGAGCATCTCAACTACATAAAAAATCTGCACAGTGTGAACACATCCAATGCGGCCAAACATTTTATCTGTAAACATGAAAGTCAAGTGCGAAATTTCAAAGCTTTTGCAATCGAACAAGTGAGATTACCAAGAAGAGGAGGAGATTTTAAACGAATTGTGAGACTTAGAGAGGCTTTTTAAGTTGAACACCAGACATCCGAACGGCCTGAATATGAAAAACGAGTTAATGCATTTTTTTTAACCCGATTTTTCTATTCTCATCTCCCCTCTCACCATTTGTCTATTCTATTTTCAGTTCCATTAAGAATAGTAATAGAGAAATAGGGTTCATGTTGAGATCAATATTACAATACCAACACATATGAATTTATACTAATCAAGTTGTTTATATATACTCAGTGTTGTACTTTATCTTTATCTCGACATTTGATACATTATTGCAATTTTAAATATGTTCACTGTTTTATTTGTGGTTATTTTGCACTTTATATTTCTATAAAAATCTGTGACTTTATATGGATGCGTAATTTATCTATATTGTAAAACACATGAGCAGTGCCTCATCCGGAGAATAAGAGGTTAAAATGCTTTCCTCCTCCTTTATTCCCCCGCCCTCCAGGTGGGGGGAGAGTAATTATTTCTCAGACTAGTATAAAATCACCTGAGGAGACACTGTTCATTGTTACGACTTCTGTTCGAAACGCGTCAAGTTTGCTACACTTGTGGGTGGATGTCCTGTCTATTTTGTCTACTGCCTGAATAAAAGACGAAGATTTTAGCTACCAAAAATCGTGAGTGCTGGAACTTCATTTGTTTTCATATCAAGGATATATGCAAATTGCTATTATAAAAACTTAAGCAGCAACTTTTCCAATTTCCAATATTTATGTAATTCTCAAAACTTTTGGCCACGACTGTATATACAGCGGCATAAAAGGCCTTTTATGTCAGGTGAATGCCTATTGCCTAATTTTTGGGGCCTATACTGCCTGACAATTACATATTTATCCTGTGACCCCCTAATGCACCTCCAGCCACAGAATCCATAGTTCTTTGCTGTCAGGTGAATGCCTTTGGCAGCACCCGATCTCTTACAGGGGGCTGTGATCCGCACAATTAACCCCTCAGGTGCCGCAGGCACATGGAGCCTAATAGGTGGCACAGACTGTCTAAAGGGCTATGAATGGTACAGGGTGCAGGACAGTGCCAGACTGGGAGAGGGCACAAGGCAGCATACTGTTTTATGTTGCCCTGGTGGCACAGGATTTCAAACAGTGGCTGAATGGCGCCTGGCAGTGAATAGGTGGCACTGCTCGTGTTTGGTGTGCCAACCTGCTGAACAGCGCAGAGTGATTGGCATCACTGGGATGGTACTAGGTGGCAGACAATGGCTGGATATTATATATACATGACCATAGTCAGACTGGCACAGGGTACGCGACCATAGTCAGACTGGCACAGGGTACATGACCATAGACTGGCACAGGGTACACGACCATAGTTAAATGTTGCATGCAATAGGTGGCTGAAAAAGGGGCGTGTAAAAGGGTGTGGTCAATGGGCGGAGTCAAGGGGGCGGCAAAATTAGCTTTTGCCTAGGGTGGCAAAAATCCTTGCACCAGCCCTGTATCTTGCCTGTTCCCATTGACTTCAATGAGAAGGAGAAGTTACACTCCGTTTGCTCCTTCCTATTGAAGTGAATGGGATGGAGGAGCTACAGTTACACCTGCTCACCGTCAACATTGAAGAGAAGGCAGCGCTCACACAAGTGCTCTGTTCTCTTCAAATAGCTGATCGGCGACGGGTGCTGGCTGTCGGACCCCCACCGATCTGATATGGAGCACCTATCCTAAGGTAAGTCATCAATATAGGAAACAGGACAACCCCTTTAAATACTCTGAGGGAGATTTATCTAACTGATGTAGGGAAAACTGGCTGTTGTCCATGGCAACCAATCATATTCCACCTTTCCACCCTGCACCATGGATCGCGGACCCATTCACTTAAATGGGTCCCCAATCAGGGAGATGCGGAACGGAGGCATGGATCGGAAGTCAACGGAACGGGTTTTCTGTCCGTGCCTCCACACTGCCTTTTTTGTAATCTGCCTTTTTTTGTGGTGCGGTTTTCTGCAGTTTTGCACACTGTTGCCCAGGGTGCACAAGTGTTATAACCAACTTAGTTTTTGGGACCACATGGTAAGGTGAGCTTTTGACATCTGTTCAAATGGTGAAGTGATGCTATGCTTATGGGTTGGTGAGGCCCAGTGCCAAGGAGGCTTAGTCTGACATCAGGAGTACTGCTTGACAGCTGGGTCTGCAGGCATTGTGTTGCAGCTGGTTGTCAAGTGGAGCTGCACCAAATTAGTAGGGACCCATTCAAATGAGACCACCTTGATGTGGTGATTGGGCTTATACATTTTTATCAAAATGTATACAAATGGCCTCATATACAGTACACTGTGCTGAGAAGCAATAATTGAATACATGGCATGTGGATATATGATCCATGCCTTTTCTTCTTTTTGGAATTTTACCAGTTTTACTAATGTGTCTGTTCCAAAAATCAATCAATCAAATTTGTTGCATCTAGGGTTTCTACACTTTTTTCTGAAATGCTTGCCAAGAGGCAGGGCTAAGCACAAAGGCGGCAGCGATTCCTGAGATTAGTGGATGCAACAGTTCCCCAAAATTGGGTCACAATTCTGGCGTAAAAAAAAAAATCTGTCTCAAAGTAAGCCAACCAATATTAGTTATACACTACTGACAAAAAGTTAGGGATATTTGGCTTGTGGGTGACATTTCAGGATGAACCTAAAATGCACTCTAAGGGTACATTCACACGACCGTATTATTTTTTCCACGTCCGATCGGCATCCGTTCCGCATTTTGCGGAATAGAAGCGGACCCATTCATTCCTATGGGTGAATAAAATGTGCGGACAACATTCAGTATGTTGTCCGCATCCGTGTGTCCGCATTTCTATTCCGCAAAAATATGAAGCATGTCCTACTATTGTCCGTACAGATCGGTCCGCAGCACCATTCAAATCAATGGATCCGCGAATTGCGGATGAAATACGGAATGGTTTCCGTATGTCATCCGTTTTTTGCGGATCCGTTTCCGTATTTTTGAAGGCCATAATTCTTTTTTTTCTCTCTCTCTTTTTTTTTTTTCCTTCCGTTTTTTGCGGACCATAAAAAACGGGAGACATACGGAAGTCATTTGTCCGCAAAATGCGGACACACGGTTCCGTTATTTGCGGACCGCAAATCGGAAAGGATTACACACGGTCGTGTGAATGTACCCTAACCTTTACAAATGAACTTAATGTGACTTTCTCTAAACTTTTGAATGCACATGTCCAACTGTTCAACGCTTCAGTACTTTTTGCACTTTTTGCTGTTCTCTAACAAGGAGCTTAACCGCAAAATTCACAACAGATGTTTGATGCATGAATCGCTCAAAAAATTTCCTGGTTCAATTAGAATTGCTATTTAGACAGTCCTTCTTATAATGCTGTTCACGTTTTGACATCATTAGACCAAGGTGACATCTAACAATTGATCAACGGTACCTCGCCATTTTAAGGCTTTAAGCAGGATTTCTCAGATAGAAGTGGCCACTGAGCTTAGAGTGTCACAGAGTGTCGGCAGCAGGTTGCAACAGAGATACAGAGAGACTGGAAGAGTCACAGAAAGGCATAGAAGTGGATGTCCTTTGGCCACATTCTACACTGAAGACCGCTTCATTGGGAACAATGCCCTACAGAACTGGATGATGACTACCACACAACTCAAGGCACGCTTACGGTAGGTGAGAGAAACCCAAGTGTCACGTTATTCGAAACCATTTACATCCGCATGGTCTGCATGCTAGATGACCTGCAAAGGTTCCTAACCACAGGCGTCATCGTCTTGCATGGGCCAGGGAGCATCTACGCTAGACGAGGGAACAGTGGGCCTCAGTGCTGTTCACTGATGAAAGTCAATTGACGCGCTGAGCAGAAATGATGGCCGCCAACGATATTGCATGCACTACTTTTTTGCGGTGCGGATGACCGGATGCGGATCGAGGACCCTATTGAAGTGAATGGGTCCACGATCCGTATGCGGCTGCCCCACGGTCGGTGCCCGTGCATTGAAGCCCGTGTTGCGGTCCGCAGCCCGGGCCCGGCCAGCACATGGTCGTGTGCATGAGCCCTTAGAGAACTGAGCTTGCCTGTGCAGGTTGAGACATGTCTGGATATGCAACACACACAGTAGCAGTTCAGTCTGATGAAAGCACTGGAGGTGCAGGTCTACAAAAAAGTTAGGGATTTGGAGCTTCGTTCAGTGATTAAATTCCTTACAAAGGAAGAAATGAAGCGTAAAGACCTGTTTGAAGCATTTTCAGAGGAAATGTGCCAAAAAGTAGAGGCCATGATTTTGGAAGATTATCAGGTCAAAGTCAGTGCTATAGCTCATGAATTAGGCATTTTCAGTTGGCATAGTTTCCAGTCTCATTCATGATGTCTTGATGATGTCAAACGTCAGTTCCAGGTGGGTGCCACAAATGTTGACTCCTGAGCAAAAAACTTGTTGCCAGATACAGCAGGCATTTTATTACGAGAATTCATGTCACACAAGACAACAATTACTGGAGACACCAGGGGGACTGTGAGAAGTTGTCCGCAGGTGTGTTGCTGCTGCACAAGAATGCCCCAGCTCACAAGTCTTGCAAATGACAAGCTGCTATCAGGGAATACGGCTTCATGGAGGTTAACCATCCAACCTACAGTCCTGACCTGGCTCCCAGTGATTACGTTCTCTTTCGCAACCTGAAGAAATTTGTGTGTGGGCAATGATTTCCTCTAAAACCTAGGTGGATCTTATGGGCGAGTGCGTCTTATAGGGCAATAAATACGGTATTCCCTTCAGCCAGGGCTAATCTCATCCAACCAATGTTGGATAATCAAATTGCGCGCCCAGTATGGCACCCTGGCCACAGCCATTTTCCCTGGCTCAGTGATCGACAGATTCTCAACATATCCCAGCACATATACAAAAGGAGTCAAATCAACAGTGACAGAGTATACTGAACTGATATTTACTAGAGCTCCAAAAGCCTTCCGATGCCAAAGATGGCCATATCATATGCAGCATACCAGCCTCTTCCCCTAGGGAGCACCTAGAATCTGATCTGAGCCCAATACTTTCCGTAGAAATCTCTAAAGAAAAAACATTTGTAAACAAAAAAAAAGCTGATGAAACTCGTTTTTTACAATCCCAAAAAGATATCATATAAAAGGGAGAAAGCCTTAAAAAATATCTGAAAACATGGCTCTAATACGTGTTTATATGATCCGAGTTTTCCCAACTTTCATGGATGAAGCCAAAACCGCTGAGTTCAGTTTTCTTATTTGCTTAACAGTTATCTTCATGGTCAATATTTAATGATGATGTTGTGTTCTTTCTCTGTGCACCCGCCTTCTTTTCCTGGTATATATCTACTTTTCACCAGCTAGTTATACTCCCAAGTGTTATACATCATGGGGCTGTACACACTGCTGCTGCTGACTGGGCTGGCACTCCTCACTCCGGGTAAGTGCAAAGTGGCATCAGTTATCATAGGGTGGTGGATACTGTCAAGTTATAATGATAGATAGATAGATAGATAGATAGATAGATAGATAGATAGATAGATAGATAGATAGATAGATAGATAGATAGATAGATAGATAGATAGATAGATAGATAGACAGACAGACAGACAGACCCACCCCTAGGGGAGACCCAGTGCATCTGATGGAACGTGCTACAAAACCTTCATATGTTTCTCTATGCAATCCGAGGCATACAGAGATTCAGTATGGTCCATGGGTGCTATATTGTGGTACAGAGGTTGTATGGAGCTGTAAAAGGCACACACTGGATTTATTTCTGCAAAATCCATGTATAAACCAATATGTTTAGAAGCAAGATTTAAATATGCTGGATCCTGTATTCCCCAGCAGATGCTTCTAGAGGAAAACATACATGTTAGGCTACATGCACACGAACGTTGTTTGTTTCAATTTTTTTTGCGGATAGGATGCGGACCCATTCATTTCAATGGGTCCGCAAAAAACACACACCGTGTGCTGTCCGCATCAGTATGTCCGTTCCGTAGCCCCTCATGTCCTATTCTTGTCCGTTTTAGGCATTGTTACAATGGATCCGCAAAAAAAAAAACGGATGGCATACGGATGTCATCCGTTTTTTACAGATCCGCAATTTGCGGACAGAAAAACACATACGGTCGTGTGCATGTAGCCTTAGCCATGGATCTGCAAAAACGCTTCTGTTACAATAATACAACCGCATGCATCCGCATGTATTATGTCTTCTATAGCCATGACGGATGCGTCTTGAGCACCATTGAAAGTCCGTTTGGCTTCGCTTCATCAGGCGGACAGAAAAACGCTGCAGGCAGCGTTTTGGTGTCCGCTTCCAGAGCGGAATGGTGACTGAACGGAGGCAAACTGATGCATTCTGAGCGGATCCTTTTCCATTCAGAATGCCTTAGCGCAAAACTAATCCGTTTTGTACCGCTTCTCAGAGCCCATGACGGATCTCACAAACGGCAAGCCAAAATGCCAGTGTGAAAGTAGCCTTAGCTGATCCAAGCATGCATGTTTATGCGCGGGTCAGAGGAGACAGCTGTTGACCGAACATCTGTTCAGATGGAGGCAATAATGATCCTTCTAAAGTGACATGGAGCTGTCTCCGAACACCACATTGGGTCAAAGAGGGCAGTATATGTTCCTTCTGTTTATGTATCAATAGCATTATGTCACTCTTATTATCATCTTTTCAACCATCCACCCATGGTCACAAAAGCATCAACAAATGATCCAAGAAATTGCTGTTGCCTTTGGGCCATTTATGCTTTAGTGTTCCCATGTGACGGCCACCTCTGCATCCGCTATAGCTTCTCCCCTGCTGTGGCTGTTCTGCATGTTTTTACTGATTGAGGAGAAAATTACTGTAAATGGCACCACTGAATCCATTAAATAATGGGAAAGTGCTGCCCCCTACAGTCAGGGAAGGAATGCATCTTGCTTCATTGTTTGCCAATCTTTGTTCAGGATGCCACTCGTTTGGCACTTGCTGCAAAAGTAAGGTTAGACTTTCTGTCTACTGCCCTGTCCTGATATTTACATACATCTACTGGTCAAGGGTAAGTGGCTTGAAAAAGCAAACAAAAATAGCACCCTGTTCCATGTGCAAAGGTACATGCAAACAATGGAACCATAATTTACTTTAAATTGCTTACTGCTATACTTACTATATATGAGCTTGCTTCAAATTTTCATATGTAGTAAGTACAGTATAGCAGTAATGTAATGTTTCTAGTGTTTGCATATGTCTTCGCGCATGGAGCACATATACAGTTTATTTGCTTTTGCATCTCACACATGATAGTGTGCACTTGCATTTTATTACATATTGTTTGGAGGTGCTGGTCTCATTTTATTTTTTGGGAGAGTGGCTTGTTCATGCTGTACCCTCTCGGCATTTGAGGCACATGCCTCATCAATCTTTCCTTCTATGTATTCCCCTGCTTACATGGTCCAGCTTGATTCCAGATGCATCCTAACATAGATACTTACCTTTCTCTCTGCTTCTCCTTCCCAGGAGTGATATCAAATTATCGCACCACAGGACTAGTTGGTGAAAACCTGATTTTAACCTGCTTCTACCCTGTTACCAGACATACAACTCTTGCATGTTGGGGAAGGGGAGATTGTACAAGTACTGGTTGTAACCACCCAGTAGCCACAATCAATGGAAGCAGAGTGATATGGACAAAGTCTATGAGATACAAGGTAACTGGGGATGCTGCCAATGGAGAACTGCCACTTACCATCACTGATGTGAACCTGGACGATTCAGGGGTTTACTGCTGCCGTGTGCGGATTCCAAATCTCGGGATTGATCTGAAGAGAGAAATTGATGTGGCGATACAACATCGTAAGTAATTTCCTATGAGTAGAGCATGTACTATTTCCTCTTCTCATCTATGAATACAGTAGGAGTTGTCCTAAAAAGACATGTATGGCCTACTGAGCAAGTCCTCCAGCAATCACACTTTTTCTTATGAAATGGATTGTTTGGTGACTGAAGAGTTTCTGAACATTAACAGAGAGAACGGCTATGCTTTAAAAACTCAAACAAGTCATCACTGCCCTACCTTCTACTAGTATGATTGATGGTAACATTCTTATTTTTAGGTTCTAATATATTATAATTTATGGAAATTTAAAAGGTCCCCCTTTTAAAGGTGATCACAGCACTCTATCTATTCTTGCTGATGTGGGTGCTCGTCAAGGGTATGTTCCTGCCTCCACCTCTTGGAACGCAATTTGTATTAAACGATTCAGACAGCACACCAATTTTTGTTATGCTTGATTAGTCTTTATTTAGCCGGACATGGTGGTACTCTGAACAACGTTTCTACAGCCGGCTCTCCCTGCTGTCAAGTGGACACACGCTTGCCTGATGAAGGGCATTCAATTTGCCCGAAACGTTGTTCAGTGTACCACCATGTCCGGCTAAATAAAGACTAATCAAGCATAACAAAAATTGGTGTGCTGTCTGAATCGTTTAATACAAATTTAAAACCAACATCACATGCATAAACAGTTTTGGTTATGAATAGGACCCAACCACGACAGGGCTAGACAGCTGTGCTAACTAATCCTGGCTAGGACACAACCCTCAAACAGCATTGAAAACAGGAGAACCTCTAAAAGAAAGACAGTCACAGGCAGGGGTGGGATTCAAATTTTGAACAACAGGTTCCCTACTCAACGGCGGGCACGCAGCGTCACGACACATGTTTACATATACATACACCATATATATGCAACACACATACACATAAATACACCATATATACACTACACACACATACCACCCAACTTTTAAAAAGCCTAAGGAGTTAAACTATGGAATTGAAGCGCTCATCTCCAGCTGACGCTGTCATTTTAACAAACAGATCTGGAGAACCTGAGGAAACTGGCTGAATCCCATGCCAGGCCACAGGAGAACCCTATCACATGTCTTATATTTGATTCCTTTCTCTCCACAGCCATGATGCCAGACAATCTCCTGCAGGGGTCCGTGGATGATACATTGACTTTAACCTGCAAATATCCTGTTGATGAAGGTCCAAGAGAGGTATGCTGGGGGAGAGGGAGCTGTCCTATCTCGGGCTGTAAAAACAAGATCATCTCTACCGATGGCACCAAAGTGACCTGGAGCGAATCGAGAAGATACAACTTATTGGGGAATATCACGCGGGGTGACGTATCCCTAACCATCAGTGGTTTGTCAAAGGATCAGGAGGACACCTACTGCTGCCGTGTACGGATCCCAGGACCATTCAATGACATTAAAAATGAGATTAAACTGGAAATAAAAGACGGTAGGATGATGTGTTTTTTTAATCAGTTTGGGATGTTACTTAATTAAAGGGGTTGTTCGCTGCTTAGAACAACCTCTACTTTTTAAAAGGTCCCTTGAGAATAAACAGATCACAAACTTTCCCCCGGCTGGGATCTTCAGCAATCAACTGTAATTTGAAGTAAGCATTCAAATTGCCTGCAGCGATACCACAAGAGAAACTAAGTATAAAAGAAGATTCATTCAATCAAATGGTTGTCTGTGTGATGCAGGACAGGTCTTCCAGTGTGAGAGATGCTGTTTGTATTCTCTCTCCTAAACAGAGGAATAATCTATTGCAGAGTTTGTCCAACTTCATATAGTTTTTAAATGCCCCCAACCAGGGGTGGACTGGGAACTTAAATTGACCCTGGAAAAAAAAATGGCCCCCATGTTGTAGGCAGGTCAATGCACAGACGGCAGGGAAACATAACTAGGCAAGGCCAACACAAGTAGGCAGATCAGCAATACCATAGTGCAGCACAAAATAATGTCCTTCTGTGGTGGCCAGCAGCTGCCACGTTCTGTCCTACTCCTCCTGGAGCGGTGGGCTTAGGAGGTGAGATGCTGGCCACAGCACTAAGCCAGCCCTACCTTCAGCATGATGCCTGGACTGCTCTTAGTAATGACCCCTATAGTGCCCCCAGTAGTATGCTCCCCAAGTGGCCAATAAAAGAAAATATAAAACCAGAGTACCTTTCCAAGCACACTGCATCAAATGGTGGCTTGAGAGTAAACAGTGGAGCAGAGAACCATGGGCTCCCGTGCCCTGTGCAGTATGCAATTGTACCACCATTCTAAGAATGGCGATACAATTGAATTTAGGAGCGCACATGCAGCCACTAGCCATGTACATATGTACCTGATGCCCTTAGTGTTAATTACCAGAGAGTGTCAGATCATTATGTACCTAACCAGGAGCAGTGAGGAGTGCTCAAGCAGCCCCCTGGGCATTGGCCCGTGGGGAAATGTCCCTCTATGGTCTATGGACAACCTACCCCCACCCTCCAGGACCTGTTGAAGGAACAATACTAACCTGCTCTCTGATCTTCGGTTCTGGCTCCTTGTATCCAAAACTATATGAAGTTGTACAAGATGTCTTCTAATCAGCAGTGAGATATCTAAGTCTCTCACTAATTTCATGGCTTCTGTTATCACCAGTGTGATCAATCTATTTTCAAATATCATGTGTCATTCAGGTAAAATAGGTTTTATCAGATTTTCAGCAGGGTTCACGGCTTTTGACAAAAAAAGAACTGAAGATTATTCCAGGCATTACACTGGAACCCAACTGTACATAACACTGATGTGAACAGAGCCTACCTGTGTATGACCATCTTTAAGCTGAATAAGGCTACTTTCACACTAGCGTTCGGGGCTCCGCTTGTGAGTTCCGTTTGAAGGCTCTCACAAGCGGCCCCGAACGGATCCGTAAAGCCCCAATGTATTCTGAGTGGATGCGGATCCGCTCACAATGCATCAGGATGGCTCCATTACGCCTCCGTTCCGCTCAGCAGGCGGACACCCGAACGCAGCTTGCAGCGTTCGGGTGTCCGCCTGGCCGTGCGGAGCCAAACGGATCCATCCAGACTTACAATGTAAGTCAATGGGGACGGATCCGTTTGAAGTTGACACAATATGGTGCAATTTCAAACGGATCCGTCACCCATTGACTTTCAATGTAAAGTCTGGACGGATCCGTCTGAACTAATTTTTTCTGAACTATAATGCAGACTGATCCGTTCTGAACGGATCCCAACGTTTGCATTACAGGAGCGGATCCGTCTGTGCAGACACCAGACGGATCGGCTCTGAACGCAAGTGTGAAAGTAGCCTTAGAGTATGAAAACAGTGAACGCTTACACAGAAGAATACAACAGACTATACAATAAGTGGAGTCACCAAAAATGTTGTTTTAATTGTTCCCCAGTTCTTAGAAGAATCTAATGCAGTATATTGGGCAGTGTCCACTTGAAGTTAAAGAGGTTGTCCAGGATTAATAAACATGGCTGCTTTCTTGTAAAAACTGTGCCAAATCTAGCTACGGGCAGTGTCTGGTATTGCAACTCATCTGTATTCACTTCAAAGGAACTGGGCTGTAATACAAGACACATCCTGTGGACAGATGTGAAGCTATTTCCAGGAGAAACCAACCATGCTGGACAATCCTTTTAAATACTAACTTGGTCTTGTGAAACAAATTACTCTAAAGATTTCCATTACGAGGTCATGAAACAATCTTACTAAAGTCTTGGTCAAAGTCACAGTTAGTTATATTGATTTAAAAATGTTCATAAGGGAAACTGTAGAAAGTGAGAGCAGGAGACCCAATACTTTATCTATATGCCATAACACTTGTGTACTACTGCTTTGTCATCACAGTTGTTCGTGTGACTGCCTCACTGAGGGATACACTCGTATTACCTTGTTCATACTCCACCGATGCTGGCACAAGCCCAGTATGCTGGGGTCACGGTCATTGTGGACTATTCTCATGTCACAATAAGGTCCTTGAAAGTGATGGCGATGAAGTGACCTGGAAAGAGTCCGATAAATACCAATTAACAGGGAACATGGCAAATGGGAATGTGTCCCTGACCATCAAAAATGCAAATGAGCATGATGGAGGAGTCTACTGCTGCAGAGTCAAGGTCCCTGGAGCTTTCAACGATATAAAGAAGGAAATCCGTGTAGAGATACGAGAAGGTATAGTATTTCCCATCCTTTAGTTTTAAGACACTGTGCTACTACTAATACTACTGTGCATTTTACAGAGAACAGATGTAGCAGAGCTTTGTTGGTTATTTGGTACAACTTAGTATATTACAATGTACCCACCCTTGCTACATCTGTACTTATGTACATGCCCTTGTGAAAGTTATGTGGAAAAATGTCTAAAAATGAGCTTTTTTTTGTTCAGAGGCTTAGCTGGATTTACCTATGGGCACAGTAGACCAGTGTCTGTGCAGGCCTAGAGGAGGGGCATCTTCTGAAGGAGACATTTACATAGGAGTACATAGAACAATGTGTATTCATATGTACATGATTTGATATGCTAATAAGGTTGACACAATAGGAAGACTGCTGATGCTGCCTGTATTGGAGGTAAGTTGATGATGAATGGAGGAAAAAAATGGCCACATGGCTGTAGGGAGTAGTGCCGATTGAGGGAGGTAAATGTTTCACCAAGTGACAGGTCCTCTTTGATTTTGTAAACAAATATTTTAAATCCATACACTACTGTAGGTGTGGCCTAGTTGATGGGTGGTGTCTAAGGCACCAGAAAATCTGCGCCTATAGGTTCATAAGACGTAAAATAGATACTGTTCACAGGAATTAATCTTTTCAAAGCCATGCATATCCACATGCGTATAACACTTGTATGTATCACAGACCCATAGGCAATTCATGTGCCACGGTATGATGCCTCCATGAGACAATTTACACTTCTAGGGAAAAATATCTCTTATATAGTTGTTAAGGTTGGAAAAAGTCCATCAAGTCCAAACTGTAAAGTCAGTGGAACCAGGGATTCCCAGCCAGTCTCCCATGCTGGTACTTGCCTGGCATTAAAGGGGTTCTCCAAGAATTAAGAAAATGTAAATATGTAAATATTACCAAATACCTTTTATTAGTTATAATGGCTCGTTTTGTCTAGGGAGCAATGATTAGGAGAAACAAAATGGCCGCTGTCCTGATAGTATACACAAAACCTGTCCTAATCACACAGGAGGTGTGACAAGTTACTTCACAACACTGAGGTAAAGAACTGCCTCATCCTCCTCTCTGCTCTGCTTCTCAGGGATTATGATCCTGACTACAGTTTAATATGATATTTAGCTAAATCTTTGTGGGAATGGAGTTCATGAGGATATATGAAGTATAGAAAAGACAGACTGTGGTAATGGAGACTGCACACAAGTGCTGCTGCTTATTAGCCACATCTGCCCATGAACTCCATTCCTGCAGAGATTCAGCTGAAGATCTTATCAGCTGTATTCAGGATCATAATCCCTAACAAGCAGAGAAGAGGACGAGGCAGCTCTTTATCTCAGTGTTGTGAAGTAACTTGTTCTGCTGTGTGATTAGGACAGGTTTTGTGTGTACTAATAGGACAGCAGCCATTTTATTTTCCCTAATGATTGCTCCCTAGAGAAAACGAGTCATTATAACTAAAGAAAGGTATTTGGGAATATATTTATAATGAAGTAATATTTAAATATTTTCTTAATTCACAGAGAACCCCTTTAAGCTCTGCATATTTTGCAATCTGATGAGTGCAGGTACATTCAGCTTAGAATGACCATTGTATTGTATGCGACAGAACATGGTCGAATTTTATTTCTGATAATTTCTTTATGAATCCATGAGGAAAAAACTTCAAGATTGTGTTTTTATAAACATGGAGGAAAACATAGGTTAAGCATGAGCACATCCCATAGCAGTCTACTGACGCCATATTACAGATCTGTAACCATCGCCATCTCCCTCCTACATGTATATTTTCTCTATTCTGTGTTCACAGCTGACCAGATTTCTGGACGTGTAGGTGACATGGTGAAATTACCATGTAAATACGATGTCAGTGAGGGCACATCCCCTATGTGCTGGGGAAAAGGCTCCTGCCCAACGTTTAAATGTTCCAACACTATTGTCTGGACTGATGGAGATGATGTCACCTGGACTGAGTCAGAAAAATACAAGCTGAGAGGAAACATAGAAACTGGAGATGTGTCTTTGACCATCAACAGTGTGACAAAGGAGGACGAAGGAGTGTACTGCTGCCGTGTGGAGGTCCCGGGACTGTTCAATGACAAGATGAAGGAAATCAATTTGGAAGTGGAATTTGGTAACTGATTTGATTAGCATGACGATAGTTTGAGATTATTTCTATAATTCATACGGTTTCTAAGAGAATTTAATGCGAATCTATCACCATCACCAGGTTAATGCTATCCTATCTGAGTTCAGAATAACGTATTGATAGAGACCCTAATTTCACCAATAGGTCATTTTATGGTTTCTTCAAGTAGTTCTCATGAAATGACTGTTCATGAGCCACAGGGTGAACTATTGGGGTCATTTATCAAACTAGTGTAAAGTAGAACTGGCTTAGTTGCCCATAGCAACCAATCAGATTCCACCTTTCATTTTTGACAGCTCCTTTGGAAAATTAAAGGAGGAATCTAATTGGTTGCTATGGCCAACTATGCCAGGTCTACTTTGCACCAGTTTGATAAGTACTTTGTGGCTTGTATTCATGCATGTTGGGATCACCCTGCTCTTCTGCTGCTAATTGACAGCTTTTCCCCATACTGTACACAGGGAAAAGCTGTCAATCAGCAGCAAGTAAAGACTTCAGCTCTTAAATATCAGGGACTCCAGAGCATGTGCACATAATTGAGAGGACTCCAGTACTGGGCATGTGCTGCTTCTCATCAACATTGATTTTATAAAAAGTACTGCATGAAAACCAGTAAGTGACACAGTGCTGGATTCAGGATCTCTGTTACTGCTCAGATATGGCAGAATAAATCTAGTGATAGATTATCTTTTAAATAGAGCTTGGGCAACCAAAATGAACGTCATAGGGGGGAGATTTATCAAACTGGTGTAAAGTAGAACTGCCTTAGTTGCCCATAGCAACCAATGAGATTGCACCTTTCATTTTTCACAGCTATTTTGGAAAATGAAAGGTGGAATCTACACTGAGCAAAAATATAAACGCAACACTTTCGGTTTTGCTCCCATTTTGCATGAGCTGAACTCACAGATCTGAAACATTTTCTACATACACAAAAGACCCATTACTCTCAAATATTGTTCACAAAACTGTCTAAATCTGTGTTAGTGAGCACTTCTCCTTTGCCGAGATAATCCATCCCACCTCACAGGTGTGGCATATCAAGGTGCTGATTAGACAGCATGAATATTGCACAGGTGTGCCTTAGACTGCCCACAATAAAAGACCACTCTGAAATGTGCAGTTTGATCACACAGCACAATGCCACAGATGTCGCGACATTTGAGTAAGCGTGAAATTAGCATGCTGACTGCAGGAATGTCTACCAGAGCTGTTGCTCGTTCAATGAATGTTCATTTCTCTACCATAAGCCGTCTCCAAAGGCGTTTCAGAGAATATGGCAGTACATCCAACCGGCCTCACAACCGCAGACCACGTGTAACCACACCAGCCCAGGACCTTCACATCCAGCATGTTCACCTCCATGATCGTCTGAGATCAGCCACCCGGACAGCTGCAGCAACAATCGGTTTGCATAACCAAAGAATTTCTGCACAAACTGTCAGAAACCGTCTCAGGGAAGCTCATCTGCATGCTCGTTATCCTCATCGGGGTCTGGACCTGACTGCAGTTCGTCGTCGTAACCGACTTGAGTGGGCAAATGTTCACATTCCATGGCGTCTGGCACGTTGGAGAGGCGTTCTGTTCACGGATGAGTCCCGGTTTTCATTGTTCAGGGCAGATGGCAGACAGCATGTGTGGCGTTGTGTGGGTGAGCGGTTTGCTGGCATCAATGTTGTTGATCGAGTAGCCCATGGTGGTGGTGGGGTTATGGTATGGGTAGGCGTATGTTATGGACAACGAACACAGGTGCATTTTATTGATGGCTGTCACTACCAGAGCTCTGAGACGTTCTCACAGCTCTGTTTCTCCACCCCTGTGATGATGTCACTACCTGAGCTTGGAGGAGTTCTCACTGCTCTGTTTCTCCGCCCCTGGGATGAGGTCATTACTTTCTGTTTCCTTCCTCTCAGCTGTTTCTCCTATGTTTGATTTCTCTGCCTTTTAAATCACCCCTCCTCCTTTTGTAGAGTGTGGATTATATTTCTCATTTGAGTTGTAGCTCTTGCTTGAGTATCTTCACTTGTATGCTATCATTTCACTGGACCTGTGTTCTGCTGCTGCAAGTACTCCGGATATTGCCACCTGTCTTTGGATCCGTCTTCTCTGCTGCTGCAACCCCTTCAGCTAAGTGTGCAGACATTGTAGTGTATCTGTTTGTTTTCTGACCGGATCCGAGGCGACCACGGTTCCCTCCATATACTGAGCAGGGCACCGGTGGCCGTGCCCCTTCCACTATTGTAGGGGTTACAGTGGTCATTAGTCTTAGGTACGCGGGCATGCCTCGTTCCACCTTTAGGATCCGGGTATGTGCTTAGCAGCGTAGGGAAAGCTTTGAGGGTCTGACAGGGGTCACCCTTTATCCTCCCTAGTTTGGGTCCGGTCAGTGGCTCTATTTTCTGTGTATGCTCTAGTTGCTCACATACAGCCGTGACATTATAATCCACCAAAACCGTCTTTTTGACATGGATCCGCTTTCTGGCCTGGTTGACCGCATGCAGGGTCTTTCTTTGGAGGTAGCGGATCTCCGTCAATCTATGACTCAGCTTCAAGCATTGGGCTCTGCTCCGGCCCATGGAGTCTGTTGCGAGCCAAAGGTCTCACTTCCGGAAACGTTCTCCGGGGGCAGTGAGAATTTTGTTCGCTTCAGAGAGGCATGCAAACTCCATTTTTGCTTGTGTCCCCATTCCTCTGGTAATGAAGAGCAGAGGGTGAGTATTGCCATCTCCCTGCTCAGGGGTAATGCTCAGACTTGGGCTTTTTCATGCCATCAGGGGATCCCTCCCTTCGATCTGTGGAAAGATTTTTTGTGGCCCTGGGGCAGATATATGATGACCCGGATCGTGTTGCGCTGGCCGAATCTAACTTACGTTTTTTATGCCAGAACAAACTGTCTGCAGAGCTTTATTGTTCTGAATTTCGGAGATGGGCAGCTGATTCAGGTTGGAATGATGCTGCACTCCGGAGTCAGTTCTGTCATGGTCTCTTAGAGAGATTGAAAGATGCGTTTGCTTTCCATGAGAGACCAACGTCCTTGGAGTCTGCCATGTCATTGGCGGTACGCCTTGACAGGCGTCTAAGAGAAAGAAACGAGACCTCTCTGTCCAGCCATTGTCAGTCTAGGGGCAGTGGTGCGGACTCATTCAGTGTGCAGGGGCCTCATCCTGTCTCGGTCCCCTCTGAGGAGGAGCCCATGCAGCTAGGTCGACTTGCCCCTGATAAAAGAGGATTTAGTCCTCAGAGTATGGTGTGTTTTTGTTGTGGGGGCATAGGTCATTTGGCAAATGTTTGTCCGTCTTGGAGATTCTTGAACTGTACTAAGAGCGATAATAAGAGAAAAACCTCAAAAGGTAAATCATCAAACTCTGCTTCATCTGCTACTTTGTAGGAATTGATGCTTTTCCTCTGACCTGCAGTTCCCGTTTTCTCCTGTCTGCCAGGGTGGCACTAGAGAGCAAAGTCATTTCTTGTGAGATTTTTGTCGATAGTGGAGCGGCCGTCAATCTTATTGACACTCAATTTGTAGCCATGCATGGTTTTCAGGTTTGTACATTAGAAAAGGATATACCTGTTTTTGCTATTGACTCTGCTCCACTCTCACAGAGATCTCTGAAGGGCATTGTTCACAATATCCGGTTGGCTGTGGGTGACACTCATGTGGAGGATATATCTTGTTTTGTCCTTAACGGATTGCCTTCTCCTCTAGTTTTGGGGTTACCCTGGCTCACTAGACATAACCCCACTATTGATTGGCAAGGAAGGCAAATAAATGAGTGGAGTGACTTTTGTAGAGAGAATTGTCTCACAGCGACTTTTGCAGAGGTGTCTACTAAAACTGTGCCATCATTTCTCTCTGATTTCTCGGACGTGTTTTCCGAGAGCGGTGTTCAGGAGCTACCTCCTCACTGGGAGTTTGACTGTCCCATTAACCTCATTCCCGGCGCCAAGCTGCCAAAAGCACGCCTCTACAATCTCTCACAACCGGAAAGAATCGCAATGCGAACCTATATCTCCGAGAGTCTCGATAAGGGGCATATTCGTCCCTCAAAATCACCTGTTGCCGCTGGGTTTTTTTTTTTGTTAAAAAGAAAGATGGCTCTCTGAGACCTTGCCTAGATTTTAGGGAGCTGAACCGTATCACGATTCGCGATCCCTATCCCCTTCCTCTGATCCCGGACCTCTTCAACCAAATTGTTGGGGCCAAGGTTTTTTCCAAATTGGATTTGAGAGGCGCGTACAACCTGGTCAGGGTCAGAGAGGGGGATGAATGGAAAACGGCCTTTAATACCCCTAACGGGCATTTCGAGAATCTCGTTATGCCTTTCGGCCTGATGAATGCTCCGGCCGTCTTTCAGCATTTTGTTAATAGTATTTTCTACCATTTAATGGGGAAATTTGTATTGGTGTATCTTGATGATATTTAGATTTTTCCCCCTGATGTTCAGACCCATCAGGATCATCTTTTTCAGGTTCTGCAGATTCTGCGGGAGAATAAATTGTACGCCAAGCTGGAGAAATGTGTTTTTATGGTTTCAGAGATTCAATTTCTGGGTTTTCTCCTCTCTGCTTCTGGTTTTCGCATGGATCCGGAGAAGGTCCGTGCTATACTTGAGTGGGAGCTTCCTGAGAATCAGAAGGCATTGATGCGCTTTCTGGGTTTTGCGAACTATTACAGAAAGTTCATTTTGAATTATTCCTCTGTTGTCAAACCCCTCACTGACATGACAAAAAAGGGGGCGGATTTTTCCTCTTGGTCGGAGGAGGCGCTTGCAGCTTTTTCTAAGATTAAAGAGAGTTTTGCGTCTGCTCCCGTCTTGGTGCATCCCGATGTTTCCTTACCTTTTATTGTTGAGGTGGATGCTTCCGAGGTGGGTGTGGGTGCGGTTTTGTCCCAGGGCCCTTCTCCTGCCAAATGGCGACCCTGTGCCTTTTTCTCTAAAAACTCTCCCCGGCAGAGAAAAACTATGATGTGGGAGATAGGGAGTTGTTGGCCATCAAGTTGGCTTTCGAGGAATGGCGCCATTGGTTGGAGGGGGCCAGGCACCCTATCACCGTTTTTACCGACCATAAGAATCTGGCATACTTGGAGTCGGCCAGGCGTATGAATCCGAGACAGGCCAGATGGTCTCTGTTCTTCTCCAGATTCAATTTTGTCGTTACATTCCGCCCTGGGATCAAAAATGTGAAGGCTGATGCTCTCTCTCGCTGTTTTCCGGGAGGAGGAAACTCCGAGGACCCGGGTCCCATTTTGGCGGAGGGGGTAGTTGTTTCTTCTCTATATTCTGATTTGGAGGCCGAGGTCCAGGCTGCCCAGACTGAGGCACCTGCCCGTTGTCCTTCTGGGAAGGTGTTTGTGCCTCCTGAGCTACGTCACAAACTCTTCAAGGAGCATCATGATACTGTTCTTGCTGGTCACCCCAGGAGTAGAGCCACGGTAGATCTCATTGCTCTGAGATTTTGGTGGCCAGCTCTTCGTAAGTCGGTGGAGGGTTTTGTGGCTGCTTGTGAGACGTGCGCTCGCGCTAAGGTCCCTCATTCACGGCCTTCAGGTTCCCTTCTCCCGTTACCCATACCTTCCCGTCCTTGGACACACCTGTCCATGGACTTTATCACGGATCTTCCTCGTTCCTCAGGGAAGTCGGTGATCCTGGTGGTGGTGGACCGTTTTAGCAAGATGGCTCATTTCGTACCTTTCCCTGGTTTACCCAATGCTAAAACATTGGCGCAAGCTTTTGTCGACCATATTGTTAAATTGCATGGCATTCCCTCTGATATTGTTTCCGATAGAGGCACGCAGTTTGTGTCCAGATTCTGGAAGGCTTTCTGTTCTCGCCTGGGGGTTCGGCTGTCCTTCTCTTCTGCTTTTCACCCGCAGTCGAATGGTCAGACTGAGCGCCTCAATCAGAATCTGGAGACATATTTGCGCTGTTTTGTGGCAGAGAACCAGGAGGATTGGTGTTCATTTCTCCCTCTTGCTGAGTTTGCTCTGAACAACCGTCGTCAGGAATCTTCTGATAAGTCACCATTCTTTGGTGCATATGGGTTCCATCCGCAGTTTGGGACATTCTCGGGAGGGGCTCCTTCTGGTTTACCTGAGGAGGAGAGATTTTCCTCGTCTTTGTCTACCATTTGGCAAAAGATTCAGAGTAATCTTAGAAAGATGAGTGAGAAGTATAAGCGTGTGCCTGATAAGAGACGTGTGCCTGATAAGAGACGTGTGCCTGGTCCGGACCTGAATGTGGGTGATCTGGTGTGGTTGTCTACAAGAAATATTAAACTGAAGGTTCCCTCCTGGAAATTGGGTCCCAAGTTTATTGGGCCTTATAAAATCTTGTCAGTCATCAATCCTGTTGCCTTCCGTCTTGATCTTCCACGGGTTTGGAAGATACATAATGTATTTCACAGATCTCTCTTAAAACCATATGTCCAGCCCACGGTACCCTCCTCTTTGCCTCCTCCTCCGATTTTGGTTGATGGCAATCTGGAGTTTGAGGTTTCCAGAATTGTGGACTCTCGCATTGTCCGCAGTTCTCTTCAGTACCTCGTTCATTGGAAGGGTTATGGTCCTGAGGAGAGGATGTGGGTTCCGGTGTCGGACATTAAAGCCACTCGCCTCATCAGGGCATTTCATAGGGCTCATCCTGAGAAGGTGGGTCCTGGGTGTCCGGAGTCCACCCGTAGAGGGGGGGGTACTGTCACTACCAGAGCTCTGAGACGTTCTCACAGCTCTGTTTCTCCACCCCTGTGATGATGTCACTACCTGAGCTTGGAGGAGTTCTCACTGCTCTGTTTCTCCGCCCCTGGGATGAGGTCATTACTTTCTGTTTCCTTCCTCTCAGCTGTTTCTCCTATGTTTGATTTCTCTGCCTTTTAAATCACCCCTCCTCCTTTTGTAGAGTGTGGATTATATTTCTCATTTGAGTTGTAGCTCTTGCTTGAGTATCTTCACTTGTATGCTATCATTTCACTGGACCTGTGTTCTGCTGCTGCAAGTACTCCAGATATTGCCACCTGTCTTTGGATCCGTCTTCTCTGCTGCTGCAACCCCTTCAGCTAAGTGTGCAGACATTGTAGTGTATCTGTTTGTTTTCTGACCGGATCCGAGGCGACCACGGTTCCCTCCATATACTGAGCAGGGCACCGGTGGCCGTGCCCCTTCCACTATTGTAGGGGTTACAGTGGTCATTAGTCTTAGGTACGCGGGCATGCCTCGTTCCACCTTTAGGATCCGGGTATGTGCTTAGCAGCGTAGGGAAAGCTTTGAGGGTCTGACAGGGGTCACCCTTTATCCTCCCTAGTTTGGGTCCGGTCAGTGGCTCTATTTTCTGTGTATGCTCTAGTTGCTCACATACAGCCGTGACAATGGCATGTTGAATACACAGAGATACCGTGACGAATACACAGAGATACCGTGAGGCCCACTGTTGTGCCATTCATCCACGACCATCACCTCATGATGCAGCATGATAATGCATAGCCCCATATTGCAAGGATCTGTACACAATTCCTGGAAGCTGAAAACATCCCAGTTCTTGCATGGCCAGCATACTCACCGGACATGTCACCCATTGAGCATGTTTGGGATGCTCTGGATCGGCGTATACGACAGCGTGTTCCAGTTCCTGCCAATATTGTGCAACTTCGCACAGCTATTGAAAAGGAGTAGACCAACATTCCACAGGCCACAATCAACAACCTGATCAACTCTATGCGACGGAGATGTGTTGCACTGTGTGAGGCAAATGGTGGCCATACCAGATACTGACTGGTTTTCTAATTCCCCCCCCCCCTCCCCCATCTCGCTAGCATTACCTATTGGAAGTGGTCCTCTATGAGTCAATAATATCCAACTTTGCAACAAGCCTTGGGATTTGACAAGGGAATATAGCCAAACCAGATATCCATCTGTATACAGCTGTTTCAGGGTGCTTGCCCCTCATCAGTATGGAGTAGAATTCTGGCTGGCTCAGTGTGATGCCTTGGAATTAGCTTAGGCAGTAAAGCAAAACTGTGCACATTTCAGAGTGGCCTTTTATGGTGGGCAGTCTAAGGCACACCTGTGCAATATTCATGCTGTCTAATCAGCACCTTGATATGCCACACCTGTGAGGTGGGATAGATTATCTCGGCAAAGGAGAAGTACTCACTAACACAGATTTGTGAACAATATTTGAGAGTAATGGGTCTTTTGTGTGTAGAAAATGTTTCAGATCTTGGAGTTCAGCTCATGCAAAATGGGATCAAAACCGAAAGTGTTGCGTTTATATTTTTGTTCAGTGTAATTGGCTGCTATGGGGAAACTAAGCCTGTTCTTCTTTACACCAGTTTGATAAAGCTCCCCCATCCTGTTTGTATCATAAATCTAGCTCTTGTGGCCCACATGCGGTTTCCCTAAAAGGGGGTCCATTACTGGTTAGTGGTAAGAACCTGCTTGAATGTAGACTTCACAACGGTGTCACAATGTTAGTTAATAGGGAGGTGGAACCTGGTTCATAAAAAAAGACGGGGCCACAAACCTCAGTTTCAGGCGGTTAGAAGTATGATAGTGTAAACCAGCAGCTGAATGTAGTCTAATTAGTTTATACAATGCTTCCCACAATGGTCAGAACAGAGTCAGAAATCTTTCTACACTGTATTACACTATCAGATTATCTGACCAATTTCTGTCCAATCAGACTAATAGTTGATGTGCATTACAAAAGATCTGTGTGTGTAAAAGGCCATCTGACCAATGATTGGTCAGAAAATCTGTTTTTTGTAATAGGATGTTAATAACTGATACTGTAATATCTGAGAGGGATAGATAAGAACGCACATTGATTTTGACTTCCCTAATCCACAACTGTGTTGAAATTTGTGGAAAAGTAGGCCACCACCAACATTGACTTCAAAGCTATGACAGGATTTGGAGATTTGAAACCCACCTCATGGAATCTGATAAATAACACAATGCTATCAGTGTTTTTTTTTTTCCATGCAATATGTGAACAGCTTGAACAGTGGTTGAGACAGCTGCCCTTCAGACCAAACAACAGTATGACCGTGGTTCTGTATCAACAAGCTAATGATCTTCATTGGTGACCATATCAACATCAATCATTGCATAGCAAGCTCCCAGCTGAAAACATAGTACTGGCAGATGCTGTGCCAGTACTGCGGAGCATAATAATGGCTACGGGAGTAGGTGAGAGGAGAAGGAGACAGCGTAGGTGTCTCCTCTCCTCAGGTCATTGGTGCCAGCACCATTATCAAGTGAGTGGAGGGGAGGACTGGCACACAACAGCTCCTGTAATGAGTGGAGATGCTACAGCAGTGACAGGAATTGTATGACCAGGTCAAGGGGACACTGCTTCTCCGCAGTTCTGCAGTCCAGCTCTAATCTCAACCACTGGTCGGTTTCCACCACTGTGTTTATAGATATGCAAGTACAAAAACCTCTTGTTTTCCTCTCCAGATGGATTCCAACAAAGAAAACCCTGATGCTTTTGGAAGGTAATCAACATAATCAGAAACAAGCAACCGTAGAAAATAACTTTCTTATCTGTAATTCCACATAAAGGGCGTCTATCTTAAAAGTTTCACCATGCTAATTTGCTGCCAACCCTAAGTAGGGGCTGGGGTGAACAGTACAAACTTCTGAGGAGCTTTTCTCCTAAGGCTTAGTGTTGATTCTGCTCAGGGCTGCACTGTGAAGTGCTCTCTGTATTGAGCTGCTTCACAGCCCCTCCCCTCTGATCAGAGTGACAGCTGTGGCATCCAATCAGGAGACCATTCCAGCTGACCACGAGCAGAGAGGAGGGGGCTGAGAAACAGCTCAATGTAGAGAACAGAGAGTGTTTCATAGTGAAGCTCTGTCTCCTGCACACTTGAGGGAGCAGAATCTGCCAGAATAAAACTTCATATTCTGACTACTCCTGATGAGAAAAGCTTTGCAAAAGTTTGTTCTTCTTAAAACTCAGTTGTTTTTTTCTTAAAACTCTGCTTTGTTTGTACCATTGTCAATTAATTCATGCATTTCCGGGTGGAATAACAGAGAAACTGCATAATGTAGAGGTCTACGGTAAACTCTGACATATCAGGAGCATTAATGGATCATCTTTATACTAGCTTTCTATAAATGTAATATAGTAATAAGGATCCTTCATATCCTATGTAATCAGAAAATGGTAGGGCTAGTCTTGCTTGGTCTCCATTGCCTACAGAGCAACATCTGGAGGTTTCTTCTGCTGCAAGCTGCCTTCCAGTCTGCTCACTACAATTTTTATTGTATATATTGATATCAGCTTTCAGGGCCGATCCTAGGGTCACAGGCGCCTGGGTGCAGAAATATTTCTGGCGCCCCCACATGGGCGTGGTTATCTTACTAACTCCTCCCCTTTACAATGTTTCTATGGCAACAACTTCAGCCCCCAACTTCAGCCCCACCAATTTGCTTTGACAATAACTTAGTCAACGGCTTTGACAAGTCAAAATAAATGTCATGTGCCAGTAGCCAGAGCCCCCCCATATCATGTGCCAGTAGCCAGAGCCCCCCATATCATGTGCCAGTAGCCCCCCTTATGTGCCAGTAGCCCCCCTATGTGCCAGTAGCCCCCCTTATCATGTGCCAGTAGACCCCCTTATCATGTGCCAGTAGCCCCCTTATCATGTGCCAGTAGCCCCCCTTATCATGTGCCAGTAGCCCCCCTTATCATGTGCCAGTAGCCCCCCATATAATGTGCCAGTAGCCAGAGCCCCCCCCCCTTATCATGTGCCAGTAGCCAGAGCCCCCCCCCATATCATGTGCCAGTAGCCAGATCCCCCCCATTATCATGTGCCAGTAGCCAGAGTGCCCCCATATCATGTGCCAGTAGCCAGAGTGCCCCCCCTTATCATGTGCCAGTAGCCAGAGCCCCCCCCTTATCATGTGCCAGTAGCCAGAGCCCCCCCCCCCATATCATGTGCCAGGAGCCAGATCCCCCCCATTATCATGTGCCAGTAGCCAGAGTGCCCCCATATCATGTGCCAGTAGCCAGAGTGCCCCCATATCATGTGCCAGTAGCCCCCCATATCATGTGCCAGTAGCCCCCCTTATCATGTGCCAGCCCAGTAGTCCCCCCTTATCATGTGCCAGCCCAGTAGTCCCCCCTTATCATGTGCCAGCCCAGTAGTCCCCCCTTATCATGTGCCAGCCCAGTAGCCCCCCTTATCATGTGCCAGCCCAGTAGTCCCCCCTTATGTGCCAGCCCAGTAGCCCCCCTTATGTGCCAGCCCAGTAGCCCCCCTTATCATGTGCCAGCCCAGTATTGTACCTATATAAAAAAATTAAAAAAAATAATACACTTATACTTACCTCCAGCAATGCGATGCGATGCAGGCCGCCTCTTCCGTCTGTGTCCCTCGCTATAAGGCTCAGGCGACGCGATGACGTCATCGCGCCGCCTGCACCGGCCTCTGATAGGCTGCCAGCACTAAGCCGGCAGCCTATCAGAGGAACAGGAGGGGACACACCTCTCCCTCCTCTGCCGCAGCACAGGCATCTGTATTGCCGTCCTGAGGATGGCAATACAGATGACTATGGAGATGAGCGCTTCCGCAATGGAGGCGCTCATCTCCTGCTCTGCCCTGCCGCCGGCCGCGGCCGCCCCCACTTGTCACCAGGGCCGCGGCCTTGCGGCACTCAGGCTTGCCGGCCCACCGGGAAATTTCCCGCTATCCCGGCAGGCCAGTCCGGCCCTGCGCTCGGCGCCTTTCGGGTGACAGCGCTGGGGTGCGGGGCACCCACTGCACCCCGTGTAGGATCGGCCCTGTCAGCTTTGCTCCCTAGATGCAATGAGGTCTATCAGCTCCCTAGTTTAGCAGTACAATACTTAGTTATTTAAAAAAAAAATCCAGTATTCCTATTTATGAGACATTCAAAATGTATAATTTTTGGACTAGATTATAGCTTTTACTCCCACCACTACAGTAGGTATGGTACATTGGACTATATCATAGAATCATCATAGTATCATTCTCTATCATTTTTTTCCATTTGTTGATACTTGAGGCTTATGTTTAACCAAAATTATGTTACTACTTATTTCTGCAGCTTTCAGTGTTAGGACCAAAGGAGCCAAAGAAGTATACAACGCAGTATAATAAGAATGCCCATTTTTTGACTACAGAGAGGAAACGCCATGAAACACTACGTCAGATATGATTACCTTTACTAGCCCTGTGGATCATTTTTTCTTTAATTACATTGCATTATCATTCTCTATCTGTGCTACTTTATTACAGTTATATGATTCTGTATGGTATTGTATTGGTGCATAGTACTGTTGGTTATATGGATTAGCCAATGTGTTCTTCTTTCTGTCATACCTTTTACATTTCTATGTGGCCTCCATGTAACTACAATAAAAAGACCTCTTAATCAGTCTCTGCTATGGAAGAAGACAGTTTATTCTTCTGAACAATAAAAGGGCACTTCCCCCTAAAATAAAAATAACCACAATTCTACAGAACAGAGCAATTCTTCTGGTAAAGAATAAATGATGGCACAAATAGCCCTAGTGATGCCTTTTAATAAAAACTAATTTAGGCAGGGTGCTGGAACTTCTTATAGAGACCAGTTCTCTATGGAGACTTACTGGAAGCACTCCATGGTATGGAGACTTATTGGCAATGCTCTATGGGAAACAAATATGCAGAGGTACCTACCAAGAAGGAGAACCATCTCGCTAGCATCACCTATTGGAAGTGGTCCTCTATGAGTCGATAATATCCAACTTTGCAACAAGCCTTGGGATTTGACAAGGGAATATAGCCAAACCAGATACTGTATCCATCTGTATACAGCTGTTTCAGGGTGCTTGCCCCTCATCAGTATGGAGTAGGATTCTGGCTGGCTCAGTGTGATGCCTTGGAATTAGCTTAGGCAGGGTGCTGAATCTCCTTAAAGAAACCAATCCTTTATGGCGACTTATAGGAATACTCCAGGGTAAGGAGGCTTATTGGCAATACTCCATTGAAAACAAATATGCAAAGATGTATCTCCCAAGAAAGACAACCAGATCTTGATTCAAAAGGGGCAACTTCCAATAGATGGTGCTTGTGAGATGGTTCTCCTTCTTGGGAGACAACTCATTGCATAACTGAAAAAATTATTAATAGGCAATAGCTCATCTAGGGGCGCAATGCAAGCCAATGAGTTTACATGTACGTGACGAGTGTACATACTGTATCTGTGTATATTGTGAGCGTACATATATGTACATCCATGTGTGTGGTGACTGCACCCTCAAGGATGGTATGAAATATCTGATACACACCGTGCAAGGAACATCAGGACTAACAAAAAGGACAATAAGAAAAATGTACTAGATTGTCATGCATGTATATGTGTGGCTGGGTAAAGGGCAGCTGAGCAGTGCTTACTCCTCATTTTTAACATTTGGGGGGGAATGAAAACGTTCAGAAAGAGGGTGCTCCTGAAAGCTTTGCATTGTGCCTACCAATAAGTTATGTCAACACCTTATCCAGCCCGTTTGGCACTATTAATAAGCTCTAAAGTTTTCTACTATTAACAGGCATTCTTAGGCCTGAGCAACTGATGCAGAACTATGTGGAGATATGCCAAGCTACAGACATTTCAGGCTCACCTACACATGGTCCTGTTACTTCCAAAGGTTGATGCCTCCCTCACTTGGTATTTACAGCTGACAGGGTCTGGGAGGGGATATCAATATAAAAATGGATTCCCTTCAGACTATGGGAATATAAAATGTCAATTTTATACAATTTTTTTTTAGCACCTGTTCTACAGAAATGTTGCAGCAAAACTTTACTTCCCTACTACAAAGATATCATCACGTTTCACAGTGTCCGACCGGTACTTCCTGTTCCCCATATACATAATATATTTAGAAAGAGGAATCAAGATATTTTCTGACTTGCATCCTCCAGAAGACCACAGAGAATGAATGTGTGCTCAGGCTGGATTATTTGTCTTGTCCTGTCCATCACAGGTGGGTGAATGAATCAGGGTTTGCTATGTATTGTGCTTTTAGGTGCAAGAATAGGGTCACTTTTTTCTGGTCCTTTTATATCACATTCCATTAATTTAATCAGAGATGTTTTAACTGATGACCTATCTGATACACACTGTGCAAGGAACATTGGGGCTAAAGTCACAGAAAATAATGCACTATAGTAATAGATGCAAACATAACATATGGACTAAGCCCTCACTCTAGTAATAAAATCTGAGACTTTTAGCCAATACATTTTAATCAAAATACATCTGTGCCCACCTACCCAGCGCCAAGGTGGTCTCAGTTCAGGCAGGTCCTACGCTAAACTTACCTATGCCGTTATGCATCTATGTTCAGGAGTGCAGACCCTGCGCATATAGTGTGTTGCTCCAAGTTACCTCCATGTGGAGAAGCAATCGTGGGAGAAGGAGCACACACACTTATATGTACCACCCTAATCAAGGTCGCCTCTTAGATAGGTGCGGCAAAAGTGCACATGAATGCTACTCCTTCAAGACAAGTCAAACAAATCATGGAAAAAAAAAAAAAAAGGGATACATATTTAGTACCATATCGTGCAGGTTTTGTATCTTTTTTTTCTTCAAGAACATTGGGACTAACAAGAAAAATCATGGGGGTCCGATACCCAGCACCGGCTCTCACAGTAGCGTCATGGCTTTTTCGCAGCTTTGTCTAGACCAGTGATGGGCAAACTGTGGCTCTCCAACTGTTGTAAAACTACAAATCCCATCATGCCCTGCTGTAGGCTGATAGATGTAGGCAGACTGGGCATACTGGGAGTTGTAGTTTTACAACAGCTGGAGAGCCACAGTTTTCCCATCCCTGGTCTAGACCATATGATGTCACGTTCCAGGGGATAGGTCATCATTTAAAAAACCTAGGAAAACCCCTTTAAACTTGTGAGTCTTTGCCACCAAAAATTTAAAAAGGTTTTAATTGACACTCAAATCAAGGCGCAACTTGTCTACAAGGATCCAAAGAGGTAAAGGGAGGATCTATTCACATAGCGCTGTGGTTCCAGGGTAACAAGTTCAGGGTAAGGCTTCATGCACATCCACGTACAGATGAATACCGTCTGGATTTTGCCTTTTTCTCACTACCATCAATAGAAATTTCTATTCTCATCCACAACGCTGGACATGCTCTATAATTTGCGGAAAGGCCACATGGATCCGCAGAGAATACAGAAATGTGCATGGCCCCGTAGAAATGAATGGGTCGTTGTGCTATCTTCAGAAAATGCATATAACACACTGATGAAAAATACGATACGGTAGTGTGAGGTTGCATGAGGCCTAATATGACCTATTGTGTTTATTGAGGTTTTCGTTGCAATGCAGTTACGCATTACGGGACCGAAGCTGTCTATTCATCAAGACAAATGCACCATAAAACAAGCACATAAAGGTAAGTATATATGCACATAAAAAGACAATGTGAGTTTCCACTGGGTCATAATGGGCATGGTGCGACGTCATGGATCACTATTGTATATGTAAGTATGGTAATAAAACAGAATAAAACCCAAAAAATAATTATACCACTAGATAAAAGATTGAGCAGGTTTCTACCGAATAAAAAACTTGTTGCCGTTGTAAAATAGAAATGTGTACATTTGTGTCGCTTTATGACAGTGTGCATATTGTCTGAATACTAACTAGTAATGCAGACAATACTTTACATACTTATCAACAGAGTCACTCTGTTGAAATGATTAAAGGAGTTTTCCAGCAATGCAATGATAATGACTTATCCTCATGATAGGTCATCAATATCTGATCTGTGGTGGTCCAACTTCCGGAACCCCCACAAATCAGCTGTTTGCACTGCAGCCTCTTTCTAGTCCAGTGACGTCACGTTCGTTGGTCACATTGCCTATGTGCAGTTCAGTCCTATTTAAAGGGGTTGTCTCACTTCAGTAAATGGGATTTATCACGTAGAGAAAGTTAATACAAGGCACTTACTAATGTATTGTTATGATCCATATTGCTTCCTTTGCTGGCTGGATTTATTTTTCATCACATTATACATTGCTCGTTTCCATGGTTACCGACCACCCTGGAATCCATCAGTGGTGGTTGTGCTTACACACTATAGGCAAAAGCATCAGCCTCTCTGGTGGCAGGGACCACAGTTCTACTTTTAGGAATCCCACCCATTCTCACAATTCTTCCCTGCACCGCGAGGTAAATGGGGCACATCCAGAGGTCCTATATTGTTGCCGTGAAAACAGAAATCTATAGATCAATTGCGTTCTCAGGAGTCGGTCCCTAGCAATCACAAGGTTATGTCTTTTCCTGGCAATATGCCATAAGTTTAGGAGATGGGGATGCCACTTTAAGCTTCTATGTGAGGCTGTGTGTAATAGGTATTAACTGTGGCATAGGATAAACTGAGTTTTTTTTATTTTATTTGGGTTGTTTACTGTGCAGCCGAACTCTGGGTCTTTTATACTGTAAAGCACTGTGCAACAATGTACTGTAAGTGCATAGTACTGTACATTATGCATAGGGACTTCCTGTTTTACTAAGCAACTACTGTACAGTTGCTGCATCCTTTGCCTGGAGGCATCTAAGTGGTGGCCAGAAACACATTCATACACCAAACAGACGAATAGTCAGCTTTTGTGACTGTTTGCACTGACTCACACCACTGCCTAGAGGCAACCAAGTGGTGGCCTGAAACTCACACACCAATTGGCAGAATATTTCAGACAATCGGCATGTGTGACTGTTTGCTATACAGTTACTGTACCTCTGCCTGGAGGCAACCAAGTGGTGGCCTGAAAGTCACACATCAATTAGCTGAATATTCCAGCCAATCGGCACATGTAACTATTTGCCACTGAATCCTGCTGCTGTCTGGAGGTATCGTATGTTGAAACTACATTGACCATTCAAGGGATTACTTACAATTGGCCTATTTTGATTTTGATGGTGATAAGTATACAAATATTACTTTTATATGTCTCAGGAGATCAGGCATTTCCCCCTCTTTCATCTCATGATATCATTTCTGGCTGGAAGGCAACTGGCTGCAGCATCCAGGAGACAAAGGATGTCTCCACCATGCTGTCATATGTTAACTAAATATGAAAAAGATCGGAAGGAATTTAACAGACATACAACAATGTACAACAGACATACAAAATCTACAGGTTTTTTACTCTTTATCAATTATTTCTTTGTTTAGAGTTCCTTTAAGTGATTACTTTCTAAGGAATGGACTGACAGCACCTTAGAATCAGTCAGAGGAGATTACAGAAAAGTATTGGAGACTAGTGATGAGTGGCACAGGCAATATTCGAATTTGCAATATTTTGTGAATTTTTGGCTGAATATTTGCCATAAATTCGCAAATTAAAGAATTTGTGATCTCCAGTCATTGTTTACTTGATTGCGAAAATTGGCAATGTAATATATTCACGATAAATTAGCGATTAGAATATTCAACACTATTCACGAATACAAATATATAGCACTATATTCTAAATATTTGCGAATTCGAAAAAATTTGAATATTCGCGCTCAACACTATTGTAGACATTAATTTCTGTTGTCATGAAGTCGCCTTTATACTAGATGATACCCAAACTATCAATTGCCCTAAACATTTTTAGAACTTCTGTCATGTTACATGGCCATTGGGGCCTACGGATGTGACAGGCTATGGAGTGTAGAGTAATTCCCAGTGTGGAAGCCACGTTTTTGCAATGTAATTTGTAGTTACAGTATATTGTATAGGAGAAAGTGAACAAGAGATCTACATCTCCTGCCTGGTGTATTAGCTTCAACCAAGATGAACACCTTGAAGTTATGACAAGACGAGTTATCACAAGATGCTCCTTTGTGAAACCCTGTAGGGAAGTTTAGCAGGAGGCCTTCCGCCCTAGGGTACACAGTATAATAATTTTGTGAGTCTCTTGATGCAGGTAGTATTTTGTTGAATTGAACTACTTACGTCTAAACTCAATGAGTGAAATGTTTATACTTTGACTCTCATAGATTTGACAGCACCAGCTGAAATGGTGACAGGTTTAGTGAATGGCATGATAAACATGCCCTGCAGATACGCCAATCAAGGTTCTGAATATACCATGTGCTGGGGACGAGGTGGCTGTCCAATCCATGGTTGTAAGGATGAGTTTATCAGGACAAATGGCAAGGACGTGACCTGGAGGAAATTTAACAGATACCAGTTACTGGGAAATATCATTGATGGAGACGTGTCCCTGACCATCATCGGGGTCACTAAACAAGATGAAGGAACTTACTGCTGCCGGGTGGAGGTCAATGGATTATTCAATGACCAAAAGAAAGAGTTGGAATTGAAAGTAGAAGAAGGTAAGATATTTCGCACTCATAATATGAAGACACCACGTTTGGGCCATGAATCAGTTGGCCTCTCCATTTCTCCCTAGTAATAATTTTAAATCTAGAGATGGATGCAAAAGTAGTCTTGGTGGGCAGAGGAAGTCAGTGGTGGTACTGCACACAAGTTATCTGGTATTTGTGCAATCCTCTGCTGTAGATGCTGACAAGGAGAATCTAATGACAGTGCTCGTCAGGTATTCAGGGCCTGCTCTCCAAGCAACATGGCAAGCAGGCCCTGGAGCAGTGGCATCAATGTTAATCCAGCCCTGAAGGACAGCAATTGCACGAGAGGCATAACTTGAAGCTACTAGGCCCTAATACAAAATCTGCAACAGGGGACTCCACCTGTCATGTGCCGTGTCTCATTTATAATACAGTTGGCACTTGTGCCCTTTCAGGCACAGGGAGTCCAATCATAATTGCTACCTCTGCACCCTGATAGCTACACCCCATATGAACAAGTGCTAATACATTATTGTTTTCTCAACAGAAAACCCGGGAACTGCAAATCATCATCCCACAACTACAGAGCAAGACAGCTTCAGCATGCGTAAGTCATTTATCAGTAAAAAGCCTAATGCACGAAACCGTGTGCCGGCCTTGCCCGTGCACAGGCACTGACCGCGTGGCCACCGTCTGCAGATGTGGACCCTTCACTTGAATGGGGTGCGCGATCTGCTTTTGACGGTCCGCACAGTGTTGCAGAGGCACGGACAGAAAACCCAAGGAAGCACTCCGCAGTGCCTCCGTGGGGTTCCATGCCTCCGTTCCGCACTGCACCTTCCGGATTGCGGACCCATTCAAGTAAATGGGTCCAGATTCGTGGTGCGGTGCACAAACGGCCAGTGCCCGTATATTGCAGACCCATGTTCATGAGGCCTAAAGCATACTTCTAAATATCTGGATTCTCTTTCCCCTCTTCTATTCTCAACTTCCCTGGGAAGAAGTTGGCAGGTCTAAAGCCAAGCAATTGCTGTAGGGTAAACACTCCTTTTCTCCTTTTCCTGACTCGCACATATACATTCACACTGTGCATGGCCGAACACGGGGATAGGAGAATAACCCATAGTCCAACCACTGTGGCAGTAGCTTATCTCCTGCGAGAGGAAATGATCAGACACGTAAGAGGTGGTTAAGAAAGAAGTAAAAAAATGACAGATTTTTTTCACACCTAAGGCTAAGGCTACACGGCGACTCTGTGTCACTCGACATTTTGTATCATGATAGTCAATGATGTCGCACTGTGACACGACAGTCGCAAAAAATCCATCCAAGTTGGATCTTTGTGCAACTGTTGTGTCGTAGTTGCAGTATGTCGCATGTCACAGTGCGACACTATTGACAATCATTACAAAAAATGTTGTGCGACTTATTGACGTGCGACACATGTCACCGTGTAGCCCTAGCCTATGGGGCACAATAAACTTAATAGTCTCAATTCCCATTGGATTGCGCAATATGCTTGGTAGTTACAATACATTTCAGATGGCACCAGTAAGAACACTTGAACAATCTAGAACACAGATGAAACGATCTTCATTTGAATTAGCTTTATCTTAGATAGGTCACTGTTAACTTCACAGAGGCCACAGGTCAGTGTTACTTTCACACCGATCACTGCAACTTACCACGGGCAAACTATATAAATTACAGCTAAATAATCTTTCCTTTTCAAAACAAGAGGAGGTTTACCCTTCACAAATCTAGTTCTTCTCCCAAAGCCAACGTCCACTTCCCTCCAGTCTACAAACGTTCAATATACACACCACGGAGCCCAGAATGTTCAAGTTAAACTTCTGGTTGGAGGAAGGGGTTAGGTCAAGGATTTTGGGGAAGGGGGGGTTCTGTTTAAATTTTTGCCTCAGGCAGTAGGAAGGCTATGTGTTCCCCTGCCCCTTGACACAATACACTGAGGGAAGGGGGCCCAAGCGGAACGATTGGCACCAGGGCCCATGAGCCTTTAGCTACACCCCTGCTTATATTTCCGACAGCCCACAAAGACCACCCAGAGCTAACTGAAGATACCACCTTGATGTCAGCCTACACAGAGTTTCCCAAGCTGTTTTCTCTCCCTAGGCTATAAAATACTCTCAGCCCACTGCTCTACAGAGGCAATAGTTTCTTTTGCCAGCTCACTGTGTGTTTCTCTGTGAGGATTTCCAGGCCTTGCAATGCAGTACAGTAGTGGCACTCCCAGCCCCTATGGTCTCCACAGAACTGTAGGTGACACACTATGCAGCGTTTCCTCAGGCACTTCTCCTCTCACCCCAGCCTCTAGACCACTGGCACTTTCATAACAGACAAACATACTCTGGTCTCCAAACCACAAACACGCTCAGACCTTAAAGAGCCTGTGTCAGCATGATAAACCCTATTAAAACAGGCATATTGCCTGGTAGGGTTGATCATGCTGATTAAAACTATACCTTTCTTTTTAGCTTACACCGCTGCAGAGATATGTGGACTTATATTTATGCAAATTAGGCAGTTTAAGCATCAAGGGGGTACGCTGCCCCCTGCCCTTTGATTGACAGGGCTAGACAGCCCTGTCTAAGGGTGCCTGTGTTGTGGCCCACTTAGTCATTGGTGCTATTGTTTTAATCAGAATGATCAACCCTACCAGGCAATATGCCTCTTTTAATAGGGTTGATCATGCTGACAGAGGCTCTTTATCTGTAACATAGGCCAATTACAAGTTCTCCAGATATTACACTTCGAACAACCGAATTCTGCTCCTTGGTGCCAATACCACTCCTTAATATTTATTCCTCTTATCCTTCCTATCAATGCTGTGGAACCACGGTTCAGTGCCAAACGCACATACTATACCTGCGTCAGCAAACCACTTTACTTGCTGTCAGCTACCATGACAGGACATGGTGGGTCCACTGCATAATGTGGACAAACAATACACAATACTATAAAATACAACATAGCATGTACACATACATCAATCAGGATAACAACAAAACAGTAAATACAATAAATCAATTCTGTACAATAATACACTCACAGTCTTTTCCTGTAAGGGCAAATATAACGTTTACCCCCACACACACACACATATGTGCCGTAAAAGTCGTCCGGTCCAGTCACTAGACTCTTCTTAAATCTAGTATTAAAGGGAACCTGTCACCAAAAAAATCGCTTATTAAGCTGTTCAGAGTACCTTATAGTGCTACATAGTAGTGTCCTATTGCACTTTTTCTTCGTTTTCCAGCATTTAGCCTCATTGAGAAATCAATGTTTTATTCGGCTGCTGCCCCGTGCTTCAAGTCAGGCTTGAAGTCAAGGGGGCAGCGGCCTAGGCGTCTCCAATCCTGCTCTCCCCGCCTCCCGCCGCCTTGATTAACACGCCGCATCTCAGTGCCGGGACCGCGCTCTCAGCCCGCATGCGCAGTAGCGCGATCCCGGCTCCGGCTCGTACACTCAGCCGGCTTCAGTCTCGCTACAGCGCATGCGTCCGCTCTGTATGCGCAGGTAGAGAAGATGCCGGGCGCGAGTATGTAAGGCTGGCGGGCGCATGCGCTGTAGCGAGACTGAAACTGGCTGAGTGTACGAGCCGGAGCCAGGATCGCGCTACAGCAGCCCTTTACTGCGCATGCGGGCTGGGAGCGCGGTCCCGGCACTGAGTTGCGGCGTGTCAATCAAGGCGGCGGGAGGCGGGGAGAGCAGGATTGGAGACGCCTAGGCCACTGCCCCCTTGACTTCAAGCCTGACTTGAAGCACGGGGCAGCAGCTGAATAAAACATTGATTTCTCAATGAGGCTAAATGCTGGAAAACGAAGAAAAAGTGCAATAGGACACTACTATGTAGCACTATAAGGTACTCTGAACAGCTTAATAAGCGATTTTTTGGTGACAGGTTCCCTTTAAAGAAATACTCATTGCAAAATTTACATACCCTATTATGCTTAGGCTAGGGCTACTGGTCGCGCAACAGCTGTCGCAGCCAGGATTGCAGAGTAGCGGTGATCGCAGCAGTGTCAGATTACTTGCGACTCGCTATTCTGCAATCTTGGCCGTGACAGCTGTCGCATGACCAGTGTCGATGTGTAGCCTTAGTCCAGGGCCTGAAGGGTGGGGCATGTTACATGGATTTTCTCTATGGTGTTCCTTGAATCCCTATGTTGTGCTCCGTCCCCTCACTCTGTACTAGTCATAAGGGCTCATGCACACGACCGTGTGCTGGCCGTTCCGTGCACTGGTGACCGCAACATCCGTGCGGCAGCCGCAGACAGATCCAGACCCATTTAACTTGAATGGGTCCGTGATCTGTCCGCACCGCAAAAAAGTAGTGCATGCACTACTTTTTTTGCGGTGCAGAGGCACGGACAGTAAACCCACGCTTCCGTTCCGTGCCTCCGTTCTGCATCTCCCGGATTGAAGTGAATGAGTCCGCTATCCATGATGCGGGATGCACATGGCCGATGCCCGTGTATTGCGGACCCGCGGTATGCGGGCCGCAATACGGCCACGGCCAGCACAGTCATGTGCACCACCGTGTGCCCCCGTGGCCGTATTGCCACCGTGTGTATTCCACTACACGGATCGCGGACCCATTCACTTGAATGGGTCCGCAATCACGGAGATGTGGAACGGAGGCACGGATCGCAACCCCACGGAAGCACTACGGAGTGCTTCCGTGGGTTTTCTGTCCGTGCCTCCGGACCGCAAAAAAGTAGTGCATGCACTACTTTTTTGTGGCGCGGACAGATCACGGACCCATTCAAGTTGAATGGGTCTGTATCTGTCTGCGGCCGCCGCACGGATGTTGCCGTGCATTGGAGACCGCAAATTGCGGTCCCCAATGCACGAAACGGCCAGCACACAGTCGTGTGCATGAGACCTAACTCTGTGACTAGTAGCTTTGTATGGAGTGTAACATGAGAAACCAGCAAAGTCTACTGTACGGCGAAGTGTATATATATATATATATATATATATATATATATATATATATATATATACAGTTGCAAGAAAAAGTATGTGAACTCTTTGGAATGATATGGATTTCTGCACAAATTGATCATAAAATGTGATCTGATCTTCATCTAAGTCACAACAATAGACAATCACAGTCTGCTTAAACTAATAACACACAAAGAATTAAATGTTACCATGTTTTTATTGAACACACCATGTAAATATTCACAGTGCAGGTGGAAAAAGTATGTGAACCCTTGGATTTAATAACTGGTTGAACCTCCTTTGGCAGCAATAACTTCAACCAAACGTTTCCTGTAGTTGCAGATCAGACGTGCACAACGGTCAGGAGTAATTCTTGACCATTCCTCTTTACAGAACTGTTTCAGTTCAGCAATATTCTTGGGATGTCTGGTGTGAATCGCTTTCTTGAGGTCATGCCACAGCATCTCAATCGGGTTGAGGTCAGGACTCTGACTGGGCCACTCCAGAAGGCGTATTTTCTTCTGTTTAAGCCATTCTGTTGTTGATTTACTTCTATGCTTTGGTCGTTGTCCTGTTGCAGCACCCATCTTCTGTTGAGCTTCAGCTGGTGGACAGATGGCCTTAAGTTCTCCTGCAAAATGTCTTGATAAACTTGGGAATTCATTTTTCCTTCGATGATAGCAATCCGTCCAGGCCCTGACGCAGCAAAGCAGCCCCAAACCATGATGCCCCCACCACCATACTTCACAGTTGGGATGAGGTTTTGATGTTGGTGCGCTGTGCCTCTTTTTCTCCACACATAGGGCCAGATTTATCATTACTGACAGCTCACTCCACTTTCACATATGGCTAAAGTCAGTTTTAGCTAGATTTATGATCGGCCCTTTAAGACTGTGATAAATGTGGTTTGACGATAGCAGTTTATCCGTCAGTAAGCAGCTTTACAAAAGTCGCACGTCTTTACGAAAAGTCGCATGTTCTTTTTTTGCGACTTTTTAAATGGTCGCAATGGTAAATCTGTCAAGAGATTTATTTACATAAGAAAACACGCCCACTTTCAGAAAACTGACGAGCATAGTGCAGAGCCAATAAAAGTCGCAAATTTTTGCGCAGTTTAAGCGATTGCGCAAAAATTTGCGACTTTTTCACTCCATTATTTTGACTTGAGCTAATGATAAATCTGGCCCATAGTGTTGTGTGTTTCTTCCAAACAACTCAACTTTGGTTTCATCTGTCTACAGAATATTTTGCCAGTACTGCTGTGGAACATCCAGGTGCTCTTGTACAAACAGTAAACGTGCAGCAATGTTTTTTTTGGACAGCAGTGGCTTCCTCTGTGGTATCCTCCCATGAAATCCATTCTTGTTTAGTGTTTTACGTATCATAGATTCGCTAACAGGGATGTTAGCATATGCCAGAGACTTTTGTAAGTCTTTAGCTGACACTCTAGGATTCTTCTTCACCCCATTGAGCAGTCTGCGCTGTGCTCTTGCAGTCATCTTTACAGGACGGCCACTCCTAGGAGAGTAGCAGCAGTGCTGAACTTTCTCCATTTATAGACAATTTGTCTTACCGTGGACTGATGAACAGCAAGGCTTTTGGAGATACTTTTATAACCCTTTCCAGCTTTATGCAAGTCAACAATTCTTAATCATAGGTCTTCTGAGAGCTCTTTTGTGCGAGGCATCATTCACATCAGGCAATGCTTCTTGTGAAAAGCAAACCCAGAACTGGTGTGTGTTTTTTATAGGGCAGGGCAGCTGTAACCAACACCTCCAATCACATCTTATTGATTGGACTCCAGTTGGCTGACACCTCATTCCAATTAGCTCTTGGAGATGTAATTAGTCTAGGGGTTCACATACTTTTTCCACTTGCACTGTGAATGTTTACATGGTGTGTTCAATAAAAACATGGTAACATTTAATTCTTTGTGTGTTAATAGTTTAAGCAGACTGTGATTGTCTATTGTTGTGACTTAGATGAAGATCAGATCACATTTTATGACCAATTTGTGCAGAAATCCATATCATTTCAAAGGGTTCACATACTTTTTTTTGCAACTGTATATATATTTCTGTATCTGATATCATGGGGTCATATGTCATTTTCATAATCTTCTAGTTGAAGAATGTCCAGATGATACAACTTAAGACCTAATCATGAAGAATTTAACACTATAACGAGATCATAAACCAGGTATGTTTGGGATAAAAAAAATTCAAGTGGATCTGGCAAGTTGAGCATGGCCTCCTATCTCCCTGCAGCAGGTTATAGAGCAGGAGGAGCTGAGCAGACTGATATATAGTTTAGTGGGGAAAAGATTCAGCAAAACTTGTAATGTATTAAGTCCCTACTTACAGTAAACTGAAAAGTCCAGTGGGTGGTTCTACTCAATGATTGACAGTTGTCTCTGTATAAGGGAACATTCACACGACCATATGTATTTTGCAGTCCGCAAAACGCGGGTTCACAACGGATGCCGTCTGTGTGATGTCTGTGTTGTACAGGTTTTTTCTGACTTACTGACTTCAATGGGTCTGTGGTCCACATTTGCGGCCAAGAATAGGACATGTTCTATCCTTTGAGGAATGGACATATGGATGGGGAAAACACACACAAGACATGTATGTGCTTTCTGCATCCATAAGTCCATTCCGCAAAAGAATGAGGACCAAGGACACATAGAAGTCAATGGGTCTGCAAAGAAAATGTAAGTCACATTAACGTCATCAGTATTTTACGGATCCACTTTTTGCAGACCCCAAAATACATACGGTCTTGTGAATGCCCCTTAAGCATTAATCTGTCAATCACTCTCTCTGCCTCCAGAATAAACTAAATGTGAAAAGGAATTTTAATGAATGAATTTTCTACTGAATATTTACTCTCAAAAACTATATATCAATCTGCTCTGCTCCTCCTGCTCTATAACCTGCTGCCTGCAGATTAGACACCATTCTCCACATGACAGACCACAACATTATATATAATAGAGGCAGGATATAAGTGCTGTGGGGCTCTTCATGGGAGGGGACATTAGCTACTTCCCCCATTTGTTGTGTTGCTGGAAGTTTATTGCATACAGATTCATGTAGCACTTATTTGGGCAGATTTACAAATCCTAAATATGATGTAAGATTAGTCACAGTGTCTAGTCCTACACCAGATTTATCACAGGGGCTCAGGCTGGGTGATAAATCTGGTGCAGGGATAGACATTTTTGTCAGACTCTATACAAAATATTGGTTGGCTTAATTTGTGCCAGAATTTTATACCGGAATTATGGTGCACTTTTGGCACAAATGGAGCATCTTAAGCCACACCCTTTCCCTATTAAGCCATGCCCCTTTCAGACTAGAGCATATAACTTCTCTGAACCTAAATGTGCAGAATTGTGCCACACTTTGGCAAAATCTAGGTGCATGTTGCTGATATTGTCCACCCTTTTTCATATTATAAACTGATTGCAGGACCCTTTGCTGGTCGGCTAATAAAGCATGGTGCTAATTAAAGGCAATAGACTTCGATTTATTTTAAATAATCATTGTAAATGATCTAATAACATATCTCCTTTTCTCTTCACAGCATGAAATGGACAGAATTGATGGAAGACCAAGAAAATCGAAATACCAATGTGTAATAAAATGCATATGACAATATTTCTTATGTGAATTATTTAATAAGGAAGGGGATGGGGAGGAGGGGTATTTAGCTGACAGCAACCAAGTTTATCTGTTTAGACTAAAGATCTCTAAATGGTAAGCTTCCAATTGTTGTGAAACTACAACTCCCAGCATGTGCTGCCATGGCATGCTGGGAGCTGCAATGTTGCCACAGCTATCTGTAGCCACCACTAGGTGGAGCTTAGGAGCTTAATGCATAAGTTTTAGGCCTCATGCACACGACCGTTGTTTAATTCTGTGTCCGTTGTGCCATTTTTCGTGATTTTCTGCGGACCCATTGACTTTCAATGGGTCCGTTGAAAACTCGCCTAATGCACCGTTTGTCATCCGCGTCCGTGATCCGTGGTTCCAGTCCGTCAAAAAAATATAACCTGTCCTATTATTTTCACGGAAAACGGTTCGCGGACCCATTCAAGTCAATGGGACCGCTAAAAAACACGGAAGCACACAAGATTGTCATCCGCGTCCGAGCCCGTTTTTTTCCTATCATTTGCATGGCAAACCTGTCTTAGATTTTTTTTTACTTTCCTTCATGTCTGGTGATCCTCTAAAAATAAAGGAAGACACACGGAAACAAAAACGGAAACGGATCACGGAACAACGGAACCCCATTTTGCGGAACGGAACACAACAACGGTCGTGTGCATGAGGCCTTAGATGCATAACTTCATAATAGCACAACATGAATTAATCTCATAGATTCCCTCTAGTGCTAGCTGGCTGCAGGCAGTGAGAATTTTATCATTTAAATGGTCACTAACTTCACACAACTGACATGGCTGAAGTTGGCTTCATATTCGTCCAGTTTCGTGCATCAATCAATAGTACAAGCGACCATAAGAAACTTTGTAATATCTCTTATCAGTGAGAAATGTCTAGTTCTCATGTTGCAAAATGTGGCCACATGAGGAAAAAGGCACTCATAGGGTGAGTAAGTTCAAAAAAGCCTCCAAACACAGGAAGAGTGGTTCTGCTCACCTGTTTTTGTTGCACCTAATATTGGGTGCAACCACAATGAAGGTGAATAGGAGTGATTGAGTCTAGCTGGTTGGTGCTGCCGATTTTGTCCGTATTCACCTTTGGCGGGGGCCAGGCCGCCGTCTGGGTCAGCAAATGTGGTAAGTTTCCACTGGACTGGGAAGGTCGAGTGGAGGGGTGGACCATAGGCGCAAAGACGCAACCAGAGTTTTTCAAACCAATAGGTTTTTTATTGTGACAACGCGTTTTTCAAATAAAAAAAATATACATACAGTCATATAAAATCGGAGCACAATGATGGGTGTAAAGAAATAAAAAAAAAAGAATAATACAAGAATTGTAACTACCAAAACAAATAATAAAAGGAACAATAATAATAATATGACCGTCACGTGGAGGGTCATTCAAGCTTAAATTTGTATATATATATAAAAATATAAATGGATAGATGAATAGATAAATAAGTGGATAAAGAGATAAAAAGATTTAAAAAAGTGCCAATTTAGGTAAAAGCAGGGGTTTATAACGGCATGGTGATAAATAGCTGTTCTAAAGTGCATATACATATAAAGATCATATGCAATAAAAATTCATATGCAAATAAAAATTAAGTTACGCGTACTTATACAGTACAGACCAAAAGTTTGGACACACCTTCTCATTCAAAGAGTTTTCTTTATTTTCATAACTATGAAAATTGTAGATTCACACTGAAGGCATCAAAACTATGAATTAACACATGTGGAATTATATACATAACAAACAAGTGTGAAACAACTGAAAATATGTCATAATCTAGGTTCTTCAAACTAGCCACCTTTTGCTTTGATTACTGCTTTGCACACTCTTGGCATTCTCTTGATGAGCTTCAAGAGGTAGTCACCTGAAATGGTTTTCACTTCACAGGTGTGCCCTGTCAGGTTTAATAAGTGGGATTTCTTGCCTTATAAATGGGGTTGGGACCATCAGTTGCGTTGAGGAGAAGTCAGGTGGATACACAGCTGATAGTCCTACTGAATAGACTGTTAGAATTTGTATTATGGCAAGAAAAAAGCAGCTAAGTAAAGAAAAACGAGTGGCCATCATTACTTTAAAAAAATGAAGGTCAGTCAGTCAGCCGAAAAATTGAGAAAACTTTGAAAGTAAGGGCTATTTGACCATGAAGGAGAGTGATGGGGTGCTGCGCCAGATGACCTGGCCTCCACAGTCACCGGACCTGAACCCAATCGAGATGGCTTGGGGTGAGCTGGACCGCAGAGTGAAGGCAAATGGGCCAACAAGTGCTAAGCATCTCTGGGAACTCCTTCAAGACTGTTGGAAGACCATTTCAGGGGACTACCTCTTGAAGCTCATCAAGAGAATGCCAAGAGTGTGCAAAGCAGTAATCAAAGCAAAAGGTGGCTACTTTGAAGAACCTAGAATATGACATATTTTCAGTTGTTTCACACTTGTTTGTTATGTATATAATTCCACATGTGTTAATTCATAGTTTTGATGCCTTCATAGTCATGAAAATAAAGAAAACTCTTTGAATGAGAAGGTGTGTCCAAACTTTTGGTCTGTACTGTAACAATTGATCAATCTGAAAAAGCGCAGAAGCGGTGGTAAAATACCACTATAGCGTCACTTGTATGGTGTGAGTAGTAAACTGTTGATATGGTAAATAAACCTGTAAAAGAAGCGGTTCAGGTGGTGGATGGAAAAGGAAGGCATGATGTGGCATTGGATATGGGGGGGACTGAGAGGATTGCCCAAAGATGAGCGGCGCTGGGAGACATACCTATGGAAAAGCTGCTGATAGAGGATGCGGTGCTCCCGGCGTCTGGCACGTGCGGCGACCAGATGTTGTGTGCTGGAAGCGCGCGCTGGGCCGGCAAAGAGAAGGGGAACGTGGGCGGGGACAAGGCAGCTTGGATGGGCGAGGATTAAGCGACCGCCCCAACTGGGCGGAGGTGGCTGTGTGATGCCAGCACGTCGATGTTGGAGTGGGTGTGTTAGTGGGCGGAGCCTGGTGATGCGATGAACCGACCGTCCCAGCTGGGCGGAGGCGGCTGGGTGATGCCGCCACATCGATGTAGGAGTTGGAGTAAGGGTGGGCAGAGCCTGGTGATGCAATGGGGCGGTAACCCTGGATGAGCGAGGACCGTTATCCTGGGGATGCTGCCTGGGTGAAAGGACGATGGAGTGAGTGGGAATGGGTAAGAGAAGGGTGCAGATGAAATGGGCTGAACCCATGGAGAAGAAAGAGCGGCATGGAAAGGTGGGCGGGGACGGTATCTGGATTGGGATGGGAACGCAGCGATGCTAGAGATGAATGAGGGAGACAGGGGAGGAGGAGGGAGGGGGAGGGGAGTGGCATGGATATAAAGATGCTGATGGTGTGAATATGAGAACAGAGAGCACTTTGTAGGAAAGTAGTTTTATTATATTTAGAAACATTTATTTTCTAGGCTTTCATTGAGACCATAAGGTTCCAGTGTTTGGAGTTTAAAGATCCGAAACATTTCTCTCCTTTGTAAAGTCCTGAATCTGACGGAGCAGCTATCAGAGACATGTTCGATGGGCGTGATAGTTAACCTCGTGGGATCCTTGTCGTGGATGGCCAGGAAATGTCTAGAAACACTATGTTTCAGATAGCCCCATTTGATATTCCATCTGGGTTGTTCATGCGTTCTCTGAGGGTCTGAGTAGTTCGACCTACATATTGCTGTCCACAGGCGCATTCTAGGAGATAAATAACATAACATGAGGAACAGTTCATGAGACTTTTGATAGAGGATTCTTCGCCTGTAACATTGCTCTTGAAGAGCGTTATCCGGTTATTGATATTAGCGCAACACTTGCATAAGTTGTGGCTGCATTTAAAACTCCCTTTAGGGTCAGGAAACCACTTAGATGTAGTAATTGAGGTACGTTTTATTCTTTTTAATTTGCTCGGGGCTAGTGCATTCTTTAGTGTGCGGACCCTCCTGAATGTGAAGTGGGGTTTGGAGGAAGTAGTTTCTTTGAGATAGGGATCGGCCTTCAGGATATGCCAATATTTTATTATGATGTTCCTTAGTGCCCCATGGTTGGGATTGAAGGTGGTGATGAAGGAAGATTTGGATTTCATAAGGTTGACCGTTGTGTCTGACTTCTTTTTGGTCGTTAGACAATCCTCTTGGCTCTGCTCGCATGCTCGTCTGAAAGCACCTTCAATTATTCCTCTTGGGTAATTTTTGTTTTGGAACCTGGAGCGTAAAATCTGGCTTTGTGCGATGAAGTCATTGGTTGTTGAGCAGTTCCTCCTTATCCGTTTAAATTGACTGAATGGAATGTTATCTTTCCATTTTCTGTAGTGTGCGCTTTCGTAGTCCAGGTAACTATTACCGTTGACTTTCTTGAAAAAAGTTTTTGTCATAATTGTGTTGCATTCAGAGTACAAAACCAGGTCCAGGTATTCAATTGAGTAGTTGGAACTTGTTGACGTGAAACTGAGGTTCCAAGTGTTGTTATTCAAATAGGACACAAATGCTTGGACTTCTTCTTCGCTTCCTTTCCAAATAAAAATTAGGTCATCAATGTACCTTTTATAGAACACAATTGAGTCCATCCAATTGTGATTGTTGTAAAGGAATGCCTCTTCAAACGCAAAGACATTGTGCGTCAGGATGAACCGGATGGCGTCAAGGATAAATTGCTTGTGTCTCGGAGTCAATTGGTCATCTATTTGCAAAAAATGGTCCGTTGCATGGATACCCGCCTTGTGTGGGATATTTGAATAGAGTGTCGCCACATCCAAAGTCAACCACCTGTAGGATGGATCCCAGTCAGGAGTGAGATCAACTGAGTTGAATCTCTTAGATGGGAGTTGAGACTGGTGACATGTTTTTGTAAAAAAATGTCCACATAATGTGAAAGGTTGCTGGTTAGGGAATTGATTCCAGAAATAATGGGCCTTCCTGGGGGGGTTCTTTTCGTTTTTATGAACCTTCGGAAGATGGTAAAAGATTGCTGTGTTCGGGTGATCAATAGTTATATACTCTTTTTCTGTTTTGGTCAGAATCTTATTATGCTCTGCTTCATTTAGGAGTATCAAGAGGTTTCTTCTATCATCGTTCAGTGGATTGACAGGGAGGGACTCATAATAAGCAGGATCATCAAGGATCCTCTTAGCCTCCGTGATGTAGTCATCCCTCTTTTGGAGAACAATCCCTCCTCGTTTGTCTGCACTTTTGATCACTAAAGTGTCATTTTTAGTGAGTTCCAATAGGGCTTCTTTTTCTTTCACAGTGAGGTTGTTCTTGTTTTTCAGGTTCTTATTGATGCTTCTTATCTCTTTGGATACTAGGGAATTTTTTTTATTTATGTGGTTCCCTTTATGATGAGTGGGGTAAAATGTAGATTTTGGCTTCAAATTGGTATGTGCCAGTGGAGTGGCTCCAGGGTCTTCTGAGGGACCTCTTTTTGAGTCAGCAAGTGGTTGTTTTTTTTAGATGGAGAAGTGCCTCTGTAGGGTGAGTTTGCAGATAAAGGTGTTGAAGTCAACGAATAGTTCAAATTTGTTGAATTTTACCGCTGGGCAATATGATAAGCCCTGAAGTATTGATGCTTGGGCTGGAGTCACAGAGAACCCTGCTAGATTGAAGATCTTTACTCCTGCATGATTCTGTTCCTTTTGGGTGTTTGGGGGTCCAATGGTGTCTCCCGGGGTTGTCTTGGTGCTTCTGATGTGGCGGTTCTTGGTTCCACCTCTTTGTCCTCTCCTGCATTTTTTCTTTTTGTCCCTTTTTAGATTTGTTTTGCTGCTGGTTTGAAGAAATTGGTTATTATCGTGGTCCCTGATGGTTGTCTTATCACGTATGTAGCCTGCGGGGTCAGGGCCCCGGTAGGCGGTAAAAAAGAGATTGAATTGTCAATGGTAATATCTGATGCTTTGTGTGAAAATTCCAGGATGCTTCATCATGAGTGGTGAGGAGAGAATCCTCAAGAATAAAAGACTCAGTCCTGGCCTGGTTCTGAGCTAGCGGGATGGAAGTGAAGGAGGTGGGAGGTAGATTGAGAGGACAACCCTGAGGGAGATCGAAGGGAACTTCAGATATTAACTTGTGATAAGAAAGAATGGTTGGAGGGGTGAACCAGATGGGGGTTCCTGAATTATTGCCGGATGGCATTGATTTGGTGCGCGGTGGAGGAGTAGCTGTGTCGGTAGTGGGAACTGGCACAGAAGTGATAGTGGACATGTGCGTTTTGCTGGGCAGCTTCCTGGGAACTATTTTGGGACGAGTGGCCAACTGGCCTGGTGGGGGGTGTGGGTACAGTGGCAAAATCCAGGTTGGGACTGTGGTAGGGTACCGCTGAGGTCTGGCGTTGTTTGGAGGGCATTTGGTAAATGTGCGTGTATGGTGGGTAGAAGGTTTAGTCTGGGTCCTGGGGGTTTGGTGGCCCTGATAGTGGTTGGGGTGCTGCGGTCGATGTTTGGGGGGGCGGGTATTGCTCTATTCTTGTTTTTATTGAGCCAGAATTTTATGTTTTTGTTAATGAAATCATATCTGTGCCTAGTGAGTTTGGTAGACTTTTTTTGATGATATCGCGCTCATGGTGCAACAATCTGCCTGTGATCAACAGATTATATTTGGTGTACTCGTGTCTTTGTAATGTTCTTGCAGTTCCGTAGCCTGCAGCTGGATTTGTTCTTTCAGGGTTTTACATAGTGACTCTCGCCTGGCGCTAAGTCTCATGATTAAACCCCTGGCACATTCCAGCAAGTAATTGTCCCCATGGGCGTCCGCAGGAGGGGGCAAGGGGGGGCAAGTGCCCCCCTGGAATTGCCCCCCCCCGTAAAGATTGCCTACCCCCCCCCTGAGCTGCTCAGAAGTGGGGGGGGGGGCAGCGGGGCACAGGGAGATGAACGCTTCCATTGTGGAAGCGTTCATCTCCATAGTCATCTGTATCGCCGTCCTCAGGACAGCGATACAGATGACTGTGCTGAGGCAGGGGAGGGAGAGGCGTGTCCCTTTCCGTTCCTTTGATAGGCTGCAGGCACTATGCCGGCAGCCTATCAGAGGCCGGCGCCGGCGGCGCGATGACGTCATCACGCCGCCTGAGCCGTACAGCGCAGGACACAGGCCGGAAGAGGCCTGCATCACATCGCTGCCAAGGAGGTAAGTATAAGTGTTTATTTTTTTTTTGTACAATACTGGTGGCTACTGGCACATAATGGGGGGCTCTGGCTACTGGCAAATAATGGGGGGCTCTGGCTACTGGCAAATAATGGGGGTCTCTGGCTACTGGCATATAATGGGGGTCTCTGGCTACTGGCACATAATGGGGGTCTCTGGCTACTGGCACATAATGGGGGCCTCTGGCTACTGGCACATAATGGGGGGCTGTCATTACTGGCACATAATGGGGGGCTGTCATTTCTGGCACATGATGGGGGGGCTGTTATTACTGGCACATGATGGGGGGGCTGTCATTACTGGCACATAATGGGGGGCTGTCATTACTGGCACATGATGGGAGGGCTGTTATTACTGGCACATGATGGGGGGGCTGTTATTACTGGCACATGAAGGGGGGGCTGTTATTACTGGCACATGATGGGAGGGCTGTTATTACTGGCACATTATTTGGGGCACTATAGGGGCATCTACTGAGGCCACAAAGAAGGGGTGTTTTATATGGTGGGCTCTGTACAGTAGAATTTTATACTGGGACACATTATGGTGGGTACTATGAGGAAGGGGGGAGAGGAGTACTATGGGGTCATCTACGGGGGGCACTAAGAAGGGGTATTTTATACTTGCAAATTATGGGGGACACTGAGGGCATCTACTGGGGCATTTTATGCTGGTACATTATGGGGGGTACTAGGAGGAAGGGGGGAGAGGAGCACTATGAAGGCATTTACTGGGGGCACTATATAGGGGTATTTTATACTGGCACATTATGGGGGCACTATGGGGACATTAGCTCAACTGGGGGCATTACAAGGGGGTATTTTTTGCACTGTCACATTATAGGAGAATTATTTCTACTGGGGGGCATTATGGTGGGCTTTATTACTACCACATGGTATGACCCCCTAGTAGCAGCACCATCCTCTCCCTGCTCTGCTATTCCTCTGCCCCTTCTCCAAATCCTTATTATGAAATCTTTTTCATTAGGATAAAACACAACATCAGCTCCGCCGAGCCCCCCAGGCAAGTGTTGAAGTGGTGTCCGAGATCTCCAAGGGCCAAGCCAAGTGATTGTAAGTTTTCATGTGAAATATGTTTATGTTATACACATATAGCCTACACTGTGCCACACAATATACAGTATACCTCTACACTGTGTAGTCTGTTCTATAAGCACCATTGTTTTGTGGCGGCGGACAGAAAATTATCTGGAAGTGCCCCTCCCGAGACCAGGCTCTAAATCCGCCACTGCACAGCTCATGCGTTATTATACTTTGTGATAATGAATATGCCCCTCCCCTTCATTACATTCTCAGAAACAAGCAGAGCATGGATGTCAATAAAATTATGCCCCCCCCCCCCCCGGAAAAATTTCTGCGGACGCCCATGATTGTCCCATTCCCTAGTAAATAGGGCATTGTTTTTTAAACAGACTTTCAAATCTAAATCTAAGTCCGCGTGGGACCAGAGATTCTTTTAGGTAGACGTCCAGTAGAATCCAATCTAGATGATGTTGAATTTCTTCCTTTAGGCTGGATTCAAGTTTAAAAAACATGTCCGCCAGTCCTTTTGAACTGATTTCTTGTTGATTGGAGACATCCGTTGCTGGTTCTATCGGGATCGTAATGTCCGTTTCATTTCAAGTCCAAATGTGGGTCAGTTTCTGCCGTTCGTGTAGGCGATGTTTACAATAATCCATTAATGATTGATTGTCTGTGGTGGAATCACCGGATATGCCCTAGAGCCGCCGTGATTCAGAGTTGGTCACAGACTCTTACCTGAAGAACTCAGGACAATACAGCAAAATGTGGCCACAGGAGGAAAAAGGCGCTCATAGGGTGAGTAAGTTCAAAAAAGCCTCCAAACACAGGAAGAGTGGTTCTGCTCACCTGTTTTTGTTGCACCTAATATTGGGTGCAACCACAATGAAGGTGAATAGGAGTGATTGAGTCTAGCTGGTTGGTGCCGCTGATTTCGTCCGTATTCACCTTTGGCGGGGGCCAGGCCGCCGTCTGGGTCAGCAAACGTGGTAAGTTTCCACTGGACTGGGAAGGTTGAGTGGAGGGGTGGACCATAGGCGCAAAGATGCAACCAGAGATTTTCAAACCAATAGGTTTTTTATTGTGACAACGCGTTTCGGGGTTCTGCGGACCCCTTTTTCAAGTCTAAAAATCTAAAAAATATACATACAGTCATATAAAATCGGACCACAATGACGGGTGTAAAGAAATTTAAAAAAATGAATAATACAAGAATTGTAACTACCAAAGCAAATAATAAAAGGAATAATAATAATAATATGACCGTCACGTGGAGGGTCATTCAAGCTTAAACTTGCATATATATATAAAAATATAAATGGATAGATGAATAGATAAATAAGTGGATGAAGAGATAAAAAAGTGCCAATTTAGGTAAAAGCAGGGGTTTATAAGAGCATGGCGATAAATAGCTGTTCTACATATAAAATTCATATGCAATAAAAATTCATATGCAAATAAAAATTAAGTTGCGCGTACTTATAACAATTGATCAATCTGAAAAAGATTTCTTGCATTGAAATCTGCTGCAATGACCCGTTTACTGCGTTCACCAGACAGCAACACAATTTCTATCCGCTCCTCACGTGTTAACCTCGGCAACATGTCAATGGCTGTAAACAAAGAGAAACTTGTAAATAACTCATGAAAGAATAAAGTTACGTTAAAGCCAAGCACACCATTGTTTTTCTTGCGAAATTCCCAATAAGTTTGATGTGTCACATGACCCGATTCCTATTGAAAAAACAAAAGTTGGATTCAAAATGGCCACCTTCAAAATGGCCGCCATGGTCACCACCCATCTTGAAAAGTTTCCCCCCTCACATATACTAATGTGTCACAAACAGGAAGTTAATATCACCAACCATTCCCATTTTATTAAGGTGTATCCATATAAATGGCCCACCCTGTACTTTCCTACAACTTGCTCTCTGTTCTCATATTCACACCATCAGCATCTTTATATCCATGCCACTGGCGCTTTTTTATCTTTTTATCTTTTCATCCACTTATTTATGTATTAATCTATCCATTTATATTTTTATATATATATCCAAGTTTAAGCTTGAATGACCCTCCACGTGACGGTCATATTATTATTATTATTATTATTCCTTTTATTATTTGTTTTGGTAGTTACAATTCTTGTATTATTCATTTTTTTTTATTTCTTTACACCCGTCATTGTGGTCCGATTTTATATGACTGTATGTATATTTTTTAGACTTAAAAAAGGGGTCCGCAGAACCCCGAAACGCGTTGTCACAATAAAAAACCTATTGTTTTGACAATCTCTGGTTGCGTCTTTGCGCCTATGGTCCACCCCTCCACTCGACGTTCCCAGTCCAGTGGAAACTTACCACATTAGTTCTCATGTTATCAGCTGTTTACCCCCTGCCACTTTGAAAAATGTTTTAAACTTGTCCAGGACAAAAGCAGCTCACAGAAGGATCATATTACACATGTCAATGCAAGTTTATGGGTAGAGGAGGGAGGAATGAGCAGGAGCTGAATGAGAAACATCCAAAGAGACTGCAACAGCTACATAGGTAGTTTATATTTCAACCAGAGTGCCTTATTAACAATCATACAGGTCAGTACTGATAGCATCGCCTGTGTAAGTGGGTATAAATAAATCGCAGTCATTTACTAATAAGACAGTCCCGTGTACAACTGAAGTAAAAAAAGGGCAGAAATTGTATGGTGTGACAGGGCATATGCTTGACCAGCTGTTCCATCAGGGCATGGGAACAGGACCCCCATATCCCCTTCACCTATGACAGCATCCCTGGAGGAATCACCTCCTTCACCACAAAACAGGAAACAGGAACCAGGACCTTGTTGTGCCTTTTCACTATCCCCAGGAGGAATTAGAGCCACTGTATCTAAAGCTGTGGGGGCCCCGGTCTTATAAGTATCCAGAGGCTTACCCCATGCGGCCTAAGCCTTCTCTAGGAGATGCTCTAGCTATGGTGTTTTTTCATGTGAATAAGGCATCATATGTGTGGAGAAAAACCTTAGATTGTGAGCCCTATTGGGGACAGTGTGATATTAATATCTGTAAAGCGTTGCGGAATATGTCAGCGCTATATAAGTGAGTATAATATAATAAATAAAACACCCACTACTGAAAAACACTTGTTAAAAAAAAACACGACATAAAAAAAAAACATTCAGTTTTATAACTTTTTAGTAGCAAAAAATGGTGAGGCCAAATTTATTTGTGTATGAGTCCTAAAGGAAGAAATATTTTAATACAAATAGTAGGGTTTTGGGGTGTTTTTGTTTGGTCTTAGATTCACACATATTTCACCAAGGGACAACACCACAACTCCTCAGCTTATGTTCGGGCGCTCATCCTTACAAACCTCTCCCACAACCAGCACCATGAAAACATAAAAGCCTGTTATCACGCTGCTCAGGTGCACTTGTCCGCTGTCCAGTTTCGCACATATTTCTTAGTAGCACAGGAAGGATACACTATTACAAGCTGCAGATGCTACATAACCACAGCTCAGTATTCATCATGAAACTTACACAGATATATGGTCAACATTTCGTGTAACGCTATATAGCAGGAAACAAAAAAAAAAAAAACACTTGACACAACGAACCTCGAAACAGTGAAGAGAAGTAGGTGATGCTGTCTTTCGTATAGAAAAACAGCTATACATCTACAAGGGGCAAGAAGACAATGAAGAACCCTGCAGCCAGTTGTCTCTATTTCTTGCATCTCTTTGGTGAGTAACTTAGCCTAAAAGTATGGATTTGTGTCCATCAGGTAGAGAGTGCCTCAGCCCATGCTTCTAAGGACATCCTTGCCTCAATATCTGCCCTCTAGAAAATGTTGCTGTACTCCTCATCCAAAGGTATTGCTATAGAGGTAGCAATCACACCCAGGTACTAAGGGGACCCAAAGGACCCTCTGCCACATAATTAAGCAGTGAGTACCAGTATCATAAAAGGTACATGGTATCTGGTGAGATTCAGTCTCAATTGTGGTTGGCAATGGAGGGTTAATAACCCCTATATCTGGCAGTGGATCCGCCAAACTTTTGAAAAGGCATCGGCCTCTACATAACTTCGGCACATTCAGTGTCAGTCTAAATGTAAGCCAGTTTCCTTGCTGGCTCAAATTTAGACCATTTTCTACGCCTAAAATAGGCATAGACAATAATAACTGATACGGACCTGGCTTGGGCGGGGAAAAGTCGCATATTGCGACGCAACCAGGGGTGCACCACCAATGAGGGGAGGTGAGGCGATTGCCTCAGGCAGCACTAGGTAGGGGCAAGAGGGGGGCAGCAAATCTGTTTCTGCAGTATAGTATTGGGAAGCACAGTATGAGGCACTGTATTACCCTGTATGTTTTGTAGCGCTATATGTCTTTTACAGTAGGGCTGGAGGGAAGGGGTTTGGTTGAGAATTTGGCATGGGGGGGAGCATTTCAAGTTTTACCTCAGGCAGCAGAAGGGTTAGATACACCCCTGGATGCAACTAACTGTTGCAGTGCAATCTGTGCCAGAAATATGGGTAATATAGGCATATTTCTGGATAATAAATGACCCCCATAGATCTGGATAAGGGCTATTTACACAAAACAGAAGGATATTTGTTTGGCACCTGGGGCGGGTCCCTTCTCTGGTACCCTCTCCCCCCTATACTTTGAAACATTGTGCCCCCCTCACAGTTGTTATGCCTTCATTTTCCCCTTCACAGTAGTTATGCCCACACTGTGCCCCCTTCACAGTAGTAATGTCCTCACTGCATCCCTTCACAGTAGTTATACCCACATTGTGCCCCCCTCACAGTAGTCATGCCCTCATTGTGCCCCCTCACAGTAGTTTTGTCCTCTCTGTGCCCCTTCACGGTAGTTATGCCCTAATTGTGCCCCCTCACAGTACTTATGCCCTCATTGTGCTCAATTTCACAGTAGTTATGCCCTCATTGTGCCCCCCTCACAGTAGTCATGCCCTCATTGTGCCCCCTCACAGTAGTTTTGTCCTCTCTGTGCCCCTTCACGGTAGTTATGCCCTAATTGTGCCCCTTCTCACAGTAATTATGCCCTCTCTGTACCTCATTTAGAGTAGTTATGTCCTCTCTGTACGCCCTTCAGAGTAGTTATGCCCCCATATAACCCCCGCTCACAGTAGATATGTTCTCGTTGTGCCCCCATAACAGTTGTTATGCTCCTTCACAGTAGTGATGTCCTTTTTTTGCCCCTTCACAGTAGTTATGTCCTCTCTGTGTCCCCTCACAGTGGTCATGCCCTCATTGTGCCCCCATCACAGTAGTTATGCCCTCTGTGCCACCCTCACAGTAGTTATGCCCTCACAGTGCCCCTTCACAGTAGTTATGCCCTCTCTGTGCCTGCTTCAGAGAAGTTATGCCCTCATTTTTCAATGGATATGCACTCTTTGTGCCCCCTTCAGAGTAGTTATGCCCTCATGTTGCCCCCTTCACAGTAGTTATGCCCACACTGTGCCCCCTTCACAATAGTAATGTCCTCATTGCATCCCTTCACAGTAGTTATGCCCACATTGTGCCCCCCTCACAGTAGTCATGCCCTCATTGTGCCCCCTCACAGTAGTTTTGTCCTCTCTGTGCCCCTTCACGGTAGTTATGCCCTAATTGTGCCCCTTCTCACAGTAATTATGCCCTCTCTGTACCTCATTTAGAGTAGTTATGTCCTCTCTGTACACCCTTCAGAGTAGTTATGCCCCCATATAACCCCCGCTCACAGTAGATATGTTCTCTTTGTGCCCCCATAACAGTTGTTATGCTCCTTCACAGTAGTGATGTCCTCTCTTTGCCCCTTCACAGTAGTTATGTCCTCTCTGTGTCCCCCTCACAGTGGTCATGCCCTCATTGTGCCCCTATCACAGTAGTTATGCCCTCTCTGTGCCACCCTCACAGTAGTTATGCCCTCTCTGTGCCACCCTCACAGTAGTTATGCCCTCACAGTGCCTCTTCACAGTAGTTATGCCCTCTCTGTGCCTGCTTCAGAGAAGTTATGCCCTCATTTTTCAATGGATATGCACTCTTTGTGCCCCCTTCAGAGTAGTTATGCCCTCATGTTTCCCCCCTCACAGTTGTTATGCCCTCATTGTGCCTTTTAACAGTAGGTATGCCCTCATTGTGCCTCCTCAACGTAATGATGCCCTTATTGTGCTCCCTTGCATTATTTATGCCCTCATTGTGCCTCCGTCACACTAGTTATGCCCTCATTGTGCCCACCTCACAGTAGTTATGCCCTCTCTTTGCCCCCCCAGTAGTTATGCCCTCACTGTGCCCCCACCTCACAGTAGATATGCCCTCTCTGTGCCCCCTCAGTGTTAATAAAAAAAATACAGTAACTACTTACCTTATCCTGTTCCTAATTATCACCTCCAGCACTCCCCTGCAGGCACAGATCGTGTGTGGGCGGAGTGCACAGGATTCCAGGGCCTGCAGACTCCTCCTACACAGTGCCTGCAGGGCTGAATGGTGAAGCAGGGAGCAGACGACGCCAGCCTGGAGGAGGGAAGGAGTGTGGGGAGTTGAACAGTCAGTAAGTGAAAGGATGGTGCTATCAATGAAGCTTCCATTTGTATTGATGGAACCGTTCATTGCCACTGGCACACTTCTGACAGCTGGCACCCAGGGCGGACCGCCCTGCCACTGTTTTTAACCCGTTCTTGAACCCTGACATAATAGTTGTTCAATAGTGTGAGAGGGGTATAAAGCAGGGTCATCCAATCCCAGTCATTTAACCACTCAGATGATGTGGTCACTAGAGACTGCTGCATTTGAGTGGTTAGACAGAGTGGGAGGGTTCCCTCTGCACTCCAATTAAAGCCCCCATGGTGAAACTGCAGGCCTCTGATTGCTATGACAGCCTTGGGCTTTCTAAAGGCTCCCAGGCTTGTGACATTGAGCTGGCGGCAAAGCCAAGCCTGTGGCACAGCCTGTCAGGTAACTTGTAAAAATCGCAAAGTCTGCCAATAGTATTCTATTGCAGTCTTTAGTACAGTCTATCAGAAGATTACAAATTCAAGTATCCTGATGGGTCTAAAAATTACACAAAATGTAAAAAAAAATAAAAGAATTATGCAAAAAAAAAAAATATTTAAAAATAAATTTTCCATATAAAAATAAACGATAAAAATGAACATAATAGGTATCGTTGTGTGTAAATATGTCCAAATTGTGTATATAATATAAAATGGAAATATAAAAATGCATGATTTTCCATTTTTTAGCACCTTGCCCCTCCCAAAAATCTGCATAAAAAGTGATCAAAAAGTAATATCTACTCCAAAATAGTATGAATAAAAACTACAGTTCAGGCCTCGTTCACATTTTCCTGTCCGTTTCACATCCGTGAAAAAAATTTGTCTCTGTTTCATACGTGAAGATGTCTGTGAAGGATCCGTGTATGGTCCGCGTGTCTGTTTTTTACTCTCTGGGTGTCATCCATATTCCACGGAATTTGCTCAGCTGAAAATTAATTTCCAAACCATCTCCTATCAGTGGTCAGTGAAAAATGGATACAACACAGATGCCATCCATGTTGTGTCCGTGACTTTCACTGACCCATAGACTTTAATGGGCGTGCTTGGTCCGCATCACAGACCAAAGTAGTGCATGTCTCAGATTTTTTCACTGACCCACGGTCATTAAAAAAATACATATGTGCGAACAGATACATCTAAATAAATGGGTACGTGTCGTGTCCGTGGAAAATGCAGACAGCACACATCAGTCATTGTACTGACTTGCAGAATAAGCTTGTCATGTCATTTCTAATTTAAAGTGATGCCATAAAACCAAAACCTGTAAGACCATTGCGGAAATGCATGTTGCTGTTTTTTTTGTACTCACCTGACAAAGAATTTTTTCCCATTTCTCAATATAAAATATAGTGCATAGTGCAATTAAGATAAAACAACTTGTCCTGCAAAAAATAAGCCCATATAAGGCTGTGTGAACGGTAAAATAAAAAAAAAAAGCGGTCACTATGATTCTGTAGAAATAAGGTCACGCAGAAGCAAACAGCATTATAAATCAGTATAATGCCATACACTCCTGCAAGACGAGCAGTGTCCAGAATGGAGGATCATACTCACGGAGCGTGATTCCTGCACTGCACACATCGTGTGAAATAGCCCCTAAGGGGTTCATGTAGGATGTTTACAAAGTTGCTTCATTTTTCAATTAGCTGCACTGGTTGTGAAGGTGGATGTAGCCATTTGCTATTATCCTGTGTCCCCTGTGTTGACGTGGTCTTTATCCACACAGTTCTGGCAGTATCCGGAGGAGAGGTCACAGGATCAGTGAATGACACATTGACTTTACCCTGCACTTACATTATTCACAAATATCAACACCCTGTATGCTGGGGACGAGGTGGCTGTACACTGACAGGGTGCAACAATGATATCATCCGGACTGATGGCCAAAAGGTGACCTGGAGGAAATCTGACAGATACCAGTTACTGGGGAACATAAGTCAGGGGGACGTGTCCCTAACCATCACGGGAGCCACTAATGAAGATGAAGGAACTTACTGCTGTCGTGTGGAGATCCCTGGAATTTTTAATGACATAAAAGAAAAGATGAACGTGACGATACAAGAAGGTGAGACGTTTATACTTTTGAAAACCTGTAGCTCAGTGCATGATCTATATCATGATATGATGTATGGGGAAACCCACAAATGTTGGCCTATGTGTAAAAAATAAGAGTATATATACCCATACCTTCCAACATTTGAAAAGCACATAGAGGGACAATATGTACAATTGTTTTCATACTAGGCCACGCCTCTAACTCTGCCCAAAACATATTTATACACACCCAATCCCACCCAGTCCCCTTAATGCCCCCACATGGTAAATATTCCTCCTTTATGCCACCACACAGTAGTTATGCCCACACTGTGTCCTTCACAGTAGTTATGCCCACATTGTGCCCCCTTCACAGTAGTAGTGCCCACACTGTGCCCCTTCTGCCCCCTTCATAATAGTTATACCCAGATTTTCCCCTTCACAATAGTTATACCTAGATGTGCCCTGTTCACAGTACTTATGCCCAGGTATAGCCTGTTTACAGCAATTATGCCCAGATATTCTCGCTTTAAGTAGTTATGCCCAGATGTGCCCCTTCACAATAGGTATGCCCTGAAGTGCCCCTTCACAGTAGTTATGCTCAGATATGTTCCCCATTCACAGTAGTTATGCCCAGATATGTGCCCCCTTCACAGTAGTTATGCACAGTTATCTGTCCCCTTTACAGTAGTTATGCCCAGTAAAAACTCATTTAGTTTTTCTGATTATCTGCGCTCCCCAGCAGCAGCAGGCAGGATACACATTGTGCTGCTGGGATGTGTAGGAAGAGCCTGGGCTGATTCCTGGGCCTGCACTGCTCCTCCTACACAGCCCAGCAGTGTGAAGCGCCGGCAGCTGCGCTGAATGGTGAAGCAAGGATTGGACAGCTCCTGCTTCAGCATTACAATCGTCTGTCTTTGCATCCTATGGACACAGAGACAGGGACATACCTCAGTTGTTCTGAGAGCGGGAGAGCGGGACATACCTCAGTTGTTCTGGGACCGCGGGACAGCCACTAAAATCAAGGACTGTTCTGCCAGATCTGGGATGGTGGAGAGGTATGTATATACCATAGAGGCAGGTCATGTGGTCGCCATGTGGCCCCGGAGAAATCCCTTATTTTAATAGGTAAAAGACAACAAGGAAAAAAATACAACTCCTGTCTCAAATAATATCAACAGCTCACTTGCACATCACAGCGCAAAGTACAAAATAACTGATTTACACAAAAAATATGACAAACATGGTGTTTCTATTCCAGACTGGGCAGTGATTATTTTTACAGGGCCCTAGGTAGATCAGAAACATAGAAGATAGATGGCAGAAAAAGGCCACCTGCTCTGTCTAACAACTTACAGAAATAGCATACAATCATTTATATTTTTATTGATAAACAGATTACTTTAGACAAAACTTGATTGCACATACTGGAACATATAAACATAAAAATTGTCCTGAACTACCAAGTCTCTTCTTGTCTCTATGGTAAGCATACATCCACATAGAGAGACAAATATGTACAGGACTGTATCTCACATTTGATCAAATAAGGCATACGTGTGAATATAGACATATGTGTACAAAGATAGCAATAAGATCTATTAATCCGTCAATATTGCTCCAAATTCCGCACTTATGACCAATGTCACATTAGGAAATCTCCACAATCCAAATGCGTTTCCCCAATACTATTGTTTCATCAGGTGTAAATAGGTGGAGATTGCCAACTATAACTGGCATTTACAGAATCCCGACACTTTTAGGACATTCAAAAAGAGAATACAAAAATAAATCTAATCACAAACACAAACAAAAAAAGGCACCTCCATAAAAGCCAAAGTAGTAATTGATTCATAGTCGGTTGTGGCACATATTCAACCCTATGGTAAGTCTCCAGTTCGTCATGGAGGATATATAGGTGAATACCTGGGAGAGGAAAAGACATACAACCAAACCGCCAATATGTGAACAGATAATAAATGTGTACAATACACTCACAGGCAGTGTGTGGAGGATAGATATAGGTGCTGCTGCAGATGCCACACTAGCTGGATGGTACACCAGGAAGATGTTCACAACAAAGAAAGCATAGTTAAAGGGGTTTTCTGGGAATTTTATACTGAAGACCTGTCCTCTGGATAGGTAATCAGTATCTGATTGGTGGGGGTCTGACACGCGGGACCCCCGCCAATCAGCTATTTGAGAAGGCAGTAACACTGCAGCCTTCTCCAGCTTTTCCTAGGCCATGTAATCACATGTTCATCGATCACATGACCTAGGCGCAGTTCAGTCCTATTGAAGTGAATGGGGCTGAGCTGCGATACTGAACACTGCCACTATACAGTGTACGGCGCTGTGCTTGGTAAGCTGCGAGAAGACCACAGTGCAGTCATTTAACCCCTCATGATGTGGTCACTAGAGACTGCTGCATTTGAGTGATTAGACAGAGTGGGAGGGTTCCCTCTGCACTCCAATTAAAGCCCCCATGGTGAAACTGCAGGCCTCTGATTGCTATGACAGCCTTGGGCTTTCTGAAGGCTCCCAGGCTTGTGACATTGAGCTGCCGGCAAAGCCAAGCCTGTGGCACAGCCTGTCAGGTAACTTGTAAAAATCGCAAAGTCTGCCAATAGTATTCTATTGCAGTCTTTAGTACAGTCTATCAGAAGATTACAAATTCAAGTCCCCTGCTGTCGGATATATTATATATATATATATATATATATATATATATATATATATATCTCCATGTACAACAACTAATAATGAGCATAGAGCCATATATGTATAAAGGATCACTATCTTAAAAGAGTGAGACTATTGTGATGTTATTTGAAACAAGGTTGGGCGTCACTCAGTATCGGGCATCAAATAGACAAAGGCAGAAATGAATGTCTGAAAATATTATTTATCTCATATTGCAACATATTATATAATACACATAAAATACATAAAATACTCTAAAAACACATGTAGCCTCCTGGGAATCGCATATGCTGGACCGCTAAAATAAATTGCCAGAGTCCATATTGCGTCAGTGTCCTTAAAGTTCATATACCGATCATAAGGTGGAGCAAAGAAAGGTTAATTATATAGTTCACAGGGTACTTTACCGCTCCTTCAGGCTGTTTGTTCTTAGAAGTGCGGCTGCTCTACTTTGAGCTGTAAGGACCTGTGTATCCGGTCTTTTTCATAGGAAGATCCCCGTTCACTGGATGTTGCTTTAAAGTGTAGTCTGTAGCTTTGACCTTCCAGGACCTTCCGGTGGCGTCCCACGTGGCTTCACTGAATAGGTCAGGTGACTCACAATTTCCAGGCGGGGTTTTCGAATTTGTACAGCGTCCGATCGTAGTTTTCAAAGTCTTCCTTATATTGTCCCACACTGTCTCTTAGCCATACGCGTTTCGGGGTCAATGGCCCCTTCCTCAGTGGCACACATTTTAAGGCGTATCTCTTGTTTTCTCTTGATAGCTAGTGTTTCTCCGGTGAATCTCACAACCCAAATGATCTTCTTGAATACACAGGTATTAAGTTTATTTTCCCAATTCTTATTTTTAGACTTAAAGCACAAAAAAATAAAAGTTATAGCAAATGGCTGAAATAATTTAGTAACATAGTACATAAGGCCGAAAAAAGACATTTGTCCATCCAGTTCGGCCTGTTATCCTGCAAGTTGATCCAGAGGAAGGCAAAAAAAAAAACTGAGGTAGAAGCCAATTTTCCCCACTTTAGGGGAATAAAAAATTCCTTCCCGACTTCAATCAGGCAATCAGACTAACTCCCTGGATCAACGACCCCTCTCTAGTAGCTATAGCCTGTAATATTATTACACCCCAGAAATACATCCAGGCCCCTCTTGAATTCCTTTATTGTACTCACCATCACCACCTCCTCAGGCAGAGAGTTCCATAGTCTCACAGCTCTTACCGTAAAGAATCCTTTTCTATGTTTGTGTACAAACCTTCTTTCCTCCAGATGCAGAGGGTGTCCCCTCGTCACAGTCACAGTCCTGGGGATAAATAACTGATGGGATAGATCTCTGTACTGACACCTGATATATTTATACATATCAATTAGATCTCCCCTCAGTCGTCTTTTTTCTAAAGTGAATAACCCTAATTTTGATAATCTTTCAGGGTACTGTAGTTGCCCCATTCCAGTTATTACTTTAGTTGCCCTCCTCTGGACCCTCTCCAGCTCTGCTATGTCTGCCTTGTTTACAAGAGCCCAGAACTGTACATAGTACTCCATGTGTGGTCTGACTAGCGATTTGTAAAGTGGTAGGACTATGTTCTTATCACAGGCATTTATGCCCCTTTTGATGCAGCCCATTATCTTATTGGCCTTGGCAGCAGCTGCCTGACACTGGTTTTTGCAGCTTAGTTTGCTGTTTATTAAAATTCCTAGATCCTTTTTCATGTCAGTGTTACCGAGTGTTTTACCATTCAGTATGTACGGGTGACTTGCATTATTCCTTCCTATGTGCATAACTTTACATTTGTCAGTGTTAAACCTCATCTGCCACTTATCTGCACAAGCCTCCAATCTATCCAGATCCCTCTGTAGTAGTATACTGTCCTCTTCAGTGTTAATTACTTTACACAGTTTAGTGTCATCTGCGAAAATTGATACTTTACAATGCAAGCCTTCTACAAGATCATTAATAAATATATTGAAGAGAATAGGGCCCAGTACTGACCCCTGAGGTACCCCACTAGTGACATTTAAACTAATGCTCCACCAAAACTTGAAAATTCAGGGTGGTTATCCCCAACATGTTTGCCCCATAGCATACTCATGAGGGCCCAGGAAGATGACAGATTTTGATTTTAGGTCGTCAGTTGTCACTAGGCCTACCAAACTCCAATAAAAAAAATTCTGGACAACTGAAGCAAAAATCATGAACGGTCCAAGCGTTTTACAGACGTGCACCCCGTACAAAATGCCCCTTTTAGGACACCATGCCCCGCACATCCTCATCCTTAATTCAGCATTGAGGCCACACACAGGTGCCAGGAGGCGTTTGCAGTACCAGTGATTTTCTGCCTGTTTAACCCCCCCCAAGCCAGTTTTCACCATAGGGACCAAGACACATTTTGCAAATCTGACATGTTTCACTTCATGTGGTAATAACTCTGGAATATTTTTACTTATATAAGCGATTCTCAGATTGTTTTCTCGTGACATATTGTACTTCATGTTAGGCTACATGCACACAAACATTGTTTGTTTCCGTGTCTGTTCCGTTTTTTTTTGCGGATAGGATGCGGACCCATTCATTTCAATGGGTCCGCAAAAAATGCGGACAGCACACCGTGTTCTGTCCGCATCAGTATGTCCGTTCCTTAATTGAACATGTCCTATTCTTGTCCGTTTTAGGAATTGTTACAATGGATCCGCAAAAAAAACGGATGGCATAGGGATGGCATCCATTTTTTTTGCGGACCGCAAAACACATACGGTCATGTGTATGCAGACTTAGTGGTAAATTTGAGTCAATATGTTTTACCTTTATTTATAAAAAATTCCAAAATTTACAGAAAATTTTGAAAAATTCTCAATTTTTAAAATTTGAATGTCCCTGCTTTTAAAGCAGATTGTGATACCTCATAAAATAGTTGTTACTGTACATTTCCCAGATGTCTACTTAATGTTGGCATCATTTTGTAATTGTCATTGTATTTTTTTAGGACGTTAGAAGGCTTAGGCCTCTTTCATACGGGCGTCCCGGATTTGCTCCGGATGCGTTGCGTGTGCATTGCAGGAAACCCGTGCAAGTGCGCACGTAATTTCAGTCAGTTTTGACTGCGATTGTGTTGCGGTGTTCAGTTTTTTTCGTGCGAGTGTAATGCATTTTGCACGCTCGTGATAAAAAACTGAATGTGGTACCCAGACCAGAACCCGGACTTCTTCACTGAAGTTCGGGTTTGGGGTTCTATAGATTTTATTATTTCCCCTTATCACATGGTTATAATGGAAAATAATAGCATTCTTAATACAGAATGCCTACTAAAATGTGGATTGAGGGGTTAAAAAAAATAATAATTTACTCATCTCACCCAATTGATCGCGCAGCCGGCATCTTCTTCTTTCTTCTTCTTTCAGGACCTGCAAAGGGACCTTTGATGACGTAATCGCGCTCACCACATGGTGAGCGTGGTGACGTCAGCGCAGGTCCTGCTGAATGAAGATAGATGTGGTACAATTGTGGGGTACATATGATTTTTGTTTGCTCAATATTACGCTTTTTGTGAGGCAAGGTAACCAAAAAATGGCTGTTGTGGCACAGTTTTTATTTTTTGTTTTTTTACGGAGTTCTCCTGACAGGATAGATCATGTGTTGCTTTTATAGAGCAGGTTGATATGGACGCGACAATACCAGTTGTTTCAGTTTTACATAATAAAGCATTTTTGAAAACAAAAATAATGTTTTTATGTCTTCATTTTCTGCCGATTTCTTTCATTTTTCTGCCGATTGTCTTGTGCAGGGGCTCTTTTTTTGCAGAAAGAGCTGACATTTTTATTGGTACCATTTTTGGGTACATATGATTTTTTTGATCATTCAATATTTTTTTGGGGCAAGGTGACCAAAAAAATTGCTATTTTGGCACAGTTTTTATTTTTTATTTTAACAGCGTTCACCTGAGGGGATAGGTCATGTGATATTTTTATAGAGCAGGTCATTATGGACGTAGCAATACCTAATATGTATATTTTTATTTCAGTTTTATACGATAAAAGAATTTGAAAAATGTCACCATTTTCTGAAAGCTATATATTTTTTCTTTCTGCCAATCGTCTTGTATAGGGGCTAATTTTTTTGCGGAAAGAGTTGACATTTTTATAGGTAGATTTTTTGGGTACATATGATTTTTTTGATCACTCAATATTACACTTTGTGTGGCAAAGTGACCAAAAATTTGTTGTTTTGGCAGAGTTTTTATTAGATTTTTTTAAATGGAATTCACCTTAGTGATTAGATCATGTGATATTTTTATACAGCAGGTTGTTACGGACGCGGAGATACCTAATATGTCCACTTTTTTATGTATTTCAGTTTTACACAATAAAAGCATATTTTTTTGGGTGATTGTCTTACATAGGGCTAATTTTTTGCGGGAAAAGATGACGGTTTAATTGGTACTATTTTGGGTTGCATATGACTTTTTGATCGCTTGGTATTACAGTTTTTGTGATGAAAGGTGACCAAAAATTGCTTTTTTTGCACAGTTTTTTTTATGGTGTTCACCTTAGGGGGTAAGTCATAAAATATCTTTATAGAGCAAGTCACTTTTACGGTGTTCATCTGAGAGGTTAGGTCATGAGATATTTTTATAGAGCTGGTTGTTACGGACGTGGCAATACCTTATGTCTACTTTTTTAAAATTTATTTCAGTTTTACACTATAAAAGCATTTTTGAAGGAAAAAAATTCATGTTTTAGTATATCATTTTCTGAAACCCATATATTCTTTTACCTTTTGGGCAATTGTCTTATGTAGGGGCTCATTTTTTGCGGGAAGAGATGACGGCTTGATTAGTACCATTTTGGGGTGTGTATGACTTTTTTGATCGCTTGTAATTACACTTTTTGTAATGTAAGGTGAAAACAAATGTCATTTTTTGCATTTTTTTTTTTTGTCCCAGTGTGGAAATTTACCTTTTATGGGTTTGATCCCTGTTTCAATTCAGTACAATACATTCTGTATTGTACTCAATTGAACTGTCAGCATCTTACACAGTAAGACGCTGACAGTTGCCTAGGACAGTGGTTGGGAAACACTGGCCTAGGAGACCCAGCCTGCAGGCTGGATCTCCTGGGCTTCCGTAGCTGGCAGGCTCCGATGCCTGTGTAAGGCATTGGAGCTGCTATGGCAACCATTGGCCCCCTGTCAGCACCTTGTCCCTCTGCAAATCCTGCATGTGCCGCTGTCAGCGCTGACCACGGCATGTGAAAGGGTTAATCTGCTGGCATCACCACATACAGCAATGCTGGTGGATGAAGCAGGGGCCCGGCTATCAGTAACAGCCGGGCCCGTGATGCTGATTGCAGCTCATGCCAGGGCCGGATTAAGAGCATCATGGGCCTGGTGCTGAGGATTTTGCTGGGCCTTTTTATGGAACTGCACTCAGTGTCTTAATTACATATATATTTTATCGATACCATTAAAGTATTTTGTTCCTGCAACTACCCCTCATTTGGCGTCTATCTTGGCAACATGGAGGGGGACCACGGGAGGGGGACCCTGAGGGTGGGGGCATCCTCAGGGCACTGTAGTGTCAGGAAAACCGCTTTGTTTTCCTGACACTATAGTGATCATTTAACATGACTATGAAGATTACTGTTTTCTAGCTGCTGTGGACTGTGGACAACAGCAGCTAGAAACAGTAATTTTCATAGTGCTGTTATGATTTATGGACACAGCTCTCAGCATGCTTAGCCAGCCTTCTATCTGGCTGTGCTTCTTGAGTCACAGTCCACAGGCTCAGAAACAGCCAGATAGAAGGCTGGCTAAGCATGCTGAGAGCTGTGTCCATAAATCATAACAGCACTATGATTGCCCTCCCTTCCAACTGGATGAGTTTATCTGATACCTGCTCCAGAAGCTCCTGCTGTCTCGCGGGTTGGTGTGGCTGAGCGCTGTGGGCCGTGTGCTGGTAGAAACTGCTGAGCAGGTTGTACACAGCGCAGCGTGCAGGAGGGATAACCGCGGGCGCACTGAGGTCATATCCGGCGGGCCGGCATTACAGGAACTGCACCAGCTGCTCTGACGTCCTGCCGCCGGATATCCTGTGACGTATATCCGGCGGCAGGACGTCAGAGCAGCTGGTGCTGTTCCTGTAATGCCGCGGCCCGCCAGATATGACCTCAGTGCGCCCGCGGTTATCCCTCCTGAATGCTGCGCTGTGTACAATAGTGATGGGAAGTTCGGATCTTTCAGATGAATCGGTTCATTTGAATCAGCTCATTCAAATGAACCGATTCATGAATCGGATCTTCGGTTCACTTGCTGAGTCACTGACTGCTGAGCTGACTCGCAAGTGAACCGAAGACTCTAGGTGCCGGTGCGCATGCGCAGATGCTATCCATTCGATTCACTTGCTGCTGCTGACTCAGTCGGCTCTTCAGCTCTCTAATGAGTGATTGATTATAGTGATAGTGAGGGGAAGCTTAGGCTGACGCTGGACAGGAGGACTCAGGAGCTGTCACTGTGGTGTGCATTGTTGTCTGTTGTGCATTGTTACCCACAGTGACAACAGTCTGACACTGACAGTAGTACAACGAACCAAGTGAAGTGAAATGTGAATGCACGCACAGGGAAAACTATGTGCTGAATTGATAACAGTATTACAGTAACACAGTCACTGGCTGATAATAAAATAGTCCCCACTTAACGGAATCCATAAAGGAGATGTGAACCCACCCTTAGTTATATAGCTACTGAACGAGATGCCTTTAACATATATATCTCCTGAGAAGCCAATTTGATCCTAAAGGGTTAATTCAACCTGTAATCTAAACTCTGTGTCATCTGTCACTTCTCTTATCTCTCTGCTCCTGTCCCTTAGGCCTCCTGCACACGACCGTTGTGTGCACCCGTGGCCGTTGTGCCGTTTTCCGTTTTTTTTCGCGGACCCATTGACTTTCAATGGGTCCGTGGAAAAAACGGAAAATGCACCGTTTTGCAGCCGCATCCGTGATCCGTGTTTCATGGCCGTGAAAAAAATATGACCTGTCCTATTTTTTTCACGGCCAACGGTTCACGGACCCATTCAAGTCAATGGGTCCGTGAAAGAACACGGATGCACACAAGATTGGCATCCGTGTCCGTGATCCGTGGCCGTAGGTTAGTTTTTATACAGACGGATCCGAAGATCCGTCTGCATAAAGCTTTTTCAAAGCTGAGTTTTCACTTCGTGAAAACTCAGAACCGACAGTATATTCTAACACAGAAGCGTTCCCATGGTGATGGGGACGCTTCTAGTTAGAATACACTACAAACTGTGTACAAGACTGCCCCCTGCTGCCTGGCAGCACCCGATCTCTTACAGGGGGCCGTGATCAGCACAATTAACCCCTTCAGGTGCGGCACCTGAAAGGGTTAATTGTACTATCATATCCCCCTGTAAGAGATCAGGGCTGCCAGGCAGCAGGGGGCAGACCCCCCCCCTCCCCAGTTTTAATATCATTGATGGCCAGTGCGGCCCCCCCCCCCCCCTATTGTAATTATTCGTTGGTGGCACAGTGTGCGCCCCCCCCCCTCCCTCCCTCTATTGTAATAATTTGTTGGTGGCACAGTGTGCGCCCCCCATCGGCCCCCCCTCCCTCTATAGCATTAACAACATTGGTGGCCAGTGTGCGGCCTCCCATCTCCCCCCCCCCCCCCCCCATCATCATTGGTGGCAGCGGAGTTCCGATCGGAGTCCCAGTTTAATCGCTGGGGCTCCGATCGGTAACCATGGCAACCAGGACGCTACTACAGTCCTGGTTGCCATGGTTACATAGCAATAGTACAATAGTAGAAGATTCATACTTACCGGCTGCTGCGATGTTTGTGTCCGGCCGGGAGCTCCACCTACTGGTAAGTGACAGCCTCAGGTCTGTGCGGCGCATTGCTAAATGAACTGTCACTTACCAGTAGGAGGAGCTCCCGGCCGGACACGAACATCGCAGCAGCCGGTAAGTATGAATCTTTTACTATTGTACTATTGCTAGTAACCCGCTGCCACCAATGATCGGGGGGGGGGGGGGGGGATGGGAGGCCGCACACTGGCCACCAATGTTGTTAATGCTATAGAGGGTGGGGGGGGGGGCGATGGGGGGCGCACACTGTGCCACCAACGATTTATTACAATAGAGGGAGGAAGGGGGGGGGGGCGCACACTGTGCCACCAACGATTTATTACAATAAAGGGAGGGGGGCGGGGGGGGGGCGCACACTGTGCCACCAACGATTTATTACAATAGAGGAAGGGGGGGGGCGGGGGCGCACACTGTGCCACCAACAAATTATTACAATAGAGGGAGGAAGGGGGGGGGGGGGCCGCACTGGCCACCAATGATATTCAAAATGGGGAGGGGGGGGGGGGTCTGCCCCCTGCTGCCTGGCAGCCCTGATCTCTTACAGGGGGATATGATAGTACAATTAACCCCTTCAGGTGCGGCACTTGAGGGGTTAATTGTGCTGATCACGGCCCCCTGTAAGAGATCGGATGCTGCTAGGCAGCAGGGGGCAATCATGTACACAGTTTGTAGTATATTCTAACTAGAAGCGTCCCCATCACCATGGGAACGCCTCTGTGTTAGAATATACTGTCGGAAATGAGGTTTCACGATCTAACTCATATCCGACAGTATATTCTAACATAGAGGCGTTCCCATGGTGATGGGGACGCTTCAAGTTAAAATATACCATCGGATTGGAGAAAACTCCGATCCGATGGTATAAAAGGGACTCCAGACTTTACATTGAAAGTCAATGGGGACGATCCGTTTGAAATGGCACCATATTGTGTCAACGTCAAACGGATCCGTCCCCATTGACTTGCATTGTAATTCAGGACGGATCCGTTTGGCTTCGCACGGCCAGGCGGACACCAAAACGACTTTTTTTTCATGTCCGTGGATCCTCCAAAAATCAAGGAAGACCCACGGACGAAAAAACGGTCACGGATCACGGGAAAACGGGACCCGTTTTTGTGGACCGCAAAAAAATACGTTCGTGTGCAGGAGGCCTTAATCTTATCACTGCTGCAACAAAATCACTGGGCCCCATAGCAGGAATCTAAATTGGGCCCTCATTCCCCTTTTATAGCCCCTCCTTTTGTTCCATGAACTATTCTTGCTGCTGCGTTTTATAATTTATGCCATCAGGGCCGGATTGAGATTACAAAACAGCCCTGGCACACAAAAGAGGTATAATAGATGCAGTGTGTACAGGTATATAGTATATTCCCTAGTGTTCTGATATGTGAGGTACAGGGTATAATATATGCAGTGTGTACAGTATATACAATAGTGTAATATGTGAGGTACGAGGTATAATAGATGCAGTGTGTACAGGTATATAGTAAATACAGCAGTGTATTGACACCTCGTACCTCACATATAAGTACACTGCTGTATATACTATATATCTGTACACACTGCATCTATTATACCTCGTACCTCACATATCAGTACACCGCTGTATATACTATATATCTGTACACTGCATCTATTATACCTCGTACCTCACTTATCAGTACACTGCTGTATATACTATATATCTGTACACTGCATCTATTATACCTCGTACCTCACATATCAGTACACTGCTGTATATACTATATATCTGTACATATTGCATCTATTATACCTTGTATCTCATATATATATATATATATATATATATATATATATATATATATTACACACAGAGCAGTGTATTGATGTGAGACATAGAAGGTATAATACTGTAGATGCAGTGTTTACAGAAATATGTGGTCAGTTATGCATTATGGTCACTGTGTGTGTGAGGTACATGAGGTAGTGGTCACTGTAACTGTCTGAAGTATTATACATGAGTGAGCAATGAGTAAAAACAGGGCATGGAGGGGGGGTAAATGATGAAAAGTGGAGGACCTCCTCTTACCTCTCCATTCCAGTCTGTATGGATCAATGCAGAGCTGATTGTGAACTTCTAATACTTGCTGTTAGGGGTTGAAGGACCTGTGATGATGTCATCACAGGTCCTGGCAGATATACCTTTGAAACCTAGGAACTACACCATTTTTGGTGCAGTTCCTTTGCTACATTCTGCAGGACCTGTGATGTTGAAGATGATGTCATCACAGGTCCTGGCAGATGCACTGTTCTAACCTGGGAACTACACTTTACACTGTGCAGTTCCCTTACAGGACCTGTGATGACATCATCAAAGGTCCTTTAGCTTTAGAAAGATAAACAGTCTACTCAGACGGCTCAGAGCTGCTGGTGCTTGCCTTGCCTCAGCTCTGATTGGTTGGTGGGCGGGGAGGGGAGGGGCTGGCAGAAGCAGCTTCCACTCTAGGATCATATTACGCTCCTCCCGAGTCCCTCCCTCAGGCTCCTGCTGCCAGCGTGAGGTGAGCGTCTCTGCATTGTCTGTGCTATGTGACAGCTGACAACAGAGGACTTTTAGCTCCCGGCGGCCTTTTGGCGGGCGGATGGGCCTATTTTATGGTAGGGGCCTGGAGCTGCAGCTCCATCAGCCCCTACGTTAATCCGGCCCTGGCTCATGCACCCGCCCGATCCCATTACGTACAGGCACGTGAGGATGTGGCAAGAAGCCGCATTCCCTCACGTACATGTACGTGAATATGCCTGAAGGGGTTAAGGAGTCTCAGATGTCTCCCTTTTTTTAAAAGCCTCCCTGATGTTGTGGGAGAGTTAGCAAGTAAGGAGCAAGCTGAGTGACAAAGTGATTCTCTCGGCAGTTTTTACTATGCAAAACTGCTGACAGCATTTGGAAGTGGCTGGGGAGAGCAGGACAAACATACCTTTTGTGGAGCTGTTACTATCAGAAGTAGAGTGAATATGAACTTTTAACCTGACATATTCTGCTCCAGGATGCACTGAGAAGTCTATAGCAGCCTTGAACTGCATCACTGTTTCTGTTAGGCTGTGCTTCTTCAGCTTCGCCCCCTCCGATTAGAATGGTCTAGATCAGTTAGAAACTGTATAAAAGTGGAGAACTAAGACCCTAGTAGTCTGCACATAGGGACTAGTGTTTAGTAAGAGAGACTCTGCCAGACTGCAGGAGTGACTAGAAGAAGATGTTGAGATATGGATACTCTTCCACAGACCCCGGGTCACCAGCCCCTTGACCAGGAAGCCAGGCAGGATGACTGAGCCACAGACCCTGGGCCACCAGCCCTTTGGCAAGTGCAACAGCCTTCTTAACAAAAGAGAGAGAGCTACAGGAGTGGACTGGGAACTTAAAGTGGCCCTGTAAAAAAAAACTAAAAAGTGGCCCTATGTTGTAGGTGATTCCAAATTGACAGAAGGCAGGGCAACACAATTAGATGGGGCAAGCAATTCCATATTGTGGCAAATAAAACTGTCCCAGCAGAACCAAGTACCACAGTGCAGCACAAAATAATTCTCCAGGAGCACAAAATACCTCCCATGAAGCTGTCCATCTGTGGTGGCTAGCCCCAGCTACCACGTTTCTTCCTCCCACTCCAGTTGTCTTGAATTCAGGAGTCATCATGAGGTCACCTGTGGCCACCGGCCAGGTACATAAATTCTTAACACTCCCAGTGTTAATTAACTCAGGGAGCACCAGATCATTACTTACCTGGCTGGCAGCTGTGAGTGGGGCCCAAGTGGACCTCTGGGCATCGGCCCATTGGGAAGTTTCCCTGTAAGGTCTATGGCCAGTCTACACCTACAGGCATTTCAATTATAGGAAAAAGAGAGATGCACACAGCTGGTATATATATTTTGCAGGTCCACAGTTTGCAGACAGCAAAATGGCAATGGCTGGGTGCATGAAGTATTAGGATACAACCAAATGGTCAGGTTTCTTGATGCAGTTTTGGAATCCAAAACCATGACTGAATTCAAAAATGAGGAAAAGTCATATTTGTCCTTTAATTTTTCTATCCTTTTGTGATCCACTCCTGGTTTGGCTTTCAAAACTACAATGGTTGCTTAAGGTGTCTTTCCCAAAATCCCCTTCCAGGTGATTAGTCCCTTGAATATGTTCCAAATCAGGTGAGACTAATTGTATTAGCTCTGTGCTAAGATTCCATCTGCACTGCTCCTTCTCTGGCATGCTAGCTCCATTATTTCTTAACCCCATCATTGGGCATACTTGTCACTCCCTCAATTGACTCACATTCCAGGACTCTGGTGTGACCCTCCATGCAAGCCACAACCAGGGCATCACTTGTTAGTCTGATGTTATAAGTTGCCCTGCCACACAGCAACTGCAACGACAACTATTTGGCGGGCGACAATCCCTTTTATCAGGTCCTTTTACAGCAGGCTAGAGGGGGAGGCAGAGAGGATGGGAGTGATGGTGGTGCTTATGGTTGTAGCTGTACTCACGGTGGCAGTTCTCTCTCCATTAGGCCATGCAATGATAGGAGGGGGCACCCTTTCTTCCCTTGGAGAACACCCTGGACTTCTTGGGTCTGTCTGTGGTCAGCGGAATGCGGAGGCAGTAACCAGGCCAGTTTGGTTAAAATAAATAGTTTACTCCTTTACTGAGTATATGATGGGAGTTACAGTACAAATGTGCACAGCAGGCACTCTTCTTAGGTATTGCAGAGAGTAGAACTTTCCCAAAGGCTGTATATGGGAGGTGTCAATTACCATAACCACACACATGCAGTTACTCTCAATATACTTTCTGCAGTTCCCAGTTGCAGGGTGTAGAACTTCAACAGATGGCCAGTCTGTCTCAGAAGTGTGGCGGTTGCCGGAAGCAATGAACCGCTTTCACATGCTGTGCATTTACCTTACTATCTTTGTTAGCATGGCCTAAAAATGGTGCTCAACCTTCTGCAAATATGCATGCTTTCTTCCTCTTAGAGGGTAATTCTTAGTGAAGTTGCTTTCTGGCAGTTTTACACTCTCAGGATTTGTGCTTTCCTGGATAAGTCTTCTCCTTAGGGCTAACTTGCACAACAAAGTACTAGCTCTGTTCAGCAACAACTCACTAACCAGAGGGTAGGGCCAGCCCACCTCCCTGCAACCTAAAACTGCCAGTTTTAACTACTTCCTACTGATATACAGTACAACCTTTTGCAAAGGTTATCATCACAGTAAACATTTTAAAGTGGTGACCCTGAGTATTAATGATTTAACAGTGAATCACAGTATTCTCTTTAGCAGTGAACCATTAGATCACTGGACTTTTAACCTAGCTCCACCTCCTAGCAGTATCACTACTTCGCCACTAGGAGTACCCTTTCACAGAGACCACAGACTACAGCTAAATTAAAGGTAGGAATCCGCCATCCTGCCATAAGCATTACTTAGCAATTTCCTTGTTATAGGCACATTAGAATAAAATACAGTTCAATTTCACAAACAGTTTACATTAACCACTTTACCCCATGAGTCCATCCTAGAAGCAAAGAAAGTGCAATGCAGCATGTAACATATCAGCTCAGGTGCAGCCATTGTCCATAACCTGTAAGGACAAAACATAAACAGTCAACAAGTGAATACATTTAAAATCATTTTTCACATTAGCAGATCTTGTATGGAGGGTGCATTCACTCCCCTACACACTTCACAGTGAAGCTCTGCCCCCTGGTCAGGAGAATAAGACCAGTCCTTGATATGGACAAGAATAGGACATGTTATATTTTTGTTGTGGTGCCGCAGAAACTTTTGCAGCCCCATTGAAGTGAATAAGTCTGCATCCGAGACGCAAAAATGTGGCTTGGATGCGGACCCAAACAACGTTCGTGTGCATGAGGCCTAAAACTGTATATTCACACTACTCCTGATATCTCTTCCCAGCCCCTACTTAATGCTGTCAGCAGTTTTGTATAGTCAAAACTGCTTAGAGACTTCCATTAACCCCTTGTCATCTTAAACAATTTTCCAAGAATCATACCAACATTTTTCATTTTCATTCACAAAGCCATATGAGGGCTTGTTTTTTTGTAGGACTCGTATTTTTAATGGCACCATTTAATTTATCATATTAAGCCCTGCCACAGGCAAGTGCTAATAGGAAGACTACCATGTTAGGCCTCCCAGAGTAATCGAGATGGACTCAATAGAAAGCCTATGGGCCCATTTTGATTTTTTCTCATGCAGCAAGAAGAGAGCGCGTGCGATGAGAACGTTTCTCACTCCTGGTTCTAGCGATCGGTGGGGGTCTCAGCACTAAAACCCACATTGATCAAAATCTTGGATATGTCGTTATGACATATTAAAAGTTTTGTGGAAGCTCAGTGACCTTTTAAAACAGCAGTCTGTCACCCTAAAAACAGCTAGCGCTGAAGACCAGGGGTTTTATATTCACCTTTTAGTCAGGGGTGCATCTGACTGTTATACTTGTGTGTTTCCAGGATGCACCGCAAGGCATTATGTCTAAATGAGCTCTTAGGGGTGCGTCTGACATCAAGAGCAACCACCAGAATTCACCAAATCTTCTGTCATGGAGCAAATACTCACAGCATGCCCTGACAGATACAGGCTGCCATTGCATGCAAAGAGTTGTACGTTTTCTAGGGAGTAACAAGTTAGGGGTCACTACTATGAGCCTTGATGATGTTGCAGTTTGTCTCTGTAGATTCATTCATAATACATGTAAAATATCTTGAGTTTTTTTTTTTTTAGGAGACCATAACCCCAAAACAATCCCAGTCCCCAGATGCCACCACTTATGTGATTCCTGGTGTTTTTGGAGCACTTTTCCTTGTCACTTTGATGGGAGGCTCCATATACATGTGTAAGTGATAGTTCTATAGGAGGATAATATGGGGCGCCACATAGAAATTTCATGTCAGAACATATGCTGATGTTCAGGGCCTCATCAGGATTCCTAATGTGGGCTTCTAAATGTGATCCGTAGCCTTATTTTGCTAAAAAACAGGTTTTACTAACCTGTCACTCAAAGAAATAAGGTGCCCAAGGGGATGTCAGGGGATGTCAAGGGATGCAAGGTGCCCACCGCACCCACCACCGTTCGGATCACATTTAGAAGCCCACATTAGGAATCCTGATGAGGCCCTGAACATCAGCATATGTTTAGCTGACAGGGGTGAAACCTGGTGACAGAATCCCTTTAAGCTTGACGGTGTCAATACAGCAGCCACAATATTAGTAATTTAATCACTAATCTAAATATATATATATATATATATATATATATATATGTATATATATATATATATATATACAGTACAGACCAAAAGTTTGGACACACCTTCTCATTCAAAGAGTTTTCTTTATTTTCATGACTATGAAGGCATCAAAACTATGAATTAACACATGTGGAATTATATACATAACAAACAAGTGTGAAACAACTGAAAATATGTCATATTCTAGGTTCTTCAAAGTAGCCACCTTTTGCTTTAATTACTGCTTTGCACACTCTTGGCATTCTCTTGATGAGCTTCAAGAGGTAGTCCCCTGAAATGGTCTTCCAACAGTCTTGAAGGAGTTCCCAGAGATGCTTAGCACTTGTTGGCCCTTTTGCCTTCACTCTGCGGTCCAGCTCACCCCAAACCATCTCGATTGGGTTCAGGCCCGGTGACTGTGGAGGCCAGGTCATCTGGCGCAGCACCCCATCACTCTCCTTCATGGTCAAATAGCCCTTACTTTCAAAGTTTTCCCAATTTTTCGGCTGACTGACTGACCTTTATTTCTTAAAGTAATGATGGCCACTCGTTTTTCTTTACTTAGCTGCTTTTTTCTTGCCATAATACAAATTCTAACAGTCTATTCAGTAGGACTATCAGCTATGTATCCACCTGACTTCTCCTCAACGCAACTGATGGTCCCAACCCCATTTATAAGGTAAGAAATCCCACTTATTAAACCTGACAGGGCACACCTGTGAAGAGAAAACCATTTCAGGGGACTACCTCTTGAAGCTCATCAAGAGAATGCCAAGAGTGTGCACAGCAGTAATCAAAGCAAAAGGTGGCTACTTTGAAGAACCTAGAATATGACATATTTTCAGTTGTTTCACACTTGTTTGTTATGTATATAATTCCACATGTGTTAATTCATAGTTTTGATGCCTTCAGTGTGAATCTACAGTTTTCATAGTCATGAAAATAAAGAAAACTCTTTGAATGAGAAGGTGTGTCCAAACTTTTGGTCTGTACTGTATATATATATATATATATATATATATATATATATGCAAAATTTGTGTGTGTTATTAAAGGGGTTGTATGAGAGTAGAAAAGAACGTCTCATTTATTACCATTACCAAACCAGCATTCAACATCTCCATGGGTTGTGTATGACATTGCAGCTCAAGTCCATTCAACCTAAATGCTCAGCTTGCTACAATGGAGGAGAGAGTGAGAGTACAGGAGTGGCAGCAAAGATGGTGGTAGTGGTACTCCTGGTGGCAGTCCTCACTATGGGGCTCCCTGGGCTGTGCAGTGAAGGGAGGGGTACATCCTTTCTTCCCCTTGGGGCACACTATGGTTTAGGGCTCCTGCCTGGTTGGTGTCAGTGGGTGTTGGGGTGCAAGGCAGGGTTCCCTTGAGGTGCAGTGAAATATAATGCAGTACAATGATGAGACTGGATTTAGGTAAAAACAATGCACTTTTACTGAACAACACAGCAGATGGTACACACAGGCACTTCTCTGACTGCTTAGGTGAATAGTGATGCGGGGAGCGGACGCCCCCCTGCTTCACCATTCCAATCAGCTGTCTCTATGTGCCCTATGGAGCAGTGACCCATAAGATGTTATGTCAACAAGACTGGTTTGTAAAGTGAGCAAACAGAGCAGAATAGGTAATACAACCATATTAGATGTATATTAGTATGGCCAGGGCATGTTTAATGGAACATAAAAGTTTAATCCCGGAAAATCCATTTAATAAAGTCCCCCTTATAATTATTACAAGCTTAGTGGTGATCCCTATGACTCTAGGAAAGCTGGATTACACGTTTAGTGGGAGCTCTACTGGCAGCCATATTGGTTGTTAAATAGATTTCACAGAAATAACAGGCATTGCTGAATAGATTATTTATTAAAGGGATTCTCCAGGAATTAAGAAAATAAAAAAACTTAAATATTACTTTATTATACATATATTCCCAAATACTTTTCATTAGTAATAATAACTCATTTTGTCAATAGAGCAATCATTAGGAGAAACAAAATGGCCGCCATCCTATTAGTACACACAAAACCTGTCCTAATCACACAGGAGGACAAGTTACTTCAGAACACTGAGCTAAAGAGCTGCCTCATCATCCTCTCTGCTCTACTTTTCAGGGATTATGATCCTGTGTATGGCTGATAAGATCTTCAGCTGAATATCTGTAGGAATGTAGTTCATGAGGAGACATGAAGTACAGAGAGGATGGACAGGACAGACTGTAGTAATGTGTGTCTGTGGTAATGGAGACTGCATTCAAGTGCTGCTGCTTATTAGTCACATCCCCACCTCCTCTCTGTACTCTATGTCTCCTCATGATCTCCATTCCTACAGAGATTCAGCTGAAGATTTTATCATCTGTATGCGGGGGACAAGTAGAAGAGGAGGATGAGGCAGCTCTTTAGCTCAGTGTTGTGAAGTAACTTGTCCTCCTGTGTGATTAGGACAGGTTTTATTTGTACTAATAGGATGGCGGACATTTTATTTCCCCTGATGAGTGCTCCCTAGACAAAACAAACCATTATAACTAATGAAAGGTATTTGGGAATATATTTAAATAAAGTAGTATTTAAGTATTTTCAGTAATTGTATTTTCTTAATTCCCGGAGAACCCTGTTAATCTGATAGAGTAAGAAGATCATTTATGGAAAATGCTGTTTAATACAATGACTTATCAATATGACTAATATGTTTGCAAATATATATTTTTTCCAGGTAAAACTCGTAGTGGGAAGCAGACAAAAACAGAGAGGTAAATAACTTATCAGGATTATCAGTTTGAATGTGTGTGTGAATTTTTTCCAATTCATATAAAATGCTAAATATAAGGGATTGTACCTAGTATGAAAGTTATCCTCTATCCATAGGATAGGAGATAACTAACTGATCAATGGAGGTCCCACCTGTAGGACCCCTACCGATCCCAAGAATGGGGGTCCCATGTTCCTGTCCTGATGGAGCGGCAGGCCAGCAGGAGCCATGCTGCTACATTCATTCTCTAGGGGACTGCCAGAAATGGCCGAGCACTGTTCTTGGCTATCTCCGGCAGTCCCTTAGAGAATGAATGGAACAGCTGGGCGAATATGCTTGACCATTCTTGGGACTGGTAGGAGTCCCATTGGTTAGACACCCACGGATCAGTTAGGTATCCTCTATTCTGTGAATGGGGGATAACTTTCATACTTGGCACAACCCCTTTAAGTAACTTCCTGATTATAAATTTCCTACCATGTTGAGTGCACAGCTCCTCTGCATACCTTTGTGTCTCCATGGCTGCAGACTACAAATAAACCCTGTGTAGCTTGGTTGTTTATTATGAAAACTACCGTCTATATGCCCCACACTTCTTTCTATCCTCCATTTTGGCCTTGTTCACACATTCAGGTTTCTTTTAGGATTCAGAAGCTGGTTCTGCACTTAAATTCTGACAGAATCCATTGACACTAATGGTAATGCTAGTGAAAAGGGTATTTAATACCTCATTCACATGCGCTGGAAAAATCTGCGCAAAGTAATGAATGGGCTACAGATTTTAAAATCCACACCATTTTTATTATTGTTGTAAATTCTGCCAGAAAAAAAAAACAGATTAGCGCCACTAAATTATAATGGAGCTAATCTGTATGTGGCCTGGACTGGCCAATCCACGGCAGAAATAGGGAAAATACAGATCTGTCCTGTACGGGCATACACTTAGAAGGTGATAATCCGTAACCATGGAGACACAAAGGTAAGCTTCGGAGCTGTAGACAAAAATGGTAGGAAGATTTTAATGATATGGCAATATTGCTGCTTTTCTTATTGTAGATGCATTGGAGCAATAAAGTAAAAAATGGCTGCAGTGGTTTAAAGTAGATCTCCACCTTATCATCATTTTTTCTTAACATATCTCTATTTTGAAAACAATTTTATAACATTTTTATTTTGAAAAGTAACACAATCAGCTACAACATAAATCCTGCTCATGGGATTCATCTTAACTCATTAATGACCCGGCCTGAAATGACCAGCAAAAAGATTTACGTTTTTTCCTCTCTTCATTTCAGCAGTCATAACTTTTTTCAATTTTGTAACGACAAGTCTATCTGAGGCCTTTTTAATGTGGGAGAAATGTTATTACCGTACTTGTCGCCCTATAAGTTGCACTTTTCCCCCCCAATGTGGGTGGAAAATGTCAGTAAGTCTTATGGGGCGAATACTAATAAGCTCTTCCATTATGGCAGCATTCATTAGTACAGGAGGACTGGGGAGCAGTGAATGCAGCGCTTTCTGTGTGAGCTCTGTACTCGCTGCTTCCTGACCGCACGGTGTGCTGTGACCTGCGCACAGCATTAGTACGTTAAGCACTCTGTGACCTCATGTTGTGCCACGTTGGGTCACAGCACAGAGCAGCAGGAAGACCAGGCAGAGTGCTGGATCTCAGGAGCAGCAGCCGCGTCTGTTGCAGGAGAGGTAAGTTGATATTTTTTTTTTGTCTGTTCTAAATAACATGGGGGTCTGATCTGAGATCTGATTGGGGCCATATTTATATCGGGGGTCTGATCTGAGGTCTAAATGGTGGTCTTTTTTTACATTGTGAGTCTGATCTGAGGTCCTATTCACATTGGGGGTCTGATCTCAGGTCTGATTGGGTGTCTTATAAACATTGGGGCTCTAAGCTGAGGTCTGATTAACATTTGGGGTCCAATTGGTGGTCTGATCTGAAGTCTAATGAAAAATATTTTTTCTTATTTTCCTCCTCTGAAACCTAGTTGCGTCTTATTGGCAGGTGAGTCTCATACAGTATTTTTGCTGTAGTTTAGGGATAAATCTAAATCACGTTGTAATATTTTTTGCTGCAGACATATAAGAAAAAAAATGTACTTATTTTGGATTTTTTTTTTTTTTAACCACCTCCGGACCGCCTAACGCAGGATTGCGTTCCGGAGGTGGCAGCGCTGCGCAGAGTCACGCATATACGCGTCATCTCGCGAGACGCGAGATTTCGCTCAAAGCCGGCCCGCGCATGCGCATCGCGGGCCGGCAAAATTAAAAGAAGTATTTCGTCACCAGCCTGCCAGCAACGATCATTGGCTGGCAGGCTGGCGATTTTCAAAAAATCCAATCCAAAGTCATATAACAGATCATATTAGTAAATATGATCTGTTATATGGCTTGTCTGCTCCTGTGCTGGTCCTTTTCGTCGGTTGGATCCAGCACAGGAGCAGACTGAACTGTGAGTACACCAAACAGCACACCTTAGCCCCAGATCACCCCCCTGCACCCCAATTAACCCTTTGATCACCCCTTTGATCGCCCCTGTCAATCACTAGTGAAAGGAAAAAAAGTGATCAGTGTAAACTGTCACTTTTTTTTTTCCACTGGTATTGGCTGTTAGGTTTTAGGGATAGTTTAGGCCCCTTGGTTAGGTAGTTAGCGTCAGTTAGCGCCCAGCCCACCGCACCGCAGTCACTTTTATTCGCTGTTTAGCGTATCACTAATCAGCATTTGTACTTTTATAGTATCTGTAAGTGATCAAAACTGATCACGGTCAGATCTATAATAGTATTAGTTTCACCTTAGCTCGCCCTCCACCCAAAACGCAGTGTTTGCCCGATCAGGCCTGATCGGTTGCCCACACGTGCGTTCACCCACGCCCGCCCCACCGCAGTGACAAAAAATATATATTTTTTGATCACTGCACATTCATTTTACACGCACTGCGGCGATAAAAAAATCAGTTTTGATATTTTTTATCAACCGCAGCAGCCTCCGGTACTTCGCTAGCCTCCCCTTTGTAAGACAGGTTTGCTTTTTTTCTTGGGTAGTCTCAGGGAATACCCCTAAATTTAGTAGTCCAAAATGTCAAACAGGGGGTATTCTTCTGAAGAGGCCTACAGGATTCTGACCCAGTCGGATGAGGAGTGGGAACCCTCATCTGACGAATCTAGCGGGTCAGAATATGAACCTGTGGAAAGCAGTGGCTCTCTGACCCAAAGTTCGGACGAGGAGGTGGAGGTCCCTGGCAGCACCAGGCGTACCCGGCCCCATGTCGCTAGACCACAGGTTACGCAGGATCAGCTTCAAGAGCAGCAGAGTGGGGCTGTCGCTGCCGAATCACGTGGTGAGGCATACACCAGCAGCGCAGCCCTTCCTGGACCTAGTACCAGCACTGCCGTACAACCTGGTGAAGTAGCGAGCACCAGAAGGGCAGTTGAGACAGACAGGCCCGTAGAGCCCCTAGAGTCCCTGAGGTGCTGGCAAATCCTGATTGGCAGTCACCAACTTCAGCCGCACCAGTAGTTCCCCCTTTCACCGCCCAGTCTGGAGTTCGGGTTGAGACGGCTCAAATCGGTTCAGCCCTGGGATTTTTTGAGCTGTTCTTGACTGCGGAGCTCTTGGACTTAGTCGTGGCAGAGAACAACCAGTATGCCACACAATTTATAACGATTGGATATGTGGAGAGAATCTCTAAATCGCACATCCTCATACCTATGCTTCTGATATACAACTGTTTTCAATTATCAGCATTTCTTATGATAAAACATGGCTATACAGCGATGCTATCAATCATTTGCTGTGCACTATAGAGAGGCAATTAGTATACAGTTTGATCAAAGCGCATAGGCCCACTTACCGCGACAAGGATGCCTCTTGTTTAAGTGGGAACCTACTCTAACCATGGCGCAGAGCCGTGCGGCGACCGACACGCCTCCACACCGCTCCAGCAGGCAATGGGATCCAGCAGCCGCACAGCGGCCCCACTGTACAGTGAGGCCACATGGGCCCCGGGTCCCATCACTCCACCAGCACGGCACAGAAGCAGAGACGGCCGCCGTCCAGCGCCGCATGTGAACTGGTGCAAATGGCTCACCTGTTCACAGCCTCTCAGGAACTCCAACTGAGATGTGGTAGGAATATATAAACCCTTTGCAGACTTCTGCTAATTAAAAAGCACCTGAGCCACATGGGGAGGAGTGCTGATTCAGGGGAGGGGGGAAAAGAAGTTTATAGCCTAAATTGTATGGATATGTGGAGAGAATCTCTAAATCGCACATCCTCATACCTATGCTTCTGATATACAACTGTTTTCAATTATCAGCATTTCTTATGATAAAACATGGCTATACAGCGATGCTATCAATCATTTGCTGTGCACTATAGAGAGGCAATTAGTATACAGTTTGATCAAAGCGCATAGGCCCACTTACCGCGACAAGGATGCCTCTTGTTTAAGTGGGAACCTACTCTAACCATGGCGCAGAGCCGTGCGGCGACCGACACGCCTCCACACCGCTCCAGCAGGCAATGGGATCCAGCAGCCGCACAGCGGCCCCACTGTACAGTGAGGCCACATGGGCCCCGGGTCCCATCACTCCACCAGCACGGCACAGAAGCAGAGACGGCCGCCGTCCAGCGCCGCATGTGAACTGGTGCAAATGGCTCACCTGTTCACAGCCTCTCAGGAACTCCAACTGAGATGTGGTAGGAATATATAAACCCTTTGCAGACTTCTGCTAATTAAAAAGCACCTGAGCCACATGGGGAGGAGTGCTGATTCAGGGGAGGGGGGAAAAGAAGTTTATAGCATAAATTGTATGGATATGTAGAGAGAATCTCTAAATCGCACATCCTCATACCTATGCTTCTGATATACAACTGTTTTCAATTATCAGCATTTCTTATGATAAAACATGGCTATACAGCGATGCTATCAATCATTTGCTGTGCACTATAGAGAGGCAATTAGTATACAGTTACAAGAGGCATCCTTGTCGCGGTAAGTGGGCCTATGCGCTTTGATCAAACTGTATACTAATTGCCTCTATATAGTGCACAGCAAATGATTGATAGCATCGCTGTATAGCCATGTTTTATCATAAGAAATGCTGATAATTGAAAACAGTTGTATATCAGAAGCATAGGTATGAGGATGTGCGATTTAGAGATTCTCTCTACATATCCATACAATTTATGCTATAAACTTCTTTTCCCCCCTCCCCTGAATCAGCACTCCTCCCCATGTGGCTCAGGTGCTTTTTAATTAGCAGAAGTCTGCAAAGGGTTTATATATTCCTACCACATCTCAGTTGGAGTTCCTGAGAGGCTGTGAACAGGTGAGCCATTTGCACCAGTTCACATGCGGCGCTGGACGGCGGCCGTCTCTGCTTCTGTGCCGTGCTGGTGGAGTGATGGGACCCGGGGCCCATGTGGCCTCACTGTACAGTGGGGCCGCTGTGCGGCTGCTGGATCCCATTGCCTGCTGGAGCGGTGTGGAGGCGTGTCGGTCGCCGCACGGCTCTGCGCCATGGTTAGAGTAGGTTCCCACTTAAACAAGAGGCATCCTTGTCGCGGTAAGTGGGCCTATGCGCTTTGATCAAACTGTATACTAATTGCCTCTATATAGTGCACAGCAAATGATTGATAGCATCGCTGTATAGCCATGTTTTATCATAAGAAATGCTGATAATTGAAAACAGTTGTATATCAGAAGCATAGGTATGAGGATGTGCGATTTAGAGATTCTCTCTACATATCCATACAATTTATGCTATAAACTTCTTTTCCCCCCTCCCCTGAATCAGCACTCCTCCCCATGTGGCTCAGGTGCTTTTTAATTAGCAGAAGTCTGCAAAGGGTTTATATATTCCTACCACATCTCAGTTGGAGTTCCTGAGAGGCTGTGAACAGGTGAGCCATTTGCACCAGTTCACATGCGGCGCTGGACGGCGGCCGTCTCTGCTTCTGTGCCGTGCTGGTGGAGTGATGGGACCCGGGGCCCATGTGGCCTCACTGTACAGTGGGGCCGCTGTGCGGCTGCTGGATCCCATTGCCTGCTGGAGCGGTGTGGAGGCGTGTCGGTCGCCGCACGGCTCTGCGCCATGGTTAGAGTAGGTTCCCACTTAAACAAGAGGCATCCTTGTCGCGGTAAGTGGGCCTATGCGCTTTGATCAAACTGTATACTAATTGCCTCTATATAGTGCACAGCAAATGATTGATAGCATCGCTGTATAGCCATGTTTTATCATAAGAAATGCTGATAATTGAAAACAGTTGTATATCAGAAGCATAGGTATGAGGATGTGCGATTTAGAGATTCTCTCTACATATCCATACAATTTATGCTATAAACTTCTTTTCCCCCCTCCCCTGAATCAGCACTCCTCCCCATGTGGCTCAGGTGCTTTTTAATTAGCAGAAGTCTGCAAAGGGTTTATATATTCCTACCACATCTCAGTTGGAGTTCCTGAGAGGCTGTGAACAGGTGAGCCATTTGCACCAGTTCACATGCGGCGCTGGACGGCGGCCGTCTCTGCTTCTGTGCCGTGCTGGTGGAGTGATGGGACCCGGGGCCCATGTGGCCTCACTGTACAGTGGGGCCGCTGTGCGGCTGCTGGATCCCATTGCCTGCTGGAGCGGTGTGGAGGCGTGTCGGTCGCCGCACGGCTCTGCGCCATGGTTAGAGTAGGTTCCCACTTAAACAAGAGGCATCCTTGTCGCGGTAAGTGGGCCTATGCGCTTTGATCAAACTGTATACTAATTGCCTCTATATAGTGCACAGCAAATGATTTATAGCATCGCTGTATAGCCATGTTTTATCATAAGAAATGCTGATAATTGAAAACAGTTGTATATCAGAAGCATAGGTATGAGGATGTGCGATTTAGAGATTCTCTCTACATATCCACACAATTTATAACCGCAAACCCGGGAAGCTATTATGCCCAGCCTTTCCGGTGGAAACCAGTCCAAGTTTCCGAACTTAAAATTTTTTTGGGCCTTCTCCTCAACATGGGCCTGACAAAAAAGCATGAATTGCGGTCATATTGGTCAACGCACCCAATTCATCACATGCCCATGTTCTCTGCTGCTATGTCCAGGACACGATTTGAGACCATCCTCCGTTTTCTGCATTTTAGCGACAACACCACCTCCCGTCCCAGAGGCCACCCTGCTTTTGACCGGCTCCACAAAATTCGGCCCCTCATAGACCATTTCAACCTGAAATTTGCAGATTTGTATGCCCCTGAGCAAAACATCTGCGTAGACGAGTCCCTAATACATTTTACCGGGCGCCTTGGCTTCAAACAATACATCCCAAGCAAGCGTGCCCGGTATGGGGTCAAATTGTATAAGCTCTGTGAAAGGGCCACAGGCTATACCCACAAATTTCGGATCTATGAGGGAAAAGATCAGACCCTGGAGCCGGTCGGTTGCCCTGACTACCTGGGGAGCAGTGGGAAGACAGTCTGGGACTTGGTGTCACCCTTTTTCGGCAAGGGGTACCATCTTTATGTGGACAATTTCTACACAAGTGTGGCCCTCTTTAGGCATTTGTTTCTAGAACGGATTTGCGCCTGTGGCACCGCGCGAACTAGTCGCGTGGGCTTCCCCCAACGGCTTGTAACCACCCGTCTTGCAAGGGGGCAGAGGGCTGCCTTGTGTAACGAAGAACTGCTCGCGGTGAAATGGAGAGACAAGCGTGACGTTTACATGCTCTCCTCCATTCACGCAGACACGACAATCCAAATTGAGCGAGCAACCCGTGTCATTGAAAAGCCCCTCTGTGTCCACGACTATAATGCGCTCATGGGAGGGGTGGACTTCAATGACCAGATGTTGTCTCCGTATTTAGTTTCCCGCAGAACCAGACGCTGGTATAAGAAGGTGTCTGTATATTTGATTCAATTGGCGCTGTACAATAGTTTTGTTCTCTACAGTAAGGCTGGGAGAACAGGATCCTTCCTCAAATTCCAGGAAGAGATCATCGAGAACCTCCTTTACCCAGGAGGTTCCGTGGCCCCATCCACCAGTGTAGTTAGCCGAGCGACATTTCCCCAGTGTCGTTCCTGGTACCTCAACCCAACCGTCACCCCGAAAAAGATGTTGTGTCTGTAGCAGGAGTGGAATAAGGCGTGACACCCGCTATTTCTGTCCTGACTGTGCTGACCACCCTGCCCTATGCTATGGAGAGTGTTTCCGGAAGTACCACACACAGGTACACCTAGCATAGGGATCACATCTCACCAGGACAGGCACACAGGGCTATTAGGGCCCATTCACTCACAGCTGCTGCAAACCTCTCCTTTCACCTGGGATAAAGTGCATAACGTACTTCGCCACATCTTTGGGCGATTTGCGCTTTGCACATTGTCCCATGGGGAAGGAGAGGTTTGTTCTATAAAGGTAAAAAAAACTAAACAAAAAAAAAAATACCGGTAAGTAAAAAAGTTACACGTTCAGTTAAAAAAGTTTAAAAAAAGTTTCTATGTTCTGTTCAACAGTTAATAAAGTTATTGTTTTGCGGCCTGGTTTTTTCTTTTTTTTTTTTTTTTTTTTTTTTACCTTTCAGGTGGACCAACCGATCGACTAGCTGCAGCACTGATGTGCATTCGGACAGAAGCATTGCGCTGCTGTCAGATTACACGCAAGTCGGTGTATGCGGCGCTGCAAGACGAGATTTCTCCTCTGCAGTAAAAGATACGTTTGCCGAGGCATATGAGCTGAGGAGGTGGCAGTGTTCATATACTTTGGCAAACACTTTGTATATATAAAAAAAAAAATCCCGGCAATGATTTATTCATCCACATCGATTGATGTGAATGGAGAAATCTGGTTTGCCAGGGCATACGAGCTGAAGTGGGTATGGATGTTGGGCGGAGCTCCTATGTCCTGGCAGACGCCTTTCCCCTCCTTTTTCTTTTTTTGGCAGAGAATTTTTCATCCACATTGATCGCTGCGAATGAAGAAATCTGTGCCGTTCATTTTTTTCTTTCAGCCCAGAGGCTGAACGGAAAAAAAAAATCTCATTACCCGTATGCTCAATATAAGGAGAATAGCAGAAACTCCTAATGCTGGGCATACATGTAATGATTGCGGAGACCCTCAAATGCCAGGGCAGTACAAACACCCCACAAATAACACCATTTTGGAAAGAAGACACCCCAAGGTATTCGCTGAGGGAAATATTGAGTCCATGAAAGATTGAAATTTTTGTCCCAAGTTAGCGGAAAGGGAGACTTTGTGAGAACAAAATCAAAAAAATCAATTTCCGCTAACTTGTGGCAAAAATTTTTTTTTTCAATGAACTCGCCATGCCCCTCATTGAATACCTTGGGGTGTCTTCTTTCCAAAATGGGGTCACATGTTGGGTATTTATACTGCCCTGGCATTTTAGGGGCCCCAAAGCGTGAGAAGAAGTCTGGTATCCAAATGTCTAAAAATGCCCTCCTAAAAGGAATTTGGGCCCCTTTGCCCACCTAGGCTGCAAAAAAGTGTCACACATCTGGTATCTCCGTACTCAGGAGAAGTTGAGGAATGTGTTTTGGGGTGTCTTTTTACATATACCCATGCTGGGTGAGATAAATATCTTGGTCAAATGCCAACTTTGTATAAAAAAATGGGAAAAGTTGTCTTTTGCCAAGATATTTCTCTCACCCAGCATGGGTATATGTAAAATGACACCACAAAACACATTCCCCACCTTCTCCTGAGTACGGAGATACCAGATGTGTGACACTTTTTTGCAGCCTAGGTGGGCAAAGGGGCCCACATTCCAAAGAGCACCTTTCGGATTTCATAGGTCATTTACCTACTTACCACACATTAGGGCCCCTGGAAAATGCCAGGGCAGTATAACTACCCCACAAGTGACCCCATTTTGGAAAGAAGACACCCCAAGGTATTCCGTGAGGGGCATGGCAAGTTCCTAGAATATTTTTTATTTTTTGTCACAAGTTAGTGGAAAATGATGATTTTTTATTTTTATTTTTTTTCATACAAAGTCTCATATTCCACTAACTGGTGAAAAAAAATAAAAACTTCCATGAACTCACTATGCCCATCAGCGAATACCTTGGGGTCTCTTCTTTCCAAAATGGGGTCACTTGTGGGGTAGTTATACTGCCCTGGCATTCTAGGGGCCCAAATGTGTGGTAAGGAGTTTGAAATCAAATTCTGTAAAAAATGACCTGTGAAATCCGAAAGGTGCTCTTTGGAATATGGGCCCCTTTGCCCACCTAGGCTGCAAAAAAGTGTCACACATCTGGTATCTCCGTACTCAGGAGAAGGTGGGGAATGTGTTTTGGGGTGTCATTTTACATCTACCCATGCTGGGTGAGAGAAATATCTTGGCAAAAGACAACTTTTCCCCTCACCCATGACGGCACCCTGTGCGACTCAGGACCTCCCATCAGGACAGGAAACCTGAGAAGATAAAAAGGACACACCTCCACACAACACCAGTTCAGGTTTCCTGTCCTCCGGATGGGAGATCCTGAGAAGCAGCACTGCTGAAGACGTACCTCCAAGACACCGGAGCTGGGGAAGGTCTGTGGCTGAGTGCCGTGGGAAGTCCTATCCCTGGGGAGCGGTAGTTCTGTGGCCGTGCCGGAAGCCGCTCCCCATAAGTCTGCCTGCGCTTGCCCTCTCTCCGGCCCTGCGGGGAGCCGCTGTGGCCGTGTCCAGGCGGCTTCCCATGCTCTTCCTCGCTCTGCCCAGTTCCAAGATGGCGCCCGCGCGTCCGTGCGCTTATGCGCATGCGCGGGGCCGTCTCCTGGAGATGACGTCGGGGGGGGCGGGGCTTAGCCCGTGCAGGACCCGGAAGTAGAGGCCGGAGCGCGTCCTTTAAAATACAAATACGGCGGCAGGTTCAGGCAGCCAGCTGGGGCACAATTTGGATGTGCCACGTAGCGATCCTGGGCAATCATGTCGGAGCCTACAGAAGGACGCGCTGAACCCCAGGAACCCTTGAGGCCTGCAAGTCCGGTACCGGTCTGAGGATGGGGAAAAAAGGAAAAGCTTCAGGGTGAGAGCGTTCCTTTTTATTCTAATATGGTGTTTCTTATGATTGTTTTTAGATCCCTAAACCACCTAAAAAATCATCTTCTAAGACAAGACACAAGGAATGTGCGGAGTGTAAAGTGCCCCTATCTGCATCTTATCAGAAGGCGTTATGCTCAGCGTGTATAGATAATCTGGTAGCAGAGCAATCCCAGACCCTTACTAAATCCATGAAATCTATTATTAAGGCGTCCTTTAAAGCATTCAGTAAGAGCCGTGCCAGGTCCCCAGATAAACCAGGAAAGGATACAGAGTACGACAGTATTGAGTTGGACTCTTCCGAAGATGGCGGAGAATCCGGACAACTATTGTCTAGTGATTCGGACTCCTCGGATGAAGATTATTCAGGGAGATCCTTCTTTTCCCCAGAGGACACGCAGCCGTTATTAAAAGCGGTCAGAGCAACCATGCAATTAGAAGAAGTTAAGCAGACCAGATCAGTTGCGGACCAGGCCTTTCAGGCATTAGGCCCTAAAAAACATCGGGTCTTCCCTATTCATGATAACATGCAAGCGATCATCAATAGAGAATGGAAGAATCCTGATAGAAAGTTTTTCTTACCCTCCTCGGTGAAAAGGAAATATCCTTATGAAGAGAAAGTTTCCTCCAGCTGGGATAGGGCTCCTACGGTAGATGCTCCAGTCGCTAAGATAGCTAAGAGATCTGCCCTCCCCTTTGATGATCTGGGTTGCCTGTCGGACCCATTAGATAAGAAAGCAGATATATACCTTAAACGGGCATGGGAAACTTCCGCTACTTGTCTTAGACCCGCAGTGGCAGCCACTTGGGTATCCCGGTCCTTAAGATTGTGGATTGAACAGCTAGAGAAACATCTGAGGGAAAAAAAGCCCAGGGAGGAAATCTTAGCTTCTCTTCCCACCTTTGCTAAAGCGGCAGATTTTTTAACGGATGCTTCTACGGATGTTATGCGCTTTGCTGCCAAGTCCTCAGCTATGACAAATGCGGCTAGAAGAGCCATTTGGCTTAGGTCATGGAAGGGTGACCAGGGGTCTAAGGCCAGGCTGTGTGCCCTTCCGTGTGAGGGTGATAGATTGTTTGGATCCTCCCTGGATGACATCTTGGAGAAGGCATCTGACAAGAAAAAAGGGTTTCCTGTCCCTCAAAAACCCCCCTTTTTTCGTAAACCCCAGCAGGGCTTTAGAAAACAGAGGGGTAAGCCCTATGATAGGAAGGAAAGGGATAGATTTCCAAGAAAAACTAGCGGTTTCCTGTTTAAATCCCAGGATAACAAACCAAAAGACAAGCAATGACGCCAGACTCCAGGTTGGGGGGAGACTCTCTGCCTTTCTCCCGGCTTGGGCGAACGTCACCCAAAACAAGTGGGTTTTGGGGGGGATAGCGGAGGGATTCAGGTTGGAGTTCCGCTCCTATCCCCAAGTCTTTTTCACCCACACTCCAACTCCAAAGGATCCTCTAAAATCCACAGTTCTGGAGAGAGGGGTTCAGTTATTGTTGGACAAAGGAGTGGTTTGCCAGGTCCCGGGGAGGGAGGAGGGCAGGGGGTTTTACTCCCCACTCTTTTTAATAAAGAAACCCAATGGTTCCTTTCGTATGATTCTGAACCTAAAGCGTCTAAACAAATTCCTGAGATACAAAAAATTCCGGATGGAAACTATAAAGACAACTTTAGACCTGTTATACCAGGGTTGCTGGATGGCAAGTATAGACCTAGAGGATGCCTATTATCACGTCCCAATTCACTCTTCCTCCCAAAAGTATTTAAGGACGGCTGTCCAAGTACGGGGCCAACTTCTGCACCTACAATACAGGGCACTGCCGTTTGGGGTCTCTCAAGCCCCGAGAATTTTCACCAAGGTCGTGTCGGAGATGGTGGCATTCCTTCGATCATCTGGGATAGTAGTAGTACCATATCTGGACGACTTTTTGTTCATAGCCCAAACAAGGGAGCAGTTACAAGCAGAGCTCGCCCTGGTGTGCTCTCTGTTGAAGGATCTGGGGTGGAAAATGAATCAAGAAAAATCTTGTCTAACCCCTTCTCAAGTTTGCACCTTTTTAGGAATGCAGCTAGATTCTACGGCTCAGAAGACATTCCTCCCTCAGAAGAAAGTGTCCTCGACAATAGAGCATGTTTGGTTCCTTTTCCGGTCCTTCCAATGTTCCATCAGGGAAGCGATGGCAGTACTGGGGCACCTGACGGCTACAATTCCAGCCGTACCATTCGCTCAGATCCACACGAGACCGTTACAGTCAGATATCTTGAAGATTTGGAATGGTCTTCCACAAACACTAGAGAGAAAATTTCATCTTTCCTCCAGAGCAAGGTACTCCCTTCTGTGGTGGACGTCCGAGAAGAACCTCTCGATAGGAATGCCTTGGTCCTTCATAGAACCCATGCTGATAACGACAGACGCCAGTCCGTGGGGCTGGGGAGCTCATTCAGAAGGAAAATACTGGCAGGGAAGATGGGATTTAAAAACCCGGGTCTGCACGTCAAATTACAAGGAGCTCAAGGCGGTAGAAAGAGTACTAAAGGTGGCAGTTCCAGAGGTCTCCAACAGAAAGTTGGTATTTTACTCGGACAATTCAACAACAGTGGCCTATATAAATCATCAAGGCGGGACAAAAGTACCATCCCTAATCTTCCTCTGCCAGGAAATTTTCAAAATAGCGGAAGACAGGAACCTGGTCTTATCCGCAATACACTTGAAAGGGAAAGAGAACACGGTGGCCGATTTTCTAAGTCGAGTAGAACTCAGGCAGGCAGAGTGGAGTCTGAACGAGGAAGTTTTTTCCCAGATTGTAACAATGTTTGGGACCCCAACTATAGATCTCTTTGCCACCCGGAAGAACAGGAAGACAAAGAGGTTCTTCTCCCTAGATTACACAGAGAATCCTACAGCGGTAGACAGTCTGGCTCAGGATTGGAGCCAGGAACTCGGCTATGCCTTCCCACCTATTTCCCTAATCCCGCAGGTTCTGAAAAAAGTACGGACGGAGGGAGCCACCATAATCATGATAGCCCCAAAGTGGCCCAAGAGAATCTGGTACCCCACCCTCTTAAGTCTAGCCAGGGGCCCTCCCTGGGTGATCCCTCCGAGGGAGGATCTACTCTCCCAGGGGCCTGTATGGCATCCCAATCCGGGGATTCTTCAGTTGGCAGTATGGAGATTGACAGGGACATCTGGTTGAAGAGAGGGCTTTCTAGCAAAGTTGTTTCCACCCTTCTAGGTAGCAAAAAAGCGTCAACAGCTAGGAAGTATAATAGGGTGTGGAATGTCTTTTCTTCCTTTTTGGGTTCTAGCCCTGATCCATTTAGTCCTCCTGAAATCCCTAAGGTTTTGGACTTTCTACAAGCAGGGTTAGACAAAGGGCTCAAGGCCTCCACCTTAAAAGTTCAGGTGTCGGCCTTGAGCTACTTTTTTGACTTCCAATTAGCAAACCACCCGTGGGTCAAGCGTTTCCTTTCTGCCGCTGCCAGAATCTGTCCTTCCGTTAGACCTCTTTCCCCTCCTTGGGACCTAAATAGGGTCTTGACGGCCCTAACCGATAGACCCTTTGAACCCTTACTAGAGGTTCCCATTGACATCTTATCCATTAAGATGGCTTTCCTCCTGGCTATTACCTCGGCTAGGAGGATATCGGAGATCCAGGCCTTCTCGGCATTTCCGCCCTATACGATCATCCAGGATGACCAGATAGTTATTAGGCCCTTGCCTTCTTTTCTTCCCAAGGTTGTCTCCGATTTTCATAGGAGCCAAGACATTGTGTTGCCTTCCTTTTTTCCTAACCCCTCCAATAGCTTGGAGGAAAAGTTTCATTGCTTGGATGTCAAGAGATGCTTGTTAGTCTACTTAGATGTTACGGCTCCTTGGAGAAAGGACGAGAACCTCCTGATTCAGTTTTTAGGAGGAAATAGGGGGAAAAAAGCATCCCGAGGGGTTATTGCTAGATGGGTGAAGAAGGCCATAGCTAGAGCTTATATTTCCCTGGGTCTCCCCCCCCCTTCAGGTTTTGGGGCCCATTCTACGAGGGCGGTGTCTACTTCGTGGGCTGAGAAAGCTGATGTATCGTTAGCCCAGATTTGCAGGGCGGCTAAATGGAGCTCCCCGCATACTTTTCTTAAACATTACAGATTACAGCTCCATTCTGATGCTTCCTTTGGAGAGAAAGTCCTTCAGGCTGTGGCCCCCCCCTAGGTTCTACTTATAGTTTATCTCGCACAGGGTGCCGTCATGGGTGAGGGGAAAACAACATTGCTTACCGGTAATCGTTTTTCTCGATACCCATGACGGCACCCGATATTTCCCTTCCCAAGCAGATATATATATATTTGTTGATGGCTTTTTGCCAGGTCTATATGACGTAATATAGAAAAAAAAAAAAAAAAAAAAAAAAAAGGGGGTTTTTAACCCTTTGTCACTTCTCTCCGGAGAACAATTTATTTCTTCTACTGGTGTTGTGTGGAGGTGTGTCCTTTTTATCTTCTCAGGTTTCCTGTCCTGATGGGAGGTCCTGAGTCGCACAGGGTGCCGTCATGGGTATCGAGAAAAACGATTACCGGTAAGCAATGTTGTTTTCCCATTTTTTTATACAAAGTTGGCATTTGACCAAGAAATTTATCTCACCCAGCATGGGTATATGTAAAAAGACACCCCAAAACACATTCCTCAACTTCTCCTGAGTACGGAGATACCAGATGTGTGACACTTTTTTGCAGCCTAGGTGGGCAAAGGGGCCCACATTCCAAAGAGCACCTTTCGGATTTCACAGGTCATTTTTTACAGAATTTGATTTCAAACTCCTTACCACACATTTGGGCCCCTAGAATGCCAGGGCAGTATAACTACCCCACAAGTGACCCCATTTTGGAAAGAAGAGACCCCAAGGTATTCGCTGATGGGCATAGTGAGTTCATGGAAGTTTTTATTTTTTGTCACAAGTTAGTGGAATATGAGACTTTGTATGGAAAAAAAAAAAAAAAAAAATCATCATTTTCCACTAACTTGTGACAAAAAATAAAAAATTCTAGGAACTCGCCATGCCCCTCACGGAATACCTTGGGGTGTCTTCTTTCCAAAATGGGGTCACTTGTGGGGTAGTTATACTGCCCTGGCATTCTAGGGGCCCAAATGTGAAGTAAGGAGTTTGAAATCAAATTCTGTAAAAAATGACCTGTGAAATCCGAAAGGTGCTCTTTGGAATATGGGCCCCTTTGCCCACCTAGGCTGCAAAAAAGTGTCACACATCTGGTATCTCCGTACTCAGGAGAAGGTGGGGAATGTGTTTTGGGGTGTCATTTTACATATCCCCATGCTGGGTGAGAGAAATATCTTGGCAAAAGACAACTTTTCCCATTTTTTTATACAAAGTTGGCATTTGACCAAGATATTTATCTCACCCAGCATGGGTATATGTAAAATGACACCCCAAAACACATTCCCCATCTTCTCCTGAGTACGGAGATACCAGATGTGTGACACTTTTTTGCAGCCTAGGTGGGCAAAGGGGCCCATATTCCAAAGAGCACCTTTCGGATTTCACAGGTCATTTTTTACAGAATTTGATTTCAAACTCCTTACCACACATTTGGGCCCCTAGAATGCCAGGGCAGTATAACTACCCCACAAGTGACCCCATTTTGGAAAGAAGAGACCCCAAGGTATTCGCTGATGGGCATAGTGAGTTCATAGAACTTTTTATTTTTTGTCACAAGTTAGTGGAATATGAGACTTTGTAAGA